>NC_138584.1:31091935-32511935 GCF_964289735.1 Phaethon aethereus | reverse complement strand
TCTAGAGCCAAAAATAAAGATAAGCAGAAATAAAGGCAAAGCTGATCAGTCTCGTTTACCTGTCTAAAATTAGTGAAATACAAACAATAAATGAGATGCAGGGTTTAAAGGAAACTGTATTTTCAAAATTCTAGTCAGTGCAAAAAACTATGGGCTATTAGTATTAGAAAGATAATAAATTATTTCAGCGTAACGTAAAACCGCACTGTTAGCCTTAGACCCAAGGAGGAAAACACAAATAATCTACCCAGCTTCATATGGTGGATAAGCAAACGAGACCCCCTCACTGGACTGTTTATTTTCCTACAGAGATTCACATGATGTACATATTCTTTGTGATCCCTTCAAATTGCACTGCTGCTCTCTTGACTAGGAAAAATGCAGTAACAAGTCCTACTGCTGATATTCTTCTCTCTCTCTTTTTTTTTAAACACCTAAATGTTTTAGCAAATGTTACAACTGAGTATTCTGTGACCAAAACTGCTGCGCACAGGAAAAAAAAGGCACAGTCAAGTCCGTATTGCTTCCATGTTAATTTGCGTTTATGTGGTTGGTTTACATATTATTAAAGCCACCCATCTGATCTATAATGGCAGCCCTGCTGACACTGTCTGACCCAGTTTGACAATCTGGATAGAAATTGTAGGGCTGGCTGTTCAATGTCTGTGACTTTAACAGCATTGCTTTGGGCCTGGAATCAATTCTCTCTGTTTACAGACCATTTCACAGCCCTTTACCTGCAACATCACTTGTGTCAGTCTCATAAATACTTTGGTGTATATAATGCTTGAATTAGCATAATGGTTTAGGCACAGAGCTTTAAGCACAAAGAAGGACATGTCAACATGTTCTCTTCACTTAAGCAATTAAGAGCCATTATGCTGCTTCAGTGGAAATATCATCAAGGTTAAAGACAATCCCAAACACCCCTCTAACCTTTTTATTCTAAGTCTAATAAATGAGGCATAGAAATTGAAATGTTAGTAAACAGTGCTACTTGCAAGCTCTTTTTGCATCATGTTTAATCAGACCTCTCATTCACCACTTGTGAAATGTAAGGAAACGTGCACATTAACTGTAGTCACAAGTTAGGAGAATTATTTATCCTTTTGCAAAAGCTCACCTCTCTGCAAAGGTTTGTTTTATGTCCATTGTCAAATTCTAGATGCTCTGACCTGGCAGTGTAAAAAAAATAAACGTATGCGTAGACTGGGTCACACATAATAATTCTTGCCAAAATCTTTCTCTGCATGTGTAGGTGGGTATCGTCTGAATTTTTGTTGTGTTTACTCCAGGCTTTGTATTTTTCTCTCCATGTTACTTAGGAAAATGACCCAGTGGAAATTCGTTATTATAATGGCTTTATTTTTATTTTAAGCCGCAAAGATTCAGCCAAGCCCAGAACTAAGCTGCAGTTGCTCGTGTATAATTCTGGTGGGATGCAGAACAGAGGAACCTAGGCACTCCATTTTCATGGCTTGATTTTGGTGTGCGTGGTGGTTTGTTTGTTTGGGGGGTTTTTTTTGTTCATTCATAATACTCTGTCTCTCGAGTCTGAAAGCTTTGAAAAGCCTTAGGAAAAAGTGGGAGAGAACGTGAGCAGCTGTAGCAGAGAGAGAGGGAAACCTTTGGGAGGGAAAGGCCCTAAGAGAGGGCAGAAGCCCAGCAGCACTCCTGTAGAGGACCCAGCAGCATGCTGCCTGCAGACAGCAGAGCAGCGTGACAGAGCAGTCATTTCACTCTGACACTGCCATTGTGCCAGGAGGCAAAAGAATCCCCACTTCACAGTGTGGTGGAAGCTAGGCAACCCCTAAAAACATGATGATTCAAAGGGAAAGAATTGCTTCCCTTGGTAAGGTTGACTGGCACCACAGACCCCAAAGTCCATATCCCCCCTCCCGCAGCAGCACGTGCAGTGCACAGCATGTCATTATATTAATTAGGCAGCCCAGCAACAGCTTTTGCACCTCACCAGCCTCATCTTTAACCAAAAGGGACTACTTCGGTGGTCAAAAGAGCCGCTCAATCGCTGAGCTCAGTAGTCTTGAGTTGGTAACACCCAGGACAGACTTACCTCGGTGCTTTCCTAGACTATGTCTATCTACCACACACCCTCCTAAGCTAAATCCTTCTTTTCCTACTGCAGTATTTAAAGTATTTCATATTTGGGACATACTTGAGCTGTGTTGTAGGTTAACATAAATGTTGGAGATGAAATAACTTTCTTTTATTAATGTTTTGATTAATTTTTAATTTTTTTATTAATGCTTTTATTAAATTTTTAACTAATGTTTTGAGTCACTTCCCCAAACCTTTTGGAAGAAGAGAGTGAGCGGGCAGTGTGGGCTACCTCAGTTGTCTAAAGGCTGTAACAATTATATGGCAAGCATGTGTGGTGGCTAATAGCCAGGCTTCTCAGGCATTCATTGCAGTAGTTGTTCTCTAACGATTACATGCTTCCTACTTGCATCTCTGCAAGCTTTCCTATCAGGAATCTTGCTGGGCATCTTGGCTAGTAGAAGCAATACCGCTGAATGCCGAAAGGACCAGTAACCAGGAAAGGGGCAACGATCCTGAACCATGTAGCTAGGGCTGTGCTTAGCAGTCTCTGGCTTTGTGGGCACAAGAGTTTGTAGAGACTCACCTCAACTCTTAGAGCTTTTTTTAAAGCATATGATTTTTATATGCTCCAAAGAGGACAGTTTGAATCACTCTAATTTCAGTTTTCAAGAACCTCACCATTCTCCAGGAGAACATGCTGAATTTTTGTATTGATCCTCTCATCCCAGCTGCACCTAAACTCCATCCCCCCCTCCCTACTGCCACTCCACGCTGAGATATGGCAGGACTTGGAAATGGCTGTTTCACTCCTGAAGAGGTTTAAACAAATCTCACCTTCATTTCAATACCATCAGCTTAAGCTGCAAACCCAGAAGCCTGATGGAAGTGAATTGCCTTCTTATTTTATGCTACCCCCTCAGGACCATCCTGAGAAGATTGCCAAATTACAGCAGAGATTTCCTCAGAACGAGGCAGAGCTGAAATTAAGTTAGGCTCACTTTTAAAGAGATCCAGCTATGGTAACTTTATAATTGAGCCATTTTGTTCTGCTCTCAATCAACTTTAAAGCAAAGGACAAATTGCTCAGAGATAGCATAGGTTGCAGTTTGAAAACTGACAATAATAAGCAAACATTACAATCTGATTTGATCTGCTCTCACTCCATTGTAATAACTTTCTTTGAAGGTTGGTTTGAGATACATGGTAATGTCTGGAGGCCAAGAACTTGATTTTGTTCTTCTTACAGGTTCTGTGTGCTGCAATCTCTGTACTATATATCAGAGGATGCTTGGCAGCTTCTCTTGGCTAACCATGAGTGTCATCCACATTCTTCAGGTGAGAGAACCACAGAGCATAGCCGAGCTGCACTGAGGCATCAGTGCGTAGCCATCCATATTTCATAAATAATACGATTTGATAAAAAGCTGCAGACTGCACATTCAAGGTGCACAGAAGCATCAGGGAAGCTCCTGCAACAGAATTTCTGTTCCATGTTCAGATGTCATGAGGCAAGTTTTGTTCCTTCCCATAAAGTGATGTTCATCTTCCAGTACAAGTGTGCTTCCCCTGCTTCCTGAAGAAAGTTGGTAGTGTTTGGACCTTGGATGGGAAAACTGTTTTATAGAGATGAGAGTTGTACAGAAGGGTCATTGCAGAAAGGTCTCTGCTTTCAGGAATAGAGGCAATACATTATACACTCACCCTGTATGCTTCATACAGCAGCTTCCAAAGCCACAGCTAGTTAATTGTCCCTTTTCTATGTTTAGAGCTACAAAATATTGTTTTTAGTATACAGTAACACTTTAGCACCTTTTGAGGATCTCAAAGCAGATATCAATTAAGCTTCCTAGCACCTATGGGAAGGGAGGAAATAGCCCAGTTGCCACTTTATAGTAAGGAAATGACTAGCCAAGGTCATCCACTGAGGCAGAGCCAGGAGTAGCATGTAGGCGATAAAACGAGAATTACACAGCTGCCTTTTCTCCAAAGAAAGATGGCCCAAAATCAGAGCTTACCTGAACTTTTACTCAAATTTTGTGGAAAAAATGTACAAAACAATTAATAAGATTTTTCCCATCTACACCAGGAAATCTCTGTTACATTTTCCAGCCCTAAATCTGAACACTTTCACTCCATCTGAGACAGGATCCGTGCTTGATGAAGGAATACAGCAGATATTATGCTCCTGGTAGGAGTCCTTGAGAAATTATTTTATTTTTTTCTTTTAGTCTGATTTCCTAAACTTATGGATACACAAAGATAATGTTAATTCTGATATTTTTTCTATAACTATTAATCTCATTTACCTATTAGAGCAGATTGCAATAGATCCAAAATTATGAATCTACAATACTCGTAGGAATTTCCTAGTTAAAGAAAAATTGCAAAGGATTATGACTACAACGGAGGGTAAAGGAAAAGAAGGACTTTTGGCGTGTATTATCTTGCAAGTCCCTTTGGGACCCAAACAGTGTTGACCCATCCCCTAGAAGTTACAAAGATACAGCTATATTTGCTTCCAACCAGCTGCTAGGATCTCCTTGGTAGAAATAAGGATCAGAGCAGTCTCTGCAACACTGTGGGAACTGTTTCTTCTATTGTCTTGGGCTGGAAGTAGTTTGGTAGTTACTTTTCAGGGTGCTTCTCAGCAATGGAAATTGAGAACTAGAAACAGAAGACATTTTGAGCAACACAGCAGATCTTTGGCCATTTGAAACTTGCTCGTTAGAGCAGTTTCATATATTCCATAACAGCAGTTGTGACTGAGATCATGTCTTCACCTTCGGAAGCCTAAATACCTGCTGCTTGCATTCAGGTAGATTTACCATCTTCTGTTGACAGTGTGAGACCCAGAAGAAGAAGTCATTCCACCCAGAAAGAAAGAGCTAACTAACATTCTCATTATTTTATATCTCTTGTTTGTCATTCAAACATCCCTGTCCACTTTCACCCTATAAAAGAAATTGTAATTGAAGGCATGTTTGTATATTTTGAGGTTAGAGCAACTCTGTGATCATTTAGCTTTATCTAGGCTTTAACAAATGCTGCCACAGATGCTTATTCCACTTTTTCTGTATGAAGAAATAAAGAGCACTTGTACAAATGACATGTATGTCAATCTTTAGGTCAGAATACTTCCTGCAGTTGTATCCCAAGTAGGAGACATCAAGCTAAAGGCATTTAAGAATTAACAGTCTGTACCCAAGACAGGAAATGGAGTTTATAAAACGGGGGGATGAAAAACGGTATTCACTTGCATCACATTAAAGCAAATCCATTTATATTTTATTTCCTATATACTGTCTTGAACGTGCATTTTTACAATAATCATACCCCGCAGTTTCTGTAGGATATGTGATGTTTTCAGGTGGATTTGCAGTACGGCCTGGTATAGACCTTCCATGAAAGAAATGGTCCATCAGAGGAGAAGAGGGAGACACTGTCCAGACAATTCTGTAGCAATCCACCAATTGCACCAGCCAAGGGTTTGTCTTTCCACCCTGTATCCACACATAGATCATAGGATCCTTCTGTAATGCTATAAGGTATACTTAAATACAGGGAAAAGTTAGCACCCAGTGCTCTAGGCAGTGACAGTTCTCTAGATTTTTGTACAACTGCTCACTTACATTGGTATTGCTATCCTGGGTGCATATTAACCATGATTGAAACAACGCCCATTGGAAGTCTTAAAACCTTAACCACCAGTTTTACTTCTAAAATAAAGTAAACTGCCAAAAGTTCTGATAAAAGTGACAATTTATATTTTTAAGTAGTACGTCCGGAATTTTCCTATAGCTGTAGACAAAGGAATTCTTACCCAGATAAGTATAAGAGCACCAATAAATTTAAGGTAGCTTATGCAAGTTAGGCACTAATGAATGTCATCTTCTGTTTTGTCATGAAAAAAGATCTTTCTGCTGCTAAAGGAGACTGATTTAGATTATGAATAGCTGTAGTGATTTGCAAAAATGGCTCCAGAGAGATAGACTGAGATTCCATACACTCATGGCACTTGAGGTTTCTGCCCTTTTTGTTGAAAATTAATTTGTCCTGTGGGTTATTGGATTCTAGCTCAGCCAATGTATATTGCTCAGTCATCACAAATTTACTTAAAATTTAGTGTAGCTGAAGTTCATTCAACAAGACAAAAGTCTACAGTTGAAAGCTTCTAAAAATCTTTTTAAAAAACTGGCTAACGGTGTAATTGAAAGTGCTGGAATCAAAGTAGATTTACAAAACGTTTTGCAGGTATCAATATATGGTTTATTATATTGAAGAGACTCTTCACCTTCCTCTTTTGATGGTGAAAACAAATGTGTGGTTTACTGTCCCCTTGGTGCAAGGGGCTTTTAGTGCCTGGTCCCGTGCCTTGAACCCAGAACTTACATTCCTAAAATGAGAAAAGGCGCCTTGTAACATATTCTACAGCTTCCTACACTCCTCCTTTAATTTGACACATATTCTTTTTTATGGAATAGGGAGAGAAACTCTGGTTATAAAATGTTAAATGCCTCCCCTTACATATGCTCTCTTTTCTTTTTTTTTTTTTTCTTTTTTCCCCCTTTCTTTTCTTTGTTTTCCTTTGATGTATGAGTAGAAATTTTGGTTTTATACTTGGAATCCCCATCTCCTTAGTGCATTCACTTCTTAGGATTAAACATTGCTGATGCTTGTAAATTTGATGTCCCAAAGACAAATAGGTTAAGGTTAAAAAAAAGCAAATTCTGTTCAAATCAGCAAGCTTCTTGTTTAAATTAAAGGCTGTAACTAATTTGATTGATGGGTCCAAGTCATCTGTTAGCCCCCATGTTGGTGAATCTGACTGAACCACCACCAATAGGGATCTGGAGGTAAAAGTTATCAGAAATGCAACCATACAAAGGTAGCTGTGGTGCAAAAACCAACAAACACGGGCAAGGCTATAAGGAGGGATTATTAAAGAATAAGCAGATTTTAAACATTCACAGGAGAGTGGTTTTTCATTAACTATAAAGGATAAAAATCTTCTTGAAGAGAAATAATTCTCCTTATTTTAAGCTTTATCGGAAACAGTTTCATGTCTCATTTAAATGATGGGGATTTTTAAAAAGAAAAATATAAAGACAAATAGAACTGATGGTATATGGGAAAAGCTCATTTTGTGCACAACTAGTGCGGATGGTTCCCAAGTAGTAAGTCTATAAACTGTTTGTTTGTGTTCTTTCTACCAGGAATTATGCTTTAAAAAGACAAACAAGAATTTAAAATCCAGTTTAAATTAAATAATAAAATCACTTCATACACATCTCAGTAAAATAAGAGGAATTGTTCTGAATAAAGATTTGTGCACAGTCCAAATCTCTGCCTAGCTGGCTTTTTTTTATGTTTCAATTTATATATATATATTTTTTTTTATTCCTAGCTCTAGTGATATATCTGAATACAACTGATCAAGTTTAAGCTATGAGGCTCTCATCTCTTTGCTTGATACACAAGGCTTATACAATTGCAAGAAATGAGATACAGTGCGATAACCAAATCATGACACAATGGACTGGAAATTTTAGATTAATAAACCTCTTTCGGAAGAGAACTAAATAACTTTTACAGTTTTATCTATGGCTATTTGTTTCTTTGAAGATTTATGGTCCTTGCAACAGATATGCATCTTGTCTTTCACTCTTCAGATTAAAGGAAGATGATTTTAAACAGGCTTCTGACTGGCATAATCTGGAATTGCGGATGATCTTCCTTTAAAAAAAGTGCTAAAAGTGAACTTGCAAGTCAAATGAGAATATCATTACATATGTCAGGGGGTCTGAGAAAAAAAAAATCTGCATAAAGCTAAACAAGATGTAATCCTTATTATCGCAACCCGGTATCCTCAGGCAGCACTTCAGCAGCCAGGTGCGATGCGTAATGCTTAACAAGGAATTAAAACTTTTCATGCTGCTGCTGCTTTAATTGATTGATGCTAAAAGTTTAGAAACTAAAATCCAACCAGCTATTACAAAGCTCCTTTAACCAAGCCTTCTCCTTTGAAAGCGGGATCCTCAATTGAAACTGGCAGCCCACATTTTTAGGTTTCAAGCAGCTCTGTCATTCTAGGAGGAATGTGTCTGCCACTTCACACGATAGCTTGAGCTGAAAGACATGTACTTTGAATCAGAGAATCAATAGAACACTTAATGGACAATTAGGAGAACAGCTGTAGGACTGTCAAAGGCCCATCTGTACACAGCTCAAACAGCCTCCGCCTGGACAGGGCACGGAAAACACAGCTTACTGCCCCGGGGCACCCGCTCCCATTACAAACCCCCCTTTCATTTCCCATTTAATGTTAATATAGTATTCTTTTTTCACTACAAATTTTAACACGTGTAGAAAATTATGGAAATTGCTCGGGCCATTTGTCAACTTATATCATGTGAATTGATCAATAAATTTCACCACTTTGTTGTTAATGTAGATAAATTTTGGCATTTAATTAAGCTACAGCGAAAATGTGGCCACTTTTAATTTCAGCAGATGCTACCTTTTCATCTGTAATACAGGAATACATTGCAAATACAATCCAGTCGCTAAATATTTATAGACAACATGACAATTCCTAAAAGAGTTATCATCAATGATTTTGGTTCTGAAACAATTAACATTGTTTAAAAGAGCACATACAGAAAGCTGAAATAAATTCTGAACTGCACATTAAGTTACGGCTACACAGATACGTTGCATATATATAAAGCACATAAATCCATGCATTATAAACACATACACCTACACTGATTATTATAGGAACGCTGTCTATGGCATATATGCGCACAAACGTATGCAAATTCTGATAAACCAAGGTACAAATTCCCATATGCATAAGTACCTGTGCACTACACATACATTTTTACAGATCTCTGTATGAATTAGACCTGTATAGGGAAATTTATCTTCAATGGAGGTGCTTTGCAAAAAAAAGTGATGAGAGAGACTGATCTCTGGAATTAACATCACAGAAGGAAACATTTCAGATATAAACAGTTTATGTAGAATAACTAAGAGCTGACAAAGTCATTGCTGTACATAATAGTAAATGTATTTAACACTTAAAAATACCAAGTAAATTTCTGAACCGCAATAATGAGGGGTTATCCTTTAAACTTCCGGATATTTTTTAAGCACACACAGATTTGGCCAGACAATAAGAAACATAAATGAACATTTTAGGCTTTCTATATGGCCTTAGGGACCCCAAGATGAAATCCTGCCTCTGACAGCCAGAGGCCCTAGACACAGCACTCAGCAGCAAGGCTTGACATGATAAACTGCTGTATCTCATTTCAGTGGGTCGGGGGAGAATGTTGCCTGGTGGTGATATTGCCAGTGCCTTTGGGGTAGGAAAAGCCTTGAAATCCCGTTGCTGGTTTTGCTACAATCCCCCTGACCAAGCAGGCTCCCACCCTGACCTGCAATTTTTGCTGAAGAACTCGCTTATCGTTTAGAGGACAACCGTGCTGGCAGCATGAACTTGTGTATGGGAGAAACCACAGAACAGGGAAATCAGTGGTGGTCACACACAGCTAATCCTTATGAAGGACTCTCAGTAACTTGAGCAGAGAGGTTCAGCATCTTCCCACACTCCTGCAACAAAACAATCCCATATTCAAGCACCAGGCAGATGGGCACACATCCAGCATCCTGTAGGTAAAATGCCTTTTGTTCGACTCCATTGTGAACTTCTCAGTTTTCACTGGTAGGTAAAATCATCTAACTTGATAAGAAAAAAAGAAAAAAAAGAGACCGACTCAGACACATCAATCATTTTTAAAGTGGAGTTTCTGGTTTTGTGTATTTGTCACCACTGCAGCATGTTTTATTTTCAGGTTTTTCAGAGAAACTGGTCAGCAGATTTCTTGAAGTTGTTGGGGAGTGCAGGGAAGAGGACTGGAATACTGTTCAAACTGAGACTAACTGGCTTTTAGCCGAGGATTTACAATTCACACAGAGCGAGCGGGGAATCCAAATGCAGCAACTGTGGTTTATGTATGGTATTTGAACCACAGAGAAATATCTGGATAGTACAGAATATACTCAATAAATATGGAACATTCTATCCAAATCTTGAGTCATTGAAATTATCTCATTGGCCTTTCGTCTTAAACAGAAAGCTTTGTCTCAGCTTACCCAGGCTTTTTTTGCATTTCACAGCATAGGCATTTACTCTTCCTGGACTGGATCAACACATGAGTTCACCAGTGCGTGCCTGCGATCCCTGTTCCTGCCAGCACCGTGATGCAAGGAGGTGTCAGGGCCAGGCTCTCACCGCGGCTCCTGCGATGTGCCACCCAGCCTACCTGGGCACAGACGGGCTCTCCTGACGTGGCTACACTCCCAACACCCTCCAGAGAGCCTGTGCATATGTGTGTACAAACACTCACTTGTACGCCGGCACACACATAAGGAGAAGAGTGGTTCCAGTGGAGGATGATCCAAAGAGAGATGGTGATGGGTCTCTGCAGCTTCAGCCCAGAAGTTGTAACTTCTGCATGCTGTGACACTGGTGAGTGGAGAGAGGCCTGTCGAGTTGGTATGTGTGAGTTACTTTTTTATCTTTTTTGTGCCCTGGCATGATGGCTCATGCATTTCATGACAATTTTTTCTGAAATTAGAACTTTGAAAAAACAGCTACCTTAAAGCTCTGAAGAAATCTCAGTACCATGTGCTGCAGTTAAATTTCATGCGTACCCATAGTGGATCGATGGTGATACCTACTGCTGCGCTGTTTTATCACTCACCCTTTCTCCCCATTTCTGTAGCAGAGACATTGAGTAGAGTGTGAAAGGACCCATCCCAGCCAGCAGCACAGCACCAAACCCCTGAACCCCGACCGGGCAACATCATGCAAGTCAGCCATGCTGTAGTGTCTTCTTCAGTGAAGTGAAAAATGCTTTGACAGTTTAAGACAGCAGTACTGGTTTCTCAGCCTGATGGCATTGTGAGGAATACTTACTGTTTTTAATGGTGAAGATCTAAACTCTGGATAGGAGGGGATTACACTAGAATGAGCAACAGTGAAATCTATTAAACAACCTTTGTTTTTAAGAGATCTCAATAACAACAAATCCATTTGTCTGTTTCACCAGTGGAGCATTTTTGTGGGAGATCCCTATTTATCTGATTTATTAGAAATGCTCCATTGAGACACAAAGCATTTTTCTAATAAACCTAGAGGTTAGCACTATTGTTTTCAGTACAGCTGACCCTTGGATTTGCTGTAAAACCAGCATCATTAGAAATGCTCCATTGGTTATATTGGAGCATTTCTAATGAATCAGAGGGTCAGCTCTATTGAAATAATGTAAAATATCCAGATTCATGAGAAAAACTCTATTGAAATGCATGAAGCGTTTCTAATAAATCCAGATTTTAGTGGAGCTCAACCCTGAATCCATTAAAACGTTATGAAAAAATAGTTACTGAGCATGCACCTTAAGTACTTTTTTCTGTGTTAATCTCTCATTTATTTTAAAATGCGTTGTAAAAATAGCAAAAGGCATCAGCGAAAATTTGTTATTTAAAGTCTGCCACTTCTTCTACTTACATAGGAGCAGAGAGCCACTGCTGCCACCAGAAAGACAGCCCCTGGTACCTCATAACATGTGCTTGGCTTGCATTGCGCTCAAGCAGCGTCCAGGAAGGGGGATGTACATGCGCAGGGCTGTGAACACATCGCACCACATCACACCGGCTGCACTCACAGCCCCAGACTGACCATAGTCTCCCCACATTAGGCACATACCAAATGGGAGTGAGTGTTGTGAGAGTTACAGAGCTTCAGGTTGCAACTGTCCGGAGAGGAGCTGTTTGTTGAGAGCTCTCAGGTATCTCCGTCTTTTCTCAATGTGGGACGTCACTGCAGGAGTGATCATGGTTTTCTCCATAGCGATGCTGGTGTCAGTTCTCAGGAGAACGCTTCCTGGGTCCCCACAGCAGGCCGTTCTCCGCAGGATGCCCTTGCTCAGGGATTGCTCTGAAGCGAAGGTCCCATTTTTTAGCTGGATATTTAAATGCCAGTTGCCCATGGCAGTTAAAGGCAGTTAATGATCATAAGCAGCGGGTTCATGGGCATTCTCCTCTCAGAAGTATATTGTTCCTGACTTCGCAAAGGGCCAGCTCACTAAGAGTAAGAGAAATGCGCACGTGATGGAGAGCAGGTCAGAAGCGTTTGGCTTGTGTATCCTATGAAAGAAGCTGAGTCTGAAGTGTCTTATCCTTTACTGAATAATAGATGTGGAAGAGGATCTTTCTATGCCTTTGGGAAGTGGCATCTTAAATAAAAGCCTTGGTACCCAATACAGGTGTGATGCACTTAGGGCACATGTCCCAGGATGAGTTGCCAGGTACCTTGAGGCTTCCACAGTTTACTGGTGTAATTACTGATGGAGAGATTATGTTGTCTATAGTTAAAGAGAAATCACAGCCTGCTTTCCCCGGCAAGTTGGATGTTTACTCTTAATTTACAATCACAAGGCCAGCAATAGAATGAGATTTTTTTATTACTGCCAGGCTGAATTGGCTTTTTCTACCTTTTTTACTGTACAACACTATTCAAAGCCTGGCGGACTTTGAAGCTTACTTTAAGGCACATTTAACAACTGTAATCTTCTAAGAGTGTGTGTCCTAAAGATGAGATGGTTTTGGCTTAATGCAATTTCAGACTTTGTTCTTGTCAAACAACTAAATTACATATCCATGGCAGTTGACATCTTTAACCTATTTGTCTATTCAACATTGTCAGCTCGATAACTCCCTGAAAACTGAGGCCTATGGTAATAAAAATTAGTTATTAATAGTGGCGTGTTATGGGCCAGAACATGAAAAAACAAACAAGAAGTCTTTCTAATTTATTGTTTCACAACATAACAAGTAGAAGTAAACATTGGCAAATTTATTTTGAGGGCACGCATAAGTCAGTCCCTCAGTGCCTCTCTTGGACGGTCAAACCCCTCCTCAGAGCAAAGGTGAAGCTAAATTCGTCAATTTTTCAGATGAACTTCATGTGAAACTTGCTGTGGCAAGTTTTCATGATGATGATGATGATAATGCCCACTTTCCTCTTTTTTTCAAAGCTAGCGCTTTATTATTGCACCTCTTATCTTCCAGAATACTACTGCTGAAATGCACCTTCTGTAGACATGGCGCTGCATGTAGCAGCCAGGTACAACAGTGGGGAGGAGTTTTGAGAAGGATTTGGACCAGTGACCTCTGACAACCCCCTGTGCTCAGGTAACACATCACAAAAACTCTGAAAACGTAAGCAAAAGGAATGCTCGTATTTACGGGCTCAGCCAATAGACCCTGAGTGAGTGGCATGGGGTTCAGTATACCTGATGCATGGTGAAAGAGCTGGATTGATCACGCTGGAGTTGATTAGACCAATGTTATGTTAGGCTACTTTCTCCCTGGTGTTTATGATGACTGTCTGAAGGCAGGGTAGGAAAACACCCGGAGGTTTAGACATCACTGCTCTGTAATCCATGGAGCTCTCTAGCCCAGGTCCCAGTTTCAAAGCAATTCAAAGACATTGTAAGAAACTTTTTTTTAGTTCAAGGGCAAGTTGTGTGCCAGTGAAAAACAGCAAACCAGTTTTGGACAAAGGAGAATCTCCTCTGTGCTGTGTAACACTGGAACATCCAATACTGCTTATTTACTGTTAAGGGGTCATGATGGTAGCCAAGGGCTGTGAATTCCTCAAGAAACTTCTCACTTCTGCAGCTTTACAGCCTACCTTGAATGTATTTCAGAATAGTTTTCTTAAAATTAAGCACAGAAAGACAATACATTCATCACATCCCCTTTACAAGGCTGTTCAAGGAACTAGGCTTGTGTGTGTCGTAGCGTTTTATAGCAACGGTCTTTCTATAGGTCCCCATGCTTTCAGCAAATAACAGGGAAGCTGGCTCACCTCAGATGCAGACTGGGTTCTGTTTATTTTATGAATGCATACAGTCAGCGTATCTGCAGTTTGTCAGCTTATGGTGCTGTTCATTTAGCTGCTTTGTACATATACACACACACACACATATAAAATGTATATGAAAAGTATATTAATATAATTCTATCTCAACAGATTTAATTCTTAAATGCTACATATACTTGTTTAATCTCTCATTTTAGAAGTAGGAAAGGTTAGATTATAACATCAGGTTAGCTCTCTTTGAAGCAGGTAATAATTAAGTTGATTCACTGTTGCAATTACTGTCAAATCCCCCTTAATTACCACGGATTTTATAGCAGCTTCATTATACGTCTGCTGTAATGCATTGTGGCCCAAAGGAGAAGCGTTGCAGGAAATTCTGCATAGCATGTATAATTCTAACCTGCAGTTAAAGCTTCTAGTGAAAGCCTCTACACTAAATTTATCTTTTTTTGACATTTTTCCCCCTCTTATTTAAAGCAGTTGGACTGGAGTAACACCACTAAAATATGCACCTAACTTCATAAGTGAAAATTGATCTCTTCACAGGTATTAGGAATAGAAATGGAGAAATTATAAAATTAGCAGTGAATTATTCTTGGGAAACTGCTCAGCAAAAATGAAGAACACTTCTGGTCTGGCGTCACAGGGCGGAGAAAACTTCTGCCCCATCCTGCAAATCATAGACCCCTGAAAAACCTTTTCTCGCTTGAGTAGTCCCACTGAATACAGTTCCTAAGGCGGTAAGAATTTGCCAGATCAGTCTGCTATACATCAGTGTTTTCATCCATTGTTCATTTTCCATTTTATAAACTGGATTATACAAATATAAGGCACACGCACAACCAATAGCTTTGATGTTTTTTATTTCACCTGCATATTGAATATGCTGTTTCAGTATATTATAAAAATATTTGATCAAAACAGCAATTTGGACAATAGTAACACCTATTTTATTATCAATCATGCAAGAATTTTTAGAGCAACTCTTCTTTAGAACTGACCTTCCAACTAACTTTTGTAACAACATAGCCTCATGAAACTGCTACTTTATGGCTCATGTGTCACTGCTTGTTTCCATTGGAAAAATCTTTACAAATCAGGGTCTGTAAATTGAGACTGCAACAGTTCAAAACAGATAACTGAATAATGTGTCCCATGGATTCTCTTGTAACGAAGGAATTTACTCCACAGAATATATTAGATGCAGAAAGGGCTTCAGTGTCAGTGACACTATTGGCAGCTGTGTTAACAGTTAAGGAGCTGGCTTTGTACAGCAGTACAGTTATTAAATTTCTCCAGAGACCATGACTCATTAATCAAATATTCATACATCTCTGTAAATACACACTGAACAGAGAATACCCTCAGAGTTGAGCATCCCAGCACAAGTGCTCTTTCATGTAACACTGACAAAATCCTGAGAACATGCGGTCATGTTTTGCATTTCTAATGCTGTATGTACTCTTTAGTAGCCCAATTCCTAAAAACAGAACACAAATGATCTTACTGATCGCAAGTGTTACACAGTCACAATTAAAATTGCTTCACTATTGCTTCATACCATCTTTTTAAAAGTGAAGACAGTGAATCAATTCTTCTGTTCTTTGTTTACCATCAGACAAGTAACTTTTTCCCATACGGATGGAGAAACCCAAGGCCATGCTCCTATTAATACAAGAATTTATATTAGCATGAAAACAACAAACCACTGGTTGAACTGTGAAGGCCAAAGAACTTCATATATTTGCAAAGACATGAGCTGCTTGTATTTAACAAATACTGTATTTTGTGTTTCCGCACTGCCATAAAACTGCACGTCTTCTCACCTGCTCCAGGGGAAGCACAAACACATCTGAACTGAAGTTTTGACCTTGGTCAGGTTGAGATCATGGTTCAGAGCTAAAGCATCTCTCTCTGATCAGCTGAAGCTCTTCTCTATAAGCCTTCAAAAAAATTCAGTTTTCTGTTTGAACTCTCCATCCTAATGCATTCATATCTAGGACTTTGGTTTTGACTGTTGCAAGTTCTGATTTATACTTCTGATTCAGGCTCTCTGTGGCTTGAAGTAGTCAGCTGCCTTTATATAATGTCATTTGTAAATGGGGATTATCATAATGCTGAATGCAGATTTTTAAAATTCTGTACTGTTGTGGTCTGCTGAACTCAAGGAAACAGGGGAACGGAAGGGAACGCCCTGAGTCTTCAAGTTCAACCCTCTGAAAGTTGGCACAAAATCCCAAATGATCTTGGTAAGAGAAGGGGGATTTACAGATAGATCCTGGAAAGAGGTGAGTCTCAGATTATATTCCTTTATAGTTTTTAGAAGCTGGGACATAGAATTCATCCCTGAAATCAGTCACTAACTGCAGATTTTGAAGGGAAATGTGTAAACTGCATAACATCCTTACATTCTGTAAGTAACTTGCAAATGGCCCAGTAAATTTAAGGATTGAACTCTGATCAGAAAATACTTCCTTTTTTAGTTCCCTTTCTAATAAATATAGATACTCTAGCTTAAGCACCTCCATAGTTCCTACCACATTAATTTCAGTGCATTTTAATTTTCTTTAACAAGGCTTGACATTCACATTTTATAAAGAAAATCCTCCCCTATATTTAATTAGGGTACTGATTAAGACAGGATGGCAATGAGCTCCCACGCTGCTTCTGTGTAAGACAAAACCCACGCCACCTTGCTCCATGAGTCAGCACGTGCCAGCAAAGCAGTTGTGGGTATCTATCTGCTGTGTGCCATGCAGGACACAGCACGAGGCTGCACTTCCAATTCCCCTTGCCTCTTGTCCGCCTAAGTACAGGGCCCCCAGTCCTGGGCACCCCACAAGTGATCCCACTAGCCTGCGTGACCTTACCCGCTGACCCAGCAAGCTGCTGGATGTAGATAAATACGTAAAACATTGACTTTAATAATGTTCCCTTAGGGCACAGGGATTCATTGGCAGGATCACAGTGTAGGAAAGGAAGGGATGGAAAATAAGAATAACGTGTGAATGCTGAGCGGACAGCCCACGAAGCCTTGGTTTTAACACATGCCTAAACACCCACTAGAGCTAGGCAAAAACAGCAAACATTTATTTGTGCATCTTCTTGCATAAATAAAACCCTGCTGATTTGCTTTGATGGCATTTACGACCACATTTATTCATAAACATTAGAGTGAGCAAGTTTTTATTTGCAGGAGCGTTCATAGAAAACAAAAGCGTTGTGAATTCTGGTGTGAATAAATACCAGAGAGCTCTCACACAAGAAGAGCTTCTGCAGTCATTAAGTAAAGCTCTTTTTACTATTCACACCGTGGATGCAAACAATTACAGCTGCCTGTGAACTGCTTACAAACAGGGAAGGGAACTGTTTATAAAGCTCAGTTCATCCAATTAGGCAACAGAAACCATCTCACGAAGACACCCAGTCATAGGGTCAAACGATGATTACTCAGGGCTCAATCCTGACTCCCTCGAATGCCTCTTTACATCTTTTTGCCAATGCAAATAAGTTACCAGCATTTTAAGACCCGCTTTACATAAAGTTGGCATGACCTAACCAAGATGGTGGGAGGCTGTAACACCTTTGTGCTGCCAGAAAGCAGCTGTGGGCTGCCAGAGGCTCCAGCCGTAGGGATCGCGTAAGGAGCATTCGGCTGAAATACTGCTGTACGTTATACCTGACTGTGCTCCGCAGCCTTCCGCGCAGGGCTAGGGAAATGCGCTCCATGCACTGGGAAGGAGAAATGCATCCATAGGCCCATAGTAACCAACTGCGGGGTGGTAAAGGACCGTAACGTAACCTGGCATATTCTGCCCTCTTGGAGGCTCCTGGCAGCACAAGAAGATCTGATGCTCCAGCCTCCCCGAAAAGCTGTATCACCTTGGGTGAAATTGTTGCATAAACAGAACACAGAGTGGGCTGGATTTCAAATATGCTGTTTGTATTCATTTGTGGTGTTATTGACCTTTCATAACTCACTGACAGTTGCTTTTCATTCCATCATTCCAGTTAAGAGATTGTCAATAACTCTGGAAATAAATCAGGTCTCCAGAGTGAGTCAATTTTCTTACTGTAATTAATGGCAAACAAGAGATCCCTTCCCTGCCTCCCCAAATACCCTGTTGTGTCCTTCTGGCTGCATTGTCCGTAACTGAACTGCTTGCCTGCTTCTCATTCCCAACACTTCTGGGTTTGGAGGGGTAAGTTAAAGAAAAAAACCCCTACACAAAATACTTCCCTTACAGTAAAAAACGTGTAAGCCAGGCAGTGGCAGACTCTGCCCATGGCCATCGCACAGCCAGGCAGCGCTCAGGGGAGGAGGGGGATTCCTTCCTTCACATCCACACTCCCTGTTTTCCAACTGCATTTTCATGCCAATTGCAGAGAAATGAACCTGATGTTTAAGTACCATTTAATGTATGTAGAGCAACCACTTGTTTGCTGTTACTGCTTTAACCAAGGAGCATGTCACCATGCTAAATGTCAATCAGGTGTATTTGCCACATTGTTTTATAAGTGCAAGGTCGTGTAGGCTCCTCTGGGAGCCAGTGAACTCACCACGAACAGATCCGGACTCACTCAGTCTTGTCTTGTACAGGAACCAGGGAAGAGCGGGTGTTGTTCAGAACACGAAGCCAGCGTTGGCTTTGAAAATCAGATGAGGGGATGCGTGGCGTCACCTCAACACCAGTTGCCACCGCACCTGCAAGAAAATAGGGCAGCTGCCTTTACGTATTCTTAGTTACCTACTCATGTTCTTGTTGCTCAGGGGTGTCTCATTAACACTGTGGGAAAAATGTAACTGCCAAGGGAGATGTGCTTGGGGGCCTCCCACCTAGCTGTTCTCACAGGGACAGAGCTGCTTGGGGAGCTTCAGCAACAAATTAGGGCAGCCTCAGTTTTACAGCTCTGCTGAAGCATTGGGGACTGGCAAGAGGGAAAACAAGTCTTTAAAGAAAGGCATCACAAACCAGCAATTCTGCTGGTAGCCACAGATGGGCACTCATTTAGTAATGGTCTTGAGTACCTTTCCGTTTTTAGGTCTTCTGGAAGATGGTCTACAGTTCTCCAGGCTCTGGTTCTCTCTGAGGTCAGTTGTCTCTACCAGCATTAGTAAATAACCACCTCTCCTAAACAGCCACTTTGGAAATTTCTATTTCATGAGTCATTCTGGGGCACAACCAGCCTTCCAGCCTCATCTTTTCCGAAAGCCATCCCCGAGGGGGCTGCTGGCTTCTTCCCCAGGGAGTTAAACCAGCACACTGGCTTTCTCCAGCAGTCTCCAGACCAGCCTAAGACTTAGGGCTGGAAAGCTGTCAGAAATCAGCCGCTGCCTTTTGTGACTGCCTGCAGGGAAGGTCGGTGGTGGCCAAAGGTGTTTTTAAAGGCGGTGAGTTTGGCTTGAGCTGCCAGTGGCCGCAGAGCCAACGGGAAAGGGTTGTGGTGGCTGGTGGGTTTTTCCCATGGAAGAAGTGCACAGCCAGATCACACGGAGAGACCCTTTACCTTCCACCCCAGGGCTACCCGAGCCGCCAGTCCCAGTGCTGCTTGAGGAGGGACAAACACCAACACGTTCACCTTCTGTTCCGAGTGTGATGGGGTTTTGGTCACTGGTCAGCTAGAGGCAAGTCAAAGAGGACCCCGAGGTCTCACATCAGTTTGAAAAATGAGGCCAGTATCTTTGCTAGAAGGAGAAGGCAGAGTCCCAGCTAATCATTGAGAGTCCTGAGGTTGTGCCAAGCTAATAGTAGTATAAACACACAAAGAAGTGTTCCTTCTAAGGAAAAGGGAAATGGCAGAAACAAAAAAAGAGGCTATTAAAAGCTCAGACTTTGAAGAGAGCTGCTATTTGCCACCTTCTGTGGTACGTGCAGTCTGGTTCCATCTGGCAAACGAGTAATCAGCCAGCGATTTGTGGAATTCCTTTAAGAAAATAGGCCACTGCTGGGTGTGTGAGTAACTAATGCTCATTTGGTTTGTGTTTGAAGGCAGCAGCAGCAACAGTGATGACACAAATTAATTGCACAGTTTTCAGGAGATAATGCAGATGAGGTAAAGAGAATTACTATGCGATTAACATAGTTTCCAATTAAAGTCCCCTGTAGTTACCAAAAAACATTAATTTCTAGTAACTTTGTAATTTAACTCGTGTCACCACTGTACATGAGTGCACAGGGCAACTTATGGGCTTGTCTATGCTTAAGCCTGGTACAAAAAACGCCCATGAAAAACAACCAAACCTGAAAATAGCCGTAAGTTTTTAACAATTATTTGTTGCAGGCATCAAATAAGCACCACTGTGGTAAATTAAAGGATTTGCTAACAGATTAAAGGACTAAAAACCAGCTGCTAATCTAACACTGGTCTTTCTTGCCCTTAGTCAAAAAGGGAAAAAAAAAATCCACTATTTAAATAAACTCAGCAAAGGTGTTTCAACCATTATGTTTCTTTGTCAAGAAGTTGCAAGAAGACCGAGACAAATGAAACTATTTCACCCTTCCAGAGAAGTTTGCTGTTGAGATGACAGAACTAAGTTTTTAACATTTACGTACTATAGCTCTTCTATTTCCATTAGACCATTCCTATCACAAGAATACCAAATGAAAGGTCTTTTGACTAGCAGCTCATTTCTGGAGCCACAGCTACCTTAGGTGGGTACGTGGGATTTTCTGAGATAACTGAACTGCAGCCAGTGGAGCTCAGGAAGAAGGAAAATTCATCCCTTAGTTCCCATCTCAGATAGAGCTACCTGTACTGCAGCGGGACGGAGTGGCCCATGAGGTACTTGTAAGTGTGCTGCAGACCAAGAGGTATAAAGGCCTACACATGGAAAACTTGCAGAATTATCAGGCCTGAGCAGTTTCGGTTTAGTCTGATAACGAAATCCAGTCACTGAGTAGCGTCATCACTTTTATCATGTGCATTTCCAGTACATCCGTCTGTTTTCACCCTGCCCGTTTCAACACGTCAGCGTCCTTGGTGAGCAGCATGGGAGGAGTCGTTCGTTTGACGTCTTCTCGATTGCCAGGCTTGGTCCCACGAGCATTACGAAGGCTGAAGTCTGCAGTGGGGTAGGATGGATAAGGTCTTTCAAGAGAGATGTGGGCCTTTGTCTATGTGACTTGAGACATAGATCAATGTTGTACAGTAACTTTCATTTAAAAAAATAGAAATATCACATAATGGAGAAAAAAGTCCACTGTAGAGCTATATATATATATATATACACACGTTAGTTTCACATAGCTCACCACCACTCAGCTTCATTACAAATATTGCAGACTCCTGTCCATTAAAGCCTCTGAAGCTTATTACATTTTATTATTATTACTACAACAACAGAAGCTGTAAATGGAAAAGACGTTATTGATTCAGCTGATCACTGAACGCAGGTTGCCCTTCACCGTGCATTTGTTAGCCTTTGGGCCAGTCTGGTTTTTAACAGCCTTACACGGTAAGACTTCCCACACTTGGGAGGTGAGAACATTACCCAGCCTCGTATTCCCCGCACAAAGCTTTGCCTTGAGCATCTTCCCCTTTCCCAAAGATGTCTGTCCTTCCTTCTACCACTCCCTCTAACTCCTCTCCCCCTTACACTACGTTTGTAAACGTAGTGCTTCCCTCCCTCCCTAACCTCACTCTTCAGCTATAGACTAACAAAGCCACATAGCTACAAGTTAATCTTCCTTAAGCCCATCCCTGCAGGCTCCTGATCATTTTTCCTGTTCTTCTGTGCACTTTAATTAGTTAATGCCTTCCTTGTGGGAAGGTAAGCAGAAAGGAAAGTGTCAGTGAAACCAGATTACACCAATTATATCCCCCTGCTCTGTGACAGCAGCTTTTAATGTTTGCATTTTTTTTAATGTGAAAGCAAAGTACAACTTCATGTCTAATATCCTGTCCACTGTTACCCAAAGCAACAACTCGACGGTTTTGCATTATTTTTGCTAAAGCTACATTAACTTGTGCTCCACTAAACAGGAATCTTCTATTTTCTTGTTCTCACTGACATTCACAATTCTCCTCATTTTGACATCTAAATTCCATAAATATGTTGTTTACTCCCTCTTCTGGGCTATTAATGAAAAATATTAAGTAAGATCAAGCCAAATATCCTCATATACATGCAGCATCTAAAAGTAATATTATGCCAATTATTAGTCGGATTCAGCAGTGCAGAGGTTACTAATTTAGACAAATGATGCGTGAGTTGTTTTTTTTTTCCCTGAAAACAAGTGAACACAATCTCATTTTGACTTTTTGGAATATTAACTCAATTAACACATGAAAATGCACACTCCAGCCCTGACACATACACATGCTTCATCTACTTCTGCCTGAAATCTATCTATTAGTCACTTCTTTCTCATAAAAGGAAAAAAGGAGCTTTAATGAATACACGTGATGCTTATTATGTGGATCAGCAGCATTTGTGCCTTCTGTGCCTGAACGGCACTTAGAGTAGGTTAACATTTGGTTTATAACACAACAATAAAATTTGCCTTCATTGCAAATAAACAGAGTATTCATACCTTACAATATTGTTTTAGATGCAGGATTATGTTCACTCTTAGAGGATCCAATATTAATATAAAAGGCACATGCATTTAATGTTTTCACACCTCTTTTATTTTCCAAGCAGTGTTAATAGGTATTTTAAATATTACATTTACTTTGTTAAAACATGAAACTATTTATGTACACTTGTTTGCAATCTGAGAACACACACCACCAAGTAATCATTTGTACAGTAATAACATGTATCCAAAAAAAAAAAAAATATCACAGCCCAGAATTTTTAACATCCACTCCCCCATTTACTCTGATTTAAAAGCTGCACTAACAGGAGAGAAGCCTCAACGTTATAGTAGTTGAAACAGGAAACAAACACCGCTCTCTTCTAATAATTGTCTTTAGCTGCTTTGATTGGTTGCAGTTAATATTAATAGTATAACCTTTAAAAATTGTGGGGAAAGGTAATACTTTATCTTCACTCCTCATATTAAGGCTCCAAAGCAAGCTTAATGAGAAACCATTATAAAATCATACTGCTAAATAGTATCTTAACTCACAATTCAGCCTATATAATTATATCAGTATTGCAACTGCCAATTACTACCGATACATCAAACCTACCTTTCTTACACTGTGCTGCTCACGATCACAGCGTTAACTATTATTTGGGCTTACATAGCAAGACAGGTAAGAGTTCTACTCTTACCACACGAATACAGAACTCAAATTTTGCTTACACACAGAAAGAACATGGTCTCAAAACCTATGGATATGTGTCCATGACATAAAACCCACACGCATCTGGCAGCCTCTGCTCAGGATTTGTCCTGGGCTGACACGACATTAGGGTCACAAGCTAAGCTTTAGGGACTGGCCACGCTTTTTTAAGAGGGCAAGACCAGGACATAGGCACATTTCAGTATACCTGGCTCTGAACAATGCCTTCTACCGTCACTAGCGCAACGTGACATTAAACCCATCCAACTAGCAGTGAACAAAAATAATTAGTAAGTACATTTATAAATGACATTTTTAAAGACTAGTAGCATATAAAACATTGTCATCTTTATGAAAATAGATCAATTTCAGCACAAGCTTGCCTTTTTGGGAGAGGAGGACACATACATTTTTGGGTGGGTTTGTTTTTTTTTTTTTTTTAAAAGGCAAGTGTTCTGCTGGAGACCTGCCAATAATCTTGTGTAAAATGTCCTCAAAGCAAGACAAACTCCTCTGTACTAAATCTTTTTAATCTTTTCTTTTCATCCTCAGAGAAAAGGTCATTTTCTTCATGGAGTGGACTGGAAGCAAAGTCATAGTCTCTAGAGTGACCCTTTACAAAAGTAAACACAGGATATTTCTCCTTAGATGAAGATTTCAGCATCTACAATGTAAAACACATACCAGATAAAATGTTAATTGGAGATGAAGAAATACAGTAAGTAATGGTTTTTATCTGATGATGACTGCAAAGTAAAAAAATGCATTTTGTTTATCATCATCATATTACAACAAAAGCATCGCACAATCTAAACATCCCCTCCTCCCGTTAAACAAACATGTACTTCCATTTCTTCTTCAGGTAGCTGCTAATTTTACACCTAACCCTGCGTCTTGTTCCATACAGATCATCTCTACGTGCTGTATGTTTCAGTGCAGCTAGAGCTCTTGTAGGAAGATAAAAAAACCACTACAAAATAGTTAATGGCCATAACACTCTCCTCAAGCACAGGTATGAATTCTGCAGCAACTAAGCATCTCAGGGAGGTATTTTTATTGTAGAATCAGCATGTACAATAATCAATGTTTTTATTAAAAGTTTAAACACATATACCTATGTAAATAAACCAATCAAGAGCACATGGCTGAAAACAGACTGAACAGTAACCAGCTGTGGTAACTAGGGTGCCAAAAATCTACATTTATAAATAAGAAAACTGATCATGTAGAAAGCGGGTGGTAGGGAATGATAAATACTAAAACAGATCAGACAAATACTTTAATAGCAGATAAAAATCTGCCAAATACTGAAAGACATTTCAGCCTTTCAGGCTGTTTGGGACACTTAATTGTTCACTGATCTTTTCTTTTTAATATTTTTTTTTTATTATTTCTTACTTGCTTTGAAAAAGCAGCACAGTGATGCAGTGACATGCAGAACTACATTAGCCTAGAGGTATACAGTGTTCATGAGAACAATTAATCTAAACCAGTAAAAAACCTGAATAGATCTTTAAACAGTAAGAACTATTTTAAAAAAAGACAGTCAGGGGCTGAGAGGGGGTGTTAGAAAAATCACACTCACAGTAAAATCCTTGGGTGGATTTGTTGGGTTTTACTGTGGTCTGAAATTTTCCACTTTATTCTTGTCTATTTTAATTGCATTTGGTTATTGTAATGTGAAACCTGGGTAAAAGAGCAGGAAGATATAGAAGAGACATGCACACAGTAATAAGCAAAGAAGAGTAACAAATGAGCATTAGGGAAAAAAAAGTGTGTAAGATGCACAAATGCTCTCTTTGAGAAGATTAGGTAAGTGGATGCAAACCCTTTCATCGCTAGGGGCTGAACACAAGCTGGCTTAGGAGGAACAGAAATTGATAGCCACACGAAGGCTGTTTGCTGGTGTGTGAAGTGGACGGGTGGACTTAGGCCAGCTCCTAATTGCAAGTTTGCGACAGAAAACTCATCCAAATACTGCATCTCAGGGAATGCACGGTGACCAACCAGCCATCACACCTTTAAAGATGGTCCCTACAAATCTGGACAGAAATACACCTGCAGTTCCACTGTCCTGCCTATGTTCAACTTTCCCTGAAACTTCCTTCTCTACAGGTACGCGTAACACCTCTCCCTACTTACTAAGGGAGGGGATGAAATGCTAAATACAGAACATAAACTGAACAGACAGGCAAATGCCTAAACAAGAGGTGAGTGGAATTTGGTTAAGATTACTGCAGTTATCAAGCTACATCTCACTTGGTGATCAAAGATAAATTGAAACTCTAAAGAGCTTGCAAGTTCTTTAGATACCTCTATGAATATTTCTATAGAGAAGTTTATTGATAAACATCAATATTTTTTACTACTTCAGTGTTAGACTGCCACTGCAACAATTAATTCTTCGTGCTGAACTGCAGCCAAGTTCAACACTTAAGCAGTCCAGCTCTTCAGAGAACTTTTCATTTCTGCTAAGAACCTGGGCTACTAACAGGCAAATGCAGTTGTAGCCCAAGTAGATTATTTATTTGCTGTCATGGGTTTGATAGGAAAACAATTAATTGCATTAGCAGAAAGACAAGCCTAATACCGGTCCAGTAACAGCGTAAAGCAGCAGCAGAGGCTGCGGCCAGGAAAAGGCAGAGCCATCCCAGGTGCTGTGCAAGGCCAGAGCTTCTTGCTGACCTCTTCGATCTGCCACATGGTGTTGAGAAGCCAGACAGGAACTGCTGTGCCTGCTTGGTATTTATGCTGGAAGTGCAAGACAGAAGTCAGACTATAGCCAGTCAGTAAATCCGTCCTTCTCAAGGCTGGATGTGTTTCCAGATCTCCTTAATCTATCAGCTATTTAATTACAGGTATTATTAAACTACTTAACAATAGCTGCCTAACTAGTAAGTACAGAAACAAAGGGTAACTTGAATGTGATTTGGATGGAGTTTCACCAATCACTCCATTTGGGCCCTTGATTTCAGTGCCCTAATTTCTCTATCACTGAATATATGGCTCATAAGGTTTATCCTCAAGTAATAAAAGCTAAATCTTTTCTCCCATCTCTTATTGCCCACAAAAGCAGCAAGAACCTGATTTTTTTAGTCTAGCCTACATAAGGCACACTGGGATTATACTGTGTTAATAGCTCAAGAGTTATCACACTCGAATTGCGAACAAAGGGAAAAATAATGGAAGAGCAGGAAAAAACAAAAGGATGGGAAGAACGGATTGAAAGATCACAGAATGTTTCTCACATTGTATTTGTATCCAAACTTGCTTCTATTTTCAAACTTACTGTGCCTAAAATACATTTATATAAAATAATGTCACTAATATTAAAGGATTATCTCAGCAACCCGATCTAGTTGAAGATGTCCCTGCTCATTGCAGAGGAGTTGCACTACATGACCTTTAAAAGGTCCCTGCCAACCCAAACTATTCTGCAATCTAAAATACCAGGATAATAGCTCCAAGACTTAGATCAGCCATGAGTATTTTATCAACTTATGTTCGGGGGGGGGGGGGGAAGTATTTAATCCCAAACTTGAAAGAAAAGAAAGAAGGAAAAAAAGAGAAAGAGAAGTTCCAATACAACTGATTCTGTAATTAGATTTTTTTACCATGTTATTACATGCTGTGTCTCACATGATAGAACAGGAAAACAAAGAGTAGAAACGTCACTATTTAAGTTTTCCATATATCAATTGCTTAGGAACTTCTGCTTCTTTAAATCTATTTTCTGCCTCTCTGTGTAAGAATCAAAGAAACAACTTCAGCATCAATCAATATCTACAAAAGATTACATAGAGCATTAAGTTTAAAAATGCTTTTTTGTCTTTAATACCAATATCACTTAACAGGATGTTCAAAATGCTGTACCAACATTAATTCTTCGTGCTGTTGTGATAACTCCTGTGGTTAGAATATTAATATTGTGACCAACTCCTGCTGTCACTGCATCCTTTCATAGACAATTTTTAAAAAAATCACAAAACACAGTTATTTGCTACCACAGCTAATACAACATATTAATAATGCTGTATTTCATACACTCACATACTGCAATCATCAAGGAAAAAAAAGTCAATTACATTTGGACCTACATGAACCTATACCAGTGTTTTCCAAGCGGAAGGACGCAATCAGATCTGCTGGGCAATACCTGCTCCCCAAACTTCAGAACACTGTTACCAAAATCCTAAGCACGCCGCTTTACATTTAAATGCCATCAGAAAGAGCACTTACGCTAACAAGAAATAATACACCGTTTTGGCTCCATCAAATACTTCCACTTGAAAAAGCGCAGCCGTCCCTCCCGAGGGACTGGTTGCCTTGCCTGCGCCGCTCCTCGCGGGGCCGCGGCGCGGCAGGGCTGCTGCAGAGGGATTCCCACTTCACGAGTGCCACCTCGTGGGCCCGCCCGGCGCCGAGCCCATCGGCCGCCTCTCTCGCAAGGCAACCCACATTCTCCCGGGGTTTCACGTAGGGGTAAAATCGGATGACACGAAAAAACAATCCCGATTTCTCGTGCTTAGAAAAGCAGCAATAAATGTCAAGAAAAGCACGATGTCTATTCGGAGGAGCGCCGCCGCCTCGCTCCCCTCGCCCGCGCGCGGCACACAGCCGCCGCTCTGGCCGAGGAATCCATTTGGTAACTTCGGCACCTACCTTCGTTATTTCTTCAGAAGCCTTCTCAAAGTCCTGCACAGTTCTACAGTAAAATCCTATTGTGCAGCTGGGATCCATTTTTTTGAATGACATCTTTTTGGGAGAAGGACAGTGGAATGACTGCAAGTTTCAAGATTAAAAAACATTAAATACGTGGTTAAGGGTGAGAATGGTACAGACCGATGCATTTACTTTTTTTTTTTTTCCCCACGGACAGCTTTAACATACAATCCCCTGTATCACTTAAATTAAAACACAGCACACACTTTTGAAGTCATTTTTTCCACCCCTCCCCAAACATTCAATAATTCCACTCTTTTCCACATGTATAAAACCTGCTGTTTACGCTGCATTCACCAAACTTGCACACAACACCATGTTAGTTTGAAATCTGTCAAAGGTCTGCCGCTCCGAGCAGTACTTTATGAATATTCCCAAGGCAGACGAGGTGAATGCTCTTCTGCAAATTGAATTTGTAACAGCTTTTGCACTATCTTACAATTACTGCTTTACTACCACCGCCCATTGCCCCTTTCCCTCCCCCAACCTCTATAAAAGAGACATAATGGAATAAACCAACCTCATGCAATTTCCTTTAGTAAATTAAATCAGTTAAAAAACCCACAAAAGCAAAACCATATTACAATAATCCACAAGTCGGAAAAAACCAAACAACATGCCCTGCTTCATCAATGTTTTTTTTCCTAATGTGAAATCTCTTTTCCCGACAGATGATGCTCTGACAGTGCTGTGAGCTGATACTATCAGCAGCCGTGCTATAAGAAAAAACCCAAAGAAATACACCCAAAGAAAACCATTCACCACACTCCTCATTCACAGTTTGAGAGAAAAGGCAAGTATATGCTATGTACCCTGATTATGTGTTTATTACAGAAACTGTAGTTTTGGTGAAGCTCATTGTCCAGTAACTTAAATTATTTGGTCACCACTGACTGTCTCTCAAAGGCAGTCCTCTTTATTCTGCTTCTAAGGTGCAGGACTACCCAGTCATTCTACCTCTATTAAATCACCAGCAATCCTGCTACAGCTGCTCAGTAACAAATGCCAACACACCACGTCTGTACCACACTGCCACGCATATACCACCGTACTAAAATGCAGATTTTGTTTTTCCATGAACTTCCCCCAGCCATCGATATTCCCCAGTGAACGGTCTGTGCTATTTCTTTTCATGTCTACATGTGAGCTGTGCACAGCTTTCCCGGTGCAGCGCTGGTCAGCAGAGACCAGGACAGCTTACTAACACAACGGGAACACCAGGACAGAGCAACACAGGAGATTTCTTATCCACACCAGCGTGTTTCCTCTAGAAAGAGGAACTAACAACTGTTACAATCTAATTTGACTATAGCAACAGCAACCCCTGACAGCTAATATCAAGCAGTCTGGATACCAGAAACCCATTTTACTTTTTTTTTTTTTTTAAATCTTTTTTTTTGCCAGTCAGAAAAGTCAATCTACAGAAGATGACAGCACTAGTTACCTAATCTAAGTGTATCTGTCAGTGTAATAGTTTTACATATTGAAGTATATAGTTCTTTACTTGTGATTACAAACCCAAGAGAGGTATTTCTATTAAACCACTGCTAAAAAATATAAGCAAGGGTGAGAAGTACTATTTCTGTAAGACTGATTTTAGTCACTGTTTCTTCTCCTAATTCTGTTCAAATTTTATATGCAGAAATTGTATTTCGAATATTCATTCCTGAGTCATCAAATAGATAAATCGAACCCTGCCTTACATATCACATTTTGGCAACAACATTGTGACTACAGTTGTGCTGTGCTGTTCAGGGCAGTCGTCTTAATGCTATAGAAATCACTGTACAACAAAGAAAAGTGGGTAGGCTTTCTCGCCCCCCACCCCCAAACAAATGGATTCTGGAAGCCAATAGAGAGTGGATTGATTTCCAACTTATTCTGGACAATTTGTCAATTTTGAAAATACTCCCTACAGATAAATCTAACAAGCAACTATCCACACTATGAAAGCAATTTCTGTTTACTTTTGACATTTCTGGACAAAGATATAATACTATTAAATGCACTAAGCATTAAATTTTCCGTCTGCAGAAAAGTATTAGGACGTGATTGAGTCAAGCTGGCAGCTCGTGTACCTTCAAAATACATTTAAAAACCTTATTATTATTTGGAAACTCTTATTAATGCCAGTTTGGAGGATTAGTCATGGGAGCAGAAACCAAAAAGATGTGTCTTTTTTGTAGCTATGGTGAACTGAACTATGGTGTGACCTTAAGGAAGTCACTTCAGCTCTGCTTCTTTGTGCTGTTCCCATCTTTTGTCTGGCTTACCCAATTAAACTGTAAAATCTTCAGAGAAGGCGCTGCATTTTACTACAGTTATTAGCATAAAGGGGCAAGGATCTCAGTTGTAATCTCTGGCTGCTGCCACAATACAAATAGGGAGAGCTGGAACTCACCAACCCTTCTTCCAAATACCTCAGCGGGATAAATCTAAAGGCACCTCTAAAAATAATGAAAGCTTCTGTCTAGGCTATTTTCTGATACATTTTGCTGCTATGTTCCTTTTTAAAATTCAGAACCTTCTCATTTTCTAGAGAATCTTATACGTCTATATTATATGTCATGCTAATTAAAGTGCTGTAAGCATAAATACTGAAAAATATGTAGTGTTTAAGTTGGCCCTAGGATTTGACATTAGCCCTGTGATGCTATTTTGATTAAGGTACTGTGATCAATGTTTGTCAACAGATCTTTCTTTTCATGATAATGACAGACGGGACCATTGCAGTTCACTCCACTGTTCTCAATTTAAGTTAACTCTTAGCTGCTATACAAAACAGAAGCCATGAAGATCTCTATCTTCGTTACACGCCATTTGATTTACGTTCTAAGTGTAAACAGTCAATTTAAGATCACCTACTCAATTCCTCAGGTGTGAGTTTAAGTGCTGAGTATGACGTACTTCCACTGTTTACAGGACTTCACTGCAAACCTTTAAGAATTCTACATTAAGTAGTTATTATTTTAGCGGTGGTGGAGATACATACATATTCCTCTTCCTTATTTAAATGCAATGTGTTGTTTCTGAAGCTGTGTTTCCACATTTAGGAGTACTTAACTTCACAGAACACAGTGGCATGAGGAACCATTACTAATAACAAACTCTGTTCTAGAGCAGCTGATCCTGCCCTAAGCAGCAGATGCACCCTGAGAGTGTTTCTACACTGAAAGAAGAGCTGCTCCGAGGAGGGTGGAAGTTCATGCGGAAGCTGGACACAAGATCAAGAAGAAGAGTTTGTTTGGATGGCACCGAGCACTTCTACTGTGAGTGCTGTGGCTATTGAACACTTACTTCTGAAACTGATAATGTTTTCCTACGGTACTTGTAAATTGAGTTCTCTAATAACCTTTTTCAGCTCTATCTATTTTCAATGCAAGTTATTTGGCAAGAGGTTAAAGAAAAGGGAAAACACTACTGTGAAAAAAAAACAAGCATGATTTTAAAATCTAGGCATAGCCTGAAAAGATATATTCACTACATCTAGACAAGCCCAGAAAGTCATGGCCTAGAAACAGGTTGGGGTTGGGGGGGGGCGGCAGGGAAGAAAGAACACATGCAGCACCTGGTTGTTCTTTCTGTACACTTTCAGACCTGCCAGTTTCTTGGAACTAGTATTCTATAAAAAAGCTTGATTAAAAATAATAATAAAACTCATTTAAAAAAAACAGTTCAGAAGACTGGAGTAAAATTCATCTAGTCAACCACAAACCTCACTGATAAGCATAAAAAATTTACACTTGTATGAAGCCAAAAAAGGATGACCTGCAAAGTTGTTGGGTGCATAAGTTACATTTAAAATGACAACCACCTACTCCAGCTTAGAAGTACAATGAATTCCTGGATAAAGCAGCAGCAGGCAAACCGACAGGAACTCTGGTTCCAAACTGATGACAGGCTCCTACTATTGAATACTGCAGTAACTCTCTCCATGATGTTGACTGCAACTTGATTTTAAAATGAATTAAAAGTGACCAAAAGGACAAACTAACAAAACCAAATCCAAGTAACTGAGGTTTAAGATCTCCAAATACTGTCTATTTGATGGAAAGTTACTTAAATGAAGTGATCATCTATTTTTGAGGTTTTATGATCATTAAAAAGAAACAGACGAAGATCAATGAAGTAAAAATTAAACCCCCATATTGAGTTTTTAACCTCTGGTCATTTTTGTTGATTATAGGCCTATAAAGAAGGGCAGAACTTTGATAAATAACATGTAACTGTAAAACCATAAAGAGGCAGCTAGCTAGAACATCTCTAAATAATTAGTGTTTGATTCATATGGGAAGAAAACAGTGCCAGGTCTATATCCATACTACCTCAAGAGGGAAATCCTTTATGCTGACATCTACAAAAGATTGGCAGTAATGAGGATCCATGTAAATCAAACTGTCATCTACAAGGACAAAACAGAAGACAAGTAATTCAAAAAACACCTTATTATTACACTGCTTACAATCCAATTTCTATGCAGAACAGCCAAAAAAAAAGCCAGTGTGTAACTGCTTGCCAGGCTGATATTCATTGACTGAAGCATAGGTTTTTGCAGGACAGATTAACTTTTGCATAATCAAATATGCTTGTATAAGCAGAATTTTTATAAAGTGATGAGACTGTCATTTAATTTTTGGTGATAAAATTACTTTTACAAACACACAATTATATTCTGGAGTTTGCATATGAAAAATGTATTGTGCTACTTTATCTTGACAGGAAGAATATATTGCTTGTCATTTAAGCATCAACTAACACCACTTAAACTAGTAAAAAGTAAATACGTAAATAAGAACTGCCAGAGAGTAACAGCAACCAGTCCTGAAGTTTGGTGAAACAGATAAATTATGCCTTGTTTATGCAACAATGGAAATTAAATGTACATTTTACAGAATCCAATTACTATATGGGCTAAATGACAAATGACTGGACTTCGGTAGATATGATGAATTAATAAGGTACTCATTTTGCTATTTTAATCATGCTATTTCCCACTGGTTCAATATTAACTTCCTAACTCTTAAAGAAAAATACTGAAGAGACATAACATATTAAAACACTAACCTTGAAATCCAGCAAAGTAATACGACTGCTTGGGTTTGCCACCAATAATACCAACACAATACTCAAGGCTTAAAATTCCCTACAACAAGAATATTAAATGATTAGGACAGTGTTAAACAGAGTAAGTATTAAACTGAATTTGAACTTTGCTCTTTCTTTACTGTTTTTAGGCAAATAGCTTTTTTTCTTTTTTTAAAGATTGACCATGACTTTCTGGGGCTTGACAAGTTTACAACTGACCAAAGTGAAAACATACCACCACATATTCCAGAGAATGTCCTCCCCTTTCATGAGATGCCCACACATCGAGAGACTTGGCAGCATCATTTTCGGGGAGGAGACAAAACATAATGTCACACAAATTGAGCACAGGCTGCTTAGTCAAAAGGTATCAAAGTATTCAGATTTACAGAGTTCATATATGTTTACATTCTGTGGCCCTGGGGGCTCTCTTCTTTTTGCATTCAGATGTAGAAATCTGTCTAAAGTATGAACTTTTACATTATAGGGAGAAATGCCAGTTGAAGCACGAGTAGTTACAAGACACAGCTCAAAACAGCAGCCCAAAATACGGGAGGTGAGACAGACACACCCCATAAATCTTACTGGATGTTGACTGTGAGGGTAGAGGAGTCAGAACCGTCAGTATGTAGCACCTTTGAGAAAGAGACATTGCAAATACACCTAATGGGATTTAACCAGGGACGTGGGGTGAAATACAGGAATCATTTCAGTCTGGAGGTGTAAAGAAAAAAAAATACTACTCTACCCATGGCAAAGTTAGGAGCCATTAAGGACAGAAAGAGTTGGGATATCGGTCGTGGGCTAATCACACCAGTGCTGCCAGCGTATTTCTGTTCATGCAGGTCAAAAAGCGTTGGGTTCTTTAATCCACGTGTCTGTGCTAGCACACAAATCTAGCAGACTGATTTACGTAATAGAATGTACGGATACAGCTTCTTGTGCTGGGGAGAAGGATTTACCTGGATACAGGCCTTTTTGCCAAGGTGAGAACACTGCAGTAGTTTGACTGACAAATTCCTCTACCGCCCACAAGATCTGGATGCAGTCACAGACCACGGACACCAAAGAAATCACCCTTGAGCATTTCTCTATTAAAAGTACTGAGCGAAGGAAGAAGGCACAGAGAACTTTCCTCCCTCTCCCTTCAACTATTTCTACTCTTCTCACTTTCATGAGGTTCTGTTTCTCACCAGGGCTCATTAGGATTTTTCTGAATACTCAAGTCTTGGCTTAACACAGTTTTCCATTAGTTAGCCCACCAACTCCTGTGGGAGCTGAATTTTGCCAACATTGAGCACTTTGGAAAGCTGCGCCCAATTGTTCTAATGCAACTGAAGACCAAGACCATCAAATACTCTAAAAACTGAACACCCTTTAAATGTCCATAAATCACAGTGGTTTCCTTGTGGCACTAGACAAGTGCTGGGTCCAAAAACTTGGATGCTGACCCAAACTAGGACAGCAATCCAGAAGACCAGCAGTTTAGCTAAAGTGAAATCTCCATTATCTGGCAGTCACACCTGTATTCTCTCCTCTTAAGAGATCAAACAGGAAAACTATCACATTATCACTGTATAGCAGGCAGAATTCCTCTCAACAAAATGATTGAGATTTAATGTACTAATAAGACCAAAGCTTCTCAAGGTAAAATTTTCTCTGCTTAAGACAACGATAATGTAACACAACAAAAACTGTTGTACTCCTCACTTGAGATGCTAAAAAAAGTCAACTTCAGTATGGCTTATACAGGTTAAGAGAAAGTGTTGCTTATTTAAAATACGAATGCAAAGGCTTTTTTAGAAAATGCTGCTCAATGGTTGAGCATTACAGAACATTCAGGCAGATCAGAGGCAAAGGCTGAAACAGCTAAAGAGGACACATCCTCTGCCAGTGAAACAGAAAGGGAGTAAAGCTACTTAGGGTAATGAATAACTGTTTAATCTATGGGAATTTTCTTGTAAAAGTGAATTATAAAAAATTTATCAATTTTCATCCATAAATATAAAATCCTCTGTAAAAATTACGTCTTGTACTACATTCTAAAAATCTGCATTTTTAACTTAAATCCAGACCCCAAGAAATTTAGTCACTTCTTGTGAACAGTCAAGACAGACTGAAGTGACTAATATATGCAATTGAAAGCCCTCTTATCACATTCTCCATTATAACAGACTGCAAAAGGCAGGAACGGGCTTGGTAAATGAGCAGCAGAAATCACCCCGGGTAAAGGCAGTTGTACGAGGCGAGCTCGGATAACGTGACTGTGCTCTGGAAACCCAGTGCTACACAAACATATTTTACTCTGGCAAGAGAGTGTTTTTGAGAGCTAAATTGAGAAAGCCTCTGCAGGGTAAAACTAGCCAGAGATATCCGTCAATAATAAAAGCCAGTATTAAAGAACTGGAGTCACTTTTCTTTTGCTGGGAAGCCTTAGGAAAGTTGCAGAAGCAACTGTTTGTTAGCTTACAAATGAAGGCACCGTGTGTATTCCTGGACATGACTGATTCAAAGGCTTTTTTGCAGTTAACATTGAAAGTCAAGTGAGGTTGCTGTAGATCATATCTGTGACCACAGGCTTATCTTAGCTGTGTCAGAATTAATCAGAAAAGAACTGAAACTTTCCAAAACCAACTGTCTGAAAATACAAGGAAAAGAAAAACAATTTATTACTTCATCACTTAAATAAAAGGCTTCAGCACTTTGTCTCTCCATGCCATTAAAAAACAAACATGTTTCCTAAAATTTTACAGAGAAGACAGTCACAAAAAAAAAAAAATGTAACAGACTCAGATTTTGTACATGCTACTAAGTTATAGTATTTTAAAAATTAAAACAAGAATTTAAAGACAGATAAAGAGCAGCACAGAAAAAGATAAAGCAGCAGGGCTAAGAGAACAATCTCTTCTCTAAGAGAAGTATTCTTGTGCTCAAGAGGTAAGATTACAGCACATCTTCAGGTGTTGGCACCGTAAGCAGAACCTCTGCTGGGGGAAACTTAAAAAAAACCAAAAAAAACCCCCCCAAAAAACCCAACATAGTTTTTCCTCCCCTCTGCTCTCGAGTTTTACTTTTTTTCCAGTTTGTTTTTATTTGTGGTAACTGCTTGCTACTCCTGCATCACTGTCCTTAGAAGCATTCATCCTAATGTCCAGATAGTGAAAACAACCACTTGAAGTAGTGACTAAAGAAATAAAATATTCTAACCCCTCTCTTAAGGGGAAGAAAAAGACAAAAGAAAAGGGGAAAACCAGACAAGCAACAACCTTAAACCATTTGACATTTAAGAAAATAAGAAATGGAATAAGGAGTTTGCTACATTTATATTTTAAAATGCTGACTGATATTTAATACAGCACAACTCTAATAGCATATGTAACCAAATTACCATTTGTAATTTCAGCCACTGCGTTAATGTCTTTTCAGGTAGCTACCTTAGGAGTAGGACAGTTATCACTGCTTTACCAAGGGACATCATGTGCTCTGCAATTATGTCTGATCTTGTAATAGGGAAATTTAAAATCTGTAAAGTCAAACTTTACAACCTTCAACTGTAAAATCTCCACCACACACTTAATAGGTAGAAGATTACCATCATGAAGTCGCTCTTCATATCACCTAGTGCTACTATCTGAAAAATGACTGAGCTCTCATTTCATACCTTTACAAACTCTAAGTAGTCCGTGTTTGTTCTCTCTCCACCGAGTCTCACAGGAACTAATATAATTACAGCTTTTGTGTCTGCTTTTCCAGAATCCGTAAAAGAACATTGTCTGTCAATAACATCTGAACTGTAGACTGAAAGGAGACACACGGAAATATTCATATTCAAAATATAACCACGAGCTTTTACAAAGACACACCTACAGCATGTCATCACTTAGTTTTGCAAACTAAAACTACAGTCCTTCAAAACATTACTGTCCTCCTGAAATACCACTCTTGAGTGACTGATGAAAAACAGTGTTATGCCTTCTTATTTTCAGCAATATTTTACAGAATGGTAATGTGCTGCTGAGATAAGATACATTGTCAGGAAAATGCAGAAGGGGTAAGTTAAGAGAAAAACCAATAAATATTTATTAACTTGATATAAACTTCTTCTAAAAGGAGTAATTTAAAACTTGAAAGCCTACAACTAACAGAAACATCTACATGTTAAAGGAAAAAGGCAACAATAATTGATTTTCATAAATACTCCAAGTTCACTGTCTAAAGGTAACACAACACAGTCACTGAAAGTGAGTGAAAAAAATTAATGTAGTATTTTTGCTTATTCCCTCCAAACTGAGAGATGCGAAAAATCATCACCAGAACAAAGAAATGAAAATTTAATAGAATTTTAAAAAAGTTTCCACTGTTATTGTAAGTCAGGTGAAACTGGTCTGTGGCATATGATTAAACAGTATCTCTTTAAAACCAGTTTGACTGATTACCCAGGGATGTCGGTCTCTGTCCTATGCCAAGATGGGTTATGACATAACTAAAATTTCTGGCAGCTAAACATGGCTACTGAAGTAATACATTGTGCTTAGATTTGAAAGACTATAGTCATTAGTGTAAAGTTTCACCACACGTTTAGTTTATCATGTCATCATATTCTGCTGCTGAACATCCAGAGATCTAAGCTTCTCTGCCTGTTATCTATTATTTAAAATGCCACGCTGGAGCAGAAGAAAGGTTACCAGTGACTCTGGTTCACTATCCTCCTCACATCTTCAAGCTCCAAGCAAAAATAACTTCTGACTAGTCTAAGAGACTGGTGCAGTGTTTTTTTTTTTTCTTCTAGAAAAATGGGTAAAAGAATCCTGTGATGCAAAAGACAAATGTAACCAACACATCTACTCTAACCGAACTGAAGTATTTTTCAGTTGTTTGGTTGGTTTTTGGGGGTTATTTTTACTAAGATACAGAAGCTCTTACTAGCTTATTGCTAAAACAACATTGAAGTGAGTGCAAAACAGATTATTAATTGATTTAAATCCAAAAATAAGAAGTTACAACAGGCAGATTGTAAGAAAAACTTCTCTTGCTGGATCTGGAATTCCACTATCTTCCACTATAAGACACCAAACAAGCAATGTACGAACCTTTCACGTTGTGATGTCCGATTCTCAAAGAGAACAAATATCTGCTTGTATCATGAACCCTTTTGTCTACATAATCTCAATTTTGTGGATCCATTTTTGAGTTTATTTTTTCCTTTAGATCTTTATTGGTAAGTGCTTACTGAAAGGCATGAAAAGCATCTAAAATATTTGCAAAAATCTGCATAATCACAACATTTACCTGTACAATCCTGAGCAACATAGACTGTTACTCCTTGTAGCTCAGGGTCTCTTGCTTCTTCAACAGCTTTTCTAAGTACAAACACAAAACTATTTCACTCATCTCTGATTTTAAAGAAATTAACAGTAAATAAATGTAAATTATTTGATTTTTAGAAACACGTTACTTTTAATTGTTTGTTGTTGAGTTTTTTGACAGGTTTTTCTTGGTTGGTTGTTTTTTAGGTTTTTGTTTTGTTTTGTTTTTAAATTCAGCACACCTTGCATTCCTGACACAGATAGGGAGCTGGGGTTTTTTATTTATTCTTAAACACTGGATACCGAGATCTAGTGAATATGGCAACACGTTTTTCCCAAGCAAAGATGACAATGTCTGGCTGTTTAGAAGAAACAATGAAAACCACAAAAAAAGCCCAAAGCAGCACATTAACTTATAATGAAATTCATATTCATTACCTAATTTCTTTCTGTTTATAACAATTTTCTGTCACGTATATTGGGATAATAAAGGCTAAATTTGCTGACAGAAATATTATTTTCAACTCTATAATCTCTTCAGTTCATACAACTAGCCACAAATTAGCCCCTCATGTCCATGGAAATAAAGGCTAGCATATAAAAAGCTGTAAGGTTTCATCAAAACTTTCAAAAAGGATAATTGCAATATTAGGCTATCCTCAAAAGAATAAGAGTAATGGAGCTAAAAACTAGAAAAAAAAAAATATATGTAGATAGTCTGAAGCATGATCATCAATCAAGGACAACATCTGTAAAGAAATTAAGCTGTTCACAATAGAAGATTAGCCTTTGACTTCAACACACGCTTGCATTAAATGGTCACTATCCCTTTATTTCAAAATATATTTTGAAGAATCGTTTAATACCGTAGTTCTCAAGTTATGAGCACGCTATACATTGTTAGTACTGCTGTAAGAGAGAATGATCTAGGAAAGGAAGCCTTTGCAAAGTTGGAAATCTGGACCACCCCCCCGGCTCCCATTAGGTAAACAGGCTACTGCAATTTAAAGCAAACAAAAAGAATTCTGACAGTTTCTATAATCAGAAAAAAACAGAACACATAAATAATGCTAACCTCTCAGATCACTGTATGCATTTGCATGCATGCACAGATACACACCTGATTATTTCAGTACAGGTTCACTTCAGATTAATGTATTTTTATACTAAATATCAAATTCTTCTATTCACAGATAGAGAAATGTATCAACTTTGACTTCTGCTGCTTAAATAACTTATTAGGGATTCAATTTATAGGTAAACTGTAATCCACTAATAAAACAAGCATATAAGGCTATAAAAAAACCAAACAAAAGTCAGTAATATTCAAAGAAATGGCATATAAAGGCACATAGTGTGGAGAAATTTTGACTTTCGACTTTTTTTTTAGCAACACTGAATGTCACAGACCCTTTACTTTTACTGTGATATAATTATAATATTAATAGTCCCATACATTTACAGTTTCACAAGAATTTGATGTGTGCAAAGAAATGCTGAAAACATCAATTTTAGCTCTGACATTTCATTACACTATCAGTACATTACAGCCCCCAGGTTACAGTATTAAAAAAAAAAAAAAAATCTATAATGTTATGCATGTTCCAAGGTTGAAAGAGTGGTTAGTTTTTAGAAGATTACATTAAAAGTAACTCTACTTAAAAACCTAGGTTTGGCAGAGATACTTGGGACTTCTACTGCCCAAAGTACAGGAAAACAGGAATGTAGTTTTTTTTCCTGAGATAAGACTGAACAAAAGCTCAGAGTTCAGTTCCCGCACCTACTGCTATTTCCCTTCCTGCCTCTGAAAAATTTCTACAATTGCTACTAATATGGACATTTTACAAAGCCAATAACGAACAGTTAGATGCTCAATTAAGCTGAAGTAATCTCATGACAGTTTGAAATGCTTCTCCTCTAATGTGTAAGGCACAATAACAACAAAGAATAAAGGTATTTTTACCTTAAAATGTGTGCAACAACTGCAGGCCCATACCAGTCTCCAGCAATTTTTCCAGACTTCTTTCCATATTCTATTAGCTGATGTAAGCCAAAAGCTGCCAGCGGAGAGTCGCCAAACCAAGAAATTATTTTTCTATGATAAACTTCATTTCTCATTTCATTGTCATCACAGTTTCTCTTTAATGTTCCCTGATGATGATTTGACAGGATCTTGGGTTCTCTTTCTGCTGTAAGCGATGCTTCGAATGATGCTGTCAGCTTTTTCACTGTATGGGCTGTCCACGATTCAGAATCTGAATTGTCAACGTCCAATGCATCAGGCCAGACCCAGGCTGCAGCAAGAAATTTTGAGATGCATATTAGACTTAACATTAACTTTCTGGTATAATATGCAAAGCACATCCCTTTCTCCCCCATGCTCCTTAAACCAATAGTATGTACTTTACATACTGAGATGCAAATGTCAGTGTTAAAATGTAATCAATGGATTCAAGTGGAGTATTGCTTTTATTTTCTGCTGAACGATACACGTGTTAGCAATTTATGCTACCTGAGCTAGAGGTCAGACTCCATGATCCCAGTCACTTAAATACACAGGATATACCTGATTACAAGGCACAGGTTAGACCTATCTTACATGTTAAAGATATAAAAGTTCACTATTCAGTACCATCTAAAAAGTTTTATCCATGTCAAACAAGAAGTTTCAAAAGCTGTTTTTAATTCTTCTGGTTTGTCAGTTATTAAAAAAAATAGGCAAACCTGAGGAATTATTCATGTGAAAACAAACACAAACATTCCTGGCAAAATGTCAAAGCAGATGAGCAGAAAAATAGACAAGATTTCTTTATTCAGTAGATTTGTGAATTCTTTACCTAGATTACAAGACAAACTTGTTTAAGTATTACTCAGCACAGTACCTACAGGCTGTGTTTCTAGCTAAAGGTTTCTCTAACAATGCGTCCCACACACAGCGTTCCACTTAGAGCATGATGGTGCTTCAGCAAATCTAGAGAACAGTAAGGCGTGCCTTGTCAGATGACTGAAAGCTTCTTCCACAAGTTCAAAGAGCTACTTGCAACACAGAGCACTTGAGGAAACCTCTGAAACGCAGTGAACATACTGTCTGATCAGAACACATCCTGAAGGTCTACAATGGATGTCCCAGAAGGCAAGGGGAAGGCTGCCACGTGCAAGCATGGAACGAACCCTATGGACGCAGTGCTTTTGCTCATTGAGACAGATTTGGGTGAAGTCCTGGAGATGCAGAAAGCTGCCATTACAGCAGCAAGAGGAAACTTTTCTGACAGAAAGCAAGAACTGCAGCCCTCCTTGTAATTCTTACTGACGTATCCGTGTAAAAGTCTTTGAGAAACAAAGAGGAAGCACAGAGGCAATTTTAATTCTAAATTTTGAATTCTAAAATCTAACTTAGGGCTCCAGAGATGTCACAAGTATTGCTGGTAATGGCCATAGTCCATGTCACTCACTCTTACTATAGCGTGATGGCCACCCAACATCAATGCCTCTTACCACAAGTGGCACCTCTTTGTGAAACCCTGTGTTTTCATCGCAGACCCAGACGGACGCATGCGTAAGCCAAATCTAATAACATCACAGGCCTTGCTATTTCTGTACCGTGAGCTTCAATTATACGTCAATCTCTTAAGCACAGGCATTTCAAAGTAAAACTTACCAGTACCTTAATATTTAAAATAAAAACTCATTTACAACATCATTTAGCAATATCTGGAACATTCCACATAGCAGTGGAAGTGTAAGTATTCCAGCTAGTAACTGCAGTCAAGTTTTGCTTTGTAACAGAAACAATACCATTAAACTATAATGAAAACATCTCTGGGAAAAGAGTAAACAGCGATGAAAAACTTCATGTAAACACTTAAATATCTCTCAAAAGCTACCCAGATCTCATAAAAAGCTTTTCAAAAGATAATTCACCAGCTGTCAGAAGACTAGGTGATGAGAAAAGTAGTCCAGAAAGACCACACATATTCTGTTTTTCTATGCATTTGGATTGCCACAGAAACGCTAGTGCTCTGGAATCACCAAATCACTTTCCACATTAGGATGCATGGGGGACAGTGCGAGGGATTCTTCGTGACTATCGATTTTAAAGACATAAACCTGGGGCTTTTTTTTTGTTTGGGGTTACTTCAGAATGAGCCATTACGCATTCCTACTCACAGGTAGTCTCCTGATCAGATTTTTAGGTTTTTTTAAATGTACGTATAAAAAAAAACCCTCTATTTAAGGGATTTGTGTTCTCAGCGGAAGTATTTTCCTATGTTTTGATATTTGCAATCAGTTGAAAGGGATAATGAATGTTTTATGATTTAAATACAGCAAAAGGAACATTCCGTCAGCCAATCTGACAGTTCAGTCATTACACTGCCAAGAAAGAAGACTGTGTGATGCAGCTGGTTTGGGACTATCTTCACAGCTTACATCATATTAGCACAGTAAGTACAAAGTATTATTAAAGCAGGCTTTCGGTACTGTCTGCTACTAAAGTATTGCTGGGATCCAACAAGTGGCTGAGTAAACAACACACTGTATTCTCTCTAACGAACACACCTGGGTGGCTTCAGGCCCATGTCTTTGATCATTCTGAAAACAAGCAGTGGTGACAAGGGACATGACCTATTGTTTGAAAGGAGCAATGTGGTAAATTATGAAACGGATTGAGAAGAGGATGGAAAGAAAAGGTGGTTAACTATGAGAACCAAATACCTCTAAGCAGGACATGGCTCAGCTTGGAAGAATGGGGAGGACATGCACACTTAGCCTTTGAAAGCAGAAAGCATTCCAAGTCTCCTAAAGCTACTTCTTTCAAACAGCTGCAACAGAGAGAGTATTTTGAGATAGACAATGATAAGGAAAAAAGGGAAGTTCCTCTGTAACTACATGGCGGGGAAGGGAAGAAATTAAATAGTGAAAATTTCAACACAAAGAATGATGTATTGAAGTTAGATTAGAATCCTACTATTAACTCAATATATTAATGCTAGAAGAAACTGAATAATGTACAACTTTAAAACTGATAAAAGAACATCACTTTCACCATAGCCCACAGCTATGGGCTATGGAACTCATTTCCACATCCTGAGTTCAAGAAACGAGCAAGTTTCAAGAGAACTGGACACTTGCATTGATCATAACAATACTCAGGTATGGGATCAAAAATTTTTGTGGTATTTTACTTCACAGTTAGCTTCTGTGGAGTTTCCAGTATTTTGCTTCGACACACTTTGGTATTCCCTTTTTCAGAAATGGAAGAGTAGGACAGCTAGATCACTGCTCTGATGCAATGTAACGATTCTAATATTAAGGAGGAGTCCAGAATCAAAACCGTCTTGCACTTAGGCTAAATAAAGACCATTATGCTTTCTATAGAATGCTCATGCTTATCATACCGAATATAGAAATCTTCTCTCCTAACTTACCTCTACCAAGAAAATGAAGCATCAGACCTTGAGCCAGCAGCATTTGACCAGTTCTCAGCGTGCAGCCCCATCCACAGTCTGTTGTTAATGCAGACCCCTTTATCTGAGGAAATTCTTCTCTGTAGGTCAGCCATATTCTAGAAATAAAATCTTTACGAAACTCCTCAACGTTTCCTGAAATCTCTGTGTTGATTTTATCAAAATTGGACCCATCTGTCGAGAGTTCACCAGATTCTGTAAGGCCAAACACAATTTTAATTATAACTTGGTATGCGCTTCTGTTATTAGAAAGAAAAAAACATACACCTATTCTATTAGAAAAACAGGGCAAACCTGCAAAAACAACAATCACTTCAAATACAAGAAAGGAAATTTGGAAGGCAAACATAATAGAAATGTGCCAGTGGAATTGTTGACTTGCAAGTAAGCAACTGCTCGATTCAGCTAAATGTAAATGGTCAAATAGAGAGAGATTCTTAGAAAACTGCATACTGGAAAATTATAATGAAGGTGTTGGTGTAGTGGCTCTTTGTGCAGGTATTGTCACTGTTTCAATCAGGAGTTTTTAGAAAGAAAATCTCAAATTGATAGGTAAATGAAGCACTGTGCAAATTACAACGCTAATATTTAAGGAAAGAACAAGACTTCAGTGTAAAATCTGAATAAAGCAGCTTAGGATGGGTTGCATTAGTGGTCGCGTTGGACATTGAAATGAGTATTTTCTAAGCTTTTCATATTTACATTTTGAATTCGCTAATTGTTAATGACCGTCTTTCTAGAAGATTAAAAATATATCCACAGAGCTCCTGCCAGATAAGATTGGAATGAGTTAAGTGCTGTGTACATACCATCAGTTTTGAAGTGGTAACATTTCCCCAGCAGAAAGACTGGAGAGCTTCTACTGAAGTAAGTTTTTGTTTTCAACACCCAACCTAAAATAGCAGCAAAACAAACACAGATTTGTGACTGAAGTATTCGAAAAGGGAATTACTAATCGCATCTGTTTAAGCCAAAGGTAACCCTTGAAAAGGGAATATAGAGAAAATGTACCAAAATCGGGTTTTGCTTTCATAAATAACAAAAAGTTTAACAGTGCTACAAAACACAGATTAGAGTTCTGGTTTAAAAGTAACGATGTTAGCCATATATGAATGTTTGAATGTAAATACAATGGTATTACTGCACAGAAATTGTGTAGGATACAGAAACACTAAAGCTGAGCTTAAGTTGCTTTGTCTCTATTGCAAATTCATTACTGCATTGATTCTGTGAGGTTTCCAACTCCTATAATAACATACAATAAGCTTCACATATGACCAGTGAAAATGCATGAGAGTACCGATTTTTCCGTAGGCTTAATTAAACGTACTTCATCACAAAACTAAATTGAAGATTTCGAACACAAAAAGGGCAGTATAATATGCTGTACAAATTCAAAGGGTCAGAATTCAGTTTTTAGGTTTTGACAATGTCCCCAGACAGTAGCTTTTTCAGTCTACTTTTTCAGTCAGATTTTAAGTCTAAAACCTATGGTCTTTTATATCCTAAATCCATAGAGTTTCTGGAACTTTTCCTATCACATATCCGGTGTAATGTACTATTCCCCTTCAGCCATGTGGTAGCCTTAAAGAAAGTAGAAGAAAAATATCTTTTCATGTTGCCAGACATCTCCAAGGATGAGTTATGAGAATTAAGAAAATTTAACAGAAATCTGGTGGTAAATCTAAGCAACCTCAGTCCTAAAAGGAAAGCAGAAAAATTAAGGTTCAGGACAGAATAGTAATAGGCACACTTGAAAATTTGGTTGCTTATAAGCAAATTACTGTTGTTCAACTGTGGAAAAGTATGTTACACTGAAATGTGTGAAGCAGATTGTTCAGTGGAGTTTGTATTTCACACACATCCTATTTTTTCCAGAAAAGTGCATATAAAAATAGAAGATACTTGCATAGATGACTCCATATTATCCCTGTTTAAAAGTCTATGCAAATCTGGTGTCATTTACATAATGTATTTACTGTTTTCAAAATAAGTCATTTAAAAATTATGCAAATTTATTTGAAAAATGAAAAGCTAAACAAGTTAGTTTACTGGGGCTCTTTATTATCTCAAAGTAAAAATGGTTTCAAGGGCCGTATGGCATTTTTATTATTAATATTAGTTAAATTTCTGAATCGTGATCCCATTCACGTCAACAAGAAACATTACGCTCATTTCAATGGAGCCAGGATATTACCATACACTGTTTCACTTACTGTATTTCATGTTGTGCCATGCAGACATAAACTTTGATTTTATCTTTTCTACTTCATCTGTCCCTGTGGCCTCCATATTCAAATTCTAGAGAAAAAGCCATCGCTGTCCTGTAAGACGTTCAATTCTGCTACTGTAAAAACAAAAATATAAACATATCGGGCACTGAGATGGGCACTGAGAACACACAGTGTAGTATCACCACCGGCACGCTTCGGTACTTAAGCCTAACATGACCAGAAACAGTAATAAACTTGCAGAATCCTCCACTACCAGGGACTGAGAAGCAATCACATGTTCCATGAATAAGTAATAAAAACATTTAATTCCAAATATACACCATTAAAATTACTATACAAAGCTAAATAAAATATAATGTTCCCCAACAGCTCTCTATTGCACCACAAACTGATCCAGAGCATATAACTTGGGCTGGCATATGAGTACACTCATTCTAATTGGCAGTGAAATGAAGAGCTACAACACATTTCACTAAATAGAATAGATGCTATTCTTTTCTCCTGAATAGAATACAATAAGCACTTTTTTCCCCCCACATCAGGGGTTCTGAGTACTAATAAACAAATCTTGGTTTTAAAAACACCATTATTTTCAGATTTCTAGTCAAGAATTTCAAAATGCAAGTTTATATGCATTGGAGGAACTGAAAGACAATCTGCAAGATGTTTTGCTGTATGTGTACAAGGCAGAAAATGTGCTGTACTGAAAATGTGTGTAGTAACCATGATATAATTTGTACAGAATTAACTTGCTAGAGGGGTAACATCAAAAGATGAGTAGAATACTGTCATAAAAAAAAAAAAAATTAAATCAGTGTTTACTTTACATCCCTTCTACTTACAACTTGCAGTGCAAAAAGACACTCTCCTGATTTGATCATGTTGTCTACAGTTGTGCAGCTGTACTACAAGTATGAGAGTGGTACAATGGTGGTGAAAACCACTGTAGTGCAGCTTAATTTTGTAAAATCTGCTTATAAATTTTCCAGGAGGGGCTGGGAGGGAATACACTTTTACTGACTCTTTCTGAACTGCAAGACAAGATGGACTTCACCTTAAAAGCAACCTAAACTGGTGATAATACAGACAGAATATGTACTCCCTTTATCCCCGTTCCTAAGAAATCCAGGAAAATGGGACAGAACTCCCTTTGTAGTCCACCTGCACCTTTTGTAACAGGAAGTTTGCTATTAATTAATAGAGCTTCCTGCATGTATTCTGTCAGTAGTTCACTTTAAAAGAGTTTGATACAGGAGGTTTTCTTGATGATATTTGGTAGCTCAAACCCTTGCACAGATAGTTGAAAAATGAACAGCTCCTCCTCCAACAGGAGCTCATGTAGGACATCAAAAAAGTCTATCAATAGCGGTACATCACTGCAACCTTCACCATATTTTTAGCTAAGTTCCAATAACATCAAATGATGACATGAACAAAGGTGAACTATCTCGTTTAATTAATAACCTCAGTCCAGGAGCATACACCACCACCGATGCTATACATAACCTCCCAACTTTAAAAGGAGAATCTAGAACTGTATTTACCTTTCCCTGTGTTATTCTCCATTGAATTGGGATGAAAAGCAGGATGAAGACTAAACCACGTTACTTCTCTTGACTGGGAGCATAATTTAAATAAGTAAAATCTAACCACTAATAGTGTAATTGAAGAGTGTGAAGATGTCAGGGTGCCAATGTCTTCAGAGCCTGAAGACAGGCATTGTTTCTGGGATCTGTAGGGAAGGTGAGGAAAACAGCAGTGTATACTGCCCAAGCCATCCCTAGCATGTTTTTCCACTATTCCATTGTACTATTTCACAACAGTCTGTCACCAACTTTTTGACGGAACAAGAGGCTCATAAACATGAGGGAAGATTGACATTTTTTTGCTAGTGAAAGTAACAAATGGCTACAACCCAACTTTGATTAGCCTTGGGTTAAGCTGGGTTTTTGTAGGGGAAGAAAGACAATTTAAGGTTGGGTTTTAATTTCTTGCCTCCCCCCCTTTTTCTTTAGGAGAAAAAAGAAGACTTTGCATAGGCATGTATCACTGACTCTAGGTGGCAAAGCTGGTAAGATGAACTTCTTCAGGAGGTGCATTTGGTCCAGCCTGTCTTCACACGATCAACCAGAGACAGTCATTTATGCAGGGGCTGCTGATGGCTTTAAAAGCCAATACCTGTAAAAGCTCCTTCTGGCTAAAATTAGGAATGAAACAAACTCTACTGTTTCGAAAGGGTCTGAAGGAAAAATTATTGAAATGAGAAAGCTGCTCATTTTCCTTTAAAATACAGTGGTCATTGCAGCACATTTTTCTTTCAACCCCTTACATTTCTTCCCCAGCATTATGCTACAGATGTGAAAAGGCCGCCTAAGAATAAGTCTAACCTAGAACAGGCACATTTATTCCACTGGAAAAATGCAGGCTCTTCCCATCAATGTAAGAAGGCATCACTAATAGTTCCACTGAAGTTAATGGAACGGCATCAGAAGGTCGCAGGGAACACGGATTCAAGCCCTGCGGGCACAATGCAACCCTCCTTATTAAATCTAAAGCTAATGGTTTTATACTGAAGTTGTCTCATTCAAGAAGTTATCTAGAACATATATTACTAGGAAAATGTTACTTCCCACAGAGACAGGACACACCTCTGAACGAAAAAATGAAGACCTGTCCTCTCAGAGCCCCTATTACCCAGTCTTTGAGGACAAATGATTGCGGCAAGGGGGCTGTTTATTAGGGTTGTGGGGGTTTTTTTTCCATCACTATTAACCAAATTTGTTTGTTTTCAATAACAACCTGCCGATGCAACTGCAGCAGAAGGGACGAATGAAGTCTGGATGTGACTATCTTTTTTCATTAAGGATGAAGACCTCCCCTTCACTTTTTCCCCACCTGGAAAGAAACTGAACTAGCTGCAACGACAGCAAAATCCACACAGAAGTGTCCCTGACAGAGAATAATGCCAAGAGGTCATTTTTAAGGAGTTGCCCCTTTCCAGTTGTAAACACACACTAAGACCGTTAGAAATGATACTTTGTAAAGGACAGGTGAAGAAAACCAGCTTTTTCTTTTTTTTTGTTTAAACCTGTAGCAAAGACCCAACGTTTTACCCACCCAGGATTTAAAGCCAAGCAAGCACAGTTGGCAGAGAAGCCGCCTCGCTGCTCGTTCATTACTGCTCCGGCCCTGCACCGCCGGGGGAGGCAGGTCTTTGTAACCTCCCCAGGGCGCCCGCGGCCTCTGGCAGCGGCCGGCCGGCGCGGGGGGATCCCGAACGGCCTCCCGGTGGGGAGCGAAAGCGGCCCCACTTATCCCCTCAACCGCCGCCGAGCCACCCGCCGGCGGTAAGAGCACGACGGGCACATGGCCACCCACGCACTCCCCGGCGGGAAGGGGCTCGGGGGAAGCGGGAGAACCCGACGAGACCCACGCAGGCGGGCTGGCCGGGAGCGCAGCACCGGGCCGTCGCCTGCGGGTACGCCCGGCGGCGGCCGCCTCTTCGCCGCCACCATTGAGGCGTTTCGTCCCGCCTAGCGCCGCGGGCCGCACTCCCGGACAGCGCTGCTCCCGCCTCGGGTCCCCCCGCCGGCCGCGACCGGCGCCAACCGCTCACCCCTCACGGAGCCGGTGCGGGGCGGCGGATGGTTAACGCTTCCGCGCTCGCGCCGTGGCCGCGGCCCTCCGCGGCCGCCGTAAAGTAGGCGGAGGAGCCTCTCTCACGGCGACCCGCTGCGAGGCCACCGCTCCCAGACGGAAGGCGGCGGGGCCGCCGCTTACCCGCCCGGTGAGCTCCGTGGCGCAGCCGGCCGGGGAGCGGCCTCCCGGGGCTTCAGCCGTGGGCGAACTGCGCAGGACTACAGCTCCCGGCGGGCCCTGCTGCGGGAGCGAGCCGGGCCCGGCGGCGAGTCCGCGCGGGGCATGCTGGGGGCTGTAGTCCGGCGGGAGGGCGGTTTTCAGCCGCCCTCTGTGGAGGAGGGAGGAAGGGGCGCCGCAGGAGGCGGTGGGGCGGGCTGAGGAGGAGGAGGGCCGAGACGGGCCTGCTGCCCCGGGCGGGGCGGGCTGCGGCTGGGGACGAGCCCCCAGAAAGGCGGGTGCAGGGTGGGAGGCCCGAGGCTTTAGCGCGGGAAGGCCCTCCCCGCCGCTAGGCCCCGGCCCCGGCCTCAGCGGAGCCCCCAGCTGCCGCTTCAAGGTGTTTTGGGTTTTTTGTTTTAAATTTGTGTCTTTTGATTCCACTACAGATTCCAAAATGGTCACATTTTCTGGAGACCGGTAATACTTAAGTTTCCAGCCTAGACATACTTGTTTGTTCGCATGCCAACAGTGTTTTCCAGTTCAACTTGCTGCTTTATTTCTTTTCTAAAAATACATCAGGAGTAACTGCATCTCGTCTCACTCCCCTAGGCGAGACACGCTGAGGGGTTTTTTTGGGTTTTTTGTCTTTTGTAAAGCAGGTTATTCATTAATCTGTTTGTCTTAAGCGGCTTAAAAATAATTACTGGCTGTATCAGGAGCCAAGATTTAAAAGAAAAAAGTGCAGGATTTGGGAAGGATGTGACTTGGCTTTGTTGAATGTCTGGAACTGGCATGACTGCTTCACACCTCAGAGAAGACGATGTCCCTGCAACCTCTGTGCACTTGGGACACAACAGTACAAGTTTGGGTTCATGAAGAAAGTTAGGTGTTTTTTCCCATTTTGTGATTTTACTGCCTTCTGCTGGTCAAAGATCAGACTGAGTTTAATTTTTTATGATCAGCACATGATTATAGCACATGATCTAAAATTAAGCTGCAGTACAAACACCAAATGATGTTTCATGTATTTCATGTTGGTTTTTGTTAGGTAATCTCATGGATATAATATATTTCACGTTGCAGGGTCGGTCGGTATTAAGGGGAGCTTAGGTATTAATGTGCAAAGCAGACAACACCTTGTTTTAAAGGTCTAGCTATTGGCTTGGAGCGGGGATGTAGGAGATCACCTTTCTAACCCTTCCCCTGCCTTTCAGCTCACTGCTTGCCCTTGCTAACAGCACTTCATTTCTGTGTTCCCAGAAGTCAGTGAGCACAATCCTCCTCTCTTTCAGGAATCCTTCAGACTCTAGCAGCAAGCGTCGCTATATAGCAGAGTTATACTAATAACACTGCCACGATAAAATTTAAAAAGCCCTGAAGAATGGTCACATATAGTTACTGTTCCTTTTCAAAACTGGAGAGGTAACACACAGAAGGTGCCATGCACACCATATGTGTCTTTATATTCCAAGAGATAAAAATTTAAAAATAAAAAACATCTGCTGTTTGTACTACACTCATGAAAGACAGCGGCCCTGCAGTAGTGGGTGATCTGTCAGTACAGAAGGAAGCAGGCCTCCTGCCTTCAGAATTTTATGACCTATTTTAGAAATAATAGTTCTTTAAAGTTTCATCTTTGCTTTTATTCTCAAAGACAAAGATTAATGTGCTTGTCTGTTTGTGTATGGTCTCCAATAGAGAGCTGAGTAGCTAATGTGGCTTGGACTTGGCTAAATGTTGGACAAAGAATTATTCAGTTGATCATATGAAATGAATATTCCCTTGCCTGAAATTAGTTGCCTGCACCTTCCTGCTCTGAAATTTAATAACCATGCCCTGATTTGATAGGTCACGCAATATGCCATCTGGGTATACATTGTAAATCCCTCAGGCAATCAAGGTTATGGGAATGAAGATACTTATTTTCTGCTTTTCGCATCAGTTAGATCATGCAAAACAAAACTTGGATTGCAAAATAATTACTCAGGCAACCATAAATAACTATCTGTAAAGAGAGAGTTTTCTTCACATTCACTAATTCCTGTTTCTGTAGGAAAGATTTGCAGAGGGAGTGGGAGAGAACATACTGTGTTCAACAAACTTCTAACAAATGTTACAGAGTTTTCTCTTTCAACATTTTAATGGCATAAAGGCCATGCAAAGCATCTTTGAGCTCTATTTGTGCTGAATTCAAATAGTATTAGTAAGGAAATATTTAAAATCTGTGTTCATGGAAAATATAATTTGTCTTTGCTGTTTTAATAGGTAAACCAAGCGGGTAAAGCCAAGTGGCAACACCAAGGAGACTAAAAATTAGAGAAGGTACTCCCTGCTTTATGGATCTTGGAGTTATTGCCACGGTTACACGACGTTTACCCAGCAAGTCCTGCAGAATGGTAAGACAACACCGAATTGCTGGGCAGTCATGGGAATGAAGCTTCCACTCCCATATCTGCCACTAGCCTACTAGATCGCCTCTGGGACGTCATCTAAGCATTCATCAATAATCTGCAATATATTTAGAAAAGCCTATTAAACATTTGGCTGACAGTATGTGCTTTCCAAACTTTTCCAAACTAACACCCGTTAGTCTGTTGTCTAAACAGAGTAGACCTTGGGCCAAAGAGCTATAGGGAAGGGAATTTTTCCTCATTTATTTTTAGTTTCATTTCCTAGTGAAGTAAGCCATCTGTGATTTGTTTCTCTCTGGGAGGTTTTGAAACTGCTCCGCAATTTACTCAAGTTTGCAGAGCCTCAGAGATACTAAATACCTCCAGTTTTTGTGGAAATAGCTGCTCAGGTAGAAAGAGACCCTGGAATAAGGTAAAGGGAGAACACTGGAATCCAGGCTGTGTTAATTCTGCTGCTCACAGAACTATGTGTTAAAATAGGTTACAAAAAGGTTGCTTCCACTCATTTAAGAACAGAAAACCTCAAATGTGCTTGTGGAAGGGTTGCTTGCACCTAGCAACACTACTGGAAATAGAATGGTTAGATAAATGGTAGAGAGCTTTATAAAGATGAGAAGCATTATTGATTAAAAGCTAAAAGTATGGCAACTATTTTGTCTCAGAAGCAAACCCATTACTCCCGAACGTCATGGGTTTTGCAGAGAAGTCAGGATCTTCAAGGTTAATGGTCAATGCATGCACTCTGTAAAGCAACGAAGAAGCATGTATGCTTGAGGGATCCTTTCAGGGAACAAAGGATTCTCCCGAGTTGCTTCTTGAGATGTTCCCACCTGCATGCGCAGACTCTGACTACACTGTCTGCTGAGGGTGGCCCCGAGTTCCTTCTCCAGACTAGACTCGCCTATCTACCCAAGTGTGAATCTGCTCACGTGCGTCTGGTATGTCAATGTGCCTGCGGAAGCCATTGTGGCAGTAATTTCTGCACCATCCTTCCAAGCAGTAATGCAGGATGAAAGGGACAGTGTGAGCATACCCCCTCACTAGATTGCTGATTGCTTTTGAGGTGTTTATCTCCACTGACTTAGCCAGCATGCTTCTGCTCGTACTACTCACTCCATCCAAAACCAGATTTTCTTACTCTCTCACAGGATTAGGCTAGGGAAGAGGAGGCTCCAGTAGGATACCTATAAGAATCTCTGCCAGGGCTACCCTTAAATTAAGATCTTAACTTAAGTATCTGGAAGATAAAATAAAGAGCACATTAGTGGCATTTGCAGAGTATTAAACTGGGAGAGACTGAAAGCTGTATTCAGGGTAGAAACATAAACTACCTGAACATGATAAACATGAGCAGAAATTAATGGAAGCTTAGTCAGGAAGACTGCGAGTCCTTCCATGAGGAGATTGAAGTTTATTAATCCATCTATTAAAATGAAGAAATCTGAAAGTAATAATGCCAGGATACAAAGAATAAAGGCAAAAATGAAGCAAATGTCAAATACTGCCATATGAAGAAGGCTGCAGAAAGGCTAGTGCAGTTGAGAATTCCAATTTCCATTACTCCCTCAAAAGGAACTTTTCCTGCTGTAGTAGTATGAATCTGGCCACCATTCTTGCCGCAGTGTCTGCTGGTCTACCCAACTGCTCCAGCTAATGTAGTGGAGGAAAGTCCAAGAGAAAAGGAGGAACCAAACACCACTGCTGCTTGCCCCATCTTCAAATAGCACCGGTGCCTGGAACTGCTGTGCTTCTCCCTGGGAGAGGAAGCACGATCCTCCTGTGGGGAAGGCTCACAGACTGGGAGATTTTGCTCTAGGCAGAATTTTTTACACACAGCAGTTTTGCTTCATGCAGTAGTTGATATGATTTGATTTGGTATCCAGAACTACAAAGTATCTCCCTTCCTTGCTTGTGAGGATCTCTTGTGGTCTTCTGATATGTGGGATGAAGAACACCATTCCCCATAAAACTGGTCTTTGAAATGCTGTACTCAGGGCACGTTGGCTCTGCTTCCAGCTCTGCTATCATTAGCTTTTGCTACGCCTGGTTTGAGCCATCTATAAAAGAAATATCATGGATGTGAGGTATGTAGTGAAGGCTGCAGGCACTCAGAGAGTCCTTGCTCCTTCTTTACACTCCTAGTTTCTCATTAGCCCAGCAGAATCTGGGCATTGGGCAAACAAGGCTGCTCCTTCTTGCTCTGAGAACACCAGCATCTTCATTCTTGCCGTACATGTCTTGAGAAGATAATTATGCTTGTACAGGTTATGCTATACATGTGTAGTTCCTTATCTTTGAAGAAATTATTTGCAAAGAGAGGCAGAGAAGATTTGGCCCTTAATGAATTTAATTCGTTTCACTTAGCTGCCAGTAGATGGCTCTCTGAATTTGCAGTCCCTTATTTACTACATTGTTTATTGAATTATGTTGGACACATTTTGAGTGGAAAATGTTTTCAATGTGTTTGCTTTGAGGAAGTTTATGTAAGAAGAACAAGGAAGCAATGGACTGAGTAAATAGACTGCTAACAAACCAGACACAGGATCCGTTCACTTTTTGCAGAATGTTTTATGGCTACAATCCAAAAGATGTTTCTTGTGCAGGACCTAATCTTGTCATTGTCAGGTTCAGTGAGTTACATCTGTGTTCACAGGATGCATTTACCGAATTTGATTATAACCAAGTAAAATTCATTCTCAAAAAAACATTTTAGTCATGTGTTTTAAAGGACAGGTGTGGTTTATGGAGAGGTATCCTAATGAATTGATTGAAATGCTTCTTCATTCACGTGCCTTCAGCATGAGAGATTTTGTTGCACGGATACATGTGTGTTAATAGAGCACTGTGTCTAGGCCATGAACATCAGGTAGGTGCTTAACCCAAATATAGCTCGCAGATGTAGACTCAACTGTTCATTCCTCACCTTTTTGTTACATGGTTTATCAGAGAAGACTAAAAGGTGACTTTCAGCATGATGATCCATGTTTTGATGAATTGCTGGGCTTTTCCCCCAGCCTCCAAATCCACAAGGTAACTAGAAGGGAAATGCAACGGCTGCGGTGGAGACCCATCACCTTTCACGGTGTCCCTCAACTCCTAGTTTAGTATATGCTCAGTTTTTGTCCTGGTAGAGTACTAATGCATCCATGACAAGTGAGGATCACCCCCCAGCTCTCAGAGAGCACTTACCCAGAGCAGCAGGTGCTTATTGATGATGGCTGCATAAATGGGCTAACTGCTTTTTGGAGGTAGTGGTGTCTTTCAAAGGCTAATACCTTTGAACAGTAGAAATGGATTCCACTGTTGGAATCTGGTGTAGAACAAGCTAGGTTCCTTCTTTGCTTTCTAAAACATGATGAAGAATTACAGCGTGTTAAGGCAGAGTAGCTATTCAGTATCCTCATAATGCTGATGAAGTTCCAGGCTTTAAATTGGTTACTAGGAATATTTTGCAGGCTAAAATTCCATGTAACAGGTCCCTGTGTCCAGTTGATCACATTCTCCTCTGCAAAACATGAGTTTGTTTCTTCACACAAAATGTTTCCTTCAATTAATTCTCTTCTAAGATGAGAAAACAAGAGGCAGAAAGGTTATGTGACTCACAGTGCCTGTCAGTGGCAGCACTCACCTTAGTACTTGAAATAATACAGCGACACCACAACATCAATCATACTGACTTGCTGGTGATATGGAGGCAGGATTTGTTGATACCATGAATTTTACTGTTTGGCATTATTGGATTTATAACGGTATTTTTTCCCCTCGTATTTCTTCACTTTTTCCTTGACTTCTTTTGGTTAATGCTCCACGCACTGCAGAATTTAGTCGATCTACAGAAGCTCTTGGTTCTCTTTACAAGGTCATGTGTACATTTCTACCAGCCTCTGTGATCTCTTACTATTTAAAGTCATTGGCACTGACTCTGTAGACTTTTGTGGGCCTGTTACTATCTGAAAAGTAACGAGGAATCTTTCTGTTATTTTTCTGAAATTCACTTGTTGATGTTGACTCTTAAATCAGTTGAGGGATTTTGTTCATCTTTAGACCAACTATATGGAGAAAGTCTATTTATCTGCAAAGTAATACCCTCCCATTGAGAGCACATAACATAGATACTGTAGTTGATAGAGATCTGGTTTACATTCATTTTGTACCTTTGATTTGGAAATGGATTGTTTTTTCTTTTTGTACATAGATGATCCAGATTAGATAGGGTAGAGTTAGGGGTTTTTTTTCATCTCTGTTGATATTTCTGTACATTTATATGCTTCAGCAAGATGAATAACAAACCATTCATAAAGAGGTGCGATCCTGTCCCCTACTTCATTGTAGCTGTGTAATCTGCTGCATTGATGATCTGCAATTAGTGCAAAGGCCTTTCACTGTCAAGGAGAGGCTATTGCAGTAGTTTAAAGCCTGATTGCTCCCATTTATTGTCCTGCTCTTCCAGCAAGACTGTGGCCTCTCTAACAAGGGTGGCAGAGCAGGATGTGTCCCCCCACCTCAGCTAGCAGTTTCAAGCTCTGGTGTCCATGCACAGACTTTCCTTCCTCGCAGTTTCAGATGTCAGAGCACGTCTGTCAGGCACGGCTGAGGTGCGGGCACGTCTCATCCGACCGCCCTTCCGTCGGTCGCTTCCAGCACAGAGGTGGGTGGACAGCTGGGATCAAGTCTGTCAGAGCTCATCTGGCCAAGCTCTAAGCTGCAGAAAAAAGTCAATGAAGAGCAGGGCACTGACAGATGAGCAAAGGTGACATCAAAACTCAGCAAACAGTTACCTCAAGCCCTTGCGGTGTAGACTTTGGAGATGTAGGAAGCAGCTGACATAGAACTCGGATGCCTGTGCAGAGTGAGGCAGGCAGTATGGGTGGAGGGTGGCTGTTTCAAGCTAATCTATTCCTGCTTATCAGACAGAAACCTAACGTCACCTGTGTCATTACTGCATTTTGAAGTGTACCCTCGGTCTTTAAACAGCCCGCGCCAACAAGTCAGTTGTAGAAGGCTTTTAAATAAGCTATGTGTAGCTTTTGGGGATTATACTGTGTCCCACAAATTAGTCAAGTTCTTCTGTCAGTTATAGTAACTGACAGGAGGGAAAAATGAAACCTAAAATCCAAGAGGTCTCTTGATTGACCTTGGATACTCTGTGCTCCGTATATCAAGGCTTCTGGGGCTGGACTGCTCTTTGCACCTTCTGGCAGCGATAAGAATTTCCCTTTTCAGAAATGCAGGATTCCGAGTTTTCGATATAAAAGAGTTAGGTGGTGATGTTTCTTTCCCTTAAGGCAGGAGTAAACTAACTCTCTTGCATCTCAAACTGATGGCATCTTGGAAAGGAAATTCCATATGGGATGGGGAATGGGAAAGAGGAAACATTTCTGGCTGTCCCTCATGCTTAGGTCTGTTCTTATGAGCACACATGCTATGTATGAGAATTTATTCAGATCATAGAATGGTTTGGCTCGAAAGGGACCTTGTAAAGATCGCCTAGTCCATGTATCATGTACCATGTACCAAAAGTCCATGTACCAAAGGTCACCCTGCCACAGGCAGGGACATCTTTAGACCAGGTTGCTCAAAGCGCCGTCCAGTGAACACTTGAACACTTCCAGTGGATGTAAGAAGGTACATCGCTCGGTGGTTTATCCTGTCCACTCTGCGTGACGGACTTGTCCTCTGTGCAATTCTACATGCAGGCAGTAACTCAAGAGCAAAAGTCTTTGTCTTGGCACACATTTGTGGGATATTTTCTCCCCCACGCCCCCTTGGAGAAGAGTTCTCCCCCACCCTTTTCTCGGTGGCATATGCTAGGTCTTTGCTTTGCAGTATCTCCATCTGCGTGCGCATGTGTGTGTGCATCTGTGTAACGCATGACAGCACATTTCTGTAGCAGTCCACAAACTTATCCACATGGGATTCGCTTTATATATGCACAGAGTCTGATTAACTCCAGTGAGATTACTCACATATGTATATATTTCCACATTTCGGGGCCTGACATTCCCTGGGCAAACACGTACAAACAAAAAAGCAGAATAATTATATGCAGCTGGAAATCAGTGGCTTCTGCTAGTGGAAAAATTGGTGTACTCAGATTGCAGTTGCAATGTGCTAGAAACATTCACACAATGCAAACAGATGGAATCGAATGAATTAACACTCACTGCTTTTGGATACTTCCTGGATTACTATTAATAGTTCTCTGGTTTAGATTAATGCACAGCGTATATCATGTAACACTGACTTTGAATTATCTGCTAGAACATGTCCTAGGCTCAATCTTTTTTTGGAAGTCCCAAAATAGTTGTTTTTTTAACTCCACATCCTCTACCTCTTCTTCCCGTTAGGATGACCTCAGATACAACACATTTATGGAGAGACTGGTAGTAATGACCTGTTTTGATGGAAAGATTGTTGTTACACTCTTCCAGCCATCTTCTAAATCACAGCTAGGGAGGATTTTTGGCCTTTCTGAAGGGCAAGTTGGTACCGTACAGGGTACGATAGACCGAGAGCCCACCCTCGTCCCTGCTGGCAGGGTGGTGATCAGTGGCGTCCCTTGGAGCCATGCCGGCTGGGGATATGGGTGGCCGAGGGACGTGGCCATGCCATGCAGACCCGTGACAGCCCCAAGCTGTGGAGCAGCCCCAGCGAGGAGCTTCCAAGGCTTCACATGTGCAGGACCCCAGCACTGGCTGGAGCCGAGGCCTCCGCTGCCCAACGGCCTCCAGCTGATCTCCGCGGGTCTGGCTTGACAGCGGGGTGAGAGGCTGGGTGGTGTGGGCCGAGTGAAGAGCCGTTTTCCATGACCACCAGTGGATCTCCATTATCGCAAGTAACAACCCCAACCCGCTCCGGTTTTGAACGGGAATGAAGCGGCACCGCGGCAGCGAGGACGAGCCGAACCGCAGGCGCGCTCAGCCCGCACCACGGCACTGACAGGACGCGCTGGGCGAAGTCTCTGCGAGCCCCGGGGGACGGAGGCCGGACCGTGGCCGGGTGTGGGTCGCGGACAGGCTGCCCCCGCCCGCCCCCCGGGCCTAGGGCCCGGCACCGGCGGTGGGCAGGGGAACGGGGACGGTCACTCCTCGCCCCGCCGCGCCGCGGCCGCCCGCCCCGCCGTATGTCTGCGAGGAGCGGCCCCTACCCGGGAAAGGGGAGGAGGCGGGCGGGCGCGGCGAGCGCCGAGGGTGGGAGCAAGGCCGGCTGCGCCGCGGCGGGTGCGCGCCTCCGCGGAGCATTACGGCGCCCGTTCCCGGCTCCCCGGCTCCTCCAGCATTGAGGAGCGGCCGCGCGGAGCCCCGCAGCGCGGCCATGGCCGAGCGCCGCGCCTTCGCCCAGAAGATCAGCAGGTAGCGCCGCGCCGGGCCGGGCCCCCGGCGCCGGGCGTGGGGAGAGGGAGGGCTGCCGGGCCCGGCCCGGCCGGCGGGGCGGCTGGGGGCCGCAGCCGCGCCCCTGGGGGTGAGCGGGCCCGGCGCGGCCCGCGGGCGCCCGCCGGCCTTCGGGCTGCTGACAGGGCGCCCGCGCGGCGCCGGGCCGGGCCGAGCCCGGGCAGGGCCGTCGCGCTGGGCCTGCCGTGAGCAGCCCCCGGCCGGGCCGCGGGCAGGGTCCGCCCAGGCCGGCAGCGCGGGGCTGCGGTTCCCCCCGCCTGCAACAAAGGGGTGGGGGGTGCGGCCGTGCGGTGTCCGCCTCGCGCGGTGCCGCTGCCCGGGGGAAGCGGGAGGGAGGGGAAAAAAATAGGAGGAAAAAGCCGTTTAATTCAGTCCCCCGCGAACAAAGGCCGGCCGGGCGCATTGTGCAGTCCCCCCTCGCCGCACAATGGGCGGCCCAGCGCTCCCGGCAGCGCGGCGGGGGTTCTGCCAGTGCGGGGCTGCCGGAGCCCGGCCCGGCCCGGCCGCGCTGCCCCGAGCTCGCCGTGCCCCCGCTGCCTGCGGCCGGGAGCGACGGGGGCCGGGGGCCGGCGGCCAGCGCCCTGCCCGGGGAGCACCGGACCTGCCCGGCTGGCTGCCTTGCTGCCTGCAAAATGGAGAAGAGAGTTCCCTTCCTTTTGTGTTCGATAAGCAGCTGGCTAATGCTAGCACGGCTCCTTGGACGTGCAAAGCTATTTGAGACTTGCAGTGTTAAACATCCGTGTATTTTACAAAGTTTTGGTTTTGTTGTTTTTTGTTTTTTGTTGTTTTTTTTTTTTAAGAGGAATATTTATAGGAAATTACTTGCTAATATTAAGTTTCTGCAGATGTATTCCAGGTTGGGCATGTGGTTGCAGGTGGGAGCCACCGGTTTTCTGTTCGCAGGTCTGACCAGATAGCCTTTGGTGACTGTGATACCTCTCCTTGCTGTAACTAGCAGCAGAGTGAAAGTGGGAACCATCAGTTTCACTGGTGCTCTTCAGGAGGCTGTGGACAGTAGTGAAAGCAGTATCATTTTCATGCCATTGAATGAGAAAACTGTAGGTACAAATAGTTGCAGTTACAGCAGCTGTGATGGGGAAGGATCACAGACAAAGAAAAAGGAGGTCGAAGGAAGAGGCTAGGTAGGAGATAGAAGAGTGGCATCATTCCCACCTCACTCAGCATCTGAAGACGGGTGAAAACATTGCTTCTCTCTTGTGGTTCTCTGTGGACTTTGATGTGCACCAGCAAGGGGTTAATGTGGCAGATCAAGGTCTCGGGAATGGAGGGAAACTGATTTGCTGCCAGACCATTTTTCCTGGTTCTTGATCGTAGTCATAGAAATACTCACATGAGAGACAAGTATGAGCAGTGAGAGCATAAGACTTCTGCAGCCCTGGTAGGAAGTTAAATAAAATGGCCCTGGGGTGACCACTGTGGGTGCTCACGGTGTTTCTGCCCACGCTGGGCACTAGCTCAGTGCAGTAAGTTCATCAGGCAGTAGCGCAGATGTGCCACCTTTGAGTACCTTTTGATCTAATCCACTCAATGTATTTTCAAACCAACCAAACGGCAGCAGTGCCTGTGTGCAGGCAGAGGTGGTATTTTCGACGCATCAGATTCATTTGTGGAGTTTGCTGTTCACGCAGGCTGTGCCTGCAGGAGGACCCAGGTGTTCTACAACGAGGTCAGCTGCTCCTTGGAGAGGAGCTGTTGCATCTCCAACTCTTTCTTTTACGCTTATTTATAAGACTGCTGTATTTCTCTCTGGAATTTCCCATATTGTAATGTTGTCTTCTGAGAAATCTCAGGTTCCTGGTTCATGGGCTCCACATTCAGTGCACGTGAAGGCAAAAACTTGTGGGCAGAAGAGATGTTGTACCCAGAGGTGCTCAGATTGAGCTGTAGCCCTTCTCATGCCGACACAGAATATGCTGCTGTGAATGTTACCATTTCAGAGGATAAGACATTCAAGCAAGCAGCATACGGAAGTCCCAAGAGCTGTGTTGGTGGCTGGTGGAAGCCCTCCCCAGTTCCATTGTTTAAAGAAGAATAGATCCATCACATTTTCACACTCTGCCCTCCGGTTTGGCTTACTCATTGAGGTAGATGTAGCATTTGTCTTATTCACAGGAAATAGCCATGCTGCTCATGGTTTCCCTGATACCATGTAATTCAAATGAGATGTAAATCAGATCCACGAAGGTATATTACTTTAAGACCCACCTACCAAACAGATGCAAGCTTCTAAGCTGGTTATTACAGTAGTGGTAGAAAAAGAAACCTGAGATTGGCTGTTCTGTTTCTTAGGCAGACCACAGATGTGGTCTTCACAGCCTTGATCTACTGCCTGTGCTTTCTTCAACCAGTCTGGTGCACCTCAAGCGTAAATACAGAATGCCAGTGCCATGCAGTGTGTGTTTCTTACTACTGGAATCTTGAAATATTGGGGATAGCAGCTATCAGTGACTGCTACAGCAGTTTCAAAATATCTTTTTAAGACGCTCTGTTACAAGGTATCTTTCTGACTAAGGTCCTGCTGCATTTTTGCATTTTTCTTGGAAGGCTTTTAACTACAACAGATTTTTAGGTTGAACTTTGGCCATCACGTGTACTTAACTAATTCTTGAGTCCATCAAAAGAAACTCCTGAGTTAAACTTGCTATAGTGGGTTAATAATACCTGAAATCTTGCCTGAAATTGTTAATTTTTAATTGGAAATATATTGGTAATAAATTTTTTGTTAAACCGTATTGGAATTTGTCCTTCTGCAGCATCATAATACTTCTGTAGCTGCATGTATGCTATTGTTTCCATCTCAGTGTAAGAACAGATGTACTTCTATTTAATACCCCTCTTCAGCTCACATGGCATCTGGGGGACTAGAGGAGAGTTAGCGAAAGGCAGGATCCACACCGGCAGAGATAAAGTGCACTTGTTAAGAAGTCTCAATAAAAACCAAACAGTCGGTACGTTATTTCGAGGAACCAGCTAAGCTGCCTCTTCACTCTCAGCAGGGCTGGGTGTTCAGTACTGACCAAGCTGGGTGCTGTGTCTGGCCGCTCTGGGGTTGTGCTGCGCTGTCCCCACTGAGCACGCACCCCTTCACCTGTGTGCGCTTTGGATTCCCAGTTGTATTATCCCAGTACATTTTCTGGCTATGGGGCCACTTGGCAGAGAACAGGGATGTGGAAGCCCTAAACCTAAAAGGTCAGTTCTGGGTTCCTGAATGTCCCAGTAATCAAAGTGTATTGTATCACAGTGCTCCAGTCTTTCCAGGGGCAGGCAGAGGAAAAGGTGTGCAGGTTTTTTAGAGTTCAAATAGAGGAAAAGAAAAAATCACCTTTTAAATGTCATACAACATATACAGTTCAGGCAATCTCATGGAGCCATTCACGTGAGCTCCTGTCTCAGTGCCTTGTTGCTCTTGGACCATCCAGAGATCAGGTTTTCTAGGGAATCCAGAACTGCTTCTTTGGTCAGGCCATCACCATTTTGGAAGTGTCTTTCCTTGGAAAGAGAAAGAGCTCTTCCTTTACTGCTCCCACAGTTAAAGATGATCCTTCTGACTTGGAATAACATACCTGCCTTACCCTCTATTTTGCTATGTGTTTCAGCCTCACACAAAACCCAGAGTGTGATTTTTTTACCACTGGTCTTTATGATCTTACTGAGAATTTTCAGTTTTTCGGTTCCCAGCTCTTGATGGAGCCTGGAGAAAATTGCTTTTACCCTCGCGGGTCCATCCGCTTCTGAGGTGTTCCTGTGTGAGTGGGAACCTTCTGGTGCCATGAAGCACTACAGTCTGTCTGGGGCTGGGGGGGGGGTGTCTTTCAGCAGAGCCCTGGCTGAAAGGGGGTGACCCTGCTCTCAGACATTCAGTGATTCGGAAATTCCCCATCATCCAGAGCTCTTATGTTGTATGTGGGTAGATTTCTGGAGTAATCACAGCTTGTTGTCTTTATCATTTTGAATTGAGGGGAAAACACTTCCGTTCACTACATTCAGAGCTAGCATCCTGTTTCTGCTGACACTCCCTTTACACCAATGGGGTACTGTAAAAGGTGATTTGCAAAGACTGAATTTACACGTGTGTTTATTTAGAGCCCGTTTACATTGCCTTAATGATGTGTCAGGGAGACTGACAGCTGCCTTTGCCCTGCATCAGGGTAGACAGGGGTGGTGTGAAACCTGCACCCACTGAAACCGATAGCAAAGCTGTCACTGGCTTCCACAAGCACCGAATCAGGCCAGAATTGTAGTGGTTGCAGCAGGGTGTTCGTCACAGTTTACTCTCTTCCCACATCCAGATGCCATTTGCAGTGTCAAAACACTCTCACAGATAATTGGAAGTATTTTTAACAGAAACTTCAGAGCAGCTTTTTCCCATTCTCCAGAAGTCACATCGTCTGCCCCTGTTGAGCTGTTGTGGATGTCTCGTGCGGGAGTTGGCAGCGCTCTGGGAAGCCCAAGAAAATCTCTGCTTAGAGCAAGCGAGGAGGCAGGGAGAACAGTTCATCTCTAGGGCTTTGCTACAAAGCTGCTTCTTTGTACAAGGCTCCCTCGTTTGATTGGGTTTTTTAGCGTGGGATGTAACTTTGATCTCTCCTGAAGAATCCAGTCCTGTGGTGATTTTCACAGTAAGGTATCTTGGGAGCTCATTCCCTTCGCTGCAGCCTAGAGGTGATGCTTTCAGCCTTAATAATCAAATATTATCAGAAGAGCACCACAGGCAGCATTGTCTGGTGTTTTCTGTTTTAATCAATGGTAAGGGAAAAGGGAACATGTTGTTGCTCATCTTCTGTGTTAATTTAAGAACCTACACTTACCCCGCAGCAGTCAGGATCAGGCTGGGTATTTCCTCGGCTTTGGGTTGTAAATCAAACCCATTTCACGCAAAGGGGAAGGAGTTCACTCGGAAGGAAACAGGACCTCGGGTTTAGGAGGAAGGCTGCATCCAGGGCACGGCTGAACTGGCAGGGTGGCTCAAGGCCAGAGCTCTCCCTCGAGCAGGTTCCCTCATCCACCGCAACGCGTGCCTGGTGACTCACGCCGAGCTTCAAGCCTGGATGGAGCAAGGCCCGCAGGCAGGAGAGCCCAGGCGGAGCACATAGGGACAGAGGGACAGGTCATCTCAACTGCAGCAGCAGGATGGACACAACTGGTCAGTGCCGTTCGGCTATGGGGATTCAGACCCACGCATAGTGAGTGTAGTAGGATAGATGCCTCCAGCCACGTGCAGAGTTGTACGCAAGAGAGCTGGCTGAACAAAGGGGAATGCTTTCACTTTAAAAAGTAAACTATGTAAATACAGTTTTCTCTGCTGCTGAGAGACAACAAGCAGCTTTGCTATGGATTGGCACAGATGCCTCACTGTACCAGGCTGTCTTTCTCCAGAGGCAAAAGGCTCACTGAGTGTAGTCACTGCACGTGACATAGACATACAAGATGAAGAACAGGCAGGACTAACAGTTTTGTAGTTAGCGGGCTGGGGAGAAACGAACAATTTGCATTGCTCTTTCAAAATGGGGAGGGCTGTGGAAAAGAGAGACTTCCTCAAATCACTGCAGCAGATGATCTGGATGACTGTATCCTGACCCACCTTTTCTGCGAAGGGGAAGAGTTCTTAACCTTGCTTGGCATAACTGGACAAGTCCTGGTGAGCCTTTTCTTGGGAAGGCAAAAAGAAGAACTGATATTTCCAGTATGCTGCTTAAGCAAATAATAAAAAAAAAAGAATAATTTTTGGTTTTGACCAGGTAGGCCACATAGAAAGAGAAATTATTTTTGTGTGTAGTAAAGAAACGTGGAAGTGCAAACAAATGTTTTCATTTTGTTATTTGCAGCTCAGAGTACTTTGAGAATGATCAGCCTTGTTTTGCTTTGGAAGCCAGTTCCAAGGGGATTTTTTTTTCTCTGTTTTGTTTTTTTTTTTTTTCGCCCCTGTGTGAACCACATGCACACACAATAATTAACCAGTGAAGAAGGTCAGAAAGGAAGTGACTAGGGAAGATGTACTTTAAACATAGACATTCATGAGGCTGTGAGCTGTAATTAACTGGAATGTTTGTCTAAGGATCCCAGGTTACGTGTTGAATATAAGGTAGTTATTAAAAAGGCAGGTTTTTTATTTGTCCTTTTAATCATCAAGTGGGGTTTTTTTTTTGTTCTGCCAAATGGATTTTTTTTTTTTTTTTTTTTTTCCCATTTGGAGACTATTCTGAGGTTTATTTCTCTTTTCTGGTTGGGTTTGGTGTAATACACTTTTTAACTTAACTTGGTTTAGGAAGCATAGCTTCTAGTTAGAAATAGTGTTCAGGGTTATAATATCACATGAACTTACTAGTCATGAATAGATGGCATTTGTCATGGACAAACAGCTTTTGGAAATGGAGGAGGAGAAGGCAAGTGTACTAACAGTTACAGGGAAACTGTGAACCTGTGTGATGAAGCAGTGAGAAAGCAGTCCTAAAAGTGGTCAGCTGAGGTGTCTTCTCAATAGGAAAATGCCCATTTGGTTCTACAAAACCCTGGTCAAGCCTTATCTGGAGTGATCAGGATGAAGGACAGTGTGTTAAAAGGCGTGATTGCCAACTGGAACAAATGCAGAGAAGAGCCATCAGGGTGATCAAGGGAGCAGAAAGCCTGTTGCAGGATCAGACCTTGCTTAGCCTTGCAGAAGGAAGGCCAGGAGGGGATGTGACTAATTTTTGTGAATACCTTGCAAGTAGGAAGGAGTGGGAGGAGGGCTACTGAACCTGACCAATGATGTTGGCACAAAACCAAAAGGGTATAGGTTACCGATAAATACATTTGGTGATCAGATTACATCAGAAGATGGTTTCTAAATGTCAGAAGTATGATGCTTTCCAGTAGAAGAAAAGGTGTTCAATACATGTGTGAATGCAGCGGTACAGAAATGTAGCCAGCAAGAGCTGTGGATTAGACTGCAGGCTTGGAGTAAGGAGTAGTAAGTCCTGCAGACTCCACACAGGAATTTCAAGGTTTAGACAGTAGCCAGTTACTTCATGTGGGGGGAGGTTTGACTGGTAATTGTGAAACTTAGAGAGGTAGGACCACTTAAGACTTGAAAGTAATGATGGTCTCTTGGTCAACCTGATTGGGGGTTGTTCAGTTCTGACTTCCTGTGATCATGCTTCAGGGGAATTTTTAATATCTGGAGAGATTGTTAATGGGGCAGCAACATGGAGCAGCCATTGATGTACAGCACATGGTCAGAAGCTGTGCTGATCAGTGCCACCCTTTTGGTTTCTGTGTTTCTTTTCCTATTGCATCAAACGACCTTTTCAGCGGGGATGATGTCAGGCAGTGTAATAGCATCCATGCAAACTCATAGTGCCCCTAAGCAACACTATAATTGCAGCTGAGCTTGCTTCTGCTTCAAGTTGGGTAAAGCGCAATCGTAGCTGGAGTTAAGGGTGCACTGACAGGCTGTGCTCCAAATACAGCACAGCTCTCAGCTGCTGCAGAGCTGCCCAGCTGAGGCCAACATGCAGAAGAAGAAAGGACTGAGAACCCCTCTGGAGTCTATCACAGAGCATGTCTCGGGTTCATAAGGAGCCACCGCACGCAGGAGGAGCAGCGCTGAGTAACGTGGCTAGGCATTGGCTGTGGTTTCACAGCTGAGGACAGGTTTGCTCCTCTGGCTATACTTTCCATCTGGAAACAATGTATGTCTCTTGAAAATGCGGAAAGATTTTTAGTTTTTCCTGTGTTGTGCTGCATGGCGAAGTGTGGGTTCTGATTTTTCCTGCCAGCCATGTGGTGAAGGGCTCTCTTCTGCATTATCATCAGGAATTACACAAAACACACACCGAGTAAGAGATTGGGTTTAAAGCAGAGATCGTCTGCAACCTGGGGCCACGCTTTTAAATCTCGTCAGCCACAGATGCGTAGTGTTTTCCCATGCCAAGCAGCCTTTTTAATACATTCCATATTTTCCTATAAATGCTAGCAGCGTGCGTAGTTTTTTCTCACGTGTGCATGTCTGTGAATGTATGTGTGCGCATGGTAGGAGCAGGGAAGATGGTTTTTCTGAGGGCCATCAGACAGCCTGAACATTGTCCATCCCCAGCAGGAGCTGTTTGGTCTGCTTTCAGAAGCCACCCTCTAGAAGTGAAAACATAGTCTCCTGTGGATAAAGGCAAACATGAAGCAAATGACTTCTTGCAGCCAGAATACATAAAACTTCTTTTTTTTTTGTCTTTCTGCAGTCCACTTTTTTAGAAGACAAAACAATGCTTCCTCTAGCTAATCTTACTCCCATCCTCTGGACTGAGGAAACATCTGCTCTCCATGGTAGGCTCGGTTGTTCCAGCTAGTTCCCTTTTAGAGTTCCCTTCTCTTCCATTGACATCAGTTGTCTCCACCTGCCCTCATTCCTGCCCACCAGTGTTCACTGCCACAGCAGTCTCAAAGCTAGGAGCCCACCCTGATGTCAAGGGTTTGCTCGGAGGAGGTTTAACCATCTTTACTTGACAGGATTTTAGCAGTTCTTGCACCACGCTGATACACAGCACGTTCCCCTGAGTGAGATCAGGAGTGAGTCTGTTAGCCATGACGCTTGTTCCCACAAAGATCGCTGAGACAGCAGAAAAAAAATCACCCGTGTCCTTGCAGCCTCTTCATCTGTCTTATGGGCTGGTTACTGTCTCTTTGGAGCTGGGACTTTGTTCTGGGAGACAGAGCAGACTGCAGTGCTGCCACGCGGTGAATGGCAGTTGGGAGCTGGTTTGTCACTAATAAATTGGTCATTGACTCCTGGAGAAGAGCACTCTTGTGTTGCTGAGGTCCTGTAGACCACGGGTAGTCAGCAGCTTTTCAGCAAAATGCTTTTTTGTGGAAGGAATCTGGGCTTTTTGGTTTGCTTTTGAAACAAAACCTTTTCTACCATACTCAGAAAGCTATCCCAGTTCTACTGCTGAGGTGAGCTGCAGCTTACTGCCGGGTTACAAAATGGAGCACTGCGGATGGTTGTGTTAGAGTTTGACCCATGGCTGGCTGTTAAGACAGTCTTTGACTATCGGCGTTTCCCTCTCTTCCTTTGCGGAGATGTTCCCTTGGTGGGTTTACCTAACTGTTGTGTTTTCAGGTTTAGCAGTGTAGGTTATTGGGGAAAACAGAAGACCCCAGAGGGGCACAGTGTGGATTTTACCCTCCACGCATGGAAGGATTGATCTGTCTTTCCTTCCTGGTGAAAAAAGTTCCTCAGTAGTGGGATTTCTCTTTGGCAGAGATCGTAAGGCGTTGTGCCTGGCTAGCCAGTGCGTTGTGTGTCCCCTCTGCTAGTCACCATAGTCCCACCGCTACCTTTCCTACGTGAAGGGGGAAACAGGTTTTTGTTCTGAGCCAGTCAGTTGTTTCCCATGTGTTGTTCCCTAGACATTTGAACCTACCCTATGTGGGACTGCTTTTCTGCCTCTGAGCTGGGTGTTGAAGGGGTTGGATATTGGATGGAAGGTGGCTGCTGGTCCTCATCTCTGTGACTGCAAAAACCAAAAATAGGCAAGGGATGAAAATGAGAGAGCAGAGCACAGGAGCAGATGTGTGACCTGGCTTGGAACTGCTGAGGGGTGCGGAGAGTGCTGGAGGAGCGCTTTCCTTGGTGGGGACTGGAAGGAGCCTGCTGGGAACAAATTTATTTGTACTCAGTGTTACATGCATTTTATTGCCACAGATGTGCACAAAAGAGCAGTTCACAAAATGAAAAAAAAAGAGTAACTGCTGTTAAGAATGTGTGTATGCAGCCTTGCGAGAATTTTGTGATTCTCTGGGAATTTAATATACAAGGTCTGTTCTCACTGGCCGGTGACACTCTGATTCCAACCAGTGCATTAAGTGTTTGGCTTCATTCCAACAGCAGTGTGAAGTGTATTTGATATATCATCTTCATTGTAATTCTTTTACAGAGATAATGTTGTCCCTGTCTCATTTCAGAACTGTAGCTGCTGAAGTCAGGAAGCAGATCTCAGGGCAGTATGGAGGGTCTCCCCAGCTTCTCAAAAACCTCAATATTGGAGGCAGCGTGTCTCATCATACAACTGTAAGTAATGCTCAGAACGTGGAAGACTGAAGAAGGTGTGCATAGGTTCTTTGATTACCATTTGGAAAGAAATGGCAGTGCTGACAGGTTGTTGACCTAAGTGGCCCTGATAACACTGAGGAAAATAATTCCATGCAAAACCTGCTAATTTTGGAGATCTCTATGTTGCTGTATTGGGTTTGTGTGGCAAGGCTTTGGTAGCGGGGGGGCTACAGGGGTGGCTTCTGTGAGAAGCTGCTAGAAGCTTCCACTGTTGAACAGAGCTAGTGCCAGCTGGTTCCAAGACGGACCCGCTGCTGGCCAAGGCTGAGCCCCTCAGCGACGGTGGCAGCGCCTCTGAGAGAACAGAGTTAAGAAGGGGAGAAAAAATGGCAACAGCAATTGCAACTGGAGAGGAGTGAGAATATGTGAGAGCAACAGCTCTGCAGCCCCCAGCCCAGAGCAGGAGGGGCAGGAGGGCTCCAGGCGCCGGAGCAGAGGGTCCCCGGCAGCCCCCGGGGAAGCCCCCGGGGAGGCCGGCTGTGCCCTTGTGGCCATGGAGCTCCTCAGGGGAGCAGATCTGCACCCGCACCCGGGGAGGGCCCCACGCTGGGGCAGGGGGATGCCTGAAGGAGGCCGTGACCCCGTGGCAGCCCACGCCGGGGCCGGCTCCCGGCAGGGCCTGTGACCCCGTGGGGAGAGAGAGGAGCCCCGGCTGGAGCAGGTTTGCTGGCAGGACCTGGGACCCCACGGGGGCCAGGCTGGAGCAGCCTGTTCCTGAAGGACGGCACCCGTGGGGGGACCCAGGCTGGAGCAGCCTGTTCCTGAAGGACAGCACCCGTGGGGGGACCCAGGCTGGAGCAGCCTGTTCCTGAAGGATGGCACCCGTGGGGGGACCCAGGCTGGAGCAGCCCGTTCCTGAAGGACGGCACCCATGGGGGACCCAGGCTGGAGCAGCTCGTGAAGAACTGCAGCCTGTGGGAAGGACTCATGTTGGAGAAGTTGGTGGAGGACTGTCTCCCGTGGGAGGGACCTGAGGCTGGAGCAGGGGAGGAATGTGAGGAGTCCTGTCCCTGAGGAGGAAGGAGCAGCAGAAACAGCATGTGATGAACTGACCACAACCCCCATTCCCTGTCCCCTGCGCTGCTCGGAGGGAGGAGGGAGAGAACTTGGGAGCGAAGTTGAGCCCAGGAAGAAGGGAGGGTGGGGGGAAGGTGTTTTTAAGATTTGCATTTAGTTCTCATTACCCTGCTCTGATTTTGAATGGCAATAAATTAAATTAATTTCCCTAAGTTGAGTCTGGTTTGCCCGTGACGATAATTGCTGACTGATCTCTTCCTGCCCTTATTTTGACCCATGAGCCTTTCATTATTTTTTCTCTTCACTGTGCAGAGGAGGGGAGTGATAGAGCGGATTTGGTGCGCACCTGGGGTCCAGCCAGGGTCAACCCACCACACTTGCAAATCAGTTGATGTGGCTGGGAATTTGTGTTTCTGCAGAATCTTTGTAGGACAAGGGGCTCCCTTGACCAGATGTTAGTTGTTTTATCCCAGAACAGCCTGGACTGGGCATTAAATTCCACGTGCATGTGTGGTTCTCTCCCTGAACAGCTCTTTGCAATCGTGCACTTCAGGTGTCTGTTTTCTTGTGTTTCTTGTCACTCTTAAGAGTGGAACAACAGTGGTTCATCTACTTTCAGAGGTATTTTAAATGTTATTGTGAAAGTTGAATGTGGTTATTCCTCAGGAATGTGTATTTGCTTACACATTTACAGTCTGCTTTCAAAAGCATCTGAAATGTGAGCCATATTGTCAGAATCATGCTTTCTGAAGTCAGATTTTCTTGCATGGCCTACCAGTAACCTTGAAAATTTATTTGTCATGGTGGTAAAAATTTCAAGAGTTCACCAAACGCGTTCAGGCTGGACCTGTATTTTTGGAAGTCTTCCTTTGATTTGGGTTGTTGCTTTGGGTCATAGCAGCTTCCTTTGCAGCAGTCAACTTAGAAAACAAATATTATAGCATCTTGTTTTCTTCAGAGTGGGTTGATTAGGTCAGACAGCACTGGAAATGTGCCCTGAATTTGATAGTCAGTACAAGTGCTCTGAGTTTACAAAAGTTCCTCACTTATTTTGGAGTAAAGTCCTGTAGAGTTTCGTCAATTCATGTCCTGCTCTGTGTCCAGTGTAATGTGTTAAAGCTTTCTTATACAGGGCACAAATGCATCCTTGGAGCTAGTATCCAAAAAGGGATGTCCAAGGCTAAGCTGACCCCTAGCTTAGAAGAATGACCTCACTGCAGGCTGGAAATTCATCTTTAAGGAGATCTGGCTGTGCCAGAGTCACTGGAGATTGAAGAGGGCTGGAATTCCTGTCATTTCTTTCTGCATCAGCTGTGTGAGTACAAGGAGACCAGAAGGTTGGCTTTGTCAGCTGTGTGCCCAGCCTTAATGGTGAGTGAGCACGAAGGAGGAGGGGTTAATGAGAGCGGTGTGTCTAGGGCCAATGCTTTATAGAAGCAATCTCTGTAGGGGTGTGGAATGATAACGCAAAGCCCTGACTTGGCAGTTCTGTATGGTCTTTTGCATAATCCAGTATTAGGCAATAGGGAGGGACCCCTGCTATTAGCAGCGTACATTGCATGGAGCACTCGGGGTCATTGAATCCACTTCCCTGCAGCAGTGGATAGCTGAGGAAGAGATGCCTACTTTTGAAGGACTCGTTGGATTTCCATTGCACAAGCTTCTGTGCCTCATTTGTCTCGCATGTGGTTTTGTCTTGGAACAAGCTGGCTGAATTGCCCTTCTACTCCCCTCGCTTTCATAAAGCAAGGTCTCTTCTGTGTACCTCTCCAAGCTGTTCCTCAGCCAGCTCTATTTTTCATAGCTTTTCCTTGTATCACCTCCTTTCGCTCTGAATAGTCTCTTCCACTTTTTCTTCCTATTTCTAAGGTTTTTCCATTCTGCCGTCATCAAAGTGTGTGTGCTTAAAGTTTCAGTCCTGTTGATATTCACATGTAATTCTTAATGCAGGATCAGATTTGTTGGTCACAGTATTGTCAGCCCTGTCTTCAGTTCTGGAATCTCTCACTATCCTGTTGGTGTTGTGTTTTCTAGTAAATATATGCAAGAATCTCTAAAAATCATGGAAAAAGTCATGCTAACTGAAAGCAGGCTCTGAGCCTTGCCTATCAAACTGCATTGCGTGATGGTTGATGTGATAAGCTCCTGGTTTGTCATATTAAATTCTGTGCTGAGCAGAGATGCTCTTCAGAAACATGATTAACATGGAGCGATAGTTTGTAGGAGATAGTCTGTATGACAAGTATATTTAGTTAAGTCATGAGTCTATATCCTGAGGCTGTATAATGTGACAGAGGTTCTCTTGTACTGAATTTTGGGTTAATTTCTCTCCCTTAGAAATCCGTCAGAATCTGTGGTGCCTGCCTGTCCTGGTTTGATAACAAACATTATGCAGAGAGAAAGCATTACTGCTGTGAAGCTGAAAGAGCTATTTGCTGTGGAAAAGTTCAGAAGTTTGAGTGTCATTACACTTTTACAGAGAAGAAATAGAAGGCCCTGAATCTGCATGGCAGTTTTGTGTAGCCATACTGGTTTGACATCCTAGAGTAGGGCGCATAGCGTGGGCTTAAATAGGAAATTTATGCTAAAATGTGTGGATATTTTAATAATGCCATGTGATTTACGTTCATGTATCTCCACAATGGCAGCAAGTTGCACTGTGGAGTGTGCAGCATGGAACCGGAGGACTTTTAATGGTAATGCAGATGTGGTCTCTCCTAGCCAGTGCGTCTTGCTCATCAGGTTGGGCACTTCATAGAGAGTTGTCATCTGGATAAGGTCAGCACTGGTTCTCTGTTGACAGTTGCCAACAGTAGTTGCTTATGGTAATTCTTCTGAGACACTTCTCACATGCAGTACAAAGGAGATATTTTTATGGAGAAACGTATGCTTTTGTGAAGGAAGGGCCCTCAGCGTTATGCTTGGTTGGGCCTTTTGTTTCTTGTTGACTGAAGCCAGTGCAGGGACTTTTCACACTCAACAGACTCGCATGTGATTGAACCTAGGATAAATGCAAAAACTTGTCAGCTGAATTTTAGCAAGTCTCTTCCCTTTCTCTTCACGAGCAGCAGACAAAATGCTGCCAGAATTGCTTCTAATTTAGTATCTGGTAGAGCTGGGGAAAAGACACTGCTTTCAAATGACTGTACAGGAGCTTGCAGTTTATTATTGCCAGCCTCCACCCTTCTGCCACTTTAGGAGCAGCCAATTTTAATTGCACATTCCTCAAAGCAGAGATACAGGTCCACAGCCTTCAGAGGCTTTTCCTGTATAACCTAATGTGCTGACCTGGGATTCCTCGCAGTCCTTACAGCACTGAGCTTATATTTTTGAAATCCAGAACAGAAGGCACCGACAATTTGTTACTGAGAAATAGGAGCTGGTAAGGTCTTAGCGTTAGATGAAGGAGATTTTATTTTTTGAAGTTACTTTTGCAAGTCTCTCTAAATCCACTGGTAAATTGAGTGCGCATTTGCCCCTTGCTGTGTGCATTCTGGGTTGCAAGCCACAGGCTGTGCTCATCTTTGGTGCATGGAGAGGTTCAATATTCCCTGGTGGGAGCTGGGGCTTCTCATCACCAAACTCGCTGATTGGGTGCACTGAAAGAGGAGAGCTTGCACTTCCTTTCAAAGAATTCCCCAGCATCTTGCAGGATGGGGTATTTGCTTTGTTTATTTGATGAACCGGACTGTTTACTATGGACTATCATAATCCCTCGTGACTAACCACTTTCTTTTCTTTCCAAGTTTATTTTTTCTTTTGAGCAACTCCTTGTGGTTGTTAACTCTGCTTGCCCTCTGTTGCACCGGTCATTTCTGCTCGTTGCTTCATTCCGTAGCGTGGCAGAGGCTCGATTCCTCTCTCCGGATTTCTGCAGTAGTTTTACCTGGATGAAGCTGGATTGTGGATTGTCAGAGATTAGCCTGGGTTACTGTTGAAGCGACCCAAAGCCTTCTCTGAGTCTTGGTGTGCATGCCTCGGTTTGCTGTTTAACAGCTGCTTGTTATGCTGCTTTGGTGTAGGAAGAGCAGAGTTTTGGTTTGTATCTGCAAATGGACCCCATAGTCTGTTTTTTTCCCTGTGTGCGCTGTCCTTTTATGAGGGCAGATGATGTTATCAAAGGACAGAAAATAATCACTAGGTATCTGGACCTCACTTAATTGCAGCCCAGCTGTTTCTGTGCTTTGGTCTACATTCAGGAACTTCTGTTGCTTAATGATACTTATATTTTTCAAATTAGATAAAGACTTACAAAATTTTGGATTTCCGAATACTTTGCTTTTGAGTGCCAAAGATTGTTGTTGAAATGTTTTTGGTTGTTGTCCAAAATTGATTTTTTTTTTCCTAAGAAAAGAAAATGTTCTTAAATTTATTTTTTGTTTAATCTTTAGAGATATATTTTAATTAGAAGAGCAGTGTTTCACAGAACTTGCAAATAAGCAAAATGACTGTATCCTGAGATGTTTTACAGAAAAATCACAGCTGTTTCCAAAGGATTAAGGGTAATATTTCCTGTCTGTTGGTGTATGTTACCAGCATACTTGGATGTTAGTATGAGGAGGAACATTGTTATAAGAGGTGTTAATCAGTCTGGGAATAAAGAGGCCTGGATTCTTGGACGTGATGTGATCTGACCATGGCTGCTCTCAGTGCTCCATTTTCTCCATATAAAATAAAGGTGCTGACGTTTACATATCTCTGTAAAGCACTGCTGGATTTATGGGCATTATCCGGCCTAATTGAAGCTTTGCCTTGGATTTATTGGATGTCAGATTTTGGTTGTGTATTCAAAGATAGTATCTAATTATTCAATAAGAGAATGTAGGTTCCTTTGTATATTTTCATTGTTTATTTTAGCATCATTTAAAAGAAGAAGAAAAGATAATTTGTGCAAATGAATGGAAAACACTGCAAGGGAAAACATGACAGTATCCTATGTGGCACAGAAAAGGGCGTTTTGATGTGTTGAGGGCCAAGTAATTTTATCACCAAAATCACTAAAATGAAAAGGAAAATGAGCCAAGTCTTAATGCTCTCTCAAAGCTGATTAAGGCTTAATAGTGACTCCCATTATATGTATTTCCTGGAGGTTTTGCCCTGCCTTGCTGAATGGCCTATACTCATCAGACAGGGGAGGATGGGAGAGGCATCCACATCCTCTTCCCTGCCTCCTCCCATTAGGGATTACTCACAGTTAACTCTGCTCTGGTGCAGGCACTTTCTTTAGTAAATTAAAACTGCTGCATACTATTTCTAAAACCAGTAGTGAGTCCTGTTGCAGAGGTCATGAGCATTTTATATGTTAAGTTGGTAAGTCTGGTATCCATTGAAAGGTTGCGGAGTCTCGTTTATCTGCAATAACTTAAACAGTTTATATGTTAGCAGAGATAACTAATCTTAACTGAATGTTATTATACCACGTAAATTCAGTTACTTAAGCAAAGCATTCATGACAGGCCTGTTAAATACTCAGAATCTAAAAATACCATTAAATCCTACTGTTTGTTTCCTGAAGTTAGTTGTGACACATATTTTGCAGGAATAAAATGCATAAACAAACTGATGTTCAGTGGAAATGCTGCTAATATCCTAAGCTGCAGAAAATTCTTAATACTGGATTCAAATTGCAATGTAAAAATTTTCAGTCTAAGTCTCTGTTGGTCTGCCTGTAGTCTTTCATGGTAATGCTGCCACGGTCCCAGCGAGCAGCGGTGGGCTGGAAGACCACTGCTTCACAGCCTGGATTACAGCTGCTTTCTCCCTCTGGGCTGTCTTGCTGCTGCTTGCCTGTGAAGGCTCAGGAGAGCGGGCAGGGCCTGCGTTAGCGCTGGCTGTGAGAGTGCGTGAAGAAGTAAACCTATCGTAGAATCACGGAATCCTTGAGTTGGAAGGGATCTCTAAAGGCCATCTAGTCCAACCCCCCGCAGTGAGCAAGGACACCTTCAACCAGATCAGGTTGCTCAGAGCCCCGTCCAGCCTGACCTGGGATGTTTCCAGGGATGGGACATCTGCCACCTCTCTGGGCAACCTGGGCCAGGGTTTCACCGTCCTCAGTGTGAACAATTTCTTCCTTCTATCTAGTTGAAATCTGCCCTCTTTTAATTTAAAGCCATCACCCTTTGTCCTATCGCTACAGGCCCTGCTAAAAAGTCTGTCCCCATCTTTCTTCTAAGCCCCTTTTCGAGTCCTGGCAGCTGCAGGAAGGTCTTCCTGGAGCCTCCTCTGCTCCAGGCTGAGCCCCCCCAGCTCTCCCAGCCTGTCCTCCCAGCAGAGCTGTTCCAGCCCTCGGAGCGTTGCTGGGGCCTCCTCTGGCCCCGCTCCAGCAGGTCCGTGTCTCTCCTGTGCCGAGGACTGCAGAGCTGGACGCAGCCCTGCAGGGGGGTCTCCCCAGAGCAGGGCAGAGGGGCAGAACCCCCTCCCTCGCCCTGCTGGCCACGTGGCTTTGGGGGCAGCCCGGGATGCGGTTGGCTTCTGGGCTGCGAGCAAGATAAAGAACAGTTTGCAAACGTCAGAGGACACATGAGCATCTAAGGTGTAGATGCGCTGCTGCAACAGTTCCTTTGTATATATGCACTTACAGTCTTTTGCAGTCAGAAGGCAGCTTAAACGCGTTGTTAGCCTTTTTAGCACTAAGCTAATTTGAATGAGACCCACGTCTCTATTATCTGGGCTAGCAGGGTTGGGTGGATGTGCCCAGGTTTTGCACCAGTGGCCAATGCTGTCACTGTGCAGGGCCACTCGGGTGGCTCTGCAAAGCCGGCTCTGAACAGCAGACAAGGAGACTTGAGGTTGGAGGTCCATGGTGGTCCCAGAGCTTTGGTTGATGGGCTGAGCCTTACTCTGTGATGGCTGTGCTGCTGCCATGGTTAGCTGGGTGCTGGGGCTCATCGCTGGGGTCCCCAGGCAGGTCTGCTCAGGTGCACAGAGCTGAGACGCCGGGACTGTCAGTGCCCAAAGCTGGCTGTGGTTTGTTAGGTGAAGCCTTGCTCCCCGTGGATGTGGCAGACACAGTAATTTCTTCACCTGGGCACGTACATAAACCACTTCAGCTGTCCTCTAGTGCTGCTCCTGAGCTAATAGCACAGGCAGCTCCACACGACGCCAGCTCCGGCGTCTTCGTGTGTCTAGTGGTTAGGCTGTACCCTAGATAAGTTGTTCACTGATAATTGAGACGTGACTGTGCCAAGTATTTTCCACTCAGAAGAGCATGCACATTCATGGTTACCAGAGTCCAGCTTGCACAGTTCAGAGCCACCGTGGTTTGCCTGTGTGAACCCTAAGGGTCCGGAGGGATCCGTCTCCACTGATCTGATGTAGTGTTTCTGCCAAAAGCGGGAAGCCTGTGATTTTCTTGAAGTCTCTGGTCAAACTGTTTGGCTTTTTCATTTCTTTAATAATGGAGCTTTGATGTTTTTGTTGTCTCAGTCTCTGTGCTCTCAGTTTTGGTGTGGTTTATTGGTAGCTCTTTTGGATCAGTCTCAGTACTTGCATTTTCTATATCAAAGTCTTCGTGTTCTTCAAATACGCTCTTAGTGAAATTACATGATTTGTAGTCATCAAAGAAGATACTGTCTGTCTTCTTACCCATCCTTGGAGGCATAACTCGTGTCTTTCTGGGTTTGGTAAGAAATTGCTTTAGTATTCCCAGATAACTAATTAATCTCTGATTAATATTAATATTTCTATACCCAGCTGGCTTCTTACATTAACAACCAGTTATAATAGCAAATAACCTAGCAATATTTGTACATAAAACATCTCACTGGTTTTGTGACTGGCTGTAACTTGTTACATGTTAGATCCCTCTTTAGGTAGGTATATTTACAAATATTTTCTTTCATTAGAGGCTTTTTCCATTTCAAGCATTGTGATATTACATGACTTTGACACACATTGCAGATCGTTAGGCTTGTCTGTAAAATGAATCCAGAACTTAATACTAAATATTCTCAGATCTTAAAAATGGAGGCTCCAGACTATTTCTAAAACATTTTTTGTCTTAACAGAGGATGCTTACAGCATTATTTGAGGCACGTTTACAACTTGAAATGAAGAACTTTTACCAGCTATTTTCTATAGTAATTACGTCTTTCAAAACATGCTGCAAAAGAAGTAATAAGAGCTAGAGCAAAGCAGGAGATTCAGAACTGCATTCCAGAGGCAGGATGCATATATGTGGAGGTAATGACTGCAGTTTATGGCTGGGGAGGTGTCATCCTTGTTGAGGGTTGGTAGCTGTCTGTGGTTGATGAAAAGCAGAGATTGCCTAGGAATCTCTTTGGTTCATTTGAATATTTCCACATATTATAAATGGAGACAAAAAATTAAATGCAGGAATTCTCCATGCTCACCAGTCATCGGGCTAGTGAAATCAGGGGTGTGGGTTTTCTGAAATGCAGTAATGGCAGTAGACGAGTATGTGATTCTTAGAATTTGGATCTGGTGATTACTGTTTTTGGAGTAATTGCTTAGGTGAAATGAAATGTAATTTATGCAAGTAAAACATGTTTTTTAATTACTTGAGCATTGTCAGTGGTTAATATTGCACTACTCATGTTTCAAAACCTCTTAGAATGACTATGGCCTGTAGTTCACACTTAAAAATAAATCTGATGCCTCTGCTTAGAAAATATATTTCTTTAAACTGTTACCTTCTTTAACTTGTCTGCAAATCTTTTTTTTTTTTAGTGTGTTATATTTCCTGTATTCTCAGATTTATGCTGAGTCCTTCCTACAGTACATCAGATTTGACTCCTATTGCAGTTCCCTGAGATACCAGTATCCCTTTAATGGTGACGGGATTTTGCCACAACAAGAACAGGCCATCTGCATTCCTGAGTGCTCGACAAGGGAAGTGACTGTTTGCCCTGGAGACCTAGGGAGAACTTGGAGAAGGCTGGGCCTCAGCTTTGAAGTGTTAATCTGCTGCTTCTGGCTTTCCAAGGTTTTGCCCAGGGAGGCAGTGGGTGCGAAGTTGGTATTTATTTAGAATTCGAAGCTTTGGCACAATCTGTTACACATTTAGCACATTATAAATGATATAATATTTAAGGAGGTATTGAAGTTAAGATGGAACTTTGTCCTACTTTGAAAATTGGCAAGAAATACCACCCTGATTTTGAGGAACTGCCTAGCTGCCAAGTAAAAATAGTAGTCAGGATCCTACCTGTGATGAGGAGCTCTGCAAGGTTAATTTTTCAAGGTCCCTTATCATATCCTTGCAGGGAATTTTACTCCCACACAAGAGGCAGGAGGTATAACCTTCCAATTTTTGCCACTGTCATTTTGACAGGTCCCCGAGTTGTGTTATGATCCTCATAGGGGCTGGGTCTCTGCCCTTGGGAATTATGCATCTCATTTTAGATAAAGGGAAATTGGTCTTGGATTGGATCATGAGCAACTTGGGTTCAAATCCCTGTTTTGCCAGATGCATCCTGCCAAGCCATCATGTCATAACCATTTGAAATGCCATTATGTGTCCGCCACGCCTCCCCAGTGAGAGTAAGCATCTTGGGAGAGCAGAGGTGAGGGAGGGAGAAGGAAATGCGAAGGACACGGTGCTTTTCGTGGCTGTGCTGACATGCGTGAGCTGGAAGAGTCTGCAGAATCATAGCTGGGATCAGTGTGTTGCTTAGACTGTGTACCACAAGACTATGCGTGATTCTCAGTACAGCACATGTGAGTTAGTTGGGCAACAAACTTCTGGAATAGGATCTAGAAATATCCCCTCTGCCAAGCTGTCCATGTAGGGCAAGAATAGGTTAAAGTCCTTCAGGCAAAAATCTGAATGCCTGTGAACATCATCAGGGCACGCAGCAATGCTTCAGTCAGTATCTGTGAGATGGAGATAATAATTGTCCCTTTTTGTGCCCTAGTTGCTACTGTCATCCCTTACTGAGCTTCTGCGCGGTGCCCAGGAGAGCAGACCTTTAGTCTTTAGGTGCTAGTGTAGGTGTAATTGGTTCAGCAAGGCAGCAAACTGGAGGGGGAGGCTGTTCAGGCAAGGGCACATAATGATGGCTAATTAAATGGCATGCTAATTAAATACTTATCCTTTGGTCATTTCTTGAGCATGATGGAAAAGTGCATCAATGGCAAGTATCCCCATTGCCTTTGTTATCAGGCATCCCTGCTGCTCTCTGAACTACCTTGCCCTGCCCACTTCTGCTTGCTGAGCTCCCTCTGAGCATGGCTGCTGCTGCCTTCCCCGTCAGTTGTACACGGCCAACACCACCACTTGGCAAACCCCTGGACACTGGGACATGTGGCAGGTCCTGCGTGGCAGAGGGGTCTGCTCTTGTGCATGAGGGAGCTGGTTGCGGTTGTCTGTCATCAGGAGCGCCACAATAGAGCAGGTCTAATACAAATCTGCCCTTTGCTTTTTGTTTTTGCTTCCTTGGTGGGGTGGAATAGGCTGTGAGTGTTGTAGCGTGGTACACCAGGTGTAGCTTTCCCTCCGTGTTAGCCCTTTGCTCCTGTGATCCTTGGCTGAGCTGCTCGGCCAAAGTAAATGGGGGTTTGTGTTACCCTCTATGGAGTTATGCCATGTCCCCTAGCAGAGGCTTCTGCCCCTGTCACCAGATTTGTGCAGATGCTTCTGCTGTAACTGATGATGATGATACAGGTGGGTGCTCAAAAGAAGGACATAAATAGGACGGAGACATGTTTTGGCTAGCAGTTCACTAAAACTACAGTGAAATACAATGTTTGCTGTCTCGAGAAGGACAAAGTCGATGGGAAACGAAATTTTATTTTCAAGCTTTTAAGGGTATATAACAGTGAAGAATAACACAACCTTAAAGAAGAAAGCTTGACTGTCCCTGTTGCAGGAGAGTTGTAAACCTTTGAAATCGGGTTTCATAATGCAACTGCTGAGAGCCATAACTGCAGCAACGCAGATGCACCTATGGAATGTGTGTGTTAAGTAGTTTATATAAGACAAATCAATCAGGCTGGTCTCTTCATTAAGCTGACAGAGCGTGTGTCTATGGACAGGTTAGGGACATACATATGCAGAATTGTTACGTGCAAGCGATGTGTTTGATTCGGAGTAATTGGGCTGTGTAAGTCTGAAAAATAGAGAGAGTCCTGTTTGATTTCTTCTGTACTTTCAGTTTATCCGTGCGTTGTGTTTGGTGTTTATGTGGGCAGGGAGCAGGTTATGCTGCTCTTACTCGTACCCAGTGGCCCCTTTCTCCCCATGTGGTCTTATTCATTTTAACGGCACCGGGATTGCGCTTGCCCTGAGTGAGGTGGCACAAAGACTGAGTGAAAACTGTATTAAGGAATTGTCTGAAACGTCCAAAATTTGATTTGTAATTACAGGTTGTACAAAGTCAAGGAGCGTGTTTTAAAAAGGGCAATAATCGTGATTCTGGGACCAGGTTTTCCTTTGCATATTTTTAGCATGTATTTGCCATTAATTTAGACTATTCCATAGTCCTGCCTGGGAAAGATGGTCAGAGGTCCTGTACAGCTGTTTCCAGAGAGCCTTAATAAACTCTTACTGGAAGAAACGGACACCTTTTCAATGATTTATTCCAGTAATGCTCCAGTATCCCCCCGTTAGGTTTATTAGCCAGTTGGTAGATGGCCTGCACATTTGCAAATGCGTGACTGAAATTATCCCTGTGCCTTTGGAAGTCTGATAAAGAAAAACCGTCTGCATTTCGTGGAGGAGGCACCTATTGTTGCATCCTAGGAGCTGTCGGGAGGAATCAAAAAGGCCCTTCCTGGAAGCAGGATGAAGATTGCATCGAAGATCGCTGTCTGTAGCCTGCCAGCAGGCAGGGCTGTGGGAGAGGACAGCTTTATAGCTCCTCAGCTGGTCCCCCATTTCTGCTGCAGCAGATTTCAAAACCTTCTAACATGTCACTGAAAGCGGAACTTGCTCTTCTTGTGATAAGCTGGAGATCAGCTGTACATCAGAGTGGGGCACAACGGTAAGGGCAAAACTTGTAAACTAAGAAAATATCACAATCGTAATAGGAGTCGGCTATTGGTGCCTTGTCGTTTTTCCTGGTGCCATGAGGAGGTAGGCTGGGCCTGGAGACTCGGAGATGAGAAGATGGAGCAGGTTCTGCTCCTCAGCCAGTGGTGAGGCTGGGATGATGAAGTTGGGTAACCTGGTCTTTATCTGAACTCGTCTGATTCCTTCCGTGTGTGCGTTCGATCTGATGGGTTCCTATGAGAATTTCAGGTGACTGATGCTTTGGCCAGATAACACAGGAATAGCCACTTGTATACTGTGTCTGTTCTTGGTCTCATCCACAACTTCAGAGTGATGCAGGAGCGTAAAGCAAGATGGAGGAAAGGTTAAGCCATCAGCAGTGAGAGCCATGAGAGGAGTCTTGTGGTTCAGTTGAGACACGGGGACACCATTTGGGTTCATTTTCCTTTTGGTGTGTTTGTACATCCGTATTTCCTCCTCCTTTTTTATCACTTCTTCCCCCACAAATATCTAAAGCTTAAAATAATGTGCTTGCCTTTTATCTGCCAATAGCCTGACACGAAGTAGTTCCTCTTCATAACCACGAATTTATGTTTGGCCTGTTTACTCAGGTGCTAGACAGTATTTCTGGCTGCACAGATGGTAAGTCTAATACAGGCTTCTGGGTTTGACTTTTATGTTTGTTTACATCTTCATGGCACAATAGTTATCTGAAGAGACAAACCGGAGAATTGTTGAGCGCAGCCTTGGGCCTGAGATGTACAAAGGACTTGGAAACCCCCCGGTACGCAGACGCAGGACCTAGTGTTGGGTAGCCCCTGAAGCACTGCCCGACTTTCTGGATTAGGGTTTTACTAGTTTGTCCAATAGATTACAGTGCTCTTGATGGGCAAGTGAAACTTGAGATGTAGAATGCCAGGAATGGGGAAAGGTGGTTGCATTCGGGGCAGTGACAATCTGCCCGGTGTCTGCTCGCTCCTGCACCCACCTCCCAGTTGTGTTAATACAGGGGTTTTTTCCTTGTCTGTTGTAATTTTCTAATGTTTACCAGGATGAAGGGATTAGAAAGATTGGAAGGAATGAGGAAAAAGTTCCTCTTTGTTAGCCTGGGGAAATGCACAGGTAAATGAGTTTGTGCAGATCAAACCCCAGCACTTGCGTGGTCACTGCAAGGTGCCTCAGCTTTGAAGCCACCGGTGTGGAAGGGAGGTCAGCAGAAGGAGTAAAAGTAAGTCTTAAAATGTTAGGGCTTAAAAATAGGGTCAGTTAAGCAGCTTTAAGTCACCCTCTGGCCTTCTTCAATGAAGGTGCTTTCGGTGTACGGCACAGAGCTGCATCGCGGCGTGGATGGGGCTCCGGACTGGCAACAAGAAGACATGAGGGAGGGCCTTTGCTACCACATCTGCTACCCCATGCCTCTGTGGCTTTTGCCCAGTGATTTTGTTATTTTTATCTTCATTTGTAAGGAGTCTCCATTTTTGGGTTCTTACTCTTCTTCGGGTTTGAGGTTTATCAGTGGAAAGGACTATACGCACGCGAAGTAGCAGTAGTATTATGCAGCGGCTCTTCTGAAAAAAACCATGCGCTGTTAGCAATTCCTCAATAATGAACCGTCACGCTTGCCTGCTGTACGTTTTGTCAGTTATCTAGTGCCAAATGGAGCTGGTCTATCTGTGTGTAAGAAACAGTGCGAGGTGATGACATGTTAACTGTAACGTGGGAAAGAGCAGTGACAAGTGCTGCTCATTGTGAGTTTTGCAGCGAGGAAAACAGTTAAAAGTGTCTGGTTTGTATTTTCAAAAGTTCTCCAAATCACATACTTTAAGTTCATTTCCAGAGCTCAGGATTAGAAGGGGAAAAAAGGTCATGGGTTCAGAGATAAATAGATGATGATCATGGTGCATGTCTTCACACAGAAATTAATTTGTGTCTTTTACCTAAGTTGCAGAACTTAATACTGAATTTCTAGACATCATATTTTTTTGTGGACCGTATTCTTGTTTGGCATAAAGTCATCTGGTCCAACTCACCTGACTTTAGTGGAGTCATGCCATGTTTGCTGAAGGGTTTGCCTTCTGTATTGTAAGAAAATTGCAGTATTCATTGAGGTTGGCTGTGATAGGAGAGATTCTTTCAATACCCTCTGTGCTAGTCAAGTCTTTTTCCTTGAATAAAAAGTTGATTCATTTCACAACTTTTTGGCAATACAAGTTTAAAAAACAGAATTTGAGATCAGTATAGCAATTTTTTTGGAGAAGCACATTTAAAACTTAAGTACTAAGTGTTCTTTTTAAAGTCATCGTCAACAGAAGAGAAGCTACAGGACAGTTCCCTGTCCCATAGAAATCATCTGGATGACAGGAAAGAGGAAATAGTTGAGAAAAATTGCTGAATTTTGATGTGTTTTTGTGACTCATATTAAACCACTCAGCCTTGCTGGGATGTGTCAGGGAAATCTAGGAAATCTGTCAGTTGCTGTAGAAACAGGTTCCTCAAAACTTGTTTTTAGTGTTTTGTTTTCTTAATGTCTATGTTTATGTAGAGCCTCATAGGATAATGATCTCATATCAGAATATATATGTATTTATATAACTCACATATGTAAAAACGCACAATTATGCGACGTGAATATGTATCCAGTTTATGCAATTTTTTTTCATGTACCTAAAAAAACCCTCACTTTTTTCAGTATGGTGAGATGAGTACTACCAGTGAAATCTACTGTTTTCCTGCATGTGTGTTAGTTCAGTCATTGCTTGTGCTTTAGGTGCAAGCTTTGTGCCGAGTAAAGGTGTTTTCTAAGCATCCTTTTTATTTAGAGCAGTGTCCTCGCATGGGCAGAGTCATTAGGCACTGAAGGTCCTAATATCAGGGAGAAGAGGTGGTTAAACTTGTACCTGTAGCAGATGAACATTGTGTTTTGTGTTCCCCAGAGAAGTGATTTAATTTGTAATAATGTTAGTCTTCAGAGTTCTGTGGCTTTGTGAGTTCCTGGTAAATCAGCCTGTGCTCTGGATTCCTGTCTGGGAGCCATGCCTGAGGGTGAAAGCGCTCTTGCACCTTGCAACAGGGTGAAGGTTCCCTTTGTCATCAGAGCAGCAGCATGGTAAAAAGCAACCCAGTCATACACATGGGAAATAAAATGTAATATTTTCTTTTGATGCAAACTAATGAATTTCTTGAAAATAGGTGAAAAATTTTTTTTTTCTTTCTTGAGATGACGTGAAAAATAACTGTATGATGTGTGTTAGCTAAGATTAACACCACTAGCATTAATTGTCATCTGATGTTAGATCAAATTTCATCAATAAGGCAGAAGAGCCGGTTTGAAAACCAAAGTAGAGTACGTGCATGTGATTTTACTTTTTTTCTTTCTTTCTGTTTTAAGACCCTTCCATTGCTTGTTTTTTTTCCCAGGTACCGCTTACAGAAGCAGTGGACCCGGTTGAGTTGGAGGACTACCTTATTACACACCCGATTGCAGTGGAGTCCGGACCCCTGAGAGACTTGCTTGAGTTTCCTCCTGATGACATCGAGGTTGTGTACACACCCCGAGAATGTCGAACGCTTGTGTCGGCTGTGCCTGAAGAGAGGTAGGAGGTAACAGGGTGACGCCTCGCTCAAGGGAATTAATTGTTCCGGATTTGAGATCTGCAAGGCTGAACCGTGGCGGTTTTGTCTGTAAATGCCTCGAAGAGTAAATACAAACCTAACTGAAAGTATGTATGTTTAAGAAGTCATTGTCATGTCTGTGATTTTGAAGGTGTATGTTTTTCTCCTTTTAACAGTGAGATGGACCCTCATGTGAGGGACTGTGTAAGAAGTTACACGGAAGACTGGGCGATTGTGAACAGAAAGTGAGTTCCCCTGTGGTATTTGTCAGCTTGATTTCATATTTAAATTTTTTGCAGGCTGGCTAGCTGGTATGAGGAGGCTCAAAAATTTGTGTCCTGGCTACTGATTCCATGTGCCCTGGCTTTTAGTTGCCCAGCTCAGCTGAACTGATGCTTTGTGTTTAGCCGAAATGATGCTTTGTGTTTTGAAAATTAGATCTCAGACGACAAAACCCCTTGGGGCATTTTTGAAAATCTAGGCCATTTTAGTCAACAGTTGCTCCTTTAGAATAGTAGAGAAATAAGGGAATGCGAACAAGTAAAATTACTTTCAGCATTTGTTTCTTTCTTTGTTCCATATCTTTTTAGGTCTTTTTAGACCTAAGTTGCATTAATTTTGTAACAATGTAAGATTTATGTGCAGGCACAACCACATAATAGAGAAGGTGCCCTGTGCAGCATTCATTTGTTCCCAAAGAGACTTTGAGAAAGTATATAATTTAAACAAATAATTGTTAATATTTGGACTATCACAACATTTACCTGATGAGTTAACAGTTTAGAGAATGTGCCTGCATTGATTAATTTATGCAAATTAGCAGGAAGGTTTCTGAGCAGCTTTGCTTGGAACATACACTCTCTAGAGCTACTGTCAAGGAGTAAGTGATCCATGTGATGTGCATCACCTACAAATGACTTGACTACAGCTACAGCTCTGCCCTTGTGGCAGTTGCTACAATTCACTGGTTTAATGTTGTCCTGAGAACCACTTCAGGGGATGCTGAAGATATGCTTTGCAGTGCTAAGATGACCTAATAAAAATGTGGTTTGTAATCTCATACCAAAAAAAAAAACCAACCAGAAAGAAACCCAAGAGAGAGAGATGCTTTATTAACTCCAGGCCTTTGTGGGAAGACTCTAGAAGGTGCAGTGGATTTGAACAATGTGACCCAGCCAGGCAGCACACCTCTTGGTTTCTCAACAACTTTTGCTGGTATCTGAAATACCTTGCTGTGATTCCTGCGCTGAGGAGGTTTAGTTGGAGACGGTCGAGGTTTCTGTCCTGTGCAGATCAGCTGCAGGTTGCGTTGAGTTGCGGAAGGCATGAAGCTAAAGACATCAGTTGCCTGAGTGGGTTGAAAGTGTGATGAGTATTTATTGAACTACAGTCAGAGGTTGTCTTGACCCTTCAGAGGAGGAGATGGACTTTCATAAACATTCATAGCAGTTTTTACTTGGATAAAATCATGGTGGTGGACTGGGTAGAAACAGAAGCGTTAGTGCTAGAGCAGGGAAAGAGCCCAAAAGCCTGGTGGGAAGGATTGAATTGTCTTTCAAGTAAGGATGGTAACAGGTTTCTCTTAATCCATCCTATTGGATGGTTACAAATGCTTTGACTAGCTCTGGGGGCACAAAATCCAGCTCTTCTAGCTTTAGAAGAACATGGCTTCTGGTGTGCCATCCTTCTTTCTACCTCACCCCAGGGGAAATAATCTTTATTTCCATCTCTGTGTACAATTCTTTGTACCCAAAATGTTTTTGGAGGCAGACAAATCCATCCATCCATTCAGCGATTACTCTAATGGTATTGTAAAAAGTAAATAAGTTTTGTTCACCGGCCTGAAAAAAAACAATAGCACATTCTTATTTCAACCTTATGGTGTAATTTCTGTATATTAGACTGATGGTGGCAATGATCACAGACACCTCTCAAGTCAGGTCTGATTTAGAATGAATTTACGCTTGTTGGTGGGGCTGCGAGTGAAATGCAGACATCCAAGTGAGGATTATGCGGATAGTTCAGCTCTCAGGAATTATAACCTAGAGAGGAAAAGACATTCCTCCTTTCTCTCCTACCTTTCTTTATTCACTGCTAGCACATCCATGGTTTTCACATGTCTCTGCATCCTTCTGTGGTAACTTTAGTAACAGGGCAGGATAAGAACAATTGATTCTAAATGTGACCCCAGCACTACTTTGGGAACTGACTTAGAGTGTATATCGTAAGAAGACTGTGGCTCTGGCCATATGTGTATGTAAATATAGACATAGTGCCATTTGGTATCCAAAAATTTGTTAGTCAAAGAGATCTGATCTTGTCAGCCACAGCAGACAGACTGTTTACTAGCAAATGCTCTTACAGCCTGGAAAGCTCTGGAAGACCTGATTCTGCTTATAAAGATGCTGTGGGAAGATGCTCATTTTAGTTGAGGTCAGAAAGCCATATGTTTTCCAGAGGTGCTTAAGACCTCTGCACTTCATACAGTCTTACCTGAAGTTGGTGTTTTGGTTTTCAGGTTACTAGTATTGTCTGCTCCAAGTCAGTTCTTGGCCCAGCAGAACCATTGGCCTTCAATCCTCATGTTCGTGGCCTGTTTTAAGCTTGGCATCACAATCGCGCATTTTATGATGACCTGAATTGGCCATTGATAATACTTCTTTTGACATCACCCAGGGTAGCTTTCTAGTTAAACAGAGTCACATTGTAGTACTGTAATACTGGTTGTTGGATTATTACCCAGCTACAGTGGAGGATGACTGGAAATACTGTTTGCAGAGAGCAGTTTAAGCTTTGAGAGGACCCACGGTGATAATACTTGGTTTGTTCTGTAATTCTGCTTCTGGGTTTGGGGTCAAAAAGGATGCTAAGAATGCATTTGAAATACTTTGTTTTCAGATATCACAAGCTGGGAACTGGATTTAATCCCAACACCTTAGACAAACAGAAGGAGAGGCAAAAGGGGCTGCCTAAACAGATCTTTGAGTCTGATGAAGCTCCAGATGGCAACAGTTACCAGGATGAACAAGTAATGTACCTTTAAAACCTTGCTGCATAAAACCTAATTTATAGTAGCATTTTAAAAGTGCAGTCCCTTTCCCATTATAAGTTGCTTTTAATTTGTTGAATCTCAGGATGACCTTAAACGACGTTCAATGTCGATTGATGATACTCCCCGGGGCAGCTGGGCATGCAGTATTTTTGATCTGAAGAACTCCCTTCCAGATGCACTTCTCCCAAACCTACTGGACCGAACCCCAAATGAAGAGATTGATCACCACAATGAAGATCAGAGGAAGTCCAGTAGGCATAAGGAGCTTTTTGCACTACACCCAGCACCAGATGAGGTATTTTTATGTAGATATGGGTGAGACTAAAAAAGTGAAGGATATAGGGAATGTGAAAATAGTCAGTCTGCCATGGATTTAAAGGAGTTAAGATCACATACATAATATTTAATATCCATGAGAGCCTTAGAGATTTTGTGGGTCACATGTTTTTTACCATATTGTCTTGCCATAGATACTACTTTCTGAAGATTGGTTTTCTTTTATGGTTATGCAATCCCCTGTAACGTAGAAACATTAAAGGCATTTAATTTAGCATATTTATAGCTGCTGCTGAATGCAACATGCTGGTAAGCCTCAGATTAAATTGATGCTAGTGCCTTAGGAAAAAAAGGTGATACATATGTTTGCTTCGTAATGGTATTGGTGGTTTGTACAAGTGTCGTGTCTCTAAATTGCTGTTCCTTTGACGAATTTCAGGAGGAGCCTATAGAACGACTTAGTGTCCCTGAAGTACCCAAAGAACACTTTGGCCAAAGACTCCTGGTGAAGTGTTTGTCCCTTAAGTAAGTATCACTCCAACAGACAGCTGCTCTACAGAATTGAGAATTTAAATCTGTTGTTGTATCCACGTGCATCTGGAGTAACTCTGCTGCCTTGTTTATTACCCTTGAAGAGATTTAACATTGTTTGGTTGGTCGTAGGCTTAGTTCTATAAAGGACGAGTTACACAGTACTGTGCATCGGACAGTTTTATCTTCAAGACTTTCTTTAATGGTGTTGCATAGAAGGTATTCATGTGCCTTGGCTTTTCTCTGCATTGCTTTTCAGCCAGTCTGTAGCTATACCTTTTCCATATTACTAGCATGCATGCTTCACTGCACTCGTTCAGGGCTCTGAAGTTGGCCAGCCATTGGTGTTCAGCTCAGTAACAAGGATGTTTAAGTGGGGAAAAAAAAAGATTAAAAATGCTTAAGCCTTAAAATGTAAGACAACCAAAGAATTGCTGAAGTTTAGGCTCAACAACCTTGACTGTGTCCCTTTAAGAGTGAAGACTTTATATACTTAGCAAGCATTAACTGGAGGAATAGAAACCTGTTAAACAAGTTTAATGAAGTGAAGCTCCTGAATATAGGGTTACCTGCAGCTGGTTCATTGCCTATAACTCTTCTCTAATAACACAAGGTAAAATTTTACTGTTATTCCCTTGGAGAAATAAAGTACAAAACTGATTTTCCACACTGCTGTATTCATCTTCTGTGTCCTCAGTTAGGTCAACCCTTCTTATTAGAGAGCTCCTGTTAGACTACATTGCGGCTCATAACTGAGATATATGTGTGGGACATATCTCCTGCTCGTAGAGTACTCCAGGACCTAATATAGCTATAGAGATGAACTGATTTTGCAGCCTTTTATGAACTGGAACAACATAATATGCAGTAGCAGTGGAGTTTCCTCTCCAAAGGATGGTGTCTTTAGCATAAATAAGTTAGATGTTGGAAATTAATGATTTCTGCTATTTAAGCATCTGTTACTGACTGTAAATTTATAGCAAATCTGCCCAAGTACATGCTTGTTTGTGTACCAAAGAAATCTCTGAAGCTGTACTTACAGTTGTAATAGCAAGTATCCAAGATTGTGCTATCTTCGTGGAACAGAAAGAAATAGATAGTCTCTTCCCCAAGGAGAAGCTAAGATGAACTAAGCAGGGTCATTTTCAGGTTAATCTCACCTTTGTTGCAAAACTAGAGTAAATACCTGTTTGATGATGCAGTCCTGTATGTTGTTCTCCCTGTTGGCAGAAGAGTTCCAAGCTGAAAAGCTGAGGGCTCTCTACAAGGACTAGGTGCATGGGGGTATCCCACCATGGGATGGGCATCAATTTCACAGGGAGGCTGTGCAGACAGGAGAATGGCATTTCAGCGCCTGCTCACTTTGGTTTAGGGACAGGTTTTGAATGTTTTTTAATTTCTTTAACGTCCCAGGTGATTTAACAATAAGTTTATCTCTATTTGCTAGGCTAGTGTTTTCATTGGAAGTGTTTCAGTTAGCATAAATACTTGATAACAGTTACTCTGAAAAACTGATACCTTTCTGAGAGAGTTTTTGAAATATTGGTATTTTCTGACAGAAGTGTTGAAAATTGCCAAAGTAGCTGTTCCCGACTCTCCAGAGGAAGGAGCTTTCTAGTCAGTAATGCTGAGTTCAGTTCCTCTGCTGAGAGGCTGAGAGGACAGCTTCTCAAGCTAATCAGAGGAGCTAAGTGGTCCAGCTATCCCAATCAATAATTCTTCTCCCTTTAAGGAAGCTATCAGATTGCTTTGCTTAGCTTTCAAATGACACTTGAAGTAGATAATTACAGAAGTATGCTTTATGCCCTGTGACCCTAATCCGAACCTTTCTCTTGGATCAATGAGTTGAAATGGCTTTTAAGAAGGTCCCGGGAGCACTAACGTGTGCCCTGGTGGAAGAGAGCAGAGGAAGCAGGACAGGAGAGGAGTGGGGGGAAAACTGGGGTCTGAGACCTCCCTTGAAAAGGGAGGAGCAAGGCCTTAGTTTGGCTCAGCTGTTCTGACTTCTTGGCTTAACAGTGGTCAGCCGTCACCTTACCCAGGAAGGGTTTGGGGAGGGAGTAGGTTAGTCTTTCGTACAAAATGTAAGTCAACTGATCTTATGTGTTTCTTTCTTTCAAGATTTGAAATAGAAATTGAGCCCATTTTTGCAAGTTTGGCTTTGTATGATGTTAAAGAAAAGAAAAAGGTAGGTTTTTAATTACTTGAGCAATGACATTTCCATCGAAGCATTACAAACCTGTATTTAAAAAAAAGGGGAGGAATTAATTCCGGAAACAAACCTTTATGAAGACAGTGACGTATTAGTGGTTGAAAGAATGATGAAGGCATTTCGTTAACCATCTTGTGTGTTCTTGTAAAATAGTTGAAGTATAACACTTTTCTAAAAATATTATCTAATATGCGAGTGCCTGAAATCAGAATATATATATTGTCCAATCTTGGCTTTCAAAAAGCTTTTCCCCAGAGAGAACTTAAATAACTGAAACCCTTTATTTAGATTAAGTTTTTATGCTTTTCTTAATCTCTTTTTTGTGATTCAGCATGGTATGTGTCCAACTAACATTTTAATAATGCACAAGTCATACATGCTAGAAGTGCTAAAATCAAAACAAAACTGAGGAGTCTTTTCAAGATCTAGGTTATAGGAAAGGCAAAATACATTTATTCCCCTATTTATGCTCTGTATTTAATATTTGAAGGGTCTCTTAGTTTTCCTAATTCAAGATATTAGCAGTAGTGGAGAGAAAAATGTTAAAAATATGCATTTTGACATTTATCTCTTTAAGACTTGAATTTAATGCATTGAGATTTAAGTTATGTAGATGAGAGTATGTGGAATATTATGTGAACTTTGTTTAATATTTAAATCACATTTCATAAGCCAATTTTATCATCTCATTACTCCATTTTTTTCCTTTAACGTAGTAAGTTCTTTAGTGACCTCTGGTGTTGATAACCAACTCACATTCATTTTGGCTTTGAAGCCTTGATATGGTCGAGGATTTGGTGTTTTAGCCTAGAAAGCTCACTGTCTGTCCTTCAACATGTGTTGTTTTTTCTTTTTCTGTGAATGATCTTAAAGGTCATTTTGTATTTTGCTACTTTGGTATTTTCAATTCAATAGCAATCATAATTTCTAGTCCTGTGATGGAACCGCATACCCTACAGAACCTGGAAGAAATTTTATAGGTAGCGTGTATTATTTGCTCCGTCTCCTTTCCACTTTCCCACTGTCCTGCCTTGACTTCTTAATGAAAAGGCCTTTTTTTTTTTTCCTTTTTTATACATGGCTTGAAAGGAGGCACTGTTGGTATTTTTTTACTTGTGTTTTGAAATTGTCTGTTGTGTTTATGAAGAGTTTACCAAAAATAAAAAGTTTAACTAATGCTTGAAGCTACTCAACTTCTTCCTTAGATTTCAGAAAATTTCTACTTTGATTTAAACTCTGAACAAATGAAGGGAATGCTTCGTCCACATGTCCCTCCTGCTGCTATATCCACACTGGCCAGATCTGCCATCTTTTCTATCACTTATCCCTCTCAAGATGTCTTTCTAGTAATAAAGGTAAGAAATGCCAGAGCAATTTAAATTATTATTGTCTCTTGTTTTCTATTTAAAATAAAATATAAACAATTCTGGCTGACTAGTTGACTTCTTACTTACTTTTAGAGAGCAGAATTCTATTCTCAAAAGTATAAACACTGGCACCACAGAATTCTATTTCATTTCAGGTATTCTTACTTAGTATGTTAAGTTCCTTTGTAACAGAAACAGTTCAGTGGAGATATGCATTGTTGTATTATTGAAAATCTGAAAAGAGCACAAAGGTTTGCTTGATATAGAGCAGCTTTCTGGGGCTTGACCTTGGTTTTCATATGAAACAATGTGCTGACTTGTTAAGATGATAGATGAGTGAGTGATTTAAAAATATGTATTGATCTGAACCTCATTTCAGAAATTATATATGCCCTTAAGCCAGATTTTCAGATGTCTTTGAGAATTGAAATTACTAAGAGTGAGATCCTTAACTGAAATAAAATGCCACACTGGTCACTCCTGGCATAAATTATACAAAGATAAAAGTTATTTTCTCTTCTTTCATTTGTCTCAATGAGCCCACAAATGTTGCTAGTTCAGATTGGCATTTGACTCAGGTTTTTTGGTCTCTCCTGTTGTAAAAAGAGAAGTTCAATACCTGCTTTCAGTGCTTAGGTAGTGGTTACATTGCCTGCTAGCTAAGTGCTGTGTTTGGAGAATCCTGTTGACTGAGGTTTGTGCAAGTTCTTCATGAACTGCTTCTTAACATGAGGAATAAGCTTTTGAAAATGAATTAAGGCTTTGTGGCATGACAGAACATTTCCAGGTGAGAATAAGGCTTTCAGCAGTGTTGGAGCATATTCTGATCTCTGGTTTTTGGTATGATTCTCTGAATTCCTTCTAAAAATCATGTTCTGCCTGTGCACACATATTCACTTTTCTGAATTTTACAAGATGTGAGAAAGAGAGAACCTCATGTTTATAAGATGGGGATCTGTCCGAAAGAGCTTGTGACGGCACATTAGTGCTTGTAAAACCAGTGATCCAAGAGGAGCTGGTGGCTTAGGTGATTTTTTGACTTGATGATGAAAAGGATGTAGTCAGGGTTAAATAAGATGGATGCATAGCATGCCTTATTGGGTGAATTTTCACATGGGTCTTATTCACTGGGAAACCACTTTTCAGATAGCTGGTATTGCTAGCATAAACTCACCAGGGAGTGCAAGATTTGATGGAAAGTAGTTTTTTTCTTTATATTGTAGTAGCCTCATGGAGTTCTACTAACAGACAAATATGAATGGCGCTTTATAAGCATGGGAGAAATTTAAAGATATTCTAATGTAATAACAGCATGTGCGCAGTAGCAGGTGTGGGAGGGAGGGTCAGGATGCTTCTGAAAGAAACAGTCTTCATGCATGTGATAGGGAAGATATTTCTGTCAGAAACTGGGTGTTAAGCAGTTTTGTGTTACTCGGAGACTTCAGAAGCAAACTTCTCCTCTTTGGCTAACTTTATTTGACTGTTTCATTATTTGATTTGAAAAGACACAGATTTAAAATAATTCTTGTTTTAGCTGAGCATGTCTGAGTCACCTTTTTGTGCTGCTGCAATAGGTCCTTAATATGGAGAACAGAAATAAGAGCATTCTGAAAATGAGGATGCTGAAGACAAACTGCTTCAGACCTTAAAAATGAGCTGAAAGTGGCTCTAGAACAGATCAAACGAAAGTGAAGTGGTGTATGTTCCTTTTGAACTTATATTTTACACTTGTGATTCAGTTATAGCTGGAGATCTGGGAACTTAATGGTTCTAGCAACTTGAATGCAGTGCTTGTTCTCTGACTCACAAAGGGAAATCAAGCTTTAACTCTTTTGAAATAATGTTTTTGCTTCCTAGTGTTTGTTTAATTTAACAGCCCTTGCTGGTTACATGTCCTCATAATGGTTCATTTTCCCTTCTCAGCTGGAAAAAGTATTACAGCAGGGAGATATTGGGGAGTGTGCAGAGCCTTACATGATTTTTAAAGAATCTGATGCAGCAAAGGTAAGAATTTTTTTATGTTTTGATTAAATTTGGCTACAAGCACTTTAAGGCATTTTGTTATTTATAAACTAAATATACGTTACTTTCTTTCACCTTGGGACTTAACAGCCATTGATACTATTCCTGTTGTTAAAAGGATCCATTTCTAATTAAGAATCTAGTCAAATTCTAAAGGCCAAAGAAGAGTCAAAGACCCTTGAATCTTGATGCCTTATTAGGGTAGAGTAGTTAAAGGTCATCAGTTTTTGTAGCTGACAGGGGAGATGTGTGGTTGCCATCAAGCTCAGTCGACTGTGATTCCCTGTCCCAAAGGATCAGATGTATCTTATAGGTGGGTCAAATGAAGGCAGCCTTTCATGTGAATTTGCAGTGAAATTTCAACTTTTCCGTTGCTTCTCCAGCTTAACTCCATCACAGTATCTCTACCTTCCTCTAGAAGGGTTATGAAGCAGATGAAATATGGTAACAGGAGATTCTCCATCAGGCCTGGTTTTGAATTGCAGTGCATTTCTGGTTCTTTTTTTCTTTCTGCTATTTTCTGCTGATTTTTCTTTTTTCTGATATTGTAAAGAAGAGCCACACTCAACAGCGGGATGAAGCTGTCCTTTTCACATATAGTAAGGTTGATTTTAAATTTTTATACTTTAGTGTTTGGTTTTTTCATTGTCTTCCTTTAGTTCCTGCCTTCAACAGTTTGGGCATTGTCCTGTGCAGTAAAGTCCTGGGCATTTTAAAGCGCAGTGGATGGCATGGACCTGCCTCAATTTGACTGATTCTTTGTCTTTCCTTCATGTGTTTAAATGCAGCCTGTCTCCTTGCAGGACTAAAAGCAGGGGTTTCCCCACAGGGAAGAATGCTGTCTTATTCCCTGCAGTTGGCTGGTTGCTCATCGTAGCAGTCTGGGTGGGAATTGCAGGTCTGGTTGGTTCAGGAGCAAACAGCAATGCTGATGGTACCTGCAGAATTCAGTGGCACCTAAACTATAGCCATTCCTTGATCTTGTCACCCACAGGCTACTGTTTGTTTTTCTGAAGTGCTTTTTCCAATGTAACAGTGATTATAGCATAGCAAATCTCTGATTTTACTAGTAGTCAGAAGGAGAAATCTCTAACTTGAGCTCAGTATATTATTTTACAATTTCTTTTTGTAAGATTTGCAAGAGATCTTGGAAAGGAAACCTTGGGTACACAGAATGTGAAGCAGTACTTATGAGACTCAGAAATGGTTCCTAATTTCTGGTACAATTGGGTTGAGCCAAGTGAAATTTAACGGGTAATAGTGAGGACTGGATGAAGGGCAAAACAGAGATGCCAGCCCTTCTGTGTTCAAGAGGCTTTCCATTATGCTTTTTTCAAAGGAGCTGGGATGTTCATTTGTTAGTTTCGATCAAACTCTAACAAAGTTTTGCCTTCCTAAAGTTCTAATATATTTTTAGCTGAAGAAGTTCACATTTTTTGTCTATCTCTGCCTTTCTATCACTGCAGCACAATATGAAAAATGGGTATCTTTTGCCTCAGGTATATAGATAACAAAAGTAAAAAAACTACATTTCCTGTGATCAGTAAGTTGACATGTGCCTAAGTGAAATTTTGGAAAGGGATTTGCAGGATGCTTGGGAATGTAGGTGAAAAGGTGGTTTTTCAAGGTCCTCTTCCCAGCAAGCTGCATAAGCATGTCCTGAACTAGAAGAATGTGAGCAACAGAGCTCGCTCTGTTGTTACCCAGCCACCTGTCTGGGAACTTCTTGAAGGCGTGTAGGTAACAACCTTTCTAAAGCAAAAAATTGCTCTTCAATATGCAGAATTATGGAAGAGTCCTTCTTCCCTCAATAAAATGAGTACGATACTGCTTATTTGAGGAATGTTTTCAGTTTCCCATGCAACTCCAGATGATCTGAGTGCCTGCTGCGTAAAATCACATTAAGAAAGACCATTTCAGACTTCACAGAGTAAAATTCAGCTTTTCTTGAAAGGGCAGTGGGCAGATGAGCTCACTGGAATTTGACAGGCTATTTGGGAGGCTTAAGAGCATGAGGCAGCTGCTCTGACTCTCAGGCTGTCCTGTGTCTGGTACTGTTGGCCTGATGGCAATTTTGTGAAGCAGAAGTCGTAATTGCCTAGCACTTAGTGATCCTCCTCTAGAAGGTGCTATTGAAGCACAAAATCATTGGAAGTTAGAAAAGATACCATTGTTACTTACTAATTTTGCTAAATGAACTTTTCTTCCCATTCCTTTTCTCTTAATCTCTTGGATTGAATATTTTCTTCACAGAATAAGGAAAAGTTGGAAAAACTGAAATGCCAGGCAGAACAATTTTGCCAAAGACTAGGCAAGTATCGAATGCCTTTTGCCTGGACAGCCATTCATTTAATGAACATTGTGAGCAGCGCTGGAAGTTTGGAAAGAGACTCCACAGAAGTAGAAGTTGGCACAGGAGGTACAGTGTCTGGCATCTGCGTGAGGGAATGTGGACAAATCCAGAGTTTACTGAAGTCCTGATTCATTCCCTGTATCTGCCATTGCTCTTTCTATCACTTTCCTCCCCCTACCCTAGGCCTTCTGATAGTCTTGGGTCATGGTTGAAATAAAACAGAAAAGTCCATGATAACAAATGGATTTATCTTTCAAGGATTTTACAAGCAAACCATCTGTTATATTATTTAAAACCAGGCTTTTAGGACTGAGAGAGTGTTACAGGCTGATGAACATTTTCCAAAGGAGTGGATTAATCTTTGTGAACCACACAGCTCATCTGAAACTGCTCTTCAGCATCCCCAAAACTGCCAGCTTCATCATCTTTCAGAGCAAGAGAAATACATAAATCTCCACATGATAAAGACTTTTATAATAGCAGTAAGGCACTGGGGTGAGGTTGCTGTGAGAGGAGCAGAAGTAGTCAGCTGTGCTTCATAGCCTCCTGATGCCTCAGGAGTGTGATTGTCTTAGCATAACCACCTCTTCTATCACGCTTATTGCATAATTTCCAAAAGCAGCAGCTATATTCTTGTGTAGAAAATCCTGGTCGGAACAAAAGTAGGCTCTTGGACAATTGTTTTTCTCCTTTTTTAATTCCTCCCCTTTTTTATTTTTTATTTTTTGAAGAACGTAAAGGATCGTGGTCTGAGAGGCGGAATTCTAGTATTGTCGGGAGGCGTTCGCTAGAGAGAACTACAAGCGGGGATGAGGCTTGCAATTTGACCAGTTTTAGACCAGCTACACTGACAGTGACAAACTTCTTTAAACAGGTATTGTATGATGCTATCTATTTAAGGAGCTGCTCCTTGGACAGAGTGATTTGATCATGTGAAGTCCATTTAGACCCAAATTACTAATTTGTGATGCTTTCACTGCATGTAATGTCAGTTCCCTGATCACAGGATATCCCTGAACAGCAAGCAATGGCTTTATTATACTGTGTGCTTAATTCTGCCAGCAGTGGGTCAACAGTCAATTGATGGATTCTTTCAATAAGTTTACTGTGAATAATTATGTTCCGGAATTTGAAATTATTAGCTGGTTTTGACTTGGATGATAGAGTGTCATTATGGCATGGTGACTTAACTACTCTAACTAATAGAACTGGGTTTCCCCAGGAGAATATCAGTTTATTTTGCTCCAGGTTTTTCTAACATGCATTGGAAAAATCATTGGTAAACATATTTAGAAAAATGCCTATAGAAGCAAGTTCACAACAACTGAGGATAACTTCTTTGGGTTAGTATGTGCCAAAAAGTGTTCTAGATATTTGTCCTAGTCTAAGAGTTGTGGAGCCTTTATCATGATGGTCAGTTGACTCCTTTGGTTTCGTTGAGTGATAGAGAACCCCGTTGAAACATCAGCAGGCTCAGAACTCAGTTCATCAACATGATTTGTGGTTGACATAAGTCCCCTGGGCTCATCCAGGGATGCCTGAGAAAACAAAGCATTTCACTTCTGATGCTGCTTTGCTGAGGGGCAGCTCATCTCAGCCAGAGCTTGGGATTCTCCTGAGAAGCAGTAACAAACATGATTTAATGGAATAAAATTTTTAGTTAAGCTTAAAAAATGGTTTCAGGTCATTAATTTTTTTCTGAGATTTCCTTAATGCCACATCTGGTTAAGGAAAAATGTTATTTCAATGTCACCTTTGTGTGTAAAAAGGGATTTAATAGTGAACAACCAAATATTTTTTGGATTGATTTCTTGATGACTGGCAATACAAAGATTTAGATTGCATTGAAAGTTGGTTAAGTGCTTTTTTCCCCCCCCCCCCCGATTGTTTTGGTTGTGTGCCACTTTCACTGTGGGTAGCCATCCAAAGTCTGCTTTTAATTACAGTAGTGTAAATAAGGAGAAACGTCATCAAGGGCATCAAGTTATTGGTGCAAACCATGTAAGTGGAGGGTGACTCATGCCTCTGGTGCTCCATGCTTTCATGAAACTCAGTATGACTGTAAATGGGCTCTGGGAATGGTATCTCTGGGGTCTTGGTGACACGGAGCAGCGCAGGAAGTTCCCTTTACTTGGAGTGTTAATAAAACCCAGTTCTGTAACATATTCACCCAAGATGTAGAAAGTAAAAAAAACCCCAAAAACAATGTCTTACAGCACTGCTAATGCAGCCATTCCACTGACCATGTTCTACATCTTTGTAATATACACCAGTTCACTAAGTTAGTAATGATTTACAAAAGCATGTATTTATTTACTTTGTCGATATCGTTGAGGTTGTTTTCACTTGACAACTTTGAAACAGCTTGTTTTATTAATTTGTCCTTTAAAAATTGCTGAACGTTGATTGAAGATTTTAAGTTTCTAATTCTTCTGTATCTTTTATGTTTTATCTTCCCGTCATTTTCTCCCATTGAGTGCAATTAATTGAATACCACCCGGCTTTTTTCTCCTTCCATTTGCTTCTTTTTTCATGTTGTGATTTATTACCTTTATTGTCAGATATCTTCTGCTTTGGCATAGTCAGATGGTGGCAGAGTCACATTTTCTATAATGTTTCCAAAATTAATGAATTTCTGAGCGACTAGAATGTGGCACAAGGAAGACTGACAACAGACTCCTCCTACTTCCCACCGTTTCTTAACACTTCTGAAAAGTAACTCTTTTAGACTTATACCAAAGAAAAGGCAGAGGAGAACTAATGGAGATCACTACCTGAGTGACGGATACTATTTCAAACTATTATACTTGCTAAAAATTGGATATTTGGGGGGAATCTTCTAACAGCCATTCTCAGTTTTGTAAAAGATAATATTGATGGGGAGAGAAGAGGTTTTCAGTGAGAAGCTCCTGCAGCTGTCATGATGATTAATAAGGAAAAAAGGAAGGAAAAAGGATGGAGAAATGAACTGTAATTTAGTATGTTAATCTTAACACCTTGTTCTGGGAAGGTACATTTTGATATCAGAGGAAAGACACTGTAGTATTAGATGGTTTATTCATTCTCTCACAATCCTGAAGGGTTGTGTTGATAACCATTTTCTTCCCAACATCCAACAGGAGGGCGACCGTCTGAGCGATGAAGATTTGTACAAGTTCCTTGCTGACATGAGACGGCCATCTTCAGTGTTACGGAGACTGAGACCTATCACAGGTATTGAACGAGATCTTTTTGGCTCACGTGTGTTAAGGTATTTGGTTAGTCCTTCCCAATTGCAACCCGGTTCTTATACGTGAGCAGACGGAAGAACCCTAAGAAGTCATTGACACAAATCCCTGGTAGACCACGAGCACTAAAGATGGCATTTTAGCAGGTTTTTCACTGGCACATGTGCACATGCAGCTCCTGCCACACTGAGAGTAGCATCTGTGAGAAGAAGGTGCAAACCCTGAAGCCCTAAACCCAGCAGAGGCTGAGGAACCTCTGTTCTCCTGAGTAAATACCACTCTCTAGCTGAAAGGAGATCTCTCTCCTGGCTCCCACTTGGTTAATAGGAACATACTCCACCTCTGTTTGAGAAAGGGAAATAAAAAATGCAGCAATGATATATCACTGGTCCCTGACCTGTGCTATTCCTGACAATATTTACTTAACCTGTTCTTAAAAATCTCCAGTGACAGCAATCCTACCATTTCCTTAGATCATCTCTCCCAGCGCCCAGCTGTCCTTGCAGTGAGGTTAGGTATTAAGAAAACTGCAAAATTATCATAGTGCAAATTAATCTGATTATGGTCTTGTCATGCCTTCAGGGCAGTTATCACAACCTTTCAAGTACTCGAATGCTGTTACTAGTTCACTCTTACTCACTTCTGTTTTGTAGCCTAACCAATCTCAAGTTTTTTTAGCCCTTCCACAAAGGTTGTGATTTTAAAATTGCTTGTGGTTTTGTTACTCTCTGCTAGAGTTTCCTCAGGCACAGTTGCTCTAAACTGGGTATGCTGCTCCTAAGACATCATGCCAAGCAAGCAGAGGAATTTGTCTCCAGTGTCTTACACATGACACTGCACTATGCATCGTAGGATGGTTGTACCTTCTGGACATTGGCATGTTGTGACTGGTGTCACCCAGCCCTTTTCTACAAAATTGATCCATCCCAATTTTTTTTTTTTACATGTTTTTATGTTTGGCTTTTCCTTCTTAACGCAAGTCCTTTGCTTTTTATTATGTTTCACCCTAGTCATTTGATGCCATTTCTCCAACTCTCCTGTCTTCCAAATTTTTACATTCATTTGAGCCTCAGTGCCATCCACCAACAATCAGTGTGCTGTCAGTACTCTCAGCTGACTTGCTAAGGAATATATTCAGTAATCTTGGTGCAGATTAGCTTTCAGCAACTCCTGATGTATCCTTCCGGTTTGAAAGGCAAGATTCTTGATGAGACTTTGAGTATTGTTTTTAACAATAGTTGGGCCTTACAGTAGCATTATCTAGACTGTATTTCCCCACCTTGCCTATGAGAACAGCATTTGGGACTTGCTAAGATACATCTTTCCTGTTGGTTCTTATTATCTGGTACCTCAGTTGCCCTAGATACCACTTTGATTCACTGTTATTTGTTTTTAGCAAATCCACATTGGCTGTAATTTATCATTTGTTTATTTATGAAATGAATACATAGGATATTAATCTGAAGAAACAAAGCATGAATATGCTTTTTGATTTAAATTAACTTCTATTTATTGTAATAAAATAATTTTCTTCTTACAGCTCAATTAAAGATAGACATATCTCCAGCTCCAGAGAATCCCCATTACTGTCTAACTCCAGAGTTGCTGCAAGTCAAACTTTACCCAGACAGCAGAGTTAGGCCTACAAGAGAAATCCTGGAGTTTCCTGCCAGGGATGTCTACGTTCCAAATACCACATACAGGTTAGAGTTTTGAAATACGTTTCACGTTTCAGGGTCTGAGACTGGCAAATGTAGAAATTCCTACCTTATCACCTGGTTCATTGCAAAACTTGCTATATCAGTAGATTTGCTGTGCCAGAGGAGCAAAAAGGGTCCAGATTGACACAGCAGAAAATACACAGATGTGAATGGATGAACATATTTGCATAAAACTTGGCTGTGAACAGGAATGTGAGAGAGGTTTCTCCATTTCCCAAAATTCACAGTGAAATTTAGTTGAATTCTTTTCAGTTTTATGTAGGTTCTTTTCTTTGTCTGTGTGCTAAAGTCATTGTTCTCTTACTGTTTTTATTTCTTTCTGACACGTCTAGTGACTGACTTTTTTTCTTTAAAGTAGGGGATAAAAGTGAAGAAAATGCTTAATCTCTTTGTTCATATTTCCATTATGATTTAAAAGCAATTTCTTTGTTTACAATGCTTTGAAAAAAATCTTCTGAAGATCTGGAAGATAAGAAATTTTTCTACAGTATCTTGGAAAACAATAACCTTTCTAGAAATAAGCCCAGGCAAGGAACAGATTTCTTTTCATTATGTACCACTATTCATTTAAAGCTTTTTCACAGTATCTTTGAAGGCATCACACCTCCGAGTGGAATTGTCTTCTTCAGTTGAGAGATTTCACCAACTTACTCACCAAATCAGTTACTCCTTGTTGTAAAAGTTAGATGAATACAAACCAGGTTTTTATAAAGCGAAGTTTACAAGAAAGAGGTTAGCCAAGTTTCATATCTCATGTCTTTTCAAAAGTTTAATTTACTTAGTTATTTATTTATTTATTTTTAGAGGTTAGACAGGTAATTAAACATTACAATACACCAGTACAAATAAGCAGCATTGTGTGATATCTTCTTTCTAATAAATCCATGAGGAGTAAAAGTATTTTTTCAGTTTCTCTGTAATTAGCACATTCTGTTCACAGTTGCTTCACTGTGACAAATTACAGTATAAAACCAGTTTCTGTATGGTTGCAAATGTTGAAATAAAAAAATCTATACTGTACAAGGGTTAGGTAAGATATGCAAGTCAATATGACTCAATGTAACTGCAGAATTGGGGTCTTTGTCAGTCAGCACTTTCACGGCCAGCCACCCACAAGCATGTCCATAGTCCCTCTGCCTTACAGTATTCTGCAGCTGAAGCTAAACAGATGTGAATGTGTTCTCAGGAGCAGGACTAATGCTGTTGCATAGCTTGTGCCTACAGGGTTTGTTGGTTGGTACCATTGACTCCATTGGAGTTGCCCCCAACAGGCAACTGTTCTCTATTTGAAAGGCGTTTTGTCATGTGCTCACTTGGCCTTTCGTTTAATTTCTTAGGTGTACTAAAAGGTTGCAAAATGGCTCTGAATCCATTTCGAATGAGAAGAAAAGATTTCTTATTTATTTCAGTAAGCTTTGAAGCTTAGCTCTTAACCTGTGGTTAGGTCTGTGCTGTGGCTTACTTGATGTGTGGGTACACATCTATAGCTGCATGAGTACAGTGCTTCAGTGAAGATTGGCCTGAGCTACACTGATGAAAATTTGTCTGGAAATACACAGAACCCTAAAATGGGGAATTGCCCATCTTTCATTTGCTCATAAAAATATTCAACAACAATAACATGAACCTAACATGAATGTACTTACTTAATGAAACAAAATTTCTTTTCTTCCTTGTAAATTAATACCTAAATGTCTTCCGTAGCATTTTGCCAGCTCTTTGTTCACTGAAACACTTTTCGTGTTCCCTACTGCACAACCCAGAAACAAATGTAACAGCCTGAAAACTCATTCTCCCAAGCAACATTATCGAATACATGAGTAGGCGGTCGTTTTCTAGGCGTTAGAGTTTTATCCTGGGGAGGTAAAATCTCCACAAAAGTTACAGCACATTGACAATGGAGCTGGGGGGAATGAAAATACTCACCAAACATACTGTAAAACTGCAAATGCCTCAGGGTTTATGTCATTGGAGATTACACCATACAGTGTATGGATTTAGACACGCATCTGTTATTAAATGTAACAGGAACTTCTTTGATGTCGTACTGTTCAGTGTATATGTTCTGAATTAAAATGCATCAGGTTGAGCATTCAGTCAAAACTTTTTAAATCTGTTGGGTGTATCATTATTTTGGTTGATTTGAGCAAGTAGTATCTTCCTTTCTTAGGCTTCCAGTATAAGCCTTTTCTTCTGTCTAGTCTTCCTCTTGACCTTGGCATTACGTATTTCCCATTAAGATTGGTTTCCTCACATTCACTATGCCACCAGCCTCCTGAGGACAAATATTGTCAGGTCAGTTACTGTCAGTTGTACCCAACATATTGTGCTCAATTTCCGAGTAGACAGCTCCCATTTGCAACATAAATCTTCTTTAGACCAGTCCCAGCAAAAGTGACAATTACCCAGTATACCCAAATGAAGTGGTGTATGTACATATACCCACTTACACTTGCAAGTTGAGGGACAATACAAAGATGTTGAAGATGTTGTGCTCCCCATTATTGTCTGCTTCACATAAAAGAAATGGTGCATAGAAAACTGCACACACAAATGCTGCCACTAACTTGGGACGCTTATGGAGTTAGCTCCACGCTTTCATGTTTCCTGTGACTCTCTACAACTGACTTTCTGATTTGCTGATATTTTTCTCAGGTAGAAATAGTTAATATGCACGAGGCTGAAGAACCTTTAGTAAACAAATTCTCTTTTTTATTGGATGGTATCCTTAACCACAAACTTAAATTGTAAGACCGGTTCTGCTTGCAAAGGACTGGCAGTGACTCTGTGCTAACAATGAAAGTTCAGCACTTTGGAAGTCACTGGTGAGCTGCTTTATGGACACTAGAGCTGAGTAACACTCTCCGCATTGTTTCAGACATTAACAATTCTCAAGCCTAGGATGACGTACAAAATGTTTGTTGCATGAAGCAGGTGTCTGGGGGCAATTCTGTATCCTGTGGTTTAATCATTACTTGCTTTTTCGATTGTTTTCTTTTTGCTATAAACTGGAAAAACATAAAAGCTTAATAAAATCAAAGAATTAGGAAAATCCTTTAACCAAATTATCTTTAAGGAGGAATATGTCTTCAGCCTCACATCTTTCTTGCTCTTTTGAGAGTGATAATAGCATGTATAGCTTTTACGTTGACAAACAGCTAAAATCTCCCTTTGCATGGAAACTCACCATCAGTCTTAACTTTTGGTTTGCAGTCAAAGTGGAGTTGAGTCAGTTTGTCTTCTCTTTTTTTTTGCAAGGAGAGATTAAACAATCTGACCTAGGGCTGCCACGCTGGAGCAGGCATCAGAGGAAGAACTGCCCTTTACTTAAATAGCTCAGAATCTCACCCTGGGATTTTATTTCAACCTGTGCTGCTAGTTGTGTTTCTGATGTTGGTTGTTTGCACAGCCTCACTACGCTTTACTTTTACCTATCTATAAAATAGAAAGGTGATACCTCATTGTTGTAGGGCCCTACTATCTGCCAACGAAAAACATCTTCTGTCCTTTCCTGCAAGCAGAAAGATGCTGCTACCCTCTGTTTTCTGTATCTAAAGCCAGGTTAGTATCAGTAAGTACCCACTAAAGTATATGACCATCCTTCATATAACAAAGAAACTCCTGTGTTGATATACCCAGCATACTGATACCTAGGTAGTTTTCTGGACAGTTGAAGTCGTTTATTATGTCCACGTCACGGTCTGTGGTGGAGAACTGCAGCTCTGTCTGCTCCGGCAGGGCGTTGGGGATGCTCCCGGAGATCCGTGAAAGCTGGAGGGTGTAGTCTGTTTCTGGGCCTCCCAAGCTGAATGCATACTCGATGTAACGTTTATTATCTTTCCAGTCCTGCAGCTCAATCCGAAAGATGTAGTCCCCTTGTTTAGTAATGGAATAGGTCTTGTTCAGGCCTAGCCAGAATTCCTCTGCAAAGTCATAGTAAATAGGTGCTGTTAATATGGAACTGGGCATGAACACACTTAGCATGTTTTTCAGATCTCTAACCCATACCTCAAATAGCTCCTTCACCTTTAAAATATCGGTATTTGAAAACATGTGTTCAAATAAGCTGTGCAATGTCAGAATCGAGAGATGTCAGAGGTGAGGACTAGGGGACAGAAGTCACCGGGGAAGGGGTTATGTGATAAACTTTCCCTAAACCCCCATATTGCTCACGCTGATATTAAATTTGTTTTTACAGATAACCTGTGGGTAGTATGTGTGAAAATATAGTATTTAAAAGGATTTATTCATTGCTTTAATTAAATCAATAATATGAGTCTTGGGGACTGTTGATCTTTTCAGAGGTCTCCAGCTACATTCTTTTTGTTTACTTCTTCTAAACTGCACACTGGTGATCAATAAAAGCAAGAGATATAAATGAACTGGAGCTTCGCCTTTAACTTTCCCACCTCTTGTGAAACTCTGAGAGGGAGCTCAAGACATTTAAAACATGCATAATTGGAACTATGTGACAAATTAAGTAAATGACATACATAAAACCTAATTGCAATTGTTGTATTTTTTAAGGCAAGAGCTGCAGAACTAAATGGAGGTTTCGATACCCTTGTGTACAAAGTGAATTTAACTTGAGCATTTTTCCTTTGCTAGAATTCTTGATAATTAGTTTAATTGTTCCATAAATTATATTCATTAAGTAGCTTATTATCAGTGCTGCTGGTGTCAGTGCACAATAGGTAATTGCCACATGTAGAAATAGTGTAGCTGAATGTGAGTGCCATACATGCAGGTGGCATTTAAAGCAATAGAAGACAAGATGGTTGAGTAAAATACTCCCACAATTTACAGGTAAGGAGCAGTAGCCTGTTATATTTTATCACCTTAGAATATGCAGCACAGAACTGAGTAGGACGTAGCTGAGACTGATTTGAGTTGCTGCAAAATCTTTCTGACACTGAAAAGATGTGGCTTCATGTTGGTTTAGTATATGGGAATTGGAGATCAGTCAAGGAGCAACTGTAGAATTCAATATGATCAGACAAATTATACAAGTACAAGTCTACCTCAGTTGTGAGCTACTGTCCCAAAATGCAGGAGAGGTTGAGATATAGCAGCTCTTTATTGTAGGAGAGGTGGAAGTAAGTCAATATTGCTGTGCACACTGGTGAGGTTTTGATCTGTGCTGTGCCTAGACAGTCAAAGTATTTTCTAAACAGAAGTAGAGTCATCTCAATGTATGAGAAAAATGGGAAAAATATTCTGGATGGGGAGGCTGTTGGGCAGCTCTGGGTACTACAGATTCTTGGGAGTTGATGATTAACAGCGGAACATGGGTGTTTCCTCACCCTATCCAGCCATGGAGTGGATTGGCCACTGTGCAGGAAAGCCAGACATGCTTGTGTAGGGGAGTGCACGCAGCCTCCGGCTCTCTTGAGGTTGGAAAAATTGATGTGGCGGTTTTAAGGGAAACAGGATTGCAGAAAGTTTGAGAGAAAGTAGTGACAACAACTTGGTGAGGTTTTGCGTTTATGTGTATATTCCAAAGGCTTTGTGGGGTGCTTTTATAAATAGTAAAATCTCGATAATTGAATAGCGTTTAAAGCATTCTGGCCTTGATTCAGCAAAAGTTTCTAAACACACATGTGAAGGTGTGTCTTTGAGATTTTACTGAGTTACATTTTCTGGTGTTCCACTACTTAGGTAAGCTGTTCCAGTTTGATTGCAGGCTTTGTCTGCTCTCATGTGAACACCTTTAAGCAAGCAGATTCACCTTCTGAAATCAACTGATACAAAAAAAAGACAGAAAAAAAAATTTTTTTACCATTGAGATCACCAAAACCATTTGCATAGGCATCCCAGGTTTGGTTGAAGTCTAGTGATCCATCCACTCTGTTCTGGATTACAGTCCAGGAACTGCCTGCAAATGTGAAGGTGAAATAAGTCACAAGCCTGGTTTAAGTGTTTAAAGCATTAGAGTGAAGATGGAAAGTTACTGAGACCGTCAGCTGCTGACCTACAGACTACACTGCTGTGGCTTGACCTTGGGTGAGTTTGCTTGCTACTGCAGCGAAGAAGAAAATAGGTTTGCATTGAAGGTGGCTCCATATGAATCCCACTTACTCTTAATTTTGCAACAGACCTGAGCGCACGTGTACTGAGCTATAAAGCCTCTCAGCTGTACTGAGAGCAGATGCTTGGCTCATCTTGGCCTTGGCCTTATTAACTGTCCATGAGTGTGCTCTTGGGTGCTCCAATTTTGAGTTAGAATGAGTTAGCCTAAATCTTCATGGAAGAAATCTAAGTGAGCACAGCTGAACAGAACATGGGGCTGTTTGAGTGTCTTCTGCCACACTTGCAGTGACTCAGCTCGCTGGACTGACTTTGTTAAGCTGCCTTGACTGGGTTTCATTTGTTTATGAGGGCTGAGAAACACAAACATAGAGAAAATGATAAAAAAGAGATATGAAATGTTTCAGACATTTCATCAGATTGTTGGACTCCCTCTACTGCTACTGCTTGACTGCTGGGAACGCAGCTCCGCGGAAGGTATGAAGTGTTGGAGCCCGCTAGGGCTGCAGTGGGGTCTTTCTGCTGGCCAGGTCATGACACCCTTGTTTCACCAGTTTCAACAAATATAAGCAAAGGAGCTTTTTTCACAGGGCAACCCCATGCTGCTCTGTTTACACACCCAAACAAATCACACCACCCTGCCATGTTTGCATCAGCGTGTTGCCAGGCTCTCCAGGTAGCCGTGCCAAGGAACTTCGTGAGGAAGCTGAGCAGGACATGCACAGAGCAGCACTGCAGGATGCTGCATTGCGGGCTGAAAAAAACAGGGAACAGGGAACGGGCCAAATGATGTGTGATCTCTGGGTGGTGGCAAAAGGAACAGATAAATGGGTGTCTTACAAAGGTAGAGCTTGGGTAGGTGCTGTGCATTTTGGTCCATGACAATTCTGGACCTATACGACACATACATAACTACGGACTCACCTAAACATGAGACAGGAATCCTGTCTCCAAGAGTCACCCCTTTGGGTTAGTTTGCTATATCTCAGTCTCAATCAATAACCCTTGTTAATGAAACAAAATTTTACTAAGGTATTTGCTATTTACTATTAGTTTTCATTTGGGAAAGTTATTAATGGTTGCAATATAGTGGCATTTAGAATCGCTGTTTTCATTCTGTATGGCTAAAGGGACTTGGTTTTTTAAATATTGTAGAATCATAGAATGGTTTGGGTTGGAAGGGACCTTAAAGATCATCCAGTTCCAACCCTCCAGCCGTGGGCAGGGACACCTTCCACTAGACCAGGTTGCTCAAAGCCGCATCCAACCTGGCCTTGAACACTTCCAAGGATGGGGCATCCACAACTTCTCTGGGCAACCTATTCCAGTGCCTCACCACCCTCAGAGTGAAGAAATACTTAATTTAGTATAATTCATTTATGTCACATGATTGAAAGTCCTTTCTTTGGTATAAAGAAGAGGTGAATAAAAAATGCAGGCAGTGTAAAGGAGATTTTAGGGTATAGGAAACCTGAGTTGAGAACACAGGCCAGTAAGAGAAGTCAAGATAATCACGCTAAGTTTTTGTGTACTTTGGGATGAGACACAATTTTTTGGCTTATAGGAAACTATTGTGAAAATTAGACTGTTGCTAGCAGAGGTGTCTTACCAAATTTCATTTCACAGTAGACATCGAAAGCTTCTGAGCCGTTGGGCTTAATAGTGTAAACACCACTGGACCTCATGCCGCTGTTATAAAGACCAGTGCAATCAGGAGCGGCACCTAGGAAAGCAAACAGCAGACAATTGCAAATCCTGTTTTGGATGTGGTAAATTTAATCCAGCTTTGTAACTTGAATTTCTATATGGGATAGAGTCAAAAGAAAAACTAGAACAATTTTTTGGTAATTTTATTGTACAATAATTGTCATGAAATGGACAAACTGCTTTGGGCTCAGTAGTACAGCTGCCAAGGTGTACGTAGGTTGGACCGCCTGTATTTTTAAAGTTAGGCAAGGTCTCAATTTTGGATAATTTTGGAAAGTTTGTAAGGCCTAAGACTAGACTCTGGTAAATGGACTTTCCTACCCCTTGTAAAGTTCACAATAAATACTGTTCCCATTGCCTTGGTTCGAAAATGACTCTCAACTTTAAAGAAAGCTCTTCCAAATCTTAGAATTAGCCAGCGTGAGGTAAAGGAGTTCTTTGTTCACACTCTCTAAGACAGGCATTGGCAACGCCAGAAGTGTCAGTAAAAGGATGGTCACAGCACATGTTTACAAGGGGTAAATGGAGGTTGAAGGTTGAGGACAGGATTACTGCATTATTGGACCTTGGTTTTGTATGTCACCTCAGAGTACACGTATAGCGGGGCTAAGTAGATGATGACATTTTTTCCAAAGCGCAAAATCTAGCTCCTTCCCACAGTGCTGTGTATAACATGAGTCTCTTGCTTTTAGTCTTTAACTGTTAAAAACCAGCGCAAAACTATCACAGAAAATGCTGCGAATGCAATGTGTTGCGTAGTCACGTCTAAGAGATAAGGCCTCACCATCAGATCTGTATGTTACAGCTGTGGCGTTGCGCACAGGAAAGGGGATGGCCTCTGGTTCTGTTTGCTCCTCCGTGAAGGAGTTCTCTGCGAGTTCCTGGAGCTCTATGTTGTTTAGCTGAAAGAACCGTAATCACAGACTGTTAATTTCCCAAGGCTCTGAAATGATGAGGTTCATGTATCAAGCTGAACGATGTCATGCAGAGAATAATTTTTCTTGTGGATGTAATCCTTTAGAATACCCAATTTACAGCATAAAAATAATTTTAGAACTGCACTGGTGGATTTCAGTTGCATGAATGTCAGCTGCACCACTGCTCCAACAAGGTAGGATTCATGAGGCGAGTAAATGACCCATTCTCATGGGGTGCACCTTAATGGGCAAACAGATTTAACCTACTTCCTCAGGTGACATCACATAGACAAATAATACCAACATCTAAAGAGCACAAAACCCACAGTTCCTTAGGCTGAAATGCATTTTCCTTTTATAGCCTTTTCTTAGGAATAAATTAAATATGAGCATGTCTGTTATACCCAGTGTTACGGTGACACGTTGAACTGCAGAACATCGTTTCCTATTGGAGTAAATATCGGAAAAGAAGAAAGACATAGAAAGTAATGATACTTAGAAGACCAATGGAAGAACAAAATATGATGGATAATAAGAGAAAAAAAGAAAATCAGCAGTCAGAAAATACAGCAGCCTGGTGTTGATAGACAATATTTCAAAGCTGTGTTCTTGGTCATTGTGTGCCCTGGCCATAGCCCTCTGTCTGGCAGCACAGCAGTCTCTCACCCAAAAAGGTACCTGTTTGTGGTCAGAATTGTTTCTACTGTCCTCTACACCCCCAAACTGTGAACAAGAGGGATGGCTGACCCAAATGAATGGTTGGGCCATTGACTCCTTCAGTGTTAGGAAAGATGACAAATTCTGAAAAGAGAAATAGCGTTGGTTCTGTACCTTGTCCTCCAGCTCCATTATTTGATTGTGCTGTCTGTCAAGTTGCACATGCTGGTCCTCTACAATTTTGAGAAGTTGCTTGATGTGGTTGTCCTGCTGCTCCACGAAAGCCTGGGGACAGGGAGGGAGAGGGGTTGTGGTCAGAAGCAGCAGAAGACCTTCCCAACCTTTTGTTGTTGTTATTTTCCTTCCATCTTCACGACCAGAACAATTGCATTCTGTGAAGTTGGCCCTTGATTCAGACTAAATGTATGCCACCAGTCAAAAAAGGAAATGATTCCCAGGATATTAACTTGGGATTTGGGAGATCTGGATTCATCTTTCTGCTTTGAAACAAATACCCAGTATTTTCTCATACCAGTTGTTTAGCCTTATTATGCTTCTGCAAAATACAGTTAATACTTCCATAGGAAACCTTACACCCACCTAAATACTTGCATGTATTGATATTAAATCTCTTAACACTTGCGAGGTTCTTTGGTCCTGGACGTCATATAGTTATTTAGATGTCCCTCTTTAAAGGTTTAAACGTCCTCATTTTATACAGAGCAGGCAGTTCCTAGTGCATTGATTTGTAATGAGCTGATGACATACAAACTTATGGGCTTGGTAATCACATCACTTTCTTGACTGCAAATTTTTAAATAATTATTATTCTTATTACTACAGAATGTCTTAAAACTGATTTGCAAAAAAATACTGAAAAAGATACAGAGCCTTATAATTTCACGATTTTCTCACTGATTTCACTGGGGATATTTACTGCAAAATAAACATGTCAGATTAAGACACTGATTCTTTTAAGATTATCGCAGTGATTTGTTTCTTAAAATACACAGTAGTACTACAGTGAAGATGCAGGGAAAACATGAGCTTCTATTGCATAGCTACCAGCAATAGCATTACAGTTTAATTTGGCTTTGTGTGTCAGGGGCTTTCACAAGTCTACTTACTTTGAGTGAAGAAATTTCTTTTGTCTCTTGCATTGAAGGCTGGGTAATGGCCAATTTTGTGACTTTGTCTTCCAGTCCCCATACTTTCTCTTGCAGTTGGATTTTGTTTTGTATGAGGTCTTCAATCTTTGAATTCATCTCCTGTGAGAGGTTCTTTATTTCTTCATTGTTGATTTGCAGTCTGGCCGTAGTTTGTCTGAGCTGTTCTTCTTCTTCTTTGATTTCACTGGTTTGCAGTGAGAGCTCATAAAAGGACCTATCAAAAATGTAAAGTTTTTGAAAGATGTCATTCATCTGCCCCTTGGTCTTATGGACAAAGTCTTTAAGACCGTGCCCAAGCTGGAGGAGTCCATTGGCTAAGATTCGTACATCGTCTAACATGGCAAATCTTGACTTGGTCTCAGGAGATGCAGCAGAATCAAAGGAGGAATAATCCTTCTCAGCTCCAGTTGAAAGAGCAAGCGGGACAATGAATAGAAAGACTAGAATGATTTTCATGTTTTCTGCTCCTGATACTCTTTGGTTGTTTAGGATGCAGAGACTTTTTCTACTAACAGTTTTTGCTGTGTGACTGTTCTGGGTTGAAGAATTTGATCTATTTATACTCCTCTTCATTTTAGAAGAGGCAGACCAACAAGTTGATCATTAAACTCTGTGTATTTGAACGAATGTAACCCCTCTTGAATGTAGGTTGATACCTGGGAAGATAAACCTGAGAGACGGGCATGTTGCTGATTAAACTGGTTCTGAACTTCTCCATCTGCCAGACCTTCTGTTATAAAATGTTATTGATGACATCGTGTTTTTCACACAGTGCTTTTTAATAGATTAATTTTGGGTCATAATCTTGATAAGGGCCTAAATTGCTTCTTGTTTGTGTTGTATGATTCCTTTTATTGCGTCAGGAGTATAGAAGGGTTTACCGTACTTAAGAGCACTGGACGCTGTATTTCAGGTTGTGCAGCTCCTTGATAAGCTATGGAAGGGCAAAATATTCCCAGATGATTCACACAACTTGATTCTCATCTTGTACCATTTTCTGATGTAACTCATTGTGCTGCAGTGGATTTACTTGTCGTCTAGCTCAGATTAAGTGAAAAAGAGGGAATTAGATCCAGAGATTGCCTGGATGTGATTCTACTATGTTAAGGTTTGTGCAGTAATTTACGCTATATAAAACTTATTTTTTAAGAGCTGCTTTCCAGAGGTGGGTGAGATAAATAATACCTCGCTTACATTTCTCACCTTACCATTCTTACTGTTTAAGATTCACACTACATAAAGCAAGTCTACCAGTACTCTGAAATAAATGTCCTGTTCTGCAGTAGGTCTCTGCATAGAAGCATGTGTGGTTTTTGAATGGTATTGCAGTATGAATGAAAAGTATTTTTCTTTTTGGAATCACTCATAGCAATCCAAGAAAGTAATCCATGCATAATATAGTCTGTACTTTGGAGGGTTTTCAGGTTTTTGCTAGATTCTTGTATGTTTAGGAATTTTAAAACTGTTTAGGAATGTTTAGGAATTTTAAAACTGTTTAGGAATTTTATAACCCTGGACTTTTTGTTGTTGTGTTCATGTACATATGCACGTATGATATGAGGCATCAATAGAAATATTATTTTAAAAGTAAAGTTTTTCTGTCATACGTTGGACTTCCTGTGTGACGAAGGGTTGATAATACGCAGGTAACCTCCCCACCTGTAATTAAATAACATGAAAGTATTTTAATCTCCAATTAATTGGTGAACAATATTTTGTACTGGTATGATCTGGATCAGACTTACTGGAGTATCTGTGCAAAGTACAGAAGAACAGCAGGAGCATGTAGATCATCAGGCCTGGCAACGGGGAGAATGAGGATTCATTCAAAGAGAATCTGCCGGCATGGAGTGGAAGCAAATGTAGGAATTATCCTGAACTACAAACAATAATCACTATTCTATGCCAAGAAGCAGCACTGCATTTTCACAACCCAAAGGTGCAGTTCTGTCCCATAAAAAACAATCCAGTAACTTCTGGTCTTGCAAAGTGTCCCACTGCAGCAGACAATCTTAAGGTCTTCATCCTTGTACACTGATAATTGTGAATTCTCAGCATTGTAAAGGGCTGTGACCAATCAGGAATTGTCTCTCAAGCATAATTTTAAAACACTTGAGCAAAGAAGCAAAGTAGTGATTTACAAATAGCTGAACACGGAGATTTTTGCGGATTTTGGCCCGAGGGCTCAGCTCTGGCTGCACCGTGTGAAGAGTCGGGGAACAGGAGGGCAAGGACAGCTCTGGGCTCTGGCGGGTAGCGATGCCAAGGATCAGAGAAGCCTTTGCTTCGTTTGAGTTGCGGCTTGTTGTTAACTGGCTCTTCAGATACCTCAGCTGAACTTCGGCCGTTCAGAGCTATGAAGAGGCTGAGATATGTGCAGGCCCATGCAGATACCGCAATGCTCACCTAGATCTGTTCAATTCTCTGCAGCTTGCATTAAATCAGGTCAGAAATGTGCACGTGTAAGATGCAGAAAGAACGGCCTTTACCAACTAAATGCCTGGCTGATTCTCTGTTGACAACTCTGGTAAAGCCACAGTTAGCTGAGCCCGGCCCGCTGAGACTGGGCTGTATCTGCTCACTGTTGGCAGATGTAACACGTGGTGGAGAAGAGTTATTTGCTTAATAGCTTATTTGAGCCTGGAAGGCTATAGGCAAGAGAGGAGTTTGGTTATGGGCTGTTCATTAATAGCTCTTGTATGTCTATTCTGTTGCTGATCATTTATTTTGCACTGAATACTTGGTGTGTTGATGAAAACGTGATGGCCCCTGCATTTCTGAAGTAGTTAAAATTTCACGAGTCACTCGTTGGAGACTGACTGGTTGAACACGTTCAGTATGTAAGCAAGCAGCTACGAGGTTAGCAAAATGCTGAGACTTCTTGCTGTGTCACAGCCAGATCTCCAGGTGAGCAGTGGGAGCAAAGTTGTTTTGTGCAGAGAAATGAGAGGGAGTTAGGCCTGTGCATTTGTTTCTTCTCAAACAACAAATCAAGCAAACGTTTGTTTGTTTGGTGCTTAGAGATACAGCAGTCCACGACCCAAGACCGCCAGTGACTGCACTGGAGCATCTTACAGGTTGAAAGCTACACACGTATGTGTTATTCTGTGTTAACTCTGCATGTAGAAGTCTAGTAAGTAGGGCTCAAATGGTAATCATTATATTCATTCTTAATTTTATTGTGATAATGAGTGTTCATCATGATTAATTCTCTGATCTACATGGTATAGGGCTTTATTTCAAAGATCTGGCTTTGACAAAGTTGATCACAAGGGATGTCCATGAGGTGCTAGTCTATGAGAAGCTGTTCAGTGGAGGCTATCATGCCCTATTAAAATCCGCAGTTTTTTCAGATTAGTTTCTAGAGAAACTCATCAAATCAGTATTTACTCAACCCTACTAAAAATCTTTTAGAAGAAGTGTTAGAACAATTAGGTTTATTCGTGGGAGCGTGGTGATAAGCCTGGAAGGTTTGCATTGAGTCATCATTCCTACAGCATTTTCTGATTTGGTTACATCAGTGGAAATGTATGAAGAGCTGTTCAACTGAGTGAAAAAAAAAAAAAAGCAGGTGCAGGATCTGGATGGCGCTTACGGCACTTATATTGTACCTTTATGGGAAGTTGTTAGTGTTGTTAACACTGCAGCTCTGAACGGTTTGATAGTTTTTGCTTTGAATGGTAGACCAAGATACATCATACCTGATAACCCTATTAAACACATCTAATGTTTGAAAAAGTAAGATAATTATATGCTTTTGAAGGATTTGCATTTTCTGTGGAGAAACTTACTGGAGTTTCACTTGAGCAGATGAAGTTTAGGTACGGTTTTTATCTGGGCCTGACACTGCTCTGTAACAGGGAACAAAGTCCAGCCTCTGGCATCTGACACAGGGATTTTGGGCTGCAAGACTTGAAGAACTGGTTGCAAAATTTAAAAAAAAAAAAAAAAAAAAGTATAGACTTTCTGCAGTCCATTCAAAATACTTGAGTGGCTTTGGTTTTACAGGGTTTCAAATGAATAATTTTCTGTTTTAGCTGTTTCCCACAAGAAGTCTTTCTCAGTTTTGTCTTAAATAGCTTTGAATTCTTCCTACCCCCATCACCCCCAGAAATCTTTATTCTTGGCTTCATCTTCAGGAAAACATAGGAAGTTACTCAAGAAATAGCAATAACCAAGAAACTGGAGAGCAGACATTTTACCAGGTTTCTGCAGTTTGAGAAGTTCCTGCTTATCGCCGTGCACTGCCCGTTTCTGTTTTGCAGTTGCCGCGGCTCAGCTGACGCACCGTAACTCGGCAAGCTACGGGAGCTTGTGCCGGGGCGCTGCTCAGACATGACACTACCCTTTAGAAAGGTTTGCTTTCCAAATGGGAAATGCAGTCAAAATGCTCTGACGTCAAATATTAAAAAAGCACGAGTGGGTGCCAAGCACATTTCCATGTTAATGCTGGTGCCAATAAAGTCACGCAGTGGTAAGCTCACTACAAATATACCACCCTTAGATGTCACAACAGTCACAGAGTCCGTAAGAAAAGTAGGACACAGGAAAGCAGAGGGCATAAAACTTTCTGGTACGATTAAACTGTAAGATTCAGGGGCTGTCGAAATCCTAAGGGGGAATCCTGCCTCTGAGAGCTGTTAGCCCGGTCAAGAAAAAATGCATATAACAAACATGATCCTGAAGATCTTTCATGTGCCTGGGTGACCCTTATTAAATGGGCTTTAAATGATTTTTATAGTAGGAATAAAGCAAAGAAAAAGGTCTCTGGGTTTTACTGAGAAGGGAAATTTTCATAATAGTTAAACATTCTCGCTAAGAGTTAGGATCAGCTCTTAATGTTTTAATACCTTTATGAAGATTTTTGCAAAATGGCTGCAATCACATTATATAAATATTTAGAGGAGTGCCTGGTGCCATTATTTCCATGGTTTGGGAAGCCTTTGTACTTTAGCAGTTCATTTTATGGAGGTAAAAGTACTTTTGAGATCTGTTTGAGATAATAGTCTAAGCTTTGCATACATTTTGCATAGCAAATAAAAGCTCCAGAGATACAAGTCCTTGAGTTTAAAGCTTCTGCCTGAAACCTTTATTGATAGAAATCTGTGAATAGTATCATCAAGAAGTAGCTGTTAGCTGGAAGCATAAGGACTAGTGGTCCTTTTGTTTAATTAGTGTATGCTTAGCGTGGTTGTTGGTGTTGCAGTGTTATTTTCATGGACAATCCCTTCTCCTCCCTTTATGCCTGCTATTGAGCATTGAACACTGTGATACGAGACCTCACCACGATGTCTGGCCCACCAGAAAGTTGCTCCCTCCTCTTGCTTCCCACTGCTTGTATGTAACACAGCTGGGGCTGTCCTCTCTTGATTTCTGAAGGCTACATTCAGTGCCAGGCCACTTTGCCTTTAAAAGCCCAGCAACTTTGATGCCTATCATCTCACCCGTGCAGTGAGGCAGCTTCTGCCATCACTTTGCACGGAAGGTCTCGTCTCACTTTTTTGAGTGGCTACAACCTCTGGTGTCCTACGAAGTCTACTGAGCCCAGGTATTTGCACACACAAATAATAAGATGATAACTTGAGATGTAATGAATCAAAGGAAGGGAAGTAACAGAGGAGAAACTGAGAAGTCAGCTTCCCAGGGTGGCTGTTAGACAGGGGCATCGGTTCTTTCAAGAGATTAATAATGTTCCTGTCGGTTTTTCATCCACGAGTCTCTTTCCATGGCTCCTGTAACTGTGCTTATGGAAGATCTGCAGCTTTTACCTGTGTAGAGTAAGGTAAAATAGGATTTTTAATCTGAGGTCACATTCTGATGTGCGAGCAGGGAATTTTTTCCCCTCTCTATATGTAAATTCTCAACAACAGGATGATGCCTGTAATAGGAAACCCTCTGGAGAGAAGCTGCCTGAACAGGAGCAAGCTACCCTGTCTTGTGGTGGGATCTGTGCATCTGAACTCCCCCGAGCAACACGAGCTTCTTCCTAACGAAATGCAGGATAATTGCCCTCTGAGCCTTTCACATGACAAGGGCTTGAAAGGCAATGAAGAGGAGAACAACCTGCACATTTCCTCCGGTGCTTGTTGTTATGAATCCAGCTAAAGCCCTGCCTGACACGTAACGTCGGCTGTAATGTCTGCTTGTAATTCTCTGGCACTCTCTTCCTAGAGTGGCATCAAACTGTTGAAATGTTGCCTTTGCTCCCAGGAGACCAAGCCCTAGCAGAAGAGGTTGCAGGAGAACTGCAAGCGTGGTTTAGGCTCATTTCTGCTATTCAGCATAAATCAGTCCTAAGCGTAAGACTGCCTTTAATATAGGGATCCTGTAGCCTGGCTTCACAAATACATTAAGTCCTTCTCTTAAGCACTAATAATACTTAATAAAAGTTTTATGAGCAGTGTACATTTTAGAGTAAATTTTCATATACATTTTCATTTTAAAAAGAATATCAAGGAGCAAATGTATTCATGCCAGAACAAAGTAATTTAGTAAAGTCACAAAAACGGCACAGGCCCCCTCTGAAATAGCAAGAGAGCGTTGATTAGGCAAAGGGACCAATGGGGTTGGGATTCAAAAACTTAATTCACCATGAAGGACTTGAAAGGCAAGAAATTCCCATGTGCTAGCTAAGCATATTCCTCTGCCTGGAGGGATGAAAAAGAGCCTGGCTTCATAATGCTGCCCTGTATAGCCTTCTGGAGCTATACATCTGGACTGCTCTGTGTAGGCACTGACCTGGAGGAGGTACCTTTTCCTTCAGAGGCTCTTAGAGAATTCCTTAGGACTAGCATCAGCATGTGTCTGTATGGGTGGGAGCACCCGTGGGCGTCGGGGGGCAAATGGAGTTGCCATCAGAACCAAGTCCTCAGGTGGGATTCACTTGCTGAAACGTTGACATCTAGCGCAATTCCAGAGCATCCAGGGCAGCCCACCTTTCCAGCCGCTCCTCCCGGAGGGTGACCCACCGCAGCCCGGTGCGGGTGTGTAGGCTACCCGTGGCATCTAAAAAGGCACCAGGTGCCTTCACTGAGCAACCAAATCACTGCCCTCCTGACAATCAAAAAAAGGGTCTTTTTGTTTTCAGTCTACTGTTTTCAGCGCTCTGTAGTAGCTGCTTTATTATGCTTAAAATGTCCTGCTGTGCTCCTCCCTGCAGTTTTCTGTGCCCATCTGTTGTCTCTCTGGGGCAAGGAACAGTTGGAAACTACATACAAATTGTGTTCAGATTCACTGAATAGTTCCCGGAGGGGCACAGAGGGAAGGGAACCTCTTTTACCTCCTGCCTTGTAAGCCAGGGCTTGTTACAGAATGCGTTGCTTCGATGTTTGGGCAAAATGCAACACGCCAGTCTTTTACCTCTAGCAGATGCAAGGCAGCAACATGAACCTCTCCCCTAACCATCGGGCTGCCGAGTCGCCTGTGGTGAGCGTCCCTCTTGTTGGAGCTGTAGGAGCCAGATTGTCCGAGGGGGAATGATGCTGGTGGGCAGGGCTGTGGGGGAGACGGATAGGGGAGTTCCAGGCTAACTTTGCAAAGACGTGTAACAATTCATACACTTTTACTTGTTTGGGGGCAAAAGAAGGTATTTTTTCTTTTGACTAATAGGGCATGTTGAGTGGAATGGTTCAGGGGCTGTTGTCTTTTTTGTCTTTATAGGAACATGCAAAGGACTTTCTGTGGTATAAATTACTTGCTCGTAGGGCAGGTGGGGGCTTGTATTGGACAGTTTTGCTAACATGCAAATCCAACTTGCACTTTGTTGGCAGGGAGCCAGCAGGGCTAAGAGATTGGAAAATATTGCAGGATTTTGCATCTCATCACTGTTGTGTTTTAAAGTAATCATAGATTTGGAGAAATGTACCTGGAAGGGGCTTCCAAAATGTGTGTGTCAGTGTCCCAGTGAACACTGAGGTTGTCTACAAACTGATCAGGACAGCTGTTTGCCTCACGTGTCCTCAAAAGCTAACGGAAAAAGGAGATTTCACACCAGGCAATTTGTTCTACTGCTTAACTAGCCTTACAGTCAGAACATTTTCCCTCGCATCTAACCTAAAGCTCCTGTGCTGCAATTTCAGCACATAACGTCCTGTCATATTCCCTGCAGATGTGATGATCGCTTTATTACTTCAGTCTTTGCAGCAGTTCTTTAGGTACCTGGGAGTGTTGTCATTACCTGTGGCCCCAGCCATTCCCTCAAAACTAAACACTCCTGGTTCATTCTGGCCATCCCCGCTGTTTTCCAGAGCTCCTGACTGTTCTTGCTTCTCAGATGTGAATTTTAGTTGATCCCCATCCTTCCCAAAGAGTGGTATTCAGGTGTGGAATTGGAGACACTGTTCCATCTGAGTCATTGCGAAGATGGCGTATCTGCTGAAGGTACAGATACCCATTTAGTTTAATCCATTTTCAGAGGAGAGGTGTAACCTGAAGTCATCATGATGTAAGGAGCTTTTAAAAAAAAAGAAAAAAAAAAAAGGCAGGTCACAAGAAGAAAGGTATTTAATAGAAACCACCACTCTGTGCTGAACAAATAAATAACTTCTCAATGCTTTTCTATTCATATAGTTTCTTTCCACTTGAACTTCTTAGATTGTAGAATCATTGTTTAAGTTTTAGATGTGTATTTCAAGTACCCTTATGAACAGGAACTATTTCAAAATATGATGGCAGTTAAAAAATTATTATTATTGCTGTCTAAAATAAGGGGTCATTATCAGATTGCTTGGGTGGGTGTGCACTTACGTTGAAGAGGAGACCATCTGGCTAATGGAGAATGTCAAACCCTTCATTTTGACTCTCTGAGTGTTTCCACAGATATATAAATAATAGCATTGATAAAGGTGTGAACCCTCTCATTTTGACAGGGAGATGCTCACTTGTTGCCTTTGTCTCTTGCAGGAATCTTCTTTATGTCTATCCTCAGAGCCTTAACTTTGCCAACCGCCAAGGATCTGCCAGGAACATCACTGTAAAAGTCCAATTCATGTACGGAGAGGACCCAAGCAATGCTATGCCGGTGAGGGCAGCACTGCGTGCTCTGTGTGAATGCTGCATGCCGATAAGGCAGAGTACACTTTGCAGTCGTAAAATCCCCATGTTAAAAAAACCTCATTAAAACACATTTCAAAATAACAAGTTCAGAGGAATGTAAAACTACAATATTTCGGAACAAAGAATACATTTGTATACAGTTTGCAAAGTAACAGTGTAGTAGCTAGTGTTTTAACCTGAGATGTTTGCAGTGGACACCCTTGTGTTTAGAATAGCATCTTTGCTTCCATGCCAAAAAAAATTAAAGGTGATAGTTATACTTGTGTTCAGGGCCAGAAGTGATCAGCGCTTGGTGAACATCTGCGTAGGGGTGGTTACATTCATCAGTTCTTCAGCCATACGTGTGTGCATGTGGAACTGAGATTATTAAAATTGTGAACTCTTCAGTGACTAAGTAAAGCGTTGCTTATAAGTGAAGGGGCATGTAACAAGCAGATGTATCTGTACACAGCTGCACAGACTCAGGGATCTCTGTGGGATTATGGAACAAATTCTTGGCACAGTTTTACAGGAGGGGGTGTCTGGTTTTTTTCTTCTTTTTTTCAGGTCATCTTTGGCAAATCTAGCTGTCCTGAATTTTCCAAAGAAGCATACACAGCTGTAGTATATCACAACAGGTAAAACACACAACAGCTTGTGAAAGGACATGGCCCTAAATGGATAGTATGATTCCACCCAAAGGAAATTTTACCAGTGTCAAAGTGGAGTAACTACTAACTCACCAGTGACTCTGTCTTGGTGTTAATTATTTAACGATGACTATCTGCATAGCACTCACAGCAACTGCAGTGTCAGTTGAGACTGTCCTTAGAGTTTTGCGATGACTAGGACCCAGAGACTTTGTTTGCTCTGGTACAGATCAGCACAGTGTCAGGGGCTGTGATCCTGAGCACGTAGGCCAGCTCAGCAGGTGCTGTAAGTACAAGCTTCAAGTTAGTAGTCACAAGGATTTACGTTATAAGCTCATGTTAGCATGTGCTTCGTTGTTTTGCTGGAGCCATTTAGACTTCAGCTACAGATTGGAAGTACTTGGTTTTGAAAATAATTTCATTGCAGCTGGGGTAAGGAGTGCTGAATCTGGCCTTAATATGTCAATAGTCTTTGTAGCTGTAGCGGGGAGGGGTGTACCGTGGAGAGGTGTACCGGGGAGAGGTGTACCGGGGAGAGGATCGTGTCCTGCAGGTTGGGGGTTGTGGCAGTCTCCGTCTTGGGGGAAGCGTTCACTGCTCGTGGGGAGCAGCGCAGTTCAGAGTGCCTGTGTGAGGTGGGGGCTGCTGCTTTCATTTTTTGTGGACTGTAAATGCATACTCGAAGTTTTTGCAGTCCTTGGTGGTCAGAAAGTGAAGCTTCAATCCCCTGGGATAGTCCGTATGCTTCCTTCCCTCCGGATACTTTAACTTAAAGGATTCGGTCTCAAGCATAAACTAGTAAAGCACACTGTTTGTGTTGATGACTCAGCTGAGGGTCTCGTCTCTGCACAGATCACCTGATTTTCATGAGGAAATCAAGATTAAGCTTCCAGCCACTTTAACCGATCACCACCACCTGCTTTTTACTTTTTACCACGTCAGTTGCCAACAAAAACAAAACACTCCCCTGGAGACTCCAGTTGGATACACCGTGAGTTTTTCAGTCTTTATGTTTTTCAGCACAGGATATATTCATAATGCATTTGTTTGCAACTCATTTAGCATCACTGTCAACTCATACGCCATTGCAGAATTTGAGAATTTGACAGTCAAGCCTGCAACGTCCAAGAAAACCTTAAAAAGTGTGTGATTTTGTTTTTTATTTTGTTAATTCTGTCTCCTTAAAGTGGATACCGATGCTTCAAAATGGACGGCTAAAGACTGGCCAGTTCTGCCTACCTGTTTCATTGGAAAAACCACCACAGGCTTATTCAGTGCTTTCTCCAGAGGTGAGTTGTTCTTCCTGCTGAAAATCAGCAGGAGAATACTCCAGAATAAGGGAAAGAATGTATGTGTACGTATATGTGTGTGTGTGCATGTGTATTTTTAGCTCTTAGGTTATTTATTTCTTAAATACTGTTAAGTTTAGACAGGTATGTGGGCACGTGTGTGATACCTGACAATAAAATGAAAAGAAACGGCAACTGTAATTAGATGCACCTTAGCTCTGCTTTCTGTCACATCCTCACTCATCTTTCTGTTAACCTGCAGGTTCCACTCCCCGGAATGAAGTGGGTGGATAACCACAAAGGGGTTTTCAACGTAGAAGTTGTTGCTGTATCATCCCTCCATACTCAGGTAAATGTTAAGGGCAGTCATTGGAATAAAGAGTTTGATAGTCTTTTGACAGTTGAAATGCTGTTGAAGTTGATACTGTGAAGAGTGTAGTAATTACTTGTAGTGAAATTACGATCTCATTTTCAGTTCTGAGCCAGCAGACCTGTTATTCCACATTCTGCTGTGAGTATACTTGAGAAGTTCTGCTTAAAAATACAAGCAGCTTGGCCTTTATTCACAGGGGTGAATGGCCAACAGTGTTTTCAGACCTGACTGTTGTGTTTAATACAACAGGTCTAGCATACAGTTCAGGCATATGATGTTCTTGTCTTTCCTTTTCCCACCTCCACATGTTTTTCATCTGTCTTTCTTTGATCTGAAAAGAAAGATGACAATCATTTTGACTAGTTATTTCAACCTCTGTTTTATTAATTCCCAGTATGTGATTTTGATGGTTTTTGTGTATTTTATTTGTGCTGTAAATTGTAACATGGTTTTAGTGCAGTTTTGTCTGTTTTTCTAAGAATACACAGTCTGTGGATCCTCTAGTTTTGCCATGACAACTTCTGAACATTGTCTGCTATCAGTTGAATTAGATGTATGGGCAGAACTCTCCAAGATGTTGAGTTTCTGCTAGTTTTGTGAGATTAAATGGTCAGATAGAAGAATGAGGGAGAGACTCCGTCCATGAGGTACAAATCCATAAAAGGTAGAGTTACTTTTGGAGCTTCTTGCTGATTATTGGGTTTTCTGCTTGTGTGTAGGACCCTTATCTTGACAAGTTCTTTGCACTTGTCCATGCTCTGGATGAGCACATGTTCCCTGTGCGAATAGGAGACATGAGAATTATGGAAAACAACTTGGAAAATGAACTGAAGAGCAGCATTTCAGCTTTAAATTCCTCTCAACTGGAGCCGGTAGTGCGATTTCTTCATCTCCTGCTTGACAAACTGATTCTTCTGGTAGTAAGACCTCCTGTCATTGCAGGCCAAATAGGTATTCTATTTAAATTTTATAGAGAATTACATAGCTGAAAGTTTGACACTTCCAATTTTATCATATTTATGTAGAAATAAAAGAAGTCCCATTTTTATGCTTTATTTTAGTGCCACTAATATACCATGTATCTTCAAAATAAAACATGCTGGCATCCAGATCAGTGGTGATATACACAAGAGCAATATTTAATACAAAGGTTTTCACGAATGACTAGTAATTTGGTGTCCAAGTTGAGACACGAGAAAGGGATCTGACTTTCATGAGTTGGATGCTCAGCATTTTCTTAGCACTGGAGCCTGCTAAGGTGTCTCCATACTACCGTTCAGAAACTAAGAACTTCAACCTTACTAGTCACCTTGGAAAATCTTGAAGTAGAAAAGATAAGAAGATACAGAGGCTATATGTTCCTGTAGCTGTTGCGGATCTGATACTGTCAGCGTGAATAATCCCTCCTTTTGCTTCCTGTTATGGGCTACACTCTGGCAGTACAAAAAATCTCAGGTAGAAGTCAGGATTAGATCCTTAGTCTTTAAAATAGCACTTGGGATTTTTCATAGGAAACTTGAGTTGGGACATGATGGAATATAGGTAACTAAGACTGCCTTAAAAATAGCAATCATTCATTTTAGAAAGGTTATCTTTTTGGGCATGAATTTTGCTTGAATTCTTATTTTATATTTAAAAGCTCTTTCACTCTTTAAGTGTCCTGTGTTGGTTTACTTTGTCTGTATGGAGCATTGAGGATGTTAGTATATAGCTTTTAAAAAAATAAGATTTACAGTCTTCAGCTGCAGTCGTCTTCGTGCCTGATTTGTTTAGAATACCTGCCTGGGTCCGTGTGTATATTTTTGCGCTCATTATTAGAATAGATTTTTTTCCAAAAGAAAATGAAATTTTCTTTTTGATACAGTTTATATTTTGGCTATGGCTTGAATGAAGGAAATAATTAACTGTGAAAAGTATGATAAATATCCAAAGGATATTATCCATCAATTAAACAAGGACTTGATCTTGTTACCATTGCGGTTGATGACCAAAGTTGGTCTGGTTCCAGAAATCAGACCTAAATTATTAAATTTGTTATTAATAAAAGTGGAAGCTTATCACTGCAACACCTGTCTTCCTGTCAAGCTGTTTATTAGACCTGGTTCAAATACCACATTCAGTTTTTCATGAGAAATGCTTGCTATTCTCTTAACAAGCTTCGCCATTTGTCTCTCAGAAGGTAGATGAAATGCACATTTAGGATTTGCTCATGGGTACTGCTGCAGTCTAAAACAAACTCCTCACTTACTACTTTCAGTTAACCTGGGCCAAGCATCTTTCGAAGCGATGGCATCAATCATAAACAGACTTCACAAGAGCTTGGATGGAAACCAAGACCAGCATGGCAGAAACAGCCTTCTTGCTTCCTATATTTATTATGTTTTTCGCCTACCAAATACTTACCCCAACTCACCATCACCAGGTAGCTCTTTTTTCATTTTATTTCAAGGCACAGTTTGTTAAAAGCAAGCAGGAATTGCTTGTTGGCAGGTGCTCTTGAGCTCCAACTGCATGGCTGGTTCCCTGCCAAGCCATTATTAACTTTCTCTATGATTCAGTGTAGCCATTTACAAGAAGAGTTTAATTACAGTTAGCTATGTCAGAGATTTAACTATTTGATGATCTTAAATAACAGCGTCACTGCTGAAAGACCATGAGGTTAAATTATGGCAAAATACTGGGTTTTGTGTTCTGTTTTCTGTGGCCAGTTAGACACATGTGGTATACTCTTGGCCTGTCATGTTTCCCGCTCTCCTTCACTAGTACTTTTATACTTTTATCCAGTTCCAGCAAAAGTTGCAACACTGGCAAAGGAGTGTGAAATCCTTGAACGCACATGTCTGGTTGCAGGAGGGAAACAAATTAATTCCACCCCTGCTAAGAACAACGGATATATCTGCATGGGGGAAGCGGTGGTGTGAATGACAGCCGCAGAAAACTAGGCTTTGGAAGGACTGTTGTGCACAGCACTTACTTCTTGCATGGAGTGGAAAATCTCTTGAGAGGTGTTGGGAAGGTTGTGTACTTAAAATTGTGCCCAGTCTTTCAGTGGTTTTCAGGTCTGAGGACTGGAAAATATCCTTTTAGCTAAAGGCATACCTTAACGCTGGCTGCTTAAATCCACAGGAAGCTTCCTGCTTCCCACACATCGGTGGATAAAATATCGTTTTAATCTCATCCCTTTCTGCCTCCTGCTTGCCTTGGAGAACCAGGCAGGGAAGGCACAGGCCAGACCTACTGGTTATCCAAAGGGTTTGCTGCATCAGGCTGGTGTAAAGCAGCATGGGATCAAGGCTCCAATCGATGGTCTAACGGTATGTTCTTTCATACACCACCGTAGGTCCCGGTGGCTTAGGGGGATCGGTGCATTATGCCACCATGGCTCGATCTGCTGTCCGACCAGCAAGCCTCAACTTGAACCGCTCACGGAGCCTCAGCAACAGCAACCCAGATATATCTGGGACCCCCACCTCACCGGATGATGAAGTTCGCTCAATCATTGGCAGTAAGGTACGCATGCACTTCTGAGGGTCTTACAGGAACTTCAGCATCTTTTATTTAATCTTTAAAGAAATAACAGGAAAGTTTTTGTGATTTTTTTTCCTATGAAAAGATATCCTTACTAATGGCCCCTTCTTAGACTTTTTCTGGCAGTTGCTGATAACACTACTGAAACTCTTCTCCTTAAAAGTAGATGCTGATCTCTGACATGTTGGAGACCATCCTGGCAGTGTTACTTCCACAAGTGTGGTGGCTAGGGCAAGAGTCCTTCTGGACTTGTCTCCCCAAGACTAGTAGGACATGAAAGGTTTTACTACTCACTTTTCACATGGCCAGCAGCCGTATCCTCTGACCAGCTCTGCTATGTCTTCCCAAACCTTGCATCCCTTACCTTGCCAGCCTATGATCCCACTCTTACCTCCCAAACCAAAACTCTCTCTTCTCCTCTGTGTTAAGCACTAACTGCTGCTCAGGTGCTTTCTGTACTGCTTATGTCCAGAGCAGGTCTCTCGCACACAGCAGGAATATTCCTAGTCTCTGCATGGGCCGGTGAGGATTTTGGATGGTTAGTGAGTGAGCTCCAGTCTGGCCAGCTGAACTGCGGTGTGAATTTATGGTGTGCTCACTCTGCACCCACAGTGACTCCCCACACCTAAAAGTGACTTTCCAGTGTAGGCACATTAGTCCAGAGCATCTGGCATGGTCTTCCTTTGGCTCCTAAGGGCTCAGTGTATGCATCTCCTGCAGAAGGGCCTGTCCCTCTCTGTGACTTCCAAGTACATGGGACTGCTGCAGTCCCAATTTGAGCGCTTCAGTTTTGTGCCTAAAATAGGTGGGATGAGCCAGGGCAAATCTGCTGTGTTGGTAATTCCCTTCCCTGAGAGGGAGGCCTTAGCTTGTTTGGGGTTCTCTTTTTTAATCTCAGGCTGTGATAACTTACACCAAGATGAGACGCTTTCCCACCTGTGAACCTTCACTCTTCCAGCACAGATGAATTCCTGAGTGCTTTCAGAGAGCCCTTACGTTCGATCCTTTGGAAGATCAGTGAGCAAGTTTGTTAATAAAACCATCAGCCTGACCAGACAGGCTTGACACTGGTTGGTCCTGCATTTTATAAGAGCAAGAAAAACATAGTTTCAGAAAGAGGTTACCAATTTTAAATGAGTAACAACATAATTTGCTGACCAAATAAGTGGTTGAAGAAATGTGGGTAGGCAAGTCATTATTTTTTACATCAAAGTTTGGAGTTAGAAGTCTTAAAATATTTTAAAGACCACTTCAGTCCCTTGCTAATTAAACAACCCTGACCTTTTGTGAAATGCCATAGGCACTAGTGTGCATATGGAATTTACACAGGCTATCAGAAGTTTAACATGTGCTGCTTTAGTGAATAATGTTACAATTCAAAATGAAGAGAGATTTTCTGCTAGTGATGTATCTGAGGCTTTAAAGAAAAACCTATTCTGTGAATAATTGTTGAGGCAAAAGTTTCCTTTAGGGTAGTCTGAGCATCAGAAATTAAACTCAGTCTGACTGTATGGACTTTTGGCTGAATATAATTATTTCTGCTTGTTGGTATCAATAGACAAAAATAATACACTTCTTGAGATGTTGAAATGAGTAAAAGGGTGCAAAAAATTCTATTCTCTTTCTCCAAGTAATGGCTTAAGCACATGTACTCAAATAGGGAATCTGCACTTCAAATTCAAACCTATTCTGGGAGGCTCTCTGCTTAAAAAAAAATACTGGTTTTTTTGTTTGATGGAAGTCTTTGGATTCCGATCCTTTATTGTCTTTTATTGTAATGGAAGATATTTATAGCTTTGGTAAATACTCTTTAAGTCTCCCCGTTATCAGCTTCTTACTCAATTTTTAAAATTCAAATGGTCATCCCCTTTACAGGATTTGGAAGATTTCTGTTTATTTTCACAACAGAGGAGGTTTTAGGTCTGTCACTTATTTTGCCTTCATTTGTGAATTGAGGCCATATAAATTTTATTTCCTACTAAAGCAAATTTATTAAGTATCTAAAAAGACCTATGATGAGATTTTATGCTTTAAGTGTTCCTGAAATAGTGGAGATTTGCTGGGAAAAAACAGAAAAGATTGTGGAGTTTCATTGCTCCAGCAGTGCATTTTCACGAATGTGTGTTATGTTCCTGCTGAGATCCACCTGCAGGTTGAACCCCAGAGATAGAACAGAATTTAGTAATAGCTTTGTGAGCTTTTAAGTTCAAAAATCTGCCAAGCAATAAGAAACTCTTGTAATCTTTTATTTTCCAAAGAGGAAAGAATCTTTCCCTTTTCAGATTTTTACAGAATGACTTCTGCTTCTGCAGACACAGTATATGTTTAACTTTATCCTCAGAAGCAGACTGAGCAGATATGTGAGTTTGATAAAGGCATTTCCAAAATTAGCCCTGATTTTACAAAACATGAGCTTAGTTCAGCATTCTGTGAAGTCCTTTTGACTTTAATTCACTGTGAGCAAAATAAAGCATGTTTATGGGTCTGAGCAGGGCAGAGAGCTTTGATTTATTTCTTCCAAAAAGTAATTGAGATTAAAACACTCTCCTTATGTGTGTTCAGTATTTTTTTATTGGACATCTTAAGCAAAATTACAGCATTGCTGTGCTCTGCATGGAGGATAGCTCAGTGGATTAATGGTTCGAATCCCAGGTTACAGCTCTCATGCTAGGTTCAACCTTGAGGTGGATTTTTCTTTGCTGAGAGAAATAGATTGTTAGGCTTAGTGAACTTTGCAACTGATGATAATTGCTGTGATGAAATGGGCTGCACCTTTGCTTCATGTATTGGGAAAAAAGCCCTAAGCTGGCACAAAAACTAGAATGAAAGCTCTCGCTCAGTTGAGGGTTGAAAATGATGTCTGGAATTTATAAGGAGCTGCTATTCAGTTGTGCCATTGCAAAACTGCCTCTGTTAGAGCTGGTTCCTGGGACCCAGGAAAGTCCACTGCATCCCACTGAACGTTCCTGACTTGAGAGCAGCCTGAGTGACAAACACAAGTTTAATTTTTTTCCTTTTCTTTTTTCTGAGTTTCTTGAGAGGAGACGGGAGGAGAGAGAGAGAGGAGGGATCCACAGTAATTTTGCCTGTGTGATCCATTGCAGGAGTAGAATTTGGAGTACAAACTAGATTGAGCTTTTAAAAAGCAGGATGATTTTTCAAATATTTTGCTTGGCAAAGCAGGTTGCTTCCAGAAAAGATATGTGTTCTTTCCTCTCTTTGCCACACTGACCAGAGAAAATACCCAAATGTCCATGTGAAATCCTGTTCACAGGGTTACTCTACCAGCAGTGCTGGATTTTTGTTCCATGAGTAGGAAACCCTGTGAGAGCTGACAATCTTTTGAAAGTTTCTCAGCATTTCTGTAAGAGTTATAAACTGTGGCCTAACAAGCAGTCTAACCTAAAAGTGCTGGAAACCTCAGAGAGCGTCCTTTGTGGTTTTCACTTCTGTACACCAGTTTTCCTCTGTCACACTGTAAATCTGGGCTGGCTCGATCTGCTGAAGTGAATGGGTTTAAACGGATCAAAGCAAGAGTGGGACTTTTCAGGATGAGGATAGTTTTTGAATGTCAAGCGTTACAGATAGGACAGGTTGGACCAGAGCTGTTGACAGTATTAATGTGGTGTATGTGTGTGAGGAGATATAAAACCATCCTCTGGACTAAGATGTCTCAACAGACCCCTGAGAATTCAGGCTGCTTTAACAGTGCTAACCGGTGATGTATTTGCAGCGTACCTGCTTTGATTGCTTTTAAGGACTAAACTTTGACTACTGTATGGCATGCAATATGTAATATTTCTTTCCTTTCCCAACTGCTTTCTATTACATGCCCAGGGTTTAGACCGCTCCAATTCCTGGGTAAACACTGGTGGTCCAAAAGCAGCCCCATGGGGATCCAACCCCAGCCCAAGTGCAGAGTCAACACAGGTGGTGTCTTCGGTAGAGGTTTTTCTGGCTTTGTTTCCCCGGTGTTTCTCTGTAGAATATCTTCCTTTTGGTGTATACTCCAATTTTGGTGGTTTGTTTTTTTTTATTATTATTATTTGTTTATTCCTTGAAAACTTTGTGAGTTTTATTTTATAAACTACCATCTTCTCCCCCACCACCTCACCACACTGCATGAAAAACCTCAAAATGCGTGAACGTGTCCCCTTCTTTCATTTCAGTGGTTGCTGGTCTGTGAAATGTAAATGCTGTGACTGCTTTTCTTTTCTGTTCTCTCCCTCTCTCTCTAACACTAGTTTCAGCTTCAGGTGGAGCACATTTCTAAGTGGGAACATTAATCACAGCTTCATATTTTGTCCATGTTTTCCATTTCTTTTGATGTTGTGAACCATTTTGCCATTTTCATCAAGCATTTAGTATTCATAGTCAAGTAATCCTTCATGACTGTTTGAGTGGAATATTGTTAAATCAAAATTGGTATACATGTAAAATTCTCTTTTAAGACATGTAAATTTGAGTGCTGGAACCAGTTACTTGCTAGGGTCAATTTTATCTGTTCTGTGTTGCAAAGTATGAAAACTTTACAGCAGCTTCAGTCAGAAAGACTTAACTAATTTAGCCCCCATTGCCTGCTGCTTTCCACTGCATGATTGCCTTGAACGTACCTCTCAACTGTACCTCCTTTCAAGTTTATCAGTATTCCAGAAATATTTAGTCTGAGTTCACTTGCACTCATAGCAAATTATTTCCTTCAGAAACAGAACTTCGGTAATTTTCTCATTCCCTGTGCCAGTAGTAGCATTGCTGTGAGTTACATCCCCACGTGCTTGGTCTCTGGTAGATTGAGAGGTATGGACTGAAATTACAAGTATTACCTCCTTTATGTATGCATGTTGATACAATACAATGATGAAAAAGTTTCATGCTTTGCAGCATTAAGTGTCTTTGTGCATAAGAACATGCAGTTATTTAAATACCCTGTACGTCTTAAAACAATAAAAAGTACTGTCATTTTGTTTAAGCCAGATCTGTAAATGAATAAGAGTTTGAGAATGCATAAAAAGGTGTAAAGACAGTAAAAGCCTACAGTTGGAACAGTATTTTTGTAAACATACGTTGTCCTTGAGCTGCAAAACCCATCCACAGCAAACTTTAATGTCCTGTCATCATTCATTCATCTCCACTCCGTAGGCTACGGATCGAAGTTGTAATCGTATGTCTTCGCACACTGAGACGTCAAGTTTCTTACAAACATTAACAGGACGATTACCAACTAAAAAGGTAGATTTCAGTGAAGACAATTGATATCGTGGGGCAGGGAGGTCAAGTCATTCTGAAAACATGATGCAATCTATTCTTTTATTTATAGCCTGATTTTTTCCGAGGTCATTAGGAACTGTTGTTTCTTACCACCTCTGAATATCCAGGCTGTAGTGAATATGAAGTATTCTGGCAGAGTTGAATTGGGAAGAATAAAATGATCAGGAGTAGCTTGTCTGATTTAATGTCCATACTGTTTGGAGCCAGTTTGTTACTGCCTTTCAAAAAATACGAATAGCACTGTCTAGACATGTAAATGATACATTTGTGTGTGCAAAATTGTAATGTGTTAGATGGCTAGTTTATGGATGTGTGCTGAACTCAGTTCTATAGGTGTTAATCCAAAGTGACTCCAGAAAGTGAATGGGAGTCGCTTTGGAAGTGCGCTCCCTTGCAGAAGATGAGATCCTACTAACCAATGTCAGAAAAGCAAAATGCCTGACTTTTTGTGTAATGAAAATGTGATCACTGACAACATCCAGTCTGTGGGTTGGTCTTCCCAAGAAAAGAAATCAAAAAGCTGTTTCTTAGCCCCACGTTTCCTTCTTACTGTTTTAAGTCCTTTCTCACAGTAAATATACATCTTTGTACAAATCGCTTTATATGTCCACTTTTTACTCCTTTTTCCTGCGAAAATCAGACCAGGCAGAAAGGTAGACTTTTAAACTAAACTAATTTGAGCACCAAACTTCTTATTTTTTTTGGTGGGTGGAAAATTCTTTCGACACTTGAAATTCAATTCTGGAGCGAGATGCTGTGAAACGTTTCTCACATCACATATCACAACATCACCCTTCATTGTTAGTTGGGGATTTCTTTAAGGGATGCCACCACCGCTGTCATATTCCCAGTTATTTATTTTGCTTAACCTCATTGTTTGCCATACTTTCCATGGACCGCGCTATCATTTCTCATGTGGACTGTTTTGTGAACTGATCTTGAGGCTCAGGCTAACTCTGGATTTGAATCTGTGTAGCTTTTTCATGAAGAGCTGGCCTTACAATGGGTTGTGTGCAGTGGGAGTGTGCGAGAGGCAGCCCTACAGCAGGCCTGGTGGTTCTTCGAGCTGATGGTGAGCAAACTGGAAACACCTTGCTTATTGTCTTATAATTCATCATTTAAAACATAAACAGCAAGTGACTTTGTTGTAATTTATATTCCTATAGGTGAAGAGCATGGTGCATCATTTGTATTTTGCTGACAAACTGGATGCGCCAAGAAAGAATCGTTTTCCTGAGCGTTTCATGGATGATGTAACTGCTTTGGTCAGCACAATCGCCGGTGATATAGTCTCTCGGTTTCAGAAGGTAATGGCAAACAATTAAACTGAGCCCTGGTCAGAGCTCGGGCACCAGACCTGCGTGTTTGCTGGTGCCTAGACTAGGAATTGTTTGAAAACATACAGTGTTCTCTTCTTCATTTTCTTTCCCATTTTTCTCTTCCTTCTGTCTAGGATACAGAAATGGTGGAAAGGCTCAATACCAGTCTTGCATTTTTCCTCAATGACCTGTTGTCTATCATGGACAGAGGATTTGTTTTTGCTCTTATTAAGACCTGCTACAAACAGGTGAATGTACATAAATATTATGACTTAACTCTGAACCATAGCATAGCCTATTACTCTAACTTTCTTTGGACAGAGAGTAAAGCATGGACACAGAATTCTACTTTTCAGGTATTCTTAGAGCAAGCAAAGCATCCTCAGTGGTGATTTAGAGTTTACACCCTGCTGATTACACTCTTAAATGTGAATTGGGAGTAACTCCCTTTAGTGAATGGACGTGCAGCAGGAAGGAAGTAATTATTCCCTCTGTTCACCACGTTCAGAGTAATTGAACCAAAAATTAGTAGGAGGTTTTGTGAGGTAGCTCAGACTATCATGGTTTGTCAGCAGGTCTCTCAAGGACTCACTGACCCTGTTTGATCATATTGATCACCAAGCTCCCCTTCCATCCTTCTGAGGATGCAAAATCTCCTCCCCATGAGGAGGGTTCCTACGTTATGCAGTGGGAAGCTTCTTTGCAGTGTTGTGGCAGGGAAATCACCTTGAACCACAAAGTTTCATTTGACCACAAACATCAATGCTGACACTGTGTACAAAGGAGATGACAAGGTATCAGGAGCTTAGGCTTAGACTCGTTTTTGCTGCAGAGTCTAAAACATTTTATATAAGGGGCAAGAACAAGCAATAGCATTTGAGCTTTGCTGCCTACTGTATATAGCCAACCTGCATCTTTGACCTGTTAATGCATCGCACTGTGTGGTCCTGCTTCTCACAACTCTCTACTGAAATCAATAGGATGTGGCGATCATATGTGAAGTATATAGCTCTTCATTTGCTTATGTAAATATGGCCATTATATACATCTTGTATTGATATATGTGCCGTTGACTGGGATGTGTGTGGCTCCTGCACATCAGAAGTTTAACCTGTAGCACAAAGAAGGGATGTGGGTGTGACCATTTAATGATATCAAGTTCTTCAGTTCTTGCTTTGGAAGTGTTTTTGGGGAGCTGGTGTTTTTGGAGGGGCTGGTGCTGCGTTTATACTCTCTTTTGGTGCTAACTGCAATCTTACGGGCAGGTGTCTTCAAAGCTGTATTCCTTAACAAACCCAAGTAACCTGGCATCTTTGAGGCTGGATTTCCTTCGCATCATTTGCAGCCATGAACACTACGTCACCTTGAATTTACCCTGCAGCTTGCTCACACCACCTGCATCTCCGTCACCATCTGTATCTTCAGCAACTTCTCAGGTATGCTGTGACAAGGATCCTTTGTGGAAATGCAAGCTGAGCTTCGTTCTGAGACTTAAATCATGTGAGGCAATTGTATCACCTGTATTTTCAGTCTCTGCTTGCTAATATTTTTGGGAAGTGTTTATTTAGAAATTAGTTTTTCCTGCCATATAGGTTTTGACTTCTTTTGATCTTTTATTATTGAAAAAGAATGCCCACATGGCTATACTCATAGTGACCACACATATTTCTGTCCTTAGGGACCAAGTCCCCTCTTACACTGGAGAAATGCATGAACATAAATAAGCCATTAAAGAAAACGCTTTGTCCAGTGTTACCCTTTTCTTACAAAACAAGGGTCTTCCTAGCACACTGTAGCTTAGTCTTAGCCTGCTCAGAAAAAGTAATTTGAATTGGCAAGTGTGTCATTCAAGTGGATTAATTAGTTGGAAAATTACGTAAACTAAATCAAATTAAAGCCTTCTTAAGCTTGAATAAGAGCATCTGTACCTGAGTTAAAAATTTAACTAATCCACTTGTAAAGGTTATTTGGCTTAACTTCCCTAAGGCCTGCCCTATGGACAGGAAGACAATAACACCAAGCAGAATTAATAGAAGAGTTAGTGAGCTTGGATGTAATGTAAGTAGATGTGCCTGGATCCAAACAAAAAAGGGAAAAGGCAGTTTATGTGAAATTGTCTTTAATTCTGAAAACTGCTTCTAATGTATTTGATAAGCTTTGACTCCATGTTCCAAGGGGCCTCATTATGCAACTTCTGAAACTTGATTTTTTCACAGAGTTCTGGGTTCTCCACAAATGTCCAAGACCAGAAGATTGCAAATATGTTTGAATTGTCTGTGCCTTTCCGCCAACAGCATTACTTGGCCGGGCTTGTGTTGACAGAACTGGCTGTCATTTTAGATCCTGATGCAGAAGGGTAAATCTTTACCATTTTTTTTCCCAAGAGTTTTCTGTAATTCCAAGGAAATGGTGGATGTAAAGCAAGTTCTGGCATGGCCAGAATTGATTTAAATTTCTAAGCTGAGAAGATAAGAAACTATTTTTTCAAGAATCCTCTTCTTTCTCCCTACCCCTCATATTTCTAACTTCCTTAGCCCTGACTCTGTAAACATCATTTCACTCACATTTTTCCAGCTGAGAAGAAGGGAAAGGAGTTCCTGCTGGAGCCTCCAGCTGCCACAGGGGCACTGCTGGAGCTCTAAGAGGAAAATAGCTTTTCTCAACTCTAACAAGAAAATAATTTTCAACATTTAGGAAGTCTCTGTTGCTGGTGGTTTTAAACGTTACAATGTATTTTGCCTGTGGCCCTCCCAGCTCTTTTAAAACATAAATTATGCATTGATGAGGCCCCTGGGGGTTACATAAATAGACAAATAAGAGTCAAGCATGCAAGGTTTGTCGGTGACTTGTCTGGCTTGTGCAGCAGATAATTTTTTGAAGTAGGAGTGTAGCCTGTAGCCCTGCCATCCAGTCTCTTGTGTTATTTAGGGCTGTGTTCTGCCTTGCCTCTTTAAAATGGGTTTCAATGGAAATTATTGATTGCTTCCACAGTCCTAAGTTCTCTTGCAGGCATTTTTTCTCAAGGTGGACTCAGAAATTTCAGCCGAGTCAACAAATGCTGATGATTCATGGTTAGTTCGGCCCCTTTACCAAGAGGTCTCAGGAGTTAAACATTCATTCTGTTTCCTGTGGGAGAAGAAAGTGATGGCATAAATTAGAGCATTTTCTTGTGTATGTACATAACAGACTGCATTCCCATTTGTTTGGCCTGAAATGGAAAAAGCAGCAAATCTTTACCCATATACACTGTCCACAGAAATCCCTCTTGTAGCATAGGAACATTCTGCACACTGGTTGGGAATCGGGTCCTGTCTCTGACCATGTTTGCCCTTGCTCTTCACAGACTTTCTGTTCTCACCTACTTGCCTTTTGAGCTCTCTCACCTTGCTATTCTCAGCAGTTAGGCCTGGACCAGGATCGTAACCTCTGCCCAGCTGCACACAGGAGCTATCAGCATGATCTTGCTGGTGTCCTCAGGAGAGACAGCTCCTCTCTCAAACCCTGTCAAGACAAAAAAAGCCCACTGATACCAGTTCAGCTCTGGAGATGACTTTTGATCAAAGCTCCTGAATTTTGGTGGGGTTGTGTACCAGTAATGCGTTTGTTTGTTATTATTTTCCAGAATGACTTGTAGTTTGCTGCTTCTTAGCTATTCTCAGGCTTAAATGTTCTGCCTTTGCCCTGGTATATCCACCATGTAAAGGAAACCAATCTGTTCAGATCTGCTCTTCCCGTGCCTATGAAGATTTCTAATAGATAGTATCATCAGCAGGTTATTAGTAGAGGGCTCAGACATGCTTCCCATTAAAAGGTTTTGATCACCCTTGAAAAAGACTCAGAGTTGTTCTGGTTGCATTATCCTGCAGCAGGAGTGGAGTGGGATGCCCATCTAGTTGTTTACTGTGTTAAAGCTTTGCCTTAGGTCTTCATAGCTGATACAGAACCTTAAATCTGTTCTGTCCTTGCTCTTTTTGCTCCATTAGCAAAATATGTTGAATTTCAGCTCACCCATTTTATAAGAGCTCTTTGGATTGAGTTGGACAGAAAAGCCTGCAGTACCCTGGTGCGTTAGATAGATCCCTTTGTGCTAGGTGCTGTACAGTAGCACGGTACATCACAGTCCTCCTGCAGAGCACTTGCAGTCTGAAAGACAATGCAATGTGCAGATGAAGGAAGCCAGCTGAATGTGACGGTTACAGAGGGTGAGTCCAAGCAGCTAGACCCTGAGGAGATTGTGTCTGCAAACAGTGCTGTGGTGCTTTGGTTATTAATTCAGACAATTATTGTTGCTCATTTCATAGTGCCCGTGTTCCCCATATTGACTGATGTTACAGGACAGAAGTGAGAAAATTGGTATTTGGCCCTCAGTATTCAGTGGCAAAAGTCAGATTTCCAAAAGTGTGCAGTGTTGACACAAATTCAGGCCAGGGCTGAGATACCAGCGGGGACGGTTGGAGGGCAGCAAGATCAATTCATTGCATTATCAGCCAGAATGATTAAGTGGGCTGTATTTCCTCCTCTTCACTATGGATCGATCCACCATGCTACCTGCTGTGTTCTGGAAAAGTGAAAAAGAAATCCACGTAGCCCTGGGTTTGAATTATGCTGCTTTGTTTAGATGCGTTTTCCCCATATGCAGTTCTATGGCCTGCAGGATATTTTCCCTTGAACTGTTAGAAACACAACTTAGGTGCCACTCCTTCAAAATACTACAAAGACTTTTCCTTAACCTTAATCTGAAGGAACCAATCACTTAAATAAGCATTTCCTTCCTCGTTGTTAAAAGTCTAATACTAATTACACAAACAAGCAATTGGAGGATCTCATTACGGATTGATTGAAAACCGCAGGAAAGAGGGGTAGCTACAGCTAGCTAATGTCCTCCTAAGCTGTGCTGGTGTCTTACCAACCATTTGAAACCCCCAACAATCCAGTCAAGCCTCTTTGTCTTTTTTAACCAGAACTCAACTCTACTTTTCAGGTAAAGTGGATACTGCCTGAAATTCAGCTCTTGTTTTAATACCTCAGGTCTGGACGTTGAAGCTTATGTTTTGCTAATGCACAATGTATGAGCTTCCTTGGCTGCTTCATGCATGGGGTAAAGTTGTCTTCTTGGCCTGGTTTGCCTACAGAAGCAAATAGCTACAGAGATACCTGCTATTTGCTCTGAGAGAGTTTTGCCTCTGTGTGGTGGCTGAGGGAATTGAAAGGAGCAGAGCGAGTTCTTGAGAGATTCAGGGGATTTTGCATTTTCAAGGCATGAGCACAGAGTAGGCTCACGCAGCCCTGCAAAAGGGGATGGTGCTTGGGCACTGCCATCGTTTGCGTCTTAATAATGAGGAAGGCCATTTTTTGTTGTTTTCCCTTCTACCCCTCCATTTCCTTGACAGTTTTTATTCAGAATTATTGATCTGTCTACTGATTTGGTTGAATAATTGCGTGGGAGGTTGGGGAACTGAAGCAGAAATGTCCTTTTGATAAAAGCAATGTTCTGTCTTAGGAGGGCTTTTCTCTCTCCAAATGGTGTTAAATAGAAACAAAAAAAGAACGCAACAAATCGTTTCCACTGTCCTCTCAAGTTTCTCTCCCTGTTTTCTATATTCCCCAAGTTTTCCTAACAGTCCTTAGCAGACTTGATACTTTAGCGTAGCGGTAGTTGGGTCTTTCTTTTTGTATAGAAAATACGAGAGTGTTAACATTATACTGGGTGTGCAGCTCAGCAAGATATTTTTGTACATTTTATGTGGCATAGTCAAAAGCAATGCCATTTGTAAAATCCATGGGAGATCAAAAATACGTGTAATGGCAGTTCATGTGAAGTTAAAAATAAAAACCAGGATTTTTTTTCTTTTTTTGAAGCCACTTAGTTACAAAATATAGTTTGCTTTGAAGATATTAACTAAGCTGCATGACCCAACTCTCTTTTAACAGTTTATTTGGATTGCATAAGAAGGTCATCAATATGGTACACAATTTACTGTCCAGTCACGACTCAGATCCGCGGTACGCTGACCCACAGGTAAAGGCCCGGGTGGCAATGCTGTATCTACCTCTGATTGGCGTGATCATGGAAACCGTGCCTCAGCTTTATGACTTTACAGGTATTTTATATTCTGTGCTTTGAATATATGTTCATCTGCTCACAAGACTTGAGTGTTGTTTGGATTCTAAAATTGAACTGCAAAACCCTTGACTGTTGGATGAGGTTGTTTCTATTTCTGAATTATAACTTTGACATGTTTTCGCATCCGTTTCCTAAACTGCACTTGCAAAATGTATCTTCAATGACTGTTAACACTCAAAAGCTGCATTTGCCCACTTGTTTGCAGGAAGCAAAGAACTAACAATGCATTTTAGCTAACATCTGGCTGGCTACTGTATATGCATAGCCAGCCTCCATCTATGTCTCTGACCTGCTCAAAAGGTCACCCCGAATACTGCACTGTAGCAATTCCAAAGGAGAAACATAGTTCCTCTTCCTCCTCGTAGTAAGTGCTCTGTCAGCAACTCGTTTCAGGGCTGCTTTGCAAAGTGTCTTGAAGAGCAGCAGAGGTGGGTTGTATCAAATCAGGGCAGGGAGTCCAGTCTGGAATAGTTTGGGATTTGGAGTAGTCTTCTACATCCTTTCAGTTTAATGACACAACAAAGCTGCAAGTAAGGATTTGGAGTGAAGTATTCAAAGGGACAAAAGGTCTATTTTCAGAGAGGTTCTGGATACTAAGATTGTCTAGGTTGCATTTGAAAATTCTTGTTTTATTTGTTTTGCATGACCTCAAATAATAGTCCTGTTTACTTGCAGGACCCCACGAGCGTGATGATTTTCAGTTTGCATTCCCAGACAGTTCAATGAAACTAGCACTGTGAAGGGAGGCTGGGGAGAGCAGCTTTGAATTTGGGGATTGATTAGATGCACATGTTTCTTGGCAGAGAGTCACAATCAGCGAGGGAGGCCAAGCTGCGTCGCTGTTGATGATTACGAAAGCGAGGGTGGAAGCATGATAAGCCAGACAGTTGCCATGGCCATCGCAGGAACATCGGTCCCTCAGCTCACCCGGCCCAGCAGTTTCCTACTCACCTCATCGGTACAAAGCCATTTCTCCCTATTCCTTGACCCTCAATCTGTGTCAACAAGCAAATATTTACGCATGCAGGTCCTGTGGGGCTGATCAGTGAGTGGTAGGGACTCATATCAGTTTGCAGCTGGGAGTTACAGAGGGAGGCAGAGGCTGAAAGACAAGGGGGAGCAAATCATGTTTGCATGTTGTTGTGCCTGTCTCAGAGAGGGTATAATAAAATGCCAAGCAGGGATAAAAATCAACAAACCTCAGAAAATGGAAGAACTCTTTTTTTCTGATAAAGATTCTCTTTTTTCTGAAACAATCTGATAAAAGCTCTGTGAAGTGCAATGGTCATTATGAGCTCTAAGCCCTAAGCAAAAATTCCTACCACATGTAAATCCCACCTAGTTGAAGACATAAATGGGCCATTTCCCCTGTTCTCTGCACAGGGAGGGAATCCTCCTGATTCCAGTAGCAGGTAGGCTCTTCCATTTCTCTCTCCTCCTCCCTCTACTCCTGCCACAGGACCCCATTTTGCTGGGTTTTATGTGCACTCAAAGGGAGACACAGGTACATACATGAGATAATGAATGGAGCCCCTCTGCTTAACTGTTAACCTGCTGGAGGTTATTAAAGGCATCTTGAGGGAAGTGAGTATTTGCTGCCTGAACAGAAACTCATTCCTATAATGTGATTATTTTGGTGCAAACTGCTGCTTCACTCTTGTGACTTGACTATCTGTGGGCTCCACTGAGCTGTGGGGTTGAGAAAGAGAAATGTGTATCTCCTGGTTGTTAGTAAAAGATGTTTATTCACCTCCTGTTCCTATTTGGTAATTATTTAGGCTGGGGTGGTAGGTGGTGCAGATCCTTTTGGTGAAGATTGAAGTGTTTGGATGTGAAATACAGTGTGGCAAATGTCTTGACCTGTCTGTTTTAGAGTGGCAGGCAGCACTCCACATTCTCAACAGAGTCCAGCCGCAGCCTTCTGATCTGTCTCTTGTGGGTGCTCAAGAACGCCGATGAAAGTGTCTTGCAGAAATGGTTCACAGACCTGTCAGTGTTGCAGCTCAATCGCCTGCTGGATTTGCTTTATCTTTGTGTATCCTGCTTTGAATACAAGGTACTGCTATATTGTTTAAACCTGAAGTTCCTCCTAGGGCTTGCTGAGGAACTTTACACTCCCATCCTTTACACGACTCCAGAAAGGCATTTCCTGCTCTCTCCAAAGTATTTCCTGTATTCAAAATCCCAAGGCTAAGCGCTTCTGTGTGCAATGTCTAGCCTTTTTCCATGTTTAGTTTTCAGCCATGCAAATGTCTGTGCCTTGTTTCACTTCTTACGCGGTTTATGCTGCTTGCCACTCATCTGGGAACTGCTGCAGGGAAAGGGGATAGCTCTTGGCCATTTTGCTTACTATCAACAAGAAGAGAGTTTTCTGTAGTGGTGCTGGAGTCTGGGTAGATTATTTAGCTAGCAGCTAAACCTATATTCCTTTCTTGACGTATGTCTTCAGACAGGAAAGATATTTTGAGTTGTTAATGCTTAGAAAATATCCCTGTTTGAAAGAATCTTCCCTCATGGTCTCATTTGAAACTTGCAGGGAAAGAAAGTGTTTGAAAGAATGAACAGTCTGACATTCAAGAAATCAAAAGACATGAGAGCCAAACTTGAAGAAGCTATTTTGGGAAGCATAGGGGCAAGGCAGGAAATGGTCCGAAGAAGCAGAGGACAGCTAGGTAAGTAAAGAAGTCTTCTGTGCTGTCAGCTTTTTCCAAAAACTGCCACTCCAATCCCCAAAAATTACTTGCACCCATCTGTGGTGTGACATGCTACCCATGAAGATCTTCAGACAAAGGGGCTCCTAGAAAAAGCTGTTCACAGTTTGCAGCTTGCTTCACGGGGTTGGCAAAATCTCTACACTTTTCCTAAGTTCCATCTGCAGGCAGTTTATTTGTTACTTGATTACATCTTTCACAGCCACCTTCTAGTATGTCCTGTGCAAGGATCAGAGTGGAAAACAAACTGCCTGATCTTGCTTTGGATATTTCTGCTAATTTAATGAGGCTTGAAATAGCCAGTAGGTGGGGTAACAAGCACCTCGTGATGATTTTTGCTGTTTATGTTGTCTGGGAAGAAGGGTGGCCCAGGGATTAGGACAAGAATCAGAACTGGGTTTGGTCACCTACTGTGCCATGGGCGTCCTGGTACATGTGAGCCAGTTATTGTGGACTAAGTTGCATAATTATTTTAGAGGCCTAATTAATTGATCCTTTCAGAGAGATGGGGATCTTTGTATTTTTTTTCTTAATCTGGCTTGATTGCCTTTATTACTTGAAATTCCTCTGCCCTCCCAGCAGTGAGAATAAAGACATAAAAGACTGTGAGGAGGGTAAGGAGGTCTCAGCACCATCCTGAGAACTGTGCTGGTTGAGGACAGCAATATCAGACTGCTGAGGATTGCCATACCCAGGCTCCTTATGTAGTCCAAGGAAGGTGTTTCTCTTAGCAGCCCTGGTAGCTACCTCCCTGATTTGAGTATCTCAGCTACACAGTGGTCTGGTTTGCTCACTGCTCTCATGGAGGAAAACTGCTGCAAGTGAAGTTGCCTGTCATGCCACTCAGCAGTGACAGAATTAGGGGCCACGTAAACATCTTGGGTGAGTTCCACAGCCGTGGGCTCTTAAGAAGTCATTGTTTGCTGTCACCTCTCACTCGTGAACAAACCTAGAGCTGCTACCCATGAGAAAAAAAAAATAGCATTAGATGACTGCTATTGTTTTAATATTATCCTGCAGAGAGAAGTCCTTCTGGGAGCGCATTTGGAAGTCAAGAGAATTTGAGATGGAGAAAGGATATGACTCACTGGCGTCAAAACACAGAAAAGCTTGACAAGTAACTCTGCCTTATCCTTCTACATTAACAATGTGACAGTGCCTGTGAGAACGCAGGGTCTCTCTCCCCATACAAGGTCAATGGCAGCGGTCCACTTAGCTCTTGTGTGAGCAGGTTTGGGCCCTCAGTTGGAACAGGGCTGGCAGTGTGCAAATAGCTTTCAGCCCAACACTGCCCTATCTGACTCTGCTTTTCCACTGTCCCTTGCTTTCTTAGATTTTAAAATGAGATTTAAAGAGACTGATACAATCCATTACCTTCTTAAAACCCTGTAGTAAGCTGTAATTTAGAGAGAAGATCCATTAACGATATTCACAGATAGCATATATATCTCATGTCATATTTCCTTTATTCCATAAGAGCATTCTGGAGTTGTCAAAGCTCGCTTTCCTTTCCTGTCCTAATCCATCACTTTGATTGTTTTTCCACATGTGCTGTGCTTTTAGAAGCCACAAACCAGCCAGGTACTGTAGCATTGGTGTGCAGTTCTTATAAATTGCCATTTTGTACATCTGCAGACTCAATCATCACAGCATTGTTTGTGATGCTTGGCAGAAGTTTTCAGTGTGTGTGTGCAACTGGTTGGAATGAGCTCTTTTTGCTTATTACACCCGTTTCCTTTAAAATTCCCTCTCTTGGTGTGGTTTAATCTGGAGGGCTCAGGACTTGTGTTTGAGCTTTGCTGTGCACGCTTTTTGTTTCCTCAAATTGCAACCTGGAGTCTCCATCCTTCCAGCAAGAGAATTGTTCCTAATCTTAGGAAATCAATCTCATCCCAAGTGAAGCTCTGAAGAAGCTGGGGAATGGGGTCCTCAGAGCCTGGATGGAGACAGAGGGCAGGCCAAATTTTACCCTTGAAGACATTGACACTTCCTGGAGTTGAAAGTACATCTTTACAGCTTCTAATTCCTTTGTCCAACCCAAGAATGTCATCTCTTGTTACGTCAGGTAGTGGCTTTTTGTCCAAGACTCCAGTCCCGTTGAGGCATTGGGAAAGCCAAATAACCATTGTGTTTCAACCTGCTCATGAAGTGATGTAGGTATAGATTTTACCTCGGCACAACTCCAGAGCTGTGGACAAAGTTAAACCAGATTAAAATTTGGCCTGAAGAACTCATCAGTTCACTGCCAGCACTGGGTCTGAGCCCTCTTCCCAGGAGGACCTTATATACATGTTAAACAGCTGTGGAATACTTTGATGGTCGAAGGATGGTATCTCACCCCACAAAATAATCTGCTTAGATAACTCCACATATTAGACTATCTAACTCTACATATCTACACATAGGAGATAACTCTACTGCTTTTTAACCCATACTTGCTTACTGTGAGCTGGGTCCATCACACTCCCCTCCTGTGGCACTGCAAGTGTGTCCTGCAGGCATAGGTAGAGTCTGGCCCTTTGAAACCTAGTAAGCAAGACTTTTCACACGGAGAATTGTGCACAGCTCACTGCAGGTGGTGTATTTTATGCAGATGGTATTACTTTTCATAGGGCCAGGCCCCAAGGTTTCATATTCTGGAGCCTGAAGAGTAGGTAATGAGTGTATGACCCAGCTCCCAGAGGAAGCAGAGTGTGGCAGGGGAGTGTTGCTGCAATACAGGTCCCAGCGCCGAGTCAGCTGCTGTCCCTTTTGTTGTGTATTTTGCTTGGAGTTTGTCAGTTCCCATGGGTCACACTCCTGCTGTGATTTGGCCTGGCATGAGTCTGTCAGAGATGGTGCCTGCAGTAGGACAGGCTGTTGTTGGGCTCTTTAAACACACTGCTGGATGTTTGCCAAACGCAGCTTGTGCTACTGAAAATAGGTGGTTGCTGCTGAATTCCTGGGGCCACCGGTGTGAATGGGTGTATGAATGTTGTAAGCCTTTCCGGGAAAGTGAGTGCTTGGCATGGAACAGCAGAACAGCGTAGTTTGTCTTGGGGAGGAAGATACTCTTCGAGAACTGTAATAGAATGTAGCTTAAACGGACAAAGATTGCACCCTCACAGCACACACTGTGCTACAAGCGGTCTGGCTGCTGGGGACAACAGTGCAGATATACTAGCTCGTGTAGCACCACCTTGTGTCCATAGCCCGTGACATAAAACCATACGTTCTGGTCCTGGTTGTGCTGTTGCATGCCTAATGATGCTACTAAACCAGTTTTGAGTTGGACTTTGATTCTAAACTGTTGTTGTTTTCCTGGGAGAGTAACAAAGTGTCAGAAAGTAGTGTGATCTCCCCTGAGCATGATGAACGTAAATCCTGTGTAAGTTTGTATATGTAAAAACCCCAAGTCTTTCTTCCTGTCCTCTTAATGGATGCATTGAAATATCCTTGTAGTGTTGTCCAGTAATAAATATACGCGTTGTGACTGGGGTTTTTCTGCTAATGTGAAACTATTTTGACTGGAAAATAGGTAGGTCTGCTTCTTAAACAGAGAGTAATTTTATTGCTTTCTTTTCTCTGATTAGATCAAGGGCAGAGATAGAACATGAGGCACTTATCGATGGAAATCTTGCAACGGAAGCAAATCTGATTATTTTGGATACGCTAGAGATAGTTGTACAGGTAAGGATGATAACAGAGAAGTAAGAGCATTATGATCACCTGGCCAGGCAGCGGTTTGTTAACCAAAACCTTCCTGCTGCTCTTAACTGCCCAAATGCTGTCAGAACTGTTCAGTTCCCCTGCTGCAGGGGGAAGGGTGGTAATGCCTCTCCTAATCCTCAGCCTGTAACAGTCTGGTTTTACATTGCAATAGCTTCCTTCAGCCTTCTTGAAAGTTGTTCCTTTTTTGTAGTATAAGAAGTGGTTGTTCACAAACTCGGTAATGAACTCTAAAAAAATTCCGTGTCCTGCCCTATTCTGACTCCTCTAGTTCTTCCCAAATCTGCCGCAAGTCATTAGGTTCCAGGTCAGCCTCCTGTATCTGTACTTACTTTGCACGGTGCAGGAAAGCTTCCAGGCTCCTTGATCTGTGTGCACAGCCCAGCTATTTTCTCACTCCCCACGGGTGAGCGAGGACACACGGCAGTTTCGTCCCCTGCTTTCTGTACAAATGAAACCTGGGCACAGGCTGCAAGCAGGCAGTAGCAGGCTTACCAAATCTGCCTCTGAGCTGCAGAGAGACCCGGGAGTCCCAAGGGTTGCACCTGAATAATCCACCACACTGTACCTCTAGTAGAACAGGGTCCCCAAAGGTCAGAGCCTCATCGGGTAGAAAGCATCATCATTCCACCGGCTTTAGCGCGTGGGTCAGGTTTCATTACCTGGGGGTGGTTGATTCAGTGATGTGACTGTTTTGCAGGCCCAGCTAAGTGGATAATTTCTCCATTATCCAAAGGGCTTTTCAACAGAGTTACTCTCTCTGTCACACAGACACAAATACACATGGGAGGTTAATTTTTTGCTCATGCAACTCTTGGTTTACTTTTGACTGCAGACTGTTTCTGTGACGGAGTCCAAAGAGAGTATCCTCGGTGGGGTGCTGAAAGTGCTTCTGCACAGCATGGCCTGCAACCAAAGCGCACTTTATCTCCAACACTGCTTCGCCACACAGAGGGCTTTGGTTTCAAAGGTGAATTCTCTGCGGGTGCTATAATATATCCTGAGCAGCATTGATGGAGGATGGGACTGTTTTCTTTCTTTGCATCGGGGTCACTTCACCAAGCGTTTATTATTTTGTGCAGTATTGATTTTCAGGAAGCGTGGTCTGGGGGTTGATAAAATCTGACTGGTTTTCATGATCAGTACCTGTATTTATGCACCTTGGGTTTGATGGCTGCATGCAAAGGTACAGTTCACGTAGCCCAAGTGTGGTGTGGGTTCCTGCTGGCTGGTGGTAAGTGGGTAGGGGCACCTAGACAGTAGGGAGCACAAAGCACAGGTGGAATTTAACCTGTATGACTCTCACTTAAAATGGATTTGTTTTACTGGGCCCATAATTTATAATTTCTCAGTTTCTCTAGGTGTACTGGGAAAAGCTCAAAGTTTTAAGCCTGAGTTTTTGGAACGGATGCAAATCGGTCTAAGGGTGTAGAAGTAGGAGCAAGTTGAGGGAGTAGGTAAAATGAGTTGCCTTCCCGTGCTTTTGCCTTACTGTACAACTGAAGTGATTCAAATTAGCATAATTCCCCTCAAAACAGAGGGGATTGGATTTCTTCTAATGCCAGATGCTCATTGCTGAGGATTGCCCTGGCGTTTTTGTCTGAGTGCTGGTTCCTGTCTGTCCAAGCACTAATTTTCTCATGTGCTGTTTTTCCAGTTCCCTGAGCTGCTATTTGAAGAAGAGACTGAACAGTGTGCAGATCTGTGCCTGAGGCTCCTGAGACACTGTAGCAGCAGTATCAGCACGATACGGTCACATGCGAGTGCCTCTCTTTACCTTCTGATGAGGCAAAACTTTGAGATTGGGAATGTGAGTAGCTTGCTGCACTGCATTAGGTTATTATTACATGTAAACTGGTGGGGACTGCTGGGCGGAGCAGTGTGTGTTCCTGCGGGAGAAAGGCTGTCGGCAGGGCTTACCGTCAAAATGAGCATGACATCCAAAGGGAAGAGAGGCACACAGAAGTGACATGACTTTGCCTAGCTCCTGATCTTGCAGTACCTCACACTGCTGGTCAGTGCCCAGCAGGAATGTCCGGTGTCAGAGTCCCAGCTGTAGGCCCAGAGTCTCTTTGCAGGCAAGCTGCCTCTCATGTTGATTTACAGAGGGATGCAGAGCCCTGCCTGGAGCATCCACTGCAGGAGTTTCCAAACCTGTCAGTTTTGAAGGTTTGCATACTCTTCAGATTGGACAGTTTGCACTTGAGGGGACTGTTTGGAGGAGCTCCCCTTTGCCTTGCTTTCCCACATCTCCAGGTGAGAGCAGAAACAGCCACACAGCCCTTTCCGTGGCACAGCTAGTATGTGTGTCCTTTCTGAAAGGGCTGTGTTAGTGGAGTTAGCAATGCTAGAATTCTGTTTTCTTCACTTCTTGCCTCTGTTTACATCTTAGCTTGAATCACCCATGTGCACTTTAAATTGTGAAGAAAATTCCCAGCCTTCACTCTTCCAGTTAGTATTTTGCAGGCATACATGTAGCTGTGTATCACAAAGTGCTCCTCCAGACTTCTTTGTTTGTGCTGCTTTAGTTACAGCCCCCCACGCTGAGTAGCAGAACTGGAGGGACCCACTGGTTCTGGGCACAGGGACTGTTAGTGGATTGATAGCAGCAAGTCAACAGTGACTCCAGTCTTTAGGCTAGACCAAACCAAAAGCAAGTCTCTAGAATGAAGGCTGTATTCACGAGGGAGTTGAGCATCATCCTGTTCAGGGTGCTTGACAGGAGAGCCAGGAGAAGGAGAGAAAACTAAAACTTTTGCAGCATAACCTTCACCTGGAACTAAATAATGCTGTCATCAGATTACAGAGTCAGCAGCACCAGAGATTTATTGTAACCACTGCTCTGTGACAGTCCTTTTCACAAAACTTGTGTTTTCTTTTTTGTATCGGGTGTCTGTCAGGAGGAGGGTGCCATGACCAGAGCACTGATGTTGCAGCAGACTGTTGTAGTATCTCCAGGGTGTTGAAATACAATAACAATTTCTCTGTTGCAGAACTTTGCCAGAGTGAAAATGCAGGTGACCATGTCTCTCTCATCCCTGGTGGGGACGTCCCAGAACTTCAATGAGGAATTTTTGCGACGTTCCCTGAAGACTATTTTGACATATGCTGAAGAAGATCTGGAACTTAGGGAGACAACATTTCCTGATCAGGTAAAAGAAATGCCCCAGAAGAAGTAGCGTGTGGTTCATTAACAAGGCTGTTCTTAAACTTTCACCTATAGCTGGAATCTGCATGTGTTCTGTGAAGGAGGTACATTTTTTTTTTTATCACCTAAGTACATAAAACTCAGGTTCTTGATTAATTAGCACACCAAGGTGCAAACACACAAAGGTTCAGAGTGACTGTGGTCCAAACATGGCAGTATGTAGCTCAAATTCCATTGCCAATTCATTACAGTAGTATATTTTTTACAGGTCCAGGATCTAGTGTTCAACCTCCATATGATCCTCTCTGACACAGTTAAAATGAAGGAGCACCAAGAAGATCCAGAAATGCTGATTGACCTGATGTACAGGTAGAGTTTATAACCGTTGCACTGCAGGGACAGTAGATGTCAGTGCTCCACATGGTGTTTGAACAAAGCTTTGTACCTACTGCACTTCCTGTGTTTAGAGCGTGAGGTATTTTATCGCTGTGAACTTTGATTATTTGTTTTTTATTAGCAATTACTTTACGACAACCTTAAACCTCTTTTACACTGCTTACCATGATTCACATTTCACCTGAAACCAACACAGTTACTTGCTGTTTGGTTTTGGACTCAGATGTTGCACATTTGAGCCCTTACAGAGCTTGTTTTTGGAGCAGTTCCAGGTCTTAGTGCTCATGGACCAATATGTACCTGTCTGTTTTGTGGTGTTGATAGGTTTTGTTTGGCATTTATGTAGCTTATCTTTGATAAAAGTAGTTTCCATTCCCCAGCAGTCTCTGGCAATCTCATCCTCCACCTGAGTAAAGACAACTCTCCCTGCTTATATCAGGGAAAATTTAAGGATCTTCCAGGACCTGTTTGCACAAAAGGCTTTTTGGTGGTGGTACATTTAATGGTCTTCCTATACAAAAGATATTCCAGAGCCATATTAAGATCCCAACTACCAAATTGCATGGTGTTGTCTGCACAAATGGTCCTGAAGGCTTCTCAGAAGGCAGCAGAGATTTTGTCATAAGCAGCCAGGCAGGTCTGCTCTGATTGTCTCACATCTTTGGCTTACCACCAGTATCCACGTGAAATATGAGCTTTGTTCAAGAGCTTCAGCAGTCCCATGTAAAAGCGTTCTGCTCTCAGGGGGTAACTGCAGTTGCTTGCCTGACACTAGCTGGCTCAGAAGTCTATAAAGTAATTTAGGGTAACTTTCCATCTATATAGCTCCTTATTTCATGTATTTCTAGATAGCCTGGCACTGAGTGTGGTTGTTATTTAAGCAGAAGTAACTAAATACTAATCACAGATGTTTCTTTTCAATTAGGATTGCAAAGGGCTATCAGAATTCCCCTGACCTGCGCCTGACGTGGCTGCAGAACATGGCTGGAAAGCACTCCGAGAGGAGCAATCATGCCGAATCAGCCCAGTGCCTGGTCCACTCTGCAGCCTTGGTGGCTGAATATCTAAGCATGCTGGAAGACCGAAAATACCTCCCTGTAGGGTGTGTTACATTTCAGGTAGGAATCATCCTCCTTAATGGATTTTGGGTTTTGTCATCTGCTGCTGATATACCGAGTATCTCCATGTGCCAGGTATTACTGTGCCTACGTACTCATACTGCACTTACTCTCTTTTGGGGAGAATGCATTACAGCAACTTCTGAAAATCTTTATTATGCTTGAAGACTGTCTTTGTTCCCCTGAGTCTTTACATCCGTAGTACCAAGTGAATCCAGTTCTTTTTATTTCTCCATTTAAGTTATGGGTTTTTACCCTCTTTGATCTAACCATTTTGTGGTGGGTGCAGTTGATGAAAGTGGTTCCTGTGACTAGTAATGTTAAGCAGGACAATACTGAGTAGAGCAAACAAGCACATACTTAGCTTTGAATGTGTAGGTGGTCCAGTCCAGTTAGTTTAAGCATGTACTGTGTTTGTTCAGAAGGAAATTAAGCAAAATGCATGTGAAAGCTGCCTCTTTAACAATTTTAGGATTTGATTGAGAATCATCTGGCTTTCAAAGTGTTGAGAGTTTTGAATGCTGTTTAAATTGAGTAAAAATATTTTATCTACATTATATCTTCTTAGAACATATCTTCTAATGTTTTGGAAGAGTCAGCAGTTTCTGATGATGTTGTATCACCAGATGAAGAAGGTATCTGTTCTGGAAAGTATTTTACAGAAGCTGGTCTGGTGGGATTGCTGGAACAGGCTGCAGCATCTTTCTCCATGGTAGAAGACTTTAATTTCTTTACCTATCTTCTTCAGCAATCTTATACTGCTGGGCAATATGAAGGAAAATGTTTTCTCTGTGTATAACTCTATTGTAACAACTTAATTTGCATGGAGCATTGGGAGTTTTAGTTGTTCAAGACAGCTCGGTTTGCCCTCTGGACTAAACTGCAAAGAACAGGATCTGGGACCAAGAGGCCTTTGTGTGTCTCCAGTGTCTTTCACTTCAACACTGCACGTTCGGGAGTTCGCAACAGTAAAGAAAGGCTGTAGTGTTCTTCCTCCTCTTCAGAAAGAGTGGGCCGAGAGCTTTATGTGAGCAGTGTTAATGAGCTGGTGGTAGTATATCCATCAGAAACCAAGGAAAGCAAGTGTATTATTTCCCACAACACAATACAAAACAGTATTCAGTGGGTTTAAGTACAAACCGCAATAACTCCAGAGCGAAGACCTAGAACCCCTGCTGCGGCTGGCTAAGCCATGCGATGCAGCGTCTCTGCCCGCTGTCAGCTGGATCCCGTTGGAGACACCCTGAGGAAACTTCACAAAGACCATCTCCTGGAGTGCCAAAAGTTGGATGTAGAAGTCACTTAGGTTGAAGATGCACTAAATAGAGTGAGCTGTACTGGGCCCTTAAGCTTCCATATTTCATTCCCATAGATTTGGTTAGGATCCTATTTAGCTTGTGGTGCTCTTGTGCATACATCCATCCAAAATAGCCCAGTTTTGATTCTGTTAATAATCTCATATATTAATAGCAACGTGTAATGCAGTAGGCTCTTGATTCCAAAGGTGACTGGGGATTTTACTCCATTCGCGTATGGGTATATTTTAAGAAAAGGTGCTGATTACATCATAGTGACACCTTTTCATTTTGCAGTTTTATAATTTAAATGCTGATAGTATGTATCATTCTCACTGTTGAATTGCTGGAGCGATCTGATGGACCTTATTTTTGTAGGCTGGCATGTATGAAGCAGTTAATGAGGTTTACAAAGTCCTAATTCCTATTCATGAAGCTAATAGAGATGCCAAGAAGCTATCCGCTATTCATGGTAAACTCCAAGAAGCATTCAGCAAGATCGTTCACCAGGTAATGATTTGAATTTTCAGCTGCAGTGTGAATGGTGAAGAAACTTCAAATGCTCAATGCAAATAAAAACTACCTATTAAGGAAAAACCATTTTAATGAGATTACACGAGGATTGTCAGATGGTGGTCCACAGTAAATGCACGGGTCACTAACAGGATTTTTTCTCTCTGGACATTTAACGTGGGAAACATGAGAGAACATCCCATACCAAGTTTCACTGTAACTTCAGAAATATCCACAAGTTAAAAATTCCAATCATCTGTCAGTTTTTCCTTTCAGATATTGTTTTAAACTATATTTTGCATGCTGCATTTCTGGGAAAAACACTGTATCTTGCCTTTAGCCTGATCGGCAACATTCAGAAATGTTGGGGTTTTATTTGTCTGTTCATATGGTGGATAAATTATTGAAGGAACCTTTCTAAACTTAGATGGTGCAAAACCCACCAACTTAAGTGCTGAGCAGTTGATGAGAAACATCAGAAGTTATCAACCCTCACAAAGCTCAACCAACCTCAGCTAAGCAGGAGGCACGAGCACTTAATACGTGCTTCTTGAGAGCTGCTATCTTCTAGGAGAGGCTCGTTGGGTGCATGCCTTTCCATCAGGGCAGGCAAGCCCTTGGCAGACCCTCCTCCAGTACGTGCCGGTGCTACTCTAAGCCCCTCACCCCAACCAGCTTTCTGGTCATGGGCTGCTGGGTACATTGTTTGTCTGTTGGTGTAGTTACCCCTATGCTGCCATCAACTGCTCAGTAGATGTTAATCAGTGCATCGATTTCATAGGATCCAGCTGAGAGTCTGGTGGTTTTTTCGGTGTTTTGGCATTGCCAGATTCCTGAGGTTAAGAGTACAGGTAGAGGACAATCATTTGAGTGTCCTACTAGGCCACAGAAGGCTGTTTTGGATGCATGATGACTTATAATCATTGAAACCGTTTCAGGTTTATGATACCTTACATTGATGGTCATGTTTTGGCCTTTGAAACTTTTTTTTGGTTTCTGTGACATGCGCTTTTTACTTTTTATTACACAGAGTACTGGCTGGGAGGTAGGTAACTCCATTTTAGTTAGTAAAGAACACTAATAGATTTTTCAGATGACTCACGCCAATGCTTGCCCACATGTGCTAGTTGTGGGTATTTCTGTTGCTGTCTGCTGTTAAAACAATTCATTAACCAAAGAAATACCAATAAACCGATTGTGGTTGTAGTAGGAAATTCTTCATAAGAAGCTGTAGGTAGTGCATGGATGCTGATGTGTTCCACTAATGAGGTTCTTTGGTGAATGAGCCACTGTATCATCACTAGTTTGTTTTTATAATTTGTTTATATTTCTTTTCATCAGCATTGACACAGAATATCATCCCTTCATACCATATTTTCACCCCACCCACAGGGGTCGATTTAAGCAATAATGCTCAGAGGTACTGAAACACAAAACCGGTCTACTGCAATGTGCAGAGCACATCTCAGAATAGACTGCTTCATTCTGTTCATTTAAGAACAATCAATTTGTTATGTGGCTGTTTATCTGGCAGTAAAATAGTTTGGTTGTGTTAACTGGAGTCAGTTTTGCTGCTTTCATTTTTGTAGAGGCTGTTTGCTCACATTTCTACAACACACACCATGAGAACCAGACATTTGGATTAAAAATAGACAAAGCAGTCTGCTTCATCCACAGCTGCACACCGCACAGCGAGTTTGATAACTCGGGCCCTAGTCCAGTCAACACAGTGGGTACATGAGTGTTGAGAAGTCTCAGAAGACATTTAAAATGTTTTGTGGATATGATGTGACATTATTTGCTTAGTCTTCAGCTGTCCAGTTAATCTCTGCTTTTCTGTGAATCAAGCAACTCAGTATGGGCCATCTCACTCCATGTTTCCACCACAGGAGAGCATTTAAGCCCACAGTTCCCAAACCAGGGCCAAGAACGAAGTTCTTGTGCATTGTGCGACACAAATAATTTGGGCTGATAATGTCTGAATGTCATTTTTAATTCTGGCCTAGCATGAAATGAAATTCAGCAGCTTAAAAGTAACCCCTGACACTTAAAGGCTGGCCCTGTAAATCGTTTGCTTGTTCCTGTGGGAAGTCCCAGCAGACGAGGCAGCACAGCAATCCGGAGTACATGTTGTAGGAGTGTAAATGGTCTGTGTTCAATAGCCAACAAACATGAAGGCCTGTGAGCATCTATTTTGATTAGTCTGCCCCTAAATCGACCCCTGAAGAAAATTCTGCCATTGGTTATGAATCTAACATCACTCAGTCATGTTTTACTGCATGGTAAAAGACACCCATGGTTTCTGTTCTCGTCTGTCATCGTGCTCCTTCATTGCCACACTTTCTCTGATCTTTGTGCTTTGTAGCTTTCAGATTTGTTGCATGTTTTGCCCTTTTTCCTTATTTTAAATACTTTAATTGATGCTTACCCTTTTTTATTTTAAAGTTTATTTGCTGCCAATTTGCTGCTTGTTTGTTTTTTGGAATTTCCCTAATTAAATACTTTCTGTTTTCTCCTCTATCGCCCTGGTTGCTGACCCTCCTCCCCACTCTTACTATTGTCTATTGTGGTAAGTTCCTACTTGTGGAATTTTTTTCCCCGCCTTTCTCCCTTTTTTCCCCTCCCGTTTCATTTTTTGTTTTACACTGTGGAACCCCTAGTTTCATTTTACCAAAGAGCTATGCCAACAGCAGGACCCCCCTTCATGTCACAAGGAAAGCAGTATTGCCAACTACAAGCACTGAAGCATCCTGAGTCTGGCACCAATGCATTTCTGAGACCTGCTTAAACATACCAAGTGGTGGGTTTTTCTGTTTGTGTGTTGGTTCATTGAATAAATGTCAAATTAATTATTTTTGTTTACTTTCCAGTTAGGAAAGTTGTTAGGAAAAATCTTTTCATGCTATGCCATGAGAATTCAAAACTGCTTTTTAAAGTATGCAGGGTGAGGTTGCCATCAAAGAGCAGGACTCCAGGAGCTGGTACTTTCAAAAAATCAATATTGGAAGACTTGTCATAGTTGGCAACACTGCAAAGGACCTTGGGTTAAAATTGAGCGAGAAAATAAAAATGCTTAGTTTGGTAAAGGTGGTTTGATTTCGCATTCTGCACCGTGTGTATGAAGGAGTTACTTGTATTCCTACATACTTGGGGCTGACTCTGCCTTCAGGCAGCTGCTACTGTGTTGGTCTTGGTGAAGAAAGCATATAATCACTCTTGCGTCTGATTTTTCAAATATTGTTGGCAAAGCTTTTTGTCTGCGTGCAAGAGATAACTCTAAAACTTTATTCCCAGCAATTTTGAAAGGTATTTACCATGCATAATAACAAATCATAAACCTTCATAAATCATGATGGCTGTTATGTGCTCTGCCAGTTCTGTAATGGCTATTCAGTGTTCACCTTCATTCTCTTCGCCTCCCAAAGACCTATTATTTTTCATAAAATAATAGGAGATAAAATGCTTTTAATAATTTCTCCCTCATATCTGCATTTTTAGCTCTTTTCAGAAACAAGACCATGGAGTATTTTTAAGTTATTTCTTTTGTTTTTAGTACTGTGATTAGATAGACTTTGGTATTGGCTAAACTTCAATTAAAAGATCCTAGTACAGAGCTGTCCCGTGTTCTTAACGCTAGGCAAGAAACTGAGCACTCCTAATCTCAGGGGGCTGGCAGCTACTGAATGTCTGTGTGAGGCAAGGAAGAGCCCGTAGGTGTTTGCTCTCCTGGAGGAGTGTGTTTGCAGCCCCTTGCTTCCAGGTACAGACCCCCGACAGGAGTCACAGGCGTTTCGTGGCTGATGGATCCAGGGCTTTGTGGGGAGATGTTTCTGTCGCAGTAGGGGCTAACCAGCGCTCCTCGCTGCCAGCTTTTCTCCCCGGGATCCTTATGATAACTGAGTTTCAGCGACTAGGTTTGTCAGGAGAAGCCAGAGCAGCTGGTCTTCATGACGATGAACAAGTTTATAAGCTGGGAGCTGCCTTCACATGGGGGCACTGAATCTCACCAGGCTTCCCTGCTGCTACTGCTCCTGGGACTTCCCAATGCCCTATTACTCTTATTTTATGCATTTAGTAAATGCCACCAGAACTCCTTATTCATTGATGCTGATCAACAGACAGCATTTTCTTCCTCACTCACTGTTATTTTTACAGCAACATAAATGCACACTGCCTGTAACGAATAGTTGTCTGGGCAGATGTCCACATGGCAGATACTTTGTGGGGACCAGGTTCTGCAAACACTTCATAGCCTGGAAGTCACTCGTCAAGTAGGTAGGCAAAAACACCTGAGCTAGAAGAGCAGCAGTGTGTCCTCCATCAATGGGGTCTGCCCTGCACCCATGGGTTGGAGCAGGATCCCACCGACTTCCACGTGGAGCGTGCCCAGGCCCCGTATAAGGTTTGGGGAGATATTTTGTATGGCGGTTCCCCTTGGGCAGACACGATGCTACCTTGGGAAATGCTTTGAGAAAGGAGCCCTGCAATCAGAGTCTTCTGCCTATAACGCTGAGATTGAATTGAAAAAAATAGCATAGGAAGCTGGAAATGCTGGGCATTGAGGGATTTCAGCGTGGGTAGTATTGTCCGTGTTGTGCTTCTGGGGATGGCTGTGGTGTGGCGAAACCCCGTAGTCTGCGCTGGCAGTGGAGCTGGATGAAGGCCTCTCTCTGGAGGAGGGGTGCTTGAAGGGACGGGCTAGAGCAGGCGTCCGAGGAGCCGCCCGCGACACGTTAAGCATATGAGCAACTCTCGGTGCAGCTCCTTGTTTTCTTAAATCGGAGCGTGTGTCTACGCTCTCGCCAAAGCAGAGACAATGAATTTGTATCTGTTGATGTCCCATAGTGAAGCCAAGATGTGGCCCGTGTGTATTAGGCAAGACTTCTGCTGGCTCTGGTCACTTCAGGCTTCACTTCCACTTCAGAGCTGGGCGTCGGTGAGCTTCACCCCCCTGAGGGCGCTTGGGGCGGGCAGCAGCCCTCACCCCGAAAAGGTGACGCCGCGTCCTCCTGGCTGCGCCTCGGGCGAGAGGAGCCAGAGCCGTGCCCGGGCAGCTCCGGTATGACGGCCCAGAGTTTCCTCCAGGCCAAGAGAAGGTGGTGGCTTGCCGGGACGGTGCTTTTACCAGTCTCTGGAGTTTACCTGAGCGTGGGTTTTTTTTTTTTAGTTTGGCTTATTTATCCTCTTTGCCTTCCATAGATCATGTTCACCATCACCACAAGAGATCAGTTTTTGCCATAGCAAAATACTAACAAAAAAATCATACATGGCAGCCAAGACATCTCTAAGTGCTTTTGAAACCAAACGCTAGCCCAGATTCAGAAACATTGAGCGTTATATACTACATCACACTTTCTCACGAGAGTAAAGGTGAACATTTCAGAGTTTCTTGCTGAAAGGCATTTCTGGTTTGTGCATGCAGCGTGAGATTTTTTTAACAAAATCAAAGGTGTGATTAATTTTTAAAGCGTTTTTCTTCTCTCTCTCCTAATCAGATTTTCTTCGTTACTTTTCCAGCAAAAATCTTTCTTGTTTCTCTACTTTCGTTGCACTTCTGGGCCAAATTCACCACTGGCTCAAATGGAAGCAGGTACATGATACAGTGGATTGCATCTGCTTTCACCAGGAGTGACTTTGGCCCTCTGTACTAGACATTAGTTACTAGAAGAGAACGTAACACCTTCCAGTTGACATGCTAAAAAGCACTTGGTGTGCGTGTGAGTGAACTGGACATGGACTTCGGCCCAATCCTGCAATTACTTGAGAGTGGATTAGGGAGGCTCTGGTGTGGGTGATTCTCAGGGGTGTCTGTGTGCGATATCCTCGCTGCGTGCCGCACGATGTCAGCGACTGGACTTCCCCGTGCCTGTGCCTACAGGCTGCGGACCAGGCTAAGGGGTGTCTGCACAGGGTTTGGAGAGCCTGAAGTAATTACCCAAATGAAGGGACTTGCCTTTGACTGTTCCTCAGAGACATCCGACACCTCCAGACTCCTCCTGGGGTGGGAAAAGTCGTTGCAGGGTTGGGCTAATGGTCCTAACTGATCCATGTAATTTTATGTTAGTTTATCATTTCATTGCGGTGTTTGCTTCTAAGTGCATTCATGCTGAGTTCCAGATGTGTTTTTCTTTCCCTTCTTTCTTTCTTTCTTTCTTTCTTTTTCTCCTTGTTTTTTAATTTCTTTTTTCTTTTGCATAAATTCAGGAGCCTGCCTGCAGCTATGCTTGGGGATATATGCATGTCTCCACACTGAAATAACCTTTTGTTTCTCCAAACCTAGGATGGAAAGAGGATGTTTGGCACCTACTTCCGAGTTGGTTTTTATGGAACTAAATTTGGAGACCTGGATGAGCAAGAGTTTGTTTACAAGGAACCCGCGATAACAAAGTTAGCTGAAATTTCCCATAGGCTCGAGGTGAGATGATTGTGGCTGACCTCAAATACTGTCTGTGAGTTGCAGTTTAACTCTTTTTTAACTATCAGTTATTTAAGAGCTGCGTCGCCAAATTACAGGAAGTGGTGGAAATTAAAATTGTTGGGCAAACCCAGCACTGTGCCTCTTGGAGCCTGATGCAAGGCTGAGCTTAGAGAAACTATCGCTTGGCAAAACAGTTTGCAGAGTCCCATGCAGTGACCCAGAGCTGGGCCTGATGTCTCCTGTCCTCTTGCCCGTGCCATCTCTGCAGGAGGCAGGAGAAAGGCAGGGAGAGGAGTCCAACAAGTTTTCCCTGATCTTGCTCCGAGAGCTTCAGACCTGCTAAGATAATTCAAGAGTTCGGGGCGGATCATGCTGTGTTTGTGTATCTCTTCAGCCGCCTGGTGTAAATGGGATGACCTGGGCTTGAAAAAAGGTTGTGATGCCTTTCAGGATCTGACTTTCAGAAAGTATTGCATTTTGCTGTCATTTTTTGCCTACACATCATTTTCCTCTCTCTTAGAGATTGAACCCTCTTCAGGTGGCTGAATTTCAGAGCCCCTGAAGCAGGACATGACAAGTCTGAAGTTTGTTTCAGCCGTGAACAAGCAAAGGCAACTCCGATTAATCTAACTGGGACTTGGGTGCAGCTGCAGGTACCACGCAGTGATGATCTGTACCATGTAATGGTTAGTCTGGCCTGGGTTTGTGCCAACTAACCTGTGTCTAGATAATGTCACAGAATCACAGAATCATTAAGGTTGGAAAAGACCTTTAAGACCATCAAGTCCAACCATCAACCCAACACCACCATGCCCACTAAACCATGTCCTGAAGTGCCACATCCACATGTTTTTTGAACACCTCCAGTGATGGTGACTCCACCACCTCCCTGGGCAGCCTGTTCCACTGTTTGAACACTCCTCAGGAAAGAAATTTTTCCTAATACCTAGTCTAAAGATACACCTGTCTGTGTCTTAGCACAGTTTGAGAGACAGCATGGGTCAGAGACTGTTCCCGGTAAGCACCGTGGGCAGACGACGCCATCCCCAGTGGGAAAGGAAGAGCATTTAACAGCATGGCTCTGGGCAGACCTGGCCCTCTGTTAGTTGCTAGAATAGATCTGATGTCACGTTGTTGCTCACAACAATTCAGCTGCTGTCACGTTGCGCTGAAAGCAGCAGCGTTGTTTGAGATTTAAGCGCATGAAACTGATTTCAGAGTCCGGCCGTTCGCCCAGCCCAGCAAAACCGTGCTCTGCTGCGGCACCTGATTTCCAGGCAGATCCCGTATTGACCCCAGTTTTCAGTTGAGCTCACAGACACACAGTGAGCTCAAATGGCTTGTTCAGAACCACACAGCGTGTGTGCGCGTAGTTGGAAGGCTCCCGAGTTCTCCTGCCTTCCAGGGCGTTAGGCTTGTTTTTTCCTGTTGCCCCTGGAATGCGACTGATTTAATTCTCCTAGGTTCAGCAGATCACATTCAGACCTGGCACGGCTACTGTTGAAGGCATGTGGAGTTTCACCTCCCCTGAAAATGCCTTTGTCTCTCCAACCCCCATCTCTGACGGCTGCATTTGATGGTTTCTTTCAATGCTTTTGCTCTTGATTGTAGGGCTTTTACGGAGAACGGTTTGGTGAAGATGTGCTTGAAGTGATTAAGGACTCAAACCCTGTGGACAAATGTAAACTAGATCCTAACAAGGTAAGAGCACAAGTACAGGTTTCGAGGTAGAACAGGCCCTGAATGTGTGCAAAAGCAATGGAACAAATCCTGCCCTGAATTCCACCAAGCAGGCAATGAAATCCATGTACAGAGCATCTTGTGGCTGCTGGGGATGAGAGTTGGGGAAAACCCTCCGCACAGAATTAGCCATTTCGTTCCCCGCCCCAGGCCCTGCCCTGGCAGCGGTTGGTGGGAAGGGAGGGGACGGAAGGACGGCGGAGGCCCAGGCTGCGTTGGCCTTTCTCTGCAGTCTCCGCTGAGCGGAAGGAGGGGAGTTTGCCGTTCACTGGCCGCTGGCTTTTTTGCAGCTGCAGCATTTTGTCGTTCTTGTGCCCTGTCCTTTCAGCGTAGCAGAGGTAACAGGGCCATGCCTGGGAAGCAGGACTGTGGCTTAGGGCAGGGCATTATCTGCAAGGGAGGGAAGGAAACGCTTCATGTGAAGAGCGTGAGAGGAGCGGGGCAGTGTGCCGCATTTTATCCAGGCCAGAAACTCCTGAGCAGCTACCAGCACCCCTAGTCCCTGTCAAGGGGACTGATTTTTCTGGGTAAAGGAAAAAACAATCGCAGTTTTTCCAGAGGAAAGAAAGCAAACTGGGTTACTGCACTGCTAAAAAGCAGGGCGTAGGAGTCGGCTCTCCGCTGGCACTGTACCTCACCGTGCACACCTGGGTCCCTCCTGCAGGCCTACATTCAGATAACCTACGTGGAGCCGTACTTCGACACGTACGAGATGAAGGACAGGATAACTTACTTTGACAAAAACTACAACTTGCGGCGTTTCATGTACTGCACGCCCTTCACGCTGGACGGCCGAGCTCACGGGGAGCTGCATGAGCAGTTCAAGCGCAAAACGATCCTGACGACGTCCCACGCTTTCCCTTACATTAAAACCAGGATAAACGTCATCCACAAAGAGGAGGTGAGGCCTGCGCTCTCAGGGGCTTCCTGTGTTTGAAGGGGAATGTTATCCGTGACTAAGGCAAGCGGATGTTGCCGAAATTCTTGCATAATGTACTATTGTATGTGAGGTTTGATAGCATGGCACGTCCCTTCACATGTCACATTAACACAGGTGCTCCCTCCTGGCCATCACTAGTCTACCTTTCCCTGCTCCGCTAAAGACGCAGGAATTCAGCAGAGAGCGAGAGCACACAGCGCCGTCGTGAGCTGCCCTGGCTGTCCACTGCAGGGGCTGTGCATGAGACCCCTTTATTTTGATTTTAAGAATGCCTCGTTTCTATCAAACTTTTTCCTGTTCCTATTCAACCTAAACTACACCCAGACCGCTTCAGAAATGCGGTATGTCCTGCCATCTCTGTCACCAGTGTATCCAGCTCACAGCAGCTGGTGTACGCAGGGCCCGTGGCGAGCTTTGTAGTAATGCAGGTTGTTCCCTTCTATTCTGCTTGAACAACGTGTCCTGTTGCTGTGTGTTACAGCTCACTTGCATGGCCTCAACGGACCCAGGCCACTGGAGTCCTGAGGCCTTATAGAGAGGTTTATCCCAAAGCTGTGTTAATTTTTGGGTAGGTAGGAACTGATGTGGTGCCTGGCGCATAATGAAAAACACATTTTCATGCAAGGCAGGGGACCTGCGGGTGTTTAGGCACTGACATAGTGCTGTAACCGTGGGTAGTTGGTTGCAGTGAGCACAAAGGGACATGAGTCTGCCTCCTCAGAGGCAATCTGAGAAAGCTCTTGAGTACCCAGATGTAGAAACACATTTAAAAATCAAACTTTTTCTTGATGTTCCTAAACTAAGACTAAGAGGATGCATTTCTAAAGTGCTTCTGTCCAGACTGTCAGTCCTGTTGGTGTCTTCCACCACTTCAGTATGCCACCCCAAAGTGACCTTGGTGTTTCTGAAAGTATGTGTCTGGTTGACAATCTCAGCCATAACGAGCGTCCTCTGTTCTGGCTACTTGCTTAGATCATTTTGACGCCTATTGAAGTTGCCATAGAGGACATGCAGAAGAAAACACAGGAATTAGCTTTTGCAACCCACCAAGACCCTGCGGACCCAAAGATGCTGCAGATGGTGCTGCAAGGATCAGTAGGTACCACCGTAAATCAGGTGAGGATCGCTGTCCAAGTTGGAGACACTGGGGTAGTGCCTGTGGCTCAGTGTTGGGCCTTATTTCTAAATTACCGTGGATCTTTTCCCCTGTCCAGTCTGTGGGATGTGTTTAAGGTCACTGGTGGGTCTAGACCAGCTGCTCTCAGCGACTTTGCCATTTGAGTAAGAGTCCTGAAAATGCGGTTAGATCTGGAAAGTGGCTGAGAAGAGACAGCCCTCCTCCTCCAGTTACCTGCTCCTTCCTGGCATTCAGTTGTTTCTGCCTGCTTCTCCTTCTCCCTTAAACAAACAAAAAAAAGTTTTATTACTTTCCCTTTGGTTAGCCAGGCTCTGGTGGGTGTCCTGCAGTGGTTTTTGAACAAAATGGAAAGCAAAGCTAGTGAATGGAGAAAAATTGAGGAAAAACTGAGGGAGTATGAGCAAAGATCTACTAATGCACAAACTGGAAAAAAATCAGCTGGAGTTTCAAGTTCTGGGTTGAGTTTGCAGAGCTGGCAAACACTTCCTTGGTTCCATCTGCATTGTTTAAACTTTGTCTTAGTTGTGAGTTGAGCAAACTTTGTTAAAAGTCTCTATAAGAGAAAACAAATGTAGAATCTGTGCATTTTCTCACAGTGTTTTCCAAAAGCAGAGTTTTATTTAAAAAAAAAAAGCAGCTAAAAGAGATTCAGTTGTCATGATGTTTGGTGATTTATGCCAGATTTACCAGCTGCAATTCTTCAAGATGCATTCTGTACGGAAATGTTGCGTTTTACAAATGTTTCTGTGTGCAAGAAGTTTCTCCAGCAATTGGATATGACACATGGTTCCAAGAAACTTACTTTTTGTCTTCTGCTCCTAAAGGGACCATTAGAAGTTGCACAAGTTTTCTTGTCTGAAATACCCAATGACCCAAAGCTCTTCAGACATCATAACAAACTACGGCTCTGTTTCAAAGACTTCACGAAAAGGTATGGAGTGTTGTCTTCAAACTGCCTGACAGATGCAGTTATTGCTACCACACCAGACAGGAACATATGCAGTAACACAGGGGGTATCGGGAGAGAGGAGTATTCGTGTTGTAACTCCGTCTGTCCAGTTCCCATATGCAGCTGTATTCCTCAGCTGCTCAGCTGGTTCCCTGTTTCTCTGGTGCTGCAGGTCCATGACTTAAGTCGGATCAAGTGGCTGAGGTCATTTGGCTTTGCTCTTTATCAGGAATGAATTAATGATCACAGTTCAGTTGTGAACAAGTGTTCCTGTTTCAGAAAACACAAGTAGCCACACTCGCACAAACCAACTCACAGCTTGGCAGGGTCAGGAGAAACTGCTGAATTGGCCAGGAGATTTAATTTCCTTCTGAAGTGAATTTCTCCAAACAGAGTGGAAGCATGCTGTCAGGATTCTCTCAAGAAATGTGCTGGCTGCTCTGCTTTCCTCTTGAGTAATGCAAACTCTAGTCTCCGTCCAGCATCATTTGCAAACACCAAGTAATTTTAAAAAAAAAAAAAAAAAAAAAAAAGGAAATAAAAATGTTCCATACAAATAGATCCAATGGCAGTGTAATTTTCCCATGCGTAATAAGTGGCATTGATGATACAGTTCTTTTCATACCCTTTGTTAAAATGACAACTTTCCAAGTAGAAGAGTTCCTGATGAACATCTCCTAGTCTGCTCTTTATTAATCTTTCCTGGGGAGAGCCGTAGATCTACCCATCTTTAAATCCTCTTGGACTGGAAGTGGCTATGTGGAGATCAGCTTTTCATTTCTCTTCGGGGAGGATAAACGTAACTGGAGAGTAAATTAAAATTAAACAGGAGTTGCCACTCTGGAAGTGAAATGGAAATTAGAAATATGACAAGCTCTCCTTTCCCCATAGACACCAACTGGTTTAGCTGAGCCTTTATTACCCAAAAGACAAGATAGAGGATATTATGTGTCATCCCAAAGGAACAGAATTTTTTTTTTTTTTTTTTTTTTTGTACTAATAGATTAAGAAGTCTCTAGCAAGCAGGTCCTTTTTTATGTGCCCAAGTTTCACAGGGCTGTGTTTTCTAGATGCGAAGATGCTCTGCGCAAGAACAAGAGCCTGATCGGTCCGGACCAAAAGGAGTATCAGCGAGAACTTGAAAGGAATTATCACCGGTTAAAGGAAGCTCTACAACCTTTGATAAATCGAAAGATCCCACAGTTGTATAAGGCAGTGCTGCCGGTCACTTGCCACAGGTGGATATTTGATTTTACTCTTTCAGCAGAGATAAGTAGGGTGTAAAACTGGGGTGCCTGATCTTCCTGGTGAACCTGTGACATCTATTTCTTTTCAATTATGGCTCTTTTAGCTGAGTCCATGCCTTTTCCCTTCTGTCCTGCCCTCAGAGCACATCCCCTTCCCAGCAGTTATGGTGTTTGCAATGGTTCCTTTTTTTCCTGAATCAATGAGAATTTTTTTTTTTTTTCATCCTGCATCCCATTCTTTTTAGATTCAAAACCAGTCTTAGTGTGGCAGGACTTGGGCATTTGTTTGTTCCCAGTGGAACTGGGATGAGGAGCTTCAGGGGCAGACAGGGTGGAAAAACAGTTGGTGTCTTCCATGCTGGAAGACTAGTCAGCTGGAGTCTGGGCTTGACTGAGTTGGCAATGAGACTGAACGTAAAAGCCCCACCGGGAATGTATGAAGCAGGTCAGAGCCCGTAGCACTGTAACCCGCCGGCACCGCGGCTGAGCAGGGGCACTTGGGTGCGTAAAGCTGCTAACAAGGCTCTGGCTCCCAGAACAGGAGCAGGACTGTTTCCCAGCAGGTACCCTCCCCGTAATCTTTGGGTTGCCAACTCCTGCTGTGTCCCCCGTCAGCAAGGCAGGCTAACGCCATCCAGCAAGACTGCCCCGGCATCGTGGCCTCACAGCAGTGACTGGCGTGGGGGGTATTTTTTTGGAAAGAGCATCGCTGGCACTGAGCAGGGCAGTGACGGTGCCTTTAACAACAGACCCTTCAGGAGATGTGTGTGATTGTGGACTTCAGCTCATGTCCGTGCCCTTGGTTTAGGAGAATACAGCCTGGGTTTTGAACCTCGCCTTATCTAAGTGTTTAGAGGTGAAGAGCAAGAGGGAACATAAATAATGTTGTGAAAAAGAGAAACTCAGCAAAATTCCATTATTAAAAGAGCGAGACTTAGTGCTGGATGAAGAAGGAAACGAGTGTCCCTGGCTCACATGGCAGTGCTTAGCGATGTGTCTGTGGCTGAATTTGATGGATTTTTCTGTCAGCTGAATACTGCGGAAAGGTGGCCTTTCCTCATTACCCGGGTTCATGACTTTTTAAGCTCTCCCCAGATCACATACCGTGTCCTAGCTATCCTCTGCTGGAGTCAGTTTTCACTGGCTGGGCTTGGGTGGGGTGGGAGGAACAGTGCTTCCCTCCCCACCCAAGGGGGAAACCTCACAAGCACTTTTGTCATGATAATTATTTTCTAATCTTGTGAAATTCAGCCTGTGCAGGGAATCTGATACAGGTATTCCAGGCAAATTCCACTTAGAGATTTATTTGGTAGACTGAAATAAGATTTCAGTAGCGCGGGTGGTTTATGCTGCTTCTCTGCACGTGAATTGAACTTGCCGTCAGCTTTCGCATCAGTAAACCTTGGGCAGTTATATGATCCCAGCTACAGACCCAAACCCAATTCATCTGAAAAGCATGTTAATGAGTTAATGTCAGTGGCCTTAATTTTTCTAGTAGCCAGCTGTAGAAAATACTGGAAATCAAGTACAGAATCATTCATCTGACGAGACTTCTTATTTCATCATGGAAAATATGAGCTCATCATTGTATTTTCTCTCCCTCAGAGACTCCTTCAGCAGGATGAGCCTTCGCAAAATGGATATCTAAACGAGTTAAAAACCAAAATAAAAAAGCACTTAAAGTTAAGGTTTTGAAAAGAAAGAGCCTTGTTATCAGCGCTGGGAATCAAAGAAGTTTTATTGTGAAATAAAACTTGGACTTCATCCTGGACATCACATACACCTCTTCCTCCATCAAAGTGTTCAGTGGCCAAAAATCATTCTGAATTGTCAAATGTAGACTTATCAATGTTTGAAAAAAATCATGACAGTGGTATCCAGAGTATTGGTGATAAGCTGTAAACTTACCTGTTTTTTAAGGCATTTTTATGACTCAAAGGTACACTAAACGCATTTACCTTTATTTATAGCATTACCTAATGTTAAATTTATTTACTTTTAGTTCATATATTTAATTTATATTAGGACCATACGCAAATGCATTTTTGAAGTTTTTAATGTAGTGATGATGGTTATTTTGATGGTACTATTAAATATGTGAATGTTTACACTTTAATTCCCTGTGCATTGGACTTCAGAACTCGCCATCCTTGGGAAAAAAGTTCAGAGCAAGGTAAGTCTCACAGTAATGTTTCTTAACCAACTGGTGATTTTTTTTTTTACTGTCCCTATCCTTTCTCCTTTGTAACTCTGAATACAAATTGCTGCAAAGAAAAATAATTCCATCTGTAGCCAGCAGAAGAATTGAGGCGCATCTTGTTACCACTTTACCTCCTTCGGTACCAGTGAAGGGGAGTTTCCGCGTGACAGCCGTGTGTACGTGGTCGTTTCCACCAGCTCGGAAGGCCAAACAGCGCAGTAATCTCATCATGACTTTAAATTACAGTTCAGCTTAGCAGTGTACATGCAACTGGACTGCTTTTCTGTGCTCCTTTTTCAATGCAAAAACTTACGGTGAAGAAAAACGGAAAGTGGTGTCACAGTTTAACTTAAAAGCTTACATAGAAAGCATTTGTTGCATTGCTATTTATGTAAAGAAAAACATCTCCTTTACTGCAGTTATTTTGGTGGCTAACACAGCGCTTTGAGGAAGCATCAGAATTGGAGCTGAGTACACAAGTCCTAAATCTAGCCCTTTATATTTTCCCTCTCTGTATTGAACAGGGTTCCTTGGAAGAGATGGTATGTGATGAAACAGAAGCTTATTCTCTCTCTATAAATACCTAAATATGCATACATATACATATATATGTGTATATATATAAAAAACCAAATTTTATAAACGTACTTGTTATATATATAAAAATATAAGAAAAAATTTGGTTTTCTACCTGAGCTTTTAAGATAGCAAACAAAAACAACTATACATCATCACTTCCCATTTGTGAGTATTTGACTTCTGAAAGCTAAATGGTTTTTACCTTCACTTCTAACATACACATTCCTGTATGTTAGAAGGTGCTGGGGGAGTGTTTCGGTGGGGTTCACCCCCTTCTGTTGTAGCACCTGTAGCTGCAGCAAGTGCCCACCCTTAGGGTGGGGATGGTCGGTTTTATTCTCGATACTTACTTAGGTTATTGGTGGCTGCCTGTCGGCGTGCCGGCAGCAGGACGGTGCTTCTCTCACTGCTGAGCAGGGCTGGAAAGACACCGACCGCGGCTCGGAGCCACCACGGGCCGTAGGTGCGCGGCCCGCCCCGGCAGGACGGGCCCCGGCGGGACGGCGCAGGGCGCGGCGCGCAGGGCACGCTGGCTGCGGCCGAGGCCTGTGCCGGGGATGGGAGAGCGGTGCTGCCGATTTTCGCTCCTCCCGTGCTCTTTTGTTCCAACGGCTTCGTGGCGGTGGCGCGTTTCAGTAGCGTGAGTGCAGTGCTCTTCTCAGCGTGCCGGTTGCTGACCGTTCCCCTTGAACATAAGTAATCCCGGACTAGTTCTGTGTTACGGGTTATACCACAGGAAAGCCTGCATGGAACTTCTTGCATGAAGAAAAACTACTTTTTTTTTTCTTTTCTTTCTTCTGAGACATTTCAAAAGCCTATTGCAAAGCCCAGGGGTGCTGACAAGGCTTTGGAAGCTGTGTGGGAGTCATGGACTCTCATAACGGAAAATATTAAGGAAGGATTTATATGAAGAGGCTTTTACAAAGTGAAAAGGGGAAACAAGCCATAAGAGAATGAAACCTTAATTTACAGTAGTCCTTATACATTGTTTCTTCAGCTAGAAAAGCAGCTATTTTAATCCAAATCTTGCATAAATAGCCTTTGATTTTACGGGATAGCTCCATGTCAGTGTAAATCTGACTGGCTTCTCCGTACCTGTAGCTCAGCAGTTGTGTAAAACTCGAGTGTAACGCGATGGAAAGCCAAGAGCGGGCAGCCACGTTGTGTCCTCCCTTGCAGCAAACTACAGGCCCTGTGTGCAGTCCAGGACATTAGTTACTGTGGCAAGTTACTCAGGAAGGGTGGCAAGTCCTTTACTTGAGTAAATCTCAAAAAACCCCACCCTATACCCTCAATCCATGTGCCAGAGGAGTGTTTTTCACTCAGCGTGTTCCAGCTGATGGTGTTTTCTGTTCAGCTGCCTACAACGGACGTTTCTCTCAAGGTGTATAGTGTGATGGAAGACAGCTGGGTCTTCCTCCCATTACACTGCAGCCAGTACTTTGTTAGATAGAAGGGTAATTTTTTTCCCTGGAACATTTCCTCTTCCTGCAGTTGAATGAAAAAGCTAAGTCAAGTCCTGGTACAAGTGTGGAAAAATAAACTTTCATTTTCAGGCTGAAACTCAGCAAATCCCATACTGCAGGCAGTAAAAAAGAGCATTCTGTAATGTGATTTGGCTACCCTTCCAAGGTAAGACTACAGTTATTTTTTGGTGATTTTTTTTTTAATGTAGCTTATTTCTTGGTTTAGACTATGGAATTATTTATTATGGTGACAATGCTTTGGAAAAGGGAAAGGTCTTAGTGAATTTGTAATTCCAGATTTTTCTCCTCTGTAGAAGACATCTGTACAGACATCTACTCAGCATGAGTTGTAAGCAACTCTAGTCCAGCCTTTCTTACACTGTTTTCTATTGTCAGCAGCTTTCTAGACTGAAACATATTTTAGCAATACATCATCATCTAGGATATACTCGAAAAATCAGAGGTCCACTCTAACATGGAAAATACACTAAATATATTTTTCATTAGTTACCTCAGTGTTCATGCTACATTATAATGAAAGATTGTAAAAAAGCTAGAGCATTGCAGAACAAACTAGGTAGTTTTCTAGGGCTTTTCCTTTAAATTAATTTGTATTTGAAAAAGTTTAAATATATCCAGAAAACTAGGGCGTACTCACATCTTGTGTATCTTTGTCTCTCTCCGCAGAAGCATTTCATGTCATTCCATCGATCCTGCGACAGCAGAAGTAAACACTCATCCTATTTTGTGTCATATATTTAAGAAGATTTCAATTGTCTTCAGTTTATAGGATTCACCTTAACATTTTAACATCTAAGAGATGATTTGGGATTTTAATTCCTAGTATTTAGTGCCAAACATTTGACTTGTTTTTACAATAGTCTGTTTCCCTTTCCCCTTGCCTGCGACCCGAACCTCTAGTCATCAAGTGCCTTCAAATTAGGATACGCTGTACAAGAAATAGTTAAAGAGCAGAGACGGTTACCTTTTAAAGCACTTTAAATCTTCCATTTCTCTAAGATGGATAGTTTCCCAATCTTCTGGTAGCAGTGCCCAACCACTTTCACTTTCCCTCTCCAAACACAAAAGTCTGATCTCATCATTTCAGATGCATATCATAAAAGTTTTTATTTCATATATACATTCTTAACAAAGCAAAGCCAAATGCTTTCGTTTTCCCACATTTCAGTGAGCTCCAAGTACAAATTAACTGTTATAAGATCACCACTAAGTTCCAGATCCACCCAGATATGCATATTAGAGGGCTTTACTCTTAAAAGTACAAAATTATTTTAATTACACTACACACTCCCCCTGTTTTGAAGTATTAATCACACCTATTTACACTTTGCCCACTTAACACCTATGCAACAAGATGCAAATTCAACTATTCAAATACTTCTCTTAAGTTCAGTTCCTTCCGACACACTAAACAAGGTTACAAGACCCTTTTCTTGTGCTTCGAGTTGCACCAAGCAGTAGAGAACTGGATAAGGAGAATAAACCATGTCGATTACCCAAAGACTAAATATGAAGTATTACTTCCCAAGTTACAAAAATACACAACTTCTGATGAAACTTGCTAGTTAATATACATTTACTCCAGAATATGAATACAAATAACTTTTATTAAAAAAAAAAAGCTAATAATACAATAGGCATGTCTGAGACCTAGAGTTGTGTTAAAACCACTACCGTGTACTGTAGGCATCATTTAGGAACTATACAAATTGGTGTTTCTAAAAGGTAATATCGCTATTCTCCAGCATAAAAGTCGTTATCATGTGAGTTAAGTTCTATGTCATGGTTTGTTAATTCAAGTTGAGCCACTTACACCAAACGAAAAAGACCAGAAACATTATGATCCAGTACCTTCAAAAACAAACAGCTGTTTCTTCCAGGTAGTTTTGATGCAAATCAGACCAAGAGGTGTATGCAAATCCCTAATATTTACAGTCAAAATACAGAATCACTCTACAATCTTCTTATAAAACAGTAGGTAAGGAGTTGATGTAGATGACGATGTCGGAGAAAGAGAATTCAGAAAGTCCTTTTCTTCCGTAACCTTCACTTCGGAATCATCAAAAAGCAACCACTTCCCTTCATACTCTTTCAGGCTCTGCAGTACATACAGAGCTTTGTTTTCTAGTTCACTGGAAGCAACACCATTTTGCTCACTGTGTTCTGTGCTGCACTCCGCGCTTCCGTTAGTGCTGCTAGACTCAGGATTTCTGTTTTCAGTAACTATGTTAAGAAACTTCTCGGTGTTAGCTGGTTTGTTGTTGTACAGGTCACAGTCAGACCTGCTCTTCTGCCCCCCAAGAAGTCCAACAGCTTCCATGTTCTTTTTGTTCAGAACTTTACCCGGCTGTGCGTTTCCATTGACTCTAAAAGAGACTTCACCGTCGTCGTAGTCTTCAGCAACAGTTCTTGCCTCCTCCTCATTCAGTGGTTCTGGTTTAATCATTTCGTACATTTGGTCAGTGATGAAGTTTCCCTTGTCTAACTCTAGGCTATTAAGATCTGTAATTTTGACAGAAGCTGTGTAGTGTCCACTGCTAATCGTAATGCCGCTGTGCATTACCACTGCAAATAATCCGTAGGTGTCGTTGGTCGGCTTTGTGCTCCATTCTTCCAGTGACAGTTTGAGAGGTGTCAGTAAGGGAGTGTTTATCTTGGATAGTCCACCATAGCAATCAAACCTTTAGAAGAAAAATGAAGTTAGACGTCTTGCCACAAGGGCTCACAATAAACACTGCTTTAAGTGCCCCATATATTGTGTCTATATTCTTTTCCTGCTATTAAAAAGACACGACCGAACTGAACATGAGAAGTTGCTCACTTTTCGACTGGCTTATCATGAGCATCTGTCCTAGGCCACCCCTGTTCTGTATAGACTTTTTTTATGAGTATGTATAATGTTAAATCTTGCCGCCTAGTAACTCTGTATTTTACCTATTTAAGAAACTCTCTTTTTCTGAAGTGTTGGCTAAAGTTAAGTTTTAAATAGTGACGATAAAAGGAGTTATCCTAATTATTCAGTTATCACTTGTCCTTCTATGCATGAATATACCTGCACTTCTTCCCAGCCACCAGCCTGCTTTCCAGACTGAAAAAAACCAAACTCTTCAACATCCAAGGCTGAAGTAAGCCAGGTTGGGTTGGGTTTTTTTTTCCCCCTCAAACCTTTGCAAGAGTCATTTACTAAATAAAGGAATACAAATCTATTTTACTTTCAAGTAGCTTTAATGTCACTTAGAAAAACTGAGTTCTTGCTAGAGTAAATAATTTTTCTCAGATCATCTTAGTGCACTGTAGTGTGCTGACAGTGGTACACAATGGTTATCACTTTCTTATTACTAGGGTTTCTTCATTAACAGTCCTATGTTTTTCATTTTTTTTAAAACAACTATCTAGATGATTTACTTTGGAAAAGCACCTAGTATTCCATAAATATTTAGCATTTCATTCACAGTGCACAGATTTACAATGAGAAAAGTCCTTTCATTACAGTAAGGATCTTCTAAACAGTTTGAAAAGAAAATAAGCGTAGGGACTTTTACATCGCTGTGTATTAGCATCCTTGAATGATTCTGATCTTACATGGTTTACATATTGCATCAGCCCAGTTTAATTAACCCCTTTATTTAACGATATGTTACGGTGTCCTAATAGATTTCAGCGATGATGCAGTCTTGCTCAACTGTTAGGGTGTTGTAGGGAAAGATATAGGGGAATATAGACAAACCCTATAAAACTTAGGTTCCAAAGACCTAACTACTATTATTCAACTTGCATTTTATCATAAGAAAGAATAACTATCTTTAATCCAAGGAAACTGTAAATGTGGCATAGCAGTATAAGCATAACTGCAGTAACAGAATATTACTTTAGTTTTACTGGGTTTAGTTTTGATTCTGCTGTGCTTCTAAACATTCCGCTAATGTTCACAGCCATAAAGCCTTATAAACATAAATACATTTACACACACACAGATGTCCTCAGTCACTCAAGTGTAATTAATTGAAATCTAGGCCTAGGCTTACCATAAACGTTTGACTCCACCAAAAGAAACACAAAAGAGCATATAATCAGAAGTGATAAAACTTAAATCTTCTGAAAATCCCTATTATTGGTAGCCAGAAATAGAGATATTCAGAAGAGAGTCAAGAAACAGAGAAACTGCTTGCTGATACTCTAGATCAGAAATCCAGTTCCACTCAAGCACACTGTGACAATCATATTAACATAAAACATTAAAAAACAGGCTCTACCTTTCTTCTGAATGAGATCCAGCATCAGAAAGATTTGGAGAGGAGGAAATAAGAGAGGAAATCTTTTCCTATTAGCTTTTTGTTCTTCTTAATAAGAATCTGAAGACAGAAAAATTGCATGCCAAGTACTCTGCCTCCTCTGACTGATGCACAGCAGTTCATACACAACAAACTTGATTTCTGCAACTATATCTTTTGAGGCCACAAATTAGTGGAACTTCACCCACTGTACTGTACTGAATTAATACCTCAAGTTATTATAGACCCTTAAAGACTTCAGTTATTTTACTGTGACGCTTTTAACACGTAATAGTCCAAATAAAGACTTACAATTACATAAGCACTGTTTTCACTAATTTGCAAATGTGACTGTAACAAAACCTAAAGTAAACCTTTTTAAAAAAAATAATTAATAAACCCACCTGCTCTTACCTGATACCATTTCACAAGACAAAAATCTAATATTCTCACCAATTGTTAAATTTATATAGGGGAAATGCTTAATTAGATGTTACCAGTTAGTTACACATTTCATCTTAACAGCTTCCCAGTCTGAGCACACATGGCCTAGCACACACACTTGCCAAAGAGAGTTACTCATCCCCAGGCAAGCAGATTTTCACACTGGCTACTTTATTTAAAAATCAAAACCAAAACCAACAAAAACCACTTTGCAAGCCAGCAGCTAGAAAAGATGAAGGAAATCCCTACCAACTGCAAATATGTACATTACTGTTCCCCTCTGCTTCATTCCTCTTCATTTACATAAAACTCAGCAGAAAACTCAGTAGAGCACAACTGAAAAGCAGACAAGATTTCAGAACTTTTATTGGAGCTCTGAGAAACTGTATGAAGATTCTTAGTTTAAAAATCTCAAGGCCAGCAAAACAGTCTGTCATTACTTTTAGGGCAGACCATTGCAGTCTGATTTATGAAGACAGTGGTATATTTTACAACAAATATTACAAAGCTTACTTAAGTCAATTGGGGGAAGCTCCATCAAAGCTCATTGTTCAAAAATCACTGCAAGAGTGACTCTGGATACTACGGAGTAAGCCAGTGCTTTGGTTTACTTAGCCTCGCTCTTCCCCATTGATTTGCAGCTGTGCTTTATTACTCCAAATCAGGATGTTCAGAAATGACATGGGTTTGTCCGAGATAAAGCAGCCAGGCCAAAAACTGGGAAACAATCTCCTAAGCAGTTTCAGCTTCATCACTGACTCCGGTTCTGCATCTGAATTTTTCCACTCTTGCTTCCTTAATCTCTGGCTGCTAGCACTTGGCAGAAAATGTATAGCATGATTCAGAGGACCCTTGAGGAACACCACAAGAGACTGGATTCAGTCTGACCCGGATATAGGTCTGAGTATTTTGGAGCAAGGACCTGAAGATTGCCAGGACAGAAGAAGAGGTAAGTGATTGAGGAGACGGCTGGTTAAGCTTCAAGCTGCAAGTACTTCCTCACAGAAACAAAAAAGTAGCAAATGTGGAAGCAAACTGAAGATAATACTCAAGTTTCCTTTCGGGTGGACATCTCGGGTTGTATTTTTTTAAAGAGCCTATAATCATACTAGGACACCATCTCGCATCAAGGACTACTTGACAATAGCATTACCATTTTTAAGAAGTGTGCAACTTTTTCTCTGCCTTGTGACAGTGCAATATTACGTAGAACAATGAAAAGACAATTTTTTATGTTATGGTCTTAGACTTGTATGAAGAGAAGTCAGCAGACATTACAGAGACAGAGGAAGTTTCCTTTCTACTTTGTCAGAAACCTAGATACTCCTAAAAACAAATACTAAAACCAGGCAGAGCGATAATTCTAGTTTTAACAATCTTGGCAAACTACCTGTAAAAGTATCTTAATATAGTCCTTGACGCTAGTTACTTTACAGATCTTATTTATATTGACCACAGTTATCAGCACTTGCTTATAGAGCATCCTCTGACAAATCATCTGTGAACTTATATGCGGTATCCGTATACTGCCAAAGGTCCTATATGCTACAAAGTTCTAAAGTCTTGGTGATGCAAATATCATAAACTAAATTCCATGGAAGACTTCATGTATCAGACTTCCTGCTGGCAAGGTGGCTCTGAAGGTCTAAAGCCAACCAAATGCAAACCACAGGGATTCGGGTGGATAAAAGGCCAGACTAATTTGTGCCTAAATAACTTACTGTACATCACAGAGCAGCTCAGTGTTAAGTCTCAGAACTACGCCTAGCCACCAGGTTATAAAACACAGGCTGCAGCAGAGAAGGGTGCTTGGCTCTCTGGAACAGATGCCAACTAGGGGGATGCTGAGACCAACACAAGCTTATCTTCTTTGGCTGCATCTGGCAAAATCAATGCAGATAGCAACAGTTATGTTTTAGTGAATACCAGGAAAAGTTGAAGATACAGGCCAAGTCCGAAGATGTTACTAAAATTGTACAGTCACTCTCAAAACCACAATTAATGATGTAACAATTTTTTAAAGGATCTGGGATAGTATTCTATAGTTTAAAGGAAGTTTTTTCCTGATGAAGCCTTCTGTCGTTTTACATTATTTGAATCTCAGTGGAGAAAAAAAGAGTTTACTGCAAAACGCTGTGCATGAAGTGCCATGGCTTGGTTGCATTTGTGTACAGTACTGTAGGGACGGGTGGGTTGTTTTTTTTTCCCCTCCCATCCCAAAGGAAATCTCTACATTCCTAAGTAAGAAAAGGGGTAAAGAACACTCTCAAAAGAATAATCTCTCTCAAAAAATAAGGATCTCTACAGTACATAACATTAAACTGATTGCTCATCAGTTGAACGTCAATGACATTGATATTACTGTATTTTTAAAGGAATTGATCAATTTTTCTGTACTGTGTGTTACCTCTTTAAAATGTTTATCTCCTGATTTTTCCCCACAAATTTTAGTAGTCATATTCCATTAGAGACCAAAGTATACTAACTGCAACCATAAAATGCAGTTTTGTTCTCATTACTTGTTCTGCTGAAGTACTTAAAACCTGCCTCTAATCTCATGCAGACAAGTAAACAAAGCTTTAAGAAACATCAGGACATCAGGCTGTTGCACAAATACAGCTACAACAATTTCTGTTAAGAAGTCTCCTGAATGTGTATTTTCCTGGAGGTAACCTCTGCCACTACTTGTAACAATAGAAAGCCTTTATGAAATTAGGGGCTATGTCCCACTGATTTAAGTTAATTTCAGTCTAGAAATCTGCTTTTGCTCTTGGAAAAGTTACAAAACATTTTCATCTCTTCTCCTAGGATTTTCCTTCCAACAGCACACCGTTTCAGAATATAGTCAATCTGCATACTCACTCTAAGCCACTAGCAGCAAAGCACTTCAAATGAATTGTTATAACTTCAGGCATTTTATCGAATAAAAGGCTGCGTTCTGCTTCTGTGTAATGATGGCAGTTTTCGCAGAAATATTTATCCTCTCCCACAATCCTTTCCACTGACGCAAACTGTGAAATTGCCCATTTAAGAGTCTTCATTTCTGTTTTTGGCTCTGGAGAAACTGTAAGAGAGAATCATTACATTCACAGATATTCCATTATTTACATTTCCAATGCATCCCACCAGAATAACAACAAACGAAGATATGTCAAGACCTGTTCAAAAACTACTATCAACACTGTAAAGAACAGTCAATACTTATGAAAATGTATTCACACCTTTGAGTCATTTCAGGAAGTGATGAAAATATCACTTAATGGATATTATTACTTAAAACCTACGGTTTTCACCAAAGCTCGTCTTCAGATCACATGTACTAATTCTGCTGCCATGTCTGGAAATTGGGTGCATGTATTCCCGACCAGAATTTCACTCATTAAGGCAAACTTCCAAAATAATCAGAAAGTTCCCTTTCACTTTTTACATTTTGCCTTCCCCAACAGCTTCACACTGCTAATGACAAGATTACCTACACCGTCGGTAGTGTTTTATGCAAGAACACCACCATACACACACTTAACTCTGAAGTTCTTCAGCAAAAACGGGGGGCAAAAACAGTAAAAGCTGCTCCAAATTAAGTCCATGCGAACTAAAATTAATTTAAAATTCTGAATTTCAAAATATATTGTTGCCATGCTTACTTTTGAAAATAGCTAAAAACTAAATAGAGATCACCAAAATTTGTAAAAGACACCAGAGGACTAACATTTACAAATACAAAACAAATGCTATTAAGGCAACGACAGTCTAAAATACTGAAAAGACAATTTTTTAATTAAATTAACAAAAATACGGTTTCCCATTTATTTTATTTTTGAGAAAAAAATGCAGATATTTCTTATAAAACGAAGAAAAAGAATAATAATTTCTTATCTGGGAAGAAACGAAAGACCCAAATCAAAGAAAATACGTATTTATAAGCAGGAAAACATGTACGTAAGTGAAGGACTGTAAACAGTCTGTGTTATGTGTTAAGACCTGAAACAATTTTAATACTGTCTACATCTGCCTACATTATCAGCGCTGTGTTTCCAAAGTCTGAAGTTAATCAGGACAAGAGATACCAGAACAGCCTCTAATTTTAACTGGCACAAACAGGAACAGCATTCCTTGATAACTATGGCACTGTCCTCCCTCAACAGCTTGGCTGAAGCAGAAACATCCACCAGCCTTTTCAGTAATTACTTACTTTCAGAACTCTCTTCAGTTTTAGAAAGTTCATCTTCTTGCACTGGAACGCTGATGTCCTGAAAATCTTCTCTTCTCTCAGTAAAGCACTCGCACTCCAAGCATCTTGTTCTCAGTACTAACTGGCCCTGGAACAGTTTCTCCACTAGTTCAAAAACAGCCAGCTCTGTACCTAGAGAAAGTACATGCCAGATCATTTATCAAAATGCATTTTATTCAAAAGACACTTCAGAACCTGGCTATACTTCTTCCAATATCACTGTGTTACAGCCATGGCCTTCTAGGGATTCCAGATAGGTATTTTAAAAAAAAAAAAAAAAAAAAAAAGGCTGCTTACCACATGCCATTTTCACAGTATCATCTACTGGTTACTGAACAGGGAGCCTCCTTCTCCTGGCCCTCAAACTTTAATTTCTGTTTTAAGTTTAGGTTCTTATTTTATACTTGAAGTGTGATGCTGTCACATTCTGGAAAATTTGTCATCAACGCATTGCCTTCTTAGTATGGACTTTTGGTCTTCTCAGGGAACATCACACTTGTATTTTTGCCTGGTCTCTATTTATTCTCAATCCTCTCCTCCAATACTGTCTGAACTTGTTGGCCAGTTTTAGCCACTACTGGTGATAATAGAAACCTGGTAATATTCTGACTTTTTAAAAATTGTACAATAATTACATAATGTTAGAGAAGTATGTCTTAAGATCTAAGCTAAACAGGTCAAGTTAAAAAAAAAACAACACACAAACACGTATAAAAATAAATTCTCTTTCATAAAATTTTTTTTTCAATTCCTGAAAATGTAATTTTCTATTTAGAGAGATCTGCTGACTATGCAGTCTGAAGGCTGACTTTCCACGCATAGTAATTTCTTAATCATACTCATTTTAAGCCCATTAAACTTGTTCACCAACCTTCCTTTTTTGGTTCTTTTTCAGTTCCTTTTTCATTATGGCTTTCCACAGGAGACACTGGTTCGTGATATTCTTCTTTAATATTGTTACCATTTTCGCACTTCACAGACGACTCTTCAAGCTCACAGTCTTCATATTCTTTCCCTGGGTCTTTAGATCCCAAGTGTGTAGTTAACTTTCCTAAACTATAAAATTTAGACAGAATACTAGGTTGTTTGCATGAAGATTTTAACCAGTTTAATCTAAGCCGTGACTTCTTCTGCGTTGGCTTTGCACTCTCATTTTCACTGGAACACTTGGCAATGGCATCAGTTTGATTTTCTAGCTTTTCTCCTGTTGCTTTTCTCTTTGACCTGGTTTGTCTTTGATTTTCTTCTGCTGCAATTTGCTCTTTTGATACTTTGGATTTTTTCTTTGCATTGCCACCCTCAGCATCACTTTTTCTTTTCCCATTTCCTTTGAGTAGCTTGTCTTCAGCTATCTCTCCAACATGACTACTTGGTACATCCTCCTCCTCCTCAGCATGGTTGCTAGTGCCATTGCTCTCATTGTTTTGATTAAGTTTTTCCTCTAGTTTAGCTGTAGGCTCTTCCATGGGCAGTTTGTTCAATTCTTCCTTCTTCAGAAGCTGACATGTTTCTTGAATGTTACCCAGGATACACTGCAGAACCTCCTGGGCATCATGCTGCAGGTAGCCTTCATACATAGGGTTGAGCTCTCTATTAAAAGTAAATGAGCAAAGCAATGAAGGCTGGTTATTCTTTGCTAATTGGCTAACATGATTTGAGATTTAAATTAGGGAGTTTAGATATAAAAGCAGGGGAGGATTCTCTCCAGGCCTAGAGAAAAGTCCTCTCTGTCACCGATAGCAGTGGGACGGTAGCTACAGCCTTATGCTTTTAAACATACATTCAACTGCAACCCAGTAGTGATCCCTTCTCAAGTCAATGAGAACACTTACATACTTAGGGCTAAGTACTGTTTTACATCTGCTGCTGGATTTAAATTATATTCTTACAAAATGAAAATTTACTTTCAATTTTACAATATCATAGGGGTAACAAACACAGAAAAACTTACTTCCTATTTAAGACCCAAATTTAAGACCATCCACCTCCCGCAAGTCTCTAATGCTGTACTGTACAATGACCTCAAAACTTCAGGTGAAAATTCTGACAACGCGTTTAAGACATTTTGTACCTAAGGGTATTTAGTAGCCTTCGTGGCTGAGTAGCAAGTTCATCTGTGTATTTTTCTGGGTTTAAGAGAAAGCTGGCTTGAAGCTGCTCAACTGAAAGAATCAACGAGTGCAAACTGCAGATTAGTTCGTAACTTGCCAGCGGATCTTCTTTACAATTTCCCTGCAATAACAATATAAAAAGAATAAAAATACTTGCAGTTTTGTACATGACAACAAGTTAAAACTTTTTCTCTCCTGCCCTCACTTAGTTTTCTAACAGACATTTGACAGACTTTTTTGTCTGCTACGGGAATTAGGCGAGTTTCAGAGAACACATTGCTCTCGGCAGTAGAAAACAAATATAAAACCAGATTAGCTGGTATTTTAAAAACGCAAACCATCTTTGCCCAAACTCCAATTTCCATCCGCTCAAAGTACTGTATCATAATTATCTTAATGTCAGAAGCATAGTGAGATATAGTCTCGCACTTCTTCTGCTAAACTCGTGCTTACAAGTTTACAGACACTCTGAACACTCAAGCTTGAACACAAGTTCAAAACAAGTCAAATGTATCTTCACCTGAAATAGCACTGTAGAAAACAATACTGCAAAACTTCTTACAAACAGAAGAAATCACAGCTAAATTCTTACTACACTCCTGGCATGCAGCCTCACTCATACAATTACAAGTACAGGAACGTGTCGTGAGGTACGCTACCTTTTCTGCTTTTTGCTCTCCTTCATCCTTCAAAGATTCTTTCTTCTTTGAAATTATATTATATAAATGTTTTACTCCAGTTTTAAAACCAGGGCAAAAATATAATACCTGAAAGCAACAGTTCAAAACAAGAGAATAATTGGTAAAGTAGGAAGTTATGGAACGTACATACCCACATTTATGATCAAACTAGCTTTGCGCCTCTCAAGGCTGCTGCACAGCACGTGAAGATGCAGGATTATTCATAGCAGGGAGGTGCCCAGAGTATGTCAACTGAAAAATTATCCAATCGAGGCAACCTCAGGTGCACACATTTCCTGCAGCATCATCTTCCCCCCCCGCAATTGAACTTCCTTCATACTACATCCAGACATCTATGTAATATCAAACTACGAATCTCATCCACTTGTGCTTAACCAAAAGAAAAATCATCTTTTTGAGGCCCCCCTGAACATGCTCTTACCTGAAGTACACTGTTAAGGTAACAAGTGTTACCCAGATTGTTCAAGCCCACAAAAGGCAACATGTTGTCTTTTTTCTCACAGCTAACGAGCGAGGGAGGCTGTGCTGCAGGAACAACCTGATCACTATTAAATAGAGAAAAGAGTGCATAAGAGACAATTTTTGAAAATTACTCCTTCTGGTATGCATGCACATCTCTCTCCTGGCCACCTACCATCTCAGAGCTAGCTTACAGAATTAAAACCATGTAAAAGTGTTTCTGAGAGCATCCGTACGGCTATGCTGGGCACTCAAACACAGCCTGCTCAAATGTAACACTTCTCTTCAGCAACCTACACAAAAATAGACAGGTTTACAAGAAGCAGGCAAATCTGCTGTTAGTTCCAGTACATAATTTTCAAAAAATATCAGGAGGCTGACTTAAGGAACAAAAAAGTTCCCTTTAAGATACTTCTGTATGTTCTGTGTTCATTCCTAAGGCAGTGCTAAGAAAAATGTGTCTAGCACATATTTTGTACTACCCCAGAATCTACTCCAGATTCAAATCACTTAATTTCTGGAAGCAAACCAAAAGGATAAAAACCAGCCAAAAAAACCCCCACCCAAAAAAACCCCAAAAAATCACAATAACCTGGAACCGATGAACCTGGCACATCATACGCAGTGATAATGCACCATACTGACACAACAGAGCCACATTTTAAAGTCTCCAACACATTTGTAATTGACCATGATTAAGCAACTTTTCTTTTACCCATTTCAATTTCCTCACTAGCTGCAATGAAATGAGTTGACAGATTTGTTCAAGGCTTGAAACACCCTAATGAACAACAGTAAGCAGCATAATCAATTATTTTCCTTGCAGCAGAAATAAACTTTGAAATGCAAAATTTTTTCATTCAAACTCATTTTGCAAAAACACACATTTTAATATACTTTAACTAATTCAGCACCAGAATAACTACCTTTTATCAACTTCGAATAAGGTAACTTCTTCCAATTATTAAAAAGTTCATGCCAGCTAAACATCCACAGTGCACCAAACTTGTTTTCTTAAATATGAACAGTTCTAGAAATCGTTATAGTGAATAGTTCAGTTTGATTAACGTGGCTTAAGGGTTTATTCAGTACACGTTGAAGCGCATACTTATGCAAGAATATACAACTTAAATGTGTGGATGGAGCAGCGTTGCTTATCCATTACATCAGACTCGTTGAGCTACCGGACTACTTTCACAATATTGCCAGAAACGCTTATTCAGAGCGAAACCCTTACATACATCTCAGAGCCTCTGAATTCGGAACTCTTTTGTTCATTTTCCTGGGACTCTGTAAAATCCAGCGCTCTTTTCGCTTCCTTCTTTTGGAAGAGCTTCAGCGACAGCCTGTTCTTCTTCGAGGGGCTCCCTCTCGCAGGCCCGGTGCTGTCACTCGGCAAGACCCCGGGCATCTTTCCTGGCGAGCAGGTGAACGGGGGAAGCGGCCAGCCCGGCCGGGAAGCTGCGCTCGCTTCTCACACCTGGCGCGCGCGCACACGCACACGCACACGCACACACACACACACACACACACACACACACACGAGTCGCCATTTACTTTTAGTACGGGAAACAGCAACGGCGCTGGAGCAGAGCGCGGCCCCGGAGCCCCCGGCCCGGAGCCCCCCGCCCCGGCCTCTGACAGCCGCCTGCCCTCCCCGGCGGCTGCCCCCCCGCCCGCCCGCCCGCCGCGGCGGCACCGTCCGCGCCTCCCGCCCGGCCCACTGCCCCGCGTCGCCCGCCCTCGCGGTCCCGCCCGCCCGGGAGGCCGCTCGCCCGCCGGCGGGGACGGCGCGGCGGGCCGGGCCGGGCCGGGCCGGGCCGGGCCCGGCCCCCGGGAGCGGGCCCAGGGCCCGAGGGGCGCGGATCGTGGCGGCGGCGGAGCCGCCTCTCCTCACCGCTACATGTTGGCACGGCACGGGCCGCTGCCGCCGCCCGCCGGTTGCTATGGAGACCGCGGGGCGCCCCGGCGCCGCTCTCCCCACCACGGGAAACTTGGCGCGTTTTCCGCGCCGCCAGGACCCGCGCCCTCACCCCTCCTCCCGCCCAGGCGCTCGCGGCCGTCCCGCTCAAACGCCGGAGCGGAAGCCACCGCCGGCGCCCGCCAGGATCGACGGGCATGGTGGCCACCGGTGGCCTGTCTCTCACAAGCTTGCGGCAGCCGAGCGACACCTCTGCACAGGCCCGCCGACAGCGCCGGCACCCCGCCTCTGTCCCCGCCGCCGTCAGGCAATGCGGCGGGCAGGCCGCGGGGTCCTGCCTGGGCGCGCGCGGGCGCTAGTAACGGCCTGGCCAAAGGGCTCGGGCTCGTGAGGGGGGAGGGGAGGCGGCTGGGCTGAACCATTCCGCCGAGACACCCCCTCCAGCGGCGGTGGATTGGTCCCGCGCTAGTCCCCCCTCTCCCCGCCTCCACCAATCACAGCGAGAGGCGCGCGGGCCCTGACGGCGCCGTTCGAGCGGGCCTGAGGTAACGGCTGGGGCGGGGGCTCGGCCCCCCAAGTCCCCTCCCGCCGGCGGCGCCTGGTCCCTCCGCTCCCCAGCGCCGCCCAGCGCCGGCGGGCCTCGGCGGGCGCACACAGCCAACCAGGGCCGGGCGCCTGACGGCGAAAAGCGAGTGGCAAACTGAAGATAATATTCAAGTATTCGGCCGTTTCGGCGCCGCCCGCTCGCGACCGAGGCCCGTGAGCGAGGGCTGCAAGCGTGTTTCTGCCCGTCGCTCGAAAGCCCGCTTGCTTTCGGCGTGGTGTGTGTCGCTGCTGCAGGGACATCGCTCGCCCGAGCTGGGAGGGGAGAGGGGCAGGTCGGCTATTGCGGCTTCCGCAGCTTCCCTGCGCCTCTGGGCGTGTGCGGAGGGCACGGGCGGGCGGCTCCCGGGCCGTCCAGAGCTTGCCGGGCAGACACGGCGTTGCGTCAGGGTCCGCGGGGGATGACGCCCTTCAGGATTCAGGCCCGTTCCCTAAATACAATAGCTGTACCACATGCTTCCAGCTTCTTTTTTTCCCCCCACTTCTAAAACCAAGGATTGCACTCGTAACTGCTATGAGATCTGAGCCTAGAAAACTCGATACCAGCTGAGCTATGAAGAACGCAATAAATCATTATTTTCACTGAGACTGTTAAGACTTAAAAAACCCCTGATACAGGGATCAGTACACTCACAAAAGATGTTATTTGGGAAAATACTGTAGGTTACTCCATTCTGCTCTTTAAACTGGCCCCTACAGAGGCGGTTTTTCTGACAGGGCTGTACCAAAAGGTCTGCTGAAACCTTTATGTATAAACAATGTCTGAGTGACTCAATCTGACCATAGTTGGGAGTTAATATGTTTATTGTCTGTCACATGTATGCACTAACTGTAGATTCATCACACCATTTACAAAGTCCCCTTTCCACAGAAAAGCGAAGACTGACTTCCCCCCTCCCCCCCCCGGCTATGTTTTTGTTTTAAAGAAAGATCTTTGTCAATCAAACTACAGAAAGATTGTAAAATATATTTCATTACCCCTAGAAATGTAGCCAACTAAATTTTAGACCCGTGCGATTCCATCCAGTAGATAAGTGCACTTCCAGTTTTTTAATAGAATGAAGTATTTTAAATCTAATGTCAGTCTTGGAACAAAATGAATATCTGTGGAACACACGCTCGTTCCGTTTATGATGAGAGGCCTCAATAATTTGCTTGTGGCTTCACTTGCTGTGAATTACGAGGTCTTGTCTTTACATACACAATGGCTTCCATACTTCACAAATCCATCTGGCTCTGAAAATTGGTCTTTATTTATTCCATATAAGGTCTTATATTTTTCACAGCTCTCCGCTGGCAGCACTTGGACAGTGTGAGATGGGAGAAACATGATGGAGGCGTTGCTGTAGTAAATATTTCTTATGAAACATGGATCGGCTACTTTTAAGTCTATATACTGTGATGCTATGTAATTTAATATTGCCCCAAAATGTCAGAAATCTTTTAAAGATTCATCTTTTATCTTGAGAACTAAGGAACTCTATGTGGCAGTCACACTTTTTAGGCACTGATGTTAACAGTTACATTAAAAGAAAAGCCTGTTAAGCCAGAATACAGCTGTTTTTTGCAATTACATCCATGACTCCACTGGAAAACCTTTGTAAAAGTTATTCAGTAAGATATTGTACAAGATTAGTTTCCTAACCAACTTCACACCATGCCCAGACCTAGGCTTTAGCATCCCTTCACTTTGGGTGGAGTTACCCCTGAATTTCAGCACTCTTAGTACAGAGCTGAAGGACCTCGGGACAAACTCCTGCTGCCTTCCCTGAGTGTGCTGTCTGCTAAATACTAAAGCAAAGCAGAGAGCCACCAAATCATGCATGGTTGCCACAGATCCACCCAATTTTCAAACAGTGTTTCCACATTCGTGGGTATTTTACTCTCTTCAGGCGGTTCCCTCACGACTGATGTACACTTTTTTTTCGTATATCCTGTACAGCAACATATAACTGCAGTTTGCTAAGTAAAATATGTAATGCCATAATAAAATCAGAAGCCTAGCATTTTTAAAGCAATTTTATTTTGAAAAGTTCTTTGCAATCTTGCTGGATGTTTTTTACATTGCTACATGAATTAGTTATTACTGTAGAACAATATCCCTAAATATACATTTGAATTATGGCAGAAATTATATATACCCTGGCAGTCATCTACATCCTTACTACCCATATTTTGCTTTCTCTTACAGGCTAAAATATCCTTGTACGCCTGCATGCAGACAGGCACATCACCCAGGGAGGCAAGGTTCAGATTCTCAAGGTATATATTGACCTAAAGATTTATTTACTGGGCTAGTGGGATTTAGAAGGCTCTGAAGTTGGCTAGATACTGAGCTCCCATTGAAAGTTGGTGGATTTCGTGACCCGAGTTCTGCAGTAGGACATTTAGCTCCACTTTGCAAACATTGCCTTAAGTTCACTGCAGTTATTAGACACTCAGGACTACAGAGGGTCTATTGTATGAGACAACAAGTGTGTGTCAGGAAGACTTATCCAGGTGAGTGGTGCTCAAAAGTCATGCAACTGCTCAATTGCTTAGTAATGCGTTTCATTAAATCTGCTTTACGCTGCCGATTTGAGTGGCCAGCTGAGGAGTTGCTTCACCGAGAGCTGGGCAATCAAGACCATGGTGGCAACAGAGTGGTGTAACGAGACAGGATGGAATGTCGAAGTGTTTGGACCTTGAATCAATAACAGACTGGAATAACCTCCAAGGGCAGGAGTCCAGTCGCTCCAGGTAGGCTTGTGTTCGATATGACAGCGCGTCCTGACAGATCTCAAGTCAAATGGCATGACTAAGGCTGTTTATTACTTACTGGTATTGCGTTTCAATAAAAATCTACCCTGTCAAGTGTGTGGTTTGCAATCTGCTTTAACAAACATGATAGAAGACTATTTATGTCCAAGGATTTTACGATCTAAGTATCTAATTCCACATGTAGAAGCATTAGGTAAGATTCAGGTATACTTGCGCCTAGGAACACCATCAGTGACTTGGGGTTTGGGTTTAAAGTTAGGCTTGTGAACATTTACAGGCTCATAGTTTAACTTTCAGATGCAGTAACTGAGTGAGAGAGGGAAGGGTGACGTTAGGAGATAGTATTTTTGCAAAGACTGGCAGTGTACACAGCTTTTCACTTTTCATCATCATTATTTTGACCAAAGCATACATACTTCATTTTTTATCTCTACATGTAAGTTAGTTCTCTGTGGCTTCTGAAGACAAAGTCAATGTAATTACAAGAGACATTCTGGTTGAGTGATCTTTAAGTTTGCCCTTTGTCACCTGTATGGAAAACTGTTCACAATATACAGAGCCTGATTTTTTTAAGCTAAATTTTATATTCATTAAAGCATTAGCTGCTGTTGATTTTAGGGTACTTAATTTTAATTCTGTGTCATCAAAAGGTGATTCTGAGGTCAGTGCAGTTACAGCACTTTAGAATTTGGTCCTTTAATCTTGTTCTAATTTTTTTTAACCATTGAAAAGGACGGGGGAATTTTCAGATGGTTCTTGAGTAGAAATCAGCAAGATGAAAGGAGGTGAGGTCAAGGAGATGAGGTTGGTTGGGTGAGAAACCACAGGACAAGAAACTGAGGACACAGCAGAGATGGGCTGCCCACACCAAGTGATCAGACTGATTTTCTAATACAGGCAGCAGCAAGACTTGAACTGCTGTTGAGGTGTAAGAACTACAGTAGAAGTCAGGATTCATTCTCGGTATTTACTGTGCATTCCTGGAGGTGATTTCAGGTCAAGTGACACAAGGTAATGTTTGGAGCATGAAACGAGGCCTTATAATTTGCTAATTTTAACAAACCTTCCTAGGAGACCTGTTTTGTTAATGGGTGGGGTGAAATCCTAGTGAATGTTTTTTTAAATTTGGCAGTGCAGTCACACCCCTGCCTTTGCTTTCTTACACAGATTCACATGCATACATCAGCTGCGGGGACAGGCCAGGTCGTCATCGTGTCCGAAGGTTTAAGGCACGCGAAGCTCTCCAGGCAACGTCACCACTCGGCTTACCCTTGGTTAGCCGATTCGGGACTCGGCATTACAAAATACCATGATTTATTTTGACAGCAAATACAGGAGAAGCAGAAGCTCCCTCAGTGGGAAGCGGCTGCGCCCACCAGTGCGTCGTGGTGCCATGCTGCCCGAGAGGCACCCACAGAGCTCCATCTCCAAACCAGCCATCCGACAGCCTCCCTTCCCACCAGGAGAACCGCAGGAGAGAACCCCGAGCTTAGTGAAATCTCCTCTTTACCAGCCTTTCACCCTCTCAAATTTTTATGCACCCTCTTAAAATACGGCTCGTTGGCACTAGTTAATGCAGGGAAGTTCTCCCAGCAGGAAAATGTTCTGTTTAAATGTAAGGAAATTGGGATTTTTTTTTTTCTGTATCTCTCCAAAAATAGAGCAACACCTAATTAAATATTTATGGTGGCTTAGCACGCTCAATAAAGGAACTGTTGTCTAGAAGCCTCCAAAGCTGCAGCTTCTTACAGTAAAGGAGTGTATCAAGTAACAGGCCAAAGAGGGAGCAGGTGCAAGAGGCAGCAACTGCATACGTGCGGTCCTGAGACACTCCAACATGCAGGATTAATTTATGTCTAATCCTATAGACTTCACAGCCATATGTTATAAAAATAGCTGGACTGGGAAACTGGAAATCTCCACAGACATAGCCAAAAATAACCATATGAAATGCCTGGAAAGAGCAGATTCCCCAGCGGGAGGATTTCGGGACTCTTGGAGGAAGTCTCCAGTAAAGAGCACTATTCCCTGCAGGAAGAAACCTCCAGAACCTTTAGCTGTTGCTGAATTACGTAAATTATAGCAACTTCCAAACCCTGCAGCCATATCAGCAACAGGCCTATAAGTCTGTCAGGCTTCCCGTATTGTCAGAATTACTCGGTGAATTTTCTGAACATTGTGCAAATTGTAGGCACACAATGTGCTCTTTCAGCAGGCTGGGATCACCCAGGGACCTCCGCGTGGAAGGTCTGCAGCCTACGCTGTGCTCTCCGCTGTTCACATTAGCAAAACCTATTTCATTCCTGAGGGATATAATTCTCGGTCGAACGCCCTGCGGCAGGAAAGGCAGGAAACCATTCACAGAAAATGAGAATACTGACTATAAAATGTCAGGATAGGACTGGGTTTAGGTAGAAGGAATATAAATCAATATTTAGGGCTCTTATTGTTGGGTGATCGTGCAAGCTCTGCCCCCTTTCACAACCAGAAACACAGGAACAAATTGTCGGACTCGCTTCACAACACTGGAAAGAAAATCTGACTTTTCCCACAGCCAACTGCCTGGGACCATCACAAACCCTTAACAATTCCTACGTGACAACCTACGTCTGCTTTCAGCAGATCTCCAATCATTTCATAACCCATTATTTAACTTCGATACCGTTATGCCGGTGCACGTGGGAACAGTTTGACCACTGTAGAAACACAGTCCTTTTGGGAAAGATACCTTTCCAGGGCTTTGCCTGGTTTCTAGCAACTCAACAGGACGAGTTTGTGCAATTTGATGTCAGACGGAGGGCATGAGACAGCAGCAGAGCTACTGTCTCATATCAGGGGTGGGATCTTCACCAGACCATGCTCACGTGGATCGCAGAGCAACTTCATGGAACAACCCCGAGGAGAAGGGCACCCGGGAGGGAGTCAGGGAGTTACGCCAGCTCCAGTCTCTCCCACATAAAACCTAGCCCAAAAGGTTGGCCTGTGTGGCCATGTTTCTGTATAAAAAGCTTTAGATTAGGCACCCTTAAAGATGCTTTTCCTTTAGGAAAAGCAGGAAATAATAAATTAGAAATTGCTACGGTTCTGTAAAACGCCATGGTAAAGCTTGCAATGAGCTCCTTTTCATTTCAGCTTCCAAAAGGCCAACGGCAGCTTGGAAGCCTGAGCCAAAAACCATGAGCTTGTCAATGCAGAAACCGTGATGTGCTCCTCTGTGCCGGAGAGCGTATCGGGTTTGAGATCAAGATGTATAGCTCCTGATACCGCAGACAGTATGCAGCCTTAGCTCTCATTTATCTCTCTCTTAACTTAGGACAAAACACGGTTGGCTGTGATCTATGAACTTCTAGAGCTACACATGCATCTATTATACCTAGGAAAATAACAATAATTACACCCACAATGTAGAGATAAAGCAGATTGGTTCGTAACGATATAAAGGAGTGGTTCTGTACGCTAAAATTCCACCAAAGGCAAGGTGGTTCTGTGACCAGATCTGAAACAGAACATTTCCCCTCAAATGTCGTTGAAAGCTAAGTTCTGTAGTGCAGAAAAAAGTGATGTTGTGTAAATGGTCTCATTGCATCCTTAGGGGGAATTTCCCCATATTTTGCCTGTCTGTGCATCTTTTTTTTTCACAACTCACAGCCTGCTGCTCAGTTTAATACAACATATGGATCCACAGCTTTGCTGGTAGCAGAGGCAGTGCAGTTTTGTGCTGTGGGCTGGAATTCAAATGAGAAGCCAGGTGCTATATTGTAAGCCATAATTAAAGTAAAAACAAAATCTCTCCCCATCTCTGTTCTTAGGTCGGAAATAACATCTCGCAGAGTGGTAACTCACTTCTGGAAGCAGAGACAGGAGGAAACACAACCTGCACATTCGTGCACCATCTGCTGGTAGCATCTCCGTCAACAGACACACCTAGAACAGATTTTATAATTCCTCCCAAGCCGGGATGGATATGTCGACATTTAGAGACATGAGACCACCTTTATAAAGATTCAAGATTCAGGTGAGGATCTGGTTCTTTTAAAAAAAGCAAACCACAGTGGTTCTCCATAGCAGGTTTTTAAGGAATTGCAAGGTTTTTAAGGAATTGCATAGCAAGGCCTCCATGACCCTCAGCGTAGCCACATCAAGAAGGGAACTGCAGAGCCTTCTGTGTCCCTGCAGGGCAGGACAGAGCAGCCTCCACCAGCTGCTGTTGCAGTCAGCAGCGACCAGAGCATCTGAAGAACAGGTCTAGCTTCTCCAGCCCCATAGCCTGCTGCCTGCAGATGGTTGTGGTCAAGTGTCTCATCGCCCGCCGGGCAAAGCCTTTGGTGTGGACGGGTCTGTGCCGGTCCCGTAGCAGCACTGCGCCGGGTCTTGTCCCCATCACAGAGCCGTTCCCTCCGAAACTGCTGAACAACCTGCTGGAAACTCTCAGTTGAAGAGTGGGATCCGGCGGTGCCTCTCAGGTTCCTTGCCCATCCCAGAGACTGAATATATATTAAAATTAAACACGGCACTTTGTTACTGTCAAAGACATCATAATGTGAGTGAAGTGAATGAATCACTCCAGTGAAAGCGAAACTTTAATAAAGCGTTTATGATGTTAAGGTGTGTAGGAATAGACGGGTTTCTCCTTTCTGCCGCATCCCTTAGTACACGAAGGGGCTGTAAGTGCGTCGCAGGAGGGTGGTGTCAAAGAGAACGAACACCTCCTTGTGCGGGCTGCAGTCAGTCTGCTGAGTTCACAACATTAAATGCCCTTGCTTGGCTTTTCAAGAAGGTTGGCAGTTTTATAACAAGTAAAATCCTTGTTCCTGGGAGCCCTGCAAAGCCGGGGGGTCACATTTCACCCTTCAGCCTGGAGGATGGAACCGCAGGAGTCTGGAGGAAACGCTTTTCTCTAGGTGCAGCTCGTTGGAGGTATTATGGGTTAAGTTGTCCCCTGAGCCATCGGGCACTAAATCACTATTACAGCACAGAAACTCCCAGTGTGGTGGGTCAGTGTGAATTAGCCGTTGCTTGGACCAGAGTGACAAATCCCGTATGACTAAACATCCAGAAAACCAAAGCTAAGGCAGAGAACAGCTGAGCACCTCTCTCTTACATGTGTATGTCTTCTCTCTCCTCTGAAGAGCTTCACCGCGGTAAGCCCAGGGTCGTGAACACACACGGGCTTGCTCCCCGGGCTGCTCTCACGCTCCGCTGCCGTCACCGACGCGGGCACACCAGCCTGTGCTGCTGCCAGGCTGGGTGAGGATGTGCAGGTGGAGCGAGCGGGTCCGGCCTGCGCCGCGGTGCCGACCGCCGCCGGCGCGCCCGCCGCCTCCTTCGCCCAGCAATCGGAGCTGCAGCTCATCACCCTGCAGTCCTTTATCACCTTCCTCCGAAATCAAAATATTGTCTGTCCCGGGCACGTGGTGAAAGCCAGCGCCCTAGGCACAGAGCCGGGGTGCTGAACGAAGGCACTCATGTCTTTATTGTGACTTTGTGTTCCTTTCAGAAAGTATGGCAAGAAAACAGCTGTTCTTTAAGAGACACGTGAGGAGCAGCCAGTCAGCAAGATGTACAGCACGCAGGGATCTACGCCCCGTGCGTGTCGCCGAGCGGTGCCGCACGGAGCGCTCGTCCTCTCTGAGCAACCCTCTCGTTTGGGCAAGAGGCTCCTTACCTCGTGGGCATGGAGCTCCGTGCGGGCCAGTTCGCTCTGTCGCTCACCGAGCTGCCCCGCAGACGTACCCTTTGTCGTGACACGGTTCCTGCACAAGCCCCGTGCTGGCTAAATCCATGTTCTGCACAGTGTATTTCTTCCACCCTCTTTTTAGTGCAGAAACATAGGAATTGAATTCACACCCTAATAGAACAGCAATAGTCAGAGGTTGGGATGACCGATAGAAAACAGGAACAGAAAACACAGCAATGAAAGCAGATTTATGGAAAAATTGTAATTGTACTTTGCAAGACACATGTTTAACTAAAACAAGAATTTCCCTTTCTTTAAGTAGATTTGGGGTCTATAAACAGATATCTGAGTTCCAGTTATCGCTGCCCCAATGCTGACTGCACTACAAGTGACAGCATTTCTTGTTTATGCTTGCGAAGACACAGCAAATTCTTCTAGGCAACGCAACTGCGGCAAATTGATTTGCCAGGCAAGCTGACAGGGTTTGGTGTGAGCATCACACGAGCGATCCGTGTCATAAGCAAATGAAGCATTTTCCGTACCTACCTGGGGGTCACTGGATGTGCACAGTGCTGGCAGCTTCTGAATGAGCACGAGGTTGGTTCCTGGAGGCTCTATCTTCTCCTCCTGGGCACGGGGGTCACAATCTACCCTCCACATTTTTTCCTGGCGGCATCCAGCTGGCTGGGGTGCGTAGGGAAGCACAAACTCTTGGTTTGGCGTGTGAGAGGGGGTGCACAGGTAGGGAAACATCTCAGGTGTTTTTAAGTACTAGATAATCACGGCACGTCCATAAAAATCTTCCCAAATTGAGCTGCTTCGTTAGGTTGCTATTTGTATTCCTGCAGCACCCCGATACCTGCGGAAGCATTTTGCCCCATTCGCGCTACCGACCAAAAAGTGGCCGTGGAAGGTCACAGCCGCGGGTGGCTGGATGGGGCAGGGTTTTAGCATTCGCAGACCGTACGAGGCAGCTGCTGTGAGCATAGCGAAGGGGGAGCAGCTTGCCGAGAGTCTACAAAAATGGATGTTGGCACAAGCGTAACATGGTATAGAACAATAGTGATCTTGTGCTGCGTTTCCAAAAGGACTCGGTCCCGGCAGCCCCGCCACGGGAGGCTCTGGGCGCTACATCAACTTTGTCTTCCTCCCAGCGCAGGGCAGGAGCCTCACGCCGCTCCCGTCCGTCTGCGCTGGGGAGCTGCCGGGAGAAACCCCACTGCGGAGCTGGCGAGGGCGGTGTCCCCGGGACGAATTCATCCCACCACCGGTGGGGAACCTGCTTCCCCAGGGAGTCCCTTCACCACCCAAACCGCCGTCCACCCTCCGAGGGATTACAGCCAGCTAGGAGGGTCCGGTTCCTGTCTTAAAAAACACACATAAGAAAAGCTAAATCAGGTGGTGAAAGACTGTAGGAAACCACATTCTTCTTGTTGTTCTTTTCCCCTCTTGTATTTGCCTTTGAAAATGAGACCACTGTAAACCCGAATGCGTGGCAGCCCTTGGGCGGGATCCGACTCGCAGCGTTTCGGGCGGCAGGGCTGACCTCTCGCCGTGGAATTTCACCTAGTAATTTCTGCGGCAGAAAGAAATCCTCCGAGCGGGTTGTCTGGCTTCAGAAGTAAATTTAAGTGCCTGTGGCTTGACAAATAAACATTCTGAAAGCGCTTAATGACTCACAACCTCGCCTAAGAATAGCTGAACTTTGCAAGACCGAAATACAGAGCGGAGAATACGGCCTCTGACACGGCCCGAGCGTGGAGCTGAAGGACGCGGTGGGAGAACGGGAGGGAGAGGCTGTGGCTGCACCGTGGCTGCATTCCTGCCGTCCCCTCCCGGCTGCTGGCGAGCCGCATCTCGGAGACGTCTTCGACCATCGTGTGCAATAGCCACCTTGGGGCCTTCCTCCACAAATTCACCGAACGCGCTTTTGAACAATTTATCGTGCTTCATTTAAACACGCTGCAAAGTACTCCTCGCTTATCCTGGCTGTTTGAAAGCGCTGTTACTCTCTTGGATTAAAGAGGGAGTCACAGGAGTTTTGTGCATATACGTGTTACCCTTCTGAGCGCCTGACATTTCACAGGAGAGACGTTCTTTGTCTTCAAGTCATCGAGCGAGTAAAACCTCAGTGACCGAAAAGAGGAACCGGTTTTCATCCTGTTTGCCCAAAAGCGGGTGTTTTGGTAGTTGTCGCTTGCTTTTCTGGGGCACGCTTGCAGAAGTGTGTGCTGTGAACTGCCACTGCTTTACTTCTTACCCTCCCACGCACACTTCTTGGCGCTTTAATCTAACCCCAGGAAAAAAGGAACAAAACACAAGTTCAGCTGAATGTCTGTGACCGCAAGAGCTTCCTGTAGGTGCCTGAAGTTTCTGTTGCAAATGCCTTGTCGTTGTCATTAAGGCTCAGGGATCGTCGTGGCTTCAGGGACGAGCCCAAGGGATGGGACATGGTTTAGCTGCGCCGTCCCAGGAGCCGCAGGAGAGGTGCTGTGCCTCGAAGGCCATGACTGCACATCAAAGGAGGTTTGTTGTTCAGGAACGGGAGAAGAAGATAATGTAGGAGTCATCTCCTGCCTCCATCAGCCAGTGATGCCGGAAAAAAAATCTTTCTGATATCATGGTCCCTCTCTTTTGGGCCCTGCCAAAATAATCTGAGCAGCAGGGGCAGGGGTTGTCCTCACGGCACGAAGCCCGAAGGCTCCCCTAAGACACGCTTTTCCCTTGATTCTTTGATCCGTTGCTAAAATTGTCAGGAAACGTCTTCCTCTCGTTCAGCACCCGAGCCCCTCACACGGGAGCGAGGGCAGAGCGAGCCGGGCGCCGACCTTGGCTGTGTTTTACCAGGAGCCTGGGCACTGCCAGGCGGGCCCTGGTCTCGCCCGGCGGTGGCGCAGCGGCCCGGGCCAACCCTCGGACACACTCGGATGATGTGCGATCCCCGGGGCTGAGCCCAGGTGCGACGCCGCGGCCAGCAGTGCCTCGGGGCACCCGCTCCAGACCCGCACGCTCCCACGGTCAGAGCCCACTCACCCCGGGGCACCCACAGACCCATCCGAGCCGGGCTCCGGCAACCGCGCTGCTCCGCTCACAGCTCCCGAGGTTTTTCAGCCTGGAGATGAAAACCCAAAAGAGGTGCAAATTGCCGTGTCGGTGCGACCACGGGAGCCTGAAGACTCTGCTCTTATTTCCAGCATTTCCCACGTGGAGTTGAAAGGTGTTTGGGTATCTCGAAGGAAGGGGGAATCGCAGCGGGCCTCGTTCGTCCCCGCTGAGTTCAGAGCCCACACGGAGGCCACGCAGCAGCCCCCAGCATTGCCGGAGCCGCTGCTCTCCCATGTGCCGGAGCAGCTGGGAGCGGGGCTGGGGTTTGCCTCTATGTCTCAAGAGAAGCGAAATCAACAGCTTCACCTAAAGCTGAAGGTATCATCACAGGTCACTAAACTACTGATTTCTGCCTGTCCCCGGAGCCCAGAAAGGAACTGTCCACGACAGCGACTTGCTGCAGCTGGGTAGGTGACGAGCACGTAAATCACATGGGGTAAGGCGCACGAGGAGGCTCAAAACCCAAAACTCAGATTGCATTTTTCTTTATGTTTTCCACGCGATGGCATTAAGGTACAAGGGACAGATGTAAACCGGAGCACGTTGAACGTCTGAGCCGGAGAACGGCTGGTGCAAAGACGGGACAAGTTCTGCAGCCACGGCCCATCCCTGCCGATGTCCCCTTCCCACTGCTTTTGAGCTGCATTTGTGCAAACAGGATGAGCTGGAAAATATATATTAAAAACATATATATAAAAAAAATATTTTATATTTTAATATATAAATATATATTAAAAAGAAGGCACAATACCGCAGTCACAAGGAAAGAAAAAAAACCCCACACCACGCCCCCCCCCCCCCAAAAGTGGATTTCTGGCCTCCCACGGCAGCCGCTCCTCCTGGCTCCCGCGGGCCCTCCCGCGGCCCCGCCCCCGCGGCCCCGGCCCCGCCCCCGCGGCCCCGGCCCCGCCCCGCCCGGGCACCGCCCGCAGGAGGCAGCGGGGCCGCCGGCACCGCCGCGCTGCGCTCGCCGCGCGCCGCCGCCCCCAGGTAACGGCCGCGCCGGGCGGGGGGGGGCGCCGGGGCCGGGGCGGGGGGAGCGGGCGGCAGCGGCCGGGCGGGCCGGGGACCGCCGCCGCCCCCGGGGATCGCTGCGGAGGGGCGCTCCGGGGAGGCGCTCGCGGGATGCCCCGCGGGTGCCTGGGGGGTGCTAGGAGGGTCCTGGGGTGCGCGCCAGTGGATGCTCGGGGGTGCTTCAGAAGTGCTCGGGAGTGCGCCGGAGGATGCTCAGGGAGTTGCTTTAAAAGCGCTCAGGGGTGCTCCAGAGTGTGCTCCGGGGGCGATACGTGGGAGCAGTCTGAGGGGTGCTCCTGGGGGTGCTCCACAGCGTGCCACGGGGGTGCTCGGGGGCGCCTAGCCCCTCGAGTGGGGGGCAGCGGCGGCCCCGGCGGGCGCGGGACGGGGCGCTGCCGGCGCACCCCTGGGCCTGGCCGGAGGCGCAGAGCGTGGCTGGGCAGCGGGGAGAGGACGGGAGGGCCCCGGGCGCCGGCGGGACCCGCGGCTGTCACCGTGTGAGGGCTGGGAAGGGCCCCCGGGCAATGCGGCGGAAGCCACCAGGACCCCAGAGTTGCATTTAGCCTCAAAGCCAGCCGTGAAGCCCTCCCCAGCCGTGACGATGTGGTTCAGACGAGCCCCAGCTCAGCCACCATGGCCGAGCGCGGCTGCCAACGCCTGCCTCCAACCTCTCCCCGTTTCCTTGCCGGCTTTCCAGCCGTCCGGCCCGTCCGGCCTCTTGGCACCGAACCTCGCTTCTGTCTCCAGCGAGCTTCGCGCTCCGGTTCCCTGAGCCGCGCATCCCGGTCCGGCTGCGGAGCGGGGCCAGGCTAAGCTCCAGATTTGTGCATCCTTGGAGGGCCGACAGGCTCCAGCAGCGCGTTTGGCAGTGAGCGGAGGGACGGGCAGTGCCTTTCCCTCGCAGGCAGCATCGCCGTTCCTCAGCAGCGGCCGCTGCCAGGGCATTTCTGAGCAGCCCAACTCTGCCGGGACCAGGCGTGCCCCGTGCGAGCACTTTCGTCAGCTCCCGGTGTTCGGTTTGTGATTTCTCGCAGGCCTAAGGCAAAAACGTGCCGGGCTCTGACTCCGCTTCGGGAGAAATCAGCGTGAGTGCGAACAGCTGCCGCACCGGGGTAGAGCATCGCCTGGGGTCTGTGTAGAAGAGGCTGAGTGATCCGTGAGAAGATCCCTGATGTGCTTGGAGGGTGCATTAGGTGATGGCATAAAGTGGGCTAAATAATCTCAACTGCAAGTCCAAGTAAGTTCAGGACAGAGGCTGTCGTGTTCGGGATGCTCTGGTATGTTGTTTGCCTTCCAGAGATGGAAGTGGGATTGTACTGGGTGGGATTCTCCTGTGTGCCTCACAGCTACGGGATGCAACACCACCGGGAAGATTTTCCTTTGCCCAGAGGCTAAACCAGAAATTAAATATTCTAGCTGCGTGGCCCAAATGAAGGCAGTGAGCACCCACAAACATTGCACGTCCAGGGTAAGGATAGCGACCGCAGCAAAGGGCAGAGAGAAGGGTAAAAAATAACCAGCATTTGCTGCCTGTTTTGCAGTCTTCCCGGTGTTTTGTGTTTGATTTGGGATGGACTTAATGGAAAAAGCTGATCTCTGGAATTATTCCTGAAATGATAAATCAGAGGAGGGAGCCCATAACCTCAGGTTTATGATTGATTGTTTGTCGCTTTGTCTGTAATATTTCAAAAACAAATACATGTGCCGAAATGACAGCCGGCCTGATGAACAGCGACCTGGCTGGGGAGTCTGTGGTTGAGGAGGGATCAGTTAATGGATTTGTTAAAATAATCCTGCAACTTTTTGCAGGTGGGAAGGTGAGATGGGGGAGAGCCTGTTGCTGCTGTGGGTGCTGTCAGTCTCCCAGTGCAGTTTCCAAACCGCTTGCGAATAGGAAAACCAGGACCACGTTTGGCTCCTTTCCAGAAAGTCTGGTTATGGAGAAGGGTTTGCCTCCCAGGTGCAGAAATCGTCCCCCTCGTGCAGTGCTGGGGCTGTCCCGTTCCCGCGGGAGCCATCCAATCCGGTGTCACAAAGTCTCCCTTCGTCCTCAGCTAACTGAAACGGCCCCCACCCCATATTTATTTGCCACTGAGCGGGAGCGCGACGTTGCTTCCCGTCAAACAGCCTCTGCATCCCGCGGCGTGGGCGCGTTCCAGGGGGGAGAGGTTTGGTCTCAAAACATCCTTCGCATCAGGAGCAGTTTTGAGATTCTGCGCGACGACCGGTGTTGGAGGAATACAAGCTCGTTCACAGGCTTGTTGCCGATTCAGGTCCCTCCCCCTGCGGTTTTGCAGCCGCCAAATATAATGAAAGTCGCATTTTTATCACCAAGTGTTACACATCAAATCTTGGGTCTTTTCAAGGAAGCTTTGGGAGCAACACCAGGGATGAACGTGGCCCCACTTGTTAGAGAAAAAAATAAATGTGGTTATTGTATTTTCCATTCAGTGCCCTGTACGACGGGGTTACGTGACTCTGCCTTGCTCAAGAGCAGCACGATGCAGATTTCGGTCAATAAAGCCCTGACCCCAGCTCAGGGGTGCGAAGGAGCCCACGGCTCAGGGCAGAAATCCCCGACGGTGCACATTTGTGTGCTGCCGGCACTAGGGGAGAGCGGTGGGGAGGAACCGGCTGCAGAGAGCTCCTTCTTCTGACGTATTTATTTTAGACCTCAGTGGAATTCATGCTTCCGGTGCTATGCCTTGGGAAGCCTCGTGTCGGGTGCATCCCAGGGTTTGAACAGCACACGAAAAAGCAGTTATTGTCTTCGTTACGATAATATACTGCCAAAATAGACAATTTGGTGGAATCGGGAACGTGAAATACAGTGAAAAAACCACCCACATGCAGAGGCTCCCATTTTCCAAATGTGATTATCTTCAAAGCATCATTGCAGCCAGTTCCTCTGTCCATCAGGGATGATTGTGAGTCTCGGCGCAAGCGAGAAAGCTGAAAACACTCCAGCAATGTACAACCTGAGCTTGGGCAAAAAAATAGAGGAAAGCCCCCCCATAACCGAGGTGCACGGGTGGGAAATGTGGCTGCTGGCTGCCCCGCTCCCGGCATCCACGTGGAAATCACTGGCAGAGGAGGAAGGTGGCACCTCCATCCCCTCTGTGGTCCCGATCAACATGGAGAGTAGCTTCAGGTGGCCTGAAAAATAAATATTCCTGTTTGAAGAGGTTTTTAAACCTGTCATGAGTGTGATCAATTCAAGTCTTGTTGGCTCTGGCCAGAAATTCGGCCATTTTATACAATGGGCTGGTGTCTCCATGGGGGACTGCAGTGGTTGCCCGGGGAAGAGGAGGAAAATAGGCATGCAGAGAGTAGGGCTTTCCTAAAAACAAATACCTGGAGGTCCCGCTTTCACTGGGAGAGGACCTGTGTTGATGACGGGACCGTTACCAGGGTGAGACAGGACAGGCGCCGGATTGCCAGTCGGCTTTCACAACCACAAATGCACTTTTTGGAGATTTCTCAGGCTGGTGGCTTTAGGAAGCCCTGTTTGTGTATAGGGATGGGTTCCTTTGGTTCCACAAACCCCGGTGTTTCGTCTCTCAGTAAGCACCACGGGGATCGGACACGGCACAACAATGTTCCTTCCCTCTGCTGCCGCATCCATCTCATGTCTCAGCAAGCAGCCAAGCAAGATCAAGGTGGAAGATCCTTTCTCAGCAAGCAGGAGCACCTTGGTTTGATGGTTTCCCTCCACATCCAGCTTCCGAAAACACCCAAAGGATCCTGTTTTTCCATAGGAAACCGAGACATTTCCAGCCCGGCTTGGGCCAAAGCTCGGGCTTTTGTGTGGGATGAGCTCAGGAGCCTCAAGGATGCACCAAGCCCTGGCCAAGCCAAGGACAACCCCATTGTCATAAAGTTGCTACCAGCTTCTTTGACTGCATGGAAGTTATTCAGTATCATGGCAGCAAAGCCTGACCTGTCCCAAGGTCAAGGAGGTAGAAAAGAGCAGCTTGGAAGAGACCAGAAGCCAAAGGAGGGCTTCATTGCTTCCCCCTCCCCCAAAAAAACCCTTGTGGGATTGAGGCAAAAAATAAATATTGGAAATGAGACACTTCAGATTTTTGTCTGCCTTCTGGCTGCGGAGCGCTTTTGATTCGTGGCTTCAGGTGGTTTCTCTGATCATTTGGCTTTGCGAAAGGAGACTTTAGGGAAAACGCCACAGTTTTCAAGGCACGGGATAAAATCATGAGAATCGACCAAAGCTTTTGTAAGACCCTGTCTGGAACGAGCCGAAGGTCAGTTGGAAAAGAGGTTATCAGAGGAGGGGATGAATCTGATCGTTTTCCCCTCCCGGTGAGCCATAAAAGAGGCAAGAGTTTGGATATCTGATACCTCCAGGTCTCGTCCTGACCCGTCTCTAATGGAAATGCTGGCAGGAAGCTCACGACATTTATTAAACAGCTTTAATAAGATCAGTATCCGCACTTTATTACTGCCGCTTGAGAAGATGCCTGAAATGGCTGTTTAAGTACCGCCGGCTGCCGAGGGCCGCACGCTTACGCCGAAGGCAACCGTCATCTTTATTGTGGGGCTGGGTTAGTTATTCGGGTTTCTCGCGAGCCCGCCGCTCCCTCGGGTGCCAGCGAGGCTCCGCGCGGCCCCAGGCCGCTTCCCGCGTGCGCGGCCCCCGGCTCCAGCCCCATCCAGCCCCCTCCGCTGCTTCGTGTACGTCGTTTTGCGGAGAGGGGGATGGCTGGCGGAGGGCGGGCGGCCAGCCTGAGCCTCCCCGTCGGCGCAGCCGCGAGCCGATGGGTTGCAGAGGGAGCTCGTCCCTCTCGAGCGCTCACAAACTGCGTCCAGCTCCCAGCTTTCCTCTCGAGAAGCCCCGGGCCGGCAGCAGCCGAGGGAGCTCCAGCCCGGGGTGCGATAAAACGCCGGGGCTGGCGCCGCGGGGTGCGCGTTGCCGTAAGCCGCGTGCCGACGCCGTCTGCTGGCCCCGGGACGGAGGGTGAATGTTAAGCAGGCGCCTGGACTATGCGGCGTTTCGCTTTCAGAGGGGTTTAAGGATGCGTGTCCCTGTTCTCGCCGTACCTTTCCTACCTGCCGCCTGCGCCGCCTCCGCTCTTCCCGTACAGCGACTGGTTTTGCATCCCCAAATCTAGTCTGCAGGGTGCATGCCGGGCTGGGATGGATCCAGCTTGCCCGCTCGCCTTTCTGGATGAGGGCGGGTTTATAGCAGCGGAATTCCTGGGGCTCAGGCATCATCTGGTCTCCCCACTTTAATTTTTGGGTCTGTTCAGCTGTCTTCTGCCCCCCCGAGAGGCGGCCCAGGCCAGCCCAGCGTGTGCCCACACCCAGCTGCCTTTTCCGAGGGATGCCGCGGGGCACGGGGCCGCTGGCAGCGACGATGCCGAATGCACCCAGGCGGGTGGCTGGTGGGCTCCCGGGACGCAGATCTCTTACAGCGGCAACTCTGCTCTGCCTTTGGAAGACCTCGTGACGACTTCTTGCAGTGCAAACCAGGGCTTTAACCTGCTTTTATTTACTTGTTGGATCCCACAAAGTTTTCAGACTTCTTTTTTCCTCCTGGAAGGAGACTCCTTGCCGTGCCTGTGCCAGCCGATCACAGCCCACCGCCGCACGACGGCGATCCCACCCGTGTGGATGTCCCCAGCAGAATGGAAATGGATTATTTTTCTTCCTCTGCAGTGAAAACAGAATTGAAAAATCCGTACAACAAATATTCCCCGAGAGGCTATATTTATTCCTGGTATGTCCACTTGCAATAACAGCTTGGCTGGTTGTTGTGCAATCGAGCAGACTGCCTGGATGGAGCAGGTTTGGATGTAACCCTTTGGGTACCGAGGGCAAACTCCGTCTGTGGGTCCGTGTGGGTCCGTGCAGTGGAGGGGAGCCCACACCCGCCCTCCTGCAGCGATTCTGCCTGAGGCGAGGAAGAAGAAGACACCGAGAAGGCAGCGGTGGCCATGGCGGGGACGGGCAGGGACCGACGGGGTGGCTTTTGAGCCGTTTCGTGGCCGTCTGTTTCCTGACGTCCATGGGAGCAGTCTGCTAAGCCGAATCCCCCGACAGCTCTGGTGCATAACGTAAAGCAGCAGCAGTTTTGGGCCGCGACCTCAGTCCTGACGCTTGCGGGATGACCTCGGGCCGTGCCCAGGTGAAACCCTTCCCCATTTCCCACCCTGCGCCGGCCCCGCTGGGCAAAGCTGTCGGAAGCCAGTCTTAGCTCCATCAAGCACCAGCCCATGTTTAACTAATTTGCGTGTTTGGACTCCATCCACTCATAGTTCCTGATTAAAAGCTTATTTAGGGGGACACGGACTTGAAGACCTTCTTCAGGCCCACAGGGATTACATCTGGGAAAAACTGTAGGTCTTAAGTGTGTAATTGCAATAAGGAAATGCTCCAAATAAAAGCTTCCTGCTAGGTCTTTCCAGTGGGAAAACGCCACGATTCTTTTCGGCTTACTTTATAATCAGCACTGTATAGAAATGGGTACATTTTTCCATCGTGCTGCTTCGCGTTGAGGGCATAAGCAACAAAATACGGTCAGAAAAGGTGCCCAGGCATAACTCAGCCAGAAGAATTCGACAGAAAATAAGCCAACGTGCTCTTTAAGTTCGTTTAGAACCCTGGGCACAGTAATTGCCCGTGAAAGCAGAAAGCCCTCGCCACGGAGTCACGGCCCTGCGTGGCGTGGGATGCTGGAGCCGCGTGGGAAAGGCAGCATTTAGTGGGACAGGCGGCATTTAACCGGCCGCTGGAATGGGGGGGTTATTTTTCATTCCTCGGGCAAGACGTTAACCCAGCCGTGCCTTGGGGAACACTAGGAAGGACAAGCTGCTGCTGTTTCTCTGCACGTCCAGGCTGTTTTGCTTCCTGCAAAGGCAAAGCTTTTCTGCTTTTCTTCAGACTTAATCTGTTAAAGTTACGTTCCGTGGTCGCACGAGCGCCGCGAGCCTGCGGGAGTGCCAGCAGCTCTGCTCCGCAGACGGAGGGTAGCGAAATGGGTTTTTTCCTGCGAACACGAGCGTTTTGGTTGCGCTGCCCGTTAAGTGATGGCAAAGCTGCTGGTGCTGCTCCGTGGTGCGAGTCCCTGGCGAAAGCCCCTGCCGGAGCCCCCGGGGGGGTCCCTGTGGGATGCCTCCACTTTTCAGGATTTTCGGTCCCAGCCCTGGAAGAGGTCCACAGCATCTGAACCCCTCTGCCTTTGCAAGCGTGAAGTTGTTCCGAGTTCAGTGCAGAGGCTGCGGGTTTTTGCCCTGTTGCCAGCCTGGGGGTGCAGCCACCCGGGGTGCCCGGCAAATGCCAGCGTGGGGGCTTGGGACGGGGCTCTGCCCGTCCCCGAGCCGCACGCCTCCAGCACCCTGCCCAAAAATCACACCCTGTCTGCTCCGCGAGCCGTGCCCTGCCTTGCCTGCCTGCGGTTTGAAGTTTGCGTCGATAACCCCGCCGCAAAAGGCTGGAGCGTTTCATCCGAGAGTCCCGTGGGAACCCAGGTGCTGCCCGTCCCCTTTCGCAGCAGCCAGGGAGGGTCGGGCATCCTCCGCCCGTGCCACCGTTACGCACGGCCGCGTTCGCGCCGTCGCCGTCCCGTTCGGCGTCTCCTGGGGCCGGCGGATGGACGGGCGTGACGTGAGGGGCCGGAGCTGCGGGGAGAAGGGTAAAGGGCCGGGGAGCTGTTTCTGCGCGGCGTGTGGGAACGGGGCTTCGGCAGCATTAATTACGGACGTTGAGACCTTCAAAGGCTAAAGGTGCCGCCTTTTAATCGCGGCAGCCGCTTGCGTTTCCCTGGGAGAGGCGCTCAGCGGAATAGCTAACGCGTCCAGCCCGGGAGGGTGCGGAGGGCGAGCGCCGGCTGCAGCCTGCGGCGTCAGGTACGATAAGAGCCGTATCGTTAATAATTGACTGTCTTCTCAATAATCTTTCCTGATAAGGGCGGCAGCCTGGTTGACAGCCCAAGCAGCGCTTAGCGTTTTGTGTTTTATGGAAAAGTTACCCGTGGTGTGGAAAGTAACTCATTTCACACAGTGGGGCTTCAGCTGTCCTCAGAAAGGTCATACGAGATCGATGGGCTGCTTTATTAGACAATTAATCCCTCTTTTGTGCTCCTTGTTTTAAACTTGCGTTTGCTTTCCAAGCAAGGTCACTGCTCAGCTGACCAACTTTTTAACAACTGGAAAAGGCACGTTTGCTGCTCCGAACCCTTCACTGCCGGCTCTCGGCACGGGAAAAGATGCCTCGGAGGGAGGCGAGCGCTTCTGCTCCCCGATGGGTTTGTAGATGCTTTTCTAACGATAGTTTCTCCTCTCACCATGAGGTGCTAAAGCCACTGCTGCAGTGCAGGAGAACACGACCGGCGGAGCTCGAAAAACGTTGTGTTAGAGCTAATGAGACTGTGCTAATGCGCTGCTCAGCAGGGATGAATTATCTTCTTATTTATAGGCACAGGGTTAAATGTTTCCAATTTAAAATTACCAGTAAGATGCTCTCAGAGAAGGAAATTCATAGATATTTGCCCTTGTGGTTCAGTTAATTTGGTCTTTCAGTCTTCTGGGGTGTAACGCTGCTCTCTGTTCTGCTGGCTGGGGTGGAGGGGGAGTGGGAGGGCACCTACATTGCCTGGCAAGTGGGACAGAGCAAAAGAGGGGTTAAATGTAAAGTGTTTGAGGCAGGGCTAGCTAAAAACACAGTACATTGTCCCTGCAAATGGGCTGGCCCAGGGAACAAACCCACTTCACCCTGTGCTGTTGCTTTCTCATATGTCTGCCTTCTTGATTTCCATCTCTGTACTTATTTATTCCTGCCCTGAGAAAAGCAATGTCATTTCATTCAAGGTAAAAATCAGCAATGCTGTGCACATGGTGATGTCGCCTGCCCGGAGAGGAAAATAAGTATTCTTCAATTTTATGCAATAGGGGAAAACTCAACAAATACAAAACCTGACAGAGGGTCGGTGTAACAGGTATTAGCAGGATGGAGACCCACCTAAAAGCACTGCCCTGACCCAGACTGTGAGCCGGACCCTGGGCATACGGATATGCTTCTTCCAGCAGATTACTTCATTTTTTTAATCTCATTTTTATTAGAGGCAGGCATCGGTGAGCACCCGTGGGGTCCAAGGAGCTGCAGTTTTGGCTCAAAGCGATCTGCCCTGTGCCTGAGCTGTCCCGGGGTGGGGGACGGGAGAACATCAGCAAGCTGGTAGGGTACATTCAGCATCCTTTTACGATGCGATTTTGAAGTGGATTGGTCAAAAGAGAAAAGTTGTAGTATCAATTTGGGCTGCAGAGTTGGTACCAAGCCAGCTCATAAATGAACCGATTAGATGTAATTATGGAGATATTGAAAAGCGTCCTATTTACTGGCTTTCCCCCCCGGCCCTCTAAATAAATGACCTAGAAGAGTGAGGCGTAGCTGGTCATACTGTAGCTGGGATCCCTAAGTGCTCTGTAATTGACTGTAATCAGAAAATTTAAAAAAAAAAATAATGAGAAAGAGGTTAGTGTTCGTTTTGGCACATGCTGTTTACTGGCAGGAGGAGACGGAAGAAATTGCCCTGTAGAGAAGAAGTGCAGTTAATTGGAGAGCACATCAAAAGGCCACTGGTCAAGGTGTTTGAGAAGCTTGTGTGGCGCTAAGCGGCATCGGCATTGCTGTCCGACTGCACGAGCATCGAGGAGGTACCAACCCTGGAGGCGCTTTTGAGAATTTTGATGTTCTCCTTGGGTTGGAACCCTCCAAACTGTCCACCCAGCTCTAAATTGGCAATAAACCAATGTCTACCTGAATGACAGAACTAACTCTTTCTTTAAAAGGTTTTGATCTTTCAAAGTATCCGTCCTACAATAACAATACAGCAGGATTTGGCTTTGTTTTCCTGCTGGTCTTTGTTGTCACGTCATTTCAGTGCTTCTAGAAGAAGATAACAACAGCACCTCTGTGTGCTATATATCCTTATCTGTACTGCATATCCAGTTATCTTGCCATTGCCACAAGAAGAAAGATGAGTTAACACAATGCAAAAGTAATTACATGAGGAAAAGCAAATTTAGAAGCTGCAGAGTGGAGAAGACCAACAAGACCTAGCTTCTCCTGAGATGGTGAATGAGGCAGAGGTCTCAAGGAACGGTTCTGCTGGTGGATGCTGCAGAAGAGAAAATAGAACCATGTGCTGGATAAGTACGGTGTCAGGTGAAGTGAGGGGTAAAGGTTGGCTGGAGCCCCTTCACAGGGAGCTCTGGAAGCGTGGTCAACTGCTAAAGTCCTCACTTAGGTGAGATATTATCAGCAGAAAAGGAATTCAGACTCTGATGGCTGATCGATGAGATGAATGTGAGCTGGATTCTGGAACAAACAGTTCCAGCAGTGTCCCCAGCTGCCTGGGGCTGGCATGACCTAGGCTTTGTGCTCCTTGGTCCCACCCCTGAAAATCTTGCATAGCTCAGGGATGCACTGGAGAAGCAGGGAGGGATTTCCAAGCTGCTGTGGGACCATCTCTGGCCAGGAACCCGGTTAGATGCTTGAAGGAAAATCCTAAACAAGCAACCTGCCTGCCAAGAAACCCCCACATTTTCCCCTGCAGCAGGATTTAAAAGACAGACCTTCTCACTCTGAGCAATGTTGTCCTTCTCATACAAGTCAGGAAGCCTCTACATCAGGAAGCCTGATGTCCAACTGCCCCAACCTCCTTTGCCCTTCCCAGCCTCCTCCTTGTGTCTTTCTGAAGGACACGGAGGGGAGAAGCTTCACCCAGGACCTTTCTTGGTTGTTCCCAGCCTTAATCTCCTCTCACTCTCCAGGAGACTCTCACCCATGTCAGCATGATGAGAAAGAGCTGAAGGGCAGTACAGACCAGGCTGGATGTGAAGTTCATGATGTAGACTGTGGTAGATCTCCACCTGAAGATCCCTGTTTGCAATGCAATTTGTCTGTGTATCGGCGCACTTTGGTGAAGGTTCTTTATAACAGTGTGGGCGTGCTCAGAAATAATGGGTTTCCTTTGAACGAGATTTAACGTAAATTTTGAATCTTTGGTTATTATGCATTAGGAAAAAAAAAGGTGACAAATCAGTCATTTCTGTGTATAGCTTATATCCCTTGCTGTTGTCAGAGATTTTGTGCTATGTTGGATATATCCAGCTTACAGGAGTCAATGAAGAGTCCCTGGGCCACCTATCTCAAGCCCAGTAGAAGTTACCCTAAATGTCTGTCTGTCCTCATTTGCAGTCAAAACCATCTGTAATGCAGGGGATGTTTTATAAGAACCAACTACCTGGGATGTGTCTATGAAGCGTGAGTTGTTGCCACTGGAAAAGGAGCTATTGATTTAAGCTTGAAAGTGCTTAACAGGCACAGTCGGGCTGCAGAATACGGGAAAGAAGAGGGGGGTGGCCTGTGAAGAGGTGTAAAGCTTTAAGGAGGGATTAAGTTCAGATGATTGAGCTTTTTTTTTTTAATTGAAAGTATGTGCTTCTTTTTTCCGAGGGTGAAGCGGCTCTTCTGCCCTAGCTTGTCAGAGGATGTTTAACTGACAGCCCAACCGGACCGCGCCATGGAGAAGGCAGATGGTATGGGGGCTACGGGATGTTTGCTTGCTCATTTGTTTCTTGAAAAAAAACCCCAACCAAGCCCTGAAGTAATTTCCTTACCAGAAATACCGTAAATAACCTGTTTTCTATAGATACGCACCGGGGCCAGGAGGCGAAAAATGCATCATTCATGTATTATGCAGGCTTCCTAAACCGCAGCAAAAACCTGGTCACAGCTCTCCGTTCAGCACGTGTTTGTCCTCCTGTCCTTTGCAGGCAGGACAGATCTCCTCTGCTCCCACCAGCCCGGCTTTGCAGCCGTGAAACCTGGTTTCTCCTGGTCGAGCCGCTCCTCCTCATCCTCACAGAGCACGGCTTGTTTGTTCGGAGGTGCAAAGCAGCCCAAATCACTGTGATTCCAGGGCCTTGCCGCATAAAGAAAAACGAGCAATGATGCAGGGGTTTAACTATTTTGACTCTCAAGGCTGAAATTTGGGGGCCGTGAATTTTTGCGGGCTGGAGCTGACTGTATGAAGCTGCATTAAACCGGGAGCCTCGGGCTGCGCAGCTGGAGCTGTGCTGTTTGCCGGCGCCGGCTGGGTGGGCGACCACACCGTCACGCGTTTCGTGGCCGTTTTCCTCGCTTAAAAGCCGTGCTCGGTGCCGCGCAGCCGGTCACCTTGGGAGGCACGCGTTCCGCATGGATGCGGCCGCGTGAAGCAGCCCCGGCTGGCGCTGTCTGGGTCTGGCCTCTGCCCGTCGCTGTATTCATCATTTTCAAGGAATAATTTGTGACCCGGTGTTTGCTGATGAAACAACGCGATGCTTTTCCTGCTCGGCATGCACAGCACTACTTGTGGCACTGAAAAGTTAAAACCAAACGAAAAGCCTTGAAAAATGTCATTGTCACAGATTGGTTCCACCTTCTGTTTTTGAGCTGGATTTATTATGCATCGGGCAGCTTTTTATACTTACGCAAACACGTAGCTCTGCCTGCAAAACCTGCTGTTTGCTTAATTGCCAATTAGAGCCATGATTTCAGCAAATTTTCGGCTTCCTCAGTGCCACAATTACCTGGTTCACCTCCGGAAAACCAGATCGGACCTTTGCACGTGTTGCTGCGTCTCTGTGCAGCTCCACCACGAGCCTCCACGATGATGAACTGCAGCCCCCACCCGCCTGAAACTGAGATGAAAAAAGCAGTAACGTTTTTCCCCTGCTCTAAACGTATTTTTTGGTAATTTTTTTTGTTGTCTTTGAAACTCAGTCATCTTTGTTTCTTTTTTCTTGGGTTGTTTCAGCAAATGGCCAGCCACCCAAAACCGACGGGGAGAGGGAGCAGCCCTGTGGCCTCCCCTACTCCGTGGAGACACCGTACGGCTTTCACTTGGACCTGGACTTCCTGAAGTATGTGGACGACATCGAGAAAGGGAACACCATCAGAAGGGTTCACATCCACCGGAAAGCCAAGCAGCCGAAATTCAGCACCCTGCCCCGAAACTTCAGCCTGCCCGAGAACGGCTCCCGTGGATGCACGTCCGCTCCCAGCAAGAGCTGGACGGCGACCGGCTCCTTCCCCCAGCGAAAGGCGTCCCTGGGGGCGGAGGAGACCCCCCGGCCCCTCCTGCCCAGCGAGGCACCGCTGCCAGCAGCCGATGAGCTGAGTTACCGGAGAAAAGCCCTTTTGGCGGAGACGCGGCGGCAGGCCGCGCTGGGGCGGCAGGAGGGCGAGCTCCGGGGGCGGCCGCAGCTGCTGCGAGCCTCCAGCATGCCGGCTGCGCTGCCGCCCGGCCAGCCCCCGCCGGCGGACGGGAGGGTGCCCTCGCCCCTCCAGCCACCTCCCCAGCCCTGCCACGACCAGAGCGGCTCTGAAAGCACATTTCGCCCTGCGCTGCATTCACCCGGCTCCGACAGCGTCGCGTTAAGTCCCCCCCAGGAGGTGAGCCGGGAGCGAGATGTCTCCGTGGAGCAGAAGGAGCATCCCGGCGGAGGCAGCCCGGGGCTGGCGCCGGCGCAGCCCCCGTGGCGGAGCCAGCATCCCGCGGCGCCGCAGCTGCAGGTGGTGATGGAGAGCGGAGGCGAGGAGGGCGAAGCCGCCGACGCCAGCGGTCGCTCCGCCTTGGCCGGGGGTGAAGCAGCCTCACCGGCTGCCCTCCGGCTCGCAGAGGAGAACACGAACTCTGGGGAAAGGGAGCCAAGCGTGAGTGAAATCGCTCCGAACGTGCTGAAGAAAGCTGAGGAGGGGCGCGTCCGGGCTGGAGAGAGCAAGGAGAGCTGCGGTCCTCAGCCTCGTGATGCTGGAGAGCCCGGCGGGGTCGCCGCGCTGAAGCAGCAGATTGCTGCTCTGGAGGAGCAGCTGGGCAAGAAGAAAGAAGAGCTCGAGCAGATCAGAGCAGTGCTGGAGCAGCAGGATCATGAGATCAAGGAGAAGGAGAAAAGCATTAGGTTACTGGCCAGCTCCAAAGCTCAGCTGGAAGAGAAGCTGTGCCGGGAAAACACCGAAGAGGCCAAGGTGCCGTCCAGGCAGAGCGGTGGGGCTTTGCAGTGCTACGATGCGGCGGTGAACACTGACCTCTCGCAGGTAACTGGGGCCAAGCGAGCCCATGATAAAGGCATCAATGTAAATATTCCAGTCTCCACCAAATCCATAGGATGCAGCGTCCACAGAGCAGACAATGCGAATGCGCAGGCGATGGAGCTGGGTGCTCAGAGAGATCAGGGACTGGCAGACACTTGCACCGGACCTGGACATTTTGGTGAAGCCAACATGGAGGCTGGCCTTCACGCACCGTGCTTCACCCAACTGAAGATCGATGAGCACCTCAGCGATGACAATCAAAATCACAGGAACAACTACAACACCCAGAGCCTCGCTGCTCACGCAGTGACTGCAGAAAGCCATCAAGGAACAAGAATTGGCTCAAACACAGGAGAAAACAAGGCAGGCTTTGGCCAAGATAAACCTCGAGATGGGCTGGAAGAGGAAGGTCCCCCTGACCACGAGGATCTGCCTGCTGTTGACCCCATCAGCCAATACGTGAAAAAAATCCAGGAGCTTTTGCAGGAGCAGTGGCTGTGTTTGGAGCACGGCTACCCTGAGTTAGCGAGCGCCATTAAACAGCCGGCCTCCAAGCTCAGCTCCATTCAGAACCAATTAGTTAATTCCTTAAACTCATTGCTCTCTGCCTACTCTACACAAGGGCCCACAGATAAGGAGAATTCGAACACACGCTATCAACAGTTGGGTAAATAATATTGGCATAGGTTTCAAGGTGTCCGGGCCAAATCTCTCCCCATTTATTCAAGTGTTGAGCCGGGGTGATGCAGTGGTTTAATTACAGTCATTCAGATCAGAAATAGCCCCTCCGAAACACGAATGAGAAAGGCAAATCTGCACATCGTGCAGCTATGTGGTCTTAAATAAAAAAAGCTAACAAAACGGTGTAGGAGCTGATAAAGCTGTGGCTCAGTTATATGCAGGATCAGCTTCCAAAAGTGGCCATACTTGTGGCTATTCCAATAAATAACCATTTTTCTTTACTGGGTTGGACATCTCAATTTGCAAGAATATGGGACTCATGCTCATCTGGGGTTAATCAGCATGGAGGTCACCAGAAGCAAAACCAGTTCAAGCTAGGTTTGAACTAGCAACTAGGCTGGGAAAAGACCTGTCCCCACTCACAGCCGTTCATCTCAAATAATTTTAGCTTATATGAAGATAAGAATCCAAAACGAAAGGGCCTGTTCACTGTCAGGAGGGGCTTGCAAATAGATAGGTGACCTGTTACTTATAAGCAATACATAGTGAGACTATTCAAACTCCGATGGACTCCTCCATGTAGTGTTATAGGAGATTTATACAGGAGATTTCCAATACATTAGTATGGAAAAAAATAAAAAGGAAAACATTATTACAAAAGTAAAACCTACTTATATTCATAGGACACGTATATAACTCCCAGTCAATTCCTTTATATTCCCAGTCACTTGGAGATGTTTGAGACCTGTATTTTAAAGGTGGCAGGGCAGGTTCAGGTTGTGGCCAGGTGCATCAGTAGTTTTGCAAAACTGAAAAAGCATCTCCTAAGATGACGTAAGAAAGATGCTTATGGTTACAGTTTGTAGTTTGTTGCTAGAGGTTGGGAATAATCATTGATAATTATGGCAATATGCTTAATTAATCTCTTATTTTGTATTTTGCTAGAAATCTCTCCAACCACAAGTCTTAAATCTATCATGAAAAAGAAAGGTTATGGTTTCCATGCAGGGGGCAATGGGACCAAAAAGAATCTTCAGTTTGTTGGGGTAAATGGTGGGTAAGCATCCGTTCAGAAGATAAAACTTCCTTTTAACATGTAATGTCCTCTGTATTGCTGAAGAAGTCATTCGTCTTTTCCCCTCTTTTCCCTTCCAAACCTCTTGATTAAAAGGCCATTTGAAATGGAGCCTCTTTTCTCCCTTCTTTAATCCAGCACTTATAACTTGTAAGTAACCCTGTAGAAAAGATGTTGGTGTTTTCAGAGCAGCAAGGGACACCCTGGGGACTGACAATCTCTGCACACCCCTCTTGTGGAGCTCCATCCAAAACCCAGCTGGGTCTGTGGGAGGATTCCCACTAGCTTTGGTGGGTTTTGGAGGAGGTCAGCATTGCTTGGGTGGGCACGCTGCCACTAACCTGCCTCCATGCTCCAGCGATGGCCAACAAAAGTTGGTTCAGGGACTGAGAAAGGACTATTTCAGTAAATAAGGAATTACCTTGGGGTGAAGGAGACCTGTATTTTAGGTTGTGCTCCAACAACTCAGTTCCCTGCATATCCAATATCTAATGCTCTTTGGCCTTTGAGCTAACTAGATACACCAATGCTGTAGATGCATCTCTGAGAGCAGTACTGGCACATCTTCTACCAAGGAGTATGTGTGTTGGCATGACGAGGGCAGGACACGTTTCACTGTCCCTTCACTGTGCAAACAGCTATGTGTGCTGGTTTCTGTTGACATACGCTTCTCCAACTTCCCAGTTCGATGGCTACTGCTGTTGGGTTCATCAGGTATTACTCTTGTTGTGTAGCGCTTCTACCAACAGTTGCTGAAGTGGGTACAACTTGTAGCAAGTAGAGGAATCTCGACTAGTTTGAGAAAATTTTGGGATCCCTCGGAGTGAAACATTCTGTCTCATGGAAGATGTTATTGTTATTAATATTTTTGGACAACCAGAAGAGAGATCTCTCTAGCAGGGCTGCTCAAGTGGTGGACTCAGGTCCATGGTGGAGCTGCAAATGCAGCTTTTGTCTAGTGGTTCTCAAGGTTGTCAAAATGCTGCCTGTCCCACCTAGCCATGGGGTCCATGTTTCTCCCCATCAGTGTGCCAGCAGCCCCCAGCAGGGAGGCGGCACACAGCCCTTGCCTGGCCACGCTGGGGCTTGTGTGATGGACATCCTTCCAAACCAACCGAGTAGTCCCTGAAGTAACCTTGCCTGCTGCTAATTAACTGCTTCTGTCACGCCCCTGCTGGCTTAAGAAGGCAAAGACTAACCCCAAGTTTGGCTGTGGCTCTAACCTTCTAACTTGTGTATCACTCTGGGCTTCATCCGAGGCCCATTGGAGTCAGTGGGTGTCTTCAATGAGCCTTGGGCAGGCCCTGCGGCTGTGGATGGGGAAGGAGTGAATAACATGTGGTATCCTCAAATAGCTATGAAACGACTTCAAGCGAAGACACAAGTTGCGAAGACAGCCCATCGGATGGGGATGCGGAGAGCGAGACGGAGAGAAGAGCTGATGATTTGGAGCCCACGCAAGGAAAAGCTGGAGGTGAAAGTGAGGGGGCTTTGTCGGGGACCTCCTCACAGGAGAGACGTGAGGACAATGACCTGCAGGAGTCATCGGCAGAAGCAGCAGCTTGGACTCAGCACAAGGCTGACAGGTAACCAGAAAACCAGACGGTAATCGTGCTTTCCATCGCGTTTCTGCAGCCGTAGGATGCATGGCGCTTGCATTCAGTTGCTCCTACAGGGCTGGGGTCAGGGCTTCATCTGCTCGGTGGAAAGGCAGCTGCTGACCTCTGTAGCCATGGGGAAATGCTTTAAAGAACTAAATATTTTTTGAGTTAGTACAGAATCTAATGGGGATTAATTCAGGTCCTCCGCTTGACTGTGGAAAAGATGGGGTGAGTCACATTTGGTGAGAATTAGCTCATTTCTCCCCTCTCATGTAAAGATTCTCGGTAAGGTTCTTTGCAGATTCAGGAATAAGATTTTTTTTTCCCCCCTTCTTGTAACAGATGAAGTTGACCATACAGATCTGGGATGCTGGACTTAAACACTTATCTAAGTGCTTAACTTTGTACCTAAAATCTGTGTCAAGTCAATGGGACAACTTGTGTCCATAAAGTTAAGCACTTGAATAAGCGTTGAACGTATCCCGACCTAGACTACATGTTCTCCTTCCTACTTCAAAACCTCCTGCAAGTTCTGTCTCATGGTGGATTTACAAAAGTATTTTCCTTTTAGATGCAAACCCTCTGAAGATTTCCTTGCCGACTGCCAGCTACTCAGCAAGCACCTCTCAGAAATCAGGACCACAAGCGACAAGCATTTGGTACAGATACTTTTCAATCCCATTTCGGATGTGGTTCCCACTCCCTGTTACATTTAGCGGATAAGATTATCCTGACAGCGCGTTGCGGCCTGTGCCTCACTATGCCAGGGACAGCTTTGCGAGGAGAGGGGGATGAGATGACCCCCGAGTCAGTTTTAGAATAGCCAAAAAGAAAGGAAAAGGGAAAAAAAAAAAAAGATGAAGGCTTTCTCTGCTTACTCGTTCAAGTTACCACAGGAAATTCCTTTCCCCATTAAGTTACAGAAGCAATCCCAAAACCACAAGCTAAATAGAGGCTGGGGGATGCCAGAACACAGGACGAAATGGCGCGGGGTGAGGAGCCGGGGCAGCGACCGCTTTGCAGGATGACTAGCCCAGGAGTAACGGTGAGACCTTGGTGTTTTCAGCGGCACGTCCTGAGCACAGTCTGCCAGGAGTGGTTCCGGGTGTCAAGCCGCAAGTCTTCCAGCCCAGAGGTGGTTGCAGTGTATCTCAAGGAGCTGGGGGCCATCCAGCCCCAGCTCCTGGCGATGGTGGTGAACCTGGCCGACAGGAATGGCAACACAGCTCTTCACTACAGCGTTTCCCACTCCAACTTCCCGATTGCAAAGCTCCTGTTAGACACAGGTAGGAACTCTGCTCAGCCATGGCTTTTGTTGGCTATGGGTGTGGGAGTGACTTTATGTCACTCTTGCCCGTGGGGCATGGTCCCATAGGGGATGATCATGGCGGGAAGAGCCAGGCAGCGAGGATCCATCAACAGTCCCAGACATGGCAAACAGTGAATGAGGTCCAGGGTCCTCCCAGGGAGTTCAGTCAGGAGCAAAAGGAGACGGGATGGAGGTGGGGCTGGGGACCAACTACAACCTATCTGCAAGGGAGCCATCCAGTAGACAAGCATGGGGCCAAGGTCTGTCCAAGAGACAAGTGTAGGGCCAAAGTCCGCCCAGGAGATATGGTTGATCTGAAGACCAGCATCCTCCCCATAGCTTGGTCATGGGTGTGGGTCCCAGCTGAGGTTTCTTGGGGACATCAAGGCTCATTAGTGCCCTTATGGCCCTGATACAACTTGAGGGCTTTGCAATCTGACTGGGGACGGCTCAGGGTCCCTGCGGCCTAGGGGTGTCTCTCATAGCCCCACTCCAGGTGGGATGGGGTGGCTCCCCCAGCTTTTTCTAGCAGCAAGTGCCACATCATCTCTCGGAGCCGGAGAATCAGGCTCCCGAGAGCATAACAAACCCCCCAGCACCACAGAAAAACTCCATTTTAAACTATTGAACTTTCAGCTCGTGTTGCATAGAAGGAAAAATCTCATCTGAGCTTGTACGGGGGAAAATGCACACGTGCTCGGAAATAAAAAAGGCACTTTGGCCTTTTCTCCTGGGCCAGACAATCTGTTAAATGTTAGGGAAATGGCAGATTATCATACACATCTATAACCCGATTGTTGCCGCAGACGCGCAGGGAGCCGTGGCCGTTTGTCCCCTCCTGCCACCGCGTGCCCGAGGTGGCCGGGTCCCGGGGCAAGGCTGGATCCAAGCCCTCGCCCACTGGACTCGGCTTGTTTGTCGTGGTGGAGTTGGAAATGGGCTCTCTGAGGTGAAAAGAGAGCAAAATGGGGCCGGGTCGGCTGCAGGAGCAGAAGCAAACAGCCCACAGCTCCTCAACTGGCCTGCGCCCAAGGTGTTAATTATCCCCCCTTTTTGTTTTTTGGTTACGGTCTTCAAAGGTAATTGAGTTGACCTCAGCAATTGCAATTAACCGTAGCAACGCGTAGCACCAGGGGCTCTTTAATACTGTGCTCGCAAGACTAGATCTTTAACACAGATAAATCTCAGTCCTGTACAATTGTGGAAATCCCGTTTCTGGGAATGTAAGGTGCCACACGTTTTAAAACTCCCTCTTTGCTTCCCAATCCCTCCGGCCAATTCATCGCGGGGCCGAATCTTTCCCCCGCGCGGTGCGTCGCCCGCCAGGCGTGTGCCGCCTGGACCTGCAGAACCGCGCCGGCTACACGGCGGTGATGCTCACCCCGCTGGCGGCCGCCGAGACGGGCGAGGACATGGAGGTGGTGATGAAGCTGCTGACGGAGGGGGACGTCAACCTGCGAGCCGCCCAGGTAGTTCTGCCGTTTCTTTGAGAACCAAGCGTGGCCCCGCGCGGGATCGTGCCACAGCCGCGGGCAGAGGGGAGGGCAGGGTATTTATTTGGCAAAGGCATCTGCAGAGTGACTCCTGCTGAGCTCGTAGCCTCCATCGCTGAGCCATGCCAATTCAGGCTGGGGCGTCATCGTGTCCCCACAGAGATCTCGGGCCGGCGGGGGATATAATTCGGGTTCCTTACACCGCACGCGCAGCGCCAGGCTGGGACTCGGCAGTAGACTTTGGGTCGGAGTTGTTGCTTCCCAAAAGTTACAAAAGCAACCTCAGCTAAAACGGAGCGTGGCACCCACCAGCTCCCTGCACCGGGACGCGAGAGCTAGGCAAAATGAAGGAACAAAGGGAAGGCTGAAAATTTTGCAAAATAATTTGTGTGAGCTGAAAGGTTAAAGTTTGAAAAAGCGATACCAGGGAGGAGCGGTGCGGGGTGGACCCCGGGGTGCGGGATCTGGGTCAGGTTTTGCTGGCGAGCAGTCACTCATCAGAGAGTCACACGCAGAGATGACAGTGCCCTCATCCAGCTCTTCTTCCAACCAGCTGTAAAAGTTAGTTTAGACCTAAACTAGTTTAACTAAACCTAGTTAAACTGCCCAGGAGGGTCGGGGGGACCCATGTTTGGGAGCCAGGCAGCTTCAAAGCCGTGCTGCTGCGAAGACCCTCCCCACAGCTGTGGTGCAAGTGAGCAGCTATCTCTTGCAACACTTACTGAAGACCCCCAGTGTTATTTAGTAATAATATGCAATACGCAATAATAATACAAATTATTATGAAATATGTGCTATACAATAATAATATGCAATCTTATAATGCATATACAATCATAACATTCTTCGTTGTTGTTGTTGTTGTTGTTGTTATTATTATTATTATTATTATTATTTTATTGTATGACAGTCTGAATGAGCAGGACTGTCGGAGGCCGGTGGGTGAGGGGTGTTCAGCCTTTCCCTGTGCGGTTGCAGGGAGGCCAGACCGCCCTGATGCTGGGGGTCAGCCACGAGCGGGACGACATGGTGCGAGCCCTCCTCTCCTGCCAGGCCGACGTCAACCTGCAGGACGAGGAGGGGACGACGGCCCTGATGGTGGCTTGCCGGCAGGGCAACGCCGACATCGTCAGGCTGCTCCTGGCCCAGCCCGGCTGCCAGGTCGCGCTGACGGACAAGGTGAGGCTCCGGCGCCGCGCTCGGTCTCGTACACAGCCGCACGTCTACCAGGCAGGGAAAGCAGGGTCATGCTTTACAGGCAGCAATCCCTGGGTGGTGGTTTTTAAGTGAAGAAGTACAATTTTGGTCCACTTTCTAATCAGGGGGCCAGTTTTAGGAGAGTACCCCTGGTTTTGGTGCTTGTTGCACAGTGGATGGGGTGGCCATGGCAGCATTCCGCATCCCAGCTGCTGCCTGGGCGGGAGCACCAGGGGGAAGAGCTCAACCCACTGTAAACCTGAAAAAAAAAAGATTAAATCCTGGACGTTTGGAATCAGCTCCAAAAAATTAGCAGCAATTAACTCTCCCCTGAGCACGGACACCTCTCCAGGAGGATGCATGGGACGGGGCTGGGAGCAAGCATGGCCGGCCGGTGGAAATCTCCTCCCACCCGGGCTCTCGGCGACGGGCCACGTAGCGGCAGTTATAGCGATGCAACTATTTTCTAATTAAACTACAACTTGTCTTAGTCCCACACGACTAAGACATGGGGGACAGTACCAGGATCGAGGGAGGGCACGGCCAGGATGCATTTTGTGTTGTTGAGCTTAAGTCCCAAAACACCACGGGGAGGTTTGCGGGACGGTGACTCATTTTAAACGAGGGACGAACTGCAGGGAAGCAGGTTTTGGGGGTAAGTAGCTGGGTGCAAAGCTGCCCCGGCCAACGGCTCGCTGGAGGGCGGAGGAAGACCCATCGCCAGCGGGCAGGTTGCCAACAGCCTCCCTGAGCTGTGGTGGGCCCAAGCAGCGGAGGTGGTTGAGGACGGAGCTGGGCTGACTGCGGGGATGGCCGGGGCGAGGTGCGGGGATTCGGGCGGTAACGTCTTCGCCTCCCCGCAGGGCGGTAACTCGGCCCTGTCGCTGGCCCAGCGCGCCGCCCGCGGGGACATCGCGGCCCTCCTGCGAGCCCACGCCGAGCAGAGCCCGTCCCTCTCTGCGTGACCGACCGGGAAGAAGAAGCCGCGACGGGGAGCGAGGAACGAACGGCTCCTTCTTGTGACGGCCCCGCTGCCCGCCTCGGCGGCCGGGGCCAGTATCGTGGGCTTCCACGGTGCGGGGGGATGAACCCTGTCAGTTATCTGCATGCGTTCCCCACGTCCAATTCTCCTCATCAAGCCTGCTTACACCCCTCTAATCCATGCACGTCGCCACAGATGACACCGAGCTCTCCTGTACGCTCCTCCCGGTATAGATTTGGCAGGTGAGCGACCGAAATGAAGGAGAAAAGCACATTAGAAAAGCAATACTCAGTCTTTTGTAACCTTATATTATGGTTGTCCTTTTAATCGACTACTTAACTGTATCTCAATTTAACTTGTAAGTGTGTGTCCTAATATTTATTATTAGCTCTTCTGTAGGTAGTGGCAGGCAGTGATTATTGAGTATATGTAACAACAAACACAAGCTAGCTGGATTATGTGAAGTATAAAATCCTATTTATGTTTGCTTATGTGGGCCTGATGTAAGAATTAAAAATTAATGCTCTAGGAAAATATTTGAGTATACCAGACCCAAACACACAGACATTGTTTTGCCTCTATTTGGAATTACCATATGGCTCTTATTTTTCCTAATTACGTTTGAGCTAACGGGGAAGCGTAGCCCATTGACACGCACTGTGCATCAGCACGTACGATGCTCAGGCACCCCGGGCGGATCAGGTTCTCTCGAGCACGGCGCGAGAAGATCACAACAGATTCCCGTCCCAGGATGTGTTAATGTCGTCCAAGAGTTTCGTGGAGCGACTTTGCTGACAGATGCCTTTTGGGCAAGCATCTGCTCTCCTCTTTCCCTTGTGCTCAACTTTCAGATGCCCAGACTACTCCCACGTAAAGCCATGATTTAGCCGCCGGAGTCGGCTGGTGCCAGAGCCTCCCCCGCCACGGGGCACCCGCAGGGTCGGTCCAACATCACCTCGAATCATACATAGGGCAGGTTTTTTTTTTTCTTAAATCCCTCTGCCGCTGACGAAGAAAAGGGAGGGCTCAGGCCTCACTTTTCCAAACATCTTCACGCTGTCGTTGGGTCACTGTGTACTGGGAAATGCCATGTCACGAGGCTGTGTTGCATCAGGACGCAGTGGATGCTCTCCGTAGGCTTTGGTGGACCTGGACGCCATCACCAGTTGAGCCGGTGCACAGTACAACGTGGTAAACCCAGATCTACTTGCCATCACTAAAAGCAAATCTCCCTAGTTAGCTAATTCCTTTTCTTTTTTTGTTACTAAGCAGAAGTTAATCCTGGACTACTTGGGTTGCTTCTAAGTCAATTCACATCATGATGAAGTCTCTCTTGACCTGCCTTTTCCCCTTCGTATTTCATGTTTTCAGTCAGAAGCACTCACTATATCTCAAATGTCTATCCACCTTTTTTTTTTTAACTCTACCCCAAAACACAGTTACCTCCTTTATGTATAAATAAACTCAAGTTAAACCTTTACCTGCGTTTGCTCCCGTGCCTGTCCCTGCGGCCGCGGCGCACTCCTGGCGCGAGGCAGCAGGGATGCTCTGACGGACAGACAGACCCCTAAAAGCAACAGGGTGAAGGACGACAGCCCACGGTGGCTGCACATACGTCATTTTCGAGGCGTTTCTTCAGACCAGTGACCCCCTGGGAGGGAGGTCCTGGGGCCCCGGATCTCTGCACAGACACGGTGGGGTGGGGTGGCTTTTTTGCAGGAATCGCCGTGATTTGCGTTCCTGGGCGCTGAGCACCCAGAGCCAGCGTGAGCACCATCCCCGCCAGGCCCCAGCCGCAAACAAAAAGAGCCATAATACCATTTTGTGACAATTTTCACCGAGTTTTTTTCCCAACAGCTCTGGAACCGTGCTTGCGGAGAGGAATTTCGCTCTGACTCTCGCTGCTTCCCAGAGGGAGGTGAACTTTCTGGCTTCAACATAATAAATGTGGGAGATTTTCTGCTGAGGATCAGGGTGGCTTTGGGAAGCGCCTGCCTCCTCCTGCCTGCGGGACCCCTCGGGATATCGAGCTCACCATAGTGCAATTTGGGGACAGGGCACGTTATTTTGGGGGCGTGCTGCAGCTCTGCAGCGAGGAAGCACAGACTTTGCTGCCTTCCCTCACATCCCCCTTTCCCCTGTGTTCCCATCCCTGCAGCCCAGGCTGGTTAACTACATCCCCAGAATGTTTATTTTCATTCCTTTGCCTCATATTTCCTCTTTTCCCCTCGAACCATCTCCCCAGGGAGGAGCAGCTCCCACAGGGTGACCCCCCGGAGCAGCTCCTCCGCTCATGTGGACCCCGAGGGACCGTGGATGGTTTGACGCTGCCCTCAGCATCTCCCAGTGCCCAGCACCATGCTGGCGAAGTACCAGATTGCACAAAACCGATAGAAAATCATCTGCAGGACCTCGGTGCCACAAAGAGCCCAAGAGCCAGCCTTAATTTATATATTTCAATATCATGGTAGAGATCAAACTAAATATAGGCAAGCAAAAATACATCCCCAGTGCGAGCGCTGTACAATACAAATGGAGACAATTAAGTCACAGCAAGAAAAGAAATTCATCTAATGATCTTTACAGACCACCATCTAGGAGTTGATTAGCTATGAAGGGAAAGAGCAATGAGAAACTCAGCTGAACATGATTTTTCCACTCTCCTTATGGCCATTTCTAGTGTATCCCTTTCTTTTGCTGCAAGGAGGGGAGCAGGGACTCGACTATCTCATCCGAAGCACCTCCACGGCCATGGGGAACCACGTCACTCTGCGTAGCCCTCAGCACCCATACTGGGACTGAAAACGGGGTGACTTGCAGTGATTAGCTGGTTTTCCCCCTCTAATTTACCGATAACCTTCGGAGAAAGCCCTCCACCACCCAGACGTCATCCTCTCACCCACGTGCACGTGAGCCTGTCGGGTGTCCGTGACGCTGGACACCGAGCGCTTTGGTGGTGCAACAGGGATGGAAAGGTGGGTCGGCGGTGCCAAAGGGAAGATGCCAGAGAAACAACAGCCAAGGTCCATCCTGGGGAGAAGGGGACCCTGGATGCCTGGAAACATTCCAGGTCAGGCTGGACAGGGCGCTGAGCAACCTGATCTGGTTGAAGATCACAGAATTATTAAGGTTAGAAAAGACTTCTAAGACCATCAAGTCCAACGATCAACCCAACACCACCACGCCCACTAAACCATGTCCCGAAGTGCCACGTCCACACGTTTTTTGAACACCAAAAAAATGGCAGGGGGTTGGACTAGATGGCCTTAAAAGGTGCCTTCCAACCCAAACTGTTCCAAGGTTCTGAGCCCCGTGCCTGGAGACCTCATCCGCAACTGGCAGGCTCCAGCTTCATGGCAAAAGCCAACGGTGTAGCAACTGTGCGACCACACGGCGCATGACCGTGCAGGGGCTGCGCTGGGGCACGGACCCCCGGGGGAGCGGAGCCCCTGGCCCCCCTGGGGCTGCGCCCGTCCCCGCAGGGCACCGCTTTGCACCCCAGCCAGCCTCGCGGACGTGGGACCCGGCCAGAGCCTCGTGAGACCCTCTCACCCCGGCCGGCGGACTTCTGCGCGCGGCCGGGTGTCGATGCCCACACCGGATACAACACGCAAAAGAAACAGCCGGTGGCTTCCCCTCTCCTTGCCGAAAACCAGATGATCCCAAATTGTTCCTGCCACCGCTTGCGAGCTGCCAAGGCGCAGGAGCGACGCCCCCCTGGGGGCACCAGGGATGGAAGGCAACATCCAGACGCTTTGGGAGGGAACACGGGGAGCCGCGGCCACGCCGTGCTGCCCGGAGCAGGAGGGCCCTGCGGCCGCCCCCACGCCGTCCTGACATCAGCCGTAAGTTATGCGAGGAATGAAAACGCCCGGTCCGTGGCGAAATGTGCGGTCCCTGTGATCCGGCAGGCCCGGACAAAAGGCTGCCTTGTGCTCAGCGGCTGCGGGGTGGTGAAAACATCCCGGGACCGGCATGAGGGGCAGCGGGCCTCCGGCTGGGAGAGAAACGGCAAAGCAGGCTCCGGCCCTGCTGCAGGGATGCAGGCGGTTCCTCGGCGGCGGCTGGAGGCCGTACAGTAGAGAAAAGGGGATGAAATAATTGCAGTAATTTGCTAACGCTGTCCAGGCTACTTTAAATATTGCGGTTAGCTCTTGTTAAAGGTTAGATCTTGTTAAAGGTTGGCTCATTTCCTGCACGGTAGATACCAGGAATGCTCAGCCTGTGGCACCGGGCAGGACCCCGCTCCCTCCAGGAGCCCTGGGGGACGAGGGCACGAGGAGAGCAGGGTGAGGGACGGGCCCTCGGCCTCTGAAATGGGCCCGTGGCCACGTTCGAAGCACGAGGAGCGAGCAGACCACCTCGAGCCCGTCGCGCACGCAGAGCCCCGCGCGACTGCTGAACACAACCTCCGCGGCTGATGAAATCAGCAGGCCGCTCGCCGGCGGTGAGGACGTGCCCGCTGCCTCCCCCCATGGGGCGACGACTGGGTGCTGGGACGAGTCTCTGCGGGCTGAGCGCTGGTGGGGAAGCAAAACCAATGACCGGCAGCTTTCTGGGGTCCGAGTCAAAGCACAGGGGACAAAACACAATAAATGCCGCTTTCCGCTTTCCTCCCCAAGTCTTGTCCGTGCGGTGACAGAGAAAATCAGCACCTTTTGGTTTATTACCCAGAAACTGCCCCAGCAGCGGTTGGACGGTGTCAGCTCAGCAACTAATCAGCAGAATTCAGTATTCTTAGAAGAGACGAAGGTCTCGGTGGCAAGGGCAGGTTTATTTGCCGCAGGGGAACGACCTGCCCCAGGGTCAGCGTGGCGGGCACGTCAACAGCATCTCAGCTTTGGGGTCTGCGGGGCCGAGCTGTCCTTGACTCCCTGTCCCGACCCGCGGCTCAGCGTGGAGGGGCTGCTCGGCCCCGCTTTTGCCAGGTGTAGGGCAGTTTTCAGCAGGGCTGAGACAGGCTGTGATTTCATTTCCTAGAAATCTCTCCTTGTGGTACCCAGGTCTCGCCTCCTTTGCGCAGGGGAAAAGCCAGCTCAGAGGTTTGGGAGTTTGCTTTGCCCGGTCCGGGCTGAGAGATGGAGCATCCTCGGAGCATCCCTCGGGGCAGCCCCTCCAGCAGGGCAAGGCCCGGGCTGAAGGCAGCAGAAATACAATATTTTGTCAACTGCTCCATCTAGTGCCATTTCAGCAGAAAAAGCGGTGGGAGCGCTGGGCCCTGCGCAGCTTTGCCTGGCTGCCGTCTGTGAGGTGAGGACGCGCCTGGTCCCTGTCCTGGGGACATCCCCTGCTCCCGCGCCGGGGCCACCCATCAGCCGATGGCAGCCGTGCCCACAGAACGCGCCGCCTCCTGCGCACGCTGCTGGTGCGGTGAAAAGGAGGGCAACAAAGGGACCAAGTCATTTGTTAATGTTTAAAAACCGGCACAGAGAATGTGATGTTTTCCAGGGCAGATGTTTCCATGTAAGGCTTTATAAGTCCCGTTTTGAGAAAGATGGGGGAAACGTGATAAATGAAGCAAAGGCTCTCGGCCCTGGGTCTGGAAGGCAAGAACGTTTTCAAAACTCTGGCAGGGTGGGCTCCAGCCACGGAGGAGGTGAGGACCAGCTGCCAGCACGCCACCCAAACCCAGGCATCACCCAAAGACCTTCGACCACGTACCCCCAGCACACGCAGTCGGCAAGGGGAAAATCTGGCGCAGAGGGGGTTAAACAACATGCAGCCAGCAACAGCTCACGCTTAAGCCTGCACAGGGTAACACCACCATAGACGACAACCCTCCCAGTTTGCTACTACACTCCCCGATTTTAAAAAAACAGCAGTATTTTTAAAATGTTTGCACACGTCGTAATAATTTGTCCGGTTTTATCTGCCCCCCTGCAATGCAGCAAGTTAACAGGTTTCTGTGAGCACCAGGGGTTGCACACCGATTCCCACTCCTCTGCCAGGAGCAGTTTTAAAGCACCCAACTCAGAGATCAAACCTGTCTCTGATGGCCACGATCCCACATGCACTTCTCACTGGCTGAAGTTGCTTTCCAGCGAGCAGCTGCAGGCGCCAGGCCAGTATAGCCTCAAGAAAAAAATCACAGAATCATTAAGGTTGGAAAAGACCTCTAAGACCATCAAGTCCAACCATCAACCCAACACTACCACGCCCACTAAACCATGTCCCGAAGTGCCACATCCACACATTTTTTGAACACTTCCAGTGATGGTGACTCCACCACCTCCCTGGGCAGCCTGTTCCAGTGCTTGACCACTCTCTCAGTAAAGAAATTTTTCCTCATATCCAGTCTAAACCTCCCCTGGTGCAACTTGAGGCCATTTCCTCTCATCCTATCACTAGTTACTTGGAAGTAGAGACCAACACCCACCTCGCCACAACCCCCTTTCAGGTAGTTGTAGAGAGCGATGAGGGCTCCCCTCAGCCTCCTCTTCTCCAGATTGAACACCCCCAGTTCCCTCAGCCGCTCCTCATCAGACTTGTGCTCCAGACCCCTCACCAGCTCCGTTGCCCTTCTCTGGACACGCTCCAGCACCTCACCGTCCTTCTTGTAGTGAGGGGCCCAACACTGAACACAGGATTCGAGGTGCGGCCTCACCAGTGCCCAGTAAAGGGGCACGATCCCTGCCCTGCTCCTGCTGGCCACACTATTCCTGATACAGGCCAGGACGCTGTTGGCCTTCTTGGCCACCTGGGCACACTGCTGGCTCATGTTCAGCCGGCTGTCAGCCAGCACCCCCAGGTCCCTTTCTGCCGGGCAGAAATCCTGCAGAGAAACCGGGGCAGGGACCGCTGGCAACGGCAACAAGGGGGTCACCTGCAGTGGGGGCTTCAAGCCCAAACGCCGCTTGGAGCAAACAATGTCCCTGCCAAGAAGTGACTTTTGTCATGCCTGTGCTGCAAAACACCATCTCAAGTGGGGCTCCGGCGCAGCGTTGAGCCTCGAGAGCTGTGATGGGAGGACGGAGGTACCGCTGGGGCACAGCTCGGCCCCGGGGGGGCTGCGCACAGCTTTCGGCAAGCGCATCGGGCCATCGGTCCTCGCAGTTGTCTCGTGGGAGTTCCCGGGCGCGGCGTTACGCTCTTGCAGTCTCCCATCTGCAGAGAGATTTCTGCTGAGTTTGCATTTTAGGAGCAGTGTTGCACGCAAGCGTCCAGTGTCCTTTTTCTTTGAATGGAAACAAGTCTGTAAAAAAGCCGACTGGCAGAGAGGGGAAAGGAGGGAAGGAGAGTGTATTGCTATTGAAGGGAATTTATTCGCAGCTCCTTTTCTGCTGCACACAAATAAGCCAGAACCTGTAGCAAATGAGCTCCCGGAGTGCCAGGAGAAACCCGTCCTCTACATTTTTTATTTTCTACAGATGGCCCATCATACTTGCACATCAAAGGGCTAAAAAAGGAGAAAAGAAAAAAAAAAAGCCAAGAAAGGGCTTTTTGAGACAGAAGAGCCCGTTTCCATTCAAAATGCAAAGAAGTAACTCTCCCCAGCAGTACATTTTCTTCAGGAAAGCCAAGACCTTTGAGGACCTCTTCTCTTTTGGTTTACCTCCTCCTTGTGGCAGCTCGCCGGTGGGAACCCGTGTCAATATGGCTTTAACTGGTACAGTTACTTTGATTAGGACGTCATTTTTAATTTTAACCAAGCAGTTACAGAAACACAGCACCTACAGCAGGGGCTGCACTATCCAGAATAAAGAGGTTTTTATGCGGCCAGTGCATATTTTCCTTGTTGTGTAGGAATTGGGAATAAACTCTGCTTCAACCCCAGCAGACTTGCTAAAGCAGCAGAGACCTCGGAGCCCGCCTGGACAAGGCTGGAGGTAAAGTCGAGGTGATCCTTGCTCCTTCCCTGTTTGGGATGCTGCAACCATGGATCTCTGATTTGTTGCCATCCTAAAAGGTCCGGCTATCGCAGGATTGTGCGTGTTGGAGAACAACATGTCCATCGCTGCTAAAAGGAAAGACAATAACCGTGACAGTGTTAACCAGAATGTAAATACAGCTAAATTATGGATGTAGAAGTGTGAAACCGTGGAGAAAGATGATAATGGAATTATATATCAATGCTCAGCACAACTGTAAAAACTAATGTTTTATACATGTGTAACGTTAAATTAATTCATTCCAGTCCTTTCAGGCGAAGGTACATTAACTGCTCCATCTCAGCATAATCATATTACCTCCACAGGCTCTCTATATATCATGCTTCCAGGGTGGTAATCGCCATTTGATTAATTATAGGGAATTCGGAGGCATTACCACGATTCCTTACGCAGCAGTGCAAAGTGACAGTCCCCTCATCCCTCCGGGCTGACCTGCTGTCCGCACCAGCCCACCCTCACGTCGCTGCCCGAGCACCGTCCCAGGCTGCACCCGGCAGGCGCTTCCGAAGCTCAGTGCTTGGCAGCGGGGATCACGCCTGGACAGACTTTGTTCCCTGGCAAGCTCACATGGTGGGGAGGACACAAAAACTGACAGCACCTCAATCCCAGCCTTGGAAGAAGTCTAAACATAGGCCTAACTTGCCCTTTTCTTTGCAGAGTTAGCCAAGAAATGCCAACAGCTGTACCATGGCTCCTGGTGATGTCAAGGATGTCCTTGATGGTGCCACTGCAAACTGCAGATTATTCCCCATCGCTCCAGGCAAGGAAGCTGATGGAGGGACTGTGAACAGCACGTGGCCCTTATGAAAGAAAAGGCTCTGGCAGCGGAGTCCTCAAACCAAGGCAGGAGAACCCTTCCCACTGGTACATGAGTTGAAATGGTGGCGAGCAGCACCTCCGAAGGGTTGCGAGATGCCTATGGTATAGATGCTCCTGCTACAAGCATCCTTCGTGTTGCTTTTGATCCCTCTGGGCACAATAATGATCACTCGGCTCCTTCATCTTCATCCCCCGGTTTTGCTGACTGTACCAGATCCTTGGTCTCTCAACCAAGCCGTTTCTGCTGGCGTTCCCCTGATTAAAAACTACTTACCAGGCTGGGGCCACCCTAACCTGGGTGGCTGTAGCTTTCCTAAGGAGGGCAGACGGGCACGGGATGGCTCCCTGCGAGCGTCTCACTCAGGACCAATCCTGCCACCTGGATGGAGAGTCTCGGCTGGCTGTCACCACAGCCTTCCGTCTCTCCCACAGTGACTGCCGCTCCTGCTCCCTGAGAAGGGCAATCACGAGCCCGGCTTGGAACAGCAAACAAAAACATCTCACGCAATAGATTTTAACAGTGACTTAAATTAAAAAAAAAAAAAAAAAAAAAAAAGGAAAAAAAGGCACAACTACTTATGTAACTGAGCTTTATTTAGAATCTTTGAAGTCATAAAATGTCTCATTTTACTGATATACATAAACATACACAATCAGGAGGTTTAATTGCTTTTTCCCTTGCACAGAAATAAAGTTTTAAAGAAACCAGAACACCTCAACCCAGACAAGCGTAATGCAAATTTAATTATCTAACTTGGTCCTGTACACACAGCACACGCTTCTCCGCATGGTCACTGGTTTATCAATTAGTTGCAATATAATTTTTGGCAGTAATAGATTCAACACGCAAAGTGCAAATTACAAGAAGCAGAAAACGTTCTCTCTCATTCTGAGCAACGAGAAGTGAAAAATATCTCAGCCCATAAATTCTATTCTTTATGTATATGAACAGTATGTGCATAATAAGCTAATAAATAGCTGTGTAAAACTTCATAGATTAAATGCGGCAACATCTTGAAGTAGGAACGCAATGGTTATAAAAACATAATCAGACAGAGGAATCATTACCTTGTGTTTATAAATTCCATACACTATTTCTGGGGGCACCTCTTCCCATTTCACCTACCCACCTTTAACTTCTGCATACCTTGGATACTTTTGCAACCAAAGGCAGTTTGTTAAAAATTCTCCAATTTGCTACATCTGGACATATTTCTGTGCGTCTACAATCAAGGTTCCACTAACACGTCACCTGGCAACTCAGTAGGAATCCACTGAAAACGTGAAGTCTCTTCCAGGCACTGCTAACGAATACCCACTAATGGGTCCAGCAGGCTAAATGCACTTGGTGATTACCTAAAGTTAAAGAAAACTTTTCAATGAAATAAGGAAAACCGTTTCAAAAAGAGCTAATCACAGCTTTCTTGTTTCAGTGTAGTTCATCTCGCTTCAGCACCTGTGCTTTTATGTAAAATGGGGGAATAGCCGCTCTAGCTAAAACATACTGAACAACAGCACCTTTAACACAAACCCTGCACTACTCAGTTATACTACAGATTTTGAGTCTTCTTTCCATTTAATCCTAGGCATTTTTCACATAAAACAAGTAGTCAATTTTGACAGCACCCCCCCTTCATTTCTCCCAGCTACATCATTGCTATAAATTATACCAAATAGTCCAAATCAGACTGGGCTGCATCCTCTAAAACCCTACTGTTCCTACGGATAGGAAGATTAAACCACAATGACTTGCATTGCCATTAATCTGCCTGCCAAATTAATTTACTAAATCACTAAGGCTACGGTCATATAACCACTGCAGGAATAGCTGCGACACGTAACGAAGTTGCTAACTTTTGGCTGAACAACCCCGCACCCCACCTCCACCATGCAGAGCGGGACAGCCTTGGGAAGGCTCCTCGTGGCCTTCAGCACGCTCTCGTCTGGCTTAGCTTAAACCAAAAAAAATAATCGGTTGCTTCAACTGAGCCGTCCGACTCGCCGGAGGGGGCTGAGAAACCCCCTTCTGCATGCTCCGCCCTGGGGAGGACGGGCAGGGCTGCCAGTCCCGGGAGGACATAGGCTTAAACCGCCGCAGCAGTTTTCTGCGGCTACCATCTCAGCACTGCCTGGTATTATCCAAAATTGAACTCTGGCAGCCCCGAGGGAGAAGCATCCTCTGTGATCCGTGAAAGTCTCTTCCTGCACTATCTGATCCTGGGGAGACGCTTGGAAATGTAAAACGGTTTGCTGGTTTGGATTAACGTCATCTATCCTTAAAGACAACGTGCAGAGGGACTGCTCACCATCATCACTCGAATTACAGGATCACGTTGCCGAAGCAAACTTTTGTCTTCATTAAAGTTTCAGGATGAACAATTATGCTGCAACTTGGCACAACAACAACTGCCTTTGTATGCAACATGCCTGGCATATATCAGCACATTTCTTCTTCTTTAAAAACATAATTAGAATAGAACGAGATAGGTTGTTGTTCACGCTGCCTAAATATCTGAAAAGGCTCAAACATTTAAAAGCCTAAAAAAAAATAAATTTCCCTCTCCTCTAGTTTATTTTTCATGCTAAAGGCTGCAAATTGACACATCACAGTAATTACCTCTGACTAACTTCCATAGACCTACCCAAAGAGATAAACATGAGAAGTTCACATTTGACTATCAGACTTACTGTGCCGAGCACAAATAATTTCCCAGAGGAGAATTTGATATTTCATCATTTGGAACAGTGGTAATTTAATTACATTGCTAATGTTTTCTGGCATACTTGAAAGGACAATTAGCATAAGTAAATCATGAGTGAGATGACAAGTCACTCGGCATTTATTTTTGCTCATCAGATGAGATCAGTTGATGATCTAAATTCTCTTTTGTGTGCGAACTGATTCCAGGTTCAGCAGTTGTAACTGGGGTTCAGATTAGTGGGGATAAACCGATGTATAAAGAAAGTTAAATGGATATTGTTCTTTGAAGTTTCTTAATTAAACTTGTCCAGAGAAACCTCAAAAGCTACCAGAAATAGGGGAGGGTGAGGAGAAAGGCTGATATATGTGGAAGGCTAAATGAAGCTCGAGATGCACACTACCCTTTCTGGCAAAGTGGTGAATACTGATTCATTTTTGCCAGGGTTTGCTTTCCATCTCGCTCAGGGCTGAACAGTATTATTACAGCTCTACTGATGTTCTAAAATAATTGTATTTATCTCCGCAAGCACAATGACATTCACGATAACACCGTTAATGTTACAGTTCCTTTCTGGCGCTTCAGAATAGCTACAGCTTGCTCATGGGTAACACCTTCCAAAGCTTCCCCATTAACTGCTAAAATCTGATCGCCACGCTTCAGTCTGCCGTCGTCCGCAGCTGCTCCCTGCAAACGGCAAAGCGATTCGTTAGCGGCTGGTAGCATGGAGCCCTCCCGTCTCTCACAATGTTGATGGATGAAATGAGGAGGGATGCACTGGAAAGCCCACCGTCACTGGGTGGGGAACACGGGAAATGACAGTGCTGAAGTCTCCCTGAGCGCTTCAACCATTGCCCATCGCTCGCCCCGCTTACCCAACCCTGTAAGGTCCGGGGCAGCATGGGCGGGTGATGATCCCCCGGGAAGAAGAGAATCGGCTCATCACTGAAAAAACTGCAGTGTAAAGACTGGTTCTGGCTTTTGTGATTATGGGGAGGCTTGATAAAGGAGCATTGAGCTGTACTCCGCTCCTAGCACTGAGAAACAGGTTAAAATGCGGGGAGGGAGAGGGACGCAGAGCTCAGGCAGCAGAACAGCCTGGGCACTGCCCCAGGCCCTGGATGGAGCTGGGCTCCATTGAAGGTTCTGAGAAGCTCCCACAAAGCTTGAGAAATGGCTGTTCTCCTCCAGAGGCCTCAGTGCAGCTCTTTTATCTAAATCCTGAGCCGAGCCCTGCCCTGCCCTGAGGTTGGCTCGTGGTGTCCGCTTCTCCTCCACGACCAGTGACTGCAGTGTATTCCAGCTTCGATTTAAGGTTTCTCAGCTGTGCTCACATCTAGAAACTCGTAAATCTAAGCATCTGTTTAAAGACACAGCATCTTTCCATGTCAATAACTGAACACTGTAAAAGACTAGATACTTGTGGCTTGAGCCCCAGAATTGCAGAAGCAGAGGAGACATGACTTCTCCACTTTCAGATGAGGTTTTCTTAATTATGTCATCTACCCTGCCAGAAGCGCTGACATGACTGACAGCAAATAGGCACAGGACAAAAAACTGTGCGTGACTGACTTCGAGGTTACTTTATGTAAAGTATTCCTAATTTCCACCGTTTTTCTCCACCCCCCTATCCCCCCATTTCCAGAAATCCCTTCAGGTGGCCATGCCATCTTGCTGGCCCATGTTGAGCACACTGCCAGCAGGGGATGGGTGGGAAGAGGGGCACTTCTCCCTCTGCACCAGTGGCCATTCTGGGTCCATCTGCCTCGAGGCCGTGCTCTACTGTGTTTTGTCCTCAGCCTCGGTCACCAGAGCCACTGCTGCACCTGGCTGGGACCCCCAAGTCCCCCTCTGACACTTGGGGTTGGGGTCAGAGATGGGCCGAGACAGCCGTGAGCGGCTCCCGCACATAGGAGCGGAGTACTCACCGAGAGGCATGAGAGAGAAGCTGGAAGCAAGGGAGAATAACTAAAGCCAGGACCAATGTGTAAGCTGGTTCCTCACCAAGCCACAAGGTATGGCGTTTTTGTCTTTCGGTATTTTTTCTCATTGAGGTGACTGAGCACAGGACATTATTGCTGGTTTTGCAGCTGAAGCTCAGCCACAAAGATACAGCATCTCTGCAACTATCTCCTCTCCTGTACAGTGGGAAAAGTGATGCCTCCATATCTCTTGGAAGGCACTTTGAGGTTTGCAGATATAAATCTGCCTTATAAATATTTTAGCGTATAAAACTAAATTTCCCAAGTACATGGAGCAATTTTGCTGAGATAAAGCATCTTGTTTCAGCCATCAGTAACGTGAAATATAAACTGAGAAAGCGGCTGTGAGTTCTGGGGCCACTTGCTCACATCGATGTACTTAGGCAGTACATTTTGCTTTCTACTACATATTATCCAAGCCAAATCTTAGGTTTATTTTTAAAGTTAATACAGAAAAAGGGAGAAAACAAAAAAAAAGATACCTTGGCAAATATAGTCTTGACATAAATGGGCAGGTCTCCATGGGGACTTCCATACCCCCCTACAATACTAAATCCCAGTCCATCAGAGCCTTTCTCCAAAGTAATAATCTTAGGCTGAGGTGCTCTGAAAACACAATAAATATAACTTAGAATAGCAATGTCTGCCTCTGGGGACTTTATGCAGAAGGAACACTTACAGAGATATTTATCTGTCAAGAAGTTTTTCATACAGTCACGAACCATGACTCTTGTCCTTGCGCTGATATACACTCCTGCGCAGCCCAGAGCTCAAACACTGTTCAGTGTACTTCAACTCCTTGCTTTGAAAATACTTATTTTTAATAAGAGCTCAACAAGAGCACTTATGTCTGATGCAGAAGTGAGACTCCCCTCATCTGCATCGCTGCACGTACGTAAAGGAGAGTTTGCTTTCTCACTGGCCAAGCTGTCGTCTTAGTCTGCCTCAGTGGCAACTGCAACAATTTCCTCACAGCAAAATTTTACTTTATGACTTCAGAGGAATGAGTCTAAGAGACAGGGTGCAGTCAGGAACACTTGTGTTTATAGTCTCAGCTCTACTGCAGGCGTTTTGATCTGTTTTCTAACAACCTATATTTGACCTACATCCCTGTGCCTCGTAACTCCCGAGAGCCCCTCACTCATTGGCATTGCTTAGACCCTGAACTGCTCTTTAGGGGCTTTTACTGTCTACATTGAGCAAAGGAAGATTTTTGGTGGAATTTAGACCACTCATATGTATATATCCACCTCAAATTTGAAAAATAATTTCTACGTGTTTAGAAAAAATTACTGTGGACAAAAGCTGTTTGGCATCTTCCACCTTTCTGTAAAGGTGTAGCCTATGATGACTAATATTGAGCCATTTCTTTAGAACGAATGCATATGCCTACCCAATTCTGCTTCATATTTTCACATTCAAATTTCCTTACTATTTTGATAGGAAAAGAGAATACAAATCCTTTTGTGAAGTAAGCAATTCTCCTTTGAGAGCAGGAATAAAAACAGTATCTCACATTGTGAGACTAGAAAATGCAGCATAAATAGCTTAACTTTTATACTAAAATCCCCCTGAGGTAGGGCAGCAACTTGCATCTCAGCTTCTTAAAATAAATATAATGAATTAAAGAATGAAAATGACGAATATAATGAACCAAAATGAAAATCAAATGAATTTCAAAATGGTAACTGCTATGCTATAAGCTGCCCTAAAAAGCACACGATGGAGAATGATGCATGGCCGTGGGAGAGCTAGATCTCTAACTTCCATCACCATACAGAAATGATGTAAGTAGAAAATTTCTTAATCAGAGTTTTTCCAATTGTGAAGCTAAAAAGATTCAAAGACAAAGTTAGTTCTGGGACATGTTTTGAAAGTTTTCTTTCTGATACCAGTCTTTTTAACACCTCTTGCCTTAGTCTACCAGTGACAAATTATTTCAAATTGCTACAGTCATAACTCCTTTGAAACAAGGAAGCCAACAGACAAGGGCAGAACTAGCATGTCAGCATAACACATTACAGAATCACAGAATCATTAAGGTTGGAAGAGACCTTCAAGATCGTCAAGTCCAACCGTTAACCCAACACCACCATGCCCACTAAACCATGTCCCGAAGTGACAAAAGCAGAAAAGAAAGCAGATAAATTTACTTTTAAAACGTCCAGAACTAGTGCTTGGAAACACACTTTGTTCTTATTTACTCAAGCTATTTCTGACACCTGGAGAAGATGGACACGAGTCCATCATCAGCTTGGAGAAGGTCACAGGTACCATTTTAAAGGTGATGGAAAATTACAGAGAAAAGCAATGGGAGAGACCTCCTTCACCAGCCTAGGCTTTTCCCTTGCATGGGGCATAGAAATCCACCTCAGTTATGCAAACTCAGTACAAACTTACTCGGGATCTTCAGAAGGATGCTCAGAAGACGAGTTAAGGTTGCATCCCGCAGACATGCTCTCCAGCTGGGTAGCAATGGCACTGATGTTGGTATCAGCCACAACCTAAACAGAAGGACACGATGAAGTACTATGGGTGTTCACTTAATAGCAAAGACACCTTGGCTAATCATGTAGAAAATAGCCGATGCACTAGGAAAATCAGTTGTTGATATTTTTTTCAAGCAAATTTGAATACAAGTCCCGCGGTCTTAAATTTCCTACTAATTCAATACTTTCAAATAACGGATTCTGGAGGTTAAACGCAAACTTTGCTCTGAGGCTTTCTCGTGCCTTTACATGACTATCGCTCAGATGCTGAGCGGAGGAGAACAGTCTTTCTGGATAATCCAGAGAAAGCGGTTACTTTGTCAAGGAAACGGGTACATCTCAGAGTCAAAACAAGGTGTCCAGCATTGGGCTTGAAAGTAGAGGTCTCCCACAGAAAGCATCTTAGCCTGTAATAAAATACAGAGACCCAAGGGTCTGTTGGACTATGGGGCAAAGGCCCTGAAATACCTCAGATTGGTTTGTTTGCCGAGTAGGGAAGAAATCAATCCTTGGTTTCAACTTTTCTGCAAATTCCAGCATGAATCTAACAAACTGGATTCTTAAACTTCCCAGTTCTGGCTCCTGTATTATTCTGAAACCACCATGAGTTACCACCACACAGTAATTAATGGAGTTAACGACATTTTGACAGGTTGTGTGGCAGCAAACTTGTGCAGGCTTTTTAAAGCAACCGTATCAATGTTGTATAGGTCAGGTACAAATACAACTATGGCCGTATTCGAGAAAACAGTTGCTTGCACGCGGAGATCCAGGGTTTGCCGTTCACAGGGGTTTAGCCTCTTAAGGATAAAAGCTTGTAGCTGGCAGCCCCAGTGGGATTCATTAAACGCAAAGTGTCAATGCCCACTCTAGCTTTTTTCTTTCTTTTTAACCTTTCATTGCGTGCTCATTTTCTATTCTTTGCTATTTTCTAGAAAATATTTGAGGAAACCACTAAGAAGTGTTTTGGATTTTAAATATTCACAGCTGAAAGGGCATCAATTTCCTCACAACTACATGCTGTGGTTATCCTTTAACTCCATCTCCTTCTGATGAGATATTCTTCTCTGCTTGACGTTTCCTGTACAGCGCAGGAGTTCAGCTCAAGAGACAGTGAGAAATAGCCAGTAAGTATATTTTCAATATTTCCTCTAGCTATCTACGGGCTTATTTTATCAAAATTAACAGGTACTCTTTCCACTCCTTGATGTGAACATGGTTTAAGGGAAACATATCTTTTCTAAATAAAAAAATCCATTATATAAATCCCCCGTTTTAAATGAACGCTCACAATTCTTCCACAACAGTATTCCTCTCTTTCTAATCACTTGGAGCCAAGAGGGTGGTAGCATTTTCTAGGAAGGAAGATTAGTTCTCATGCAAATTTTGCATCCCAGGACTCAGGTTCTCGGATGCCCTAAATGAAGGGGTCCGGCAGATGAGATAGCTGCACCTGGCTCAGCCAGCAAAGACACCATTAAGTTTTTCTTCCTGTTGCAGTAGGAGGAAGAGTGCCAGCCAGAATTTGTTAAATAAAATGAGGGCAAAATAAATCTACATTCAAAAATCTTCAGTTGGCAGTAAGAACGTATCAGAGTTCAACCACCTTGTAAAAAAGCTTCCCCTTATCTCATTACTACACCTGCAGAAAAGAAATTAAATTAAACCAAAGCATCAAAACAGCCGAAAGGGATGATTGTTCCCCTGAGACCCTAATCTCCCATTTGCAAACAGCATTTGCAAACTCCTTTACCATCCTTCCCAGGACGTACTGATAATAAGCCTTTCCACACCACTGAACGCAATTATCTGACCTTTCAAAGCGGTTTGCCATGAAGTGGTCTAACCTGATAATAAATAGAATTACTTAATGACACATCAGTCATGATTATCACAGCGATAGGATTGTTCCATTCAGATTGTTTTAATAAAAAAAACGCAGTCCGGTGATTGAGAAGTACTGGTGGTTAGCGTGTAAGGTAACTGTACCACCATGCTTACGGCAGGGCTTTGACACTGCTCCCTGCCGGTATTAAAATATAACAGCTCACCTTCACATAACAGATTTTTAATAGAGGAAAATAGACTCTATCAGAATAAACCTGTATCATCTGTAAAAAGTATTAAGCCCATTTTAAGCTAGACAGCAAAAATGTGGAAGTAAAACCATTAACTGACAAACCCAAAGACATTTCTAGAAGAACCTCTTTGTTTATGCGAGCGACCAACTGACAGTGTGCTTCATCAGGAATATTTTTAAATACATGATGAGGTGGAATACGCCGTATTACAGCTTTCAGGATTAGCAATTTTGTGTTCTGCAGCAAGCTTTCATTTTCTATTCAGGGAATACTGTTGACATGAAAAGTGAAATTACTCAACGTTAGTAACAATATGATAACTATAATTTAACAGAAAATCCTCAGCTGTTGTATATCTGTGTATTTCCTTTGACTTCAATGGAACTACACAAATACATCATCTGCTCTGGAACTGGCTCATCACTTACCAGGCCAGCAGTTCACGGACAGACAAATCAAGGAATAAGCAAGTCTAAAACTAAGTTTATTATAATTTCATTTCCTTGGTTTTTTATATTCCCCCCTCCCCTTTTTAACAGTCACATTTGTGTTGTAATGCAAGCAAAAAGTTTATGCAAAATCTCTCAAGATGCTTTCCAATCTAATATGCTGTGATGATAAAGAAAATTAGAGTAGATTTTAGTGGTACATCTTAAACTTGTTTTCCAATAGTTACAATAATTCTGCAAATGAGTAGTATTTTGATTTCTCTCTGGCAAGCATTTTTCCAATTTCTTTGTGTAAACACAAAAATAAAGATGAATATACTGGCAAGCAGCAATTAGAATCCAAGGAGCAGAACATGTCTTCCTTTTAGCTAGCATATAAAGGCGGTGGTGATGACACTGTTTTCTCTCTCTCGAGTGTTATTATTCATTACCTGTAGAATAATCAGTTCTAGGCAGCACTGTCTTAATGATGATACTATCATTTTTACTAAATGCTGCCAACGTTTCTTTCTTCTCCCCCTTTCAAGAACAAGGAAATTAGCACTGTGGGCAGTTTGGTCACAGTCTGGCTACACGCACGCGCACACACACACACACTTAATTTCTTGTTCCTAGTTAATTTCAAATTAAAAAAAAACAACTTGGAAGCTTGTTGATTTATCATGTGTAGCAACAAGTTATTTTGTTCTCTTTGTTATGCTTTTATATAATCATGCTCACAGCCTGTATGAGTGGCAATAAAGAATTTTTGAATGAAAATTATGTCTTGCTTTCATTCTGTGTAATTCCCATCAGCAAGCACCCTGCAATTCTGTGATGCCTCGTGCCAGCGATGCTTAGGGTTTTTTTTTCCCTGAATGCCATTTATCTACCCTCATGCAGCTGCATGTTCAATTTATCACCGTACCTGCAGGATAATGCTCCCATAAGCATTCTTTAGTAGATTAACCACATCTGCATGAGACAGCCCATCCAAAGGTTGCCCATTAATACTGACAATCCGATCTCCAACCTGAAAGTACAACAGTAATGGAAAATTACTAGCATTAGGGAAAATCAAAATTAAGAATGCTTACAATTCCTGGTGAACCTGGCACTGCGCAGCCATAGAATCATAGAACCATGGAACAGTTTGGGTTGGAAGGGATCTTTAAAGGTCATCTAGTCCAAACCCCCTGCAATGAGTAGGGACATCTTCAACTAGACCAGGTTGCTCAGAGCCCCGTCCAACCTGACCTTGAACGTATCCAAGGATGGGGCATCTACCAGCTCTCTGGGCAACCTGGGCCAGTGTTTCACCACCCTCATCGGGAAAAATTTCTTCCTTACGTCTAGTCGAACATCCAACCAATTCCTCACCCACTCAACAGTCCACCCATCAAATCCATCTCTCCAATTTAGAGAAGGATGTTGTGGGGGACTGTGTCAAAGGCGTTACATGAGTCCAGACAGATGATGTCGGTAGCTCTTCTCTTGTCCACTGATGTGGTCACTCCATCATGGAAGGCCACTAGGTCGGTCAGGCAGGACTTGCCCTTGGTGAAGCCATGCTGCCTGCCTCGAATCACCTCTCTGTCCTCCACGTGCCTTAGCATAGCTCCTAAGAGGATCTGTTCCATGATCTTCCCAGGCACAGAGGTGAGGCTGACAGGTTGGTAGTTCCCAGGGTCCTCCTTGCTACCCTTTTTAAAAATGGGTGCAGTGTTTCCCTTTTGACTTTCCAATATCAGGGCTCTGGGATGCATTTCGTCGGGTCCCATAGACTTACGTATGTTCAGGTTCCTCAGGTGGTCATGAGCCTGATCTTCTCTGATAGTGGGAGGGACTTTGCTCCTCCAGTCCCTGTCTCATGGTCCATCCACTTGAGAGGTGTGGGAAAAGAGACTGCCAGTGAAGACTGAGGCAAAGAAGTCGTTGAGTACTGCAGCCTTCTCCTTGTCCGTTGTTACCAGTTTGCCAGTCTTGCTCATCAGGGGGTACGCTTTCTTTGACCTTCCTTTTCTGGCTGACATACCTGTAGAAGCCCTTCTTCTTATTCTTTGCATCCCTTGTCAAGTTCAGCTCCAGCTGCACCTTGGCCCTCCTGACCTCATCCCTACAGAACCGGGCAGTGTCCCTGTACTCTTCCCAGGATCCCTGTCCCTGCTGCCACTGCCTGTGCATTTCCTTCTTGCCCTTTACTTTGACCAGCAGGTCTTGACTCATCTATGCCTGTCTCTTGCCTTCCTTTCCTGATTCCTTATGCCTAGGGATCAAAGCAGTCATGCTTCTCTTTTGCAGGATCCCTTTTGTGAGAATTCTGCATTGCCAATGATCATTTACCATTCTTCAGAGCAAGTACAATACAGATTTTTTTTAAAAAATCAGTGTGATCAGAGAAACAATTTCCATTTGCAAGCAGACAGAGTGAAATTTTCACCGCTGTCCTCCTATCCAGAAAGGATTCATTTGTGTCCATATGTGCAGACAAATTCGTATTCTTATACAATATGTATGCACATGCTGAATGCAGTATAGAAAAGCAGGCACTTCTGATATTAATCTAATTAACCTAGGCAATTTCTTCTTCTTATACATGAAATGATCTTGACCCTGGCACTTCGTGATATTGTGTAATTCTATTAGAGACATGGCATGAATGTAGCAGCATGTAAAAATGAATCTCATGGGCCAATGCAATCCTATCTGCATAATAAGTTCCTTTCAATACTAATGATTCCTTGAAACTCTCTCCAAATCTGGGAAGTGTTCATCATGGTCGTTCCTGGAAACCCACATCTTGTGTGGGTCTGATACAGGTGCTTTATTTTGGCATTTCTTTATAAGGGACTTAAGATCAAACAACTAACTTCTGATCTAGTTTGTACCTGGTTTGAGCTCTAAATGATGCCCAGTCTGACGACCTCAAAACATCTGCGATTTCCAGGGAGCCTACTGCTGCCCTCCCTGGGTCTGGACGAACACAGTGGTCTTTGAATGTATATGAATGCTTTTATGTTCTTTCTCTTAATATCACTTTTCTATGTGGGCAACCGTTGCCATTATCCCAAGATGCAATATAATCAAAAAGAGAAGAGAAAGGGAGGTTTGGCTTTTTTGGGGGGGGTGGGGTAGGTGAGTTGGTTTGTTTGTTTGTTAAGAAACAGAATAGTCTATGAGACATTATCGAAGTGATGGCATGTACAGAAGTGCCTGAGGCTCCTTCTCTGTGGGACACATGGCAGATGAAATAGGAAATATTGAGAGGACTCTTCTACTCACTCTGAGTCTTTGGGTACGTGCAGCCACACCACTGGCTTGAATCATAGCAATGAAGATGGGGATATCTCCTAATGGACTTCCCTTCCCTCCTGCTATACTGATGCCAAGTGCATCATTTGGTCCCTAAAACAAAACAAAAAAATCCCACATTTGCAACTGGAGCAACTTGTAGAGGTCAATGGTCAGGGTACAGCAATAGCTGACTCATTTGATTTATGGAACAGGGAGAAAATAGGTAGGTTTGACAGACACATGCATCCTCACACACCCATGTCCCATCACACAGGCTTACATCCAACAACCTACTGCAAACATCAATAATGCAATTTTAATACTGAGAAATGCTACAAAAATTAACAACTTCAGTTAAAGGTGTCAGCTTTTTGAATTGATAGAAAATACCCACTGACCCTTGTTATCTCCACAGTCCTTGGGCCCATATCTGCTCCTACTAATAAAGAAACAAACAATTAGCTTCTGTAATTAAGAGATAATATAATTAGGAGATAACACTGTCAGGTGACAATGGTCCCTTGCTGCCTAGTCAGAGTTATCACCAAGCAGAAGCGGAGCCTTCCTGTGCCAAACCAGGCAGCGCTGCTCACGTGAGGAGGACGGGATTTCTGTTTCACCCAGAGATGAATACGGATGTAATCACTCTCGCTGACGGATGCCACAGTGACGCCCATTGCAGCGCAGCCGCTGCTCACCGCAATCTATTGAATAGCTGCACTCTGCCGGCCTGAAGAAAAGCCCTATTGTGCATTTTACTCAATTAAAGATTGGCTTATTATTCATAAATCACAGTGTCCCTACCACATAGGGGACAACCTACCAGGCTGGTCTGAGACTGTTGAGGTTCCATTGATTTCCTCTTCTAATTGGTTCTGTATTAGTAAATAATAGACAGCCAGGAAGCCTGGCTGGTGTATATCTAGCCATAGGACATTTAAAAGTACTCAAAACGGGGGGGGGGGGGTGGAGAAAAAAAGAGACTTTTCAAAGGAATGATTTGAACTGGGGCTAAACAGTCTAAATGCTGATGGTGTAGTCAGGTCCTGGGCTCTTGCTATACCAACCTCTAATTCTACCAGCTTTAATTAAACTATTTTAAGAACCTTTCAGAAGGCAGGCAGAATTAGTTTCTTTCAAGAGTTAACGATTCTTAATAACGCATATCAGTACTTCTCACTGCCACGCACGTGTGCTTGTGCAGGTATCTGCTATAAATATGGAAGGCAGGATCGCTGAGGTGCAGCGAGGTCTGCGGCAGCAGGAAGCCCATTCCCAGGGATGCCGAATCAGGGTATGCAGATACGCATTCTCAGTGCTGCAGGACCCTTCAAAATAGCACGAGGAAGGCTGCCCCAAAAGCCACACGCCTCCTCCAGCGCATGCAAACTGGCAGAAGAAACGTCTTTGACTTCTGCCCACGGTCAGACATGAGCAAAGGATACCAACTTCTGACACAGGTCAGAGCGCACAAATGCACAGGCTCTCCGCAAGCTACTGCAGGTTGTAGATTTAGCACTTGCTAAATCTGCACATTGCAAACTGAGCATTGTGACATTTTCATTACAAAACACCCCTTTATACACTCAAGAGCAACAAAGATATAAATGAAGTGGTGGCAGCTTTATTCCCTGAGAAAACTGTTTCTAATGCGAGAACCTTGCCTGTGCTAAGCCTCCGACAAGGGCGTCGGGGAATAGCAGGGCACAGGAATTCTGCACTTAAAATAGAGGAGCCATTACTCTACTAGTAGACATAAAAATAATGTCATCTGCTGGAAAGTGTTCGGGTCTTAAAATATCAGTGGTACGTCTTCTGGGAGGCTGAGTAGGAAAACCACATTCAAGTATTGGGCTTTGCTTTTAAACCAGCACAAATATAAAGCAAATAGCACGCAGCTATTCTGACAGCCGCCCAGGTTATACCTGAGTTTCTCTGAGACACATCTGCTGAAGATCTTTTCGTGCTGACAAAATTCTGTAAGGTAGAGAGGACCGGAGCAAGTGCAGGGTGGAAGTGGCTATGGAAACTCTGTTGGCTCGCCTGTAGTTAAAAAGAAATCAAAACTTGTGAGTCAAACCCAAACGTTAACTTTAAATCAGCTCCCGCAGCATACGGGCGCAGCTGTGCTCTGTGCCAACCAGACTGGAAATACCACATTGGCCACGCAAGTACAACCCTCTCCAACTTCATTTCCAAAGGGGGAACCTACGAAATTCTGTCCCCAAGTTGTGGGCACAGCCATAGCGCTGCTTGCAGTTCTACACAACTGCACTTCACTCCCTACGTGCACACCTAATGCCTCCGTTGCTCAGGTCTGCTCTAGAGGGCATAAAGAAGTAAGATTATCCTCCTCTGCTTCCTCCCAGCGTGTCTCTGAACCTGAGGAGAAGGGGAGATGATGGGGGCTTGTGGGCATCTTCCCCTCAACGCACCCTGCAGCACCTCACCCTACGCTGAGCGTGCATGAGGCACCCAGCAGGAGACATAACAGCTCCTCTCCCACGAGACAAGGATAGCGCTTACACCCATCTTGTTATGCAGCAGTCATCTACAGGCTCTGTTACTTCAGCTGAACACATGGCCCAATTACAAGGTCCTGTAATTGAACCTGCTCCTTTAATTAGACCAAGAACCTGCTCTTACTTCCAGATTAACATCCCAGGTGCAGGATGAGATGCCCGTGAACTAAAGCTGACAAAAGGGTGAGCCTCCTAAGGTAGCTGCTCGTGCATGTTCCCAATTCTTGGCCGTCCATTTCCAGCCCTCCTTTTCTCTATCTCCACATCTGGCTCTATCTTCAGACTGTGCCCCTCGAGGAAACATCATTATCTGTTTAGGAATAATGTGTCTGAACAACAGGTTTCACCGAGGGCAGACCTTTTCAACTAAGCTGCCTTATACAGAAAAAAGATCTGGTCTATACTTCTCCATCCAGAGCAGAGCTTTCTCCCTCTAAATGCATTAGGCAGTGAATCAAAAGCTCTGGCAGCATTTATCTTAACTGACCAGTGTGCAGCTGTCAGTGATGAACAACAGGCAGAGCATAATTTCCACCTCTAGTTGCCAATTCATGGGTCAGTTAACATAATTTGCAATGCGCGTGAAAGAAATCACTGTCCTGCACCAGAAGGCTTGTATTTCTACTGTTAAAGGTATGCAACGGACCAAGAAAAAAAAGCCAAGTGAGGACAAAAGTTCTGGATGCTCTTGGCCAGCAGCTTCTAAAACATGGCTTGCAGTTGTCCAAATCATTCAAGCTGATTTGTTGCGTTATCTGCCAATATTTTTATAGCTCTTGGAACTGTTTTGCTGAGAAACGTTTATTCAGTTTTCAAAATCACCAAGTCACTTAAGAGCAGTGAGATGAAGGCTCTCGAATGACTCTGTATTAAGAACAACAATTAAGATTTCTTGTATTAAAAAAAAAATACAGAAATTGCTAGATTCCTGCAAAAGTCTCTTATGCTACAAAGAAAGATGAATGACGTTTGATCTGATTTTCTGCCTAGAATCATGTTAGATAGTATGGCATTTTGCTTCCCTTTCTTTCAGCTATATGGGTTTTGCACAGTAAAACTGGGTGGATAATTTTTGACTGTCGCTTTTTGATTACATTGCTCTTGCTTAAGCTAGCTGTTGATACAATGACCGAAAGAAGGTAATACTCAAGATTGCTCGCTCTCTCTACTTAACGCAGTTAGTATTGTTCTCCTCTGTTATTTCATTTTCCTTTGTCCGCTGCGTGCAGTGCAGATGTTTCTCCAATGATACTTAGTCACTGTTTTCAAAGCTGGGCTTAGCCCAGCTGTTCCCGTATGGCTACGGGCTCTTTAGCCCTTCCTGACACCTCACTCACACGGACAGCAGACCGGATCACTACTGGCCTTTAGAAAGTTAAAGTTAAGAAATCACGCCACATGACTATTATTTTGGCACCCTTTTTGGGTTCTTCACGCGTGACATCGAGGACAAGCCTCCCCTCGTACCGACCTCCTTAAAAGCTTTAACTTACACCCCCCCGCCCCAGCCTCCTACAGCTCCTCCTCTCCATTTCCAAAACCAAGCCCTTCTTTCAGCATTTGTGGCGGCCGGGCTGGATCCCGCCGGCGCGCACAGCAGCGTGAGAGGGAGACGTGCGGGCGATGTCCCCCGGGTCCCCGACAGTGCCCCTGGGCAGAGAGGGGGCAAAATACTCCATAGCAATAGCACTGCTGTGAACCACAGCTTGTCTCTCTCGGGGACACTGGCAACTTAAATATAATGGCAAAGCAGTCAGTCTTTGGAAGGAAAATCCATTTTTAAAAAGTTTTCTAAGTCATTTTTTGCCTTGCTTTTCTCCCTCGCCGCACTCGGGCTTTAACACTAAGGGGTGTCAGTGTCTGAGCTGATTGGGGGGCACGGGGAGAGGCGAAAAGCCCTGCACTGATTGAAAACTGAATCGTTGCCCTCGCTTCAGGTAAAAAGCAAGTGAAGCAGGAAATTGCTCTGTGTTTTCTTTAAGAGGGAAGCAGCTCTCATGTGGTTGTGCCATAAGATAGGCAAAGACAGAGTTCAGTTTCATTAACTCATTTTGATTGACGAAACAGTTGCAGAAAATACATTCAGCATTTTTTGCAGGTCTAAAAAAATTTCTGGGCATCATCATTTGAGAAAGATATTACGTATTTTTGGTGTGTCTCAGGAAGACACTCCTTAAACAAAAAAACACATTAACTAGCTCTTCTACTTAATCAGCATTTCAGCACGACGCTAACTTTGCGGTTCAGCACAGAAAATGATTGGGATAAAAGATTTTGTTCCACATCCTCAGCAGTAAATGTCTACGGAAGGACTGAGCCTCACGTGCACGCCTGTGCACCGTCCCCACACCTTGCCCCTCACAACTCCATTTTATACGTATGAATTTGTCGCTAACCTGACTGTTTTCGGATGTCTTCCGTGATGATAGCCACGATCCAGCTCGCAATCTCCCAAGCTCAAGATGCACTAGGCCTTGGGCACACTTCGAAAAAAACCACAACGTACAGCGTTTAAGTAGACCTATAATATTTCACGCTCTCCTGGAGAGAATTATGTTTATATTCAGCACCACAACCCCGTGAAGAAAACCACAAGGAATGCTCAAAACATTAACATTGGTATTTAGACAATACAAAGAGCACCCGTCCCTGGATTGAGGTTTATCCTGAAGATTTATCCTGGTTGTTGAAGTCAGTATGAATCTTCCTACTGGCAAACTGTAGAGGGCCAATTACTCAGTAAAAATAAACTAAAAGGCCCCAACTCTTTAATATGTGTTTGCCACAAACAATACTTAGGAAAAAACACTTCAGGGGAAAAATGCTGCAGAAAAGGGGTGAATTTAACACGTATGGATTCAACTTAATAACATACCCTCATATCACTGGTTTCCAATTCTTAAACAGGTAAACTTTTGACAACCTGAATTCCACCCAACTGGAAAAAGCAAGGAAATAATTAGCCTTTCCCTTCAAGAACAAAAGAAATCCCATGCAGAAACGCTAGTGCTGATGGCAGGGAAAAAGCCTTTGTCTCCAGATGCAGTTTTGAATAGAAACGGGTCTGCAGCATCGCTCCCACCCGTCCTTTCATCCTTGGCACAGGCTGTCGGGCCTGGGAGCCGTACGGCGGAGCTCACGTCACGCAGCCAGGCCGTCCCCTGCCCTCTCCTCTGACTCGAGCAGCCACGTGCTTTGTAGTGGAAAAAAGCAAATTCTCCCCGACTGCACAACTTCAGAGTATAACAGCACTCCTGTAAGATGGAAAGCTGTGCAGAAACGGATTTAAGCTGCCATTTTATAGCTGCAGGTTAGTGCAGCAAAGCCAAAGGCATTTGATTTCAGTTCTGATTTGTATGACTCTCAGGTTTCCAAATATTTTTCTAACCTATGAAATACACAGTTGCATTTTCAAATAAATGCCTAAATACTACATGTCCCTCTGTTTTCCCACTTCATATAGTCCCACTTCTAAATATACAAGGAGAAGTGATTTTAAGTTAATCTCCCAACGTTATTTCAGATGAAATTCCTGTCTTGGTAATCAGCTCGAGCTGTCCTGCATATGTGTAAACAGCACTTCAGGATAATTACCTTGCACAGTGTCAGTAACTGCAATTCAATATCTTAAAATGTATTATGTACTCACCTTAAGTATAGTGGCAACAGTCTCTTGTGAGGCATTTCTCATATCCTCTCCATTTACAGACAAAATCTGATCTCCTTGAATTAATCTTCCATCTAGGTCTGCAGCTCCTCCTTTAACAATGTCAGAGATAAACACTCCACTTCCATTTCTAACAATGCAAGAAGCATATGGCTAATTACACAATCCAATATTCTTTGGGAGAGCAATTTAGATTACTTGCATTTAAGAGACATTAAAAGAAACCTGTGAGCAGAGGAAGAACTAGTTTTACACCCCACTCAACCATCTGAGTGTAAAAAAATCTGTGAGTTTTAAAACCAAGGCATGTTTTGCTATATTTAATGCTGTCTTTCCCCTTGAACCATTAGTTCTGACTGTGATCCATAAAGATTCATCAAAAATACCATTCGTATGAATAAAAAGCCAAGGATCAGTCTAAGATGGAGTTAAACGATCTCCTGATGTGCCTGACATGAATTATGCAGGCTCAGATTTTTTTGTTTTTCCTATATTCCCCCTAAAGGTTCAGCTCAGTTTCTTTTCTGGAAGCCTGGAGGCCCCCAACAGAAGAGCGGGGAGAAGTCTGCAGAAAAGACTTTTATAGTTTGCACATGAGTTATGCAGCAGAAAACCCAGCTTTGTGGCTGCCCGCCTGCAGCAAGCCACGCAGGCGGGGGGAACGTATTTATTTATCAGCTCCAGCGTCCTCGCAGGGGAGTGCCCTCCGCAGGACCCCTCTGTGCCGGTCCCAGCTCCCGGGGCTCGCTACGGTGTGAGCCGGTGCCAGCTGCAATGCCAAGATTTGGCGTTTGGTATCCTTCACCCTGAAGGACACGCCGCTTCACGACCTGAATAAACCTCGTGTATCATTTAATCGACTTCAGAAATTGGACTACCTCTAAGGTGGCAATCCCCACAAGCAAAGCACTTAGCAATGGTACAGAAAGTTTTGCACAGAAGCAAATGTGGGAGGGCTGGAGACTGCAATTACCATCTGCAGGGTAATTTACATAAGCTAAATTAATTACCCATCCCGCAATCTGCTCACAACACCTGGGTTAAACGTCACCACTCTTGTAAAAAACCGCTGTGGAAACTTTACTGACCATACACAGTCAGGATAATGACACGATGATTTGTAATTGAGAAAATACATTTTTTGGCAATACAGAAAAGCAACCATGTGACTCTTGTGCACCAACGCTGAACGAGTGCTCACCAGTGTCATGCCGTAAATCTCTTCTAGCAATGAAAAATTAAATCTATCAGTGCTCTGGTTCAAATGCTCTAAATAGCAATGGTTTAGAAATATATCAGTAAAAAGTCACATTTTTTTAAGCAGCTGTTATCTACCACCGTATCTCAGATTCTGCTCTGTAGTCACAGAACTGCTATCTACAGTCTCGTACAGTCACTTTGATACTGTTCAGGATCTCAGCTTCTTATCTTCCACTGGCATTGGTCCCTCTGAACCCAAGTAGGAGCTAGATCTAACTCACAAATCCATTTTCAAAGGCATATCCTGGTATTTGGAAATAAGAAGGTTTCTCTCCCCATTTTGAAATCAGAAGAGCCACGGCTAGGGCTATCCAAGCCCTGAGACACAGTTACGCTGAAGCCACCAGAACCATGAGCTCCCGGTTCTGCCCACACTCCTGCGGAGCAGGACACCCGCTCGGCGCTGGGAGCCTTTGCTACGCAGGTGGGTCGTCGTTCTGAGAGAGGAGGCAGGACCACAGCCCCACGGCATCCTTGAAGTTATTTAGATACAAAATTCTGTTCCTTACAGAGTTTTTCCTTTATTTCATATTCCATTTAATGGCTAACAGTTGTTCATATGGCAAAAAGCAAAATATTTCTCATTTGAAGTGCAGTCCGATCGGAGAGACGCTCTTACCGTTTTCCAGCTATGCTGAGCCCTAGTCCTCGGCCCGTTTTCTTTTGTATATCTACATAGAAAATCTCTAAGTTTTCTTCATCTTTGTAATGCGCTTCATCTCTATAAACAACCAACTGCACCTTCTGGGGCGTCTGTCTCAGCGCAGTGATAGCTTCTTCGTGGCTGGCATTCCGCAGATCGATCCCATTCACCTGAAATAATCAGTGTTTTCTTTCCAAATGACATGTATAAATGATCTTTTCATCACACCCTACCCTTGTGTGACAGGACAAATTTGTCACATTGACACCCCTTGGCACTCTAATTTACTGCTCCCATTACCAGAGGGCTGAGCTCCTGGATCTCCTACTGAGTGTGAGTTTGCTGCCTTGTGCCACAGCCTGGAGTAAATCACAATAATCAAAATATTTTGGCTTGTAAGTTTTGTGGGTGTTCTTCCCTGCTTTTTAAATGCTGGAACCTCAAACTGTGCTCTTTCTTATAACTAGGCAGTGTGGACCGTGCTCCTTTGAGCTTTCTGTATCTCCTACTGCCCAGATTCCTTCTCCCCCGGCTTTGCGACACGGCTGAGCTGAAGACAGGAGGAATCGGAAACATTAGCAAAGCGCAATGGCGAAGCCCAGGCAGGACATACTAAATGGTTATTTTGCTTTGTTCCAATAGATGGCACACAAGACCGCTCCTGGAGTGCTCAATTACATTTCTCTTACGATAACCTGAAAATGTTTTAGCATTTTAGTAATATCAGATAGAACAAGAAGTTCTGATTGAATGCTGAAATATTAAAAAAAACCCAAACCAGCTGCAACATGAAACTTTGCCTCCTAATTGTGCCAAGCCTGATCCATAATGCCCTTTAAGATATTTGCCAACATTCTGTTGACAAAATCATCTTTTATTTGTCAACACAAAAGAATATCAATGCTTAAATATTTTTGAAGTCTCTTTTGGAAGTAGCATCAACTGTAACTGAATAAGAATACAATGTTAATCCACTTACATAACATCGTAAGTTTTAAGGCAATGAGAATGCTTCTCAGTATTTCTTGATATGCAAAGTTATAATGATACTTAATTTTACATTAAGATAATTAAGCCTAATATATAGTAATTATTTTCTTTTGTACTAGTTCTGCACACATTTATTTATATACCGCTTCGATATCCTTTTCTCTACACAGGCATCTACGCGTGCTTTATCATACCAATCTGAAACTAATTCAGAGTCATCTTTTTGATTCATTAGTACGTCTTTTAAAAGCTGAAATAATAACAATATTATGGCACACAAACATTAGCACTTTCCTGTTTGGCCAGAGAAGAATTAATTAACCTTCCCCATTTTTATCCCCTAATTATTGTGCTCTGTTAATACAGTTATTTATAAAACGAAAACAACATTCAGCCTTAACGCTAAAAAAAATATTTTCAGTGCAAGAGCTGTAAAGACAACTCCCCAAGTACCCCTCGCTATTTTTCTAACCCTACACACCAAAGCCTTAATGGCCATGCTGGGAATTTGTCCCGATCCGACAGCGAGAGGCTGCACGCAGCTGCGCCGAACCCCTGCCTGACGCAAGTTTCATTTGCAGACCAACACTTCTTTCTTAACCCTTTCCCTCCTCGATTTCCGCGCTCGTCTGCGGGGAAAAAAAACCCGCTACGTTTATTCACAGAAGTAATTCCGTGCGTTCGCCAGTTTTCTGCACCGCGGCCTGAGGGAGCCGGTACCCGTGAGCGACTCGCCGCGCGGTCGCCCAGCTCGGCGCTTCGCTTGCGGCGGCGCAGAGATGCTGGAGTGGCGGCGGCAGCGCGCGCCTCCGAATGAAAGATTAAACAGATGAATAATACTGAGCTATTGGACATGACAGCTGAGCTATGTAATTCGAGAGCTGTCTTGCTCAATTAAGTTTAATATATTCTCAATTTGTACCTTCAGTTTATATGAATACATAAGGAAATATGAATTTGTCAAGATGTTCTTAGCGATAGAAAAGAAGCTTCAAGTACAGATCCTACTCGATGATCTCTCCTTCCCCTACAAGAAGCCCACGCTGCGTTGAATACAAGTATAGGTGACAAAGATACGAGCAAGTACATACGTGGAGAGACTCATTTACCTCCAGAATTTGATCGCCGGCCCAAAGCCTGCCATCCCGGGCTGCTGCCCCTTCTTCATAAACTTCATGGATCACTATGGCATCCTGTGGGAACAAGGGTGGCATGAATCCTCCTTCCCAAACAGCCCAACAGTGGCAGCCACGACCCACCCCACACAGCCCACTGCTCCGCAGTAAACTCCATTGTTGGACTTGATGATCTTAAAGGTCTTTTCCAACCCTAACGATTCTGTGAAAAAGGCACAGCGCTCCATGTCAGGATAAGCAAGACTGTAACACAGATTTATATTTTTTTTTTTTTTAATATTTTGGGATGAGAAAATTCCTGCCGTAATCAAAATGCGGATAGCTTGTAAAAAGGTAAAAAGGATTTTGTTCACCACTTCAAGGTAGTCTTGTCTAGAGGTTCTTAGGCTTCCATCACTTTCATACATTGGCATCAGCAGTATGTGAACTCAGTGTGAACCGTTGTATTAATATCGTCTACTTTTTATGATATTATTTAAAACCAGATTCTTTGGAGCTATGAATATTTTTAGGGACTTGGCATAGATCTCAGCTTTAAGCAAGAACTGAATGCCTTGTGGTAAACAGCACTGGTTAAATCTGTAAGAAATGAAATCCAGAAGAAATGAACAATGGCAAATGTTAGTTTATTACTGAGGTTGGAAAATGTAGGCAGTGGCAGATGTAGCTTCAGGGAAGGTTTCAGTGATTTAATCTTATTGCCAGCAATAGATGTCCCCAAAGAAAAAGCATTACAAAGAACATACTGTTCTCTTGCTGGTGCTTTCCCTTTGCATTGTTCTGGTTTGTTCCTTTTTCTTTTTTTTTCCCTCTGAAACAAATAGGTGAACATCCTGTTACAGCACTTCAGCTGCGGTCCTGACAGACAGCTAGCAGGATGGGACGCTTCACGGTGCAAAACGTGCTCCTCTCTCCAGTGCCACCAGCAAACACCCAGCCTCGGCGCGGGACCGGCTTCACTACGAACTCTACAACGGCTCTGGATAAATACGCGGCGATTTTCAATTAGATACGTAGGTATTGGATAACCTGTTCTCAGACAAATACGCCCTCCAAAAACACTATGGTTGTGAAGTTCCTTCACCAGTTGGATGTACAACAAGCCAAAGAGGAGACCTTCCGCAGCGTTTGCAACAAAAGGTGGTGAGGTTAGCAGCACGCGAGCCCCGCTGTGCGCTGCCTTCCTGCAGCAGGAGCAGGAAATAGCTGCTGGGGTAGAACAAAGTACCTTCGTGTTTTGAAAACACTGTTAGATGCTACATCTCTCATCACCAAGTTAACTCCCCCCGCGTTGCCTTGCGATCCTTTCCCAGCACACATGGTGCATGTGGAACAGAAAGAAAACTCAAATGCCCTTAAGCTAACACTGATCAAGACAACATTGAGAGCATTATTCTCTTTCATTCCCACTACACCTTATTTAATGATGTGGACTTGTATCTACAGCCCCTCCGCTGCTGCTGGAGCACAGCACCACTGTCACAAGCTTCCTCTTTGATACATATACACCCGTCACTGAAAAAAGCCTGAAGGATTTTAATCACAAATGGATTACAGCTGATACAACATCCCAGATGGGGGGGAAAAAGATTTCAATCTACATAAATGAAGGCAAAATACTATGAGCTGTGTACCAAGGTAATTAAGAAAAATCAAAAGAACGTTTTGATTAAAAAAAATAATTATACATATACACACCACTGGCAACCACAGGGTTTTCCTGAAATAACTGAAGCAGCTATTACCAGTGGAACAGAGCAACACGTGCTCGTCCATCTCAGCGGCACTGCCAAAATCCTCTGCTACGTGTCTTAGCTCTTCTTTCAGTTCTGGGGTTTTGGTTGTTGTTGTGGGTTTTTGTTTGCGGTTTTGGTTTGGGGTTTTTTTTTGGGGGGTTACCTTTGTTTTAAAAATTATCATGTAACTCTAAGTCAACATAAGAGACTTTTGTCTGGGTGAAAGCCAGGAGGGTGACAGTGATGTATATTTTTTCACCTGAGGCTGCTCACGGGTAACTTTGAGGAAAAAGCTGAGTCTGTGGTTTAGAACCTCCATAGCACGCTTCACACAGTTTTTTAAACTTTTTACAAAGGCAGGCCTTTAGAAGTGGCCAACAAGAGAACACAAAACATCAACCAGCTTGTTAAGACAGCCTCATTCAACTAGGACACACTAGGACAGTGATAGAACATGAGGTTGGGTAGAAAAATGGTAATGTGACCATGTAAGAGCAGACTGGGCACGTACACAAGACGGTCAAATCAAACACTTTCAGACTATTTAATCTGAGCAAGGAGATTTCAGTCACGTTTCTTTAATAAAGTTTATTTTTTACATCTACGGTTGCTTTAAAAAATGGAGTTACCAGCTTTTCCCACTACTGCATTATTAAATGTAAAACTGCACATACCTAAAGCTCAGATTCAGGAACCACCGAATGTTATCAGTTTGAATAATCTGCATCATCTATTTGAAAAGGCAAGAATTCAGTATTACACTGCAGTTCCTGCATGTGTTAGAAGCTAGACCTAGAACTAAAAATACATGTGGCATGAAAAGATACATTCCTGTTTGGTCTGTGCCTACCCTGAAGAAGGAAACATCTCGTTGACCTGCCAAAGCACTGTTTTTCTTAATTAGTTTTGTTTTTTTTTTTTTAAAAGAAGTGTAGAATCAGGCTTACCAAATTGATTAAAAACAGAATGAAACCGTGTGCCCACGATGTACTGTAAAGATTTTTAAACAGTCCATAAGCATAAATATGGGAGTCTTACCTTCCTTAGCTTATAAACTATGATAAACAGACATCTTTCCTCTGGTACTTCTGGGATCAGCTCAAAGTACATTTAACCCAGAAGTAACCTTTTTCCATTGGACCTAGTGGGATCTGGATAAGACTCTGTTAGTTTTGATCATCCATGACAAACCACTAAACAGAAACTACTGATGTTACTGAACATTTTTAATTATATCAATATTTTGAAGAAGTTTATGCAGTAATGAGATGTGATGTCATACTCCAACCATCTAAGCAAGACCTAATCTGTAATGACTCTATTGACATGCTATGGATTTAAAACCTGTAACACCCCACCCAGTGCCTCAGAAAAAAAATAGGATCTATCATGAGTAAAACAATACAAAGCATTTATTTAAAGGATGGGTTTTGATTACTGAATATCTGCAGCTCCTGCTCCCTATCTTCAAATTCAGTTGTGTGCTTGATATCTCTAGAAGTCAAGGCCTAAATAGTTCAAAATTAATCAATCAATCGAGATGGAGGAAGGGAAACCAACGAGTTGTGAATTCATGGTGACTCTGGACAGATTTTCACTCTCATCCCTCTCCATTTCCTTTCACTACCAGTTTCATACAGATTATGGCACTCCATGATATAGCTTGGCAGAGTCGCAAAAACTGTTCGTGCAGAAGGGGGAAATAAAAACACCCTCATATCAAGAACACGGTTGTTTAAAGAAAGATATCCAGCTGCTGAAAGCACATACTTCATAAGGTTTACAAATCCATTCAACAAACTGCAGCTTTAATCTTTGTATATTTTGCCAAAGAATAGTCTGGGACCATTATACAAATCAGGAATTAATGCCAAGTTGAACATTTCTTGTATGGGACGGAAGGATGCGGAGTACGAGCCAGGGCATATAAACAGCGTTTTTCTACGCTAAACGAAGTCCGCACTCGCAGGTGTCAGACTATCTGACTGTGAAAACACAGAAATACGAAGTAGAAGGGAATTTGTCTGCTACTGCTGAGGTTGCCGTCCTGGGCTGAATAATGCTTATATTGAAGGCTATTGAAGGGCCAGTGGTCCAATGAAATGAAGCTGAATGCACTGATACTATCTATACTGCACGGCTGAAAAAACATCAGCCGCAAGCCAGAATAGTTCCCAAACACGGCAAGAGTATACCTGGTTTGTCTACAATGTGCACCAAATCTGTTACTAAGCGGTAGTGCTTATAAACCTGCCATGCAGTACATTAGACGGTACTTTGTAAGGTTCAGATTTGAGCTGTGGGACAGCTACGTCCCTCACTCTCACTTTACCAGCAGAATACCACTGTGATTGCACAGTCGTCTTGAGCAGAGGGAAAGCACGTGAATGACAACTCTCACACTGACTCCGACAAAACACGGCTCTGGCTGCGGAAGAAAAGGCAGACAAGTAGAAGAGTTCATGGAGCTTCCTGGTCAACAACTTGAAGAACAACGCTGGTGCAGAGCAAATGACTACTGGACAGCGAGGGCAAGACCACCTTACAGAAATTAGCACCCAATCTGAGAATCCACTTACGGAAAATACAACTCGTAAAATGCGCACGGTGTGATCTACATTACATTGCTTTCTATCTGAGGAAGGGGAATAGCCCTGAACTCTCGGGGAATCTGATCACAACTCCCCCCGCCAGCTGTGGGTATTTTTTCTGCTTGATTTATAACAACTTCAGAGACTCAGCAGGGGAAGAATATCACACTCACCCATCAGGAGAGAGCACAAACAGAAATGCTAACGTTAAGAATGAAATTCAGTAAGAGTGACAGCTTAATCTTTGTATCTTAAATGTCAAGAACTGGTACAGCAGAGACCCTGGGCAATGACCACATAGCACTATCTTGATTGATCCTTTGGGAGAAAGGTGGTAAAGTCAGCTTCCTATTCAGGAAAAACACTGACCAAGTGAACCTTAAAAGCCTGCAGGACCATAAACATCGGTGAGAAAGTCTCACAAGCTGTCTGGCTTTAGGCCTGGGCTGCTCACGCGTTTTCTGCAAGCTTATAGCTTCTGAGACAGTCTCTCTAGCATTCCTTTCTTCTGTGCAGCTGTTCTGTGGAGGCACAAGCAGCAGCTTTCAATGCAGGTGCCCTTTGCCACTGAACATCAGCCCCCAGACTGTTATTTGTAAATGCTGGGAGTACTGGGAGTAGAGGGCAAGGGAGTAAAAGGACATAAGACATAAAGGAGGTTCAAACATTAAGTACTATGGATGTTTTGATGAAGTTCTATCACGTGATAAAAGGTGGATCAGTCTGCAAGAGGGGAAATTTCAAAAGAACAGGAGCAGAGAAATCCCCACATACCCAGTGTTGGCTGGATTTGACGAGGAAAAAGGTCTGAATTTTGCTAAAGAGGCTTCTTGCACAGCACTGAATAGTCCTTAACTACTGCAGATCATTCACAACAAGCTATTTCTTTAACTGAGCTAATACTAACTTTGCTTTATCTTTGCTGTGCTACTTCAGCCTACAAGATCCAGCCATTATTTTGATAGGATCAAAGGCGCTTGACCCAAGTAAGGTGAACCGCTACACATTGCAGACTGCAATAATCAGCACAGAATGATACCGGCTAAGGTATTCAGTAAGAAACGAGTTGTTTGAAAACCCCAAGCCATATTTTCCAAGATGTGCTTTTTAAGGCGGTAATCATTAGATCCATGGCTCTGCCCTCTAGCTACAAGGAGCGCTCTACCACCAGAGCATCACCAGCCATTTGTCCTGGACCAAGGGAGCATTACATGGGGAAAAGGTGCCTGTCTCCCATAACAGACACTTCTGAGCACACACAGACAACGATGCTGAAAGTCCAGGTCAAAACACAGACACTAGATTTTTGGGAACCTACGTGGTTGGGCAGTGCTAGAAAGCAGGCAGGGTAAACTGTTGGAATTCTATTAATTTTACGTGCCTGTATCTCAGTTTGGTCTGTAGTTAGATGGATGAATCTTACCACTAATTGTAATTATGTATTTGGTGTAAGAGATGAAGCTTTCGGCATGGATTAGAGTACTTTCCTGAGGAAGGAAAAAAGTAAGCTACATATAAAACAACATTCAGGAAAAGATGTTTTCTGATTTGGTTGACAAGTTGTGTTTTCCTAAGCTATTATTACACATTTCCAACAAAGCTCCTACATAGCTACAAATGTTATACTAAATTAGCATTTATTAAAGATAATAAAGCTACAAGGTTTTTTGCTGACTGTAGGATTACAGACTTATCTCTTTCCCAGGGCAAGTAAAATATCATTAGTTATTTCCTTTTCAACTTTTATAATACTTTGTCCAGAGTAGTAAAATTGTCATTTCATTTTTACAGGCTGGTTCACAGATAAAGTAGAAATCAACTAGTTACACAGTGTGTTTTGCTGAAGAATTAGCCCCGTATAAGAATCTCTCAGTAGTTAAAATAAATCCAGCTGCTGGTTACTTGTAGGCAGAGGAAATTACAAGAGTTATGTTATGATCTATGATCTTCCATTCACGGATCTAAATGGAATCTAAAAGATAACGGTTCAGCAACAAAAGCTGAAGGTCAACTCCAAGCAAATCACTTGACTTCTTAAAGGGGTTTATCTAATGCATCATGCTGCATATACCTCCTTCTAACACTCAAATATTTTGCAATTGCTAGCATTCACAAACCATTAACAGGCACCCAAAATCCTAAGCCAAACACTACTGTAATAAAACAGGCTATATAATGTAAAAATGTATTACCGTGTTAATGTAAAAATGCTTTACATTGCATGATACTGAAAAACTTCTCTACTCAAGGTCAAAACAAAAGGTCTGTTTCCCATTTAAGAACAAGCCCTTGCAAGAGATGGTGTTCCCTTGCCAGCTTTCATAAAAAAGATTAATCCACAACATCAATATGAATATAATTTTTCATACTAAAATACAGATTTATTTTAAGGAAGTGGGTAATATTTGTATTACATTTTATAGGCCCCTATAGTTACATCTGGTCCTTATTTATTTAAATTTTATTCAGCTTGCATAATATTTTTGCTTACAGTTATATTCTCTAAGATCAGAAAAGTTAAAACCTGAAAATTCAATGGCACTATTCATTAACATTCCTTCGGTCTGCAGTCATAGACATTTGCAAGCTCTCCTTTGATTCTGAAATAATAAAACTAAGGTAATAAGATGTTTAGTGTAAAAATATATGACTTAAGTCAGAATGATAGAAAGAGCTATGTTTCTATGAATCACATGCCAAAGCAAACTAAGGTTTTTTAAAAAGTATACATGCTCATTTTAGAGGGAATAATAAAACACAGAACTACATATTAAAATGTTAACTCTCCCACTCTCATTATTTTATTAAATAAAAAACCCCCCAAAATTTACAGTGTACAGTGCACAACACAGGTTATAAAGAATGCATGAGATACTGAATGCATATGACACAGGTAGCCAAAAGCCAGTGGTTACAACTACCAGCAAGCAAGATACTCCTGAAGTCCATTCTGACATGTCCTACTGCTTTTGTATATTGTTAGCTTAAATTTCATGGTTGATTTACACTCCTGGAAGACACCACCTTCTTCAAGCAAGACACTGCTATGTAAGCTAGCTGTACAGTCAGCTAAACCTTTGCCAAAGATCTATCAAATACATGATTTGCAAAATTTACTACTCTAATTCCCATTTGTGATAACTCATGTACAAAGCAGTTTGGTTTTTCATGCGGTTGTAAGCTAATGTCATTTTGGAATTATGATGAATCCAACAACTTCACTGTAACATTATCCAACCAAGAGTCAAAGCAATTCCTCACAATTTCAAGCTAATTGCATTTACCACTCTATCACTAAATTGCCTTCTGTTTTATGGTGATGGTTAAGAAATGACTGCATTTTTTTCTCTCCTAACCACAAACTTTTCCCCTACAATACCCAAGCCACGATTAAAAACTTAGGACTTCTATTACCGTTTTGCATTCTATTGTTCCATTCATCATGCGATAGACTTAACAGCAACAGTATCTATAGCCAACATATTGCTGAAACCCTCCTGAGGCCAGTATCTTGCTTTTCATTAGTAGTTACAAGGTAAGCATATTCCACTAAAACAGTTTCAGTCTTAGCTGCATTTGACGACTGTGTACAAAGTCATTCAGACCTTGGCTGTCTACCGCTGATGAAGTTATTTTTGCCTGAATCTAAATATAACCAAGATGAGAGGGAGGGAAGGAAACTCAACCAAGGGAGAACCTGTTTGTTTAGCAGTGCACAAGTCACACCAGTCCTCATGGTTAGGTAGGTCCCCACTGCTGACTGCAGCACGGCACAAAACAGAGATGTAAGACTTGGCTTCGGTATTAGTAACAGCCTGCTCTTGGCAGTGTGGAGATCCTAGCAGGGTAATTAGCCCTCACAGCTCCAGGGGCAAACATCGGGTCTTGAACAGCTGCAACTTAAAGTCACAGTTTTCTTGATTATTCCCTTGCCCTTCCTTAACAGATGGGGCTTCTGCAAGGTATGACTCACCTGGACTGACAGAATTAATCTAAATATTCTTCTGTCAAACTGCATCCCCACCATCACGAAGTTCCCCTGCTCCGCTGCAAGCCAGAAAGCCTTCTGGGCTAACTGAGGTGATTCGAAAAGCTTTTTCCCCTCCGACTCCAGCGTTACCAGCTCTCACACCAACTAGCGTTAGCTGAACGCAGGCATATTCTGTTACTTTTTGGAGCATTGCTAAAGTTTTCCAGTTCCCTGGATTTGTGGATCACTTTATTTTATAGATGGAGTACCTTAAAGTTTGTTAATTGCCTTAGAAATGCTTTTTATTAAAGCCAGCTGAAAGCAAAAGTAAAAAAAAGTTATTTACCAGATTGAAAGTAGACAACCCAGTATAAAAATTCCATACGAGAGGTTTGTTGTCATTTTCAATAAGAAAAGACACAGGATAAAGTATGCTGCTTTTCTTCCTCACTATGTAATGTTCAGGTAGTACACTTGCCCCCCTCCTAGCTACTCAACCTCCAAAGAGCCCCTAGGTTACCGCTCCTGCAACCTTCTTGTCTGTTCTATCGTAGGTGCCTCTTCAGTACTAAACGGTGATTCCAAGCCCCAGCTGAGCCTCTGCGCCCTCCTCCCCTCCCAGGGTTTTCTAACGCTGCCTGGAGGGAACATCCCTGCACCAGCCTCCCACCGGCCTTGAGACCGCTGAATCCCCTCCGGCGTGTCTGAGCGTCTTAATCGCCCAGGCAGCAAATACAGAGTCAATAACTACGAGTAATCAACTCAACCATTGCTAAATTATCCAGCTGGAAGCAAAACAGTGCTCCCATCTACTAAGAAAATGTTTGTATCTTAGAGCAACGCTTTCTCCGTGTACTGCCAAGAACAAAATCCCTGTAAATTGACAATCCTGTTTTATAGAAAATGGCTCATTGCAAGTTGTTAACTGGACAAGACGTCGCAGCTTTCACCCACTCTGGGGTGATAATGGGGTTCGGGTGGTTTAACCCCACATGCCATCTGGAGGAGTACCAGGACACCTTTTCTTAAACAGTTCCTTGATGCTCTGTTCTCACAGGATTTAAGAAGAAAACCTCACAGAAACTTTCTGGCAAAACAGTTTCAGATGAAAGAGCCCATCACTTGAAACTAAATTATTTGCCTTGAAGCAACTTACGCAGAATGCAATGAATCAAAAGCAGAACAACTGAGGAACATTTCCTAAATTTATGGTCAACAACTGGACTATACCAGCCCTGTATCCCGCAGGGCTGCTTATTCGTCCTGGACCCGCGCGGTCCCAAGCCCGCGCGGCCTCGGGCCAGCTGGCCACGCCAGCACTGGCTTGCTGCCGTGAGCGCCCGAGTCTGCAAGCTGAACTCCACGTCTCGCTAAGAGCCACAGCTCATCCAGGCTCAGAGCTGGCAGCCCAAGCACGAGCGTCCTGCCCAGCGCGCTGGGGTTTGCGGCGCTCGCGGCTCTGGGAGCTGCACCGCAGGCGTTGCCCAAACAGGTCTGCCGCATTCATGAATCCCGGGCGTCCCACGGCTGGAGCGGTTCGGGCGCCCTGGGAGCACCAGCAGCTGCCGAGTGACAATGACACCCCTGTCAGGTTTATGGCTGCTATTAGCAGCGGTGGAGCTGACGAGCATTTATATACAATTCAGCAACCAGGGGCACAAGAGGGCAGGACGGTGTCCTGGGGAGCAGGCTTAGAGCCTCAAACCTCGTTTTGGGATGTTTCTGAAAACACTTTTTTTTTTTTTTTTTTAATTCCCACTCTGAGGTTACTTTTACAAGTTTGATTGGACTAAAACCAAAAAAAAAAAAAAAATTCTCACAAATTGAAAGGCCTGTACTTCAGCCAGCTCCACTCTGCAGTTTAATTGCTTTAAAGCAGAGGCCATGTGTTGTGTTCTCTCAGGGATACATGGGAAGGTGAAATGAAAGACAGGGAAGAAAAAAATAAAATTAAAAAAATCAACCCTTCGAACAAAATGAAATAGAACTGCTTAAGGGCTAAAGCAGTCTAAAGATCAATGACATGAAGGCAACTCTCAAGGACAATCCTTCCTTCCCTGTGCCTCTTCTACAAGCACATCTTTCCAGCTGATACTCTCCCGCTCCCCTAAGCACATGGCCACAGTCCTTGCTTACAATACATGCAATTTGAAAGATTTTGCAAGTTTAATGGGATGGTCATCTTCTCAACAAAAAACATTTCACAGGGGTTAAAACGTCACGCTCCAACCTCCTGAACAAATTAACCTACCTGCTCACAGTTTCAAGTCTCTACTTGGTAATTTCTGATGAGATTCCCAAGGTTATGACTTAAAAGTTGCACTCTATATTTCATTTTGAAGCACTGCGTCCCTTTAGCAGGCTGCCAGATTTATTATTCCAAAAGCTAGGACTGTACATCATGTGTTTAAGAAAGATCCAGAATAGTCCAAAGTGAGCTTTTCCCAAGCCCCAAGTGAGCTTTTCCCATCACACGTGAGCTGCTGTTCTGCACCAGTGTTGACTACTAGCACTCAGTTCAACATTTAGATTTTACATTTTGTGGCATTTTAATAGCACATAGATGAGGCCCTTTTACTCTTGCCATAGCCCCCTTAGATTTGACAAGTTCTACCAAGGCACAGCCTCCCTCTATTCCCTGTACCAATAAATTATTTCTGAAATCCTAGGAACTGGGGTTGATATCCTTCATCATTTCGTAGGCATACCTGCGCAGGTACAAAATAGATACCCCAGTAGAAAAGGGAGGAAGAAATGGGTATTCATGTCTTGTTTAGGCAGAGGACAAAAAGGTAGAAGAAAAAGTCTCTGCAGCTGTTTGTGGCACATGCAGGCATTGCTCCTGCAGATTCACTCCTACCCTGCCATGCCTCTCCTCGTCCCCGATGGAGCACATTTCCACCGTCCCATCAGGGCAGCTCACCTCTACCGTCTGTGTGCACCATCTGAACGCCAAGAGTATGAAAGACAGCATTCCTACTTCATGCCTGCAGAGATGTCTACAAACAGTGTTACTCCCATTCTTTCTGACTTTGATCTGACAATCCCTGTGTCAAAAATAGTGAAAGAAACCAAACTCAAACTGCTGAAGCCAATTATAGCTTCATTTTCATTTCATTGCACTGCAGAAAACAGTGGGTCTTGGATACACAATTTCTGCCACACGAGACCTTCGGAAGTCATTAACTTCTATGGCACATAAGCATAACACGTACATAAGCAGTGAAGCTGTAAGTCCATTTATTTTGCCTTTTTAAAAATACAAAATATGTCCATCTATATCACCAAGTTAAAAACAAATAATGGAGAGTAAGACAAGATATATCACTCAGCTCCATGTACCTAATTTTGTTATATTTCCTCTCTAGTCCACAAAACCCAGAAAGCAAGAAACTTTCCTATAGTCCTGAGTAGTATTTTCTTTTACTCCTCCTCATTTTGTTATGGGAACTTTCTTTCTACTCTTTAATGAAAGGTTTTTTTCCTTCACCGCAAAAAAGGTGGGCATCAAAATAGTTTGAGGGAGATCAGTAGTACAAAGTAGACAGAGCGACGGTGATCCCACCAGCCAGACACAAACCTGGCTACCTGCTTTAGGAGAAGGGTTTGCATGCACCATTTTGGATAAGCAAGTTATGGAGAATCCCAGAAAAAGTCTCTGCACATGGTAAACGATCAGATTAGACTGCGGTCTCACAAAACAACTTCTTTCCTATAAAACAACATTGCTTACCTTTGAATGAGCAGATTCAGAAATATGAAAAGAAACAGGGACTCATTTTGGTAAGTCCTGTAATGCGAGGATGAGAAATGTGGGAAGTCGGACCTCCCTCCCTTCATGAATTTCAGTTACTGCAATCAAGTGCGTAGATTTTTAAAATAAATTCCCGGGAGGACACTTTAATGAATAAACTAATGAAAGCATAATACTTAACTGAAACCATTTACTCAATTTAAAGAATAAAATCCCTTGCATTTTTCTCATCTGCTCTGTAAAGCAGATATTTATAATGTTCATTTATTTATATTAAAATCTCATGAAAGACATGTACCAGATTGCGTCTGACAGACTGCCATGTATTATTTCCAAATTCCAGTTAAATGAAAAAGCAGAGAGATGACTAGCACTGAACTTCTTATTTGAGTTTACTCAACACTGAGGAGCTTGGCAGAAAAGGGACTGGGTACAAAACAGCGCATGGCTGGACAGAGTGAAAACCATTCAGGATGATTTAAGCCTTCAACATAACTCAGATCTATCTCTATGTGAAACAGAGCAATTCATCCAAACTCTACATAATCGGAGACTTGGATAAATGGCGCCAAAAGTTGAACCTTTTTCAATTTCAGCTTTAATACTGTAAAAGATAGAGCCTACACTTGCAAAACAAAACTTTCTTTTTCCTTTCAACTTCCTTGGATTTTTTTCCTTATTCTTTCTTGGTCTGGAAAAGGATTAGTACATCGACAACTGTCTAACCGCTGACACACAGTGCTTCACTGATGCACCACCATGGTATTTTCGGGAACAACTGCATGTAACAGAGCAGGTCGATTACTTTACGTGTCTCTGTGGCAGGGGTTTCAGGAGAACCCAGTAAAGACACCTCTGCAGCAGACGTCTTTACTGAAAGAACTGAATTTGACATTTAAAAAACCCAGCCTGACCTTCTGTTATGCTGTAACATAGTATCTCTTAAACGGAAAGTGGAGTGGAAACCGCAACAGCAGAGGCAGAGAAGGGTTTAGCATAACTAACTTGCTGAGTTTACACTTGAACCGATACATTTTGCTTTAGCTGAAGCTAATTTTTATAAAGACAGCACAGCCAAGAGCAAGATTAAGCAAAAAGACACGGAAAACAATAAAAGATTACCTTTGGTTTACCTCTGTTCAGCAAGGGCTTTTGCTGGCAGGGAGATAAATCACAGTTTGTTTAAACAGCTATTAAGCATTTATGCTCTCAAGCTGGAGATGTTAACCTTGCTGAAGTAGCTCTACCTCTGTGACATCCATTTCTCGTCCAACTATTCTGGTAACTTACCTGCTGCAAACTGTTAATTCACAATGGTTAAAAAAGAACACATATTTGTAAAGTCCAACCACAGCAGAAAGCATTACTGAAGCACAAACCTTTCGATTTAAACAGGAACAGACAACTGATCCGATATAAGGCAAAATTATCAATTTGTTATTGGAAATCGTAGTTGCCGGTTTCTCCTCCCTGTACTGAACAATTCATTAGAGCAATTACAGATTAATAGCATCATTAGCTTCTACATTTTCTTTGTCTCCTATTCTTTAACAGACACTGTAAATATTAGTTTAACAGAAACTCACCAGTGGAGTGTCTTTTCCCCCGACGATGCTGAGTCCTAGGCCTGACCGACCCTTAGATATCTCTATAGTCATCTCCTGCCCTGGAACTATAGGACACGTTGCTGGATCCACAGGCAATGGAGGTGGAAAGACACCTAAGAACATAAAAAGGTGAAGAAATAAGTCACACTATTCAATGAGAAAATGCAAACTATCAAAGGAATCGTATCGGAGCAACTAATTAAGCTCTTACATTTTGCTCTTCACCTTTACAAATCTAAATTGAACTACTGCTCTGAGTCACTTCTGAAGTCTCCAAACCGTAACAACTCCAGAGCTCTGGGAGTAAAGGTTCAGAGTAAATGTCTGGGAGGACATTTAATTCAGTTATAACTTATACAATTCAGATCACCACGGCAAGGTGTATTATTCCATTCAGGACAAATAAGGCCACATATCAGTACTGTGGAATGGACAGGATGTCCCAGGTTGCATTTCCTTCTGTTTTTATTTTAATTAAAAGGAGAAACAATGCCTTCATATGTAAAAGTGAAGAAAAACAAGCAAAGACATCTCCAAGCTCTCAAAAATACAAAATGAGAAAAAATACAAAAACTGTATAAAGTAACTTAAAATAGGTCATTCGATGTTCAAAGGAAAAAATCTCAGCAAAAGTTATCTGGAAAAAAAAAAAAGAAAAGATGCATCTGGGTTAGGGTACTAAATAGACACTATATTGGTGGAAAAAATAACCAGTTCATACTACGGCTGGTGACCTCTCCCTCTGGAGAAAGATACGTAGGTGCTGGCACCAGGGGTATCTCCTGTAAGTGGACTGGTACTTTTGCTGAAGTTTTGGATTGTTTGATCTGGTTGAGGACCTAAAAGCAAAGAAAGCAGAAGCAAGAGAGACAATCACAGAAAGGCATGTTATGTGGACAACATCATCAGTGGTTGATTATCGTACCTTATTAAATCCGGAGTCAAAAGAAAGGAAGAAAGCATTAAGCATAGATGAACTGAAAACATTCTCTTCATAAATAAATGGATAATCAGGATTAATGGATAACTGTGCTTCCAGAAACGCTCATGTAGGAAGCAAGGACAGCACTCCACCTTTCTCAGTTGTGCCTCTCATACCAAATAACGTGGGGTTTGGGTATTTGTGTTTTGGTTTTTTTGTTTTGGGGTTTGTTTTTTTTTTTTACTTTTAAACAGCAAAGAACATCCCTGACAGCCTGTGTGACTATTTCCGTATCATTAAAGAGAAGTAAGTAATTTTTTAAGTTTCTCCCCAAGAAAATGATTTTAATGTCCTCCCAGTTAATCCCCTTGCCACCAACTCAATCTTCAACTAGATCCAGCCCCCCGAACACCCCCCGTATTAGTTAACATAGCCACATATACATTTTCTGGGAGCTGCTCCTCCACTTCCTGCTGATCCACCAGCACTGGTCTGTCGACTTTATATTTCACATCCTAAAAAGTCAAAAAAGAAAGTGAGGTGTATTGAAAATGTCACATTAGCTTAAATAAACCATCCTCCAAAACTCAAAATGATGATTCTGGGCAAACACAGCTATATTTTGTCATACAAGTGCACTTGTAGCACAACACAAAGATGAAGCCCAGAACTTAGAAGTAGAAAAAATAGTATAAATACAGGGAATGTCATGAATTACTAAAAACAAACCGAACAGTTTTGAAGGCATACAATGTAAGAAAAGGGCTTTTTGGGAGGAGATTATCATCCATGGTCTATATTGTTCCTAAGCAATAAGAAGCTCTAAAGAAGAAGGAAGTGCATCCTCCGGGGTGACTGGGACAGCAATTCCCGCGCTGTGTGGAAGCGTGCAGGTATTAGCGTGCCGAACCCCTAGAACACAGGTAGCTGAGATCCTTTGGTGTCTACTGCAGGAAGCAGTTCAAAGTCATCTGTTCTCTCTTTCCCCTCCCTCTTTCGGTAGTCCTCAGCAGTACTGAGCATGATGCCAGCACTTAAATAAAGTAACTGCCCAAAATCCATCATCCAGCCCCATTATAAATATCTCAAACAATGGCACTTCAATCACGGGCTCCACTTGTATCCTAATTTCTTTCCATATCCTCGCAAAACATTTTTCCTCTCCTACTTCTACAACTGCTTCCCGGCAGTTACAGCGTCCTCCCTTTGTTAGCTCATAGCCAAACTTAAGCCCCTTTGATCACAGTATTAGTTATGTTACCCCACGTTAAAAAACCCCATGTTAAAAAACAGCCTAGTTTTCAGAAAAGCTGAGTACTGACTTCAAAAGACAACAGAAATATTCTGCATCTCAAAAGAATTTTTAATTAAGATGACAATTCATACATTAAAAAAAAAAAAAAAAATCAAATTTTAGGTAACCAGGCTTGAAAATACTGGCCTTGTTTCCTAAAGTTTTATTATGTTAAATCATGCCAAGCCCCACAGGCTGCATTTCTGTTTTTTTTTTTTCCCCCCTGCATTTTTCTCCAAGCTTGCTGTAACTAAACAACTGTAACTATTATCCAAATGGATAACACGAAAAAAGACAAATTGGTGATCTCATTCTATTATCAGAGGTGTTAGGGGAGAAATGGGAAGACTGCTTTGCCATTTTAAGAGAGACTGTTTTAATGAGCAATGAAAAAAAATATTTCATACTTCCCTTTTTCATTCTGATACGTGACTAAAATTGGAAACTTCATCTTGCACATCAAGTAAGCACCAAGCATCACCTTTAAATCTCTCTAATCTTCTCCATTTAACTCAGACTATGCTAGAGGTGCCTGGACAAAATAAAAAGATTTCCAGCCCCTCAAGCACTGAATTGTACACTCAGCACTTGTCATAAGCCTGGGACCTGACTGGTTTAATCCAATTCAGTTCTGTCAAACGCATCCAAAAGTGTTTTTATGAAGTCCCTCTGCTTTGCCAATGTTTCAGGGACAAGTTTTCTGTTTGTGTTAAAGACAGATTATTATTCCAAGTTCAAATCTTCTAAGGAAAATGAATCCGTTCTAACATAGCAAACGTCAGTTTAATTATCCCACCTACCGGACACTGACTCTGCCAGGACACTAATGATGCAAGGTGCTTCAGAGCACTCAACGACGACTGCTCAAGCCATTTTCACCTTTATCAAGTTAAAAGTTTTAAGACCATCTCAGAGCCCCACGTATCAATTCTTTTCCAACAACACCTTAGAGAAAGCCAGATAGCAACAGTCCTCAGAAAACCATGACCTTCTATCAGGCCACCTCAAACCTCAGCTAATAAACATGCAGACTTTTCCCAACACTTCCATTGGCTCCAGTTCAGAAATAAAGTTGTTTTCTTTCCCCTCTCTTATCCAAATCTGCAATGATGTCCATTATATAACTTTATACTTTTTAGTGATGAAGTGACAATAAAAAGTATCTTGGGAGAGACTGACAAATTTATCAGCAACAAATGAATAGAGAATGATTTGAAATTTTTTTTTTTAATTACAGCTGTCACTTGCTGAGACATCCTGCCCGTGTTTTAAGCTGCGTATACTTGTGGAAGATCTTTGCTGATAAGCACATACTTTTTATTTACTCAGAGAACTTGATTTTACTTGTTGACTTTTACATTCCTGATTTCTCATGACAGATGACTGAGAACTTCAGTAACAACTGTGAAGTAGCATTGGGCTGTAGAAGCAACCGTCATGCTACGAAAAATAAGGAACTGTTTTCTTTTGCCTCAACAGCCATTAGAAGACTGCAAGAGAAATCTCATTTCCTCAAAATAACAAGCTGTCTTGTGCTGCACCGCAGTGTTGAAGTCTTAATGCCAATACGACTACAAACTCATTTCCTTCTGGTCCGAAGGGACTGATCACAACCATCAGCATTCACAAAAATAAGATATGCTGCATAGAAATACTTGCCATGTAATTTTAAAATCCTGATTGAAAGAAATATCTGAAATTATGAAACTGGCTTTCTCCACTATTTTTCATCCGTTTATGCCTCCAAAGCAGGGGCTGGCCCAGCTGACGGCAATATGAAATGAGCAGTTGGATCTATGGGCTTTCGAATAGTTTTCTAAATCCACCTCCTAGCCCTTAACTTTTCGGTATCTACTTATCTAATGGAAAAATTAGTAAGCCACCTCTAAGCAAATATACATTGAATGACGGCAGGGCAACACAGCAGCCAGAAGCGACACATTTGCTGCCTGTACACAATAAAACTCTGATTCATTTATATTCCAGCACACCAAAGGAAGACTGTGCACAAGGCTACCAAATACAAGTAACTGAACTTTTTTGTAATCCATTAGGAACACAAATCAATCCATTTTACACGGGTGGTTAATTCTGATTCTTGAATAGCACATAACACTTCCTAATTCTCAGAGTTTGTAGGCTCTTACTACTTATAGAACATTGTGTATATTCAATTCATATTTGCAAAACACAGGACACTCTTTGCAAAAGACATGATGGAGCAGGAAGAAGACACCTAAGAAAATAAAAAAACCCAGCAATGTCAGGTTTTCTTCGTTGCGGACAGCACACACAAACAGTGCACGCACAGCAAGTCTCAGCCAATGCACTCCTCAAAAAAGGAGTAGGCTGTTGGAAAAAAGCCTGTCTCAGCAAATTTTATGTACCTCTATGTTAGTCACTCTTCAGCACGTTTAGTAGTTTTCCATTTTAAACTTTTAACATAGAGTCAAAAAAAGAGATTAGAGCTGCACCCTGAAGGACTTTCAGATTTCTGATAATGCACAATCCTGACATATTAAACAACAAAAAACCCCATCTGTATCAATGAGAAGTTCAGTATTTATTACAGTGCATGCTGACAGTACCACATCAAACCAGAAGTTATGGGCTTGATGTAGAAATTACTGAGAGTAACTCTATAGCTGTGTTATTCAGGAGGCAAGACTAGATGATGATAATAGACATTTTGGCCTTAGAATTTATGAAGCTATGAATATAAATAAGAATATGATTTACAAACCACGCTTTTTTTTGAAGTTTGTCACACATGGATGGCAAGAGTGGAAACTCAATGCCCTCACTGAGAAAGAACTCAAGAAAGGGCCAAAATGCTACATAAAAACCTATTATCTCAATATTTTAACAAATTATACTGACTGCTTAATCCATGAAAACAGACTACGTACGTAAAGCTAAAAGCTTGATTCTGCTCTTACATGTACTGGATATTATTTGACAAAAGTACTGGATGTTATTTGACAAAAGTGCGCTGTAGTACTCCAACAAAAAGGTGGATAGAAAACAAATCAAGGCAATGACCCTGTCTTTTCTAAGCTCTGATCATCTATAAATGTTGCTTTAAGTCACTTACAGCTTTGTTGGATTCCTCATCAGTCAAGGTTTTCATGACAACTTCCAAACTCAGGTCTTCTTCACTGCTTGCAGGTTCAGTGCCACCATGATCCTGGTAGAAAGGATTGACAGGAGTTTTTAAACACAGCTATGATCCCCCATAATAGCTACAGAAAAAAATTAGACAGTTTTACCTTGTCTTTTGTTTTTCTAAACAAGTAGCAGCATGAAAAAATAAAAAGATCCACAATTAAAGCATCCTAATGTCAGGAGACAAATAAGTGATACAAGTTTCAAAAGACAGACCTTTGTCTCCATTTGGCCAGCCTGAAGTACCATGAGGCAGTGCAATATGAGCGCTTCGGTGCAGATCTGGGTCAACTTTCAAAGTCAGACTAATCCCTACCCACTGTGAAAACTGTTGAGTTTGTATTAAGAAGCCTCTTCCAGACTTCTGTCGGGAGGGAGAGCCTCATGCATGCTCAGCACGTTAAAGGAAGCACGGTTTCCCTCATGCAGTCTGAATGGGTTGGTAGCAGCAGGACTGAGTGCTCTGCCCTGGAGGAATCGGTAAAGCCAAAGCTCTTCTGGTTAGAGCAGGTGGCCACCAAGCTCAGTAGGCTTAAGCCAGCACTGGAGCACAATTCCCAACCTGAAATGCAAATGTAGCCTCAGGATTCAGGTACTTCCGCGCATTACAATGAGAATACTGCCAACGACATCCAATGCCGAGTACTGGAGAACTGGCAAATGAAGGGAATGGCCCAAAAGACATAAGTATTTTTGTGAAGATGTGCTCCAGAACTTTCTCCCACATGAAGTTCTTCTCTTTCTGTAGAGGATTCCCAATAAAAATGGCCCTTGAAACATAAAATAGCACCATACTAAGTAGAAAAGCTTGTCTGATCAGGATTTTCTGGTATTTTCTCTCGATAATAACTTGCATATATTTAAGAAGTATATGCTTGCAAGAAAATTTATTTCCTTCCTATACCAACAATTAAAGTTAAGATAGCTAGGAAATGGCATCTTTTCAGGAAAAATGTTAAGTCAGAATTTAAAGTTTAGATTATCACTCATTTGGTTACACGTAAAATTTAACGTGTAAATTCTCCTTCCCTTTTTTAAACCAACCAGGTCCTGAATATGAAAAGATTTTTTATCTATTATTTTGATCTACTTTATTTTAAAATAGTGTGAATAAACTTAAGCCTTTGATCTGCATTTGGAGCTGTTCTCTCTTGCAAAGCAAAATGGACTATGTGAAACAAATAAAATTTCAAGACCTTCAGTCCTAGAAGCAAAATTATTTCTGACCTTTCATTAGACATTTTACATTTAAGTGCACAATGAGAATTACGCAAATGTCTCGACTGCCACTTGAGCAGGCAAAGTACCTCTGCATTAGTACAAAGGCTCACGCTGTTCAGTATTGCAACAAAATATCTTGTTCTGTGGCTTTCTGATGAATGAATCTTTTTAAAAACAGGTATTTTACAGTAATTAATATATAATATACTTTGCTTCTGGTGGCTTGCCCACAGCATTACACCACAACGTAGTCTTATCCTGTCCTACAACTTCATGCAATGAAGCAAGACCCTGTTTTAGGACGTATTTACCGTTTATCGCTTTCCATATTAAAATACCTTAATGAAGATAAAGAGATAAGATGAAGAAAAATAACACAATAGTACATGGTAACTACGGCACCCTGCTATTCTGTTACACTAGCCAGGCTATTCAATGTGATCTGACAAGTTTCATGTACAGTGTATGTAACACACAACGTTAAATATTTATTTGTTAAAACAATCAGTTTTGTTTCACTCTATTTAAAGACAGGAACAGTTAACAAAGGAAAACAACGCAAAGTTCTATGCAACAATAATATCTTTTGGCTACATTTATTTTATGGAATAAAAAGACACTAGCTAGAAGTAAAAACCTGCATTTACTTATCAAACAGACACAACGTAAATAGTAAGAGCTTGCCACTAATGCAAGAAACTCAACCCACAAGCATCTACCTCTCAAGGCAAACATCGCACATGAGGCTGAGCGCTTCGGTTTCCACGTGCTGGTAAGAGTCTAATTACAGTCATTTGACCACAGCACAGAACGTGCCTAAACAAAGCTTCGTGGTTCATCCTGAAGACACAAATATTAAGCAAAGCTGGGAACAAATGCAGGTATTAAAGAGTCAACAAAAATAAAATGAACTTGGGCTCTGTAAATTGTAATTTGCAATCCACCAGCTGCACCTGGAACACGCTGCTTTTATGGAGGAGAGAAGGAAGTGCCAAAGCACTGTCCAAAAATGACTCAGATCTGGACAAAAACTAAGCAGTTCTTGCACTGTACAGCACTACGCCTGTATGGAAGCAGCCATCAGTGGTAATATAATCTGGAAAAAAATAGCAAGCATGCGAACAGGAGATTCATCCAGCATTACCTAGCACGGCCCAGTGCTGTGGCATCACAGTAATGCTTATTGAAATACCAGGAGTTCAATGCACATGAATTTATCAATTCAAGGCAAGACAAACCCCAATTGAATTAGAAAACATCTTTTGCTTTATTAGCTCAAATAGAAATAGAATTAAAAAGCAACAGCAAGGGTAAACACGTACTTTATCTAGAAAATTTAGTTACACCAAATCGAGATGTCAAAATGATAATAATGTGGTGACACTGCAGGGATTCATGGTGCACAAGAGAGCAATCAGTCTACACTGGGGCCGAGACAGCAGCTATAATAAAGAAAAACATTGCCAAGATTACCACACTAAGGAAGTTTTTGTATTTGAAGATTGTGTGCTACAACACTGTCTACTAGAGCTCACTGCTTAAGCAGCCCTCGTCTGCTCCTCCAGGAAGAAAATGAGCAGGAATGAGAGTCCCATCCTGGAGCACGGGACAAAGTGGTGGGCCACTGCTCTCAGTTAGGCTGGGATTGTCCCAAGGGGCTCTTGTAATGCAAACCATGTACACAGTGACCTCTTTTACCACAGCTAGATGCTCGTCATCCCTATTTTGTTTTTAGAGATGCTGACGGGAGGGTATTCTGGGGGAAAAGGAACTTGGAAGGTGGGAGCTTTCCCCTGAAAAATGCTCATTTCTCTTCTGTAGGAGGATATCCATGTTCCAGGCAAAAGAGCCTTACCACGACTACTCTAAGCAGCTGAAAAAGGAGCAGGATAGACGGCAAGGTTTTCCTTTGGAGACTTCTCCTCCTCCTGTTCAGCAGTAACCCGTGTAATACCTGTCGTTAATGCCATGCCAGCCCTTTCAGTAATGGTGAGACCAATAAAAGAGAGACAGGGGAAAATATGCCTGTTAGGTGAAGTTCCTACCCAATGCATTTTATGATTCAGTGTTTAATTAGACAAGGTGCTCGAATTTATAATGAACTGCTAATTATGATTAATCTATCTAATTTAGCAATCCCTAAATAAAAAAACACAACCCACAAACCTTACCTCAATAGAAGAGTGGGAGCTGGAAGGCAAGGGGAAAGGAGAAACTGCCATTTGATTGACTGCATCTTCACTTCTGTAAAACAACCAACCACCAACATATTACACACTAAACCATAATGGCCAAACTGTTTTTTTTTTTTGAGTTGGTGTTGCCCGTTAAGAAAATACTCTTACTAGCATGAAAGGTAACTTGTTTCTTACCAGAAGTTCGAGCGTAGAAAAGGACTTCATTTTTACTTTTGTTCTGTGCTAGCAAACAGATTACATCCCTTCTTGGGACCACAGTAGTTCCGTCTGGACGTAATCGCATCACATGACATTCTTTGGAAATCTGATTTTGTGGGGATTATCAGAGGATGCAATATATGGTCCCTACACATCAACAGATGTGCTAATATTTCATTACCCTCTTCGAATAGCGTCTACATTTGTAAACTGCTTGTTACTCTAACATTCACATTACTGAAATATAATACCTGTTTTACTACAATAGATTGCTTTTTCTTTTTTCTTCGTATTGGCCATGGTCTTTTTTTAAAAAATTCAATGTAAAAACTTGGAAGAACTTCTACAAAATGTACAGAGAAAAAAAACATGAACATTGATTCCCCCTATACATAAAGTGCATTATTTTTCAAAGATGCTTATTATATATGGTATCTTTTCCTCTGTCCTCTTTAAAATGCATTCCTGAGTCAACATCTGATTACCTTGTAACTTGCAACCCGCCCCCCCCCCTTTTTTTTTTTAAATTAAATAGCATTCTGCCTTGCTAATGTTTTTCCTCAACTGCCATTTAAAATTACTTGGCTTACGGACTTAGCTCTGCATTTTTTTGGTCTCTGTAAAACTGAACCAAGTAAAATAAGATTTCAGTGACTTGTTTAAGGCAAATCTGAGGCATATTAAAAAAAGACTCCAGATTTTGTTTCAAAAACTGTACTGATGCGCCTCTTCATTTTTGGGATGAACGGAAGCCAGGAACATGATGCAAACCCCATTTTGCTGAGGGTTCAGTACTACCACAGAGCCTCTGCTCACCAAAATGAGAGAGAGGAGAAATCCGTAACACTGCTGCTTTGCAGATACAGAAGTTGAGATGAAAGGAAATGACTTCCCATGCAGTGGGTCTGATTTCTGCTTTTATCTACCCTCCAGGTCACCGTAAGACAAGCACAATTTTTTCCCTCTTTAATTTCTGAGATAAAATATTAGACTAGTGTGTGTTTAAAAACATTTTATAGGAGTGCCTGGAAGAAAAAAAAGTCTCATTTTATCCCTCAAGAATTAAACACATGAAGCTAGCATGTTACGATCACTCAGCAGAGCAGCGTGTGGGAAATTCAGTCACAGGCACTTGAAATGATAAATCCTGCAGGCAAAGGTTGGTGAATTCGTTTACTTATCTTCAACCAAACAGCCATACAATTCAAAGGAATTGGTTCTGTGCTGCTCACTTCTGTATATATCTCCTCTCGACCCTGCTCAAAGCCCTGCAAGAGTCAGAAACCAGAGTGGCCCGTGATGCAGAAACACGTGTGCACAGGGCCAAGACAAATCTGAGGAACGCACAGAATCAGGCCCGTGAATTTCGTGTTTCACAATTCCCAAGTGCGTTTTACCCCATAAGGCATATTAGGCAACGACATTTTTGCTCCCCTTATCTTCATGAGACACCCATCTAATTATGTTGCTTTTCTAACCTGTAAGAAAAAATCCACAAATGTAAGGTGTCTGAGAGTCCCAGCAATTTTAACTTGACTGTAGAGATTTTTCTGACAGCAGTTTATATGAAGCACAAACAGCATGAAAACTACCAACACTTCTGTAGCTTACAATGTATGCTGCATACCTTGCAATGAGAAGAAAACCTGAAAATAACAAGGGATGTATAAACTTTTCTAAGAAATATTCTAGAAATTGCTAGACAGAAGCTTCATGATCTGCATGATAAAGTGGGGTGTAATTAATTATACAAAATAGTTTCTACTTCATACACACACAATGTGGGGTTTTTTTTTCCCCAGTTACTGGGCAAACATTTTTATGCAGTTTTAAATGGATGGACATTTTTATTCCAAGCAATAAAAAACCACTTACTTTTTCCCTGGGAAAAAAATGCAAAAAATAAAAAGGAGAAGGTTACAAAGTGTCACAACTTGTAATCTCCCCCTGCTAGGACTTGTACATATTTAAATACTTTAATGCTGCTTCAAAGGAGAGTGCTTCAAAGCAGAATCAAAGTCGGAACATATTTTAAAGTGACAGATCTAATAATAAATTGCTCTTTCTGCTCTCCACTTCCATAAGTGTCCTCAACTAAAACATGAATTTATTTACAACTAGAAGGAGCAATCATTTTCTTTTGATGCTGGAGCAGACAGCTTAGAAGTCTGAACATCATATTCAAATTACAGTGGCTGCGAATGAGCATTCAATGTATTTGCCAATAGCTGCTACACAACCACCTCCGAGAAAGCTGTTCCCAGCTACCAGTGCTCAGTATTGCTTGAGGTTAAGATGTCTAAACACTTCACAGTCAAGACACAGCTTCATACTTGCAGGGTCAAAGCAACGTACAATGCAATTTATACAGCAGGGAGGCTCAGATGCTCCCCCTCCATTATCTGCAGAAATTATAAACATCCCCTGCTCTTGCTCCAGCTCTCATACCGCTTTGTATAAGAGGCTGGGACACCAGCCCACCTCCTCGCTGAGCTCGTGCACCAGAGAGCTGTTTATATTTCACCAGTTACATATAAACTGAACAGGGAAGGAATTCATCACTCCTCCCACAAATACTTTTATTGCTTCTAACCCCTCAGGATGAGTTTCTGAGCAAAAATGGGAATCACATCTGCTTGGAGGTTAGAGTGCCTATTGCTTGTACCAATGTCACTAACTATAGCTCGATACTGAAGAAACAAGAAGCTTCTCTCATCGCAAAGGGTCACAGGAAGCAAGAACAAACCAATATGTAAGTGGCAAAGACTCTTTAAACTTTAGAAAAGTTCATACCCTTTACGATTTATTGGATTAGATTGCCATACTTTACTACGTTTTACTTCCTTTCTAGCCTAAATAGGATGCCTGGACATTCTCCATCCTTTCTCACTGACCAAAGAGAAGAACTTCTGATGTTTTGCTCCATTTAACAACTGCATCTCTGATGAAGGGGGAGATGTGCATCTTAAGCAAAGACAAATACAGTTATTATAGACTAAAATTAACTACCATAAACATTTGGCACTAAAAAAGCCTTAAGAGAGCAATATGCAAATATAAATCTAAAGGGATTACTCATTCCATGCTGCAGAAAGTAAGCCTGGAACTTAAAGTTGTGTGTTGTAAGGCTTCAGCTAAGCTGCCCTGCAACACTGTGCTGCACTTATCAGAAAGCTGTCTCTGGCAGTTTGGAGGAATGTCACACACAGCTGGAATGGTCTATGAAGCATTCAGAAAGTTACCTTTCTTAAAGATGATAACCAGAAGTCACAGCCTCAGCCAAATTCAGGGTGGTTTTGTTTTGGGGTTTTTTTGTTTGGTTGGTTTTGGTTTTTTTTTTTTAATTTGCTCATCAACCTCAGACTTGTAATTCCTGAATTCAGGTTCCCTGCCTTCCTTTGAGGACATTTTGTGTTTTCCTTTTTACTTACTTTTACATCTCTTAGATTTCTGATGGTATAATCTCACCGTCATGCAATGCTAAGAAAATGCTTGCTGAGCATGCTGAATGAGATTCATTACCTGTCTAAAGCAGAGCATCTTGTTTAAGTGTCCAAACTTCTTCTGTGATCAGTGCAAAATCAAGACAAATCCCAAACTAGACCCACTCATCCCAGCACCTAAATGACCTAATTTAGGACAGGACAAACTGAATTGCTCTTTGGAGGTTACTGACAACTGTTCACTAATCACAGGAGCCCAGATGACTTCTAGATGTTTAAACTAAGGGAGATGAACCTCCTGACAAACTATGTGCATCTACACACATCATCAACACTAAAAGGTCATTTGACAACAGCTTTGTAAGGGGTTGCGTACACTTTTTGGGAATACAAAGTACGTCAAGGATCAAGAGAAAAACCCAACAGGTTGTATGCAGTTTCATGACATCTTAGTTGGACCAGATCTGGAGAGAAGTGAACAATGTTTGCCCAGTAACCCTTAGGACTCCCCACTGGTTGTGACACAGGTCAGGATCTCTTAGTTTCTCATCTTTGTTTTCCTCTAGATGTTCCTTTGGAAAAGAGGAGCTGCAGGAAAGGTGCAGGAAAGGTGCACACTGGAAAGGCAGGCTGCATTTTTCCTTCAGCTGGGTCAAGGCAAGACCTTTGTATTGTGAATCTTCTTGAAAAATCTCTCCTGCTAACAGCAAGAACAGTCTTGTTCTCCCTTTCCCTTCCATCCACTCCTAACTATGTGAGAGCCAAATGCATACAGATATTTTAAATGAACAACTAATGTTCATATAAACTGCAGCTTAGGTCATTAAAGGTTTGAAAGAGCCTAAATTACTCAACTTCCTCAACTGTGCACTTGTTCCCACATGCATATGACAGCAAGGAGGAAACAGCTCTGAAGAAAACAGGAAAAGTTAAAACTTGCACACAGAATGTCTGGCAAGAGCTTATTTTTAAAGCTTTCCCACATGCAAGAACCTAAACAATCAAAGCAGGTAAAAACAGAGTTTTTACTATTAAAATATGACCAATTATGTAAGTTAGAACAAACTTAAAGCAAAATAATTTCTAAAGCATGACAGTATTTTAGATTTTGGCATACAACATACAATGTTACTTAGAGATGCTCTAAAAGAAGAGCAAAGACTCAGTGACAAAGTGACAGCAATGGAGAGTGTTAAAAGCACCGAGAACTAGCCGACCCAGCACTGCCTTCGCTTTACCGGTCCTCAGAGTATAAGGATCTCTCTCCTTTGCATGTCACCATAAATAATACGAGATTAGTCTCTACAGTTACACCTAGAAATGGAAGGAGGGGTCATCTGACAGGGATTTGTGGGCTTCACTGAGACGCTACGAGCCCATCACCAGAAAGCAATGATAACGGAATGACTGACCGCAGTGTGGGAGGATGACTCTGGACAGCTAACAGATGGTATTTAAATAAGCAAAATCCTACTGTACTTTATTCCTAAAGCATTTCTCATGTTTCATCACAGCAGAAGACAATTTTCTTTTAAGGAATAAAGGTATACCAAAGAATGAATCACAGAACTGAACACAATGGGATGATAGTTTGAAATCAGTGGCATTCACTTTGATTCAAGCATTCAAACTACATTTGATCTGCTTATTATACCAACACTGAAACACCAAAACAGATTAAAGGCAGTTAATTGAGCATGGAAAAAACATTGAATTTGCTGAATCATCAAATTCTCACTGTAAGCCAGCATTCTGATACAAACTGGATTTCCTACTACAGATGTAAAATCAAATTATATTGGTTTATTATGCATCTTAAAAGGATGGACTTACAATGCATGAACAAAAATGACAATGGATACAAAACCCATTCTATTTTGGGAACTAGGGCATAGAAACTCCTACAAGAAACCAGCCCCTTTCTCAGATTACTACCTGGCTAATTCCTGATGTTGGAGATTCAGATCAAGAATTTCAAAAGGCAACTAAGACCTTTACATTCCCTATTGCCACCGGCTTCCACTAGTGCTTCCATAGCAAGGCTCCTTTATAAACTTTGGAACGCTGCAGTCAAATTATTATTTATTTCTGATATTCAGAAATAAAAAAGACAGCCCATATTTGCTCTGGTAGCTTGAAATTAACGCAGCAGCTGTAATACTTTGAGGTCAGATAAAATGCAACTGGACACTAATCAAAGGAAGCACTCGGATCAAGCCATTTCATCTGACTAAAATCTTGCCGTGCTTGGGCAATCCGTTGGTTTGTTTGTTAAACTGGGTGAGCAGGTTAAATGCCTTCAAATTTGTTACTGTAGAAGGCTACAAAGCACAAGATGCACTGAATCTAAAAAAAAAAAAAAGGTTAAAAAAAAAGTAAAGTGACACTATAACTGCAAATCTTTTAGATGCTATTACAAGCTCATGTAATTAATGAGACCACTGGGAAACAGTGCTGTGTTAAGACCTATATTTTGGAATCTGGCCAAAATCAACTGTTTTAAATAATCATCGTCAACTTAATTGAGGAAAAGATGCTTATAAACCAGAGTGAGAAGCCTTCAAATATAAGGGGATGTCTATGATTCTCACAGCACATACTGCACTATGTCTCATCAGCAAAAATTGCAGGAAAGGGTGGGAATGCAATTGCAACACTACCTGGCTATGAAAAAAAAAAATTGTTAACACATTTTTATGGCACAGATGGTAAGTTAGGATTTTAGTAAAAAGTCAAAAAGGCTGAGGACACCTTCTATTCTTTATTTTTTCCTAGAAGAAAATAAATGTGAGTGCAACAAAATCCAAGTTATTTAATGATGGTTATTAGAGTTCTCACAGAAAGGCTTTTCTGTGGCCAGGAGTTTCTGGGCTTCTTTCATAACTGATTAAAGAGTTTATGGAAACATCCCCCTGCCCTGCACATGAACCACAACACCAGCAATAGGAAAACCTTGATGCTGTTTCCTGCTTCAAAGTTAAAAGCAGCATGCTTATCGCCAAGCATCCTTCATCTGAGGGAAATAAGGCCTCAGGATATCAGAGGGCACTTTTTAGTAACAGTCCAAGGGTCCCACCCAGTTTTGCTTTTATGTCCTAGGTCAGCCTGGTCAGGCATGCAGGAACTTTTCAGGCTGCAGAATGACGTGTGTCTGGAAAACTATAACCTACTCAGGCCTTTCACTGGTGAAATTAGAACATTAATATCTCCACGCACATGAAGACCAAAGCCATTTCTCTCATGACTCCTATAGTACACATTTTGCTACGCTGAGTTGTGGCCTCTTCTTACTGCGTGCTGCAGGATGTGTTTTGGCTATGTTATGCTATGGGCCTTCTACCTTTAAAAGAAGTTGCACGGATAACAGCGCTCAGGAGGAGGAAAGTAGTATTTCTGTTGCAACTGGCTCCTCCTCGTTTTCAAAGCATAACAAATGTAACGGTATCCTGCTTTTTCCAGATCATTAGAGCCCAGAGGAACACATCTGAAGTCAACCAAGCAGCAAACCTACCAGGAGAGCTGAGTCTGCTACACTCAGCGCTTTATTCTCAGCTGGAAAAACGATTGCACGTGCAGGTATGAGAGACGGATGGAGATTCAAGATGCCTGTTGCCACTCTTACTTACTGCAGCTGGCACCACAATGCATTAAGTAGTGGCATCGCAATACCTCCACTTTATATCAACTTATTTCAACATTGTAAAAAAGCAAGCAAAAATTTTTCCTACCAAACTGCACCACAGACAAGACTTCTGTGTCAGCACAGTCTTTTGGTTCGTGTTTTCAAGCACATCCACTGGTTTTGTGGTGTGAGATATAGGAACTGGAAGCACCAAGATAGAACAGGCTCATGGAATATTTTTCAAATGAGAAAAGAAAATTATTCTTGTTTTTCCTTAAAATTCACCTTTAAGAGAGACAACCTGATTTGGCTTTGCTAAAATTTTGAAATACCCCTCTTACTATGAGAAGTTGACCATATACCAAAAAAAGGAGACATTAGTTTTCTCTCTGCATTACAGCCAGTGCTCCAGTTACTAATGACATTCTTTCAGTGGGAGAATTTCCTTCCATTGCTGTTCAAACAGCTGCTCAGGTCAAGTGAACAGACCCATCAGTTGTCAGCATATTTTGATGCAAGGCTGAGATCAGTGACAAGATGTGTACTCTTGGGAAGTGTGAAGACATAAGTTTACAACCTCAGCAGCAGCATTTAAAAATGGAAACTTTTTTTTTTTAAAGCTCTAGAGACAAGACTTACCCAAAGGTATTTCCAATATCTACTAATTATGATCATTAAGACAACTTTTTGCCAAGAAATGCACTTCTACACAGGCAATCTGAAAAGGGGAATTATGGCTAAGGACTTACATGGCTTTATGTCTTAAACACAATACAAAATATGCACCAAGGATTTCCAATCCATGGGTGACTTGAGCTAACAGGCACCCTTCGTTGCAGCTCCGCAGAGCAAAGTGCTCTGCAGCCAGCTGCAGCGCTCAGTACAGCGGGGCCGGTTGCAAGAAGCCCACGCTCGCCGTGCTGCCCGACAGCACTAAACCCAGCCTTGGGTTTTGGTTTCGTAAGTTGTGGTTCTGCCTCTGGAGCTTCCAACCAGACACATTTTCCACATGCAATTAAGTAATGGTGCGTGAGTTGTTGTACATGACGTTTAATTTTCAATAGCTAGGGAAGGTAACACAGGAGCTGCAGGCAAGATCATTAATCTTCTCCAGATCCTCTGTGCTGCCAAGTATAGCAACTCATTCCTCACGGCACTAATGCCGCTCTTCCATCATTTCTGTGTATGCTGTACCAGACAGAGCCATGCGAGTAAATGTACACATTTGTATGCGTTCACCCACAGATTATTACATTGTTCACAGGTAAGCTGTGTATGAATGAAGAATATAAAACAACATCAAGTATGATGTATATGTCAGTGGGAAGACCACATTATAAAATGGCATGGGGATAAGTGTCCAACAAAAGTCACAGCTGGAACAGATGCACTTACGAAATTTCAATATATTAAACATTATAAAAAATATATAATAAATATAAAAAGCTTATATAATATATAGAGAGCATATACGAGTTCTTGGAAAAAGACAGCTTCTTCCCAGACCTCCCACCCAGGGTTGTAAGAGGAACACTTCCGGAATTATAGAGTGAATGCATGGAGGCATCTTAATTCACATACAAAGAGGAAAAATTTTCATGCTTGGAGTAAAAGAAAAGATGCCCAGATGTAATTCTTACGCAGATGAAAGGTTGTTTTAGCACATTCCCTCCTACAGAAGTGCTCCTTGTCAAAGTCAGGTTCCCCACCTGTACAAACAAGCCCTAGCTCACCTTTTAAATCCTCTTTTGAGGTCCATACAAAGCTATCCTTCACACACCCACCCTGCCCATGCTCCATGTACTCCATCCACACTTGCTTGCTCCCCTCACAGCAGCTCCCTCTCCAGCCCAAGCCCCTGCACCATTTTCACTCCCTTCTGGCAGTCTGGGTGAAGCAAGCTGCCCTCCCCATCTTTGTGCTGGCAGAACCAACCTAAAGCACTTTAAGTTCGGGAGGAAGAAGCTCTTATCAGGGTGTACTCAAACCAAAGAGGGACAGCTCAAGTCTTCAGCAGACACCCCTAAAATAGGCATTCAATTACATTAGATCTTAGTTCTTTTACATTCTTAAGGAGAACTCTTTAACAGTCCTGAGATGAACAGTCAAGGAAAAAGTTTATTTCACTTCAAAGAGAACTGAGCGAGTTCAGCATTTTCAAAGCAGGCTAAATATGTAAATACGTAATGTAATAGGCTCAAGTGGAAACAAATGTTTTGATGAGAACTGTTCTTACCGTATGAAAACTAGCTTGACCTTTGATGGGGCAGTCTTAATGATTGCAGAAGCGTTCTGATGACTTCTTCCATACAGTATCTGATTGTTTATCTGTTAAAAGAAAACAAAGATTTTCAAGTAAGTGGAGAAGTATGCATTGTTTTAATTTATACCACCAAGACTTCCAAATCTACTGTGGAATAAAGAGATAAGACTCAAAGAAAATGCAGTCCGCAAAATATAAATCATATAACTTGTGAGGTTCTTTCAGACAAGAATACCAACATGACACTGATAAGATACACCTGTCTGTATAGTGTAGCAGAGACCAAAATACCAGCGCTGAGGCACTAAGAGCTTCTTTCAGGCAGAGCTGCAGAAAGACATCATATGATAAGCACATAGGAGGGCACTGCTCAGCTTGGCCCTGGACTGCCCAAGGCTGTTGCTCCTTCCCTCAGCCAACTACTGGAGGAGAATGAGGGCGTCTGCAAGTCAGCAGCCAAACCATTTCTCATCAGCTTTCTTATCATTCCTTTCGAACGGATAAATCCTAATCTGATTTTAAGAAATCCTCCAGAGGAGGTGACAGAATTGCAGCCTTAGAGTGGATTTTAAAACATTACATTTTCAACATCTTAGACTCCAATTTATCAAAGAAAAAATACTGTATTAATAGCAAAACATTCCAAGTTTTATTCTAGACCAATATAAAACAGGAATCAATACAGAGATAATTTAGTCTTATTAGTAAGCCACAACTGAAAGAAATCTTTTACTCTTTTTCACAGATCCATAGAACAGATTTTTGTTCCCTGATTTTTGGAAAACAACTTGATCTGAGAAGAATCATATAGATATGACAACAGCACAGATTTTGAGACGGACACTTCTATATCTTACCTACAGGCAACTGGCAGTTTAGGAAAACTTGCTGTTAACATTGTGCTGACTCTTCAGTTCCGCTGAAGGAAACAGAACTGACAGCCATGCAGACAAAGGACAATTTAAGGACATGCTGCATCACTTTTGCTGTCGTGGATCAAACACAGCAACAGGCACCAAGTACTAGTTTGGACACCTTTGCTGTGTGCAAGCAAATGCTGCAGTTTTCAGAGGGAAATAGCTTGGCTTTAATACAGTATCTGCTTCAGGACTTCTCTTTCTAAGGAACTAGAAGTCTTTTCCCAGTTTGAGGAAAGTAAGACATTTATTGTCTGCCAGTGCCATGCTCAGCGAGTGGGACTTCAACAAGGACAATGGCATCTCTGATATGAATATAGTAGTTACCTCCAAGCCAACCAAAAGCATACTCAATATCATACCACAAAAATTACCTGCAGCATAAAAATTGAATATTTAAAGCATTTCATTCATTTCACAGGCAGGGCTTGTGTTTAACACCTTGCTCCACCTCAGCCTCCCCACAATGCCCTGAGTTTCTTGGGCTTCAACTTCCGTTTGTTAATGCCTCCCACCTCAGAGGTATCTAAGAGGATGCTTGCCTTGAAATGCTCAGGCATTGCACAAACTACAATCATGAAGATCATATGCAGAACGTAAGGTAGATATGAATACCACAATAAATTTCAAGAAAGTAAAAGCTGAGCCGAGTATGATGAGGAAAAAAAAGACTATGTCAAAGAGATTAACAAAACCCTTGAGCAGTCTCTTAGTTGTACCCTGATGGTTTTCAGATTTAAAACTAAGCTGAAGCAACCACTCAGCAAGGTGGTGAAGGAAAGCATCTTCCCCTGACAGCAAAGAGGAGGACTACCAGAGCTGTCTTCCTTCAACTTTGACAATTCATACTGGAATAAGCATCAAGGTAACAGGGTTCTGTGAAAGAACAATTATTTACCTACACCTGAATACCTGTGAACATGAACATGGAAACTAATTCCAAAGTAACATTTAACATCTCTTGTTTTTCCCAAAAAAGAAGGCAAAACTTTAAAGATGAAGGAAAAGAAATTGAAATTAATAGTATCGAAGTCATGATGTTAGTTCAGGTTCACGGTTCAGCTTGTCTCATGCCTTGCTGTCTAAGCAAGCACCGGCGGCTTCCAAGCATGCAGAATAATCTGCTATTTAACTCTGTCAAAATTCTTACACCATGTATCTTGATTAGATTAAGGCATGTCTCTGGAGCTGGAGTGCTCACACATCCTTCCAAAGTGAGCAGCTAGCTTCATTTCAATACTGCAATTTCTTCCTCCCACTCTTAATTTACAACATGATATTTATATTCATATTTGATATACCAATGTTATTTAAAACAATAACGATAATGGAGCCCAGGAACACATTCGCTAGTGATTATAGAAGGACTTTTTGTTACTGAAAATGTTTGTATTGGATTTTGGTTTTGTGTTCTTCGAAGATTTTTTTCATTCAAACAAGAAATAACTGGCCAGGTCTTACAGCCTTGTGTCATACAGCCTGTTTGGTCATATTGGCAACTTCACAATATTCCCATTTTATTTTCTATGGTCAAAACAGCATGCAAGTTCATCAGTTAAATAAGGACAATGCAAGGACAAGAATAAAATCCTTAACACTTGATTATTCATGAAGATTGAAGTGCAAACCACTTACCTACCAAGTTGCTTACTCTACAAAGAAAGAACCAAGAAAGGTCTACGAGAGTCTAAGCTGAGCAAACAGCATCATGCCAACATTCATAAGGGTTCAATATGGTGCTGTCTGCAACTGCCATGGTTGCAAAGATATAGCAAGAAGCAACACTTTGTTAGTCAATGATAAATGTAAAAATCTGGTGGCAAAAATGAATGCTCGGTTGCATTCTGGCTTCAAGCTGGACTTGACATTTTCAGTGAGTTTGTTGACTTAATTTCTCTGAGTTCAAAAATAAATTATTCACTGGGAATACTGTATGCTTTACGAATTGTTTGGATTTAGTTAAATTAACATCAATTTTTCTAAACAGCAGACTTCTTAGATTAAAATTTATGGTCTTTACTCTGGCTAAATTAATCCTATTCAGTAGATGTATCAAATAGTCCAAAATTTAATTAGCTGTGAGCTGGGTCTGTAAGTTATAATTACTTAATTACACCAAAACGAAAGTATAATCAAAGTAATATATCTCCACAAGGTTTTGGACTGTCCCACATAGTTATTAGAGCCAGTACTAATTTTTCTTTTTTCTTTTTTTTTTTTTTTTAAAGTGTTTTTTGGAAAGTAAATTAATGTTCTGTTAGCTTCAGATTCCACAGTGATGAACAATGCACAAAAGCCTACTTAAATAAAACAAAAAAGAGAACATCTAGGATTTAATAAGGAACACCATTTTAAATCTTTCAAATTAAATAAAGTAACACGTCAGATTAACCAGACAATACTCAGAGTCAAAACTTGTAAATCTGTGCTTTACTTTTTTCATTAGAGATTAGAAAAGAAAAACAAAGCTTTGACAAAGCAAAAGAAATAAACTGATCTAAATCAACCTCAACTCTTCTTTAAATGTCTCTTTATGTAACTTCTTGGAAAGACAGGAGAGAACAGAGAAAGATTAAAACATGCTACAGGTACGAAGTCAGGTCAGCACACTTAAGTTTGATCTTTAATATAACCCTACACTGCTTTATTGAAGATTTTATCACATATCCCAAATGTACTGATGCCTTCACCTACAGAAGGTTTGTTTTACAGTTTCATACACTAAAGTAGCAGAAAGTACAAACTCACTGAAATCTGAACTCTTAAATTAAGCAAAAAAATTTAAAAGATTGTTTGCTTCTCAAACTTTAATTTGCAGAAGAGAAACATTATATACGGCTGTTTAAAAAAAAAAAGAGCACTGTTTTTACTATGTGGCAATAATGGAAATCCGTAAGATTAGTATCATTTGATTTTTATGAAAATCAAGTTAAATGATACCCCAAAGCCAGTAAAAGAACTGGCATGGCTTTCTATAATAATTATTTCTTTGTAGCAATGCATTAGGTTCCTTCTAACCACAGGAATTGTAGCATTTTGAGATACAATCAGACTCTGAAACAATGGGAAAGGTTTCAGCTTTCTGATCAGTCAAATTATATAGACTGAAAGCCCATAAAATACACCAACCCCCCAAACAATAAAGCAAGAGGAAAACAATTGAAATAAAAAATAAGTAATTAGAATGTGCATTCTTCTTTCTCACCAAATTTCTTGCCCAGCACACGTTCAAACATGTGCATCATCTAAAGTGATCAACAGACCATCAAACCCATGAAGACAGAAAATCTCCTGCCCTGTGTCGCAGTTCGGCTTTGCCGTTGGCTCGGCAGGCAGCTGACCCCTGCGGTTCCCCACCTAGAGAGTGCGGAAAGAGAGACGGGACGACAGAAAACTGCAGAAGACCTTTGTCCTCGCGAACAACCGGCTTTCTGATTACAGCTTTACCTTACTGGCAGCTTTAAAAATCACCATCCAACGCTAACCTTAATTGGTAACCTGTACATGAAGTACATGAAAAAAATATTTGTATCCTCCTATGAAAAGATCAGAAGGACACTATTCCTCAACATTACCTTCAGTAAATGAATCTGAAAACAAGAACAGAAGCTTTGAGTATTGCGTTTAAATAGAAATTAAAAAAAAAGTCACCCCTGGGGTTCATAATTTTAAATGACTCTTCAAAACCCCAACCAGTTTTCATGCAAAAACCCCCACTAGCTTTCTATGCTCAAGTTACTGTCCCTCTTGAGGGTTAGTACCACTTGCCTAATACAAAGTTACTGTCTTGAAACAGGAAAAAAATAACAATCCCACAACAAATAAACTGAGAATAAAACACCAGTCCCCCACATTCTAAAACAGAAGTGGCATCATGAGTTTGGCTGGCTAGTTCATTTACTTGGGTAAAATACTGATGTATCTATTATATTACTGCAGCAGAATTTATCTAAGAATCTTAAAATAGCAATAAAAATATATGTAGCAGAAAAGCCCTCTGGCTTTGAGATATAATCAAAATGGCATTTAAAAAAAAAAAAAAAAAGCCTCTCAACAGTCCAGAATGGACAACAGGTGAACTCGTACCCCAATTCTTGACTATGAAGACTAGCATTCACTCTTTCAAGAAGTGCTGTGGTCTCCTAGAGCAAAAGATCCGAACAAGCAGTTTCCTTCCACTTCCTGTCCCATTTTCAGCATGAGAAGCAGGGACAGGAAGATGGCAGAAAATCCCAGCATCAGTAATTTAGCATAACGGGGCTCTGAACAGCTTGGTTTATTAATAGAACACAGCTGATTCTCTTACGGAGAGATGATAATGATAATAATAATAATAATAGGGTGGATTATTCAGTGTGAATAAAACCTACCAAAAGGACAGACCCCCGCAGAGTTCACGAGCAGCGGGGCTTAGCAGCACAGGTACAGCACCACGTGAACGCGCTGCGGGCCATGCTGGGCACAATCAACCACAGGACTAAGCCCAAACTAATAAGACACGAAGCAGTGCAGACACCTGCACTAAAACAGCAAGAGTGCAAGGCAGGAGCACCACAGATGGCTGCTTTGCTTGGAAAAAGAATGGAAAAGCAGAATTTGTGTCATGTAAAAAATACATTCTTTTGCACGGGGTCCAAATTCTGACCCAAATAATTTTCCTCCACGTACGAAAGTAGGGTGAAAGGACCTCCTCCCTCAAAAAGCTGTTTTCTCCAGCAACATAGCCATCCAAAATACATCACAGAAGGCGTATTAAAAAAATTATGATTACATACAATTTTTTTATGTGACCTGCATTTCACTCAATGTATAGGCTGGACTGACTTTGAAAACAAGCCAGGCTCAAAAGACTGCTGCTGTTTGCAAAAGCTAAAAGTGAGGTGATATTTCATTAATTCAGTGACAAAAGATCTTATGAATAAGGAGCTGAGAAAGTCTGGCAGCATCCCATGTCCTTCAGTTGAATCCAATCAAGCTCCAGTTCAAAAGAAAAATGAAGAGGTAATATCTATCTATATCTATATTGTATCTGTATCTCCATCCCATTAACCTTACCCCCATCAACAGCCACAGGGGATAATCTGCACACGCTGAAGTAGCATCCACTGTTTTAATGGAGCAACACTAACCAACAAGATGCACTGAGGCACCCCGGGACAGCGCAGAAATGGTAGAGGCTTCCCAAGCTGTGAAACCCTTCTCTTGCTGATACGCTCTAGCATTCAAAACTGATGTATAATGAAAGGCACGGATGCAAATATACTTAAAACATGCAGTTAGACAAGGGTTGAGGGGGGTGTGCCTATTTGCTAATGAACAGATGAGAGTACTGGGGAAAATGGTCTCAAATGCTTATGAATGAAGTGGTTGCAAAGTTGAATAGCTTTTTTTCTATGGAATAACTAAATATTTGAGCAATGGGCAACAGCCAGCAGTTCAGTCTGCAGGCAGAGAAATTAAATACCTACATGCAGTGAAGCACTACCCAAAGGAAGAGAAGTTAAGTTGCGTCATCAGTAGATTGTCCATCTGGGTCTCTGAACAAGGCAAGGAAACCACGGGAGAGACAAACGCTTCCATGACTGACGACCATGCTCACAGTCTTTGTTTTATGTCTTTAACTGGAGAAAACCAAACAACCTGGATTCTGTCATTTCCTAACTTCTGAATTCTTGAGTCTGCCGTTAGTCCTTTTTTAATGTATTTTGTCATAAAAGAGACTGCAAGTAGAGCCAGTTGATCACCTTGACCTCTGCATCACTGGCATGGAAGTAGCATGAAATTATACTCAAGATACTCAAAAGCTGTCTGGACACAGTCCTGGGCAACTGGCTTGAGGTAGCCCCGCTTGAGCAAGGGGGTTGAACCAGATGACCTCCAGAGGTCTCTTCCAGGCCCAACCATATTCTGTGATATTCCAACCTTGGTGACCCATATATTTGTCAAATATGAGGACTCCTAATGGTTACTGAAATAATCTAGTTATTGAACATAATGGCTATTGAAAAAAGAACCTGCTAGTGTAAATGCCCATTAGTTCCATTTCCATGCTACTCACCTAACATTGAAATGCTTTTAAAAGTCAAAAAACCAGAGCTGTGAATAATTGACCCCTGGTGTGAACATGAGACTTTGGTACATGACTAATGCACAACCCATTCCTTTGTAATGCAGGATGTTTTGACACTGGATACATACTCACTGGGGACCAGAATGAGATCAACACATCCTTTCATATAAGTAATGGCGCTTCTGCCAACTAGTGACACACCTTTAATTTGATTGCAAAGGTGAACAAGAGAGGTAGTTACTAAAGTCTCTTTGAACTTCAGTTTATTTGAATTTTGGCATTTTTGAGATGGTGAACACCACTTTTCTTTCACTGAAGAAAAAAAATCATTCTACCTCCCACTTGCCAGCGAGGAGAATCAAGGTAACACCACCACTTTGGAAAATGCTACTTATAACGTGGCTCATGCATGCAAATCCCAAGCCTTGAGATATATGTGATTAGTCATATATGGTGCATCTTTCAAGTACCACTAGCAATTATTAACATTTGATTAAACAAACACTGCAAGGCACAACTCAAGAGATGTAAGAAAACTTCTGTGGATCCTTCTTTGTGGGAAAGTATTGATATAAAAGGCTCTACTACCTTTCCTCTACCAATAACTACCTGGCCTATGATATGCACGGAGGAAAACAGTACCATGAGTCCTTTCAACTGGTATACACCCAAAATTTGACAATTTTAATTTTTTTTGCCATTAGAATTTGGTGCCAGGGACAGAAAGAACATAAATTTGAAGGAGAAAGTAATTTTCCTACCCTACTCCAGTATGGTATAAATCTTCATACCATGTATCACACTTAAAAAGAAAACAATAAACTTCAGATGGTGGTGCTGTTATTATAACAAAACAAACAAGTATTTCTCATACTGTGTCTATTGAAAACCCATAATTACAGAACTGTTGGACAATGACAAATGCTTAGACAATTCTGAATACTCCCAAGGTATCCCCAGGCACTCAAATTGCAATTTCTCAAGTCAAGAAAAGTGAGAAAATAGGTGGTTCTCTGATGGCACAGAGAGTTGCTGAAAGATCAGAAAACCACAACCCATGGAGAGCAGTAAGTCAGCATATACCTGCTCTTCAGTGAAAGCTTCTCTCTAAAGTAAAGATCCCTAGGGATGGCTCATTTTTTTAAACCACTGAAGCAATCATGATGTGGGGAACCACTGCATGTACTGCAGCAAAGTGTCATTTTGCAACAGTCAAAACTCAGATGAAGTGTAGGAAATCGGTGTTTTCAATCTGAAGGTGAAGCAAGGAGATAGAGAAAAAGCGAAGACAAAGTACTCTACCTGCTAACAACCTCTCTTGCCTTGTAGGTGAACTTGTGCCAGACATGACTAAAGAAAATAAGTGTTTTAAGTTGTAACAGATCAAAACAGATCACAGCATGAAATTTAGTTTCAGGATGGGGGATATCCCTGTCATCTGTAAAAACACATATGGTAACTTTGAGGGGGTTTTGGTTTTTTTTAATGTAAGGTGTGAATTTCCCTGTGAAACCACATATGCACTACAAGGATAGATTTACTGTCCCCTTCCTGCCTTTCAACAGTCCCTCCCTAAGCATAGCTTGTGAACATGCTGAGAGCACAGGCTTCACTGACAAGACATTAGTTTTCACAGGCCAATGATTTTTGTTTCACTGAAAACACATTTACCTGCCAAAGGCCAAGTTCTCAGTTGGCATAAATCAGTGCAGCTCCTTGCCTCAGCCACCTAATTCCATTTGCGGGCTTTATTTAAGGTTCAAATGATAGCTTCACATATGCCTCTCCCCCTCTCCATATGAGCCCTGCTCAGTAGTTAAAGGAAATGCTTACTTCTAGAAGTTCATCGCCAATGTGCATCCTTCCATCTCGTCCCGCAGGTCCATCTGGGTTGATACCAACTACAAAGATGCTCATGCGAGAGCGGTCCTTGTTGCCAGCAAGACTCAGTCCGAGCCCATTTTTGTCTTTCTCAAGCTCAATAATGTGCAACTCTCCTGGTAGATCTGCGTATCTTTGCCTGATTTTTTCTAGAAAGATCAAACATAAAATGAGTTATAACATAAAATAACTTACATGCAGATGTTCAAAACCATACAAATAAACTAGAAATTGATGGCTTCTCAGCATTTACTCTTTGGTAACAGCTGTCTTTCCAGCACAGACTCTAAAATACCATTTGCTGTGCCTGTATCACTCACACAGCAAAATGCAGCATCAGCTTCAAGCACTAATCACATTAAAACAGCACTATTTTCATTGTTTCTACAACAGGCTGGTTCTAAACCAAAATTTTTTTGAAAGGAGGGAATTCCAAGGGAATTCCAGAGGCACCTCGATCTTACCTTACAGAAACTATCAATTTCAGGAAACTCTCAAACTTAGAGCTGGTTAATTAACCACTGTGGGAAACCAAAATGCTTACGTTACAAACATACTGCAAACTCACATCTCAAGGTAGAATCTTTTACTTTTCCTTCTTTCTGGTGACTCAGGAATATGCTTACCACGCTCTGCTTAACATTATGTGCTACTCTGCAGATGATTACTCAAAGCAGATGTCAGTGATGATGTATATGATTGATTACATTTTTAAATGCAGCCTCACTTGATATTAAGGTAGTTATTTGTCTTTCATCTACATTTCAACCACTTCCGTGACAGAGCACAATATACTTACAAAGTTATTTGAAGCGCATTGCGTGTCTGTGGATGCTGACAGTTTAATCTGAATGTCTTTTCACCACTGGCATATAAACATCTATAACTATTGCTTGCCAGGGTCAATCACAGCAAGGGTAATTTTGGTTCTGTCTCATTGTCCAGTGCAGATTTTAAAGCCAGCTGCATAACACCTCCTGCATCCAGTGCTTCAGCTGGGCCACACATTAAAAAAGGCAAGTCAAAGTATTTTGCTGTGGCTGGACGTCATCTTTAGTACAGAGCCCAAGGTGAAACAAACTGCTGCATTATGCATTAAGAAGAGAAATAGGTGATATTATACGTTCAGCCATATCCCTGAGTCAGCAGCAGTAGCTAGATCAATATTAGCTACTACCATTCTACCGGGGAAGTGTATTTTAATAGTATGATTTAACCACTGTAGTGAATGTTCCCATGACAACACAGAAGAGGGGAAAGAGCTGGGGAAGGTGAGAGGGGAGCAACTAAAAGTGAATAAGAACTGCTGAGAAGACAGACTATGAAGCAGAGGTGTTCCTTCTACAGCCCCTGTGCAGGCTGCCAGGGTGATGCAGCCAAACTTGGGTCCGCCCCGGCAGCTCTCCTCTCCAAGGGTCCTTCCTCAGCAATTATTCCAGCTCCAGCAGCCCCTCGTGCTTCAGCAGAGACCCCTGGGACAGAGGAGCAGTCTCCTGCCTCCAACCCTAGACGCAACCAAGAGCACTACCTACATTCAGACCAACATGGACAAGAACCAGGTCTCCCGTTGCTGTATTTGCAGGCTGGCATTTTCCTGCAGTGCTCAAAACCCCCAGTGAGCCGAAAATCCCAGGGGTGTATATTAAGGGTGTGATGTTATCCCTGGAAAGCTGTAAAGCCCTGCAGAGGTCTGCACAAAACCAGAATATCATAAAAAATTAGAAAACTCATCAATTATATGCTAAAAATTCATAACTGCATTAAATAGTAATCCATATAGCTGCATGGTTCTTTAATATATTTCTTAACTAATGGGGTCAAAATGTAATTAGAGGTGTGATTTGCTACTCGAATTTGGAAAGTGTTTTTCTTCTGCTTAGTACGCAGGCTACCTCCTGCCAAAAAACAGCAAGTGAGGAAAGGTCTCGAAAACGGTGCTTCTTAAAGTACAGCAGATGCGAGCACATATGCAGCCACACGTGTTTTATTCACACCGCTGAGGTTTAACGTTCATTTCCCATTAAGTGAAGTCCAGACCCAAAGAGCACTAAGACATTTTCTGCCCACCACAATTAGACAAACAACTCATTACAGTGCAGCAAGTAGCTGCAGCGTATCCCAGCTGTAAGAATATTAAGAACAGGTCATTGGCAGAAAAGGGATTTCTTGGTGACTGCACTTTTGCAGACAAAGCAAAGAATCGGTGCTCTGGAGGGATGCTGCTGCCTGATCTTTGCTCTGCCACAGCTCCTTCCACTGCTTGTTTTACATGGACAACACATCTCGCTTTCATTCACTATAGGAGCAAAGCACACATCTAAAGCATGTTTTTAGCAACTCATAGCTGGATGCACAGAAAAGAGGTGAAGAGGCAAGGAGAACACACACACTCAAACGCCGTACAGATGAAGCTGCACGTCTTCAGACACTGCTTCAAACCTCATTTCTTGCTTCTCAGTAAACCTCCTTGACATTCCCCAGAGTCTGAGGGAGGAGCAGCTCATGGACATGTCATGTGTCCATGACACCGCACATGGACACATCGCTCCGGCCTCTGCCTGCACACAAGTGTCTTCCGAGACTACCAGTGCCAGGAGGTCTGTAAGCTTTGCAGTGTTTCCTCCTCCTGCAGCAGCAGCACAGAATGTGTCTCACGTGAGAAAAACGTCAGTTGTTCAGAAGTACGTGTATATTCCCCTTCCATGCTGGGCTGAAGCTAAAACGAAGTTTTAGTCCTCCAAACATTAGCAGTTAGAGCAACCCACTGGGATGAGAGAGACCCCACTACAGCCTGTGCTCTGCCTGCACTGGGCCAGGCTGGCAACCTGGCGCGCCGATGCCCAGCTCAGCACTGCAGCTGCGCCAGTAATCCCCCGCCATAGAGAAAACTTGATCGGGGCAAGAACCAGAGACCAACTCCAAGGCTCATCAAATTGCTTTACTCATTAAGAGGACTTTTTTTTTTAAAGTGTTTTCCCTGCTGCATGTTTTTATTTGGAAAAAAAATCCATATTTACAACAGAAGAAAACCTCTGTGTGGACTAAGCCCTTCATTAAATGGTCACATTCATTTACGAAGCAGCTATTTGAAATGGCTAAGGTGACTGGAGTGGTAAAACAGTAGGAGACTACAGAGGAAACAGTGGAGATGCTACTTGCTGAGCGCCGCTTCCAGCCTGGCAGGAGGGCACCGTTACCGAGAGCGGCCGGAGAAGACGCAAGCGTGTGTGTACGTGTTCGTGCACGTAGGGACAAGCAGAGATACCCCCGCTTTTAAAATCCAGCCTCCCTCAGCAGGGCCTGCTGCCTCCTCCCTGAACAACAGAAGGTTCTGGCTCTCGCAAGTCCCACCTCCTGCAGTTAAACACTTCCAAGGGCTGTCCTCACCAGCCAGCCCTGCGCCGTAAATGATAACGCGCTACTCCCAGCGGTGTCGTTGCGTTATTCATCCAATCTGCATACAAATATCCTTTGGGCATCCAGCTGACGTACTGTAACGTTGTAATCGTATTCTCAGTTTGTCTCTTAATAAGCATCTCATAAGGTTATTTTAAACAAGTATTTACTGCTTAAACAAACGTGCATCTAAGGCATCTTCTTTTTAATGCCTTTTTCAGCTGTTTTTTCTCCCCTCCAGCTGGTATCACTTTTCGGTTCTCTGCCTAGCATTGGGGAGCCAGTTAGCATCTGCTTTTGCAAAGAATTCCATTATCTGCCTTCATTACCAGATACTTTACACAAGGCAATTGTAATTCTGTTGTTGCTGCATTACACATGGGACACTGCATTTCTTGTTTTGGCACTACATGGAGCTGTTTCCACATTCGGTGACAATATGCCTATCACAACTTCTGCAAACGTATCTCACCAACGATATTTAACCAGCTAAGGTTGCATCCAGCTTCTCTTAAAAATACTATACAGATGTAGTATGAACTAAAAGCACACGTATACGCTTTAGTGATCACTCCTGCCATAATATTTCCCAGTTATATTAGCAGACAATTACATTTCAAAGAGAAACCCTGGAAACGGCAGACAACTGCTTTCAAACAATATACTATTATGCTGCTGCATATGTTTCCCTGCTTCAGCCGCTATTCCTATTATATTAAACAGAGAGATAAAAGAAATAAATGGGGACAATATGGTCAGGATATTAGAGTTTGCATGATCTAGTATTGCAACAAATACACAATTTATCTGCATGGAAAAAAGCAACACCACTTCTCAGGAAGGCAAAAGGGTCTTTAAATTACAAAGATATATAAAGCACTTGCAAAGGGCTGAGGAGCTTGTTTCCCAAACCTGCTGAAATCTCCAGTTAAATGAGCTGAAAGGGAAGAGGTGTTTCTTTTGAAAATGGTGCCTCGGTGTGATGGAAATTAAAGTCCATCTAGAAAGGTAGAAAGAGGAAAGAAAAAGCTGTGGATGACTCAGCTAGGTGATTGGTTTTAGTAGCAAATGCTCAATATTAAAACTGTCAAGGCAAAATAGCAAGAAAAGAAAGGGGGAAAAACACCACAAAAACCAGATGACACATGATATTTGTATACAGAAGGTGATACTGAGGATTTTACATCCCTCTTGCATTACCTCAGACAACTATTAGCAACATAGGCTGGCTTGTGGAGACTTTACAATGGTCTCATTTACCAGCCTCTGTTCATTTTAATCGTTTTTGCTACCATTTTTATCACGTAGCACATAACATGGTTACAGTCTTGGCCTTTTCTGAAATTACTCTGCTCAGACAGCAGTGCTGCAGCATCACAACCACTGTTTTTCATTTAGTAGTGATAGATATCAGAATGCAGCCAGCATCCACTACACGCAGCCAACCTTGCATATCAAACAACTAATTCCCTTCTTGATTTCACTATTAAAAAAAAAAAAGTAGGCAGTCCCTTGAAAGCTAACCCTAGAGCTGTGAGGGCAGCATGTCTAATTTACTGATTACAATTTACAAGAACCTAAATAAGCATATTGAAGGGACCATAATTGAACAAATGGGGTTTAGAATTCTCCCACTACTAATAATATAATAAGCTTATTGTTTTAATCTTCCCACTAGCCCTCAATTCAGCTCCAAGGAGGCAGACAGTTCTGCAAACCTTATCTCAAAAGCGATGCACTCGTCTGTTTTCATAAGCTTTAAACTGATAAATAGAAAGAAGAGAATTTCTGTAATGCTTTCTTGAATTCCATAAATTCATTCCTATTCTTCTCTCAGTGACCAGCATGCATGAGTAAAATAGGGCAGTTGTATTCAAAACTGGCAAATCTAAATGGAAGAGCCAGAGATCATGCTATGACCAGTCCCGCTCCCTTGGGTGCCGAGAGGAAAGGATAGAGCTTGCTGGCGCCCACGTCTTCGTAAATGCTGTTATCTCCAAACCAGCGGGACAGGACAGCTATGGTTTCCCCATCTGATCCAGAAACTCAGCATCTCCTACAATATCCCTTTGACAGTCACACCATCCCTTTCGTAACGTTTTGCTTCATGTACACCATTTGGAAGTCATTTACCAAAACTGAAGCAATGATTTTTAGAGAAAAATAAAACCCAGCATTTCTATTATTCTTTGGCACACTTCAATAAATACTCCCACCCCAAGCCCAAATCTGTCATGTACAAGGAAGAAGGAGAAAAAAACAAACCAAAACCAAAAGCTCCCTGGCTGTAACTCTCCCCCTTCCTCCTCAAAATACCGTGAACCAAAATGTTCTAACTTTACTTTTAAGAACATGAGAGACAGTGCATGCACACCGACAAAGCCTTCTCTAGATGAACAGCTAAAGTGGGGGCTTTCATACTCTCGTAAATACAACTCACCCAAGCTCAAGTGAAAAACAAGTGTGCACTAAACTCTCCCAAGACAATATTCTTACCCTAACTTGAAGACTGCCTCTTTTCTTCTTATGTGAAGGATTCAGTCTATTATTTGGGGTCTCTGAGTTTCTTCTCTTCTAACTGCTCCCTTCAGCTCAGGCTCCCATTCTGTTTTGCTCCTCTCATGCCATGCAAACGCTTGCAGCAGCTTCTCAGCTCACACAAGAAAACTCTCCTTCTCCTCCAATATTTTCCTTAAATCCCACTTGTCCCTCACATCACTCTTTCTACAGAGCAAGGTAGAAATTTCTGCTAGTGATTTTTAACTAATCCTGGAAGAAGGGTATAATGAGAGTCTCCACAATCCACTTCAAGTACCATTTCAGTTTGTTCCAGTGAGCAGGTGACATTTAGAAACAGTTATCATTAATTTTTAGTTCCTACAACCAAGGAATTGTCATACCTGAAGACAACAGCAGAGAGAAAAGCAACACTTAGCCCTGGTTGAAAAACAGGGTAACTGCAGCCTGTAACATGATGGAGCATCTGCAATGCTTGCACCATCTCGTGTCAACATTTTGAACAAATGGAGTTCTTGCCAACAATTTTTTCCTTATTTCAGGCCCAAAGCTTCATTCTAAAGCTGCAGTTTTGTTACACAATATTTAAGTTCTCCGAGGAAGAGATATTGTATGTTTTTCTTTTTTAATTGGATGACAAGGATATGATTAGTCTATTCATACCGATGTTTATCTGAGATCCTTAACACTTTTAAAAGGAAATTTAGTGAAAGTGTGGTAAGCAGAGCATCCTGATGCTAATAATTGCTGATTATAAGGGAATCTGCTCTCTCCTGCACACAATACTTCCACTCATTTGCCTTTCAAATAACGCATTAACCCTCATCAAAGCACTTGGGTTTCCTCAGAAGCCACCTCCTCTGGGTGCCGAGCTCTCGCAATCAGTCACTCCGGTGGAGCACTGACGCTGAGCTCAGAGTGCCTCCGCACCAGCTGACGATCCTGCAGTCTTGCAGGCTTTGGAGGAAAGCACTGGCAAAAGCCGCCCATGTGTTTCTTGTCTGCTGCCCTGGGACTGGTAAACCAGTTGTTTCCTCCAGATAGGAGAGGCACCAAATGGGTTAGGCTGTTGGAGCATCGTTCTGCCACTAGTTGATTAAATAGAGCCAAATAGCAACAAAGACATTTTTCTTTTGATAAAATACTCTATGAGGATACAAATAGTTATGTGCAAAAATATATCACCTCATGGTTGATGTCTGGGTCCACAAAAGGCCTAACTGAAGGCATTTTGAACTAATTACATCATTAAAATGTGGGGTAGCTTCAAACGACAGCTGCTGTAGACCCTATTTTTAAGCCATTAAAAAGATGATTGAGAAAAACCCCATTAAAAATACTCTGTTGTATAATATTGCAGTATATTATATTGTACCATGCCGTTTAAGTCACCTGAGGCCAAAATACAGCAGTCTTCAGAGCTTCCCAGCCCACTCGGTGGCGATGGCAGCGAGCAGCCCGGAGACAAGGCTCAGTTACCACAGCCGCCGGGCTCACGCATGCTGCGCCTCCCGCGAGGAAAGCGGCCTTGCCCCCGCTCTGCTGAGGCTTGCCTAACAGTTCTCTGGGAAGCTAGGATATGGTAACAGCGTAAGAACATTAGAAGATACTGATTTGCATCCGCAAAGTCTCGAGGAAATTTGAAACGACTCTAAACGCACGTTGCTTGCCCTTCTGGCCTGCTGCACAGTGGCCATCGCCTGCCGTCGACATGCCCACCAAGCGCCAGCGACCTGTAAGGACGCACGACGTGCGCACACAGAATCAGATTCCCAGATGCTGTGACAAACAGTGCTTTAATGACCCATTTTACAACACGATTCTGGAGAACAAAAAATAAAAACATCTCACAACTGGGATGGAAATTTCTTCTCTAAAGTGCTCCTTCTGGTAGGAGCAGGTTTTCTGGTTCACTCCTGATCACTTTGCTCTGCTAGGATCTGTAATCCATTCCCTGCATTCGTATTTTAAAGCTGCTCGTTCATTTGATGGAAGAGCAAGGGTGTCTGAGACAGAACAAAGAATACTGGCGAACTCTAATCCGTTGCTTTTCTGCTTGGTCTCAACATGAGCAAATGAATATTGTGAACATTTAAATTCTTCCTCCCTTGACAGTAACAGTGTAACTTGGTCTGATCAGTGTTTCATCTTTAAATAATGATGTTCCCACGAAGCGACTGGCACAGTAATTATCTTGGAATCTTTCTGCACCGAGTCTAATTAAGGAGAGTGGCATCAGACCATTGTCAAAACCAGAAAGTTTGTTACCCAACAAAGGCTTTTATGGGCCCGAGCGCCAACTTTCCCAGCGATAAGTAATTGTGAAAGGCTGCACAGAGGACACCTCTCAGAAGTCAAGATGATGCGACATTTCTTACATAGTGACTCGCTCTTAATTTAAGAACCCGTGGTGAGAGCCTGAACGTCCTCCATCTAGAGCAGGACAGAATGGGAAAATGGGGTGACTTCTGGACTTAATAATAAAGAATTGTTTGACCAGCAAACGTAACCTGTACTTATGAGCCCAAAGATCTAAAGAAAACTGCTAAAGGAGTTCTCCGCAGTGGAATTGCCACCATTTGTGAGAAGTAGTCAGAAAACGTAAAGCTTCAAAACCCCCCCAAACAGTTGCACTAACAAGCCATAAGAAGAAAAAAAGACTAAAAGACCTGGGTGTGAAACAGCAGGTGAAGAGGAGGAAATGATACTCTGCAGCTGGGATAAGAGACGGTGGAGAGGAGATTGCAGGAATAATGTCCCAACCTAACACGATCGCTTGTTTTGCCATAGCAGCACAACCTTGCAACGGAACAAAACCACGTAAAATCAGTGTGACTTGACAAGGACTAAATTAAGTTTTTGGATCACAACCCCCGCCACAGTAGTTTAAATTTGTTTGTACAGCAATTTTTAAATATGCTGTGACAGCGATTAGAAAAGATTAAAGTTGGATGAGTCATCTGGGACTGTAAAGACAAGGAAACTACCCACAGAGCTATGTTGGAAAATACAGTGCAAGTCTTAACAGCGAGAACAACCAGGGAAGATAGATCATGATCAGCTACCGTAGTTGTGGTTTAATTCAATGGTGACCTTACTGATAAATTTCAATCCTGTTCAATATTTTTAGGTTTTAGTTATTTCGCTAAAGATTGATTGTAGCTAATTAGTCCCTACAAAAATACATTTATTTGCGACAAAATATTGCATTTATATTGTATGTTCCTTCTTTAGGCCAACTATGGGGATAAAATGCTATATAAGTATTTAAGGAAATATAAAATTTCCTGTATATCTGTTGAAATGCTCAAGATCTATCTCGTACGTCAGATATTGTGAACATAATTTCTTCTATACTACATCTTTTTCCTAACAATATATACTCTTTGTATTTAGACAGAAATTAGAATGCAATTAAAATATAAGCAATAGCTTTGTAATAAAAATATTGCATGCAAGTATGCCAATTGCGATTAATGTAAGAAAAATGTTATTATTGAAATGTTTTAATTTAAAACTGGGATATTAAACAAAAGCATTGTTATTCTCACAGTAGACAATGCAGGTTCTATGGTGATCAAAAACATTTTTAAACGGTCTAATTTCCACTTTGTCATAGATTTCCTTTTGTCTGTCTTTGGGTCTTCACGAACACCTAGTTAACGATAAATGCTGTGCAGTGACCTCAGAGGAGGTTCTGCCGTCACATCACGACCACAAACACTCCCATAATTTTCCAACTGACAACTCTCAACTTCACACTCCTAGTTTTTACTCAAAGACCAGAAAAGAAAAATATCCTTTTTCAGCTCCTAATAAGTTGTTCAAGTTTGATAAGCTATTTTCATTCCCACTGAATTAGTTAAATAAGCTGTTGAGAGAATAGGTCTTTGTTTCAGGCAGCTCAAGAAAAAGTCAAAAGCTGGCTTTTTACTCCAGTCAGTTCTGGATCCAGATTTCTCTCAATTCTCTGGGTGCACACATAGTTTTACTGAATAGTTTTTTCACTTAAATTATGCTAATAGGTTAGAGTATGCTCAGATCTTTATGTAGATTGCCATTTAAAACTTACAATGCATGTTAAAAGCAGAAAACGTTTGATTTAAATTAAGTGTGAATTCAATTTAAATAAAAAAGCAGCTTAATATTAGAAAAGATGCATTATCCAGCTTCCAGAGGACATAAGGTGAGAGAGCATAGTCCACTTATAGAACAGACCTGACCAGACTCACAACACTGTTTAGTATTGTTTTTGGTTTTTTTTTTTAATTTAGGCAGCTATACAGAATCACTATTTTGCTAGGTTCATACCTGGTTAGCCTTTCATCACACTGATTACAGCTCCTCAAACACTTGCAAACTATCTGATGACTTTTAGGATCCTCTGTGGTTTTGCACAGGACACTGAAACCATGCTCTCTAATTCCCCAGTGCTGCTGAGAGGTCTGTCAGCTACTTGAAGACCATCCCTGCACCGCGTTTGGTGTGCTGCATATCCACCTCGTCACCACACACTTCTGGATATGAAGCCAAGAAACAAAATATTAGATAAGAAGAACAGGGTCAGCCCACCCCATACCTCCCCATATCACGCAATGCTCCTACAGAGCCCAGAAATTTCAAAAGAGTAAGCCTGGGTTTGTTCTAGATCCTGTTTTTTTGAGCTACCAAATTGCACTTGAGTGATTTTCAAGCTTTTTACAACATCAAGCAATGCTTAGAGTCTTTGTTTGTTGAAGTATAAACCCAAGTTTCCCAATCTCATGGCTCGCCTTCGATTGCTGAGGTAAAATGAAATACAAAAATGAAAAATGACTGCAACACAATACCACAGTCACTGGTAATGCTGCAGACTACCAATTTCTGTGCCTTAGAACAAAACAAACACATACCTATAATTTCACTTTAAAATTATTCTACTATATCTTTCCATATCTTCAGCTATGACATGTATATTTCATTTATGACGTCTAATGTATTAATCACAGTATTACATGTAAAGCAGATACACAAGCTAACGGTATAGCCACCACTGGGCAACTGTTAGCTTCAAGTCCAAAAGAGACCTGCAAGTCAGAAGACAGAGACCTACTCCCACATCTCCAAACGAGGTGTCTGATACACAGCTTGGCTCTCCCATGATTAAGAGAGTACTACCGGCAACCTCTGGTAACATTAATCCACAGGATCCCTTTCCCAAACCACTCAGCCAAGAGCAAGTGCCAGTGCATCACTGCACTCCCACGTTTAACACAGCCCCACGTCCCCCTCCTGCTCCAGGAGGGGCAAACTGCAGCTCCCCTTTACGTGCTTTGGTTTCTCGTCAGCCTGGTCCATCAGACAGTGTTGTGCAGAGCAGCATTTGCACAGCCCACACCTTCGCATCACTTGCTTTGCACTCAGCCTGTGCACTTCACTGCTGAGCTGGTGCCTTAGCTCAAGCTGTATCCCGAAGAGAAGACCTCTCCCTGCCTTATGGAGGAGAGGATGAAAGAAAGGGACCCACAGCACAGCACTCTAATTTTAGATCATGGGTTTAGCCCAGCTCTCATGCTCCTCAGACTCCTCTGTGAGCCTCTGCAGGTCACCAACCCATCAGAAAACCGTTCCTCTTTAACGATGGAGCAGTTTTCTGCTGAGTGGGTTGAACAGGCTGAGGAAGGGAAGAGCAACAAGCACCGAAGTACCATAAACCACTGGGGAAGGTGGGAGCACAGACAGGCAAACGGTGCTCCTGCTTTCGGCTTGCAGTTAGATGGTCTCATACTGTGGAGCTTCAGCCAAGAAATAGCAGAACATTAGAGGAGGACAACAAAGCAAACACTTCTCGTCTAGTTGAACAACTAAAATGCAAACTTCCAGGCTGAAAACATACCATTTGATTAATGCTATTATTCCAAAAGAGAAAGACATCACCCAAATAAAGAATTAGCTCAAATGTCTCCTCTTAAAATGAGAAAGCAAGGGTTTATTACTTGGAATAATTTTAAATTGTCCTATGCGGTATAAACAGAAAATAAGTATGTACGCTGCGCTAATACAAACATAGATTTTTCTACCACTGAAAGCATCAGTCAGACAGCAACTCTTGCATTTACACAGCCAACTGCCATTTTCCTTTTCCATCAGGTCAGGCAGGGGGATCTGGGCAGATGAATGGATAACAATTCCTCCCCACACAAAAATCCCCATTTACTATCCCTGTGAAATCATAAAATAGTTGTAGACTATCCCTAAATAAGCCATACATCTTACTTAATCAGCTGTCTTGAGAGTCTATTCCAGAAGTTAACCAGGTTTATGCTGCACTTATGACATCATAAAACTTGACAGATTTGATTAAATATGACACATTGTTTTGTATCAGAAATTCTATTCTGATTGTTTTTAATCTCTCCAAAGGACAGAGTCTGGCAGACCTGTTTTTTCTTCCACAAAGAGTAAAATATAAGAATTAGGGTCAGCCACCTTTACTTATACCATATTTCAAATAAGAGGTGATAAGCAAGGCATTCATTTCTCTGCAGAAGAAAAATAAAATCACAAAGAAGTGAACAGAGTATTTTAACACTTTTTTTTTTTAGCATCAAAATATGCTATTAGGTAACAAATAGCTTCTCTTTAAGGTATTTAATGAAATAAAGATATTAATGCAATAAGCTTTAGGCATTTTTTAAATGAAGACAATTATCATCAGGAAATTGATGATGTATGTGAACAGAGACTTGCAATATGTCAAGCACACTCTCTTCTCCTCTGGCAAAAGAAATGCATCTCCAAGGATTTATCCAAAAGGAAGAGCTAAACGGATAAACTTTACTACATTAAATAGACTTACTTTTTCCACCCTGACTGGAGGAGGAGATCAGCTAAGAGAAAGTTAAAAAACAAATGCTTGAGGGAAAAGTTAAGAGTGTGGTATGGTAGTATTTACTGTAATTCTTTTATGTTGATATTCAATGATTTTTTTTCTCTTATTAAATTCAGTCTTCAAAAAGGGATGCTTCAGATGCATCCATGACTTGCTTCTCAGGAATAAACACTGTCTTTTGGGTAAGCTGGAATTCCATGGATCCTGCTTTTTATTTTGTTTTATTTTTAAACGGAAATGGCCAAGTAACCCCTAGAAACTGTGGCATGGTGCTCCAGAAGGCTCAAGATGCTTTGTGTATCTTACAACAGATGGCTAACCAAGACATCCAACAGACAGTAACCAAGCCAGAAGAGACGCCAGGTCTTCCGAACTGCAGTCCGAGAGTTATGCTCCACTGTTTGTTAATTGTATTTTAATCTCTTAATATAAATTACATTTAATTCTAATATGGTAAATAATTTTATTTTGTTTTCCTATAGGAACAAAGCTTATACAGTCATACCCTGTGCAATCCAAGCTCCTGCCCCAAAACCTTTGAACCTGCTGGGCAATTTGAAGCAAATCTGATGGTGGACTACGGGTCTCAAAGGTGCTATAAAAGGTTCATGAAAATAAGCAGCCGTGCAGAGGAGAGAAACCTGATAAACACTCTGACTGTGGGAAAGGCTTCAGTGTGAGATCACACTTTATTAAAGCGTCAAAGAATTCACATGAGAGAAAGCCCTTAGAAATGCTCCAGCCACAGGAAAAGCTTAAATCAGAGCTCACACCTTCCTTGACACCCAAGTCAGTCAAACGGGAGACACAAATCTGTAGGAATCCAACTTCATTAGTTGCAGTACTCACAGAAGTACTCATTAAACTCTTCACAACTCTGCACTCAAGTCCTGGCTGGAGTCAATGCAGAGAGCACCCAACCAGGACCTCTGCCTTCTCCTCAAAACGTCTCTTCCGCGTCTCTCCGATCAGAGTACTGAAATCAGCCGAAAAGGAAAAGGGGAAGCTCTGCCAACACAAGGCTATCAAGGGACGGGGAGGACGGGCTGGACCAGATGTACCAACTGGCTGCTACGCAGAGGCGTCCAGGGACGCTGAAAGGGTTAGCCCATTGGTTTGCTCCGATGCCAAGAGCCATCCGCGCACGCTGCCAGCAGCTGCCACGGGTCCCGCTCGCTCTGCCCTTCCAAGCCGGCACTATCCCTGATGCGTGTCACCGTGCAAGTCCTACTCATTTACAATGCCACAATATGCCTGCTGCACACACAAAAGAATGATGACATCATTCTGTCCCCGAAAGGCTTCGCTGAACTCCCCATTCCTCACAAAATCCCTTTTAACCTCTTTCTCGGCCCTCGGTCATAAACTGCCCGTGATCATCCTTGCATACAGCTCTACTTACTCTCTCGTCCATCACATCCCAGTCTCATCTCATTTTTTCCCCTTCCATTCTTCTCCCAGCCCTTCCGTGATACCTCACTATGTGTCAGGCTGTTCACTTAATGGATTTCTTCCCTTGAAAAACAGTATTTCAAAAATCACATCTTCTATTCTTGTAACAACTCAATCCTGAAATGACCTCTTGCTGTAAAATTACTGCATTGTCTATTTAAATACATTAATGATACACAACAAAATGATACTGTGTTAACCCTCAAATAATAACCCTCACATCCCTAAAGAGAGTAACAAGTTACAAAATGGAGGAAAGTACAGCCAAATCTTATGAGGTTTAGAACAGATTTTTTTGCCGAACACTCGAAACAAATATAGTTTCTGGTTCAGAACACAGTTTGCATTAAGGTTTACAATTCAGCACAGAAAAATGTCCAGATTTGAAGGTGGAAGTCTCAGGTGAGCCTGGCGTGTGGAGCAGGAGGGACCAGAACCAAGAGAATCTCGTCCCTCCTCCTTGCATGGGCATCGCGCTGATCTGCTGCGGCTGAGTGGTCCCAATGAATGCGTTACAGAACGGTCATGGCTCTACCAGACCAAACTATTTCAGGATCATTACACGCTATAGTAGTATAGGATACATTTTGCTGTTGTTTTAAGGTACAGCAAATGCTGCTGCTTGCTCTTTACTCCCAGAGCACCTGGAGGGATGGAGACTTGGTAGCATAATACCTTTAAGAAACGTTTGGCTGGTGCAATCCCTCCCTGCTCTCACAAACACAGCATAAAAGAGCCATAACTAGCTCCACAGGAATGTGCACACACAAACAAATGCCTTGTACCTCCAAGCTCTCTGGCGTTTCCCTCCAAATTCTTCCCAATTTAGGTATGTGGCTCAACTCTAAGTAACAGCACATTACAGATATAAGAACTTTAATATCTTGTGATACTACCACACACCAAGGTAATGATGACTTCCCACCTCACTTCATAGAGGACCTGGTTGAGTACACTACATAAGTTTAACATTCACAGGTCAAAAAATACTACTTAAGCTTAAAGATCTGAAACAGCAGACAAAACACATAGGTATTTATATGTACGTGATAACTAATGCACTTGGGTTTTCAGTTAAGGGATACAAAAAACCTCTGAAACTACCTAAAGCATTTTTAAAAACTCCAAAACAACTGTTAAAAGCATTTGGCATCTACAGAACAATCACAAAACAGTACGATGAAGTCAAGGTTTACTCCTCCTGGCTTTGGACAACGTACATCATCCACCTGTAGCTCTGTCCTCTGGCAGTAATACACTCATCACCTGAACAGGAATTCCCGAATTCAGCTCACTCAGCTACTGCTGTTGGGAGGGCAATGGCTCCTGGCTCTGTGCTGGACTGTCTGCACACAAAGACATGCAGAAGAGTAGGGTCCTCCTCCATACTGCAGCCTTGTCCCTCCCCCAGACCAAGACCCCAAACAGCCCCCATACCTGTCCTATTCTCCTGTTGCACGTTCTAATTCAAACACCCCAGTACTCCATTCTGCTCCCCTTCTCCCTTACCTTCTCAAAATGACAACAGAAAATGATGCCAACATCAACTGTGCTCCTGGATCTTGAATTACAGCTGTGGACCCTGACAGCAGCTGGTTCCCACAGCACCGGCGGTGGGCAGGGCAAGGGCAGAGCTGGGAGCGCACAGCACCAAGATGCCACCCGTCAGCGGTATCCGGCGTGCCATCTGCCTGCTGGAAACACTTCCCCATCCACGGAGGTAATCCGGATTAACGGGTGTCTCAATGGTGGTGCTCATCCCTCGCCTTCGGGGAGCACACGGAGGGCCCGTGCAGAACGGGTGCAATGGCTACGGACCCTGCCCACGCACAGAGCTCTCTGCAGAGGGCTGCCAGCACAGCCCAGGGCCCTCGGCTTTGGAGGGCTACGCTCCTCTGACCTCCACTCCACCTCTGCCTCGCACACCTGCACATTTTGCACAGCAGCAGAAATTTGCTGTTTCCTTGATGATCCCGAAAGCTCAATGCTTTAACACTTCCTCTAATAACTTTTTTGGGAAGATGAGATGGAGAAGCACAAGCCATGATCTCTAAGCGCTGATGAGGTGAACAGACATGCCCACCACTACACTAATAATAAAAGGCTCATTATTACTTCTGGGGTAGCAGAAAGAACTACCTGCCCTTTAGCCGCTTGCCACAACATCTCTTCTAATTTCAATATGGCAAAAATATTTTGAATTTGCTGATAAAAGAGAGACGTTTATCTGATGCAGATAGCATTCTTCTATACACAGACACATATCTATATTTACATGCATATGTGTTTATAGATGTCCTTCCTAATGTCATTACCTTGCAAGTGGTTTTTGATGTGCATGTGGCCACTACAAGGCATAAAGCAAATTTTTAGTCATCTGTCATAGTGCGCTATAGCTAGCATACCTACAGATAAACGTTCTGGATTGCTCTTTAAATGCCAGCTATCCTGATAAAGAGCAATAACATACCTGCTCAAAGCAGAAGGTAAACTGATGACTAGCCCCTAAGCCACTACACTGAATAAGGGAGAATCAAGTGTTAAGACTGGGGAGCAAAAGATAACTTCAACTTTCTCAAACACTTAAAGAAGTTATTCTGGACAGCTGTCTCAATTATTGTAGTACTGTGGAAAACTAGGTAACATCTGTAAAGAATAAAATTATTGTCATTTAACACTTTTACTTTCCCTTCTGTTAGAGGCTTACTTCCACTACATACTTGTTTAAAAATACTGTGTAAACCAAGCAGACCATTTTGGAACAGAGCTATTATGCAAATAATCTATTCTATATTCTAAGTAAAAACAATGCTGTGCTAGTCTGGACAAGACACGATGCACAGCAGAGTTTCTTTTAATTTTTTTTTTCGTGTGTGCGCAGTGGAGCAACATCATTTACAATGGTAATGATGAAAGGTACCTTCCTATCTAAAAATCAGAGATTAAAGACTATAAACACGCCTTTTATGGGCTAATGTTTGCCTTTCATTTATTTATTTAAATATTTACATCCTTTTAACATCTTTTTAGTTGCAAGTCATTGCAGTGATACTAAGTGTTCTTCAGTGAGAGCAATATAAAAATCTACTTGTATTATTCTCTCTTAGCAAGTTTGTACAGTGATACCTGTGTATGCAGATTTATACCACAGAAATTATCTTCAATCTGTAAGTTGTATGAAATTACTTATCTGTAACACCCGAGTAAGATCAAAGATCCCAAACAACGTAAGCCACCTGCACCATGCCTTAGACAATGTAATAACCTTAAAACATCAAATCAGTATATTTCATGCCTAGCATTGCAATGCTATTCTCTGGATACCTGGCTTGTGTTGGAAGAAAAGATCATACCTAAGAACAACTGCAATCTAAGGCAATATTTAAAGATTAGATTATCCTTCATTGCAAATAGCTCATTTGTTTACTATCACATTGCTTTATTCTTGTTTTGCCTCCTTATACCATGAAAATGCTGAATATTCAGTTTAGATTCCCCAGCAGCTTTTTATTTTAGTCTAAAAACATTTACCTAACACATTCTTAACAAGCAAAGTGAAGAAAATTCAGCCATCTGTCTCTACATTACAATAACAGTTATGGAAGCGTAGATTATTCTATATAGCAAGAAATTTAATGCTAGGAATTCTTACACTTTAAGCACTGTGTGCTTATGGCAGTTTTGTATATAAGAACCTTGAACACCAATGTACACAGAAACAATGATTTACAAACAAACACCAGGCAAAAATATTTTAAAGATATTAAATGCATTCAATATCCCAATCATGCTACATGTCCATGCTTCAAACTGAGAAAAAAATAATTATCTGTGCTATTATTTTCTTATCTCCAGTACTTCACTAGCTCTAAATTATCTCTAAAAATACTTAAAATTACTTGCTGGAAACAAACACAACATAGAGAGAGATCTGAATCCTTACCTGGGAAACCCCCTTGTACCATTGCTGTAGCAGCATGTACTTCAAGATATCTGCATTCCTGACAAGCATTCAATGCTGTAAGCAGCTCAAATCCTCATCATACACAGACTCAGTGCTTGTCTGTCTTCTGACGACCTTGGGCCTATTTTTCTGAGATTTTTCTCTCCTTAAGGGCAAACCGTCTGTCTGTTTCTATTATGAGATGCCATCAATTATATTAATTTCAAGCTAGCCACAAGCTAACAGTTACATCTGCCAGCAGATGAAGGCTGCCTATGAAAGTATGCAGGGAGAAGCAGATCTCTGGTTTCCCACATCTGACCCACTGATGCTCTACGGCGGCTGTGTGCGCACCGGCTTACTCTGCCAGCATTCGAATGACATCTCTATCCCCAAACACGAGTCACCTCAAACGTTTGTTTATATCGCCGTTAGCTGCAGGTACTATCATGCTTAATGATCCACTGCATGGCAAAGTAGCAGTTAACAGACATTTATTTATCTAAGCATCCTTTATATGCAAGCTACAGGGGTTAAAAATGAATTTCTCTTAGTCAAATGGCTTCATTAATTTTCCAATGCTGCAAATCCTGCAGTTTCCCAACACTGATATGTGTTCATAGCATAGGGTCTGGTTGTTTTGGTTTTGTTGTTTTTTTTTAATGTCAGAAAACAAAACCAATCTGTCATTATAAGCATAAATTAAAAAAAAAAAAAAAAATCAAACTTCATCATAACTTGTATTTTGCTGAAACTCTAATCAAGCAATATTAGTTTCGCTGCAATGAGTGCTGAACTGAAACATTAAAAAGACTCAAAATGCTTCATTTAGTAATTAAAAAAAAAGCAAAGAAAATGACTCTCTAGATCTATACACATACTTAGTTATTTTGGGGAGTACTTACTAATTCTCTCTTCCAAATGCTACATTTGAAACAACTCAAAATGCTCAGTTATTTTGTCAATACTATTAATTTGTTCATTTTCAAAGTTCATTGTCCTTTCTTGAGAATATGTATCACAGCACACACAAAGCCATCTGTTCAGTGCATTATGTACAAGCACACAGTAAAAAATACAAGAAGTCCCAGCTGCAATTTTACTATTAATTCATCAAAAATGTAATTTCCTTTTGCAATACTTCATCAGATGATGAGAACTGTGCATGTGATTCACAAATAGAGTAAAAAAACCCAGCCCAATAACAAAAACCCAAACTAACCCACAACCTCAAACAACAATAACACCAACATCATAATCTATCCTCATGTGGCACAACAGCTTGTGAGTCTGCCCAGCATGTACAGCCCTCCTGGATCTGATATTAGGGCTGGTTACAAAACTGACATATTTTAGCTAATTATGGGTCAGAACAAAAACGGGAAAAGAAGATTAGCAGTACAGAAACATATTAAATAGAGATTAACACAGAGCTGAAAAAATGAAAGTCACTGCTCTATTCATCTAATCCTGACTCTTGCATGATCTTTGTAAATCCACAGCACTAAATACACTTGTTGCTACTTTTAAGAAAATGAAATATTGCAATTACTATTTTTTCAGTATTTTATTTTCGTAAAGGTTGAAGCATTTTTCCAAGCTACATCTTACTCTTTGAACATCATCTCTATTTGCTGTTGATTGCAGTGACATCTATTGGAGAGGCAGTGTTTGGCTACACAAGCTGCCTCACCTGAAGATCAATGGTTTTGGGTGTGTGTCCCCCCTCAAAATTAAAATAACATCAAGAATTGCTTTTCCTGTTTTAGCACAGCTTTGCATAAAACAGACTCTAAACAGTCAGATCCTCAGAATTTTATTGATTTATCAGTAGTTTTGTTTTCATTTAGTCATTGTTAATAATTCTGGCATTCTTCCAAAGTGCCAAAGATCATTTTCCCACCTTCGCCCGCAGCAGTACATAGACACTTCCTGAGGTCATATTTTTGCACACCCCGTATACTTGACCATACACCTTCTACAAAGTCTCAACTAAACTCTATTCCCTTTTTTCATCTTTTGTTTTTAATGAAGCCACCATCCTCTCACGCGAGTACGGATATCATTGGCACTATGGAAGCTGCTATCCACCCTGGGCGTGATGAGGGCACTCTGCTCGCACGCCCAAGCGCTTTTTATCCCCAACTCAACTTACACAACAGGCAGCGTGGGTTTGTCTGAACCAACCTACACATGGGAGCACACACAGACTCTCCCCTCCTACGCAGCCACAGATTTATCACAATGGGAAATGCAGAGTCAAAATACTAGAGAAGTTTTAAAATCTCTTGCTTTGGTAGAAAAACCACCATTCCTCAAAAAGCATTTTAGGAAGATAAATCATTAAGCTTTCTTACAACTTCATTGATTTCTACATTATCTAGAGACAAAATAAAAGGAAGGGGACATTATTATCCCCTTTATTAGATACAGTTAAATACCCTTGCAGACAGGAAGTCTGAGCACAGCAGTATCTAGTCCATTATCTTAGCCATCTTTCACAAATTTTTTATTATTATCCATCTTTATTATTTTAAACTTATTTGAAACCAACCAGATCATTCTCAGTCAACTAACTAGACAAAAGATTTTACTAAAAAATATAATATCAGTTGAAATTAAGGATTGCACGTTCTTTCAATAGTTGTCTTTTTAGTTTTCTTATAATGGTTTTTAAGGTCTCTCCTATCTCCTATGATTGCTTCAACTCAATCACAAAAGTATATCTAAATTGTACAGTTATGAATGCGCCAAGGAAAACCTTACAAAACATTCCATTACCAACTACTCTGCCCATCCATTTCCTCTGTTTCTTTTTACTACTAACCCCTCATTATAGCAATAAGCCACAACAGGGTGCACATTAGTCTATTAGCAGATTCTTAGTGCACACCTACAACCATCCGCCACTCAAGGAAAACACACCAATGCCTATTGACACAGGCTGTAGCACAGCTGCTTGCAAGTACAAATAGCTCCTTTGTATGCTCTCCCCTCCTTTTACTTGTTTTGATTAAAAAACAAAATCTTATTCAAAACCTGATGTTTTTAAGGTTTGGGAAGCCTAAAAAACCTCTTAATGGAGAGTGACCTCCTCCAAAATAACCTCTGCCACGGACAAGCGTTTCTAGTGTGGGGAGGAAAAAATCCAAACCCATGTCGTAACATTTTCAGGTTTCTAAGATGAAGCATTTTGAAGGCTCCTTTTGCAGCAGGATACCCATGCTGCAAGTTTTACAAAACTATTTTAAAGCATAAACTGAAAACCTTAAAACAGCAAAGTCAAAGCACAGAGAAACAAAAAACACATCACACAGGGTTAGAGTTGAATACTGATAAAGATTTGACAGTATCACTAGAAGGAGAAATAAAACAAGAGGAAACACTATGTTCAACTTGCCTTCAAAGTCTAGCAAAAAACTAAGAACTTAGAAAACAATATTGGAAGTAATGGTGGTTCAAATGAAACTGAAATATGAAGGAGAAGTAGGTCTGAAACTAAGGGTCTTGAGTGCAAGAAGATATGTTTGAAAAAAAAAATAAGCCCAAAACTTCTTTAAACTTCTTAAACCACAAAAACGTGGAGGATGTCTGGAGTTTCTCTAAAGCAAGAGCTACCTAGTAGTTCTATTCCCAATAATGATCCACCCTATTTGGATCAAAAACAACCTTTGAAAAGAAAAGGGAGAACATCTACAAGAAATGACTGTTTGTTCCAACAACTCAGCAATGAAAGCTACAGTTCCAGTGTTGGAAAAGCAGAAATAAAAGGGAGCCTTGCCAAAAGGCAAGTGGAGTTAGATCCCACAGGGGAAATTAAATCAATACCAAACGGTTATTCAGCCACTTTAAGGGGAAAACAGACAAAACACAGAGACTATGAGGCAGTATGGATGGAACAAAAAGGAAAGAAAAAATTTTCTAAGTATGGCAAGAAGACTAACAATGCTTTGCTTTCATTTTCCATATGAGGAATGATGAAGGACATGGAGACAAAAGAAATGATGAGCAAGGAAAAAAAATGTCAAGGGGTACAAGTGAAGTATTTCTGGAGTATGAACAAAACTGATGAGCAGGTTCGTGACACTGCAGCTGTATTAATAAGAATGCTAAAAAATAAAATAAAATTCATCAGGAGCACAATCAGAAGACAGATTTAACAGCTGACTCACCTCAGAATGCCCGCTAAGGCCTTCCACACTATTGGCAGAGATTGAGAACTACAGGAAGTAAATGAAAGAAGAGGCTATGACATGAATTTATCTGAGCTGACACCACTTCGTGCTTTCAAGATACTTTATCTTTTAAATAATGTAGACAATAAACCCATTTCACCTGTTCACTGAAGCTCAGAAAATTATTAAAGGTTACAAAACCAGTAGAATTAGTAGAATAAGTGGGTAAGGAATAGACCAATATGAACATGCAAACAGACAATGTTAAAAAGGCAAGTACTGGCCTGGGCTGAGATTTCTGGGAAAGGTGCTCAGGAATCAGGACAGAAGTTATGCACATCAAGTAGTTCACAAAAACAATACTGTACTGGAATTCACAGAGAAAACTTTGTTCTTCAAGTGATCACAGAAAGACACTCTGTAAAAGTCCATTCCACAGCTGCCAAGATTGTTAATATCATTAAGTACAGTTAGATCTCTCTAACATGTTTTTTACTTCAAGGGTTGAGGTACAAACTTAGTTTAAGCTTCCTTAGCCTGTTTTTTATTTTAAAGAAACAGAATGAAGTGGGGAAGAATAAAATGGAAAATGCGTATCTTTGTTTTCCAAGATTCATTGGAAGGATGGCTATTGCAAAACATTCAACTTCAGTAAAAAGGGTAGAGAGAAGGAGATTCATCTGAATAGATAGGCTTGCTGCTGACAAATCTGGTAGGACTGATGAATTGAATATCAAAAGAAGTTTTATCTTTTCAGCTATTAGACTCAGCTGGCAATATCATTAGGGATGGCAGAATAGCTAAAGAATGACCAAGCCCATCAATAAGAAATGATTTCTGTGCAAAGTATTAACTTAGGTCCAGCAAGCACTCGGATTGAGGGATATCCTAATTAGGTAACTCAGGTGTTGAGCTACTTATCAAATATATTCTTCAACAGGGAATTACAACTTTAATAACAAGCTGAAATCAGTTTGCTACAATTGGAGCTTTACAGAGTTGGTTTGAAAGCTCAAGATACATATTTAATTCAACATCCACAGAGTCTGCAGTCAAATGCTCCTCCTCACCACCACTCCCCACAAAGATGCTGAAAAACCTTCTTGAGGTAACTATGTCGCATACTTCAAACAGATGAGATGACAAACTCGGTAACGGGGAGTTCTGGAAAAATCTCAGCTGGTTCAAGAACTCACAGCTTTCCCTTAAAGCAACAGAGGCAGAGCTGAACACCCTGCTTCTGTGGCCTTTTCGTCTCCACCAAAGCAGCCCTAAAAGTGACAAACCCGCCAAACTCATTAATTATCTCGGCAATGGCATGCCATTGAAGCCAAGGAAATCAGCAAGAGCAGCTGGAAGAGCTTTCCCACCAGCAGGCCCTGAGTTAGGAGCTTCCACTCTGAATGGGAGCCATGGTCACTTCAAGGTCAAAAGCTACAAAGGCATCTCTCTGCTTTGGCTTACTAGGGCAAACAAAAACCCCTCCAGTACAAAAGATGATAAGAAAAAAAATCACTGTAGCAAAAAATCCAAACCAAACCTCAACAAAAACACCACATGTATGCTGATTTAGTACAAGATAGTATAAAGAGAAGAGAAATAAAAGGTGACTAATTTTAGAAAATAATTTATGACTCCTACCTGCAATTTCAGTATTCCAATGAAGTAATTAGGAAGATAAGCTACGGATAATAATATTCTGTTTATCCAAAGCTGCAATTAACAAAGCAGTATGCTGGAATCTAAGTCACGCTGCTGGCAGCTCTCAAGTTGTATTGCATCCTACTCTTTAGGTCCTAATTCATTGCAAAACCCAGAACTGGACCATTGCAGAACCTTTCCCACAAAAAGTGCTTCAAAAAAAGGGGAATCCTTTTTTTACTAGAGTACTGAAATAATAGATCAGCAGATTTTTCTTTTTCAAGGAAACTATTTTGCATGAACAGCATTTTCTGAAATCAACTGCAAGCTTTTCTGGACAAGGACTATATACTGGTGATTCCCAACCTATGGCTGCTCAACTACCACGGCAATGGCAACAGTAAAGCACATCATCTGCCTTTCACTGCTGACATCACTTCCAAAGCAAGTCCTCTAGACATTGCTTAGACATTTTTAGACTTAATATAAACAGAGCCCTTCCTTCAGAAGATGAAGAGCCATAGGAGCCTGGCTGGGAAGAGGAGACTATCTAAGATACAAATCAGGTAGCCCTTGGTAAGAACAAGTTTGAGGATTAGACGCTATTGACACACTGAGCACTACCGCCCACAATACAAGCAATAAATGGCAGTGTATTGGGTTTGTGTGGCAAGGTTTTGGTAGTGGGGGGGGGCTACAGGGGTGGCTTCTCTGAGAAGCTGTCCCTCTGTCCGACAGAGCCAGTGCCAGCCAGTTCCAAGATGGACCCACTGCTGGCCAAGGCCGAGCCCATCGGCGATGGTGGCAGCGCCTCTGGGGGAACAGAAGGGGAAAAAAAAATTGCTGGGCAACAGCAGTCGGAGAGAGGAGTGAGCGTATGTGAGAGGAAATGGCCTCAAGTCGTGCCAGGGGAGATTTAGACTGGATATTAGGAAAAGTTTCTTCACCAAGAGAGTGGTCAAGCATTGGAACAGGCTGCCCAGGGAGGTGGTGGAGTCACCATCACTGGAAGTATTCAAAAAACGTGTGGATGTGGCGCTTCAGGACATGGTTTAGGGGACATGGTGGCACTGGATTAATGGTTGGACTTGATGATCTTGAAGGTCCTTTCCAACCTTAGTGATTCTGTGAGAGGAACAGCCCTGCAGCCCACAGCAGGAGGGGCAGGAGAGGCTCCAGGCACCGGAGCAGAGGGTCCCTGGCAGCCCCTGGGGAAGCCCACGGGGAGGTCGGCTGTGCCCCTGTGGCCATGGAGCTCCACGGGGGAGCAGATCTGCACCTGCACCAGGGGAGGGCCCCACGCCGGGGCAGGGGGATGCCCGAAGGAGGCCGTGACCCCGTGGGAAGAGAGAGGAGCCCCGGCTGGAGCAGGTTTGCTGGCAGGACCTGGGACCCCGCGGGGGCTGGGCTGGAGCAGCCTGTTCCTGAAGGACGGCACCCATGGGGGGACCCAGGCTGGAGCAGCCTGTTCCTGAAGGACGGCACCCATGGGGGGACCCAGGCTGGAGCAGCCTGTTCCTGAAGGACGGCACCCGTGGGGGGACCCAGGCTGGAGCAGCCTGTTCCTGAAGGACGGCACCCGTGGGGGGACCCAGGCTGGAGCAGCCTGTTCCTGAAGGACGGCACCCGTGGGGGACCCAGGCTGGAGCAGCTCGTGAAGAACTGCAGCCTGTGGGAAGGACTCACGCTGGAGAAGTCCGTGGAGGACTGTCTCCCGTGGGAGGGACCCCACGCTGGAGCAGGGCAGAGGGTGAGGAGCCTCCCCCTGAGGGGGAAGGAGTGGCAGAGACCATGTGTGAGGAACTGACCACAGCTCCCATTCCCCGTCCCCCTGGACTACTCAGGGTGGGAGGAGGGAGAGAAATCGGGGTGAAGTTAAGCCCAGGAAGAAGGGAGGGGAGGGGATGATGTTTTAAGATTTGCGTTTAGTTCTCATTACCCTGCTCTGATTTTGATTGGCAATTAATTAAGTTAATTTCCCCAAGTCGAATCTGTTTTGCCCATGACAGTAACTGGTCACTGATTTCTCCCTGTCCTTATCTCAACCCACGAGCCTTTCATTACATGTTCTCTCCCCTGCCCAGCTGAGGAGGGCAGGGACAGAGCGGCTTTGGTGGGCACCTGGGGTCCAGCCAGGGTCAACCCACCACAGGCAGGTACACTTACCACAGTCTGATTGTGTTCCATAAATGTAATCTGACGTAATGATTGTGGCACTACTCACTCTCTGCACAAGCGTCCTCATCCTCCTCTTCATCCACGTTAACTTCCTCTGCATGCCGTCTTTCAAGTGCTCTATAAGGAGGTGGCAATTTCATTGGAGGCGGAGCCCCATATTTTCTCTAATGGATTCAAAGACAAATAGTTACATGTTTTGTAACCTCTACGCACAAGAAGAAAAGTCTACTGTCTCTTGCACTATATGTGTATATACACAGCACTTAATTACAATGCTGAATTCTGGAACACAGGCTTTTTATGCAAGAAATCAGAACAAGAAGCGACACTGAACATCAAAAAAAGAAAATACAATTGTGCACGCACATTTACTTGTTGACAAACTACTTGTGTATCATTATAAACATGACAGTGTGAACATCAATCAAGGGTTTAAAACTAAACATTAAGTTTTACCCATTTCTCATTAGAGACTCAACAACAAAATTGTCTGGTACTGATAAAAGTCAAACTTCTAAGTACAAAACAAGAACTCAATCTTCTTAGTGCATCTACAAATAGTTAAACATAACAGTTCATCAATATTTTGGCTTAAATTTTAAAAAGATTTTGAATTATAACTCACAATAAAATTCTATTACCTCACATAAATACAGGCAGCTCCTATAATGATGCATATAGCGGCGCATAGCAGGCATAAAGAATAGGCTCTGAATCTAATGGCGGTGCTTGTTCGTCTGAGCAACTGTTTTTATAGCTCCAAGTAACCGGATCGTACCTTAGTTTGCTACATGATTTCACTAAATTACATTCAACTGTATCCCATGCAACCTCACTACTGATAGCAGGATGCACTTTAGAAAGGGAACACCGAGTACGATATGCCATTAGAGCAACCAGAATGCCCGTAATTAATTTCTTCTATAGCTGGGAAATACGACTCAACACCCAAACATCAAAACCAGAATGAAAATTTTTCACTGTATACAATGAAAGCTGAACGTGCATATGGATTTCTAACATCTTGAGCCTAAGTTTGTATAGAATAGTCTAACTAGCAAACTGCAATGAAAGCTACATAGAAAATTTTGTGAGACAAGATATACACCATCCTATCCATTTAAAAAACATCACAGGAAAGTACTGCACTGAAGACAGCATAACAATAATAAATGAAATTAATTCAATCCAATAGCAGTAAGAGTGTATAATAAGAGCACTTGGAAACACGACAGCTGTTTCCCCAAAGTATGCAATAAACCAAATATGCCTCCCACTTTTTGCTTGATGCCAGCAGAGGCAGAACTGTACAAAATCCAGAAGATCCAGGAAGCATGAGAGGACTCAGGTTCCACATTACTGAGCAGGTAAAGATGAAAAACTTGCAGCCCCAGTTTCAGTTGCCGATAACAAATTGGTATCACTATGATTTAGTAATAACTCATAGTCTAAATGTTGACCCTTTAGCTTTTTAAGACCTTAAACATTTGTTAGAAAGTCTGTGTGAAATTGCACGAGACAGCTAAGCTTATCCAGCAGTTTGCCATGGCTCAGAACGACAAGCTTCTCTTGTCCCTCCTGACCCACTGAAAAGCCAGATGAATAAATTGTGCCAGAGTACTCCATTACATCATGTTTTTGTATTAACACAGCTCTTTCCAGCACAGAGGCAAAAGCACAGTTTACATAGCCAACCAGCAAAATAATGTTAATATCTGGTTTGCCCACAAGTAGCTCAATTGTTTTAAGTGGTTTTATATAAATTACTTCAAGTGATCATTTTTAAACAAACAGATCAATAGAGGAGGATAAACAGCAACAAATCAGAGAAAACATTCAGTATTGAAAAGATCATTAATCGTACAGGAACAGGCAAATTCTCCAGCTGCATGTGGCTGCTTTTAAACCAAACTCTTTTGTGACACTTTGAAGACTGGACTAGAAATATCATTGATTCCCAAAGGGACACAGACTAGTAATCCACTAATAGCAACTCTTTCCAACTTAGAGATGCCCCTACTGTAGCACAGTATGACTGCTTTGTGAATCAATGTTCAAAGCTAAAAGGGAGCTACATATTTATGCACTGAAGCTCTTCGATATTTCCACCCACCAGTTTACAGCACCAGTAGATGAAAAAGGTTTGAAAACGATTAGGCTCCCTCTTTAACCTCCGAATGCTATAGAATGCACCACACTGGAGTCCTAGAGATTAAAGGCAGCACACTGCAAGAGGATGAGCGCTTTTGAGATCAGAAATATAGATAACAAAACCAAGAAAAGGGGATTTTGTAACTGCTTCATTATAAGTATTATCCACTGGCTTGAAAGCATGACTTCAACACCTTTCTTGATTTTTTTGAATAACTGAGCCTCATAGCTTCTGCATCTGACAGGATTTGAAAGGAGTCTTAAAAAACTTTTGGAGACAAGAGGGCCTTCTCAGTTATCCACCACACGCCAGACTATTGAGTAGGATGAGTAGGTGAAAAGCTCATCGTATTTGTAGCTGGCATGTTAAACTGCACCAGGCAAAAGTTATTGTCTGCACCTCGGCCATTATAGCAATTTGGCTGGGTATGACAAATTTTTTCCCCTATTGCAACAATTAAAATAAATCCACTGGTTTAGACCAAACAGATTTTTTTTCTCTTTTAAATCTGCTGTGAAGTCGCTTGAAAGTTACTGTGCAGCAATTGCTTCACAATTAGCGGTCCAGCTACAGATCACTCGGTCATTTCCTTGTTTTACACAGCAATGGGAAATGTAGGAGACTTAGCAGATTTAATTACCCTATAACGTGATTTTACTGAATTTCAGCCAGCCTCACATTAAGGATACCATTTGTGTACATGTTATTATTTCTCTGTTTCTACTGAACAAAAAGAATCAATTTGCCTCCACGTGGAGCAAAGCAGGTACTTCCAGAAAGATGCCAGTGAAGAGCTGCAATAAGTACAGGGTTTCAGCACCCTGGGGAGACCCACAGAACATTTGTCAGAAACCTGCCTTGTATTTGACAGAAATTTGGCAAAAATTACTTGAATCAAAGATATTTCAACAAAACACTCCAAATTTCATTTCAGACTTGGAGGAGGCTTATCATAGAGTTATAATGTGTGCTATTATACCATTTGATTTAGCATAACTTGGGTATAGCATTGAATGGATAAATACCTTTTCACTCTTCTCTTCTTTGACTGCATCCTGATCTTTGCTGCCTTTGATTCCCTTAGGCTGTATGGCAGAAACCACCTGAAAAATAATGCATATATTACGTATATTAGAAAGAGCATTATAGCTGCAAAACAAACATCTAAAAGTTGGGTAATGGCAATAATAAAGTTACTCAGTGCACTCTTCATTTTGCCTTATGCAGAAGGGCATCGCAGTGCAGTCTTTAAATCACATTTTTACTGAATTTACAAACATTCTCTACTTTTAGTGCTCACTGATATCTAGTCCCATCTCTCCATTCAATTAAACACTACTCTGAAGTCAACAATATGGATGCACACCCTTGATACAGAGCTCAGTATGGACTCCTGAAGTGTCAGTTCTTAATTATTCCGATAGAGACCAATGGCCATGCACACCGACACGTTATAAAAGAGAGCATGTTTAGCCTCCATGTAATATTCCTCCTTGCTGTTCTTTATTCTTTCAAAATGTAATATATTCCCACTCCTCTGGCAGCACCTTATTTTGGTGAATGGGAGTTGGGACTGCGCAGCACCGCTAAAAGTCTGTGAATGTCCAGTTTCTTACAGTCTACAGTTCAAAGCAAAGCAACTCAAAATTTCAAGTTGTCTGTCTTTCCCTTGATCTCTCTAGACTGACTAGGAAAGCAAAGGTCAGAGATGCAGATGAACACTCATATGTTCTGATGGTTTGTTTGGATCTTTTCTGTGAAAAAGCCAATACAGAAAAGGAGCCAATTCAGTTGCCATCATCACTGCCTGACCACCTTCCCAGCATAGCTGGTGAAAGTCTTAACAGGTTTTTAAAGACTCCCTGGAGCACTGGAAAAATAATGGACACGCATTATGCCAGATTTGTCTACAGTTGTCAAAAAGGTCTCCTCAGGTCTACTAATCCACCAAAATTGCCAACTAACTTCTAACTTCTCAGATTATACCAAAAGTACATAGAAGTCTTGGGTTTTTGTGTGTACTTCAAGGCAGGCAGAATTGCATGCCTTTTCTTACTAAGGCTTTAAAAGGTTTCTTGCCTTGGCCTTGAAGATGAGGAGACATCTAAAATATCTTGAAAATTAACTTGCTCCCAAATAACTACTTCAGGTCCCTTTGGTGACACATTTTACACAGAGCCGCTAGTGTAAATCTGACTAATTTTAATTACACTTTTGTTCATTTGGATAACAGAGTATATTTTTAGATTATGAAATACGAACGAATTAAAATACACAGGGCCAGAACTCAATTACACCGGTGGGAGAACTGAATTAACACCTAGTCAACTGATTTACATCTCCTCAATTTACACCAGAGAAACGAGGTTTCAAATCAGGCCAGACAAGTAATCAATCAATCATGTGGTCTATAAGCAGAAACTCTGACAGAAAGGATGGACACAAAAATTGATGGAACTTGCTGAAACTAATTTAGACAAGTTTAAAATAAGGTGCATATTACTCATTTATTAAGTTCTGGAATAAAAATAGAAATAAACTTACTTTTGGCATGTTAGACAAACCCTGAACTACAAACACGACAGGATTTCCCGCATTCTTGATTGCTTCTACCGCTTCCTCATGTGTGGCGTTTTGTAGGTCTATCCCAGAAACCTAACAAACAATGTTTTTTTTTTTATTAGGCAGCTTGTCTTTGGCACAGTCTCACCACAAGCGATCACACACATTTGCAGAAGATTAGTGTATCTGAGGAAGGTACCAAAAGCAGTCAAGAGAAATTATTTGCAAAGTATGTTTCCATGCCATGATGGTTTCGTATTCTTAGTACTAGTTACTTAGTTACTTAGTATTCATAATTAAAAGATGGCCATACGTTTCCCAAAGCAATTCTTCTAGAAAAAAACATAAGGAATAAGATTGTCAGAGTGACAGATACAATGCTAGGTATAATACAACTCTCAGATTTTATCTGTTTGTGAACTAAACCTATTTTGAAACAACTTTTCAAAACGTCACGCGCAACCCTAAAGCACAATACAAGAACAGCACTATCATCTTGGGAGCCCAGATTCTGAAGTATTCATTTGGAGAAAAATGAGTAAAATCAACACAGAGCCAGAGATGAGAGCCAGGAATGGCATTCTCCCCTACGGCACCTGCCAGAAGCGGGGATTTCCCCCAAATAGTAGTTAATCAGACTGTTAACTGCTCCAGATTCACACACACAAAATAACAGCCCAAATTTCAGTATGAAGAGTCCATGTTCTTCTATATATTATAATTTATGCTTGTAAAGATATGCTATAACTTATTACTCATTTATATGGGAAGAGGGCACTCATTTTTTTAATTTCCCCATCAGATGCCAGGACCTATCTTTTCTTAAATATAGAGGAGAATGTTAAAAGAGCTTCACAGCCAGACCTTAAACAAACAAAAGATGACACCAGGGGTTTCTTTTGGTTTTTTAAAACCGTGTCATCAATACTTCATGAGGTGGTCGCAGTATTTTGTCCCTCTCTCCTCCAAAAGCTGTTTCAGTCAATCTTTATTTCTTAGAATGAAAAGGCAGGTTTATCGGCATTTACCTCAAGTATTTTATCTCCAGTTTTTAAAGCCCTTGTTCTTCCTGCTGGGCTGTCTTCCAAAACTTGTTTGATAAAGATCCCTTTAAGTTCTTCTCCATTCTTCAAGCGCTTTATGACAGTTTGTCCACCAACAATACTGATTCCAAGAGACACATGAGGGTCCCTAAAGATCTCAACACTGAAAAAGTACATGCAGTAGTTTAACTGCTTGAAACAGTTCTTTTAAACTATAAATGCACAGCCTTAAATAAATGTAAGCTTCTGGTCTTTCAAGAAGGTTTAATAAGTAAAGGGGTAAAGTCAGAAGCCTAAGAATGCTCTCAGCAGAGTTGGCTTTTTACGGCAAGTAGACCTCACCCCATAAAAAGAATAAAATTCTGCTGCCAACCCGTGCCTACTGGGCATAGGCTTTTATTTCAGAGAAAGTCAAGGTAAAATAGGCAGGTCTTCAAGTAAACATTCATTCTCTTTCCGTTTGAGCAAATTGGCTGGAAATGGCGAACACTGCAAGTGCCATGCTAGACAAATAATAAAACAAAGCGTCTCATACAACTTTCTGAACACTGACTTCAGCCTATCAGATGCAGATTAATCAGCTTCAGCAGAAATTTTCTGATCATATTTTACTTAGGACCATAAAAACAATTCACCTAAAAATGTTAACAATACAACGAGGATGTGGCTAAAACTTGGCTTGGCAATTTGGAATTCTGCCATTAAGTTTAGCAGAGAACCCATGGAAAAGGAGACAGCAGCACTATGTGCATTGTTCACACCTAATAGTTATTAAATGAGCAAGAACTTGTAGGTCATCCACGATGTAAAACCGCCAAGCTTTCCCAAGTCAGCTGTATAAATAGAAGGCATAATTCTGTTGAACATCTGTTAAAAATTCACTGTATCTAAGAAAGCCCAAGGTACACAAGTACCTTAAAGTTATTGGCAGAGGAGGGAGGGGAAAAAACAAACACCACCACAAGAACTAATCAGGCTCACAGAAAAAAAAGACATAAGGTATATGGGAAGAAATAATGTAATCACATGAACATACGTCCGTGGTGGTCCCCAGTGGCTGAAGTTTGGAGTTTCTTCTCCTTCTCCTTCTTCTCTCTCAGGTAATTCACTAATTGGAGGCAGAGGGAAGGGAGGAATAAAAAAATTTAAAAATGCATCACCCATGCCAGGTCGCAATTCCTTGCATATTTTGTATCTGGCAGAGAGACAGCAACGCTTTCTCACACTGTCCAGTTTAAATCAAATGTGCAGAGTCAACAGACTAGACAGGAATTTTTGTATTTAGGTTTAAACGTACTTAAGGAATGCTCCAGAAATAAACATGATGGGCAGGCCAAATTTATAAGCTGCTCTGTGATATACAAATCTGCACTGCTTTCACTCATTCAAAATTAATTTTTAAGCAATTAACACTTACTTTCTGATAAATATGCTGTGGTTCTTATAGAGGGATATAAACATGATAAAACCAGTCTAGCTGACCAGAAAGCAGACCATGCTGCAACTAGAACAGATCCTGTGTGTTCCATTAAACACCCCAGAACAGGGTGTTAATTAAACTTTTATACTATATGTGACTCACCTATTCACAGAATAGGAACAGAAGTATGGAATTGCATGCCCCCACAGAAAGTTGAAACAATACGTCCTTGCACACATTTTCTGGAGAACCTGAGAGCTGTAAATGCTACTCTTAAACTGCAAAAAGGAAGTAGGATATTGTGCTGGAGAAATAACCCCCTCACCTTACTGTTGAACTGCTTTGCCTCTGAGAGAAGGTTACATATGAATTAGGGAAATACAGGCCCCAGAAGCAGATCCACTACCCACTCACCCAAAACTGGTGGGGGAAGTATGGGACACTTGACAGATGTGGCAAATATCTACGACCAGTGCCAGCTCAAGGCTTATCAGCAGCACTGGCAAGACTAAAATTTCCTGCAGAGGTCTGAGCACCATGGCTGAACTGCTCTTCCCAAAAGGAAGAATCAAGGAAAGGGAAAATCAAGAGGACAGAGCTGTGGTAAGAAGTGAAGGGGAGAGCTTCTTAAGCAGTAATGACCAATGCTACCAGTAACGGTTACGTCCCTCTCCTCCAGGTCACATCCATACTCCCCTAACTGTGGAGTAAGTGAAGTAGGTGGCAGAGCCATTTGCACTTATCTGTCCTAGTACTCAGGAGAGGAAACGTGGCAAGTAAAGATTCAATAAGGTTGTAAGGCTCCTTGGGCAAAAAAATACAGCTCCTTGGGCAAAAGTCATAGAACCGGCCAGCTATGTACATCTTACTGTTTCACAGCTTTTGATGATTAGTCAGCTAAGCAAAGCAAGAAGAAAATTAAGAGTATTAATTGAAAATCAACTGAAAATTGAAATTTTTCTCTATACCTGCACAACGTTGTTCTAGGCTGAGCAAAGGTGGTAACTCGCCCAGATTCTGGGTTCTTGGAAAAAATATAATCCTCTCCTTTTAGTTCTTCCTTTTCAACAGCTTCCAGATCAACAGCAAGCCCGTGTCCTTTAGAATCAATTTGAAGCTTTGCACCTGAAGAAGAAAAGGCACAGAAGTAAACTTTTGCTTCCTCCGTCTCTGCACCTACCAGTTATTGTCCTTGGAAATAAACCCCTTAGCTCACCATGCTCCAAACGTGGATGTTATGTGACGATCAAGAGGCTTAGAGATACAGAACATTTATTTCTGAAGGAAATTTAAATCACACTGAACACTTTTATAGCACCTTGCTTCTGATGTACCTGCAGTCAAGCAATAACAGGAAATGCCAAATTTTTGTGGAACCGAGACATGCTTAGGTACAACTTTCATGACAGACACTCCTCACAAAATCACATAATTAGAAATAGCGAATCCATCCTTGATGCAGGGAAGGTCTGGTCCAGCATGGAATCCCATCAGGCTGGGGAATTCTGATGTAATTTTTGTGTCCTAAGTATCAACATTAATTAAACTACCAGAGCTCCTTGCAAGAGTGGTCAGTCTGCCACTGCAGCTTACATAGCGTCTGCTGTACAACATGCAGGTGACAAAGAAACGAAACAACCCAACCTCCGTTCTCCCAGCTGGTAAGTGCTATCTCAGGCAGGTTGTTAAATTTAGTTCCCTGATGATCTACCAAATTCTAACCACCCATTTCTGGCCATCCAACAAGTACAAACTTTGTTTCTGAGCACAGATTACAAAATCTGGGTATGGGGCAATTATCTACCATAGAGGTCACTTGCAAATTTTGATTGTAGTAAAGTTACCTCCACAGCCTGTCACTTTTTTTTTTTAAGTGCAAAAATCAATAAAATCAGCAATGAAACGTAACTGAGACAAATTCCTGACAGAAATTACAGGCATGAGCTACTGTACTTATGCATGGAGTCCTAGTGTGGACATAGCTACACAGAAGAGAGTGATTCTCCACAGGCAGGACAAAGCTGCAGCCACTTCCAGTATCACCTGTGACAACTGTAGGTAAAGATTTGGAGGAGGAAGCAACATCATGAAGCTGAAATCTGTTTAATGCCAGACTGTCTTGAGCCTGCAGAAGTCTTCAAGTGACTATTCTATCATTTGAAAGAATGTGTGGTTTAGTATAAAATTAAAATTTGTAAATATGAAATAAGATAAAGAAAAAACTTCTTACAAACCTAAATCCATCTTGTTTTTTCCTCCTGACTGGGTAGTTTCAGTATCAAATATGTCTTTTTGGTAGCCACTGTGTGCTGTAGTTCCAGAAAATAGCGAACTTATACTAGCACTTTCTTCACACTTCACAAGGGAGAAAAAAAAAAATAAAGTTAGAAAGCAATGGTATAAACGTGTTTGACATGAGCATTGATTTTTACAGCAAACATTCATATTTTTCTCAACATTCATATTTATTCAGATAATTATGAAATACTAACTGCTCATTTATGCACTATATTAAGAAGAGGAACAAAAAATGTTATGTGCAATTGCAATATAAAGCAACTGTATCTTTCCACTTGCTAATACAGACAAGAAGTTCTTTCCTCTTGCTCATTTGTTGTTTTTAAGTAACAAACGTATAAATTTAATATTGTGCACTCTGGTATAAAACTGTCACTAGAAGCTCCACTTTAGCCTGTTTATGTACATAATGCATAAGGGGATAAAGCAAACAAAACCTAAAATTCTCTGTGGCTGTGACATTAAACCCTTTTCCACTTCAGTTTTTTGATAAAAAAGCATACATCTCAGAAGCTGGTACATGGAAGGCCGATATTACCACCTTTTTGTTTGGCAAGTGAATGAACAAAGACTCAGAAGGAAGAAAATAATTCTCAGAATACTTGAGGAGGACCTATAAATAAGAGTTTTGCAATTTACCTGAAACACTGTCTCCTCCTACTCCTTCATCTACCAGTATGCTTATTACAATTGCTTCTACCATATCATTTTTCACTCAACTGCACTATCATCTGGCTCAAGGAACCGATTTGGATTAAAAATACGGAGGAAAAGAGGGAGCTCCTTTCACTGATTTTGCTGCTGAAGCCTCTGGACTATTAAAACCACAAAGTGACCTCCTGCTATTACTGATATGCACCATATTAGTACAGGTTGCAATAAAGAGCTGAGCTTGTAAGTCAGAGATGGGAAAGACAACAAGTACAGGATGCCTGTAAAATATACCAACCACAGTATGTATCTCATCCAAGAAGTTAAATATAGAGACCCTAAGTAACCAAAATGTACAAAAGGATAGACTGCGTCTGTTAGAGGTACCCAGATCTCATCTAGTAGTTAAAACACTAGAAAAACTCCTTACAGAGTTTAGATCTAGAATTTTCTTTGTGGTATGGGTCCCATGGCCAGTGTACAGCACTGAGACCAACACAGCGTTCCTTACCATTTGATCTTTATTGAATGGATATTCCAGGGACTGTTTTGGACTTAAGTTAACACTGGATCTTAGGTCTTGCATTTCAGTAGTCTCAAGTTGCTTTGTCCATCGTTCTGTATCAAGGTTCCTCTCTGAAGTTGCCTTCTGTCCACATGATGCATTGTATTTCAGGAAGTCTGAATCTTCTTTGTACTCATCATCCACCAACATTTCCCGTTCTTCATCCATTTCTTCTCTTCTGGGTTTCAGAAATTCGTGCATCTCCCAGGACTCCTTCTCATACTCACTGTCATTTTGAGACAGCTGAAATGACCTTCCCAAGTTCAAAACTGGTTCATCAACAAGTTCTTCTTTAAAAGGTGTTTCATCTCTGAAACCCTGCATAAAACATTACAGGCATATAGATTTTAAATAAGGTTTCTTGCTAACTCTTTTAAAACTAAGTTTTATGTTAGGCCTGTATTAAATGTACATCCTGATTTTCTAAAGTGAAAATGTTCTACCTTTTGCATTTTTCGAAAAGAAAATGTACACTCTGACTTATGATTTTAACATCAAAAGTAGACATTGCAATTTTTTTTAACATATAAAGAAATTTAAGTTGTACAGCTTAGATACTGCTGAGTATCTATCCGTTCAGAATAACCAAACTGGACTGAAGTTTGGGGAAGGGGTTGGGAATTATTAAACAACACTAAACAACACAAAAAAACCTACATGAAAAAGTATATATGAATCCAGCTGAAGTATCTCTGTGCTCCAGACTCATCTGCTATCGCATGTACATACATTTCTTACAATACCACCATCAGTTAAATAAAAAACAGTCTGAGAGTTTGCTTATGTAACAGTATAGGGCATAAAAAAAAAAAAAAAAACCACACACAACAAAAAACCAACCAAAACAAAAGCGACACTCATTTGTCTCTCCCTTAGATATTCCATACAGTATTTTTAACCTGGGGGAGAGGGGAAATGGATGACCTATATCCTAAAAAAAAATTTTTTTTTAAAAAAAGAGAGGACATAATTGACTATTCATGATCTAATATCCTCACTGCTTTAAAGGGAAGAGTGCTCAACTTCCTACTGACTTCAAAGCAAGGTCCAACAAAACCAAAAGAAAAGGTATTAAAACCCACTCTGGAAGATCTCACTCAACAGTTCTTTTTCTGGGATTTGTCACATGCCTCCCCAATTTCCAATGCTCCATGTTCTCCTAAACTGAATGGGGTGCTATTCATCCGCTCCTGGAGCGAGCCTGCACAGGTGTCTCTGAAATTTTATGCCTTGCACCGCTACCACACGCAGAAACCTCTTCCTCTTTTTCCTTCAGGCCACCAAGTATGTATGCCCAAACCCGATCTCCAAGGCACCAACACCCCAAACACTGAACCCAATCTACAGATTCAGGGGTCCTCAATCAAAATGTTTTAATTTCTGCTTCCTGCCTCTTCCCAGTCTCCCCAAGGTACTCCACCATTTCTGACCTTTAGTGTCAGAATCCTGTTTTGTAAGGTTTTTACAAATGCAGAAGAAAAAAACCCCAACAGATGCTGCCAAAATGCTCGCATAGTTCAATGAGAGGCAGAAAAGAAAACAAGAGACAGGAAAGAGCATAAGGAAACAATGCAGTAATACTAGCTGGCATGGAAGCAGAACATTAGCAATCAAGAAATGAGCACGTTTTTCATAAGCATTAAATTTTCCTTTAATCTATTTGCCCTGTGTACCTCAATCTCAAAAAATACCCAGTCTGAAGAGATTCTAATTCTCTTCATCTTTACTTCTTTTCATTTCACTTCACTTCTGCAGCATCATTCTCCAAACACTTCTGTAAGAGGCACCAACTTCATCGTTACATAGAACAGTTGACTTAGCTCAGAAACCACACAGCAATTTGTATTACCATCTCCTGATACAGCACTTAGGTATCTATAATCACAGACTGCTGCACTGCAGTGGCAGACGCTGGCAATGGAATAGGGAATACTGCAAACATGACAGTAAAGTCTACTGTTGTAGCATATAAAATCTTCCAAGTTCCTTTTTTTTTTTTTAGTCAGCTTTGTCAGCACAATGCTAGTGCATAAGAGTGGAAGCCATCATGACACACCACTCTTGGCTCTTATATGAGCAGATAAGATAATAAATGGATGGAAATTTTACACTACTGCTCTAAGCTACTATCAATGCTGTCCTACATAAGGTAAAACAAAATACAAGCAAATACCTCCGCGTGTATTTTGTACAAATTGATCATTCTAGTTTCTATATTCAGTAGGACTTTAAGATAAAATACTTTATTTAAAAATACTTTAATAATGTTAGTTTTATTTAGGAAGCAGAGAAACAATCTAAGCTGGCAGAGGAGTAATTGCTCTGCCAGGAATCATTCCTATGCACCTGGAAATCAACTCCATTTTACATCATGAAAATCAGTAAATAACATGTCCAAGCTAATTTCTACATAGTATCCCTACATCTACCTTGTAATATTGCTCCTTTTGGTGGTTGTGATATGCCATTTCAGCATTAAAGATTTTTGTTTGGGTCCAGATACAGGTAGACATGTTTAGCAACAAGAAAATCTAGAATTTATTTTTATTACTGTGCTGCAGTTCTGGATGATCCTTTATGTATTGTCTCTTCTGGTCTAAAAATTAATTACAAATTAATACAAATCACAAATTAATTACGAATGAATACAAATTCTCAAAGCACTTAAGAACAGAAGAGAATTCAAAAATATCCACATCTCTCTCACTCTACAGAGGTCAGTAGAATTGCAATATTCTTGCCTATTACTCTGGTATCTGAGTGTCTCACTGTCTTTAGTGCTTCATCCTCCCACAATAAACAGAATTATTTCTCAGAAAATAAGAGAGAATTGAGGAAGACAGTAAAGGAATCACTCAAGACCACATCAGAAGTCTATGAAAAAGAACAGATTTCAAGCTTTCCTTATACACTAGACTACTTTTTTTGTTTTTCTTCATCATAATACAAAGTGTTCTACTTCCATACCTTACTTTCTGCACAAAGCTGAACCAACTACTACTAACGTAGCATTCCTATTTCATATCCAAGGTAACCCAAGGTATTTTAATGACATAATAAATTTGATAAGGCAGTCTGGGAACTGCATTGGTAAGTGCTATGCATTTGCTTAGTGTCCACAATACAGTTAGTATACAGTTAGCTGTCAGAGTCTTTTTCAGAGGGGATCCAGCCTGAAGTCTATCTGAAGGACATACTATTTTTTATTTTAACTTTAAAACATCATTTCTGGTCTGTATAAACTTAAGCTCATTCAAAAGACTAACCAAATACCTGTGGTGCTTCAAGTATTATTGAGAAATTAATATTATCTGTTGGTTCTGGAGATCCAGGGCTGGTTTTAACGTTGCTGGAATCCACACTGTGGATGTTCTCCTCCTCTTTGTTTTCTCCCTAAGAAAGGCAATCAAAATGATGAGTTGGGAAAACAAAACAAAAAAATCCCACATTTTTCAGTGAGCCAAAAGGGAGAGGGAGAACAAGCCACTAGAAAAGAGATGGGAAAAAGTTACAGAACTATAGAAAAGGGAAGTCATAAATGGAGAAGATGAAGACAACAGGTTTTATTCTTGTAAGATATTAGAACAGATATAATAAAAAAAATAGAAAGATGTGTAGGAGAGAAAAATACAAGGATATGAACAATGAAATATCACTTTTTAGAAAAGGAAAGCATATATTTAACAGGCTTTCTACATTCCTATCTCACCACTCCTCTACCAGTTTGAATTACAAGCACTTTCTGTTAGATGGTGCTTTACTTAATTAATTTTGCCCGGGTGCCCTTGGTGAACAATACTGCAGTGTTCTCAAGTAAACTACTGTCTGTTCCAAAGCTCTGATTCTAGAAAAAGGAAATTCTACTTGAATTTACAGTCTTGACTTCAAACAGATTAAGTTTCTTTGATGTCAGTAGAGCTCAAGCAAGCACTTAGCAGTGTCTTAGAGTGAAATGGACTTCAACACATATTTAACCAATTTGCTGACTTGCTCGAACCACGTTACACCTATGCATAGGGCCAGTGCACGTAGGTTTGCCCGGACATGTCTTCTGATTCCCCGTGGATGTTCTTCCAGGAGGAACTTGAGAACGCTGGTTTTGCAGTCACACCTTTCGGACATTGAGCTGCCCATTCGCCAGCTATCTAGAATTTCTGGACATGTTGAGACATGACATGACATATGCATAGCAAATGAGTTGCTTTCCACATGCATACATACTTCTACCCTGAGTTTCCCCCCCACCCCAAATACAGCAGCCCAGTCTACACATGTCATAGAATCAAATAGAAAAAGTTAAAATCAGTCCTTACCACCAAAGGCTTGCAGATTCCAAGAGAAACTGTACCTGGGGGCACAGATTTCAACGCTTCCACTGCCTCTGCTAAAGTGGCGCTGTCCAAATATTTCTCATTTACAAACACCAAGCGGTCACCTGGTAAAAGCTCGCCTCCACGCTCTGCTACTCCGCCTGCCACCAAAGAGCTGATCACAATGGCTGTTCTTGTTGGATCTAAGGGATCCTGGGGGGGGGGGGGAGGGGAGGGAAGAAAAAAGAAAAAAAAAAAAAGCCGAAGGCCCCAGAAAGTTGATATTTATTTTGAGTATGTAAAGAGCACTTAAGCATGTTCATCATCTAACGCTACAGAACTGAAGCTTGCTGAGATATTCAAAATGACTGTCTACTAATGCTACCAAAGCTTACAGTTTACAAAAAGAAAGGTTTGCAGTAGGAAGATATTCTGTCATTTGCCTAATCCATTAAGAAATTTTAAGGTCTGAAAGCTGACTGATACCCTGCCTGCTGCCTTCTTACATACACAGAAACGGCCAGGCCAACCTGCAAATAGAAAAACAACGCTGGCACTTTTCCATAAGCCTCCATCCAGCCTGTTACGTGCTAATGTTACATAAAATAACCATTCTGCAGGCCATTCAAGAGCTTCATAGCAGCAACATTTAGGTTAAAAGAAATCATTGCAAGATTCGAAATTTAATTAAAAATACTATTAGATTAAAATTAAAAATCAAACCCAAAACATTCAAGAAATAGCAGTATACAGTTGCTATATTACTGCCATGTTCCTGCTTTGTCAAATCTGCATGACAACTTATAAAAGACATTTTCTCCACCCATGAAGCTTCCTTAACAGAGAATATAGGGACAGCAACAGAAGAGTAACTAAGATTATTACTGAAGACAAGGAACACTGTAGTGCTGTATACAGAGGAATGCAAAGTAGAGAATATTATACAGATTGGAGAGACTGTAAACTGATGCAAAGACATTAACTTAATTTTTTTGCCAGCGTTAGCCTCTGTGTTGTGTCATGTACCATTTCTATCATGCATTCAGCTATTTGAAAATTCATCCTCCATCCAATGAAATGATCATAAGTTATTATATAGTGGCAGAAAGATACACAAAACAAATATAAGTGTGTGGGGGTTTTTTCCCCCCTCATTTGGGTTTTTTTTTCAGATTAGAATTAGCCTTTCTCTCCCTTACTAAGGGCTCATAAAGTTCAGAAATGCTCCTTATATGCACTGGGTCTTCAAATGCATAATCATGTACTATTTTTCCCTCAGGACTTGCATCTTATTCAGGGCACGGGAGGGATTAAAAAAAAAAGGGTAAAATTCAAATCAGAACGGCCACCACAAATTCAGCACCTCAGTGTTAATTTGAAAACATGAATGCTTTTTAAAACTATTTTTATGTAATTATACATTGCTTTCCAATGGAACGGGTTTTTTTTTTTAAGGTATGTGCAAACAGATGAGGCAATGAATGTAATATCTGTAAAGGGCTGAAGTTAGAGCACCGAAATTAGAGTTCATCAGGAAGAGCCATGCTGCAGCTGAATTCAAGTACATACATATTACTAATAATTCTCTCCCGTTCTACTGCTTAATCCTGCCATTTTATAATCTTCCCAAACACTGGCTAACCACATTGTACAGAAGAGGCTTCCTTGCGAGTATCATGTCTTGATAATCAAGCCCTGCAACCTCCCTCTGCTGTGCAATGGTGTTCTGCCTACTGAACCCCTGCCAATATGCTTGAGCTGTCCGGCTGTTTATGCTCAAACCTGCCTCAGACAATGCCGAGGGGAAAGGATTTCATTTGTTTCGAATAGCAAGCTACCCACGTTCTGCATACACTTAGGAAATTTTTAGAAACAAAATAAACACAAATGCAGGAAGCCCAGACGAAGAATCCAAAGGGTTCCAAGATATGAAAAAGGGTTTTGCTTTAAGAGTGTTGAATTTTGAAAATGTACAGTTACTGCTGCCCTTTGTGTAGGGAGTCGGCTTTGCCTGCCCTTGCTGACAAAACCATGTGCCTAACCATCCTGATGACAGCTGACCACGGAACAAACACTCCACTTGACATAGACTTTTGAGATGGTTTTAATTTTTGGGTTTGCTCCAATGCAAAAGAAAAATAACCTCTTGGACTTCTTTGCAAAACTAGGATCACGTGGCGACGGCCATTTTCGAGCAAGTAAGGCGCTGTTCACATTAGGCAGGCTTTGCTAATAGAACTAAACCGGCGAGTTTTCCTATCATGGGCTCATCTCGCCGTGGCAAGCAAGGTTTATGCTGGTTCCCTAAATGGGTGAATGCGCTCTCAGCAAAACTACACCTTTGCTGACCCAACAGCTTTTATACTATGACTTTTGCTGACTTAGCTATATTGATAAAAAATGAACAAAACAAGGCCAGCACTCATCCTTACCGATGCAGATAAGCTGAAAAAAATTTGCAAGTGAATGACTGGCCCAGCAATTATGGCACTGGCTGAGAATGTGGGAGAACTAGGTTCAAATCCCTGCTCTGCCTGATCTAAAGCTGTTCTTTTTTGGTTTCCAGATCAGAACCACTTAAGTAGGACATGGGAATCTCACCATTAGCTGCTTCTATGCAGATATTCAAGGTCAGTGGCCTAACATGTTTCTGATGAGAGAACATCAGAACATGGGGGTTGGAACTAGATGATCTTTAAGGTCCCTTCCAACCCAAACCATTCTATGATTCTATAAGAAACAGTCCTGTTTCAACTTAAGTTTTCACTGAAATAAAACCATTTTGGCTTCAATAAATCAACATGTTTTGATAAGAGATAGCTTAGCTTAAAAAGTGTCCCAACTAGCTCTAACCCTCAAGCTAAAAATGAAGATAGAGTTCCTGCAAACACATGCAGTAAAGTTTTGAGACCAGCACAGTTATCTTCGCTAGTTCGCAACATGCACAAGCGTAAGCCACGTATAGGAATTGTTTCATGAAGAGCAGCAGAAGAAATCTTCTTAAGATAAGGGGCACATATTAAAACCCGTTGATCAGGCAAATACAAAACACGGGTTATAATTACGCTGCTGTTTTCAAGCAGAGGGAGCTATTGTACAGGAAGAGAAGAGCGATATGCACTACACAGTGCCAGGGCTAAGCCAGTAACGCCAGCAGTGCTGTAAAACCCTGCCTGTTTGTTACCAGTGGCCGTGAATCGCAATGCGATTGCCGTGAGGAACGCGACAAAAGCCACAAGTGGAGACACAGACCTACTGAATTTCAAGGTGTAATCTTTAATACATATTCTCTCTAATTTCACACGAGGGTGACTGTAACTGTGGATTGCACCATGCTTTTCTCATCAAAACAAAAGGAACAATGTTTTTTGGAAACCTTGCCTTACGATTTACACTCAAACCCAAACGTACCCTCAAGAACACCTGCTAAAACAAGGCAACAAATACAGAATTCACATTCACATCTTGTAAAGAGTGAGTGCAACTGGACTGTGTGGGTTGATGTCTTGTTTTTGAAAGCAAGCCGTGCTAGCAGCAGGCTGAAAAACAGATTCTTACCTTCTACACTAACTGCAAAAGGCAAGTTCAGGGCACTTCAGGGCCACCTCCATGTTAACAGACCAGCTAGAGCCATTCGAGGTTAAAAACAGCACTAACTGCGACTGCACACCTACCCTAAGGCTCTTGATTCATTGTACTTGGCTCACATTAAGCCAGATACTAGTGATTTTTAGTCACTAGCAGTCAGAACCGAATTTCAGTCTCTGCTTTAAAGTGAAAGGCTCATTTAGTTGGATGGGGTTTACAGGCTGGAAAGAAACTCCCTCCCCAAACTCTGAGCTAAGATGTTGCTGTAATGGTACTCAGCTGGAATACAGAAGTTACTCAACTTCAAGAGTTTAAGAAATCATTACATGACTTTGCATTACAGCAGCAGGAATGTGCACAGGATGGCCCCATGCAATTTGGCCATGAACTGGGCTTGGTACATTTAAAGAGGAACTTCTAACTTCAGTTTACTGAAGGATTCCTTTACACAAATGAATCCTTTATGAACAATGAGAAAAGGAATCGGACTGCAAAGTAAGGCTATCAGGAGACAAAAACCTCTTAACTCACAAGCACTGACACAAATAATAATTTCATGTCAAATAAAATTGTCACTTGTATAAATGATGAAGGTTGACCACTGCCATGCACCAGCAGCAGCCCCAGATGCTGGCCTCCAGGTAACCCTTTGAGGAACTCTTATGTTGTAGCTGTTGTCTTTTCCTTTGTGCTTGAGCCAGCCACAGAGTATATGAACTTGTTTCAAATAGTCACAATTTATTCATACTTAGCACACCATATATTTAACTATGTTGAACCATAGGTTTTCCCTTCCCCCCTACTGCTCCTCATCAAAATCCACAAATGTTTCCTGGAGTCCAGGTGTCAAATTTTTCTTCTTATTTTCAGAGCCTCATTTGTTCTGGATTCATTTAGCAGTGCAAAGAGTCAAGCAGGGGCCACTGCAGTCGCTGCCTCTGGGATCCCTGGATTCGGAACAGTATGAAGCCTTTTAAAAACCTGAGCTCTGCTAAAATGTTAAGAGTCCCAGGAGCACCAAGTTAACATAGTCCTACATGCAGTGCTGCTGGAGCGTGTAACTTTATTGTGGCTTCCAGCGAGGGATTCGAGCTTGCCACGGGCACAGAAGATTCACACTCACTTAGCTATCAGAGGTCCTTAGGAAACAAACGCAATACAGCTTACCTCTGTCCATCACACCGGAAAATTAAAGCGGTAACAACCGCCCGCCTCTTCCACCGCCCTCACCAGAAGGCCAGGTTTCCGCGGCAGCCAAGAGAGGGCACCCCAGGCCAGCCCAGCTCCCGGCGCCCTTCGTGCGCTGCCGAGCGCGGCCGCCCGCCCGGCAGCGCCTTCGCTAAGCGCGGAGGATGAGGAGGGCGCAGCCGGCCCTGCGCAGCAGGCTGTAGCTGTAACTCGACTGCATGTAAGCAGCTACCACGTTTTCGGGGGTTTTGTTTGTGTTTTCCTTTTTTAAAGGCTCGTATGAAAATGTAAGACAAAGCGGCGGGTGACTGACATTTACTGTGCAAAGTCACTCTCACTTAGTTACAAGCTATATTAGTTTTGGCATCACTTAAGATCTAAATTCAGCTAGCCTGACTTCCTAGAATATTTTAGCTTTCTTCAAGCAACAAACTGCCTGCTGCCACAAAAACACTCCTCTGAAAACACACATCAAAAATAGCATGGCAAAGGATCCCAAAAGAAACAGTTTGAAACTTTTTTTCCTATACCAATTTTGATTTATCTGAACAATTTTACAAGTGCCAATTTGTATACTGCAGGTTTTTGCGAGAGCGCCAAAACAAACACATGTTAGAGCTCCGGGGTCAGAGCAACCCAGCTTCGTTACATTTTGCATGGGACCACTTCCAGGTCTAACATACATATCCATATTTAAAACTCTTCAGTTTGCAAGTGAATTAGATACCAGACTGAAAGACTCTTAAATACAACACTGTAGCATACTGTACACTTCAACAATTAAAGCGACCAAATGCATTTTATGTTCATCTTACTATTACGTAGAACAAAGGCAGATCTGCGCATGAAGTCAGTTACCTGCACGCTCAGTGTTGTGAAGTCACTCAAAATACCCATCCGTGCTTTCATTTTGTGAAGTGCCTTTTCAGAGCCACCCTCCGCATACACACCAACAATGCCAACAGGATGCAAGAGTCAAGAGCGACAAACAACCTGCAGCCTTTTCAAAAGGCACTAAGTACTTCCCGGCAGAAGGGGAAGAGAGGAAAAAAAAGCCAGCTGTAAGTAAGGTCCAGTTCCTTCCTTCGAGTGGCCTCAATTTAGGATTGAGACATTAGGTCCAAACCTTCTGTCCATTCACTCCAACATATTTACAGGACTTGGCCATAGGAACTGCCAAAGGCACTCTAAAGCCTGAAAAAACATCTCTGAGAAAGTGCTCAACTAGTTTTTGTTAGATCCACTGCATGGGCAACCAGACTGAAATTCAAAGCATTTAAGTCTTGCTTCTGCCTCTTCCAGTCGCATTAGATTGCGGCCAGCAGGACTACTTAGGAAGAAGACTACACAACGCACATCCACTGGCTGTACCAAAGAAATAAACTACAGGCTGATGCACTGAGGTCATACAAACTTAAATACAGAACAGTATTCAAGGAAGAACGTTGAACTTTTTTGTGATGTAAGGCAAAGCACTGGAAATAAAACGTAAGTATTTATTGATCTGCAGTGAGGGAATAAAGCAATGGATTTCAGAAACTCTAGTGTGAAGCCAGCATTAATCCAAACTTCTGTTGTGGGAAATGTCAGCAAAGAAACAGGAATTCACAGAGAAAGAAAAAACATAAACAAAACATACAGAGCCACACCCAAAGGAGGAGACAAAACAGCAAAATAAGAGTAGGTGGTACAATGGGTTTCCCACACTGGGCTTTCATCATCTGCGATCTGAAATGATATCAGTCTTCTACAGCAAGAATGAACACGGTGGCCAGCAATTACTCAAACCCGCGTAGCTCTGGCAGCGCTGGCAAGCACTACGCAGTCAACGTTCATCTGCTGCGGAAGTGGCATATGCAGCAGATAGTTGGGACGAAAGTGCCTCCAGGGAATGATCGAAAGAAAAAAAATAAAAGTCTTACACACTACTGTCACTCTCAAATAAAAAGATCAAAGATAGGCACTGACTATGGTAGTTCTGAAAGTGTCCCTGTGCAGTGGACACAGGTGCACGTCACTATCTTTTAATTTATCAAACTTCACAATCAACCTAAGGTTTCATCCTCCTTTCATATTTGCTCTTAACAGAGCTAAAGTCACAGGGATTACATTCATTAGACTCTCTTAATATCTTACACTTTCAGACTTTCCCGCTCCAGAAAAAACACACTGAATGCTGACTACAGGGAAAAGCCACAGAGATAAGAAAAACAACCCTGAACTCATAAGGAAATGGAGGAAAGCCACTGTGTGATGAGATAAAGAAGGGATAGAGAGGTGTGGGAACAAAGAAAAAACTACTGGTGAGCCAAGGGAAAAAATTATAAATGGTATCACTTAGATAATCTCAAGTCAGTGGTCTTAATGCACATTTTGAGTTTGATCAGCTTTCAGATTGAAATAATTCCTGAACTAAAAATCCACCATGACAGCCCAACAGGTACTTCCACCAGTTAGGTGTGCTGACCTCAACACTGTTAGCAGTCCATGGGAATGCAGTATTTGTTTTCACGCAAACCAGAGCTCTCTGCATGGAGAGGTTGCATCATAAACAAAAAGCACATGAATTACGGAAAATTTGCTACAAAAAAGCTGCAAAAGAAAACTGGACAGACAGGACAGGCCAAGGATCTACAAAAAGTGACTTGGCCCAAAGAAGGTTTGCAGCAGTATGGATGGTGGAGAAGACAGAAGGGTAGGTAAAAAGGTTGCCGAGAATTTTAAGGCTACTGGAACACAAATGAGGACAGACAGAAAAATTCCAAGTGCAACTGTACTACTTGGATTTGTAGAGCAGCACCTTCCAGAAGGGTGAGCTATTAAGAAAACAGAATACCTCATAACTTCCATGAGTTTTCAGAATTCTTCATGCTTATCCATCAGCACCAACATACACCTCAAATCTCATCAGTGCAGAACAACAGATTTGGAGATGTCTGGGTTGAGCTTTTTACACACCCATTGTACCATCTCCACATGCTCACTGAAAGACTAGTGCAGCTTTTAGATAAGCAGCAGTCAGCTGCACAGTTTCCTCTAGTCTCATCTACATTATCTTACCTTTGCTGAAATTTGCCAAGTGTTTAACAGAAAATCTAGCTACAGTTTTGTCCCTTTAAATTCTCGCCTTCTCTTGCAGGCAGAAGACATCTGTGGAATAATAATGAATTTCTTTGGTTTGGGGTTTTTTGTTTTTATTAAAAGCTATTCTTCCTAGCAGGAAATGAAAAAGAACAACCAGATTGTAGAATTTGGGGGAATAGGGAAAACATTTCTAAAGGTTAATAATAATACTGCTTAGCATTTATTTCAAGGATATGCGACAAACCAAAGGAAAACAGATGTTCTCAAATAATGCTCCAGTTTCCCTGCAAACTCAGGTATTGCACTGGCTGCTGCAGCTCACAAAAGACAGGAGGGCAGTCCCTAGGATATGCCACTCCACTCTGTACATGGGATTCCTTCCTAACTTCTCACTTAAAGAGTCAGGCTGACGATCCCCCCAAGCCCAGCAGCGGGGCATACCCAAGCCGTAACATGATTTCCTGCATCCAAGTTCTCCAGCTTCTCTACCTCAGCAAGCTATTCCTGTGTATCTGTCTGTATCTCATGCTGAGATACACAGTCTCTTTGATTTCTTATTAAAGTGGTTTCTGGTCTCCCAATGCTTTTAGTACTGCTGCACTGAGGTTTTGGAAACCACTAATCACCAACACCCTAGAAACTTTACCAGGAATGTGCTCAATTGCATTCACCAGCACTTCGGTCCTGAAAAGTAGTATTTAAGCTGAACTCCAAGAGAATTTTTCAAAAAGCTACACTGAATTCAATTCATGACACACTATTAAGAATTATTTTACAACTGAAGCAGCTTAATATGATTTAAAGGATGCAGAACTTTCCCATAGGGGGAGAGAAGCAAATCCTCCGTGAGATGAGTACCAACACAGTTGGTACTAAGGCTTACAGAACTTTGATGTTAATGAATGTGGATGGGTTTTAGAGATGGGAGAAAAGCTGCCTTTATCAGTTTTCCCAGTACCAAGCTGATAGCCATTGTAAAACTGCTTTTTAATACAGCTGTGCTGCTTTTGCCAGCAAGCCACAGGTTTCCATCACATGATCAGGTGAAAATGTGCTTAACAAGGACGTGAATATGCTTCTTTGTTCATAACAAACTTATCACAAGACAGACAAAGCTCAAATTATCATGAGAGGGCAAACGTTTAGCCAGCAACATGTCAAAGCATTCCAGCCCACATCTCACTGTTGAACAGTCCAAGAAAAAAAAAAAAATTACAATCTAGCTGAACACCACCTTCTACAAATAAGAAGTCAGTTCAGTTTTTTTTAACTCTACATCTGGAGCCTGTTTGTTTGGGGCATAAAGAAAAGAGGAAAGATATTTGGAGACACTTAAATTGCTTCACTTCCTGCCGTGAATGACTATGCAGTGATTTTGTTGTAAAAAAGAAAACAATTGTTTCCCATGCTCCCTGGGAGAAGGACAAAACATAACCTGCTGAATGTGCAGCAAAAAAGTCTTCAGTTCAACAGTAAGAAAAAACTGCTAATGATAATAAAGATAACCCCAGGAATAAGGCGGCTGTGGAGTCCCTATTGCCAGACTTCAGTAAGAACCCCTTAAGCACTGACTCAGGCTGACGAAGGCAGGCACGCTTCATGCTGTTTCAAGTCTGGGTAACACGAAGCTCTAACAGTGCTGAAATGCCTGTTACTGTTTCCATGGATGGGAAGATATTTAGACCCATTTTGGAAAGGCCCACTTGGAGCACGTGAGCCCATGAGCTCCTACAGCCCCACGGGTCTATAGGGCAGCTGGGTACTATGCAAGTGCAGCCGGGCACCAGGGACTTACCTTTCAAGCACAGAGAGAGAGAGAAACAGCATCTCAAAAGCATTCCGAACAAGCATGTAAAGTATCAACCCTCTCTATTCCAACCCTTGCCCCTTCCAGTTTCACGCACTTTAAAACAGCTGCTTTAAAATACTCTGACTTCAAAGCACAGTAAATTAAGGTCCACATAAGGTCTATTCAGCTTTTTGTTTAATTTGATAAAAGCTCATCAGACCATTCAAGTTACCTTCTGGTCAATACTGCCTCAAGAAATCTGCAATTCAGCTACCTGTGGTTTTTCCAATATTTCTGTAAGACATTACTGACAGAATCTGTTGGCCTCCATGCATCAGGTCTTTGGTAAACACTGTTTCAGGGCCAAAGTACCTTTCATACTGTTGAGATCTCTTCTTTTTCTCTAGAAGTCTTCCTCTTGTGTGATTTTTTGTTTTCCTCTTGCTCTAACGCCCTGGAATCACTGTCATTTTTATACAGTATTTCTCCTCTGTTTTAACCTGATGACATACCATGCCCTCTTTTGTTTAATTTCTTTCTAAGAAAAAGGATTGGTCTCAGTAGCAATGGCTTAGCTCTCGACTTGCTGGCTAGGAGGTTCAGCTTCAGGCTAGACAAAGTTACTGCTAAGCTGGATACTTTCATGTCTATTGACAAAGAACATAGCTTACCACGGCTCCTTGCATCACAGATGATCCCAAAGCACTCTACAAACAGTGTACTGGGTCCCTCATTCACCATCAAAACATACTTGCCGCTAACTGTGCCAGCAACACTACATAAAAGTTAGTTAAGAGGTGAAAAAGAGAGCAACTTCTCCAAGTGAAATCACAAGGAAATTAAGGGAGGTAGAGTATATTACTTCACGGAGAAGTTGGCCAGAAGACCGAACAGCACACCTTTTTAACGGCCAAAAGGGGGGCAAGGTCCCTGTTCAAGATAGCGTCATGAGCAATGCAACACTGCTCCTCAGGTCTCTGCTGAGCACCACGCGCTATCAGCTGAAGAAAGCACACCGCACGCAGAGCCTATCGGCGTGGCGACTGCTGCCTCTCCTTCTGCAGGCTTTTCACCTAAGCATTATCAAGAAAAAGCAATGTCTAGCCTAAGAGCTTTGACAAGATCCCAACATAGTGGTGGCAATAGAAAAATACACAGAAGATTTCACTTTAAGACCTCGTCAATGTTTCTTGTTTAAATAAGCCGTCACAGTGGGAGAAAAAAAAAATCCAGTGAAAACGATCGTTTCAAGAATACACAGGATCAGCCTCTCACCAAGTATTGACCTTGCTAGCAGAGCAGCACTCTCGAAGATTTTAGATTTCCTACCACATAATTACAAATTAGGACATTCGGGAAAGTGGAAAAACCATTTTTTTTCATACATAGTGATTGTGGGAATCTGAACAGTATCCTATATAAATACAGTCCTGTTATAGCAAAGAGAGTAACTCTACTCCATTTCTCTAATGGTATCCCAAAGTTTTAGGAACGTATGTACAGGCCTTCCAAGAGGACCTTATTAAAAAAAGAAGGCAGCTCTGTTTTAAGCATTTAAATCCCTAAAGACAGACAAAAGAAAACACAGGACAACGTAGAAATACTATTGATTATGCGTAATTGCTATAATTAATTTGTAATTAGTTCATTAAAATATATAGGCATTGGAATTATGCTTGCACAATTCTGGGAATATCCTGCAAGTCACTTGGGATATGCTTATCATTTATTTGATAGATGAAATGTTATTAGAAAGACAGCCCATTAAAAATTAATATACCAGAGTAATAATTTCTCGATCTCAGCATTCAGTTTTCGACGTACTCAGATTCCTATTCTACCTCACAAAGAGTTTCTATTAATACTGTTTTTCAGAGCATGTCTCAGGAAGCGCAGCATTTTAGACAACTTAGGCACAACATCCTTCATGCCAAGTGTTTGGTCAGTTTTGAGAAAACAAAATGACACACACTATAAATTTCATACCATAAGAGTATTCAGCACCACATCTAATTCTATAATCAAAATTGAGATGGAAAGGTAAAGAGCATCACGCTTCGAAACAAATACCAAACATGAATGGAAAGCAGTAGGAAGAAATTTCCACAGCACCATAAGCAGCCTGGTCTCTAATTGCTTAACATTCTTCCACTTCTGCGGCACATCTGGCATCGCTCACTGTCATAAATGAACACGTCTGTATGAGCTGGATTTCAGGGGTTCTTAAATACTGCAGGTAACAGTCACCAGTTTCTCACAAGAAGCCACTGAAATGGGCTGCTATACACTGGTACTGCAGTAGCACTTGAAAGATGTTATCATACCTTGATGAGGGGGGAAAGTAAGATGGAATAACAGTGCATCACTGTTTTTTCCCTGTAATGTTACTTCACTATTCCTACTGATCTTTCTGAAGTCCTACCAATCTTTCTGAAGTGCCATTTCAACCAACAGCTACAGAACTTAAGTTTCCTTAAACTTCTGTAACGGATAGTCAGTCCTTATGTGCGTAGTTAGGAGCACCACGAATAGGCCTTCTGCTCAGAATCACCTCTTAAAGTATTTTCCTCGCCACCCTACCTCCATCAACACAAATGGGAGCCTAGAAAGGCTGGTCTCTCACCGATGCACCGATCCATGAAGCCAGGCCATGTCACTACCCATTGTCATTTAATAAATAAATAAATAAATAAATCAAACATACAATTACTCAAAAAGAGCAAAATCAACAGTGGATACACAGTGCAAGTAGTGTCATTTGCCATGATAAGGCTTGAATCTTTTCTTGCACAACAAAGAGTATCTGCCTAAAAAAAAAAAAACAAACCTTTCATTTTTTAAAGAGTAAAATTGCAAAAAAATGGAGAAAACAGTTAGGTCTCCAGGTCCTTTAAGCCACAATTAAACACTTCACTGTAATTTGCTTCTCAGTACATCTGCTTTAAGAATTCTGAACAGTCTCCCAGGAACCACGTACTTCTTTTTTTCCCCACCTCCAATCTAGCATGGACAATTATTTATTTTCTTTGCCCTGCACTCAAGAATGATGGATGTATTTACATAAACACACACACAGTCAAAGATATCTCTATATAAAAATTAAACTGCAGATGATGAAAAGTGTAAAAGATCTAAGAGGCAAATCCCAAACAAAAGAGCATACTTTATACATAAATATCTTGAAATTATAAAGATCTGAGATTAAGTGGTTTACCACTCATTTAGAATTGATTAGAATGTATTTAAATTTAGCTGAAAGTACCACAACATTGCTCATGTATTTGCATCTGCGAATAAGTAAATAAAAAGCCTGTTATTAAAGCCTTCATTAATTCTGATTATATGAGAACTTAAAAGCAAATCTGTGTATTACTGCTCTGTAAAGACTCCTAGCAACTCTACAGTAAAGCTGGCACTGCAACACAACATGTGTCAGCGAAAATGACTAACCGCATCTATTTTCAGTAATCTTAAATCACACTGGTAAAATATAGACTTAATGGTTTTGCATAATACTTCAAATATTTTTCTTCTAATTCATTCTCAATTCATGCCTTATTGTATCAAAAAGTGAATTTTATATCACTTGACATTTATGCACAACAGTTGAACACATTTTATTAAACTACAATGTTTAGGCAGTATTCAGATGTGATGTGTACATTATTATGAAGAGTGATCCAGCTATTTTACTTCATTATAAATATGATAGCTAGAGGTTTAAAAATACATCACGTTGACTAGAAACATTAAGAACATTTCATTCTGACTACAGATTTTGAGATTTTCTATATATTTAATTGAAGCCAATATTTTTGAAAGAAGGATTCATTAATTTTAGTAGAATTTTTCCTCAATTAAAGACTTGTCTGTTGATTTCTAAGGAGTTTAGCAATTAAGTATATAATATACCCCAAAATGGTTGTTCTTGGAGAAATCAAGTTTTAAGCTCTGAAAGTCAACCTCTGCCCTGCCCCGCCCCCTCGCCACCTCCAAAATTCTACCCGTATCTCTGGCAAACTGGTTTAATAGTTTAATCAGAGAAATGTAACCGAAACACTATTAATTAGTTTCTTCAATCTCTATTCTTATACTAATAAATTAAATAAATGTATTAAAGCAAATCTGTGTTTACAGAAACTTGAGTTTGCAACACAGATTCATCTGTCAGCCCTGACGTTCCCTTTGACTATGAAGGACAGTCCTGGTAAAGCTACCTCTGCTAACTCTACTTTTCATGGCTTGATTCAAAGCCTAAGTGAATCTTTCCATGACTTGAGTGGGACCACAGATCACAGACCAGCACGGGTCTATACTCCATTTATAAATGAAAGCTGATCTGGGGCAGTGAGAGGAGAAAAAGTGAAACACTCATTAAATTTGGTACATAGGAAATGATGTTGCAATACCTAAAAAAGTTTGCTTGCCACTCTCATAGTTCAAAAGTCATTTCAAGTTAAAACAAAACCCAACAAAACCCAACCTCCCTCCAACATTTAGCCATTAAACTAGGAGTTATGAGGTGGAGTTTGATTAAAGATTTTGCACTTTATCACATCCGATAATCAGACTGGTTTAGAATAAGCTCTATACTTTATAGAGTTGGCCTCAAAATAAATTACTTTTCCCTACATGGTTTCTAGGCCCAAGTGCCAAATCAATTACCCAGTAATCAACATCACAAAACATTTTAAGGCACCATACAAGACAAAGGATCCAAGGCATTTTTAGTATTTAGTTATACAGAAAAGTATACCTGATAGTCTAAAATGCTGAATCCTAAACCATTTTTGTCTTTTTCCAGTTCAATAACCTTCACATCAGGAGACCATAATGCTAATTCCCCTTCTTCCTCCTCAGGATTAATGTCTTCCTCGGGTTTCACCTGAAAAATAAAAGCTCTAGTTCAAATACCATCCTTTCAGCTCTTTACAAACACTATTCCTTCAATATTTTGATTATTAATGGCTCATATATGTCCTAAAATATGACCTTTTATGGAATTACAACTTCATTGAACATTATGTATCCAGTTTTCTCCGTCTTGCTGACTTGAATACTCTCCTGGGACTATGCCTACATGTTTTGAGCATCAGAGCCCAACCTGGCATACAAATACCCATGTATTAGTCAAATCAGTTGTCATAATACTACTAACCTGTTACATGTTGATGAACTTCAGCTGTCCCATTAGATGCATAAAGGAAAAATAAATATCTTAGCATAAAAGTTTTCACCACAGACAGCTAATAGACCAGACGATCAGGCACATCTGATACTTGTGGCATTAAATACACAAACAAAAAATTCTTGTATTGTAACTATACTAATTTGAAAAAGCAGTTTCTTTCATAATTTTTGTGCTAAGGAATAGAAGAAAGAGGTATAATTTACTCAGGTTCATTGGGTACGGGCAGCTTCATAAATACATCTTCCAAAAAGGCATCTTCTGTTGTCTAACTTAAAACGCGTGTTTTAACATTACTGCTATTTTATCAATACAATCTTTACAAAATATCAATGTATGATGTCCTGAGAAAAACATTAAAATCTTGTACCATGAACTTCACACTGATTTAACTTTATTTCTTTGGACAAATATGCCTATTACACAGAGCACTGCCATGAGGCAAAGGAAGAAGTATTTCTTCCACACATTCTTTCTTGATACTTTTGACAAAAGAAAGCAGATATATTGTGAGATTGCTCTAAGGAGAGGGCAACCTCTGTTCACTCAATATGGCAAAGATGTGCAACTGGCAGGATGCACACAGAAATTGTTCAGTAAAATGCAACATCAAAAAAACAGTGGAACAAGTTCTATTGCAACAGAAAGGGCCTTTCACAAAAAGACATAATACTGTACACCTTATTCTTCCAAGAAACACCCGTATTTCTTGTTTAACTCTCCACCTTAGAGGAAATTAGATCAGAACATATCAGAAAAGATGAGAAGTCAAGGTGTAAATAGTTATTATAAATAGGAACAACCATTACAAGTGTCAAGCTTTAGTTTGAGACTTTAAAGCTCCTGCAATGGAAAGAAACATTAAGTTTCTTTTTTTTCCAGTTCTATAAAAACCTACTCAGAACATGGAAGTAATCAGCTAATGGTGGCAAGGATGTGATTTAGTATAATTCAGGGCTCTCACATATTAAGTGTAAGAATGATGTATGGGATGTACATAGTCAGCATGCTAGCTCAGTGATTTACCTACCTTGTATTTATAGTACAATGAAGTTTCTCATGACCAACCTGTATAAACTGTAGCAAAAGTACCAGTTGCAAACATGAACTATCTTTCACTGAAAAACCAGCTGTCCCTTACAAGCCCAAAGTGAATGGCAAAGGCAGCTTTATCAAAACTGCCTGACACAACTATGTATTTTAGAAAATGTTCTTATTTAAGACTGAAAAGTGGTTTGGATCAAACAGCAAAAGGAAAACAGAAACACTGTCTTTAGAAAGCTAAATCACTTACTCAGAAATATATGCAGTTTTGCAAAAAGTTATCATTCTACACAACTGAATGACATGAGACGTCTACCTTTTGTTCTAGAGGGGAAACTCCCACGGTGGGTTCATCCACAAGAGACTCACTGCCATCATCAAAAAGTCGCCGACAGCAAACCAGTGTAAATGGGGGTGGCACTTTTTTTAGAAAAGTGATTGCCTCACGGCGTGATTTTCCGTATAGCTGAACTCCATTTACCTACACAGAAGGGGAAACACACACCCACACGAGGATAATTAAAAGGATATCAACCAGATTCTTTTCTTTTTTTTTTCCGCATACATGTCTTTGCCCAGCTAAATGTAAAAGTCTAATTTTACCTAGGGATTCTGGCAAAGCTTGCATAGTTTTATTAACGTACGCTTCTAAAGTACACATACATAACTGTAAGACTTAACCTTCACCTGCAAGATCTTGTGACTACTGACTGCTACATCATGTCTCTGCTCTCTCCAGCTTCCTCTAACTTGTTTTACACTCACTACTTTTCCTAGCCTAAATCTTTCCTAGCATGGCTATTTCATTCTCACCTGTTTCCTTGTGGGGGATTTTTGTTTTGACATTAGGCTTATGTCTTTAAATTGAAAAAGATAAACATTTAATTTTCCAAAATATTTTAAGACGACACAGATTTCGAGCTCTGCACAAAAACTTGAAGTCAGAACTAGCACAACTTTGTCAGTTGTTTAAAATGTAACAAAATGGTTGCAACTAAAATAGAACCTGCAGAAAACCTGCAGGAATGTTTATACAGTAAAAAAAGAAACCAGTCACAGTAAGCAATTAATCAGAAAACCCTGACAATGGTCAAAGCTTACCATCGCATAAGCTTTAGATCCTGACTGACAATGGAAGACCGTTAAGGCCATTGTTAATGAATGTTTTAAACCACAGACTTTAAAAAAAAAAAAAAAAGATAGATAATAATGCTGCTTTAAAAATGGATACTGCAGATGTACTTCCTCAGGAAAATAAAACTACAGTGATTCATCCTCTTTTATGTATTTTGTAACCTGCAATATCATGAGGGTACATCTATTTGCACCATAGCGGTACCCTTAAATATGAGGAAAGCAGAACGTCAGTAGGTGTCCTAGATGTGAACATCATCTACATTGACGAGCAGTGCAGCCCCAAAAGAGCAGAGGTTTAACCCGATTAGTGCTATGGACTCAATCCCGACACCTCTTGTGTTTCAGGGATTTCCTGAAGACCTCAAGTCTGCTCTCATGACCAAACGTCCAAAGTCACTGGAGTGCAACCAGCTTAGGAATCTAGTACACATCATCCAAGTCCACTCCACAACATGAACCAAAGCACAGTAAGTGAGGATAATTGAAGGTTCTCTTCAATACTTCACTTCATACCCAAACTACAATGCTAATGTGAACAAACCCACATTTGATCCTAGAAAATGTATCATGTAAATATGCAACATACATGTACACACCTCTGCACAGGTGTACGTGAAGCAGAGCCTCGCCATATACTTCCCAGATCTTCTTGTTCTTTAAAGAGATTCAGTCTTGTGCAAGACTACAACGGCAATCTCACTTAAGCCACCATTTTCTTCCTGATTACCTCTATTTTTCCCCACTTTTTCCTTTGTGCTTTTTACAGTGTAAATATAGCTTACACTGCTGGGAAACACAGAGTTCCTCTCATACTATAATCCAGCCAAGGAGAAAAATTCAGAGTGGTGTAACTGGCCTCCAGCATGGTAAGATGAACTGCTATGGGTTTTTTTCTGCAAGAATTACAGCAACTGCTGAGCTATCAGGCTAATCCATTAGTTAATTATTTAAGGAGAAGTATCTACGCGTAAGGATTTTTTAATGCATTGAGACTGGCAGCGTGGTGGAAAGCTACCAGCACTTCTCAGCATACTGTGATTGATGGAGAAGAGCTACCACGCGCTCCCAAGCGGACATGGGGACTCCCATTTCTTCTTTTGCAGCTGCCAGAAATCAGCCTCTACACACGCAAGGTGCCCTACACCCCATTCATTCACCACACCTCTCTAGTTAGTTGTGCCATCAGATAACAAAACTAGAAGGACACAAGGAAGCAATTTACTCCTAAAAAAAGAACACAATGAAATTAACTAAAATCAGAGCAGGAGGAAGAAAATACCATGCTTTCTATCATAATTCAAACACATCATTAAAAATAATCAACATTCAACCTCACTATATATTAAATAAAATTCCTTGCTGATCACATTTTAATCCCAACTGTATCAGGCCCAGGCAGATCTGCTTGTTTGGGGAATGGGGCTGCCACTTTTTCCATTGTAAACCCCTACTTAAGGGGTTTTATAACTTGGCTGCAAAAACATACTCGGAGCTAAAGCTGGCATATATAGCACATTTTTATTTTGTTGGGGCTTTTTTTCCAGCTAGAGAATAGAAAAAAATTTATGCTCACTAGATCTGGACAGAACTGTGAACTTAACTGTAAGTACACCGTAATAAGTAAAACTGTTAAATATATACAATTAAAGTTTCCTAAGTTACTCTTACTCTACAGAACTGCATTATTGCTTTTTGTATACGATTTTTTGTTTAGTGGCCAAGGAATTTAAACCACACTTCCAGCATTCCATTAATCCATTCCTTTAGCAATCAAGATTTCCTCCATTAAGCAATAACTGAAGAAAATGTTTTAGGTCTTACTGATATTGGTATGAATTTTTGATGTTAAAGGGTGAACAACAAGTAAAAGCACGAGAGTTCTACACCTAACAAATTAATCTTTCAGAAGGCCTAATTCTGTTCCCATTGATGTCAATTAAAAAGTTCTTCACATCCACTAAAAAAAATGTTCAAATTCAAAATATTCCACAAAGAGCAGGTATTCAATAGGAAATTAATGTCTTTTCACTTGCAGGCTGAGATACTGATAGATATACATACAAACACATCGAAAATAGGTATTACTTTAATACTATCAAATAAATATTTTTCCTGAGCAAATAGGTCTGGTCTGATTCCGATAACTTCAAAGCTGCCCCAATACCTCTTTATACATATTTAAACAAACTGATGTCTAGCTCATACACACAGATGTCTTTCAATGCTGAAGCAAGTTATAATGCGTAACAGGAGCTACTATTCCTGAGACTGTTGTAAATTTTTTAGGAGTGACAAATATTAAGAAAGATTATCCACCCCAGAAGCTAATGCCAAATTGCTCAAAAGACTGAGCTAAAGGGCTACAAATACAAATACATTCAACACACATATATATCAACACAGCCCTTATAACTCTTGATACTTGTGTTAAAACATTTCAGAAAAAAGCCCATAAAGTCACTAAGAGATCACAAGAATTTGACGTTTTGTCCATAGAGGAGGAATGAAACAGTGAAGAAAAGGAATGTGACTTCCAAAGCACTGCTCCAACTGCTCTCACAACCAACTCTTGAATACTACTGTTGCACACACAGCAGCCAAACTAGAGTTTAAACACAAACATTTTTAAGAAGGCTAAGCAAACAAGATATATATCAGTTCTATTGCAGCGGCGGGGAAGTAGTTTTGGTTTTTACCTCCAGAAGTTCATCCTCCAGCTGCAGAAGACCAAGTGTCGCAGCTGGACCATCTGAAGCAATTGATGATATATAATGATGTCCATCAAACGTGTCAAGCTCAACTCCTAATCTCAGAGCGTGGATGGGTAATAGCTGTCAAAAGATAAGTATGGCTGAGAATGTATATAGCGTTATCTACCACAATACAAACACATTTAGGACTCAGTAGCTCACCATATTAAACTAAGCACACACTAAGAAGATTAAGTCTTCATACTGACATCAACTGTGTTACAGCAGAAGTGTCCATAATTTCGCTATACAAACTGTTTGCACAAATAAAAAGAACCAATCTGCTCTTTTGGGGGAGAAAGCAATGTGAACTGTATTCTTAAATAAGTTTATCATATCGTAAAAAAATGCAGATCAAAGTACCACCTAAAGTCTATCCTACCCAAAATGTGAGTTTTCAACAAAACTGAAAGAAATTCCATAATCACTGTAAAAACTCAACACAAGATCAGCTGTCTTACTCCTTTAGGAGCTACACTACTTTGAGGTAGGAAAAATATCCATGAAGCGTCCTCTGCAAATAACTAATAATACTGGCATCATTGTTTCTGCAAGTTGAAATCACTGATTTTGTGTTAGCCTCTTCCCAGTGGGCTTCCTTCATTTGGAATTTTTCTCTAGGAAGCCTCCAACCATTAGTGTCTTAGGTCTGCTAACATTAGGAAGACTAGCATAAAACTGATATGCTATCCAGACAAGACAGCAGAAGTCATGGCAACTTAGGGAGAACAGATGATCAGCAGTATCTGCTCCTTCAGTTTGGCCATTTTCTGGCTTTTTACTACTTAAGTTGAAACACTGACTGTCCTTCTGGTTCCCAATTAATTCTGGATATTAAAGTAAAAGGAGCAATCCATTGATCCTCAACATTCCCTCACACCTATGTCTGATTATGAGTTTATGGCCTTTCTTCACTGAGACATCCCCGCAAGTACATAAACGCATCACCTCCACAAACCTGCAAAAGGCACAATATTAACATACATATCTTGAAAAATCTCTCAAAAGTCTCAGAAGACTGAAATTAATTTCAGCTCTAACCATGTCAATTAAATGGATCTTCCTCTCCCTGCGCAAGCATCACTATGGCAAAGTCCTCTGCAGGACAACGATGTTGTTCAGCAGAGTTTCAACCTCTGCTCCATTCTCTTGTGGCTTTCAACAACTGAATTTCAATGCAATTAAGTTCCCCAAAATTTAAGGCTTATATGCATGGTTTGGGTTTTGTTGGGGTTTTTTGTTTTGTTTTGTTTCATTTTGTTTGGGGATGTGTGTTAAAGGGTTCATTTGCCCATGCTACGAAAAGAAGATAAGCAGAATATCATCAAATTATAGAATCTTTGGGTTGAAAGGGACCTTTTAAGGACATCTAGTCCAACCCCCCTGCAATGAGCGGGGACATCTTCAACTAGATCAGGTTGCTCAGAGCCCTGTCCAGCCTGACCTTGAACCGGAAAAGTAAGATAGAGCCACATGGCCACAAAATTTCTGAAACACATAAATCTGGAATTGTGTCATGCCCTCCTGGGATTACGCTGCCAACGTATGCCATGAAGGAAACCATCATGTAAGTCATACCTTTGAGTACTTCTGGAGCTCTGAATCATCTGTAATGGGCATATCCACATTCACAACCTAAAAATTGCACATCATAACATTTTTCAATAGCAGGACAATAAAGACTTTACCAGAATGATAAATTCCGGCAAAAAATATGATGAGCAAAATAAACTGTACTTAAACAAAGTCACATTGATGCAAAATAATTTTAAACAAATGTTAGAAAAATCTTTCAGACACAGAACATTTACAACTAGGAACGTGGTGATTACACACTATTAGCAGACTCCAGTATTATCCTATTCCCAAAGCCCGAGTGCCAGTTTTATTCAAGCTCAGCATTCCTTTGTAAGCACAAAATGCCATTATGTTTGACACAAATACCCAAACTGACTTGCCAATTGGAGTTTGAAAAGTATCATACCTTAAGTTATTACTTCAGGCTATAGTACAGCCATCTAACACCTAGACTAAACCACCATCTTCTGCAGCATGTTTCTAACATGGTTTCTACATGAGTTTAATAACCAAATTTGAATGCAAAGTGGATTATTTAAAACAGTGACAAGAAATCTCTTCAGTATACCCTCACTTTTTTAGTATTAACAAAACAACTATGGCCCTAAAACAAATAATTTAATATTAATAAAACAACTATCAAGAAACCACCAGTTTTCTTGCAATGTTCTTAAGATAATTTATTTATCTGTAACCTTAGAAGGTTAGTTACTTCAATTTTAAATGTAGTAAGATGACATCTGTGGTGATCTATGACCCAGGGTTGGAGTTTGGGAGGATTGCCACAATCGTTAGGTTTGGAAAATATATAGCCTTGCAAAAAATCAGGTAACTTCAGGCTCTTTTGGAAATTTCTAGCCTCAGCCTTTTCTTTTGGTTTAATTTTATATAGGGCTTCCAGCATCTTGTTTTCCAGTAGCTAGGGTATTTTTCCCGACAGACAGAATCCATTTCATGTCCATTCAGTTGTAACTAAATGAATCTATGACTGATAACTCCTCAGCTCGACTGCTCACACTTAGGTACCTGGCAACAAATACCAGAGCATCATACAAGCCTGTATAGACTTCCAGGGTCTCCTTCTGTTTCAGCAGGATCTAAGCTCCTTCCATTGGTACCACAAAGGATCAGCAAAACAGATGCCACGAGTGACACCAAACCCTCTCTTCAAACAGCTATTTCCTCTGAAGGGAAATACTCTGAGAGAATACTCAAACCTATAGGCACCTTCAGGGGGAGTTTCTGGGAGCTGAGCGTAGGAGTGAGGATAGCGTGGAACAGGGACTGCGCCATCAGGCTGAAATTGAATTAAGCGTTAGTTAGCCAAGAAAGACTAGAGAGAGCCACAGATGACAAGAACCGGAAGAACTGAAAAATTACTTTCAAAATGGGATGCCACAACATCCTTTTATTTTCCTTTTATTATTTAAAAGGACCAATCATTAACATTTTCACTCCTGACATTTTACTGGCGGCAGCTAAAGAAGAATTAGAAATGGATGGTTTCATGAACTAAGCAGGTTTTCGTCCTCTGTGGGAAGTGTGATAGTGCTAAGGGAAGTAATATCAGACTCTTGAAATGTAAGGATGGGAATACCAAGCAACTGAAGTGGGCAGCCAAACAGATTTATTGCATCATGTACATAATCTTACACGAACTTCAGTTCTTAAAGGAGTGCTAATGGAAAGGAGAGAAGTGAGTTTCGCAAGGCAATTCTTAAAGCTACTTTAAATCTTCCAGCAACTGACTGGAACGATGGCTACTCCAAGTAGTAAAAATAAGTGTCTTTAAATCAACTGGACAAGCATTGCAAAGACAAACGGGGCATCTTCTTGGTGGTGGTGAGAATTTTTTAAGTCTTTGGAAAGAACACTGGCTGGAGTCTTTTATTTGTACTCACTGGCTAACACAGCACCGAAAAGCAGTAGTGAATTGCAGTTTCAGTCAACTCCTTATGACAAGTCATCAAAACAATCTTTTGCTTGGCAATTATTTAATACGAAGTGAAGAAATATCTAATAGACGTGAAGAAATATCTAATAGACACTGGCACCACAAAGTCACGCTACCATGAACTACCTCCTATTCTCCCAGCATGTTTGAAAAATCATTCTTGCATTCTTCTAATAAAATTAGATTTTTTGTGAGATTCATTGTGAAACACAGGAGCTCTATCCTGAGCCTTTTTTTCCTCAATGCACAATAAAACAAATAGATCATAAATGAAATCATAAAAATACCACATATTTTAAGTGGCTGCTTTGATGCAGATTTAAAAGGAGAGATGATTTTCTTAAATCACTGTTCCTGTCTAGTATCTGTATAACAATAGTATCTATATAAACAGAATAAAAAAAAAAAACCACACAAAAAAACCCCAACAACTCACTTATAACACTCCTATATTTCAGCCTTGATGTTACAGGAAACAAAATTTGATGTTAATGATCTGTTCCAAACACTAAACTGTTCTATAAACAGACTATAATGCTAAGCTCACAGATCTGTAATTTAAAGAAATAACGTACATGAATGTAGTTTATTGAAAGATAACATACCATGACTTCGTATTCAGGTCCCAGCAGGTTTTCCCACTTGGATTTCAGCTCATGTGCTGGAGGGAGTGAGACTCTTCCTAAATATGAAAGTAAGTATTAAATTTACAAGCATATTGTACATTCAGAAGTATGTTTAATTCTAAATGCTTCAATAAAAATTCAGTGTAAATAAAAGATTAGCGGGAATAATCCCAAAAAGGAAAGTGCATTAAGCTGAGTCTATCATCAGTGCAAATCAAAAATGTCTGTCTTAGGAAAACAATGCAAAATGTCAGCTACTGCTAACATGTGATTTATTCCACTGAGAAGCAGAAGAGGTGATGTTTGCATTGATGAGATGTGAGTTCTGTACCATATAGTACTGTAAATAAATCATTCTTTCAGGCTGCAAAACAAATTTCTCACAACTTCATCATATGTTGCTATAAAAATGCTTGCCACTCCAGGGAAGCCTCATCTCCCACCAAAATGAACCCCCTTAAGAAGTAAAACACCTGACAAGATATTGCTGTTATCAAGGGGCTGCATCAGCACAATGCAGTCACAGCCTGTATTTATACATTTGGCAGGTATAAAGGCTTGTCTAGTTTAATTAGGCCAGTAAGTAACATGAGCTTTAATATAAGCTCCAGTTCTAAACCAGTCTTCCGTGGGAACTTGGCTATCTTGACATTTATATCTTTTCAGCTTTCTTACTTATGCAACCAAGGCAGTATTACATTCATGTAAGACAATTTGACAGAGCTAGACAGCATAAAATGACTGGCTGCCCTGCATTTGACCTCATCCAGAAGCTCAGTGCACATATAAAGTTCCAAGCCGAAGCAATGTTTAACTGGTAAGAATCAAGCTCTAAAGCAAATTCCATCTAGCAGCTAACAGCAGCAGCAACTGGGGTCTGAATTACTGAAAACTGCTTTTTTTCCCCCCCCGAATGACTGTAACAGTTTGTCAGATGTCTAGACAAGGCACAGACCACTTAGTATTGCTGATGTGTCATACTGAAATTTAGAATGTAAATCACAACCTCACATTTTGCACACAAACTCGCGAGTAAAAGACCTCAAGGGGGGAGTTTCGAAGACACCAAGAGAAGCTCAGAGCCTACCTACTAGCAAAAGCCAACACAAATGGGATATCAAGCTGCCTTTGCTTTCAACACCTTTGTAGTCTGCAAAGATAAAACATGAGCTTTGCAATACAATCCTCATTACATCATTTTATAACTTCGAAGTTTTCGGCTCATTAAAAACAAAAGATTTATGTTAACTTATACAACAACATAATCCGTCACTGTATCTCTTCCACTCACTTTCTGTCATGTCAGCTAGGCAAATTCTGTCTGATCTGCACTGAGAAGCCACACTCCTCATAGCTAACAACTGAGATTTCACTTGGAAATATCCAGAGCATCTTTAACCTATAGGCTCAAGGAGATACAGATATTCAAGGATTCCGGCAATTCAGATAACTATTTTTCGTCACCAAAAGGAAATCCTACCAAGAATAAAAACGTGGCTTTGTAGATACAGCCCACAGTTCTCTCTGAAATATTATCTCCTTAAAAAAAAAGGGAAGACAAATTGCCCCAAAATTCTCAGCTGTGAGTTAAGGGCTTTCTCCTCCATTGACATTTAATTGAAGTTTCTAAGAAGAAGTTGTCTTCATGAGCCTTGTTATCAAGCACAGGCTGATCACTATCTTTACTTCCCAACTGTAGCAAAACCAGAACACCAGTACATTTTTCTACTCCTACTGTTTGCAGAAATACCTAGGGACAGAAATTCTTTAGTCCCTTTTTCTGCTATTACAAAGTTATAGCGTGAATAGAATGAATCTTAGGGCCAAGCTTAAAGTTCAGTTCAGTAAGTTGTGTTCATTTGGCTGAATACAGACTTTTTGTCACTTCCAAAACATGTTACCAAAATCTATGAGTTGTTCAGAGCAGGTGCTGATGCACGTCTCCATTTGAAGTTTTCTCCTTTCTTTCTTTCAAACACACTTTGAAGTCTTTGCTTGTAACTTCCTCAGAACTGTGGAAATGTTGGCTGGGGGGATTTGGACTAAATATATTCAATTCCGATGGTATCACCCAATTCACTTAAAATGTTCCTTTTTCCCCCAAACGGCTTTTTCTACATGGCAGCTAACAGAAAGTTTCTTTCTAGTCTCTCATCCAGCTGGATTTCTCATGACCAGAGATACGTACCACATCTTCTATAATGTGCAAGGCCTCAGAAATGAAAACACATCCCAGAGACAGCTTCCATTAGCAACAACTTTCCACATATTTAGTCTGTCCTTCTGCCTGCACTTCCATACAGTTTCTCATTGCTAATTAGCCAGCATCAAGAAATCACAAGTGTATTGTAAAAATCATCTTTCCCGGTCAAAATTGTCATCTTTTCTTCTTGCAGTTTCCTCTGGTTTCACAAACTTGTGATACGAGGATGTGTACTGTGCTCTAGTGCACTTCATTAATGCACTATCTTTATCTGCCCTACTGTTGCATATTTTTCCCCAGCCGTCTTTAAGTGCCTGACTAGCATCATCAGATCTTTGGGTTTTGACGACTGCTGCAAGGCAAAAGAAAGCAGTTCTGCCCAGTCTGCAGTCTTGCAGATGCAGCTGTTAAGTTAATTGCCTCTAGTCTGCTAGCAGAAAGTTCAGGCCTCATGCACATTGCATCCTAAACCATGTCGCCACTGTAACAGAACTGCTTAAGCACGCTTTTGCCTGGACAGAATTACTATTTAATACCTCTCCAGGAAACACAATTTAATAAGAATTTCACACAAACTGGGCTTAAAGGGAAGCAATACATCTTTTATAAAACATACCTTTTACGTTAAACTTCTAAAAGCATTTAGTCAGAGCCTTAAATTAGCAGTATTTACTTTAGCACCATTATAACTAAGTGCCCATCACCATGTCCAAAATAAGCACCTATCTTTGCAATTTAAACTTGGTCATTAAATTCTATTCCAAGGTGAAATCTTATACATCGTATTTCAGTGTGAGTAAAATTTGCAACTAAGTATTTCAACTTTTTAACAGAGATACACACACACATTTTACAGTTGCATAAAGCTTTTGCAGAACCTTGTAACCTAAAGTGTATTTTCACTATGAAAACCCCCAGTTTAATCAAGCAATGATACTTGCTTACAATTGCATTAAGTGCTCCTGATTCATTACTCAAAGCCATGCCCTTGCATTATCCTGCCGGCCCAAAAAGGACCAGCACTGCTAGATGGTATCAAGGGCAGTATCCAACTGCAAACAAAGAACACCTTCAGTGTTTAAGTTTTGGATGCACACTGTGCATACCAACACATTATCTTGTTAAGGGGCACTTGGATACATAGGAGAATAGAAAAATCTCATTGTACACTTGCTACATCATACACTGGGGAGTGCAGATACACCACACTGCTCCTGCAAGGAATCAGCATGGGTCCAAATGGCAGCTATGGATTCCAGGCAATGAAGTCCTTGCCAGACCCAGGTGCATCTGCACTATACTCTGCAGAGGTCCAAGGAAGGGGATTATGAGATTTGTACAATGCTAGAACTGCAGGGGAGCCACTCATACACATAAAACTTGGTTATAAACTCCTTTTGAAACTAAGGGCTTTGGAGTATTTACGGCGAGGCAGTGGATCCACATCAGTTTGGGTCTGCCATGAAAAGGTCTCAAAAATACAGGTTGATCAGCAGAACAGGGATCACTAGGGCATATCTAGATATGCCAAGGCATATCTAGACATACCTTGAGACTAACAGAGTTTGTTAACTTCAAGGCAGGTAAAAGAAATTTTAGTTCCCAGCATAAACTGCTCCTGGCATTGATATACTGTATTTGCACAGCACTAGGTATTAGGTAACAAATTCCTCAGAAAGTTCTCTTTGCATCAGGGCAGACATCTGCAGCCTGTGACACAAGATAACCCAATAACGAGTAGTCAGGAACTGACTACAGAGATACTGTTTGCTTCAGTAGAAAGGGAAAATACTTTATGCAGAGAAAGGTCCACAGCAAAAAAGGGGTGGGAAAGTGACACAGCACAGCATGTGTTGCTCTTTTCTAGCTTCTGTCATAGCAAGCGTAAGTCCTTCTGGCTCTTCTGCCCCTAAATACATCCAACTGCTAAGTCCTTAAGTTATTCATCCATTTTAACTACAAATCAATATATGCTCTTCCATTCATACAGCTAAAACAATGCTTTGATAACCTCACATCTCAGCTACTCAACCACCTCTGGTTTGGCTTCCTATTTCTGGGAACACGCAGAAGTCACAACAAAGGATGTCTGGTTATAAGGCTTGGACAGAAAAGTAAAACAGAACGGAACACAGGAGCTGCTACATTTCTCTCGTTTCCAGGTTGTCTTTAATACTGACAGATCTTCCACAGTCATAGCAAAATTGTTATTCATTGACAGCCATAATTTAGAAACCTCTATTACATCTACATATCTTAGAAACTGCAAGGCATAAGGATAATTTATGCTGACTTTAACACAAGCTGTAGAAATTCACCCAGAAGTTCCTGTAGAAGAGCCCAGAAATCTGCAGGGGAATTGAAGCATGCCTTCTGGAAAGGCCTCCAACCTTGATTCAGAGGTCTAAAAACCAAAGTAATCCCATGGTTTTGTGATCTGCCCCTATGTCCAATTGCCTTTGCTGTTAAAAACACATGCCTAATTTGAACTCCTGTCCAGCTTCTGAATCCAGCTATCAGGTCTTATTATGCCTTTGCCAGACCAGAGATTCTCATCTGCCTGCATAGGTATGCAGTCAACAATTTCCAGTTCAGCTAGTAAGCTCAGGAAAAGCAAGCCAGAAATTGTCTAGAGTCCGAACTCTAATTTCCAACAGTAGCATGGGAGGAAGCAGTATGCAACAGTATTAGCACCACAGAGTAAATGATTTGGGTCTGGGAATGAGCAAGCAAGGTGAGGTTCATTGCTAAGTGTGGAATCTCACAGGAGGTAGACATAACTTGTGCTCTGCTTCATACTTCTCTGGCACTCCAGGAAATATCAGTGACCAGGAGCACTATAAGCAGGACAAGCAAACAGGAGCAAGGCAGTTACATGGCAGGTGACACACAGGCGAGATAGCTGTTCATGGAAATGGCAACTGTCTCATTTGTGTGGAAAATGACCTACAAATGGAGACATGTCACAAGACATGATCCTCTGTCCCTGCTGCTGCGGTCCTTCAGCAAGCCCTACTCGGTCAAAACTCCCAAAGGAGAATGCTGCAGCTCAGGTCACAGGCTGTAGAAGGCCAAGTCAAGCAGCTCGGAAGGTGAGTTCTGATGCAGTTACTGCAGTGCCAAGAAGGAAAATGTAACAAACGGGCATCAGAGATGATGCACAGGAAACCAACAGAATATTTTGAAAAGACTCTGCAGATGCCGGAGCCTACGACCTGTGAGGGCAAGAAGATGGATACGACTGAGGTAACATTGGATCAGGAAGTACATGTGAACTCCCAAGAGCTCCATCTTCTGATGCTGTTCACTTAGCAGTCTGGTTCAGGGCCCTGGCGGCAGAGGAGGATGAGCAAATTTTCTCTGTCAGGAGAAGACTGCAGGTAGGGTCACCTCAGTCAGAGTAGGATCAGGGCTAGAAAGAGGAATCAGTGATCTGGAGGCATTCAGCTCTATAGAGCTTATGAGATCGTTCCAGAGTACTGAAATGGCTGTACCTCCACTGTCTATAATCTTAACAAAAAAAACCCCCAAAAATCACAAAAAACACACCCCCCGCTCCCCCAAACATGACAATCAAAGGGTGATCACTAATGACTGCAAAAAGGCAAACTTTATGCAAGGAGAAAGATCCAGAGAATTATAGGCCAGTCAGTCTCACCTTCAGCCCCAGAGAGATTATGAGATGTTTCCTCTTAGAATCCATTTCCGAAGACATAAATGATAAGAAGGCAAATCAGGAACAGTTAATATATATTTGCCAAATAATTGACCAATATGACTGCCAAGATAGCTATGCGGATTAAGGCTGAAATACACCTCAACTTTACTGAAGCTTTTGACACCATTTACATCAGCATTCTCATTTGGAAACTGAGAAAGCATGAGTTAATGATTGCTAAATAGGCTGAAAACTAGATGGACCACTGGGATCAGAGACAGCATTAACCAATGACTCAACAGCCAGTTATGAGAGAAGGTCAATAGCTACAGGGGCTAGGATTATCCAGTATCTTCATCAGTGACTTCCATGATGACACTGAATGCACTCTTTGAAAACCTGTGGACAGTGCTACATTTTGGGGATAGGGTAGGGTGGAAGAGTTAAGAGATCCAACAGGTAGAGCTTTACTTCGAGGGACCTGAATAAAAAGCATTACAGAGCAAAACCTAACGATGGAGTAAGCCACAATAGCCCACCAGTATTGAAAATGGATTAAAGACAATTCCAAAGACTCAGAAGAGACACTGCAAGATATCCTACCCACCTGTTTTATGTAGAACCTGCTTCTTTCCATTTTGAAGATTATCCTTCTGTTCTTGGTTTTCCTCATTCTTAGTGTCCACCCTAGTTTCAGTCCCTACAGCTCCAGGGGACACAAAGGTTGGAACAGTTGGCTGCACTGTGAAAATAGATTAAAAAAAAAAAAAAAAAAATCACATGCTGGAAAAATACATGAAGTAGTAACACCGCCTCACTAACTACTGGTTTTTCTCCTTCTTTTTTTTTTTCCCCCTCCTTTTTTGGCTACACAGGCGTTTTGCCTCACTTTTCCCGAATCCCTCATTTCTGTTTCTTTCCATTCCTCCTTAAGTATCTCATTTTCTATAGTGTGCCCTTGAAAATCTAGGATCATGTCATATCTAGTCCTAATTGTTAGGTTAGGTAACTGTAAATTGAGTGAAAAAAAAAAAAAAAATCAGTTGCTGAAAAAGGAAAGAGGGAAAAAAAGGATTACCTCTATCTGAAGGTCCTTCTGCAAAAATAGTAGAAGAAGGTTTCCTTCTAAGTAAGGTAAGGCGTACAGTCTGTCCTGTGTTACGCAATGCCTCTACCACTTCTTGGTTAGTATAATCCTGTATATTAACTCCATCAACCTAAAGCAAGAAAATCATATCATATAATAGTAATCACATTACATTCTTAGGCTGTACCATACAGTGTAAGCAACATCCACATTATTTTGTGCAGAAATTATAGGGTTATTCACCCAAGACAGTACTATTTGCAAAACAATCTAATTAAATCAATTACATTTCACTAATTAGATAATATTTTCAAAATGCATTTTAAAAGGAAACACGGCAGTAATTTCTTCTGTCTTCACGGGGCAGCCACAAAACAGAATTTACTAATCTGATATAAGTATGCACTGATTTCCCCCTACAATTTTTTTGCTTACAAAAAAAAGATTGAGGTGTATTGTGGATGAAGCTTCCCAGCAAGAGCAGTTGGCCTAGAACTCTGTTCAGTTCATTATCACTGTTAGTTTTCTCATGGATTTCTAACACATCCCACACAAGCCTATACACATAACTGTTCGTATAATCCACTCTGAACAGCCCAATTCTTACATTAATTCAGATGTTTTAATTTATACCCAAAATACTCTGTTCACCTCACTGCATCAACAGGGGCTACTCCTGCAAAGCTGCAGATAAAAGCACAAGGTTATATCAATTTTTGCTCTCACAAAGCAGAAGCTGACTTTGGAAGGTCTGGCATAGCACACATTTTAAAAGTAATTTAAAATCATATCTCTATAAATATTATCTCTTAAAACAAAAAGACTGTGTAATTCATTCCTGCTTGTATTGTGAATATAAAATTGGCTATTATTCAATTCACTATTATTCAATGGTTTTTCTTTTTTTTTAACACAATATAAAGCTTGGGTTTTTAAACCTAAATTGTGACTCTTAACATTTTGATTGTACTCACTCTGTGCTACACAGTCATTAAAGATCATAAACAGTGTGCCACATCTTGCAAAATCTTAACCATCCTCAAATCCCATTCAATTCAAATAGAAGTTAATGCTGCTCATCTTGGCTTTTGGCCTGAAGTAAAGATTCTCCACTCTGAAGCATTTTAATCCAAATGCTTGTTTCTTTCATAATTAACTACTATTTACTACTTCTTTGAATGTAAACTAGCATTTTAACCACAGCAAGCGAAAGTTCACTTCTGTTACAAATCTACCTAAACAAATACGAACCACTAAATTATTTCCTCGGCAAAGAGAAGGTTTAATTAATTTTAGAATTACTTTACTATGTTGTTCTTTTAACACTGAGATGTGTAATGAAGTATTAGTTCTATAACAATATATAAGCAGACTATTTTACTTACAGCAACAATTTTGTCATGAACATGGATTTGGCCATTGTGGTCAGCAGCACTACCAGGTATTATATTTTTCACGAAAATCCCTGAAGGTTCTGTTGGCAGGGGAGGGAAGGGAAGGAAGAAAAACAAGTCACTACACTAATCTAATCTGTTTCTTTTCTTATTAAGATTTTTAATTACAGCCTTTTTCCACAAACAACTTCTGTCCACAAAGTTATGATTCTGCAAACCACTGACGTTTGCACGTTACCACTCACACAGCTTGACACAGAATGACTGAAGATCTCTGATGGAAAAACCAGCACCGACACCACCACCTATACACTGACCTCCTCCATGGATTCCTCCTTGTGCTTACCCATGCTTTAAACCACAATCACTTAAATCCATGCTGCATTTGATTTCAATAGAACTACCTAAGCTAAAAGTAGAGTATGTGCTTAAGTACTTTGATCATGACTTCAATCATCTTACAGCTAAAGAATTCAGTACTTTAAATCTTAATGAAAAAGGATTTTTCTCAAAAAAACAAAAAAAAACCCCCATGGAAGTCAAAAAAGCCATCCTTGTCATGTTTGATGTTTGATTACTAATTCTAACTTCTAACTAGAACAAGGAAATAAAAACAAAACAGTAAAAAACCCAGTCATGTGCTAAAGCAGTAACCTTTCTCTTCCATTAACTCTGGAAAAATATGAGATGTTGATCTTTAATTCTAGTGAATACTTCATCCTTTTCTGAACACTAACCGTCCTCAGACACCTGGCCATCATAATTTGTCCCTGCCCAGCAAAACCCCTCTACCAGTACTTCAAATCCACCTTTTCCCACTGCCTGACATGTGCTCCTCCCCAAGCCAGTTCCCAGCGCTCACGGCACCAGCCTGGGACTCCTGACCAGCAACATAAGAGGGTCTCCTGGGAATGAAGAGGGCTGGAGAGCAACCCACATTCCCAGAATACTTTCTTGAGTCCCACAAGGAAGAGGAGGGGATAAAAAGCGCTACCCCTTTGTGTAAAACTAGATATTCAGTTGAGTCAATTTTAAAGATACTATCGTTTCTGGGACCAGTATGTAAATGAAGAGTTAACAGCTCTAATCTAAAGAGGATTTAGAAAAACACCAAAACCAACAAACTGATTCCATGTCCCCATATCCTAGCACAGGTATTTTAAGTGTTCCCAGAGTTTAGACGCTGAAACAGCCATCTGCCAAAGCCAAGTACATCATCTTGTGAAGGTGGCATACACATCACGCACAGCTAAGACTCCCTGCATCTCCTGCCTGGCAGAGGGACGGACTAGTTAATCTGACTGATCACTTCCACTCTAACACCTACAATTCATTAAACAAGCAAAAGTTGCATGTTGAGCTATTTTGTACATACTGAAGAAGCTATTCAAAAGTTAATGCAAACTGGGGACATTTGATACTCTGTTTTTTAAATTCTTCTTAAAATGCGCTATCAGAATTATGCTACACACTGCAGGAGCAAAATAAGGAACAGTGTGGACAGGAACCTGACTGTGTTAGAGTCTGGTCATGCAGGAACTGTCTGTTACAGTTTAGTGTCTTGCACAGTAACAACATAAGCATGTAAAATTCACAGTCCAGCAGTCAAGTGGGAATTATTTTTTAAGCTAAGTACACCTCTTTAAAAATTTTTGTGGCTGAATTTCACTTTGCAGCAAGTTCTCCAAATATCTTTTTCATAGATTTTCTAAGTTACGCTGTTTCAAAGAAGCACTATCCATTTTCCCCATAGTAAATGAAGGGTATTTGAGAAGCCCCTATTCCAGGCTTTACTAAATCCTGCAGAACTCACCTACATCACATGTGCCAGCATATCCAACAATTGTTATCCCCAGGCTTTGCCCATTCTTTTTTATAAGTTCAACATCATAGGTCTCAAAACGGCTGGTATTATGCTATAAACAAAACACAAGACAGTAAAAAAAAAAAAAATCTCATAATTTCCCAGTACCATTATGATATTGCAGGTTAATTAAGATCTTCAGAAGTGAGCACTGATTTTGATTTTCCTATTTTAGGAAGGATCATATTTGCAAAAGATATATACCCAAGATTTGCTGAAAATTAGGTGTTAGCCAGAGTCATTAGTTGCTTTTAAAATTCTTTCCTAATACTTTCTCTATATACCTGTCAGAGGTATAATATTAATATTTTATGGAGAATAAAGGTTTTCCTTAGACTGCTCAGGGGCCATTTCCCTTTGGATTCCACTGCCACTTGGTAACAACAAACTTCCCAGTGAAATCCCACAGGACAACAGAAACTCTGAATGCCCTCATAATTTCTTCTGCCTTTCAAATGTTAGTCCTGACAGTGTCATGAAACCATTTGCCTGAGCTCTTTCTACTCAGCGGTCGGTTAAGAAGCAAAAAACCCAGTATAAATACACAGTATTATCACATCACACATTTCTGTCAGAAAAAGCGATGCTTATCTCTCCCTGTTACCACCTAGTAAGGAAGTGAAGGGCAGGAGGAAAGGGATCTCAAACCAGAACAGAAACAGGTTCGATACCCTGAAATGAAAGAAACCACGTGTACACATAGTAGGCATATCCCTAATACAGAAGCAGTTGCCTACTAAATTGCAAATATGGGAGACTAGGTAGGTGTTTGAGCTTAGTGTTTGTTTTTATGCTAGATCCCAAACCACAAAACCATTCCAAAAGTTAATCTTGCACACATCAGCTTAACAGGTTTGATATGATCCTGTTCAGATTTGAACACCACCAAACTGCAAAGAGCACTGGAAGCCTCCAGGTTGTCCAAGGCAACAGGAAGCAAAAGACTCATTAGTTCACATTCAATGAAAATTATTTAAGACCTAACAGAGGAAGGGAGAGTATTCAATTGTAAATGGTTTATTGCTGAACTGATAAGACAACTTCTCATAACAAACAATACTTGAAAAGACAAGCACATAACATGACCTGTTCTCCAAACCCTCCACTTACTACAATTATCAAAAAACCCATAAAAGCCACTAGCTAAGATTACAATATCAGCTGACCTTACACTGGAGAAGTATACGGAAAAAGGTCCCCACAAAGCCAGCTTCAGAATGTCTGTGTAACTCCACTCTGACGAGTAAAAATTAAAACTGCAAGACAGAGTTCAAACAGGACACACTGAAGACTTTGGTGATACCAAAGAGAAAAAAAATCAAGCACATAGATCTGGGACTGCAAGGGATAAATTAAAACACATAAAGTTGTTTGTTTTCAGTAATCAGATACAGCCCAATGAGATCAAAAAGAAGATGATGAACAGAGTAAGGTCTGTTAAAGTGATGAAATCAAGAGGGATACTGTCACTGCCAATAGAAAAAAATGAACCGTGAAATTGGAAAACATTTCTCAAAAGAATGAACAAAAGAGAAGTTTAATCAAAAGTTTGCCAAATATCAGCTTTGGAAGGACCTATATTAAAAGCAGACCAAAGTTAGGGCCATACCTATTTCACTTCTCACTAAAAGAGACATCGATGGACAGCTATCTCCTCCTTATCACACACACTTCCCTCCACTAGCCAACTCACTAAGCTCATAAAATGCTTTCCAACTCTGTTACTCCATAAGATGCTGATGGAGGTGAAGATAAGTTTTGATGTTCTCTCACTTATCTTTAGGAGAGGGAACCAAAACAGTTAACAAGCCTATAGCTACATCTTAAATGGAGCTATGGCCTAGAGTCCTGCTATTTTGACAATCAAAAGCCTTCATAGCCAGTGCTCTGGCACTATAGAAGTTTTCTCTAGGTAATATTACTGGTAGAATGCAAAACATTAGAAGTCAAGTCTGGAAAAATCAAAGTAGAGAGTCCTAAATACAGTCAGCACATGTAGGCTACTAGCCTTGCTGTCAGCATCTTGAAGAGTACTGATCATATGGCTGGCTTTTTGTGCCCGTGCACAGACATAAGTAGTTTCAGTTTTTCTCTACTACAGGAAATGTCAAGGAAAACAATTACTAATATAAAACTGAAAAAAACTAACCATATATTAAAAATGCCTTTCTGCTGGTTTGCAAAAAAGAAAACCTCTAAACTACATAGCAGGAATAAGGAGGACACTGAAAAGACATCCAGAAGGAATAACATTTTAGAAAGGCTGCAGCATCTACAATGCTCGGGGTCAATTAGTGACAAACAGGCCTGCCTTTGAGATGAGGAGAGAGAACAATAGTACTTTGTAGAGGAAGTAACAACGGGCCTTGGAAAATATGATACAGCCAGAAAAGAAATGCTTCATAATGATGGTGATTCTCTAGGAAAGCCTTTTTTCCGAGTATTAGACAAGCTGACTTTTAAGACTCCAACCTTATGTACGTAAGACTACGCCCTCCCGTCTCTCTGCCACTCACATTTCTTACTACACCAATCGCTCTTGTGAGAAGAGGGGCTTGAGAAGGACCCAAAATACTTTACTGACAGCCTCAGCCACAGTAGCCTTCCAGAGAGATGCACGACACAACGCTAACGGCTGCCTTTGCAGTGACTATGCCCAGTAAGCGAGAAGGCGGGTTTGTAACAATATGACTGCTAGTCTGACCTTTAAAAATGGTGCTTCAAAAAAAAAAAAACAAACACCCAGCGCTCTTCACTCATTCAAGAAACTAGACAAGAAAAGGCTACTCGGATTCTACACCTAAATCTAAGCAGCACAGTAGTAGCAGATGGTACACAAGCACAGCTTTGTTTATGTTTCAAGACCTACTGTACACTTAGTGTAGCATTTGTTGATTTTAATTACTCAAAACTGAAGAGAATGACTTCAAAAACAAGAGACTTTGATATGACCATGATAAGATTTGCTAAAACAAGTTTCAAAATTTTTAGATATATTTCCTATCACAGACAGTAGCGTAGACTATGAAAACATTACACTTATGTTTCATAAAAAGATGATTGTGCTGAATAATTCTGGTGTGGCCATGGTGCTCTGGATTTCAGACTAGGGAAATTCACAGTCAAGTTTTAAATTCACTTACAAATGATTGATTAGCAAAAATGTAGTGAGCTAAGAAGGAGAACTAAAAGTACCATTTATTGATAACGTTTATGGTCTTGGTAATTAAATTACTCACTCTGAAATAAATTCTGTAAAGCTGGTCATTCCAAACCCAAGATTTTAGGTATTAATAACATACAGGAAAAAGGGAAAAATTATAGAAGGCAGGTCTGTAATAATGACCACTTAAATACACACATATGATATCTGGCAACTCAAAAGAGGAGAAGCACTTTAGGTCTCAGGAACACTCTGTTCGCCTCCTCCTTTCTGATCACAAGCCACAAACACACTTAAAGATGTCTTGAGTAAACACCAGATACTTACAGTTCCATTTTGAAAGGAAGGTAATGTACTGACTGGCCAGCTCATAGGAGCTGGTGGAATCTCCATAATTTCACACTTTGGGTCTCTTGCAACAATCATCCTAACAGAATTCCCACAGTTTCTCAGCACTTGGGCAACTTGTTCACTGGTCATTCCTTGCACATTGGTCCCTCCAATCTGTAAGATGTGATCTCCTGTCCTGAGCCTCCCATCCTTCAAACATAAATAAAATAAAAAAAAATGTTTCCAATCTATATACAAAATATCTTTTCTGTTACAAAATTGAAACTGTGTACAGTCATCTTCATGGCCATGAGAGCCAATGCAAGAAAATACCATAAAGTTGACCACCACAGCAACATCCTAAATAATTAAAGGAAGCGTTTGCACAACCATGCACTGTTTTTTCCACAGTAGTTAACAGCTGTAAATCAAGCTTTACAAAACTGAGTAAGAAACACAAGTTGAATAGTACCGTTCCTAAGAAAGTCGTTACTTTTCTCATTTAGGAGAAAGCAGACAGCAACAATGTTTTATAATCTCACAAACTGTTATGTATTGCTTTTTCATAGACCACTCCTCATGGACAGGGGTATAGATTAAAAAGCACACCATTTTGATTTAGAACTTTTAGAGTTTTTCCTAATACTTCTGCATTAGCCTGGCAATTCTTTTCTCATATGACTAGTTCCAACTCAACCGAGTAAAGCCACTGAAGGTAACAAGATTCTGCATAAACCATTTTTACATGATAATTATGATTCATGACCCACATCATCATTTCTATTATAAGCAAGCATTCATAGGACCAAATCCTCAGCTGGTATTGATCAGCACAGCTCCACCACCTTAGGTGCATTGATTTATACAGCAGTCATAGCAGAGTTATTCCCAGAACTAACTCAAACTCATTTACAAACTCATCCGATTTTAACATGTATATGTGCTCATTATTTCACATGTTCTTAATGATGTCTCATTCAGCTGAGAATGATGTGGTGAGTTCCTAACTTGCATGCTTCATTTGTAGCCAAAACACTTTATTCCTTACAGCAAAACAGGTGTTACACAATAATTAAAAAATACTCATTTATACATGACAGGTTCAGAGGGAAGCAGTCAAGCAAAAGGCAACATTTTCCAGTAAAGCTCTCCTAATCCCCAGTTTTCATTTCCATCCTATACTAGAGGATGTACTCAGCCTCTCTCTTTTGTATGTTACCAGATCTTGTCTGCATGGGTTCCAGACCTCAAATATAGTAAGTTGTCATGACCAAATACACATGAAAAATCCAAATGTTTTGGTATTGCACGTGTTCTACTCTTGAAACATAGCAACACTTAGCACTGAGTCTTTAAAGATTATCAATTAAAGGTTGCAAACTGTACCTGTACAACTTTAAAAGATATCAGTAACTTCAAAAGGCTTTGCATCAATCATAAGTGTCTCCTTGAACTGCTCAGACAGCAAGGCAGGGATCAAAATCCCTTTAAAATGAAACCCACTAAAAAGAGGACATCTTCCACCTATAAACTGAATCTTGCAATGCAGTTACTTCAATGGGGCATATTCTCTTGCCTGACAACTCATTTGGAGAGTTTGTCCCTATAAATGTTGCCAAATATGCCAAATTCTACAGAGGATGTGCAAATCCATTAAGAGTATTTGTCCTCCCCTAGACTGACCAAAAGCTGAAAATATCAAAAGTACTGAAAATATTAGAAAGTTTGACACCTTTTCAGAATTTCTGCATGTTCGACAGTGTTATAAAAGCCAATGCATGCCTGAGAAACAACTTAATTCATATCAGGTGCTGACTTTTTCCTCAATCATACCTTCAACATACTTATTTATAAAGTATATGTTGGCATTCAGACTTCGATGCTATCAGCTTCCCTTTCTTTAAGTATATTAGTTTATTTTAAGACTGTCAAAACCAGTTAATTATACTTTACAATCAAACAAGAAGTGACATAATATAACAAATTACCCGATCTGCTAATCCCCCAGGAACAATTGTTCTTACAACTACTCCGCTCGACTTTCCTCCTACAATTCCAAAGCCTAATCCTGAACCATCGTTAATCAGCTCAATGTCTTCAACGTGGCCCCAGTGAATCTGCAATTAATAAAAACAGGAGATTTTAATTTCAGTCGATCTTTAGTGTTTCTCACTTTCACATGTACCAGGAATGACAAGAAATTAATCAGAGCAATTTTCTCTCTCTACCCCACATATTGGAGATCTGTTGGAGTTTGTTCAGTCAGCTTCATTTCCTTATAAATACCCAGTGGGATTTCTCATCTGTTTTTAAACATACATTTTGTTCTTCACTTTCAGGATAACAGGATACTAGGAAAAAGTTCGACTAAGAAAAAGCAATTTTAAGATTTTCTTGCCAAAATGAAAACTATCTTTTTATTTTTTCATAAATCAAGAACACTGCAAACAACAGAGAAAAACAGAGGCAAGGAGCTTGCACTGGCCTAGTTTTCACTTAGCGTTGCCCAAATTCTTATTTCTGTTATTCTACTTACACACTCTAAATACCACCAGTACACGCTGAATTAATAGCACAGTACAATATTCTGCCATACTGAATCAGAAGCATGTTTCTAAGCTACACTGTACCATGACCTTATGTTCTACACGACAATCTGAACATAACAAAGCTGTTAAGCAACCCAAACCCAGCCAATGTTTCTGTCAGATTAATATCTCATAGACACCAAAATGGAGCAAAGTAGGCAGATTTAAGTCTTCTGTGAATAAAGGATTTATTAGCATACTGAAAATCTTTGCCAAAGCCAGTTAACTATCATAAAAGAAGTTTAAAGACCCCCTGTAGAGATATATATTTGTATTTTATTTTGTTAGTCTGTTCAGTGCAGATCTTTCAATGAAAAAGCAGTTAAAGTTTAATTCTTTAAAATTTTCAGTGCAATAAACAATATTGATTATCCACTAAAACCTTCATATTTCACTAGCTCTGTAACAATCATGAGGGAAATAATTACTGAGAGTAAGGAAAAGCACTGCTCTTAACCAGATTTTCATCAAAACCTACTAGCATTATAAATTAAGATTCCAATATTGCAAACCCTGGATTTAGGTGTGCAGTTCAACCAAATTCAGTGAAGCCACCTGGACCATATGGCTTGAACACAGATGGAAGTTCAGCCCTAGCTTATTACATGTCCCACTGACAATCTCTCTTTTTCAAGAAAACAAAAGGGTTCACAATCAATGAAATCTGCAGATTAAAAAACCCTGATAAACAAACAGGGATTGAGAGGTTCTTTAACAGATAGTTTTTGTTTGTTTTTAAAACAAAGACAAAGCTTTTTGTGTTGAGCAGTTTAAGTTTAAATTGCTTGGGATATTACAGGCAGTGCTTGTGCTCATGATAGGTTATATTTACACTCTTTTAAAATGTAATCAGAGCATCTTTAATTGCTGAGCACAAGTAGGCTTCAGCTGGATATACTCGCAAAATGCTTTCCCCTGCCTATGCTGAACAGACCCTGCTGCTAAGAATATGTTTATCTACTAAAGCTTCTGTTATCCCGTAAAAACCCAGGATGTATTTTCTAACAAGTTCACGCAGCTTTGCAATGGAAGCCTTATACTTATTGCACGATCCGTCTAAGTGAAATGTCATCGCATATAATGTCTGATTAAAGAAAAAATCCCTACATGTAAAGCTTGCTAACACAAACACAACCACAAAAAAAAATATCCAGCATAGTACAAAATCTGATTTTGACAGTATTACAACAACTCACAGTCTCAGGTGGATTTATATCACTTAATAAGACAGCCGAAGTTCTGCTGTTTCCTTGAACTGGCTCCCTAGCAACAACCAGATGTAGAGATCCTGTGGATTGCTGGAGGAGGGCAATAGCGTGCTGATGGGAAATGTTCTGATCCAATGGGGTGCAATTAATGGCCAGTATGTGGTCATTTTCCTTTAGTCTTTGATCCCTTTACAAAACATTAAAAGAAATTTTAAAATGCAGCATAGTGACTTCATAACAGGCTTCTGTAATTTAAATATGAACATGCAAAATACAGTTATGCAAGGTTAAGTATTTATATATTAAAAAAATCTGCTCATTAGTCTGCCTTCACCAACATACAAGCTACATGCAATCCACACTGTACTGATACACATGCTGTATTTTGGTCCAACTTTATAACAGTACATAAGTCTGCTCAATTTTATCCTTTGCTTCAATTCAAAATGCAGTGAAATTCCCTCATGCTTTCTTGATGACGTTCAATTACAGGGCAGAAAAATTCATTTTTGTAGTTATACAATGAACTAGGAACTACTCTTTAATTATGTTTAGCACTACAAGATATTATCTCTAAGTTCCCACAACTCAGGTTATGATACTGTTTTGTACCATTATTTAATCTAGAGATAGATGAGCTGCATATATATTTTACTCAAAATTTACAGAATCAAACTTCAGACATCAAACTTTCTTCAAGCAACACACAGCTCAACTTATACCTTAAGAAAATATAAATTTCACAGTTAATTCACCCTAGTGATGAATGTAGATTTGTGACAAGAGAAAACCCATCATTCATCTCCTTAGTTAAATATTCATTCTGAGCACGAGACCAAACTGTTACACAGACAGACAGTGCCTTCAAAGCTCTGTAGGAATCCAAAAAAAGTCTCCAGGAGATCTTGTCTCAGAAGCAAAATGGGAAGCATGCTGGGGAAATTTATAAACACTCTGAAACAATATAACTGCACATCTTAACTAGCACATTTTAAACTTCCTTTTTATCATGCGATGTTTAAGATGTTTCCCAGAAATCACTTTCTTCAAGCACTAACCATATTTTAGATTCTCTCATCAAAGAAAGTGAGCAGCAGGTCATCAAATCCTAAAGTGAGATATTCACCCTCCTTTGACATCCGGATCAGTCCATCTGTCTCCACTTTGAAAGAGCCTAATATGCTTTTCTTTAAGTGTTCTCTGGTGTGTTCTCTGTGGGCCCATAGCCATTATCATTCCAACCTCTCCCCACTCTTTTTGTCATCCTGTGTTGGCACTTCCTGACATGTGTTATTTAAAAAGTGACACCAATGACTTGAAATCTAGACACATTTTCTTGAAACATAATTCCAAGCACTGCATTTGTCTCATGCCAACTCTTGTAGTTTTACAATCACATTTTATTTTTAAAGGATTGCTCTGTCTTTTGTTATTGGGCGAAAACCCACAGACAATACAGGAAGAAACTGCCTGAAGCCTTGATTCTATGATGACATCTGTGCAGGGATCTGTCGGGAGGACTGGATCTAAATTTACACAGGAAATAAACAGTAAAATCAACTATAAATAAGGCTTTGTCACAGGCACATAAATAAAGAATCAAGGGGGGGGGAATCTTTCAGGGACACAATGCATAAAAATTAAAAAGGAGGCTGATTTTTATTTTCCTTGTATTCTTTTCTGAGTTTTCTTTTGTTTTTTTAATCAGTACTCAAGATTCTCTTAAGTGAGTCATGATTTCTGGAAATTCCATTTATGAATGGCTCAGATATTTAAAACTCATCTGAAAATCTGATCCTCAAAACATGAATCCATTTAGTTGAAAAGTCAGAATTCAAGATACCACCAACAAAATATCCCACCAGATAACCCAAACATGTTAGTCTGATAGAGATTTCAATGTGAAAGTCATGGCTTTTCCCTTCATGGAAATACTGTGATTTTCCAATACAATTATAAAGATCTCACCTGTCAGCTATGCTTCCTGGCTGGACTTCCTTGACAAAGATACCAACTTCTCCCAAGCTGTGATTTTTAAGGGCAACCACACTAAAACCAAGACCTCCAACAGAAGGCTTTTCAATCTTTATTGATTCTATTTGTCTCCCCTAATAAAACATAAAAAATTGATTTACTAATTTTTAATGCAATACAATGAGCTAGTTTAAAATTTATGAATACTGGGAGAATTATTCTCCTCTTAAGACTAAACAAAGGCAAAATACTGAATATGTTATTTCTATAAAAGCTCCTCCATTTATTATTTTTAATATAGCAGAGTATTGGATATGCAAGCACTCTGAGGTTCTGAAACCTCAGGGATTTTAAGAGCTGCTTTCACACTTCATTCACATTATGAGATGAATTCCAAACTGGATGAAAACTATGAACAAAGTGCTGTCTAGAGCAATATATTTGGGATTTCTGGAAATGCTGCATAGCTAAACTAAATTACTTGTCTTTTGGCTCCCCTTGCTTTTAATGCTGATTTTTAGGTGCATGTTCAAAAGACTGCAGCTTTTAAATAAAGAAATTAATTTCCTTCCCCTCCCTGCAACTTCACACTTAATGCTAAAAAAAGTTTACTTTTGTGACTGCCTGCTTCTCAGTTCTAATACAAGATTTCTGGGGTTGTTTACTGGAAAATATTACTTAGAGAATGCACTGCTTATCACAGCGTTTTATCCAAAATAATGTGCAGTCTTTACTGCTAAATCTTTTGCCTGATGAGTTAATGAAACACTAATGAGAAGAGTTATGCTCAAAATACTACAGCTACATTAAGGTAGTCAATTAGCAACAGTTACTTAATATAGAAAGGCATGACTTACAAAGTAATGGTTCAAAGTAACACAGAACAATACATTTGTGGTACAAATACCAGTCCCACGTGGGTGGGTGTCTGCACCTGTACAACTTCCATAAGTATCTGGTACATGCTACAACACATGTTAATGAAATCAGCATCTGTCTGGCAAAGTTAAGACATACTACATGAAGAGTTAAATAAAATACTACATGCCAGTTCTTTTAATCATTTTGCACTGTTCATATATTAAGTGATAAAACAAGTCTCTCGGTCAAGATAAGTTTCTGCAGAAAATGTCCATTTTCAATTAAGTGTCATCAAATACCAAAAAAGTTTCCCGGGAACTGAAATTTCTTTTCTACATTGGTGTGTTTGGTAGAAAGACAGACAAAAAAAAAAGGGCAAAGAAAAAGGAAAAAAAAAAAGACACAAAAACACCAAACGACTTTCCATTACTGACATTATCTTTCACAGGGAAAAGTTATCCTAAGCACTTCTACTCTCTTACTGTCTAGGAGGCACCACACTCCCAGATATGCAACAAAAGAACATGATTGAAAATGTACTCCAAAAGCATGCAAGAAAAAGTTTGACGTTAAAGGAATGTGGGTTTGGTTCAACAAACCCGAGAGCCTTACCTTTGCCATCTGTTGGATGATTGCGTTAAAGTCATTAACTCCCAGGTTTGGAGTGAAGGTAGATGGTTTGGGTTCAGGTGAACTGCAAGGTGTATACACGCTCCCAGCAGCAACTGATTTGTCAGCAAACACTAGTAGCCCTCTCTTAGTAAAATCAAAATCTACTGAACGGTCAGGAGGCATATAATTGAGCTGTTGAACAAAGATGTAGAAAAACTATTAAAACCAAAAGAGACTTCCACATATATCATCTTGTGTGAAGACTGCCAAAGCAGCAAGTACACGTATGTTCATACATGCCTATTCACACTAATATACTCACCTGTATGAATTAGGCAATGTTAATATGTAAGCTATAACCAAGTTACCATATCAAGTTTAAACTGTTTTTCAGAAGGAAAAGTTCCCTGAATGTTTCAGCTGTGTTTCTACTCCACTCACTTTCTCCATTTCTTTCATTGTGTTTCCCTGCCTGTGCCCATTATCCTCTTTTCACCCTGATATTCCAGAAACAACACATGCAAAAGCAACAACATTAAAAGAGGCACTCAAGCACTGTTGCAACTGTCAGGCAAACCTAGACAATTTTGGCACAAGAATCCAAATTTTTTTAGGAGTCACTTAGTCACTCAGGAGCCAAAGGCCTGGTCTGTATTATCTCCTCCCCAGAGAGAGCCTAGGGTACAAACTAACTACCACTGAACACGTTAGCATTGCTAGAACTTCCAGTTCAATGCCTAATCCTGACAGATAATGAAGAAATGCAGAAATGTTCCCAGTGCAACACAGTAAACTGAAAAATCCCATCCTGAATGAAACTGCTCATGAGGGACAGGCTTAAAAATAATTTCAAGAAAAACAAAATTTTATAGATAGGATAATTCTGAACATTCTGAATATAAAATCCATTATGCTACAGTCACAAAGCATGATCTTAGTTATATTTGCATTTTCATACATTTTTAATAACTTGCAGACATGCATCCAACCTTTGGAAGGCACCGGAGCAGATACAGCACCTTTGTAATCATGGGAAGAAGAGAGAATGAATGGCACAACCACTATCATGCCACCCAGGCAGGAACACATGCAGTACATTTGACAATGACGGCAAAGTGGCCTCGTCCCCTTGCTTGGTACACCCTCTGTATCTGCAGCTGGGCAGGTGCAGTAACAGCAGAGACAGGGATTGTTGCTGCTTAGGGTAGGCCAAGTTAGTCCCTGATTTTAAGTTTGTATGGCAGATTCTGCTAACTGCACGGTGAGACCTGTTCATGCAGATGTGTCACTGATGCCCACGTTCACCAGATCTAAGTGTCAGTTGGCATTATAAGCCAATACACAAGTTCCTTCCACTGCTGGAGCCAAGTCATTTTAAAGATAGCTTGGGCACGTCTGCATCAGAGCTTGGCAAATCTTCAGGGGTGGTTTTCTAGATTATTATTTCCCAAAACAGGTTAACCATTCTTGTACAAGTCAGCAGGAACTAAGTGATGATGTCTTTTAAGGAGAAAAGATGCTGCCAGTTAGCTGATAAACAGAATTTAGCTTCCGTGAAAAACAAAGGATCCCAGTTCCAGCTGTGTTCAGAACTCAAAGTACTAGAGCTGATATCTTTTGCAGATGCTTTTATCTGACTTATGTAGTTCTCAATGCCTGCCTCTTCGGCATCCCTTTCAAAGCACGTTGCCCCATGACGTGTTTGTTGTGATATCACTTCTCATTTCAGTAGTGACTCTGTAGATACTAGCTTGACCAGGGCCGGGGGGAAGCCCACCATTCACTCACACCAAGTCACAGCTTATTAATGAGAGCGCTCTCATTAACACATGCCTACATACCCTGTTTTAAGTTCCAAGTTCACTCTAGTTATCATCACATCAACAATTCTAATTTTACACTCACTTGTTCCTTCAGTTGCTTGATGGATTGCTGGAGGGTCAGTATCTGGTTGAACAAAGGGCTCCTGAGTGTGTTACGCAAAACAGTCAGGTTTTCATTATGTTGGGAATCTCTCTTCTCACGTAGTTTTGCTTGCAGACGATCAAGGATCTGCAGCACCTGCTGCTTATCTGCACCACGAAGTAGTACATGTTAGGAACGGAGCTTCATTTCTCACTGCTTAACAAAAGTAATCACTTTCAGACTACATACCTGCAGCAGGATTTTCAGGCATGTTGAAGGATATTTTTGGAATTATTCAGAATAACCTAGATAAGGTTTAAAAAAGAAAAAGGAAAATTAATAATTTATATATCCAAGCAGAATGCAAACAGATAATAAAATCAATAAATGCAATAATAAAATACTAAGCTAACTATAAAAAAAGAATTAAAAAAATATTACCCCTGTTGTTTACCCCAAGTATTCAACAAAGCTCTCTATATAGCTAGTTGCACTGCAGCCTCAGCACATCCAAAAATATTTCCTTGTTCTGTATGCTTTTCCCTTCACACACAGGAGGGAATATGAACAACTCTTTCAAATATGAGTAAGAATGCAGATTATAAAAACAAACATTGGCCAAGAAAACTGAGACACAGCTACGCTCAACCAAATTATTTTGAGTACGGACATTAAAATTGTGATCTTTTCAAATACACACACAGTTAAAATCTTCCTATTATTTAGAAGGTACTTTCCTCTTGATTACTTTAACTATTTGCAGACAGTACTCTTATCACGATAGCTCTACCCTGCCATATGGCAATACAGGTGAAAGCTTGCATCTTCCTATAAAGCAATGACATTCCCTCCACTCACAAGACAGCACTGCATTATGGCCCAAAATTGGCCATACAGTCCAGCACATTCCTAAGGGAGGTTAGTTCTAATCGCAGCCCTGGTGTTGAACAGGTGAAAGAAGCTCGTTCCCTTCTCCTACATGAGCCTGCTTTTCTCTTTTCCATGTACACGACAAGCTTTGAAGGTACAGAATATCCTTTATCACACTCCTCTACAGTGCCAAATAGAGCAAGTCTCCAACTGGGGCTGAGGCCTAGATGGCAGCATAAAAACAACAGACTTGCAATTAGCAGCGATGATAGATTTGTACCCTTACTTGCATGTTATTACACTGATGCGGAGCCTGCCATTCCAAAATCTATCAAGGCTGTTATACCAAAATATACAAGAGAAACAAGATTTCTTCTCTTAGTACAAGCTCCTCTGAAAGAAATCAGCTATTTAATAGCACAATTTACATAATTTTAACTCTACCCAGTATATAACTGCATAGTTTCAGAATAATATATTTGGAATTATTTAGGAACAAAAATAGCCACATATACATAAAAAACATCTTTGTAAAAGAAAGAATCATTCGCATCTGAATGTAATACCAGGGTAAGAACAGCCCAGGGGCTCTTTCCCAGCAGGACCTCTGATCCTTTCAGGTCTGCCTCTTGCACTGTCTGTGCTCACAGAACACATCTTGAGTTCTGGGAGGACATTGCTATATTTAATGAAATATTAAGTGTGCAGGCGGATAGCTTTTCTTCTCCCAAAGAGTCAGGTTAAGCTGATTTACCTAATGAAAAAAAAAGTGGAGGTGTGTCACAAACCACAATTCCAGATTTACACACCCTTTACTGTATCTGAGCAGCTTTGGCTCCTGAAGGAATTCCTGCAGAACTTGGTGGCTTTGCACGGTTTCCACCCAGGTCCAAGCAAAATGAATCGCTTTGCAAGACTATTAACAGATTTAGGAGGTCATTTTAAATCAAACTCATAGCAAGAGTTGAAGCAGCAAACCCATACAACCCCTGAAAGATTTTCAGGAATGCATCTGAACTTTTCTAAGTGCTGCAGCTTTATTTTCTTTTCCATTCGAAATAAAACACTTCTAAGAGCACAGCAGCCTTTGATTCTGTGCTGAGATCTGGTTTTGAAGAACAGATGAAAATACCATTTCCTTATACATTCCTGAGTCTTCATCTAAATCAAAAAGACAAACCTTAACCTCCTTGACTAAAAATATTGCATGAATCTTAAAAAAACAAGACAAAGAGTATGGAAATTTGTTCTTCCTAATTTAACTTCCCTCCATTCACTTCCCTTATCTGTTTTTCTACTTCACATCATCAGCTAAAAGCAGAGAAAAAAAAACTTAAAGCAAGAGAACCACATTAGAAAGGGATGTAAAATAACTCCTATGAGGAAAGGTGGCTTGAAACACCTTTAAGCCAGCAGCAGGGTGAAGAAAAGATTAAACACCAAAAAGAAAACCAGCATGGCAGGAAATACTGCCGGCTTGACAACACCATGCCCATCTAACAGCTGAAGCCAAGAGGCTGGTCCAGCTCTCCAGCCCTGTTTCCTGCATTTTGTTCTTCCCTTTCCACCTGCGCTTGCACTCATTCATCTGATCCCACAGTGAGCTGGAACAGGGAGCTAAACGCCCAGAAAAAACCTTCACGTTTTGGTAGGTTGAGCTTTTTGCCCAGTTAGCTCTCAACTGCCAGCGCTGGTACACAGGAGGGGGCCGGGACCACACCTTGCAGCAGCAGCTAAGCTGTTGCAGCAGCTCAGCTGCGCTGTCAAACCGCGCCATGAGAAATAGCCAGCATCATTCAAAAACAGCCTCAAAGTGCCACGCTGACAGTCTCCAAGATTAATCTTTTTTCCATTACAGCTGGTATAACAATAGCAATTATGACGATGGGTACAGATCCAAGAAAGAAAAATTTAAGCATAAAAATGTAGGTGAGAAATCGAGACTCCATCTAGGCAGAAGTCCCCGGGAGAAGGAGGTACAAAATGGGAGTGGGAAAGATTAAAGAAAGTTTCAGCTTCTTGCTTGACCTGCTCCAAAGTGTTGCTAAGAGCCATTGCAGACCACTCTGCGCCGGTGGATACCAAAGCGGACCTCAGGTACGGTGCGTGTAACAGTTCAAGTTTACACAGCACTTAGGGATTCCTCGTGATCAAAGCTGGCCTCCAGCCAGCTTGCAATGGTTTTTAATGATTTCTTTTGTGCAGTAAGTTACAACCGCCCTCAGTATTTCTTTGTTCTCCTTTCTTTTATAAAAAGGGAGTGGGGAAAAAGTGTTTTATATTTTAAAGTAATCAGCTCCTTCTGGGTGTGAGAGGATCCCTGAAAATATAAACTAATTTAAAGTTTTCAAGTAATGTATAATGGAGGATAGGTCTCTAAGATCGGCTTTTGGGCACCAGAGAAACACACAAATCCATATACTATTGAGCTGTTTATGCTTGGGGACCCAAACAGCTTATCATTTCCAAACACTGATGCTAAGTCCGAGCAGGGTGCCAACAGACAGTTGCTAAATTTGGAGGTCCATTCCTAGGCGATAATTTTGAAGAGTGATCCAAAACACTACGGTTTGTCATGATAAAATCAGTTCACTCACTCCGCATTCAACTTCCTTAGCTCCATTCTCATATTTCTCCAGCCACTTGTTTCTCTTCTTGGTAGACAAAACTGCAAGCCTCAGTTCAAGATGTATGTTACAACTCCCAGTATAATTTTAAGATCAATGAGAAAAACAATTAGTTTCAGAAAGTTTTGTGTTTTCTAACACCAGAAAAAAACCCACACTCCAGCACAGCATTCATCTGGGTTTTTACTGTCTTCACTTTTGAGAGCTGAGCGCAAGCATCATAGAAAGCAGGAAAGTTTCATAAGGTTTTGTATGAAAACCTAAGACTTGGATCTTCTTCAAAAGCAGACTAAGAATAAAGGAATTCCCCCATGCTGATGCCAGCAGAGGTCATCAGAAGAGCTGAAAGGTTTAAGTCTTCCCTTGCCATCAGCCCCCTGCCAGACGCCTGCCACTTGCTCGGAGACACAGGGTGCTCAACCCCGGCACATCCCAGAGCCAGAGGGGAACATGACACCCCTGGCAGTGGCCTGGACAAACACCTGCCCTCTGCAAAGGGCTGCTGAAAGACAAAAATAAAGGTTTTCCTGCTAGAGTCTGGAGGAGGACACAGTTTAGCCAGCAGAGATTCTTCTGGCCATTTCTCCCCACCCACCTAACAACTACAACCGCTTCTGCCCTACGTCCTTCCACTTGGCCTCTGACAACCTCTGTCCTTCCAGGAGACGCATCTGCAGGGAAAGTCCTGCCTCATGGGAGGCTCTCCCCCTCAGCGTGAGTGTAACCTTTGGGGACATTAAACACCAAATATCCTAACGCACAAGTGCTAACTGATGCTACTTTTCAAAGGCTTTCTAACATGGCCAAATCCGAGCAGCCTGCCACAGGAGCAGCCAAGGGTACATCCCAATCCAAAGTCACCTTTCTGCACTAATGCAGTTGTAATTTTTCCTGGCCCTGTTTTCAGGAGTGACTGATATGGTGCATGTCGTCTTCTTCATCAGAGAAATCTCTGTCTTAGAAAATTTCAGCCCAAACAGTTTAAAACTTGATAAAGGGAAAACAGCATTTGGTAGTGTGAACTTAATCCTAAATTGTCCTAACACTGCATCACCTGTAACTTCAGATATTAAAAATTACATAGTTTACATGCCATCAAGTGACTATGTACTGTGAAAAAAACAACACTAGTCTAACACATATTTTGCTGTCCTACATGTTATGCTCAGTTTTCCATCCTGGTAATGTGCAGAAGAATTCAGTTCAACCAAGCTTAGCATGCACAGACCTTTCAGATGAAACCACCAAAACCTGCTGTTCTGTGTAATGCTGCAGCATTAATAAAAAGTGCTACTGAGCACGTGCTGACTGCTCCAGGCACTTGAAAGAAGGAAACAACTGAACAGTGCTATGAGTACCTAAACACAAACACACCATGCATCTCCAGGGTAAAGAGGGTCAAAGATAAATATTGCTAAATATAAAAAAACTACTCCATGGCCAAACTGAGTGTGTCCTGTTGTTACACACGATTAGTGACCACAAGATAAGGAAAGCAAAAAACCTCAAACCTCTGCATCTGTGATTACCAGTCTCCATGCAGATGAAGAGGAGCCTTACTCACTCTCCAGGCATGCTAACTTTTAACAAGCAGAACCTGAATTCCTGCGGACTTCAGCCTCTAGGGAAGCGTTGGTGTGGGTTCCCTGATGTCTAATAGACGGGTGAGCTCACACCAAAGCCATTCTCTGTGGAGCAATAACGTGGTCTCAGAAACCTATTCTCACAAAGCTTGAGGAAAACTTGTTTCTGAGATCTAAATACTGTCATATTCTACTCAAATTAGCCAATAAATCCTATAATTACTATGATAACAGTGTACATGATTAACAAATCACTTCATGGAGAGAAGAGTTGTTAGACCTGGAACCATACTGAATTTCTAAGCTTCAAAAATTTACAAAGAACGTGAAAATAACTGTTTTCTTATTAATCAATCCTTAAATAAAGAAAAAACACTGCTTTGTTTAGAATCTCCACATTGGCAGGCACTGACAGAAAGAGTTGCAAACGGTGTGTTACTTCCCTAGTGCCTCCTCTCCTCGCCCCTACGCAGTCTCTCCAAGCAATGGAAACTGTCTGCACAACACCACGGCGATAAGATGACTCCTGCATCCCAGAGCATCTTTGCCCACCATCAGGGGCCAGGCAGCCCTCCCCAGCTTTTACCGGGGGTGTCAGGGAGCCACCGAGGCCCAAACCTAAAGGTCTTCGAGGTGAGAGTCTCTGGCCAAGTCCAGGCCGGTATCCTGACCATGGCAGTGTTCACATCAGCATACGGGTCAGGCGCTGAGGAAGCAAGACGGTAGGAATGGCTTCTCCCGAGGACCTATGCCACAACCAGGCGCTAGTGCCAGGCAGAGCCTCCACGTCTGAAGAAGGAATTGACCTGCTCCAGAAGAGCCCCTCACAACAAGCGGACTCCACCTGCCAGGAGTCGCCCCCTCCCTAAAACCACAGCTGCCAGCTCCCGCGGCGTCGAGGGCAGCGCGGCCCCCTCAGGGGCACGCCGGCCGCCCCTGCGCCCTTCCCCAGCCCCACCACCTTCGCTACCGAGAGTCTCGCCCACGCCAGTGTTACGGGGCCGGGCGGGGCAGGGCACGGCGGGGGGCCGCCGCGGCGTGGGCACTGCTGAGGCGAAGGGCCGGGCGGCGGGCGGCCGCCGGGGCGGCGGGCGGGATAGCCGCGGCGGGGCCGGGGCGGGCGCGGGGCACCCCGCCGCGCGGTACCTGCGGGCGGGAGGCGGTGGCGGTCGGAGCGGCGCGATGGCCGCCGGCTCTCACCTGGGCGGAAGCGGGAAGCGAGCGCGCCTCACCTGCGGCGCAGGAAGCCGGGGCGGCGCGGCGGGAGAGCCGCCTCCCGGGGGACGGCCGGGCCGCATCCCTCCGGCGGCGGCGGGGGCGGCCCGCAGACCGCGCGGGGAGGCACGTAGCGCCGGGGGAAGCACCGCTGCCGGCAAACACCCCTTCCTGGCCCGGGGACGCCCGCACCGCCGGCGGAGCTGCACTTGAGAGCAGGGGCGAGCCCTCAGGTGTTGTGGAGAAAAGCGGCCGAGCGACCCGAATATGTCTGGAGGCTGGGAGAGGGGCAGGGCATGTCCGTGCTAACTCTGGAGATGGGGCACTGGGGACAGAGCGTATGGAAGCGGGGTCCTGCAGGCCGAGGCCCGGGGCTGAAGCTCATGAACGGCTCGCCCAGTCTGGCCACAGGGACTAGTGGTAGCTGCTCTGTGAAACGCAGAGCTTAAAAGCCAAGCCAATATTTAGATGATCCTGACCTGCAAGTGTGCTTATAAATCACAGGCCTGAAAGACATGCAGAGCAACATGTCCACCAAACTCCCCAGTGAGGGAAAAATGTAGGTGTAGACCTCATAGAAAAGCTTCGTTTGTACTCATTTGCAGTAAATCAGTGTCCAAACATGAATTCAGAGCTCTTTTGAACTCAAATTCCCACAGAGGCCTCAGCAGCACAGCCCCTATACCACTTCCACAGGAGGGAATGGCAAAAGCCATAGGAGGACGGGGACTTGGAGAGAGTTAAGGGACTGTAACGCTTCCCCCACAGAGCACCAAACTGGCAATGCACAACCGCCTCTCACAGCGCTCACCGCAACCAGTGCTGCTCCCGACAGCACTCCGCAACGCAACACATTACCGGTGGCTTTCAAGAGACACGGCGCGTTGCCTGGGATGGCTCGTGTGTGGGAGCAGTGGCTCGAGTCCCTTCAGAGGCAGCTCAAGACGAGGGAATAAAAGCAAAGTTTCCCTTCTGCTAGTCACAAAACACTGAACAGACACCATTTTAGTTGAAGTTAATTGTGGGAGCTGCAGGTGCGTTCTACCTCCAAAACCTGTATGTTAGTCTGTTTTCAGATTTTTTTAAAGATCTATATAAACACACACATAAAGTGTTAAATGAAGCTCTCCAAAAATAATTTTTATTCTGCTACACTGTTTCACTAGCTCATTTGCAACAGATCTTACACTGCTAGTTCCATAGAATAAGAACTACAAAAGGTTTAAAAATTAATTTTACCTCATAACTTAGGGGTGATTTCCCCTCTTCCTAGTGCCTGTTTTGTTTTACTAAGCAATAGCAGTTGCACTAGAGCATGCAACATGCTAAGAACATACAATTTCATCCTCCTTTTTCAAAAATTCAGAGTCCAAATGCTAACTTTTCAGCCCTTGCTCTCAATTTTAATTAATGTAGCGCTTGTGAGAAGTGACAATTTTCTTGACAGTGATGAACAGCAAGTTGTGTATTTATCCATCTGAGAGATGCACTGCAGACAAGAGCCAAGCACTTTTCTCATCAGTGCACCTCAGTCTTGATCTCAGAGGGCTGAGTTCATTATGGAGTGCACTCTGGCCCTGGCCTTTCACTTCCAATTGCTGAAAGGAGTATCAATTTTCATTTGCATACTTTGTCTGCTGAACTCTAGACTGCCAATTTAGTTTATACAAATCTCCCAAAAAGCTGTTAGATGGCAATATTTCACATCACTGGCTGAGCTTTGTCAGCCATCCACACATTTTAAACCCATGTTTTTACTGATTGAATATCTGGGACTGTGACAAACCTTTCATTGGTACTGACAGACCCATATACAAGCCACCATTCAGTCACCAAAATAATGACTAATAAAACTAAAAGACATCCAGAAGGGCTGGGTAATGATGACATTCTCTTATATACTGTCTTGGAGTTTCTTTCAGCCTTTTTAAGCTTCTAGGTCCCTATTTGTTCTTCAGAAAATGCTTCTAGAATGGATGTAAACTTAGGAGAGTAGTGCTGCCTTTCCTGGGTATGTTTACCCTGAACGATCTCACCATCTCCTATCAACAGTCCAGGATCCCCAGCAGTTCATAACTGAAAACTGATGCCCTCAAAACCAAACACTAGAAAAACATGAAATAAGCTTCAAGGATGCGAGAAAAACTTGATCATCACCACAAAATACCTCACAAAAAGCAAATGCTGATTAAGATAAAAGCTTGCCCGCTCCAGGCATTTAGTATTCATTTAAAAAAATAAAAGAAAAAAGCATTTTTTACAATGCCGACAACAATCACAGTTTTATGTGAAAATAAGAGTAACAATTTAAAAATATTTCTTTAACCTGACTGCTGGACACAGTGACAGCACCCAAGGCCCAACCGGCCCACCTGGCTGCCAGGGCACTGCCCCAGCCCGGGTTTACCCCTGGTTCAGCAGGAGGGTTTATGGCAGGCGCCAGCAGGCCGCAGAACGGCACAGCCCATCCCTTTAACCCTACCTGGGCTTTTTAAAAAATTTTTGTAGAAGCCTAGAAAACTCCAGACAGCACCAGGGACATCTACAGGTACCAACACCCAGAGGTAAAACTTCACCTGGTGGGCCAAGGTTACAGCTTCGGTATTTGGAAGAACAGGGAGAGTTCACCTCTCGCCTCCCGGGATGTGCCCTCGCCCAGCCCGGCCTCGCCCGGCCCGGCCTGCCCACCGCTCCCGGCGTCCCCCGGTCCAAGGCGCCGGGGCTCTTCCGGCTGCGGGTGACTCGCCCCCTCGCCGTGCCAACTTTGGAGGATGGCCGCAGCTCGCCTCTGCCGCCGCCAAGAGAGCCGCTTAACGCCTCTCCCCGCCGGCTCCACGCCGCCCGACGGCCAAAACCGAGGCGGAGCTCCTCATGGCCGACATCTTAAGTAAGGGCAAGTGAGAGCCGGCCGTCCCGCCAGGTGCTGGTGACGGCCGCAGGCATCTTTACTCAGGGCATGAGCTGTCCGGGCTCCCCGCCGGGCTAATGAGCGCCATCTTGAGTAGGGGCACGCTCTTTCCTCAGCAGTGACTATTAGCTGCCTCAGGAGCCATATTTGCTGAGGTCACACATCCCCCCCACCCCCCCCCCCCCCGAAACAAAAATGACAAAACAGCCCACGAATAACTCGTAGGGCCGCCACTCCGCCTCTCCCCACAGGCAAGGCGGCCTCTCCCCGCGACGGGGCCCGCTCCTCCCCGCGGCGCCGCCGGGGCCGGCGAGTCAGCTGACGGCAGCGGCGGTTTCCATCATGGCCGCCCGGCCGGAGCGGCTGCTGGCGGGACTGGGGAGGCGGAGAGGCGCGGTGGAGGCCTGGACCCTGCTTCTCCTCTGGTTCGCCGGTGCAGCCGCGGGAGGAGCGGCGGGCACGGAGCCGCCGCTCAAGTGCGACGAGCTGAGGCTGGGGCAATATCCTGAGCGCGGCTGGGGCCGGGGCGGCGGGGGCTCGGTTGCTATGGCGATGGGGCCCGGGAGGGCGGAGGGGCCGGCGGCGCCTCGCCCCAGTCCCGGCTTGCCTGAGCCGGGGCCGCGTCTCCAGCTGCCTCGGGCGGAGGGGAAGGGGAAGGTGGAGGGTGTGAGGTGCCTGGCAGGGAGGGGGAGCCCCTGGGTGTCAGAGAAAGCCTCGGGTCAGGAGCCCCGGGGGGGTCTCTGCTGGAGGGAGCCGTAGAGGGTACGTTTGCGGCGGCGTAGGCTTATTTTGGGGGTGGTACAGTGCGTGCCTGTATGCAGGTTTGGGTGTCTGATTTTCAAAGAGAAAAGTCCCATGGGATGGGAGACCCCTCCTCCCCACCCCTCCACCTTCTTATTTTTTGCAGGACGCGCGGTGGCTTTGCAAAATGCCGAGTCTTCCCCCACAGTCAGAAGGAGCCGGGCGCAGGTGTTACAGACTAGCTGCGAGGCTCCTGGCTCTCTAAAGGCATGTCAGGCCTTCCCCAGAAAGTGTTTGTTGATGGTAGCTGACGGCTATTGATGTAGCTGCAGATCAAAAGTGTCAGGAAAGCAAATCTTGGAAAAGTTAACTTCATCTCCTGCTCTTAGTTGGCTGTGGGAGCTCAGACCTCTGGAAATAAGTTCCTGCTCAGTTTTTTTTTTCTAGTTCAAATTCCTGGCGTTTCAGATGTTAATTTTTAGGTGTTCTTTGAATTTGGTACGTTACTGTAAATTAAATCATCTCAACCAAATGCCTCAATTTAAAGATACTCTGATATTGAAATAAGGGAAGACGACTAGATTAGCCGTGCTGTCTTGTTGCCTTCAAATACAGAGGCCATGACTGATAAATACTGTAGTTCCTTTAGGTAGTGCTGACTGCAGCACTAATTAAATGTGGAGCTTATGCGATATATTGGTGTATTAAATTGGATTAGCAGATTTGCTGTATGGTAATGTGCTGGTCCTATTTTGGGGGATGGATGGGAAGGAAAACTAACATCAAGGTGCATCTTAAATCCTCAGGGTTTAACTGCTAAACCTGTTGTAGTGTTTCTTATGAAAAATGTTTTCCTCAATTACCTGAACATATATGTGCGATGAGCCTAAAATAGATAATAGTACACAAGAACCAATGAATTGTACAAATCACACAGCATATGGTAAGGATTTCTAACTTATATTGACAGTAGCTACATTTTCCAAGGAAATGTTCAATTTATGCATTTGTGTATCTGCTCGATGAGCTTTATAAAACATGGGATTAGTAATATCATTAGTATGAAAGCCTAAAACACTTGTGTAGATTGGATGCTTTACTAAAAATGAATAAATACATTGCCTCTGATTGGTACATTTGTAAGTGAGGTTTCTGGTAAATCTCTTCAATGTATGTTATATCCTCTAGGCTCTGTCCTGCACTGCTGTGATTAAAACAAACCATTCCTGTCATACTGATTTTGCATATACTTATTAGAAGAACTGACATGTGACAGCACTGCCTTCAAGATCTTCTATTTTTCTAAATTTTTTTAGGAAATATGGGGACTTCCATCATCAGGAGTTTTCAGTGCCATGACGCTCTGTTTTGAAAGCACTTACATTTATTTTGATGTTAAGTTCTGATGTCCCTTGGAGTACAACAGAAAAATGCTTAAATTGATCACTTGGTTTACACCATATGTTTTAGCTTTTCTGATGTTCTCAGGCATTGAAATAAGTAGCCAATGACAAAATGACAGTTTTGCTTTATGTGTCCTCATGATTAAAATACATGTGTATGCTTGTTGTCTTTCATATTACGTCTTCCATAAATGCTGAATAATTTTCTTCACTGGGGTGCTCAGGGATAGTGAAGGTTTTCCAAGTACTTCAGAGATTGGATGAAAGTACTATCCAAAGTGGATCCTTTTTAAAGTTATGCAGTCCTTTACATCATCTTTGATATCATGTACCTGATTATGAACATCCAGTCAGTGAGCAGAAAGCATATTCTGTAGTGAGAGATTGATCAGAACTCAAATTGTTAGTTGTCTAACCAGTTACCATGTGATTGTATTTAATACATTACACATTTGAACAGGATAAGCTTCAGAGTAGGGAAAGCTGCTGAATTAATTAGTGTTGTTTTCTGTGTCTGTATAGAGTATTTTACACACAGAGCAGTTTTTAGATTGTCCCCACAGCATTTGAGTCGCTTCCTGTTTCAGTAGTATCTAAGTAATAAAAACTTAATCTTCTGGATCATGCTTGAGGCACTGCAGTTTCTGAACGTCTTTCTGGGATCCATCACCCAAACAAACAGGGATTTAATTGAAAGCATCCAAGGAGTCTCATTGAGTAGCAAATTCCAAGTCTTACAGGCATGACATTGACAGAAAAACTGTGGCCTTTCCTGTATCAGTATATTTAAACTGCTATGTGTTTCTTCTAAGTAAAAGAAAGCGCTGCTTTCTTTGCTTAACCTTTTTACACGAAAGAATGTAGTTCTTTGTCTTAGACTAGGCACATTGATGAATAACATCCATGTAGGACTTCATAGCAGTTAAGTCCAGACATTGCTCATATTTTTTGGCTATTGTGGATACTGACAGCCTGAAATTATTATTTTTTTTCTGTTTTGGTCCCTATGCAATATTGATAGATATTTTTTAAAAAATCGAATTCCTAGTTTTCTTGCCTGTAGGTATTATTGGAAAATCTGGAAAGAAATGTTGAACCTTGCTTGTGTTTTGTTGGAGCCAACCAACAGGACTCACAAATACTGAAAATTGATAGAAAGTGGGTAAAGGACTGGCATTTTTCCCTTTAAAACAACAGACTTCAACATTGGAGAATGACTAATGTTCTGGTAATATATTGCAAACTTTTAGCAAATGTCACTTTCTGCTCTGATTTCCACTTCGCTTCTCTTAAGAGTCAAGCCTTAGCTTAGAATAATAGAATGACTTGCATTGAAAGAGGCTTCAGGCAGTCATATAGTCCAACCTCCTACTCAAAGCAGTATTGGTATTGAATTCAGACCAGGTTGCTCAGGGCTTTGTGCAGTCAGAACTTGAAAACCTCTAAGGATGGTGATGGCACCAGCTCTCTGTTCCAATATTTGATTGTTCTTACGATGAAAATGTTTTCTGGTATGTCAGGTTCAGATTTCACATTGACTTATAACGGAGCCAAAATTGAAATTACAACAAAATTAGGGCAACAATTAGGTTTGTATATTTTGCTTAATATGTATCATTCAAAAAGACAAATTAGTCATAGGACTGGCTTAAAAAATACTTATTTTTTAGAAAGTAATGTGTCTGTGTGTACTGTGCTGCATATCAAGACTGTTGCACAGTATAACTTCATTTGTGTATTTCACTTGTATCTTGTCAAAAAACTGCTACAGTACCCAATCAGTTACTGCTTAATTTCAGATAGTTTTTTTTGTCCTCAGTTCAATGTCTGCCAGCACCAAATATTACTTGCAAAGATCACCTTGGCATAGAAAAAGTCTTTACGGGACATGAAGTTGGATTTTACAAGCCTATTGCATGTCGCAATGTGTAAGTACACCTTTTTTTTTGGTAATAATTTGTCTTTGCTTTCACACTGAAGTTTTTCTAAAATAGTGTGATGTGTTGACAGAAGGAAAAAGAGAAGTAGGTAGAATTGGACACGTTGCCCAGTAGTTGAATAAACACTATAAGTAGTATAAGGATGCAGTGTGCATCTTTATAAGTAAATCTGTCTCAGCCATGGACACTTTTTTCTTTGTTTAGTTGTGTTTGTGTCTTTGCTTCACCTTAGTATTTTACCTTTGCTTTACTTAGTACTTTACCCTGGCAAAAATTTGCCCCAAATGCGAAGGCAGCATTTCACATATGCTTAAAAGCCGCACAGCTGCTGAAAGGAGCTGTCTGGGGACACCTCTCCATCCCTTTCCCTGACGTACCCCGCTGTATACTGAATCAGGGAACTGATCTGGGTTTGAACTAAATTGGATCAGTTCCTCGATTTGAATCACAGTACAGTCGCTTCACGTGCTTGTGCCAGCAGAAGGATGAGGGCAACTCAAGGATAAGGGAGAGTGGAGAAAGGAGGACTGGACTGGGCTGCGTTGTTCAGTGGCAATACAGGTTCTTGCCAGTTTAAAGTGTGCCAATAGCTTAAAATTTAGCTGCAGCTTAAGTTGTAGCTTGGATGAATACTGGGAGAGTTTAAGTCTCTTTCCAGTTCCTCAGAACATCTCTTCTAGAGGAACTGTTCTCAATTTTTAAACAACCTTTGTATTTAATCAAGTCCTCTATGTCTTTTAAGAGCCCGTTTCTGAAACGTGAAAACGATGGACGTAGTTTTTCTACAGCGTGTTGTGAGCAATGGAGAGCTCTGGATGCCAATAAATGTTCCAACTGGCCAGTGCTAATGATCAGCGAACACCTGTCAGTACCATTTGTTTCTCCTTTTTGTGGGATTCACGCAGGAGCCTTTTTCTTTTGTCCTGCTGGAATCATTGGAAATTAAAACTCCAGTAATATTCGCTGGGTATTCCATATCACACTAGTGGGCAAATAACTCTGATATGATACTTACGGCTCAGTAATTTGCCTAACTCAGAAGTACAGCTCTGCCTCTTAGCTTGGTAAATATTTTCCCTGTATTTAGTCTTCTCAACAGTCAAAGCTCAGCAAATTGAAGAAAACATATTATTACATCTAATCAAATTTAAATGATAGCAAACTAGAATTCAGTCACATTTTTGTCCAAAAACAATTGCGTTTCAGTCCCATCTGTGATGGGGACTGAGAATAAGATGAGCTATACTAGTTCAATAAAACTGCTTCTTCTCTGGAGTAGACAGTAATTCTTACATTTGGAGTTTTTTGTATACATATATTTTTGGTTTAATATATTTTCTAGAAACATTTTTTAAATGTAGTTTTTCTTTACATTTATTAATTAAAAAACCAAATCTATGTAGGCAGAAAAATGTCATCCTTCTTATGATGTCTATTACTTGATCATGACCATTATTTATGATGAAATAATCAATGGTTACACTACCAAAAGAACTTGCTGTGGCTTTTCCAGTCCCATGACTGTTAGTATGGTGGAAGGGGAAGAGGACACTTTGTGGGCTTGCCGAAAACTGCAATAAAATACAACTGTGAATGTAGAAAGACTTACACAAGCACGCCCTTGATAAAGCCCAAAGCCAGTTAAAATGGCAGCAAGATTAATATTACCATCCTTCATATGTACACTTTTTTAAAAAGTTATCTAATCACTTACTGTTATATGGGCCTTTTATAAGGCATTTTGAATGTTACCTAAATGTTAGAAACATTATTTTGAGCAGGAATCTCCAGCTTGATATTACAACAATAGGCCTGCCCTTTCTATTGCTTCTTGGAGATTTTCCAGCATCTTATCTGAGTTTTGATGGAAACTGTAACTGTCTTCTGGCAGAAATAATTGCACATCATTTAACCAGAAAATTCGTTTGAGAAGGCATCTTCCCATGCAGGATTGCCCTAGCATGGGGACAACAGGTTAATCTCTATCCCTAGCATTTAGAAGGAGCAAATCAGCAAGTTGTCCTTAGCCTAAACTGTAATTTAACAACAGTCCAGATAACAGTTCTGGGATTCAGTTATTTTAGAGCAAGACCAGGAGATGTTGTATGTTTGTGTAAGTGGATGTGTTCAAGTTGCTCCTAGTATTAGTTCCAGGAAAAGCTTGTAAGTGCTGATAAGGTTGCTCCAGCAAAGAAGTACTGGGAGTCAGGATTGCTTTGGTTTTGTTTTAAATTGATGTTTTGGAAGTAGATGTTTTGCTAAATTCTAGAATTCCCCAGATTGGCGCTCTGTCATGTATTTGGCTCAATATGGGCAGGCCCTGATGCTGCAGACTTGAAATGTCCATTGCTGAAGTACTGTCGTTCCAGGCAAGGAATCCATCAAAGGGTAGTCTGTGAAATTCATGAAGTTGAGTGTGGACAGGTCTTTGAGCAGTGCTAAGAGACACTGAAAGAGCACAGAAACCACTGTGACCTACAGCAGTACCTGCATATTATCAACTGATGTGGGACAGCTGGAAGAACAAGTTTTTAACATAGCAGCTGGAAGAAACGTGTGCAGAAAAACAAAGATTGGATGAGGCTGAGAAGCAAGAAAAAATTCAGAAGAGCAACTGAAAAGAAATTGCATCTTTTACCCAATTGTAGACATTCTTTTAGGTGCCTGGGATGTGTTATTTTCCTAGTTGTTGGTTTAGTCTTCAGTGCATGGCTTTATCTGTAAGAGTGAGTAAGGCAAAGGAAATACAAGAGTGGAAGCAGCCTTGTGAAAGTGTTAACGTGCTTCCATTTTATACTAGATTTCTTCTGCCCATCAGTTTGATGTTGGCTAGGTTGCAGACTGTTCTGCTTTTAAAAGCATCTCAATGCATAGGCAAGTGCTCAGTTTATTACTGGTTTTAATCAGGAGTATCTCAAATTCTGCTGTGTTCCCACCTTTTATGTAAGAGCTCTTTTTATGCTTCAGTGTCCTTGGAGGGTTGTTGACACTTTGTAGTTGATAAAGTGTCCTACAGTTTACCTCAACTTTTAAATAAAACCATTAGTGTTCTTTACAGTGGAAACAAGGCAGTTCTAAAGATGATAATTTACGTTACATTAGGTACCAAGAACACCCAGTATGTTCTGTGTTGCTAATAAGTGCTAAGTAACAAATATTGAGGTAAGAGTCATGATTTAATCACTTAATGTTGCCATTAAGTTTTAAAGTCAGTAAGTCTAGATAATAAGCAAAAAGGTAGATCTTTATTTGGCATTGGAAGTGCTTAATAAAGGTGCTTGGACCTTTCTTAGCTACTGTCTTTGTGAAACTCTATGTTTTATTCAACTGTCAACCAAGGGTTTAATTTGGGCTTATTAAGTAATTGCTGGCACATAGTAGTGCATGTATCAAAACAGTGAATTATTGAATATTTTTTGAGTTCTAATTACATTTGGGTTTGCTTCTCTTTTCAGAAGCTAGCCATTGGCCAATGCAGCAAAGGATGCAGGAAGTTCTAGTATTGATAGCCATATGTTTCTAGATCACTTATTAGTGTAAATTTCACACGAGCAATGACTGAAAGTTACGAGTGGTTAAGTGGCCACATCGCTCCGGCTGGTGGCAAGAATGGTGCCAATTAGTATAAATCACAAAAAGTCTGTTGTATCTGTGTATTTTGTATGACTAACCATGGGATGCTTAACTTCAGGGTACCTCTCTACCGCTGTACCTCTTTGTACCGTCAACAGTTCTTTTCATTTGAGAGTCTGTGCCTTTAGAGTGTAGTAAATGGATACATGACTTACCCTTTTTGTTGAAACCTTCCTGCAGCTTCTTCAACCAGTGGCCATGGTTCATTTCTCCTTCAGATCTCATTGCAATTACTGTCTCTGCTGACATCTCACCTGTCTATCCTGTTCCTTTCGATTTGGCTGCATGTGAGACTAATGCCTACAGACAGTATGCATACACCTCTTAGCTTTCTAGGGTTGTCTCAGTAGGGCTGAACTGTTAGGAAGTGCTCTGTAAAACTGGGAATCTGATCAGAAACTGAATTGTGTCTCTCTTGACAAGAAATCATAATTTAGTTTCAGAATCATCTGTATTCTGGAAGAGTATACTTGAGTTGCAACAGCTGAGGTTGCATTATGGAGGTTGCCTACCCAGTTTAAAAGTTTAATGTTATCAATTCTGTGTCCGTTAATTGAAGATAAATAACAAGTTTGTTGTTTGGGTTTTTTTAAACTGAAGCAGCAGGCAAATGAGTTGCTATTTCAATTCTCAAAAGTACAAGTAAATATATTTTGTAGTCATTGTCTACATTATTCGTTTCTTTTGGCAGAAATGGATACTCCTACAAAGTGGCAGTGGCTCTGTCCTTATTTCTTGGATGGTTGGGAGCAGATAGATTTTATCTAGGCTATCCTGCATTAGGTAAGTTTATTTGTTATTTTTTCTTTGAGGTAAAGCTTATTGTTATGACCAAGTTGTATGTGTATACTTATTATTTTGAGTAATGAAGGCTGACAGTCATAGTTTTAATATTTACAACTATAGAATCCTTACTTTATTGTCAAGTAAGATAAAATTCTCTATTATCCTTAGCCTGCTATTCTGTTGGAGTGAGTGGTGACAAATGCATATATAGTTGTCCAACAGATAAAATCCTAATAAGCAAACATAATTATTGCTATTCATAGTTTTCCTTTAGGTTTGCTTTGATTGGTGTTTACCACAGCATTCTTTGGGAGGTAGTAAAACAGAAGTGGTTTTGACTCATGTGCCAGCTATTTAAATGATGCTTGATTTTACCAGGAAAATAATGGACAAACTTTACAGTAAACCTAGTGTTTTGGGATATGGAATTTATTCTGGCAAATGCATACTTTCAAGATAGCTCATAGTATTAACAACAGTTCTGCAGAAGCTGGGACCTTTAATAAAGACCTACGTCTGGTTAGTGTTTTTAGGACCTGATTCCCAGGGTGATGGTGTCATTCGCTTTTAAATAATTATAATTAAATAAATTAGTATGTTAGAACTATCACTGGCTTTGTTTGTGAGCTGGACAAATGGAGTAAATTTAAGTCTAGATAGCATGGATCAATGAATTGGAAAAAGCTATACATGTTACTGTCACTTTAGGTAGGAATTTTGAGTTTCTGTCCATTAAATGCAAACCCTTGTTTCTTTAATAACATTATATGTCCTTCTCGATAATATTGTGTTAGCATCTGTGCCTTTTTTTACCGTGAGATTCTATAATTAGCACTTACTTTGTCCATACAAGATATGTTTTTGGAAGCAGTCAATGAGATGCACCTTTTTGTTATACCATTGGGTTTGGAATAATAATTTGCAGTAATTAATTTGTAATATATTGTAGTCATATAGATTTATAACTCATCCATTCTTACATAGAAGTTCTTTACGGTTCATGCTTGTTAACCCTACTGGAATATACTGTAGCCAGTAACCAAAGTTAAAAGACTTAAAATTAAACTCTTCCAAAGTCAAGTTTTCAAGCTTTTGAAAGGTAAAGAAGAAAAAACCAAAAAGGTAAAAGTAGAAATGAAAAAAAGAATAAAAATCAATAAATTGGATTCCTTGGCAATGGTTGATTGGGGATTTTTTAGGTCATCCATGCCTTGGCAAAAAAATGGTAAAGAAAGGTAATAGCATTGAAATATTTTGTGCAAGTGTAGTGAAGACTGTAAATGCTCTTTGGTTTCTTTTTTTCCTTCTCTTTTGCTTAAAGAGAGCACAAATACAAACAAGATATTGAATATGGAGAAACAGGAAGGCAACCTCTTCCTCTCCCCCACACTCTGAACTAAACTATAAGTTATTACTGCGTAAGAGCACTATTTTTTCCCTTCATGCATTAGAGCCATTTATTTTCTCAGTGTGATCTGCTTTGGGGAGGGAAGTGAGGAGGAAGAAAAAAATCCACTTTACCCTGCACTCCAGAAACATATGCCAGGTTCAGAAACAGTTCTCTACATCCAGTAACATAATGGAGCCACCAGTTCCTCAAGTAAACTGGAGCTGCTGCTGGAACCAGCAATGGTAAGAGAACTGCTGGGTTCCTAAAGTGCCAACTGGCAGTGAGGTTCAGGACCAGAGCTTGAGAGGAGATGGTATAAGGAGCGTCACAAATAAGTATCTTAAATGGTGACTGCATTTGATGCAGGCAATAACAAAGTAAACTGTTCACCAGAGTTTGACATTATTTAATTGTCTTAACTGTTGTTTCCTAAGGCTAACATTTCTTTAGCTGTCTGTTTCCCTTATGTTTTGCTACGCTACTGCTAGTACTGGTACCCAGGCTGACTATGTCTGGCTGCTGCAAGTCTCATGCATCAGCCACTGGGAGCAAGTTGTTTTAAAAAATGATGCACTTTTTGCACATTTAAGTGGCATCACTTGTAATATGCACATAGGCTTTTCCTCTAATCAGCTGAAAGCCTGTCCTGCTACTACTCTTTCATCTTTGTGGTCATTATTTGCCCTGTTCTCTCGGGCTACTGTGTTGTTCCATGGAGAGATTATAAACTGTCTCCCTGGAGTTTATAAATCAGGCTAGTTTCATCTTGTCAACTATGGGAGCTATATCCAGACAGTGGGATGCTCTTCCTGCAGCATGCATGCAGTTACTCCCCCACTCTCCTCCACATGCAGCCTCATAAACAGGGCATGGGGGAGAGGAGGTGGTATGCAGGACAGATTGCCACTTCTGAGAGGCGGGGAGCGCAGAGGAGGAGGTGGAGGTCAGGAGACCTTCAAGTGTTTGACCGAGAGCAGGCTCGCTCTTTGGAAAACAGTTGTGTGGTTTTACTGGCAGGTATTACGCAGCATAGCACAACTTGCGGCTGTGGGAAGAGGTGCTCTGGGATGCCACGCTGGGTGATGCTATCAGCGTGCTTTCTCTCTTGCCTCAGAAGTGTGCTGGCCCCTGTAAGCACAGTAAGGATCTGCTTTTTATCAGGGAACTGTGTTTTCCCTGTACAGCGTAGCCTACAACTGACTTAAATGCAGCAGATACGCGTTTCTCTTCATACTGTCTATACCTGGGTAAGGAGCCAAACGTCTTCATGATGAGGATCTCATTCTCAAAATAACCTAGATGTTTGCCTAGCTCAGCTGAAGTATTACTTACAGTATAGATAGTACTCATTGTATTATATTCATTGTATAAGAAACTACTGATATTAAAAAAAAAAAAAGATTTTAAGACAGTCTCCTTCTTCTGAAGGCATTTTCCAAATAAAGTCAGCCTTGCATGGCAAGTTCCAATGAAACATTTATCTGTTAGTTGCTATTCCCATATATTTTCTATTAATCTTTTATTTATTCATACAAAAAATAACATTTCTGAATACTGGTTAAAAAGAAGTGTTTATATATGTGTGTGTATATATTCAAAATAAATTCCTATTTCAGCAAAAATATAAAAATGATGCAAAGGATTGTTCTCCAAAGTAGCATGTTCTGAAAATCAAATCAGTATGTGCTGCAACTCTTGAGATGGTAGAAAGCCTCTTTCTATTCATAAGTAAATTTTGCAGCTCAAGTTGGGATTTTTTTCTGGCTGTGCCTCAGTCAAAGAAAGGAAAATTTCCAGTAACTTGGTTATCAACTTTTGCCTTTCCTTTTCTAAGAATATTTATCTGTTAAAAAAAAAATTGTTTAATATCTTTAAAGTGTATTCAGGATGTAGAAATATGAATATACAGTTTGATTTTTTTCCCCCGATAATTAAAGATCTTTAACTTCAGGTCTGTTTCTGTATGTGTGGGGGGTTTTGGTTTTTTGGTTTTATTTTTTTCATGGGATGGGGAGAGAGTTGTGATGTGATTGCTGCCAGAAACCTGTGAACTTCATAGTGACTGGCTTAAAGCTACAGTTAAATTTTATTTTCCTTTTTTAGGTTTGTTAAAGTTCTGCACTGTAGGATTTTGTGGAATTGGTAGCCTAATTGATTTCATACTTATTTCAATGCAGGTAAGTCAGGGCTTTCAAAGCCTTTTCAGGAAAAAAATCTGTGTTTGTTAAAGCTCTGATTTGATTGCTAATTCTTTGTTAGCATTTTAGCCTTAAGAACCTTTGTGTATTGAAAAATAAAGGCATTTATTTTAGCTCTGTTTGTAGATTGATGTTGTAGAATATGGATACAAAATATCAATGTATTTGTTGTTTGAATTAAAAATTAGATTAGCTACCTATGAATAGTCGTAGTGAAAAGCTTGAAAGCTGTAACACCATAAATTCACTTTGTCAGAACCTATGAGCTCTTTATGCGACACAGAGTGTTGAACTTTGCATGAGATATTCTGCTGTTTCCAGAATCCTGAAGTTTGGTGTTTGCATGTGCTTCATACTAATGGAGCCCATCATCTGGAGTGTCCATGCAGTGTGCAGGAGAGAAGACATTGCCACTTTTTTTTTCTGCCTCTCCTCCAAATACAAGTCCCATATCACCTGAGAGCTGTGACTGTAGGATTCATGATGGTTAAATCCCCAGCTGGGGTGACATCTTGTGACATCATAAAATTTCCAAGTTGTCTTATTCTGCAGTGCATCCATTTAGCATGAATTACAAATTGCCTATGATGAACTTAAAATGCATTGTGGATATAGAAATTGTTTTTATGGGTTTATAGAAAAATATTTTTAAAGTATACATCTTTGTATACAAGTCTCTTAAAGTATACGCATTCTCAAATTCCTTTCTGTGCTATCACAGTGATCTTGCCTCAGATCACTTACAGATACAGTTGAGAGTATCTTTCATCTCTCCTTATTCATCTCCCTGGTGACTCCACATTAAATTAGCATTTCCAGAAAAAAAAAGCCATGATCTTCTCTCCTTCTCTCCATTCCTTACCTGTGCAGTATTTCAAAGATACTTGTCATCAACCTAATGCTCTCCTGCGTACCCTCCTTTGTTCAAGAAAAGTGGTTTGGAACCCACTCATTTGTTAGCCTGATTTTGTGACTCAAATCCTTATCGGCTTAACCTAGTACCAGCGCCTGGCTGTGTAATTTGGTTGATTAGAAGCCCTAGGGAAATGTTCCTTCTGAGACAGTGCTCACTAAAATAGTTAAACTACAGCATAACTTCAAAATAAATCTAGTTTCTGTTTGACTAATTAAGCATGACTAATTTTATGATGGGAAAATTAGCAGTAATTGAGACATGAGCGCAAAGTGTATATTTCACATCATATTGCAAAGTCTTCGTTCTTCTTCTCTTGTAGATCGTTGGACCTTCCGATGGCTCTAGTTACATTATAGATTACTATGGAGCAAGGCTTACGCGGCTCACTATTACCAATGCAACATTCAGGAAAATGCAGACCTATCCTTAACCCTGGCAGTAAGTGTCACAAACGCATAGGTGCATTTTATTTTTACAGATGGATCCAGTTGTCCACTGAAATTGCTGATGACTTACTAATTAGCTTCATCAGAGCTGAATATTAAATATACATTGAACAAAGATGATAAAATATGAAAATTCCTCAAGTGAATCAGTACGTCAAAGGCGCCAAGTTTCTTTGCGACTGCTCTATTTCTGTGAGCACATAGTTTTTTGCTAAGTGGTACTGTTTGTGAAATGTGCAGACTTTCACAGTTTGCACTGATGTTGTTCTGTGTCTGTAAGTATAATTTAAAGTGCTGTTATAGAGGGGTGGAGAAAGAGTTGTTCAGAGTGACTTATGCTGGTCTTTAGTCCATTGAAATTGATGAGAGTTTTAGCATGGATGGGCCAGGATTACACTTGGGGTCTGTTTTCATAACTATGTGTAGCAGTTTGTAAATGAACTTAAATATCCCAAGCCATAGAAACTGCCTTTCTTTCTCCCCTGTTAGTTAAAATCCAGATGGCCCTAAGTCTTGTGCTGGTGTATCCTGTGAAATTCCATTAATTTAAATAATCATTTCTGTAAAGCTTAAAGACAAATTTTTGGCCAAGTTGCAAAATTTGGTCATTGCTGATCAACAGTAGAAATACGGATGCATAAAAAATAGAACTGTAGATGACACATCAGAAAAAGGAGGGTGGATGTTGGGGTGCCCTGAAGTTAGAATAGGAATGAATAATTTTGCTTATTTTGATTTTTTTTTTTCCTCCCTTGCAACCATCCACAGTGAAATACATACCTTCTTTTTCTGAAAAGAAATTGGTGTTTGTGTTTTACAGCTGCAGAATGTCAAAAAAGTGAATTCTTTGTATTAAGAAAGCCCTTAAAAAGTTCTTCTTTTAGATCAGTTGTGTTTCAGTGAAATAAATTCTGTGTCCTTCAAAGCTGTTTGACCAAAGCCTTTAGGACAACCAATATTTACTTAGATGTTCCTTGATAGAAAAGTGTATACATACAGAGACAGAAAACATGTCAACAGAATCTTCATGTTATTTGACCAATTTTAAGCATTCCTTTCACCTTTCAATGAAAACTGGCAGTAACTGAGTGAGAGTGAGAGATCTGCGTGATACAAACTTCAGTGTAGATTTTCTCAAAAATCTGGGCTGTATTGTCTTTCAGATGAAACTTTCAGAATGTTACTACTGTGTCCACAAACGGTATTTTTAAGGGAATTACAAAAGATGACATTCCTAAATTGATTTTTAAAAGTGCAGTTTGTGGTTTTCAGTCTCTCTTAAACCTACATTAAGACTGGTGCACAGAAAGCTATGTAAAGAAATCCTGCTTTTTTCCAAAACAGCGTAACCTGACATAACAGATAATGAGAATAAACCACAAAGAGTAATTTGTGCTTAACATTAATTCTTTCCTTCATGCAAGAAAGGTGTAGTTTTGGAATACTTGCTAACATGTGTTTTACTTGTGGGTTGAGAGAGACAGGAACACACTGTTAGCTTCGTACACTTGCCCGGTATTTGTTGCATCTCGCTTTTGTCTCTCTTTCACTGGATTCTCATTGTGCATGTCAGTTTTGTTTCCTGAAACACTTTCAAAAACAGACAGGAAGTGGATGGAAAATAAATGCTTGAATCAAATAAAATCTCATGGCTAAGATCATCCTGTGACTTGTCTGCTTATTGTTTTTTAACCCTGAGGCTGATAGTAAAGATGTGAAAATAGGAAGTTACCATGGACTTTATAATAACAAGAAATAGCCTTGGTCTCATCACCCAAGATTTCATTCTAAAATGTATCTCCATGTGTACAAGTAGCAGAGGGCTTGACTTAATGACTTCAGTGTCCATCTTGTGCTTTGTTATCCGTAAAAGAACATCAAAGCTATTTTGTGTGAATCAGATGAAAATGTGATTAGTTATGAGGTCTATCCGATAGTTTGTTAATCCCAGAAACCAAGTAGCCAGCAGAGAGAAAGATTCGTTGTTCCAGGTTGCAGTGTTTCTGTAGAAACAGAAGATGTGTGTCAACCAATCCAGGAAATAAAAGCTGCTATGGGGTTCTTTCATCCTAATGCCCTCTGGTTTGTGATACCAGTGCATGCTTTTCTCGGGGCGGCACTGCTTTGTCGTAGCAGTCAGAATGAACCACGGGTGACCAGACAAAGCAATATTTTGAGCCTTAGCAAAATTTTCTTTCTCTTCTCTTTAGATGGTACTCCACTTGATCCTCTATCTTGTACTAGCAGCTTTCCAATACTTTTGCAACCCTCTCCTTTGTCTGTAAAGCGTTTTAGAAATTAGTGCCACTGATGTAACCTTTGGAACTTGAATGGGATACTGTTCTGCATCTGAACACACGTACCTGCTTTTTAGTTGCATAGTTGAAGGTTAGAGAGGGTTAACTGAGTAAGCAGATAGTACTGCAGGGCCAGTAGAGAGTTAGTGAGGTCTTTGTTTTCATCTCATAATTGTCAGATATGGCATGTTTACCATAAGGGCTGTGAAAAGTGGGATGCAAGATGTAAAGCTGTCCCACTGTGTTAATAATAAATTGGCTACAATATTTATAAAAATTGTGTCCTACGATGGTTTTCTGTGTTGCTGCCTGCTTTAGCTTTCTCCTGTCAATCAAGTTGTCCATCCTAGTGTTTCTGTAGTTCTGATTGCTCTGACTACACTGGAATAATCTTCTCTCTGGACTGTTTTCCCAAAAACAGTTGCAAAGCAATAAAAATAATTAGACAATGTACTATGTCATCCTCCTGCCTCGTTCCCCAATAAAATGATATCTGCTGGCCTTGCAGATATTCAGGAATCCTTTCAACATTCCAACGAGACAGGGAAGTTATTATTCTGTATCTGTAAAAATAAAGAACATAAAAAGTAAAGGCCAGAGTTTAAAAAAAGAATTTTAAGTGCCTAGCCTTTAAAAACCTGTGTAAAGCTATTCACTGAAGATGCTGCAGATCCATGCCAGGAGTTAAATCCAAATCTTCCCTAAGTACCAGTGCAGTTCAGTTGTTGCAAAAATGACTCCATAAACATGTCCTTTTTTCTCTTCCCCCCACCCCCCCTTTTTTTTTTTAAATGTCCATTTTAGGATTTTCTGCAATGTGCTTAACCACGATCTGAAAGAGCAGTAGCTGGTAGCAACATTCAGCTTTGGGCACTTCGCATTCACTCACACAGTGCAAAAACAGTTATACTTAGGTGTGCTGACTATACTAATAAATTACTCTGGATTGTATTTGTTCAGTTAGGTCAGCCTGTGCATCTTTTACTTGTGTTTAGAGCTCATTTTTCGAAAGAGCAGCTTTAGAGAGATTTTAGAACAAACTGAACTAGTTGTTCCTTCTGCGATTTAAGTCACAACTATGCTATAGCAACTTCCTGTGACAGTATTTTGTTATCCTAACTGTTTCCCCCTCCACCACCACCTACCACTTATTACATGAAGATATCAATTCTGCTTTCAGGACCTGATAACACCTTAAATGTTAGGTTTTATTATGTTTCCAAAGATGTATTACTGTACATCTGCCAGTAAAACTTCTCAGCTCCACAGGAAGGTCTTTGTGTTTGAAATGCTCTGTTAGAATTTTTTTGGAGAACATCTGTTGTCACCCCATCAAGAATTGTTTCGTTTGTTACTCAAGAGTATATTCAGTTATATTTGCTTACACAGCTATGTCTATTCAGTCTTCTCGCATCTCTTCTCAGTTTTGGGATTTTTTATTTTTAGATTCATTAGGTGTTTAGTCCGTTTCTGCACCGAGAGCCATTCCTGTTGCTTGCTCTGCAGTTTTCAAACCTGTTTCCTCCAGAAAGTGATGTTGAATACAATAAGGCTGGGTGCTTAAGCACCCGGTTGGGGAAATGCCAAAGGCAAGATTTTGCAAGCATCCGTACGTATCCATTCCCTCACAGGACTGTCACTAATTGTGTGATCACCTATAATTTCACTAATACATCATACGGTCTTTCAAACTCGCTGTCATCTCATCCCTAACTACTTTGCCATTTTCATTATTATAAATGGTCACTATATGGCTTCTTTAAGAAATGCATCATTTTAATTCATTTAAATCATGCTTTTTAACCAGCTACTGTGTTCTGGGTTCAACCTGCATCAGAGTCTGCCAAGAGGTGAAATACAAGAGACTGTTCTGTTTGCATCTTCTGCCTGGATCTGAGGAGAAAAAATAACTTTAACTTTAGGCACATGCTTAAGTGTTTTGCTAGACTGAAATTTGATCAAGAGTCTTCCCACTTTCTTCCTCTCAGTCCATCTGTGTTACCCAGAGAACCTTTCTAATCTCTGTGAACGATAAGAAAATTGTACTCTATATGGAAACCTTAGCACTGACAGTGTAAATGGCTGTTAATACTTGATACAGCTCTATGACATCCTATGCATTGCAACTTCTATTTTTCACCTCAAAGCTGCTTTTCGTTTACTTTTGCTCATGTATCATCAGCTCTGTTTGTTCATGTATTGGCTACCTTTGGACATCCTGCCACTGGTTCTCAAGTACCTCTAGGAGGAGTTGGACTCTCAGAGCTGAATGAAGAATGTAGAAATGTCACGGCATCAGATCAGGGAATCTTTTATATGTGTGAAGCAAAGACACATTGGGGAGCAGTCGATGTCAATAAAAGGGTGTTGTAGGTTTCAGTTTCTGCAGAAAGTATGTCTGAAACTTAAAACCCTGTTGTCTCTTTGCCTTCTGCTTCCTGAAGGTGGAGCCAAACCCCCTATCAGATCTCCAAATCTTCTGAAGTTGTTCTTCCTCATACAGCAAAGCCTTAGCGCTCCGGTATTTTTCCTTGCACGACAGAGAAAACGAGAAAGTGGATGTGAGGATTCTGTCTGGACGAGCTGCATTTTGCGCTACGCTCACTCTTTAGACCTAAGACTGTGCCAAAGGAAAAGAAAGGAAATAAAAGAATAAAAAGGGCACTCTCAGTGCTGTTTGCATCGTGTGTGAGGCAGATCTAGTTCCGTAAACTCCCAACAAAAGAAAGTGTTTAAAAAATACTGCTTGTCTCAAATACAAACTCAGGATTTCTGATTCTTGCTCATCGTGCTTCTTTATAATCTCGAACGTACTCATGCTCTGATAATTCTCCATTATACATTTGAATGGCTGCTTTGAAGACTGCAGTGCTCTCTCCGAGAAGCACGGTTCTCAGGCTCTGCAGATGCATATGACACAGCAGAATTTTAGGCAGTATAAAAATTATAAAGATCAGTTTCCATTACTGTAATTACTATATAAATCCTGTCTTTAAGAGGCTTAGAATGGGCCTGTTTAACCTTGGTTTGAGCTGAGGTTTGGTCCAAGTCTGAGAAGTTGAACACCAATTTTTTTTTTTTTTCTTTTCTCTGCAGCATCATAACTTAGTGGGGAGTGGGACAGGGAGGGAGATGGATCTAGCGCATCCTCTGCACTCTGTCTCTGGCAGGGTGGTGGCTGTAGTCGGGCGATACACCTGTCCCCAGCCAACAGCAAGACTAAAGGGGATGTACATCTTGTTACGTGTGAAAAGCACCGTTTCTCCCCTTGGAACCTGTGGCTGCTTCCCTTACACAGCTGTACTCCAGACCAGGTGTGTGAGGCGGCTCGGAGGCAGGCGATCCATAGAGTGCGACTAGGAGCACTCGGGTGAACCGTCAGATCCCACACTCTCTGGAGGGCCGTAGCAGTAATTCCCGTCTTTTGCGTCATGTGCACCACCTTGGTGAAAGTGAAAGTGTTGGCTGCCCTGGTGCTTCCTTTTCGGGTACCTGAGATGCCAGGAGCTGCCTGCAGCTGCCTTTCAGGTCAAAGCATTCAAAGATGAGAAAGACGTTGGCAGCACCGTATGCAGAGGTTGGGGATATCCTGCTCCGTTGCTTCAGCATGCCAGACTCTTAGCTGTAGGCCAGAGAGCAGCTTTGATATGGATAGCCATTACTTGCTCAAAAGAAAGTCTGGCACAGCATTTTCCATGTCATGAACCTGTTCCACGGCGGGTGCTTTGCCCCCTAGTCAGTAGAGCTGTAGGAATGAATTTATTAATGTATTCTGTTTCCTTTACACAGGGTCTTCTTCAAAGTTCCTTGGATTTACCATGGGGAAAACATGGCAAGAACATGTAAGAGGAGATCACTGCCTGCAAAGAACTGACTGAATGTTCACCTTGAGCCTGACGAGACTGCCCACCATATGGATTGTGTTGGCAGAGGCAGAAGCCTGGGGAATGCAGAGGTGGGGGGTAATTTTTAGGCCTTTCATTCCATGGTCCCATTGATTATAACCCTATTAAGAGGATGATGCATGCGACTTTTAAGTTATTTTGTTAACTAAGTGTAAGCAATGGATGTGTCATGCTAACAAACATAATTGCTGGTGTGTCTAATACAGTATGAAAGTACAGTACAGTGAATTTAAAAGGTTGTGGTAATCTAAGAATGTTAAAAGGGAAGTGTGTGCCTGGGGGGCGTGGGGGTTGGGGAGAAAAACGACTTACTTGACATTCACTGTCTTCCTCCCAGCTCCTTTGCTAAAGTAGGAACAGAATCGGAACAAAAAAATGTTTGTTTTACAGCTGTACCAAGTTACGGCGTGGACTCGTGCTCCCCCCCTCCTCTCCCACTTGCATCAAGTACATCCTGTACTTTTGGCAACATGTTGACTGGATATTTAAAAGCTGTGAACTGTTCTGAAAGTTTCACATACTGGGTTATGGGCCATGTGTGTTTGATCAAAATTCAATTACTGCACTGTACCATGCTTGGAAACCTATCATCCCAAGTTATGAAGTATGACGAAATAGGCTAATCTAATTGGTTCAGTATGGGAGCAGTATCAACCAAGCTTGTTATGATAAATAGCTTCCTGTGTTAAAGGTTCTCTAGAGCTTAAGTATCTTGGCTTACCTCCCTCTACAAAATAAGAATAGTGTTCCCTGGGAACAGTTACATCACTGTCCCTCTCCTACATTCACAATTAAAGGTTTGTGGATGTTTTTTCATCTTGCTATTCCTTGAATAGATAAACCGTGGCTATCTATCTACCCCATTACCCACTTCCACCTCCTTCCCCTTTCCTCAGGTTAGTTCATGTCATGCTTACAGTGAGCCTGCTTGTTCTGTTTCAGGGCTAGGTAAGGCAAGCTTGACCAGGGTGCCAAACCCCCCCAGGACTGGAGGCTGGGGTTTGTGTGCTGGTGTGTCAGCACATGAGACATGTCTGTTTGGACAAAAGTTTGGAATTTCTGATGTCAAATTAAACGTGGAAGCACTTTAATCTTTCTAAGCATCTAATAAAGGAACTTTTGTATAGTGAATTTTGTACCTATGGATGTGCGATTATCTTCTTGAAACTGAAATTTTATTTCAGCAGTAGTCAAATGCAAATCCAGTGTGCAAGTACTGGATTATGACTAGGGAAGGACTATGTTCTAAGCCTGGATTTGTAGTCACTAAATTTGTCGCTAAGACAGTGAGCTGTCTCCCATGAGATGATACTGGCTACGTGATTTTATCTGGTCCATCTTTGGCAAGAAGTACTTAGCTTGGATTTTGATGTCACAGTAATAGACAGTGTCAAGGAAAAAAAAAAAAAAAACATGGAAAAGTGGCTCCTTATCCTCTGGCCATTCAATTTTTTCCTTTCTTGAACCATACCCCCATGTGCCTCTTAACTCAGAAATCCCCTTCAGGCAAAATAATTGTGTGATGATCATTTTACAAAGACATAAGGTAGGCCTGATATTGCAAGGGCCTTTGACATTGGTGAAATTTCTCCCGAGAATAAAGTTACTCACTTCCTTAAGGGTTGGTAGGATGACTCCTTATGCAAGTGAGTCTTCGTATTAGCTCCAAGACTGCCTAATACCTGGATTAAGCCTGTATGGTGATTAATGCCTATTTACTATATCTGTTGTCCCGCCGCATTTTGCTCTTCAGCCTTGATTAAGCCCTTTGCTTTACCATTTAAAATGTCCTGCTTAACCTTCTGCTTACAAATGTACACAGTGCTGAGGTCTGCATTTTTAACTAGAGCAAGTTCTACCATAAATAATAGCATTTAATTTTAAAGTGCAACAGCTACAGTCACCACTTGATTAAATGACAAAGCACAGCAATAGCAAACTGGAGAACATAGACTTTTTCCCAACAAATGTCTACATCCACATAAGAGAAAAAATATACCTTCCTGCTGCTGATTAGCACTTTCTGTGAGTTCTTTATTTTACATGTTTATAGAAAATTATTACCAAAAGAGCCTAAACAGTGACTCTCTGCTATTTCCCCAAATATCTTTTGAAGGAGATAAACTAGATTAATCTCTCTTTATAAAGTTCCCACAAGAAAGCTCACAGACACAGTAGCTTTACCTTCAAAAATAGAATGTGACTGTAGGCACTTATGCTAATCTCTTTTTTGGCAAATCAGCTTTTTTGTATTGAATCTTGCTTGATTGAATAGCACTGGAGCTGCCAGAGTAAATGCTATTATCAATGTACAGTAATTAAGGAAATAGTCCTTGTCACTCCAACAGTGTCCAGGCAGTGCCTTCTGTAATAAAGTTAGAAGATAAAGAAATCTCTTCAAGGTGTAGATACTGGACTGGGGGAGCTCTTGACATGCAGTAAAATAATGCAGTGTAGAATCACAGGTGATGGGGAAAAGCATAAATACCCGTGGAATTCATGCTAAATGCATGTTTGACACTAAATGTCTAACTAGATGCTCAGCACTAAAACACATAATTGTTTAATTTGTCATGTAATTTCCTGACTCAGGGCCGTTGAGCATCTCCCAGTCTCCACCCTCAAAAAATGTGTGTGAGGGAGAGGAGGGGGGAGACCCTTCCATCATTCAGCCACTTCAAAGATCTTTTCCCCCTTCAGGCAGCAGCCTGCACAAACGATAAACCTTGCTTTAAGATCAGCAGAACCGGGCTCTGCCAAATCCATTTGGGGAGAGAATTTCAGTAAAAAGGACTTGTCATTCCTTCCCCCGCCCTTCCGTTTCACTTGAAACTTTACAGCCTAGCAGTACTTTGGCGGATCGCAGTTGTTCCTGCAGCACCCAAAGAGAGAGATCCCCCAAGCAGAGAGAGGAAAAGCTTTGGACATCTTCTGTGTTATAACCTTATCGCATGCACCAAGAAATGTAAAATGTGGTAAAGTGGGGTAATTCACAGATACCAGAAATGCCGCTTAATAAGCAGAGAACCCTGATCTGTGCTGCCAGAGTTTTCTCAGTGCTGCTCAGCTGCAGCCCTGCGTAGAGATCGTTGCAGTAAACTGCTCTGGCCTAAGACGTGCTGAGGTCTGCATTTGGTAGCAAAGATCTTTTGTCCAGCGAAGGTACAGGCAGAAGGTATGTTGTTTAATGGGCAATAAATAACAAGGGAAGGTATTTAATCAAGTGTGTCGGGAAGTACTGCTCGCACAAAAATACACGCATTTCAAAAGGTACAGCTGGGGAAGTGAACGCTCAAAGGGATGTCAGGGAAAGGCGAAAGAGTCCATAGCGAGCCTGCTAAATTTCATCCCGCTACTTATAAGACGCATGCGGAAGGATTCTGGCCCCTATACTGCTTTTCCCCAGCAGCCTATGTCTTATCTAAACTCTGTATAATAATCTTCATATTTCATAAATCTGGCGGTTTTTCTCAGGCGTATGTTACTGGGGATTTTAACATTCCCTGCAACGCTCCGTTTTAATGCATTGACATTCTGAAGGCTGGGCATCGTAACCTCTCCATTAAATCTTTGACACAATGAAGTGTCTTCTAAATAAAATAATTCAGAGGGATCGATCCAGTGAACTTCAGGGTGCACCTTTTCAATTATTTTTTAAAGATGGAAGTGTTTTGTGCATATTGAGTGCTAGATTTGTGGGACTGGGAGGGAGAGGACTCATGTCTTGAGAGTAGACGTGAGCTCCGCTCCAGCAGGAGCTTACAGAAACGCTCGGAGGGGAGTGAGCACGCGAGCCGTTCCCGTGCTTCCAGCATGACTCCGAACTTGGCTTTGCTGGATCTGGGCCTCTTTTCTGTTGTATGTAAAACATTAATGTCCTATATATTGTTCCAAAGGATTTGGTTTTATCCCTAGCTCAACCTTCAGAACTGTCCGCTTGAATCTGAGCAGAAGTGCTCTGGTCAGAATTAAAAAAAATGATAGCCCAGGCAGCGGGTTTTTTAATTGAGGCATGCCAAATACCAAAGGCAGATGCTTTTTCATTCTGTAGCTCCTGGATACGCGGTCTACTTTTCGGTTTCAAGGACAAAGGAAACACTTATGCAATTAGATGAGGCATGAGATTGTGACATACGGGCTCTTTCCTTAAGTAAAAAAATGTTGGAAAAAGATATTTGACCCTAAGTCAATAAAGGCTATTAAAATAATGAATACTCCATAAATCCAACCGTATACACAGCCCGTGTCCAGAGGCACACTGTTTTTGTCACTGAGAAGGCTGCGAGACCGCCCAGCATAGAGCCCCATGCGCCTCACTCGTCCCAGGCACATTTTGAAGGCCTTACTTTTAAAACGGGGTATACAAAAGCGTAAGTAAGTCGATTAAACTGCGAGGCAGCCTTCTGCTATCTTCTCCCGTCTGACATCTCTATCGAGTCAGCTTGGATGATACCAGACATGATCTGGCTGTCAGAACGGCTGAACTTCCCCCATGCGCTCAGCAAAGACGAGGGAACCTCTTACGAGGCTCGGAGGAGCCGATTTTTTAACAGGAACGTGGCTTGCCCAAGGTAATGCGGCTTTTGTCTGCTGTCAGGAGGAAATGGTTAATGCTTTTTGCATGTCGCACCTGAATCTTAAGCGTCCTAGAAGCACCCTTGAATTTCTGCACGAGGAGCATCACACATCTTTACAGAGTCCCAGAATCACAGAATCATTAAGGTTGGAAAAGACCTTTAAGATCATCAAGTCTGACCACCAGCTTCCTTTGCCGGAAGCTGGATGCGTCGGGGTCTGCATCGTTTCGCTCCCTGTATCTGGAGATGGGGGCAATAGTTAAACTTCAAAATAATTACAGCTCTTCTGTTTCCAGCCTCGGAGCCGTGATGTGTTTAGTTTAGTCTTAACAGTTTACCAGGCAGCTGGAACTGTTGACTGGTAACTGCTGCGAGCTTCTGATCCTCCAGAAGAGTGAAGAGCCTCCTCCGTCCTCCGCCTCTTGTTCGTGCAGTTTGCTTTGCCGAAATTATTGAAATTACTGTTATCGACACTGCGCGGAGGACTTGAGTCTCAGGTGCTGCAAATTAACATTGCCTGTTTAATTACATCAGTTTACAATCTGATCTGCTCTCCATCCTTTTTCGTGTAGTGTTGCTTAAAGCAAAATTGCAATCTGATCAAACTGCGTGTACGGCTGAGCGATACTGGAACAAATGGAAGTGACTGCAAAAATTGCTCTTTTTCTCCCAGCCAGGCCCAGCTGCCATTTTGATTTCCCTCCACCTTGGTGGCTGTCTCTGCACCCTTGCAATGTTCATCCTGCCATATGCTGTCGCAGAGTCATTAGTTACGTATGTCATCTCATGATGTCCCAGGCCATGGTGTTCTTGGTGACGGCTCAGGCTGCCCGGACCCCGGTGATGCTGGCCAAGAAGCAGCACTCCTTGAACCCCTCCCAGCCCCAGCTGCAGCGCCGATCGGGCTGGAAGCTGCGTCTGCGCCCGTTGGCGAGGTCCCAGCGACGGGCGGTCGCGGCATGGCCGCACCGAGAGCGGCAACGCCAATCCCCACCGGTGGGCACCCCCTGGAGACGCAGGGGACGGGGCAGCAGGAGGGACCCTTCACGGGGCGGCTGGAGGTGCAGCTGAAGGGGTGACACTTCCCTTGTCTGCGGGGCCAGCAGCGTCTCGGGGCGTATTGCCGGCCCGCTCCATCCCAGCGTCCGAAGCAACGCGCGGGGCTGCCCTTCCTCCTGCCGCCCACAGAGCCGACAGCACCTGAAACGCTGCCGAGCCTCCCCCGGACCCCTCTCCCCCAGGCGCCAAAGGTCACTGAAACAAGCCCTGCCCGCAGTGATGCTGGGAGCCGAGGTGGGTGGCGTGGCTTGACTTCAGGGGCCAAGTCAGCACTCTCGCCGACGAGCTAAAACCTTGCGTAATCACGTTGCTGCTGCTTCCCCGTAAGAGAGCTTGTACAGAACTCTCCATTTCTGCGGTCTGCACGCCCATGAAAACCATCCGGAGCACAGTGAGGTGAGGAAGAAACACCATGAATCTTCATCACATGGGTATTTCTGGCACAGTTGACATCGTGACTACGTCCCTGGTGAGGAGGAGCAATAGATACCCTCTGCAAAGCTCGTATTGCGATGGGTGGGAGGGAAGAGCGACCCAAAAGGTGTCACACTCTGGAAACCCGACCAGGAAAGAAGGATCCACAACTAACAAGATGGGTAAGGGAGTCTCTGGGTCTTAGCAAAGCCCTTTGATTATCATAAAAAGAAAGCAGGTGCCAAGCAGTTTTAAAGCACCCCACGTATTATCGATGATTTTTCTGTTGATAGGGAGAATTCAAAGGGGTGCTATTAGCATTCTGGGCGGAGAGGGAGCAGATCTATAGCATGGCTCTCAATAAGTACATTGCTGCAGTAAACTTCTTTAGCACTTTGCAATTCACATCTGATCTCTGCTGACCTTTTTTTTCTCCTAATTAAACCTTTCGCTTGCAAGTGAACCATTTTCTACATCAAACTGGTATATGGCAACGGAGGAAATCCTACCCGCGATTTATAGGAGTTGCCGGTGACCTAACTGTCTATCACAACCTTTCCTAATTGATCTCTCTTTGAATTAAATTTGACCAATTACTTTCTCCTAGGTGAACAAAGATGAGACTATCCTTAAAAGCCGTTGTGCCAACAGCAGGTAACAAAGCCGGGTGTATGTGGTGGGTGGAAGATAACAATCCATTTTGTGCACGTAGTGGGAAAGGTGAAGGCCAACTGCCTCCAGCACCCAAAACCTCTGTTACCTCAACCAGCCATTTTCCCGGAGCGGTGTTTGTTTGAAGAAACTGGTTTTGAAGGGGCGAGCATGGGTGTGACTGCTGCTCTTGCAAGCTCTTCCACACAGAGGGAACGCAAGCCTGCTCTGTTTTTGGAGCCGGATGACCAAACAAACCTCCTCCAGGTTGCTCATGCCCCACGGTCCTCTTCCAGCACTCTGAAGTCCCTTTCCAGAGCACCATCCAAGAAGAAATCCCGCAAATCGTGAACCAGCTGTGCCTCCTCTCATGATGAGGACTTAGACAGGGAATGAAATATCCGAGATGGGCGTAACATCATGATGTTGAACTGCTGACCTCGAGTTAAACGCACTCCTGGCTGCACTGTGTACTGCTTCACGTACCCAGATGAATGCCTTACCCTTCCCTGTAGCTGAACCGCGGGAGTTTGGCTTGGGGCAGCGGAGAGGGACCCTTGGCTCGACTGGATGGAGAGAAGCCGGAGCTGCACCACCCGGCAGCGACACAGAGGGAGTTAAATCAGTCTGGTCCATTAAAAAGTCATGAGTCTCACCTCAAAATCCTTTTCAGAAGTATATTTTACCCGATTTTCCTTTGTCTCCTGGCTCTGCCGCCGGAGCACCCGAATGCTGCGTCCTCTGTGGGCAGCGCAGGGCATGCGTTGACTGGGAGGAGGCTCTTCACTCTTCTGGAGGATCAGAAGCTCACCCTTTGCCTTTTAAAGAATTGCCCTCAGCTATTTCGTCCTCCTATGCATCAGACAATAACTGAGCTAGACAACACCAACCTTCCTTCGGAAAGAAAACAAAAACCCCACCTTAAACACCTCCAAAACGGTGCAAAAATATTATTCAGAAATAAGGAAAACCTCCCCAAACCCCAGTTCTGGGGCTGTAAAGGTGGGGGATCACAGCCCCATGACATGGGCTCTCAACTGGGGAAGCATCCCAGCTGAGAAAATGTGGGGAAAATGCTGGGAAAATGGCTTTTTCTTCATCCACGTGGGTTGTGGGAGGGCTCTGGTGTGGGGTGCCGAGGGAAGAGGGGACCTTTAGGAAGATTTTTGCGTGGGATCTTTGTATTGTCCCTCCTGTCCTTTTTTAATAAGGAAAAATCAACCCATTTCCCTGCGTGGAGAAACTGAGGCTGCTTGGCACCCCTGAGGATGGGGCAAGGGAGGCCTGGGGGTTCCCCCCTAAGGTGCATGTTTCCTAAATAAAAACCCACCGTGTGCCCCGTCGGGGTGTTCCTCAAGCCACAGACCTCCCCTTTGGGGTCCCCTTGGCACCCCCGGCCGGGCTGAGAGGTGCCCGTGCCCCCCAGCCGAGCCCCTGGCGTTTCGCAGGCTGCATCCCCGCCGCTCACCGCACGATCCCCGTCGGCAGCCGCCTCGGTTCGGGAGGTTAAAAGTTATTAACTGAAAATCAATCGAAATAAAAAGAATCCCATCTGCCGCAGTACACAACTCACTCCGCCCCCCCAGCCCCTACAGCCTTCCCCGCACTGCAGGAAACCGAGCCGCAGCGCCCGGCCATGGCTGCGCAGCGCCCGGCCGGCCCGGATCTCATGAAATATTAAAGCTTTGGAGGCGAAATGGCTAGTGACAAATAGCTGGACGTGGAGCAAACGAACAGTGCCATTCCTCACACGCCTGTCCCGGCGCCGGGGTTGCCAAGCGCCGCTGTGCCGGCACACACCGTACGGCGCGCGGGGATGGCGGCGAGGAAAGTTTGCCGAGCCGCCGCCAGCCACGTGAGCGAACTTGGGAGATGAATATTCCTCTCCTTCCGCCAGCCCCTTGCAAGCGGACTGGAGAGAAAGAAAGAAAGAAAAGGAGGAGGAAAAAAAATAAGAAAGCAAAAAAAACCACCAAAAAAACCCCAAATCCCTGGCAATATCCAGCAAAAGGACAAAATAATGAGAAAGCGATGAATCATGGTGCTTTCCCGTATGCCGTACAAAGGGCCTTGCTCGCCCCGGGAGCTGCCGGAGCAGCGTGCGTTGGCTGCGTGAAATAAAAAGCATCCTTGGGGGGAAAAAAAGTCTGTCGTAAAGTAATTTAATTCTGGCCAATTAGCTGGGTAAAAGCTTTATTTTCTAGAAAAGCGATTAAAATGTGTAACATGGGTAATTTAAGAGAATATTATAGTTCATAAGGGCTGGGGGGTGCTGGCACCCATCGGGGAGGGCAGAGGCTGGCTCCCCCCTGGGCGCTGGCCACCAGCCACCACCGAGATGCCCGGAGAGGTCTCAGCCCAAATACCCCGGTGGTGCTGACAGAGAAGCTCCCAAAGCCAGGCTGTGAGCAAGGCACAGTGCCCTTGGGGGGACCTGCCCCCTCCAGGCAAGGTGTCCCTGCACCCCCCTGGCTTTTCCGATAACTTATGATTTTCCCAAATCAGAGCCAACTCCGTTTTTCTTAAATATTTGCTAATATTTACCTACTAATATTTAATATTAAGTGAAGAAGAGGCAGAAGCGGTGACCTGGGCCAGGCTGGGCTCACCATGAGGGCAACAGCAGCACGTCCTGATGGCTCTTACGTGAGGACAAATTGTGAAACAAAATACATATTCCCATATACCTGGAAATACGCAGCCAGAGGGACCCCCGCACCTTCCCTGCCACGGGGAGCTCCCAGAGCATCGCTGTGTTTCCACTAACAGGAGCCATTAGCTCACCAGGAGCAAACAGGGAAGAAAAAAGAGGGGCCAGAAATTAAATACAAATGAATATTTTATTAAAATGGACAGTTAAGAAGAGGTCATCCATGGTTTTGGCCACCAATGGAAGCAGCCCAACACCATTTCACAGAATCACAGAATCATTAAAGTTGGAAAAGACCTTTAAGATCATCAAGTCCAGCCATCAACCCAACACCACTGTGCCCACTAAAACCATGTCCTGAAGTGCCACATCCACACGTTTTTTGAACACTTCCAGTGATGGTGACTCCACCACCTCCCTGGGCAGCCTGTCCCAATGCTTGACCACTCTCTTGGTGAAGAAATTTTTCCTAATATCCAGTCTAAACCTCCCCTGGTGCAACTTGAGGCCATTTCCTCTCGTTCTATCGCTGGTTACTTGGGAGAAGAGACCAACACCCCCCTTGCCACAACCCCCTTTCAGGTAGTTGTAGAGAGCGATGAGGGCTCCCCTCAGCCTCCTCTTCTCCAGACTGAACACCCCCAGTTCCCTCAGACGCTCCTCATAAGACTTGTGCTCCAGACCCCTCCCCAGCTCCGTTGCCCTTCTCTGGACACGCTTGAGCACCTCAACGTCCTTCTTGTAGTGAGGGGCCCAAAACTGAACACAGGATTTGAGGTGCGGCCTCACCAGTGCCCAGTACAGGGGCACGATCCCTGCCCTGCTCCTGCTGGCCACACTATTCCTGATACAGGCCAGGACGCTGTTGGCCTTCTTGGCCACCTGGGCACACTGCTGGCTCATGTTCAGCCACCTGTCAACCAGCACCCCCAGGTCCCTTTCCTCTGGGCAGCTCTCCAGCCACTCCTCCCCAAGCCTGGAGCGTTGCATGGGGTTGTTGTGACCCAAGTGCAGGATCCAGCACTTGGCCTTGTTGAACCTCATACAGTTGACCTTGGCCCATTGATCCAGACTGTCCAGAGGAGATTTTCTACCAGCACGGAGGGTTCCAGCACGACAGCAAAGAGAGTGGATACCATCACCCCTGCTGTCCTCTGCCAAAACACAGAAACGATGGTTTCCTTGCAGCCGGAGCCGCTGCATCCTCCCCGACACCTCTCCAGCCCAAGCCTGCTGCCTCAGTACGTATTAAGATGAATTATGTAGGTCACTGTGTAAAAACAAATGGTGTGTAGATGCATGCAAATATTCAAAAGCAGAACTCAAAGAAAATCTACATCGCAGCCAGAAGATGAAGGAGGGAGTGCAGAAAATGTCAGCTGCCTTATAATGCCACCCCGAAGGACCTTAAGGGGTTCTGGCAGACCTCGTTAGTGCCTCAAAGTGCAATGAGATCCTCCCATACGCAGAGCAAAATTAGTTACCAGGATCTTTCCTCTGGCAGAGTAATTGGTAGGGGTCTGTTTCACCTGGGAGGAGTGATGCTCTGGGCAAAAACATCACCTTTTTTTGAGATTTGCTTTCCAGGCGTTCAGGTGAACTTCAGCAACTGGAAATCATAGAATCATAGACTCCTTGAGGTTGGAAAAGACCTTTAGGATCATCAAGTCCATCCGCTAACCCAGCACCGCCAAGTTCCCCACTAAACCATGTCCACACGCGCCACATCTGCGCGTCTTTTCTGTACCTCCAGGGGTGGTGACTCCACCGCGTCCCTGGACAGCCTGTTCCGATGCCTGACAACCCTTTCGGTGAAGAATTTTTTTCCTAATATCCAATCTGAACCTCCCCTGGGGCAAATCCTCCCGTCTGGATGTTTCCGGCTGCTCCAGCATGGCCATGGCCAGGTTTGCCCCTGGCCGGTGGAGCAGACCCCAACCCAGTCCCTTCCCAGCCCCAGAGAACGGTCCCTTCGTAGGCACAAGGGCTTTAGAGGCAGCCCAGGGGCCATTCCTCTCCCTCCTTAGCCAGAAAATAATGACAAGCCCCGTTCCCTTACGTTTTGGCGGGGTCTTGCCGCTGCCCGGCGAGGCCGCGGCGCCTCGAGCTGCGGCTGGAGGGAGGAGCTGGCCCCACGCCTGGCTCCCGCCGCGGACGCACCGAAGGCTGCGCGTCCTTCGTCTGGCACTTCTGAGCTGTGATTGCAACAGCCTGAGCTACCACACAGCTTCATGTGCCGATATTTCATGACATTTTATGTACATAATCTGCATATATTATTTTTAGCAAACTTTCTCCCTGGGACAGCCTCATGTGTGCCACATCTTGTTTCCATGAGCATGTGCTGCAGTTGGGAGCGGTTTGCGTGGTTTTTTTTTCTTCTTTTTTAGTTTTCTTTTCCCCCATCAAGGCTGGGTTTTGAATTGCAGAAGCAACACATACAACATGGTTTTTTTTCTTTCTTTTCAAGAGGCTGCTTTAGAGGGGGAAAAAAACCCCAAAACCAAAGGCGAGCGAGGTGGCCCAGCTTCTGTTTCCAGGCATTTCCTCGCTTGGGATGCTCTGGGGTGAGTTTCCATCACCCCAAAAAAGAAACGGCGTCCTTCTTGGGTGGAAATAGCAGCGTTCTCGGTGCAAATAGCATTGTTCTTGTGGAAATAGCATCATTCTTGGTGGTAATAGCATCATTCTTGGTGGAAATAGCATCGTTCTTGGGTATTTTGGGAGCAAGACAATTCTTCGGTCTTTGCTGGAAAATGTTCGCTGTGGCTCGCGGGGCTGCCGGCACGTGCGGGGCTGCAGCTCGCCTTGTGCTGTTGGGTGTTTTTGGGGAGCCGTGGCTCCGAGCCGCGCGCGTGCGTGGGAGGTGCAGCTCTCGCCCGGAGGCTCCAGTCCCTTGGGGGGCGGGAAATCCCAAACTTTGAAACTTAGGTCTGCCTTGAACGTTTGGTGGAGAAAATGTTCCCTAAGAAAAAATGGTGTTTTGTCAAACTCAAAGCATTTCTGGAAACTTACTGGTAGAAACACGAACGCTGGCCCTGGGAGGACACCTTCCCATGGGGGGTTGCCGGCCTGTGCATGGGGGAGGTGGTCCATGTGGAGAGAAGGTGGTCCATGGGGGACGAGGGGGTCCATGTTCAGAGGCTTTTTGAGAGCCACAGCTGACCAGGACCTTGGGGTTCCCACTTGTGCTGGACGTCAGCAGCTCGTGGGCTTCGCCGGCGAGGTCTCTGCTCCAGCGCGCAACCAGACGGGCGCTTCTGCTGCGCCGAACCGCCGCCCGTCCCGCCGGCCGCGGCGCTGCCCGTCCCCTCGCGCGGGGAGAGTTTGTAAAACGCAGGAGAAGAATTTGTTTAATTTGGCGTCTCGCTTGGCCCCGGGGTGGGGGGAACAACGCGACGGACGGCACCGTCCTGGCTCCTCCGCTCCCGCCCGCGCCCGACGTCCCCCCCCGCGACGCGGGGACGCACGGCGCGACGCCAAAGGGCACCGCGAGGTATCCGTGTCCCCGGTCCTGGAGTGACGAAACCCCCTTTTTCCCAGTCCTCGCTGTGTACTAATGAAGAAATAAAATAAACATTTGGTAACGAATCCAGCATATGGTTGTTGTTTGCTGCAAGGGCAGGGGAAAACATCGCTCCGTAACGTGGCGAAAAGGCTGCAGCTGCGATATCGCATTACAGCGCCGCGCTTTATTTAATAAAGACTCGTTCTGCCAGCCTTAACCAAATTTTTCCTCCCCCCCCCCCGCCCCAGCCCCCAGAGGTGGTTTTGGTGCCTTCTGCCGCGATGGCCGCGGCGGGGTCGCATGTGCCCTTCGTTAGCCGAGGAATCTGCTTTCAATTCCGGCCCTTCAGATTGTATTTTCGCAGCGACTCATTAGTCACCAAACGCTGACAAGCCGCTGTACGTGTGCCATCTCCCGCATTGTTTATATGCAAGTGCAGTGACGAAAATGATTTATTTGGGATTTAATTAAAATTTGTGGATAGACCAGTGATTTTTAGCAGTGCCGTTTCTAATTTGTGGTCGCGGGGCGAAAAAAGAAATTTAAAAAAAAAAAATAAAAAAAAAATCAGTAACTTTACAGCATTTATATTTTTAGGGTTACCTCAGCTCCCGGCCCACGCGCAGCCCGGCCAGGGGCCGCGTGCCCGCCGGCGGCTCCCGGGCAAGGCGCGCGCCTGGGATCACCGCGGCGGGAAAAGCGACGTCCCGCGCGTTCGGCGCCAGCGGCGCGAGCCCCCGGCGCACGCCGGCCGGCGGCAGCGTACGGGCAGGTCTGCAACCGCACGCGCAGCGTCCCCGCGGCGCGCGCGAGGACGGCGGGTGACGCCGGGAGGCGGCCGAGCCCCGCGGCCCCCGCCGGCCGGACCGGTGGCTCGTCGTTTGCGAGCAGAAGTTGCCAGCACCCGCTCCACACGAGGACGCTCCTCCGTCCCCGCGGGGCCCGGCCGCCGCGGCGCGCCGCGCCGCCCGCCGCAACGGCCGTTTCTCTCGCCGGTAACTTGTTCGTCACTCTCAAAGAATGAGCGGGAGCGGGAGGACGGGGCGGGGGGGCGGGGAGAAGCGAGCTGGTCAAGCTCCGGGGCCATCGCGGCCCCCCACGCCGCGCGGGACCCCCCGAGGGGCCTCCCCGGGCGAGGCGCGACGCGACGCTCGCGCCGGAGCCAGGTTTTCTTGCTGCTCGTGACGTCAAGCTGCGTTTTTGTGAGGTGCAGTGAAGCGCCGAGAGACTAAACTCGTGCCCCCCCCCCCCCATCATGAACGCCAGGAGCCTTTCTTGGCCTAATACCATGGCGCGGAGAAATCCCCGCTATTGCCTGACGTAAATATGTATTAATTAACGCACTTCGGAGATGCAGAGTATTGGCCTGACGGCCGTAATGGCTCTTCCTGAGCAATTACAATCTATCATACAGCTACATATTTCGGGAGGGTTTTTTTTTTTTGGAGGCACGTTATTGACCCGAGGGCCCAGGCGGTTTCCTCCCCCGCACAGACCCTTCCTGCCCCGGGGCTCGCATCCTTCCCGGGGAAATCGTTAGAGGGGGAGGCCCTAAATCCCTTAATTTTACCAAATACAAAGTATTTCATCCTGCCCCGTCCCCACCACGAACCTCCTCTCCCGCTCCCCGTCGCCGAGGGCACTTTCGAGACTTCCCGCCGCCCGCAGACCCCGGGAAACACCCGGAGCCAAATATTTATATATAAAAGAAAAACTTTGTGCTTTCCAGTGGTGGAAACCCTTCTCAAATAAGGCATCCGTCTCCCGAGACTTACACCTTCTAATTCAATTTTCCCCTAAATCAAACAGTGTATTAATCCCCAATGGAAAACACGTTCCAGTTGCACAAACAATATTGAAATGGTATAATGGGGACATCTTTTATAAATACTTCTGACAAATCCTGAAAAACCCCGAATGTGTGGGCTATAATTAATGGAAATGCCAAGTGCCAGCTAACCAGGAAAACTCCAGCGTCATAAATCTGCCCTGAGCTTTCTCACACATGCTGATGGATGGGGACTCGCAGCTTAAATATTTAACAATCAATAATTCAAATACCTATCCTACCCTATTAAATTTGTCACATTTATTTATAAATGCAACATCCAGCTGAAGTTTCTGTAAAACTTGTGCATCTTCCACCCAGTAACAAAAAGCAGCGTTTTGGAAGAAGAGCGTTTCTTGAGCTTTGGAAAGAAAAAAAAGGACACTGAAATTTCTGTGGGGAAATAATGAACAATGCGGGGGGATTACACCCCATACAACCAAATAGTTGGCCCCGTCTCCTTCATCCTAATAGGTTCGGATAATGCAATGTGCAGGCAGGTGGTGTGTCGTATGAATCACATTTATAGGAACATTTTCCAATTTCTTCGCCGCCCAAGGCGGGGAGCTGCCGTTCATCCTCCGTAGCTGAATATTTCTTGGGCATGGGGTGGGCTGCGGCCCCTGCCCGCGCGTCGCTGCCTGGCCCGAGCCAGCAGTGCAAAACAGTGAAACCCTGGAGAAGGGGTTGGGTTTGGGTCTGACCTGAACCGCGGCGACACTTCGCTTTGCCCCGTGGGAGGGAAGAGTGAGACAGAGGTAAATACATGCTGGGTCCAGTGCTGGCGAGGAGAGGCCATTCACTGGCTTATTATTATTATTATTAATAATAATAATTATGATGATAGATCTTGGCAGTGTGCAGCACCAGCAGCCTGACTCTGTATTTCAAAGATTTTTTTGGGTAAACGAGGACGATTGCACGGTTTATCAGGTGACCCCTTTCCTTCCCGATAAAAATAACACCGGGGAAAGCTAGGCTCCGCTTCCATCTGTCCGGGGGAGCAGGAGGTGGCTCAGAGCATCCCGACGGCCGCTGGAGACTCAGCCACGCCTGCGGCCCCCGCAGCATCATTTACTTTAAAGGAGCCCCAAAACTGACCCAAAGGTCATGAAACTCCTGGAGCCAAATATCCGGCAGGATTTTAAAGAAACGTGGAGCTGCCTATGGGTAAGGGAGGTGAGGGGTGCCAGCCGTGGCGCCCATCCCCCCGTCCCCCCATTTCCCCATCCCCGCTGGCGCACGCCTGTGGGCCCAAGCGCGAGTTACGGTGGCATAAATCTCCGTCGCAAATTTATTGCCATAATTTATCAGCTCATGCTGCTGAATGGCCAAGCAGTTAATTTTAAAATGAAGTGGTGCTATTTTCATTAATACCCTTGTGCTAACTACCTATCAAAACACGCAGAGGCAATTAATACCATGTTGCTGAAGTACTGAACCAATAAATATTTCCAGTCTTGGCTTGTCTTCGGCAGATAAAAGACATCGGACGAACCCACCGCCGTGGTAACGCTCCCCAAGTCTCTCTCCTGTCGCACCATCGAGAACATTTACATTTAAGGACGAGATTAAAGTAGCCAGATCTGCCAGTAACAGGAAAAAGGCCGTTGCTTCCTGACGTGTGAGTAATCCCTTCAGGAGACCTGTGCAATAACAATCAGCTTGCGAGAAGATTGAAAATTTCTGAAGATTCTGTGTCGGCGACACAGAAGCGATTTGTCACGGTCCGCATTTGGGGAAAGAAAGGCAGAAACGCCCAACGTGTCGAAAGTCGGTGTAAATACTTTGTCACCACCGCGCTCACGGCCACTTCATCACCCGCCACGCTACAGAGCATCCCTTTCGAGGGGAAAAAGGGCTCGCCTGCGGAGGTTGGCGCTTAGGGCCGGAACGGGGTTTTCAGCCCCTATTTCTTCCATTGACAAAAAATCAAAGGGTGAGAAATGAAACCTCACTAAAAGAGGGAGCGCCGAGGCGGCAGGCTTCTCACCCGCGCACCGTGCCGTGCACCTTTTGGACGGGCTTCGCGCCGTGCGCGTCTCCCTGTAAGCACGTCCCGTCGCTGCTCCCTCCGAGGCAGAGCAACAAAGCGCTCGCTTTTCTCTGCGTAACCACCACTCCGTGCTTTCTCCGCCCAAAGTTTTTACTTTTCTGTCAGCGGGCTATTGCGTATTCTTCTGGCGTCCCAAGGCAAGCTGAGACGTTTTGATAGCAATAAATAATAAATGGGATTTATTTCCTTAGATGCTGATGGAGACCTTTTCTTCCACAGGAAGAAAGCAAGCAAGAAAGAATGAAATAAAAGGTGCAAGAAAAGGAGCAAGAAAGCGGGAGATGGTGCCCAAGCCCCGACCCCGTGCATGCCTGCTGCCAGCACGGCTTTCGTCCCACGTAGGGCAGGGGCCGGCCGCCCTCCTGGAGCCCCCCATGGTTCCTTCACTGAATCCCAGGGCAGCCTCAGCCCAACGGCCTTGATAAGAAAGGGTATAAATAAATCATAGTGAATGACTTTTGTAGGAGGGAGGCGACGGCCAAGAGCGCAGGGGCAGGGGCCGAGTGTGAGGAAGGGGGAGTGTGAAGCTGCTGTCAGAGCGCACAGCAGCGGCCGCCTTGGCCGCAGACGGGGCGATGGGGAGAAACCTTCCCCGTGTAGGGTAACTGCACTTTTTTTTTTTTTAAAAGCATGTTTTCACGTTTCTGTGTGTATTTGTGCAGCGATGGGCAGGGGTGGGTCCCTGTCCCTCCCTTCCACCCCTGCACGCCCTGTGATCACCGCCGCTGCCTGGAGGAAGCATCCAGCTCCCACCGTGCCATGGGGCGGGCTGGCCCACACCTGGGCTCCTTTCCAAGCCTTCAGATGAGCACCGCCACCATTTAGGCTCGTTTGTGCAGCCTTGAGATGAGCTTTCTGCCCGGCAGCGGGAGCCCTGCCCTCCTCCTTGCCCGCCTCCTCCCGGGGCTCACAGAGCAAAAGGGGGCAAACGCCGCTGGCGAGCCCCAGCTTGGGGCACTGTCTTTTCTGCGAGGGCAGATTTGGCTTTTCCTTAACGTCTTGTCCCCTTCACGAGAAAAAAATCTAAATTGAATGGGCTCCGACCTGTCCTCAGCTGCCACGCCGTCCATCGGCGCCCGCAGGTGCCGCTTCCGAAGCAGCGACCAGGACGCAGCTGAGGGGCACGGATGGGGCCCCCGAGGAGAAGTGACATTAGAGCTGTGCCCAGCGCAAACCTCCCGTCCTGGCTTTGTAGCCTAAACCGAAACTATGTGGAGGTGTGAGAAAGGAAATACCAGTGGTTTATGAGCATCGGGCAACTATTTGTTAGACAACACTCATTTCCCCTCAAATAAAATGGAAGCGCTGGTGTTGCAGCTGGTGCTGCCCCGGGAAGGGCTGGGTGCCGCGGTGGTCCCTGTCTCCGGTCCCCAAGGCCACGCGGCGGAGCTGCACCAGCCCTTGCCTCGCCTCAGCCTCCACGCCAGCTTTTAGGTACAAAACAGGCGGAATGGCTTAAGTGCAAAAAAATGCCTTGCTGTAAATACGTTTCGGCACCTATCTTTTAAGGAAAAGGTGTCGCACAGTGAAAAACTTAAAAAAAACTTGGAAGGTTGTAAAGGAACCTGTTTTTTCCTGTTGGTCACCTGCAGCAGCCTTGCAGAGAGGTGCAGGATGGCCAGGGGCTGAGCGGGGCGGCTCTGCCCGCCCGAGCTGCAAGGCCAAGCGCGACAGCAACCGCGGGGATGCGGCTGATATCTGGTACTGCTTTTTGGAAATGTGGTAATATTTTGAAAGTTTAGCTACCTTTAAAGATAAGTTGTACCATTTGCAGAATTAATCAGTCTCCTCAGTCTTTACTAGATGTGCTTTGTGTCTTCAGCTGGGATAATTTAACCTGCAGAGGTTGGCTGAAGATTAACCTGTTACCGTGCGAGGAACGATTCTGTGTTCGACAAAATCGACTGACAGCACATGAAAGCACGGCCGATGTGACAACAGTGACTTGATTTAGCCGAATGTCCCCGTGACTCGGGACGAAGCTGCTGCCCGGGAACCCCCAAGCCTGCCCAGGTCGGAGGGCCGGTGCCGGCCCCAGGGCCGCGCACCCGGAGAGGTCAATGCCGCGACCAGCGGCGACGCCCGCGGTCCTGCAGCCGCACACCCGCCCCATGCCCAGCTGAAAGTAAATGACAACACAGCCTGTTAGCATTAGCAATTTTTTATTTTCCTTTTTTGTTGCATAGGAAATGCAGTACTTGCTTCCAGTAATTGTATTGTAATGTGAGAAGGTGGTAGCACTAATGGTTGAATACAAGAGTTAAACTAATCCACACCAGCTCAAAAAACCTGCGGAGACTTAGTTGAATAAGAATGGATGCCCACAGTGATTCTCAACCAATTACAATTTTTTTCACAGAACACAGTAAAACTAAAATGGTAACTATGAGAGTCAATACAAGTATACTAGAGGCACGAGGGGCCTGACTCATAAAAAAAAATGAACACGACATGGTATTAACACGGGTGTCAAGTGAATTTGCAGCAGATCTTTCACACGGCCGGTGGAAATTTTAGCGCCCCGAATTTCAAATTGACGCCGAGGGACTTGGCTGGGCCAGTCTCGGGCAGCGGGGCAGGGCTAGGTCAGAGCTCAGCCGCGCGGAGAAACCGCACAGCCAGCCAAAACGGAGGTTTCTCCTTGATTGTATTTCCAAAGCAAAGAATTTCGCAGACCTTTCCCCAAGGCAGCAGTCGCAGCCGGGTGCGGGGCGCCAGCAGCAAGAACAGGCGGCGGCGGCGGGTGCCAAGCCGGGCACTCTCTTCCTACCATGCTCCGTCTAGAAACTCATCCTCCTTTTTTTTTTTTCCCTCCCCTCATATTAATTTGTGGATGCAGATAAAAGGGGGGCGATTTCACCCAACACAATCGTTTTTGTTCATGCTCGAGCATAGAAGGTTAACTAAGTGGAAAACAGTCTTCCCTAAAAAAAAAGCATACAAAGTACAAAAGTTCGCATTGTGTACGAGCGTTCGCCTTTGCGAAGGTTTTCTCCAGCGCTCAGAGGTAGCGATCTAGCGTCTTTTTCTGGTACGGGACAAGATCTCTTTTGTAATCGAGTAGCCTCGTACCACCGTGTCACGAGCCCCCGGCATCGGCCAGAGCGCGGCACGGAGCCGTCCTGCGCCCTGTGCCTCCCCCTTTTCTGCTGCCGGCTGCGCCCCTGGGGCGCCGGAGCATGGTCCTGTGCCGCCTCGCCTGCCCCGCGGCCCCTTCCCACCACTCTGCGTTCTCCTCCGGGGTCGGGGGCGGCACAGAGGGGAAGGGAGGGAGAGGGACGCCAGCGGGCGTGCGTGCCGAGGAAAGCGGGGCTCGCCGGAGCGCGCGCTTGGGAAGAAAGCCATCCGCAATTTGGACGAGAAAAGTCCACCAGCCTCCCGTGTTAATAGCAAAGGAGCTTTTATGAATCGGGCCCAAAGTTTGTACAGAGTTTGTCTGAAGAAAAATATTGCAACTGTGCATGAAACTAAACAACCACATGAGTTTTTTTTTTTCTTTTTTTCTTTTTTTTTTTTTTTTAAAGGGTTTTTCTTTCTATATGAGGAAGTCTGGTGTGAAGAAGGGTCAAGCATGGGTACCTGGTTAACCGCTGCCCATTAAGAAATCTCTCGCAACGTGAGCTCAATCTCATTTGTGGGTTTAAAGGACTGTCCCTTAAATTTGAACTTTATGCGTCTGTTCTTCAGAGCAAGCTCTCTGAATTCTTAGGGTAGCTTTTCGAGACAAAAATCTTACCAGGCACGGATTTCTGGTCTCAAACACCATGTCCTGCCCTCTGGGGGGGGGGAATAAAAAAAAAAAAAAAAAAAAAGAAAAGGAAAAAAAAAGAAAAAAAAGAAAAAAAACCCAAAACACAAGTAATACTGAATTTAAGTAATGTATACCTCCAAAATACTGAAAACACCCCAAATCAAGAAAAGACAGAATTTGCGTTCTCAGTGAAATATCTTTAAACCTATCTGACAAGAACCAAGTCAGAAAAAAAGACTAACATAACTTTGAGTAATATTCATACAGCTACTAAGCATTATGGAATAGCATGCATTAATATTGTACGGTTATTTTACATCACCTATATCAGAAGGTTCTGACAGACAGCGAAGGCTACCGGTGTAGAAAAATCTTACTTCAGAAGAGCAATATAATACAGATTTCACAGGCACTACATTTTAATATATCAGGTATTATGCTGGTTTTCTTATAATTCTTTCTGTCCTAAAGCTGGCATTATAACAATGACCGAAAAGGCAAGGATCGAAGTAAACGGAAAAGTAGATACCAAAGTTGATATATTCTTTTCTTTTTTTTTTTCAGATAGATTAGTGCATAGTTTCCATGCAGATAAACACTGCTATGCATTTACATTGTTGGAAAGCAGAGTGAATTGAGCCCAAGTTGTCACATTTTTGTAAATCATTTTGCCAGCCTGTAATAGCACCATGTAATGGATTTGCATTAAACATTAAATTGATTTCAGAATTGGTGACACAGTATTCACTACAGTTAAGTGCTATGGAATAGCTTCAATGTTACCTGCTATATATCAAAGCAATTTTCATCCCACTGCTTTTTTATTGGAAAAAATAAAAGGAAAATGTACTCGATACTAATTAGACTATTGCGCAGCCTTGGACTTGATGATGGCATAGCTGGGTTTACTGTCAAACAGTAATACATGCATTGACTTCAAGACAAAATTGGCATTGTAAGCTTGATTTAATGAAAATCCTGCCTAGCAGGCAGTGTTAACTTCACAAGACCTGCCTCCGACAGACCTCATGAGGTTTATTTTGTTATTTATTTATTGTTTAGGTGCCATTGAAGCTCTCCTTACATTGTTATGCCGGTTATGGTTTTAATTTTGTTCGATGGAGGCCTTCTACCAAAAAAAAAAAAAAAAGATATTTCCAGAGACACAATGCAAAGTACAATATTAACTGACATTCTTAAAAAAAAAATTCACCACAAGGAAAAAAAAACTGTTTTAGGCTATGTATCTGGGTTTTTTTGTATTTTTGTACAGTAAATATTTTATAACACTGTTACTACAAAGCTGCAAATATATGGAACAAAAAGAGAACTAGAGAAAGAAAAAAAAAATGTTAGAGGGATTTTGCATATTCCTGTGGGCTGACTGAATACTGTGGAGTTGAGAAAACTTGGTGTTTCTTTTCCCCTTCGACCTTAAGGGGAGGGGGAACAAGCAACAGAGACAAAGTGTACCATGGCTGCCTAAACTCGAAGCCCGAAAGTTTTTATTATAAAGGAAGAAGAATAAATAATAACGGCATTGCTGGGGTGTGCGGCATGAGAAAAGCAAGTGCCCTCGCTCAAAAAACAAAGGAGGAAAAAAGAAAGGAATTAACTTGGGAAAAAGTCAATTCGCGCTAAGCCATTTCCAGGGCTTTAAATTTGGGAGGGTGGGGGGGTGGGTGCAGGTCAGAGTATTTGTGCGTCTGACGTTTCTGGAGAGGAGACGGGGGGCGAGGGGGGAAAAAGTTGTTCGCGTGACTCAAAAAGAACGACCGGAGCGACTCGGAGGGGAGCGGGAGCGTAACCTGACGCGGAGTCAGGGGCCACGGCCGCCGGCCCCGCTCCTGCCCACTCTGCCCGCTCCTGCCCGCACACCCCGGCGGGACCCTCCTGCCCCGCTCCCCGCTCCGTGCGTGACCCGGGGGACTAAAACACTGGTTGTTCTCTACACCTGCACAGAACGGAACTGCTGTGTGTTCTGCGTGAGAGTAAGGTGAACGAAAATTTAATTTAGTGTGTAATACTTTACAACCCCTGTTGGTTAACACCCTTGACCGCCTACCTAATGTTTTAAAGCCTTTAAAACATTTTTTTTTCTCGCAATTCTGCTCAGAGTTCCCTAACTTTAGCGTCATCAAACTTAATATGACAAAATACCTTCAAAAATACAGCATACCTGTAATGTCCATTTACAATGGTTCTTCAGTAGCCTATACTTCTCAAGCATAGGAATATGCTATACCATTGAGAGAAGAAAAATAACTGTATTTAAATACATACAAAAAGGAAACGGGAAAGTTTTTAACTTAAATCCAGTTCCCAAAGGAAAAAAAAAAAAAAAAAAAGCAATTCTATGAACGCTGCCTTTATAACGAACAATCAGAAATTCCACTAAGCTAATTTGACAGAAATTTTTCCTCATTTAAACAACATTACAAAAGTCCTGCATTATAAAATAGGGTAGAATAAATCAGTGTAATCAATAAAACTATACAACATACAAATTACATATCTTCTGAGTGGGCAGTTTAATTCTCTCTCTTTGCAGCCATGACTACAACATGCTCACTAAAAACAACTAACTGCCCAAACTATTGCTTAGTTTGTTTTGTTTAAAAAAGGGTGCAATTTTATTGTATATACAACCAATTTACTGGTAATACCTTGTCTCATAGCAAGGTTCTGACAAAATGTTTGTCTAGGCTTTTTTCCCTTCACTGTGAAGCACTGAAAGCTGCTATTTTTTTTTTTAGTGCACATATGTCTTAATAAAGTAATGCCCAGCTAAGTGCTATAGGGAAGGCAAAGGATGCTGGCTAGAGGATGTGATACCATATACTAACAATCACACAATACAATAGAGCAAAATGACTACTCAACCACTTATCAGACACATATGAAAATCCAAAACATTTTATTTTTTCCTTAAATAGAGAATAACCAGTAAACAATTTTCAGAACTTGGAAGTTTAAAAACGTGCATATAAAAATGGGCATTATATACTTTTATTGAATGTGGATTGATTGCAGTCTGCTAATAAAAATGGGTGTGGGATCTGAAGAAAAAGGAAGTTTTTTTTTTTAAGGCTTGCTTGTGAAAGGAACAGTTGTAAAACAAAAATTGCTTGAAGCAGGGTTCAGCTTAGTGCTTCACAGTTTGACTGCTTCTCTAAGAAGAGCCCTTCCTGCATGTGCATTCAAAATCACAAAAGTACAAAGACAAACACCTAAAACACACTGCGTCAAGTGCAGCACCAACTTTGGTCAAATAAAAAAAAATTAAAAGAAAAATTAATAATTGCTAAGCTTTTCTACATGATATAAGCAGGTATTGCATATTTTCATATATCTGGGAGAAAACAAAACAAAAAAGGAAGACTCCAAATAAAATGTAAAATGCAGCAACATCCAAAAATACTGATAATCTAGCATCTACAGATCTCAGAATAGCACTGCCACTGACCATACAGGACAATAAACACTACTCCTATCTGCGGAACAACTAACATCCTATTTAATTCTAGATGTTTAAACTGACAATGGCTGACATAAAAGTCACATTTACAAAAAGTGTCTCCAAATGCTTGACTAGGGAAAAACCCCTTTTCAATATAGGAACATGTGCAACAATTCCACAAATAATCGCTATCCAGGGCAAGGCACATTGATATGGAATTTTTTTTTTTGTTTCGTGCAAATTAAGAAAACAAAACAAAACATTGTTTCAGGGAAAAGATGAGGAGCAAAGTGTCTTCCCAAGAATTTCAGTTACTTGATTGTATAGGACAGTAGTAGAAACCCTTCTGAAGGGTCGAACAAACATAGTTTAAAGGCAAGTGCCTGGAATAGGGATTACAATATTGTGTCTTAATGCACTCTACTTTACCCTACATTAACTATATAAAAATTAGTTACTAACACTAGAACATGCAGAGACTTTCTCTGATTAGCTGGACTCGCCAACCAGAACGTATATATATGTATAGTATAGGAAACCTTCTTAAAGTTGCATGTGAAGCAAAGGGGTGCTCCGCTGTCTGATAGAAAAAATCACTTGCACTCTTTTTTTTTTTCTTTTTTTTTCCTTTTTTTTGTACATAAGATACAGGACGTTTGGGGTCCAAACTTTTTTTGTTTTTTTTTTTTTTTTTCTTTTTTTTCTTCTTCAGCAAGTGCCCTTGCTTTGAACTGGCATAAGTTGTAAGATCAGCATCATTCGTTTCTGTAATGTTTTTTTTTTCGCAGTCCAGAAAATGTACCAGTTCAGGGACACGAAGGTGTTTTACTTTCTGGACCGTTCTCTCTTATTCCCAAGGTGTTTGAGAACTGATAAACCCTATATTGCCGGAAACACGTAAAATTTGTCAGAATTGGCATAATCCATTATAGTGACTTTTAGCTTATAAAATTAACAGATATTATGATTTCATTTTAGTTATGTGCTTTGATAACAGAAAATGATTAATTAGCATTTAATGTAGTTAACATATTGTGGTAAAAGCACCATTAGATTTGTTTTTTTTTTTTTTACTTTTCCTTCAGTTTTAAAGGGATACAAGTTCAACAATAAAAAACATAAAAAGCAAAAATAGCTCCCCTTTTTCTTGCAAGGCTGTTTTTTACCCCAATAATTTAGAGTCCTGGGGTGGAAGGACTTGGAAAACAAAAATAGAATTTTCAACAATCTCTATCTTACAAAGATATTTAGCTATCCAATGAAATTGCACTTTACTCAATTCAAAATTAGATTGTTTTGATTGATTCCTGTCAGTTTCTGTCAAAACAGACCAACTTCCCCATTTCTGCGTGAATTTTTGTGTAATTGTTGAAAATTGTTGAAAAATGTTTTTTTTTAAATGTAAGTGCAGCATTTCAAACTTTTTTTCTTTTTTTTCTTTTTTTTAGTGAATAGTAGTAGTTTGATGTTTTAAATCGCTCTGCAATTGAGTGGAAAAAAATTGTTGACAATGCTCTTATGGTTCATGTTACGTATCTAAGTGCTGACTGTAAAAAAAAAAAAAAAAAAAACCCCAACCAAAAAAACCTGCAATTATTCTTCCGATATGTTACAGAAAAACATGCTCTATGTCTGTCCGGTAAGTTATATATTGCAGAATTCAGCTACTACAAAAGTTATAGTTTAAGTGTGTTTCATGATTTCTCAAGAAGTCTCACACCTGTATGGGAAAAATCGATGAGGATACTGTAAAACAGTTAGGCTCCATATGGAAAGTGTGTTACAACAGCGAGTTGGTAAGCAGCAGCAGAGGCTAGTTCTACTCAGTGTCACCTAACGCTTACACTACCAATGAAACACTTCAAAAGTTATGAAGCCCAACCATTTCCAGCACCATGTGAGAAATTACAACAGTCCTAAGTTGTCTAAAAAAAAAAAATAAAATCTCGAAAAAGTTACGGCCTTTGCCATTCAACCATAACGTTTGCCATTTCCATGTACTAGTTTGCTGTCGGTGTCTGCTCGCCTCCCCTTCCGCCGATGTGAAGTCGCTGCGCTGCGTTGCTGCTGCTTCCGTGTTACAGAGGTGGGAAGGGGTCTGGTGGTCTGTCCGGTGGGTGGTGGGAAGCGGAGACTTTTATCCCAGGTACCAGGACTGCAAAAGAGAGGGGAGAAGCGTCAGCCCCGCCGCCCGCTTTCGCTGCTTCCCGAAGGGCTCCGGGCATCGCCGCCAGCCTCCTCCGCCAAGAGGGGGGCTAATTGAGACCGTGACGAATCGACCTAATTACAAAGCTTAATTAAAAATACTGTACAAATCAATATTTTTTTTTTCGGCCGACAGTCGCTGGACATAGCTACAGATGAACGCGGGGGTCATGTCACGTTACAAGTTATCAATCTTTTTAATAGATTATGGCTTGAAGATCCCTCCAGTTCACTTTTGTCTAATCCCCTGAAAAGGCGATACGCATTCGCCTCTCCGTGCCATTTATCACCCCGCAGTCCGGGTTTTCTTGGGTATTTAGGCATGTGCCAGCATAAGCATCTGTTGCTTTATACTGCCCTGCTTCAACTGTCTCACTGGAACAGATGCGCTGAAATTCAACAACAGGGCTGTTTTCTTAGGAGAAATGTGGATCGCTAGAGAAAAGCCGGGATAAAGCAAATCTGGGGGAAAGTGGATCAGCGAAAATGTCCCGTATCTCTGGCCATACTTGTGCTTCAAAACAAAACCTCAACTAATAGCTTTTCTTTGGGAAAATCTCTTTTTTCTCCCTCCCCGCAAAGGGAGGGAATTCCCTGGGATTTCAGCTCCGCAACAATATCGTCCTTAACCCAACCGCGCAGATGCCCGGAGCACAGAAAGCGATTTCGCTCTTCGATAGGAAAATAAACACCGCCGGAGAGCCGGAGTGGGCTCTGCTGGAGTCGGGGCAGTGCCACCGCACCGGGGAGACCCGACTCGGCCCCGGCGAGGTCAGATCAACCTGAACCCGGGATGAATAAGAGCAGTGTTAGGCCCTGGGACCGTAGGCGCGGGGGGATGCTACTTGGCAATGACATATTGCTGTGGGAATACACCAACAAGCGGCAACTATTTAGCCTGAAGTAAAGTAATACAAGAAGAAAGATTCAGGTATTAAAGAGCCGTTGCCGATACCCCACGTTTTTACTTTGGCTCCCGTAATATATGAGGTGCATACGTGTGCGTGTATAAACTGACGACAAGTTTTACCAACTTTTTCCTCCGTTCCTTTTCAGCGTCTGACGTGATTGATAGCATAATCAACCCGGGGAGGATTTATGAACATTTACAGAAGACTCTGAGGCAAGTTTCATGTGGGACTTGGAGATTATGTGGTCTTGCCATGGAGGTAGGAACCAGTAAAATAAATAGCACGATCGGAGAAGTTGTCCTGCTTCCAATACACCTCATTAACCAACTCTTCCTCCGCTCACCCTTCTGAATACAAACACACCGGTCCCGTATCGGCTCCATCTATTGCCTACAGATCTTATATTTAGACTTACGCAGGCTGCAATTAAGCGAAATAGTTCTCATATGTAAAGTTCATAAACAGAGAAAAGTTCTGGCAGGGTTTGTGAAGCAGTGCCAAGTCCCGTTCCCCTCCCCGATTGCTGGGCCCTACTGATTTTAGGCGGGCGCAGGGAAGCCGAGCGCGGGCCGTGCCAGAGGCACCTCCGACCGCCGCGGGCTGCAAAATCTTCCGAACTTTGGAGGGTCGTCCCTTACGCTTGTCATTTGAGCGTGACAGTCTTTGGCTGGGCTGGGAGCTGTGGAAGTCGCCCGCAGGGAGTTAGAGGGGTTAAAAATTCAGAGCCGACGGTTCAAATCTATATTGCAGATGTCCAATTGGCTCCCACCGCCACATGGCCCACCGACCGGGATGGCGGGAGCTGCTCCGGCCTCGCCACTCCTCTCTCGCCTCAAAAGCGGGTTTTTGAAAGGGAAAAAAAAAAAAAAAAAAGGGCAGGAAAAAAAGGCAAAAAGTGAGCAAGCCGCGGCTGCAGAGGTGGGGCTGTTGGTGGAGGAGGCCCGGGGTGGCGAAGCGGGCGCGCTGCCCCGGGGCGGGGGCAGGCAGCGGGCTGCGGGCCGGGCTCCCCGCCGCCCGTCGGTCGGTCCGTCGGTCGGTCCGTCGGTCGGTCCCCCCACGGCACCGCGCTCCTTCACGCATCTTGCTATTAAGCCTGCGCCTTGCAGACAAGGTTACCCCAGAGCGGCTCTGTAATCCTTCACTGAAATAGGCTTTATTGATTGCTCTGGTCTATTGTTCCCTTTTCAAGTCCCCCAAGTTCAAGTTCATCCTGGTGTTACATCATGTCTCGTTGCTAGGGGCAACCAGACAGCCCCAGACGTGACTATCATTAGCAAGAGCCGCGCTGCGCCCTCCCACCGCCCGCCAGCCGCTCTGACGTAGCAGCCCCGCTGCAAACACATTGAAGTATTTATTCTGCCTAATTTATGACCTCCACAGCAAGAGAGACCCCCACTCCAAAAACCAACACTGTTGTATATTTAATTAATCTGTCTTTCTCTGGCACTTGGGAAAGTTAGACAAAGGTCTAATTATTGTGTGTCGCTCCCCACACTTTTCTTTTTGGGGTGACTATTTGCATGGGAAAAGAAACGGCGAGGCTGGGTGTGAGTCCCCTCCCTCCAAAACACCTTTTTTTTCTCCCCTGCCCTATTGACATTTCATGAAATACTTTAGCTGCTTAAGGGAATTAGAAAAAAAAAAATCTGATGTGAATGTAACTCCTTCTGAGTTGGTATTCAGTAACACAAATCAACTCATGACATGTTTAAATTTAAATGCTAACCACACACTCTGCGAGTTACTTTAAAGGTTAGTTTTTAATCAATAGAAGTTGCTGACTCCGGAGTTTTTAGCGGCGCAGTGCAGCTCTGGGGCCTTTGTCTAGCGTTGGGCTTTCAAACTTTTTTTTTTCTTGAGATGATTTTAGCAATGATTTGCAGACACAGAGTGCTATTGTGCTCCCGACTAGCAACATGTCAATAAAGGAGTAGAGTTACCATGCACTAGGGTGTCAATATGACTCCTGCAGACACTGCTCGGCCCTAATACCAATGAAAAACTTAATTAACCCTTACAAGATCGACCCAAACCGCACGGCTATTTTTTAAACTTCCGTGCCGGGGCTCTGGATCGCCTTTACTGAAAAGCTGCTTTTACGGGATCCGGACTCCGAGCACCTCGCAAACAGCTGCATCCCGCTTCGCCTGTTCTGCAACCCCACTTTGATGAGATGTTTTATGGGCTGAGGCAGCAGAACAGCGAGACAGAGAGCGCATTTACCCATCAGATCCCACCAGCACCGCTCTCAGGATACCGTTTTAATTTAGAGCGTCTTACAGCTGAAACGCACACACAGAATGATCCTCCTTTTCTACTAATCATTTCAATATTAAGATCTCATATCCCCCTCAAGCCTCCTATACATGTCTAAGTCTTCCCGGATTAGGTCTGAAGCGCACCATTGTCCTTCTGAAGCACCTGTGAAACTTCCCTGCGAGGGGAGAGGAGACCTCCGCGCGTCGAATGAAAACGTCTAGGAAGCGTATTATGCATTCGCAGCCCTGATAGCTGGGATCTGTCAAGTTTTTTTGCACAATTAAGGGGCTTAGAGAGGAAAAAGAGAAGCCCAGACCCCTATGTTCGGATGGCTGGGGTATTTTATGCCTTCTGCTCGACAGGGTGCAGGCTGCGTGCCCACATCTAACCACCTTCCCCGTTTTATCCCTTCGCATTCTGTAACCTACCCGACTGCACCCAGACGAAGAACGGTGTATTGCCTTTCTTAATTTAAAATCTCCATTTAAGTCATGTGCGCTATCACAATACGGACAGGACGATACTATCTCTGCGCGTTTTCGTAGAAGAGCCGGTGTTTTATTTCCCCTCTATTTACTTTGCAGTACTATTCTCCCAGCGAGTTTAGAGCTAAATGAATCCACCGGAGCTAAAGGTCCTACTCAGTAAAATTACTGCCACACAGTTGTCGGTGCCACTACGGGTCTGTATTGTCCTGCCGAGCATCTCGCTGTCCTTCCCCAGCGCTCAAGGTGAAACATCAGAAAGAATTCTGCAGTCCGGTACAAGATCTTTCTCCAGTCAAATGAAGAAGTAATCTCATCAGGTTGAAAAGTGCTGACTAAGGATTTAATAAAGTGCCTGCAGATGTGTGTCATCTCTAAGGTATTCAACTCATGTAATGCAAAACAGTTCCACACCGAATGTGCTTATAAAATTCCATTTAACCATTGCAGAGCTCTATTTTACTGTTCTCAGAGGAGTATTATCACACTTTTTTTTTTTTCCTAATTTACAGCACCATGAAAGTTGAAACTCTGCGCTGCCAGTATCTGAGAATCCTCACAGTAGTAAGGTTTTATGAACCATAAACAATATCTACTTGACTGAATCCTAAACAGGAAATCTGAAATGGCAATTACGTTTCTTTGATAGCGCAACTGTATTTGTTTCTTCTGCTCTTCTGGAGATAGCAGAGAGACACAAAAATCCTCAAGCCACTTCTGACAATCGGGGCCTTTGTATGGGAAGAACAGCGAGGAAACACTCCGTGATTCAGGATATTTAAAAGGAAAAAAGTTGAAAGTGCCTCATTGACTCCGGTAGCAGTTTCTGCCTGCGTCAGGAGCCCAGAAACTGGCCCATTGTTTATTAAAATCTTTTTAAACCAGCCTTCCTGCGCGACGCGTTTCACTCCCGGCTCCCAAGCCTAACCCTGAGCCCCACTCGTGTGTTTTAAACCAGAAAGACAATCAAACGCAAACTTGTTAAATTTGCTCCTACCTGCACATCTCCCGCCCTAACAATGAGACCTTTCAGCTCGCACAAAAAGTGAGGGTTGTAAAGCGGCCCTATCTGTTTTTCAAATTAAAAAGTTAAACAAAAGTCCTCAAGGGCAAAGTTTAACGCTGCGGAAGGAGGTTGTTAATGTGGAATCCAGAACTGGGTGTGACAGTTGGCTTATTTCTCCAGGCGATGTAGGTTATTTAAGGACATTCACACGTTTGAAACTCTGACAAACTCCATACATCGGAGCTTTTGCTTCACCTAATCCACTTGGGGCTAAGACCTGGTCTGCGCTAGCCATTTGCTTTAAGTTTGAGCCCGGTTCGGCTGCCTGGCAGCAGGATGCGTCGGTGCCATCGGGACTTCAAACGCGGCCGCCACGGTGCTGCGGCCGTTGCTGCCCCGGGCACGGCTGCGCTTGCAGGAAGCTATTGCTGCACGGGCCCAGGCGGGAAAATCCACCTTTGATAAGAGCCTAAATAAAAAAAACTTGCAGCTTTAGAGCTCGCCGGCAAAGCGGCTGTTTGAGCAGCCGAGCTGAACCTGAGCCACGACCGTCGGGCACCTGCGAGAATTCATCACGGCGCACCAGTTCAGTTGTTTCGTTTGGGGATGACATTTCAGTCACCTCAAGAACTTCAAGGCAGTCAAAAACATTAACCCCGGGAAGGTGAATCGGGCTAACGAGTCCTTTAGACATCACCTTGCCAGAGGTCCCGGGAAGGCTTTTTCCCCACACGGGGTCGTTTGAAAGCAAGGGGCCAAAACTGGGGTTTTGATGCAGTTTCAAAAGGGCTGCCAGGGCGCGTGAAGGCAGTGGCAATTCGGCTGCTGGTGCGACTGGCTGGAGGGCTCTGCAGGTAAAGCAACTGCCTTTGCTTTACCCCATGTCTGAATTCGTCCCACTTTTCTATTGGTTTCTCCAGAGTTTCTCCAGGCATGAAATCTGATCCTACTGCATAAACCGAAAGGTGACTATTAAAGACAAGGTCACCTTTGTGCCTATGGAAGTTATTTTCTTAGAGCTGGGATTAATTATTTAGTAATTATATTTTCCAAAATGAAATACCAAAAGGGACGTAAGAAGCATGTTGGTCATCCCCAAAGGGACATAAAACAGTGAGTGAATCTTCTGGTTGTCCAACATCCACACCCAGGAGAGTCGCACGCCCCACTACGAGCATATTTATACTGTCTCGAGGAAGATAAAACCCGTCCCGGGAGGGACACTAGTCTCCAGGCGATGTGTACAGTAGCTCTGCATCCAATAGCTTTTGCGAGAATGCCAATTGTGGCAAACTGCATTAAATTACGTGCAATAATTTTGTAATATGGACTTCTGCCTGCTGACTATTAAAAATGTATAGTAGTCCAAACCACTTCTCTCCTGGGACCAACAAACTCACTTCAGGCAAGATTTCTGCTTGGGTTCAAACCTCAAGTTGGGAACAGCTAGTGTTTTTAACTAAGTCACCCCAAACCCTCCCAAACCTATGAAAACACACTCATACAGTAACTCCTGCTGTTGTTCCAGACATCTGAATGTTCCAGTAAAGTGTCCCAGCTGGCCCCAGATGTTTCTTAAGTATAAAGCAATGCTCTGAGCGCTGGACCCCCTGCCGCCCGAACCTGAAGCTCAACGGATTAAAGATTGACTGCGCTATGACATATTCGCATTTAGCCTGAATATAATACAGCAAAGACTTATCAATGGCAAATGTTTGAAATGTAATCCAGCAAGCAGAGTAGGCTGGCACTTTGAATATGATGTATAAATAATGTATGGGAACTTAAGATCTAAATTAGATCTACAGGAAGAAAACTTTCCCTTTTCTCTGACTCTAAAAGAAAGTTCTCTCACAATGAGCTCATTTTTATGTCTGTCTTTCAGTTTACAATTTTGCTTTTAGACAGAGAGTCTTCCTTTTACTTCAGGAACATTTTGCGAGCTACAGTTTTCCTCCAGTTTTCTAAATAGTTAAGCGATGAAGTTAACTTGTTAGTAAATTGACTTTGAAATCTGCAAAATAACTTCTAAACTTTGCATCGTATGCTGAAAGCTAACTGCAGTAACGCTAAACCGTAACCCTTGCTATTTAAAAAAAAAAAAAAAGATAGTAGAGTGAAAGAGAGAGAGGAAAAAGAAAGGGAGAAAGAGAGAGAAACAATCCCATTTTGGTTTTTGTTAGAGGACGGCATACTACATAGATCAGAGACTTTTCAAAAAATAAAAACCCCCACTGTACACAAAGCACAGGAAAATGTGAGGAAAAAAGGAAAAACCTAAAAGCAGCTTAGAATGTGTTAACTCTGCCATTCTGTCAGCTTAAAGAGTATTTTATGCTTGATCAACAGCTCTCTTTTATTATGCTTTTCTTTCATTCATTCAAGACATCAAAGACCAGAACCACCAGTGTACCTGATCTACCAGAAGAACTTGTAAGGGTGTTCTAAAGAAACGGGGGTATTGGGAGCCAGACACCCCTGCGGACAAGGCAGTTCAAAGAGAATATTTCAACAATGATTACATTTTGTAAATCTTTGTACGAAAGACAGCTTATTTCCTGCTTTTTTCATGAAAAATAGATTCTATCCATTAAAGTGAGCCCACAGTATGAAAGTTACTTGAGATCTGAGGTACAGCAAGCGGATTAAGTGGATGGTGAGATGAAATCTTTGAGAGAGACGATAGCTTTCTCTGATATTTGTGGCTGCCATAAGGTTTTCTGACTGGGATAGAAACTTTTTTTCTTTTAATTATTTGTAGACTTGCTGGTGGCAGTGAAGATGTTTGTAAAAGCAAAATAAACCAAAATGAAACAGAAAGGAAATACATAACAAATAAAGGAACTAAGAAAACAAATGGCTGCAGAAACCTTTTAACATGTTTAAAAGAAAAACTATATATATTTGCCCCACTCCAAAAATCGCCGGCTAGCCATTTAAATCCAGCAGACAACTCCGAAGCGCAGCGCACAGACCCAAGCCAGCTGTTTACTTTTCAAAGCCCATGGTGGTTTCTGCATTGATAAACTATATAACCTCACACACACAGAAGGGATTTTAGCTATGCCAGACCTCATTGCTCTGTCCCGGTCCTTTTATGCGCTGTCACAGAATAAGAACGATCCTAACACGAACCCTGAAATAATATCTTGCTCCAGAAAAGACATCTTTGTAGATATTTCCTGAGTTACTGCCAAAAAGAATTTTTTTTTGCCCATTCATCCTTTCAAAGTTTTGCTATAAACATAGCCAAAATTGTTCGGGAGTAATCAGAAATGACCAAAATATGACCCACCAGCCAAGCACAGCTGTGGGGGGGAGGAAGCTGCCCCACGCCCGCGGCCGGGCCAGCAGCCACCTCTGCCACCACACCTGGGTTACACTCACCGGCATCGGCACCTCTCTTGCTCCCCTGGTGCACACATCGCCTTTTGCAAGGGAAAAGAAAACAGCAGTACGCGTTAAGACAACTTTAAAACCCGCCTCACGGTTTACATTTACTATTGTGATTTAAAAGTAAATATGTGCGAGGGGGGTTTTAAATTCTGCGCTTTATGCCTCGCTTTTTAGACAGCCTTGTATTTTCCTCTGCTGGAAGCACAGTTAAATTTGCTAAAGAGCGCAACGCTTTAATATTTCTTACGTTAAATCTCATTTCTTTCTTTCCCTTTATGAAATAAAGCGTGCATGGGGACTTGGATACACTTAAAACTTCACGCCGGGAACTCCCGTGGAAACTGGGATGGCAGACACGCTGCTGCGGCCGGGCTTTCCAGCATTTTGTTGGGAAAAAAGCAAGCCCTTCAGGAACCCCCGTGAGCCCGCTCCCGAAACGACAGCGCCTGCCTCGTCCTCCGCTTCCCTGTGCCCCTGGACGCGGCACAAAGCCGGTGGGTGCACGGGGACCCCCCAGCCCCGCCGGCGGGCGCACGGCAGCCCTCGCCACCACGGTCTGCCCATCCCGGGCTCCGGCGGCGCGGTTGCAAGTTCAAGTTCAGGTTTAAGCGAAATAAAACGCTCCTCGGGAGTCTGCAGCCAGCCCTCATTTACATGTGATCCCTCTGAACCTCGCCCGCGCCAGCGCGCCCCGTTTCCAGGGCCCGCCGAAGGAATGTTTTACAGTTAGAGCCCGCAGTGCTTTCTCAGGCATTTTAGACCCAGAGGCCCAAGTTTCAAGCTGCAGCATTAAAAGTTTCCACAGAGCTACTGCAGAGAGAGGGAGGAAGGCGGGGGGGGGGAGGGAAATGAGAACAATATCGTCTTAATTGTCTCTATATAGCTCCACAGTTAAAGTATTACTTTTTAAAGGGACATAATTTATTCTAGAGGCACGGTGTTATAACAACCAGTACATACTTTCACCGCGGCGTAACCCGCTCTATTCTTCATTGTGCTCTCTGGTTTTGTTGCTTTTGCAGAACTCTTTCTTACCCAGTCCCCTATACTGTACTTACAGTTTTATTCAATTTAAGCCAGTTCCTGCAGTCCTCAGGCGAGTGAAACTCGCCTGAAGCCTCAGGAGTTTCGCCTGCACCAGGACTGCAAAAATAATCTCCCCGCAACCACCATTTCCCCCAAAGTTTCTTTACTTTTATTGCTTTAGACAATCGGGGAAAGTCATCCAAAGAAAATCAACCCCCGGTCTGGGCCTCCCAAGCTCCATTTGCAGCGAGACAGCCTGAGCGCGCGCACACCCGCACAGACACACACACACACACGCGCTCGGGGGGTTGTCCCTGGGAGTCTCCCTCTTCCCCGTCCCGTGCCGGCGGGGAGCAACGGAGCAACTGGAGCTACGTGAGGGGCCCGCGGGGCCAAGGGGTCCCAGCGGGACGGGCCGCTCTGCCAGCACGTTGCCGCAGGGGCTCTGGCTCTTTGCTCCGCAGAGTTTGGGGTACAAAAGGTGGGTTTCAGCCCCTTTTCTTGACTGCCCTGAGAGTACTTTAGAATACACGGATGCGAGAGGAAAGCGAGGGAAGATAACAACTTGAGCTGGAGGGGCGAGCGAGCGCTCCCTCCAAAATGCCCCCCAAAGCCTCCAGCGCCTGGTCTCTGCCCGCACCGGGCGTCTGCGGGTGAAGCAGGGAACCGAGCAGCCCGGCGTGCGCAGCCCGCTGAAAGCAGGGCGAAATTCAGGCAGTGCCGGCTCGGCGGAGGGACGGGACGCGCAGGCGAGGAACCGGGCTGTGGGGCAGCCGGAGCAGCGGGGCTGGCGGGGCGCACGCAGACAGACAGAGGGACAGCGTGGGAGCTGGGGACTCTGGGCTGAGGGGGCCAAGACAACAGTGTGTTTTCAGAAGTGGGCAGAGGAAGGCTGGGGTTTAGAGACTGCAGAAAGGGAAGAGGAATTGGGGTTTTGGCAAGTCCTAGGTGTACTGGACAAGGAGACCAAAACCAGTTTCCAAATTAACATGGACAGGAATAGGGGCACGGAGGCAAATCCAGTGTTCTTGCCACGATGACCTTAAAGTTGGAGTAGACATTGAGCTGGAGGAATAATGAACCAATTCAGCAGTGAACCCCCCTCCCCGAATCTCCCCTTAAAAAAAGAAAGCCGAGAAGGCATTGAGCTGAACAAAAAAAAAAAGCCTCCTGAATGCAAGAACTTTTGATGTCTGCGTTTTTCCGGATGCTTTGTACCTTGCTAAACTGAACAAACTGCTCTAAGAAAAGTGGAAGGCCGCGCACCATGCCTGTGCTCAGCGCTCCGCCTTGGGGTGTGTGGCCGTGGGGATCGATGATGGGACTTCTCCCATTATACCGTGGGGAGCCCCGGGCCAGGGACGTGGCGGCCAATGAGTCCGGTACAGCTCCGTCAAGACCATCAGGGTCGGGATGACAGAGAAGCTGGGTGATCGGGGCGAGGAAGGGCCACCCCGGCCTTCACAGGTAGCCACCTCTCCGGTGGAGAAATGGGAAAAGCCTTCGCAGCACATGATCTGCCTTTGGATGAGGAGGGACGTATTAGACATGGTTGGCTAAAGGGAGTTGGGTCTTGGCCTAGTGTGGAGTGATTTTCACACATATTGTGAAATGCCAATGAAAGTCCTGGTGGAGTGTAAAGTCATTAAATGAGATGAAATTAAACAATTCAGTTATTTCTGCTTCATCATATTTGTGCAGTATGGTAGGCTGAATGAATTACTACTAATGATCAAATTTAGTAATACTAATTAAGCTATCTCAATGTAATTAATACTAACAGAGAAAACAGACAAAATTACTAATGTAAACCTTGAACTTAAAATCAAAAAGTGCCTCTTAGCTTTTATGAGTCACTGAATGTGAGGCTTTTCTCTGAAAATAGACTGTATAGAAGTGGCTCTTTGTACTCAGTAAGTAAGCTGCTCCATTGTACAGAGAATTACAGCTCTTCCCTCATCTTTTTTTCCCCCCTTTTTTTCTAAATGCTACTACTTTTACTCCTCGTGTTCCTGAAAAGCCTCCAAGAGAAAAGTCTGAACTCTGTTTTGACTCACGCAACAGCAACAGGACTGATAAAGCGGTTGCCATTACTGGGAGAAATTCTGCCCTTGTTACTACTGTTAGGAAGACAAGTTTAAAAGAGCCTGTGGAGCCTCCCTTGCTGGGAATGAACCAGACGGAACATAACCTGGCATATACTTTCAGAGTTAGCCTACAGGCCCAGTAATTTGGGAAAACCCCAAAACTAAACCCATCTCTACATCAAGGAAGACTGCTTTGGAGTCACTGAGAGGTAATACCTATAGTCACAAAATGAAAACTCTAGAGACACATGACAACTACACTGCAAGCTCTCTCCTTAAAGAAAACGTGAATTTTAACCTTTATCTTATTTGAAAAAGACTAGATTTATTCTACTGTGCATAACTATAAGCAAAACACAAACATAATTAAATAAAAAGATTATTGTATTTCTAAAACAAACTCCTGCCAATAACAAATCATCCATCTCCTACTTTCATCTACTTCAACGAATGTACAGTCGGGTCCAATACTATAGATTCACAGACACAACCTTTAAGCCAAAAGACTAGAAGAAAGGGCTTCTAAAAAAAAAGAGATGAGACAAGCAAGGAACATTATGTGTAAAGGTGTTCCTGCAAAATTTCAAATCTCATCGTATAGCACATGCAAGGATGAAAAAACCCAACCCCACATGTAAATTTCCTACCTAACTTTATTCCCTTTTTAAAAAAGAGATGCCTTTTCCGTTGTCATGCTAAAGAAGATTTTGTTATAGCAAAAGCACAAAAGTTTATCTAAAGTTGTACAAAGCTGCTCCAAGCAATGCAGAGATTAATGTTCAGCCTCAGAGGTGGCTGCATTTTATTGGGAGTGATTTTTGTCACTCATATCTCGTAATTAAAATTACATTTCATTGGCTTCTGAAATGTATTTAGCTCTTAGCGTGTAATAACTAGCATTTGTATAGAGGATGTAAGAGTTGGGTCATGCAAGTGAATATGCCTGAAAATATTTTGGTTATAGTGTCAGTACTGTTTTCAAATTGAATATTAATAACCAAAACTAAAAGTTACATAGTTAAGCCTACAAGATATGTTCACGTTTAGGCTCTTGATTTAGTCATATTAGATTTTTTCTTTGTAAAAATATCCTGGCTTTGGATTATATTTTTCCAGTTCTATCTCTGTTCAAATGGAATATACTGTAAAAACAAATGCCTAAAACAGCACAACACGTTTTGTTGTTCTGAACTAAAACCAGGTAAAGTTTGAAAGCTACAACTTGGCATGCTGTTAATAACCTAATCTAATCCTTGCTAAGAACAGACACTTTTGGTAAATTTAAAATATAAACAGGTTTCAAGAAAATTGCAATCATTTTGCTGTATTTCTTTTGAAGCCCCAATCCTTCCTCTGTATGCTATTTACATTTCTCTAGGATAATCCAGCACTAGGGGAGGTGACACTCAGTGTCTCAGGAACATGAAATCTCCTGCAAACTGGAGAGTCCTCCTCCGTTAAGAAATGGCTTCTCATCTTTTGGTCCCTTCTTATGGAATTTAGCATTAATTTCAGAGCAAGATAGTCTATTTTGCAAGGTGTTCACCTCTGGAGCTTATTTATTCCTTGACCTCCGTGTTAAGGCCATTAAGCAAAGGTGATTCTTAGAACAGAGGTAGTTTAATGCCTCTCCATTGGGAAGGATGTAGGGATTGTGGCTTTTAATTTTTGACCTTCATTGTAGATTGTGGTCCTAATCCTTTGATTGCAGCATTGTTAAAAAGTATATATGGCAGTTGGCAAAAATCTTAATGTTCCAGTAAATGCAAAAGCCATAAATTTAGCTGCTGACCTTTTCCATCCAGGTCACATGTGACACCCACTGGAGTTTGTCAGGCTGTGTGGAATTTATGGAGCTCATATAGGTATCAGCTGCGAAAGCTGAACTTTCATGAAATGTCTTTCAAAGGCACTTCCAAAACCCTTGTAAAAAGTCAGTATGTCTTTTTTTAAGGGGGTACGTTCTACATGCATTTTAAAAGGTCTCATCATGCCATCTCTGCAAATCTTCAACGCTTAGGATTCAGCTCTTAAATTATTACTCTTTACAAAATAGAGAAATCAGGCCAGGCATGTAATTATTGTGATTGCCAACTTCCAACAACCCCTCTCCAAGCCTACAGAATACACTGAACCTCTGCGCACTCCTTTCTCACGCGCATCTCTCTGCCCCTCTCTGAAATCAATGGTATTGACGGCATATTGTCAGTCAGGGAAATGTGATTTGATAGTACCCTAAAGCAGTTGCAAAAGAAGGGAAGGCATACAAAACCTACTCAGGTCCAAACTGTGAGTGTGAGATCGATGTTCTCAATAATATGTTTGCCGCCATGTAGCACCCTAACTGTTGCAATTAATAATGTAGAAGGACCTTATTAACTTAAGTAAAGTGCTCTCCACTGTGTAAACACGTAAAGATCTATAGGGCAAAAGAGGAAAGAACGAACAAAACGTCATTTTTATATTTTATGTGGACACATTCTTGCTTTCTATTCTGCTCTTGTAACAATTACTGTACTAGCCACTCTGACAGAGTCAATAAATCGATCTGCGACCTGATGCAGCAGCGAGGCAGACTAATCCAATACAGCATTATCTGCAATGGAGGTTGGGGACGGGCATGAGGTGGCCAGGAAATCGTCCAAGTCAAGTAAAAGCAGTACGAGGCACATAACTATAATCTTGTTTGATTTGTGTGTGTGTATGTGTGCATGTGTGTATCTTGAACAAATGCGCAGCTCTGCAGGAGGGAAATGCTCTGCCCATGCTGCATCTCCAAAGTCCTTTACAACATCCAAAGTCCTTAGCGATGCTCCAGTTGGTCACAGGACCCTGTGGTTCAGCAAGGATCAGCTCCCACACTGATTTAGTCATGTCGGCAGCGTCACCAATGAATTTAAAGACCTGGTAACTCTCTCCCCCACCACACCGGAGTCAGTACCTGCTCCCACAAATGTGGGAGTCCCTTTCCATGTACTCTGTACCTGTGAACATAGGAACTGTCACATTTTGTGAGATTAAATGGTCACTTGGGTCTGGTATTATGTCTCTGACAGTGGCTGCTCGCCTCTTGGGAGGAAGATGCAAGAATCCCTATAAAGGAGACCGGCCAAAATGATTTGGCCCGGGGGGAAGCTTCTTCCCAGCCCCATGCAGTAAGTGGTAGGCCTTGTAAATCCATGTTAGCGGGGAATATGAGATTGAAAAAATAAAAATAAAAGAAAGTTTCCTGCTGAATGGAAAAAAGAAAACTGTTTTTTGGCAGAAGTTCTTCAAGAAGGAGAACATAGGCCATTGTTATTATGAAGACTTTTCAATGAAAACGCAGAAAATCATTGCCTTTTAGAGTAATTGTTTAGCTAAAGAAAGGTTACACAGCTTGTAGAGAATTTAGTAAGAAATTAAATCTCTCCAGCTCATTCATCATATTTCTGCATTTGCCAACTCTTCCCACCAGGCCCACACTTACTTCTTCTCTCTCTTCTCCCCTACTGTGGAGCATAAGTAATGGCCATAAAACCCCCAGAAAGGGTGCCTTACGCACAGGCTTCCTGTTTATTGTAAGGAGGGGGGGAAATGCAATAAGTTTAATTGCTTAGTTTGGGAAATTCGTCTATGTCCATTGTAAGTAATTGTATGCTGTATCTATTGGAAATAGGATGCTTAGTGTTAGTTTCCAAAAAAAAAAAAAAAAAAGAAAAGTCTGAACTGCTCACCAGAGCCTGCAGGGAAGAGGAAGAAAAAGCGCAGGAAAAAGGATCCCCCCTGCTGAGGACTAACCCAGGCATTTCTGGACTGATTTGGCTCCAACCCACTTTGAAGATAAGGCCACATGACGGTACTGGGAAGTTTTCTATGAATCTTTACCTTTATAGTGCACTATGTGCTTTCTTCTTGAGGTATACTGTTCTCCGCTGCTTTTTAAGAACTGATCTGAGAGCAAAATTTCATACAGCCCCTCTGCATGAAAGCTCAATTAAACGGGCTTTGTGCACTGAGCTGAACAGACAGTGAAGGGAAGGGGAGTTGGGGAGTGACCCTGATTTCTGGTCACCTTTGTATCTCCTCTCAGTGGAGCACACTCTGGACTGTCATTAGCAACTGTGATCAGAGCAGCACGTTCCCACTCATGCTCCACTGGGGACGTGTGGCTACGGAGCTATTATGTGATCAGGGCCACATCAAGAGCACCACGACCGCATGTGGGCTCTTTGCTCCCATCATGGTGGAACCATCTGAATTTTAGCTCAGCGATGGATTCTGCCAACATTGCCTTGACTAATTTCAACAAAAGAGAAAAGCGAGTTTAATATGGCCAACCACAAAGCAAAGGCAGGATCTGAAATCTTCTTTCATCTTCCCAAGGTGTGAGACCTGCTGATGTGTGATAGAGATTGACACCGCATTTTTCTATGTACACTCTGATACTACATTTTTAGAGCCATCTCCAGGCCACCCTCAAGATCAAGCCAGTAAAGCTGCTTCCTGGGTGGAAGATGAAAGACAGCATCAACATTCAGGTGACAAATCAGTAGCTTGGTGCCACTGGTTCTGCAGCAAAACACTTTTTGCTCATGGATCAAAACTTTCAGTGGTCATAATAGGGCACAAGCCCACAAGAGCCCATCCTTCTTCAATGCCCTCCAGCCCCGGCAATTAGTATAAATGAAGTGGTCACATATACAACTTTCTCTTCTCACACACTCAGCTGTTCGTTATAATGGTTCTGTTTCTGATCTCTGTTTTGTGTGCTCCATTTCTTGCATGTCTTGTAAATCTCTAGTAGGAAAGTGATCCATGAGGATCCATGAGGGCCCACACACACTCAGGAGCAATCTAAAATGCAGATGCACTTCAGGCACTGTGTAACTCTGCTCCGGGTGTTGGAGGAAAGCAGCCCTCGCTTCCCATTGCCGATATGGGAAAGTCCATATTGGCAAAGATCCCTGCTGGGTTTGGAAAGAGAGTCACCCCTCTAACTTCAGTAGCTCTAGAAAGTAGCAGTCCCACACCCCAAGACTGTGTTTTTCTATCTAGTCTCTGCAGATTTCTGTACCCAGGAGAGATGTTATCCCTGCATTTAAATGATGTTCTGAACCTGCCAGTACATTTGCAGCTATGGGCCAAGGAAAGGAAAGGCGCAGTCAAGTCTGCTTAAAAGTGCTTTGCAGCTTGGGTTTCTTCCAGAGCCATGCATGCTGGCCTAGGGAGGTTACTTTATGGAATATGTAGTTCTCAGGGGGCTGAACTGATTTGAACAAATGCTTCCAAATTAGTGTTCTTCATCCTCATTCACGCTCAAACACAAGTGGTGCATTTAGCCTGGAGGATAAGTATTCTTATCCTGGGGAGGAACAGTCACCTAAGCAACAAGTAGTGCTGACCTGGCTTATAAATAGTTCTGCTCAGAACCCCCAAAATAAAAGGCCTGATCTTGCTCCTGCAGCCTCTCATGTTCTCTGCACGTCCGCTGCAATGTACGAGCCACACACGCCCCTTACACTTTTTCTGAACACGAAGCGACGCGGCGGCTCAGCTGTTAGCGCGCCGCAGCGATACCAGCAGATCCTGACCTCACCTCTCCTGCCCGAGGGCCAGCAGGTGCTGCCTGTCTGGCCGGAGCAATTCCCGGGCGCTGGGACGTGGGAGAGAGAGAGGAGGGTGCAGAGACCGAAAAGGACGGGCAGCTTGCGGTACTCGTTAATAAAGCACATCAACACGCGCTGTGCCCCCTTTCTGGCGGGGCAAAGGGCAGGGCGCTGCGGCAGGGGTCTGCGAGAAGCAAAAATGGAAAACCCCCGTGAAGCCAGGCACATGCTTCAGTTGTCAAAAGAAAAATGTGTGCACTGGTTTCTTTCTTCCATAGGGTGGCAATGGAACCTGGGCACAAAACAGCTACGCAGTTTCAGCTGCGCGAGCGATAGTTCTGGAGGAACCGCGTTAGCTTCCGATTCAAGGTGCTGACTTTGATCTATGAGTCCTGTACGGTTTCGGGCCTTGGTACCTGCGAGACTGCTTCCCTGCCTCCCTCCGCCCGCGCCGCCTCCAGCCTCGGCGAGGGGCATCACCTGCGCTACATTCCTCCGAATTAAGTGTCTAGGCAGCAGTGACTGGCTGTTAGCACAGAAGGACCATCTACTCCAGAATTTGCCTCCCTCCCTTGCCTGACAGAGCTCGCATCTGTTAACCTACAGGACACAGCATAAAGCTCATTTTTTTCTCCTGCCCTTTGTTTTAAAGTGCTGCCAGTGAAAAATTGCAGGTTGCAGTGTGCTTTCTAAAAGGATTGCGGGGAAGTAAAATAGTCTCTCCCTTGTCTCTCGAAAAGAAAGTAATTGTACAATTAAGTTTGTATATGCACCTGAGGCATAAGGTGGTTTTTTAGAGATAAATAAAATCCTAAAAGAAGCTACAAAGATACCACTGTCTAATTCAGGAAGGGCAGAGAACAGGAACAGATCTAAAGAAGCTAGCGATTTCCTTATACTATAAACATTTTGCTAAACTTCAGTAATTTCTCCCCCTAACTTACTCTTTTATAGGTGTGTTTCACCGCGTGTGGTTTTGTACCCGATCTTTATAAGGCTGGTAGCAAGAGCTGTGCTTCTGGACTTGCTGGTTTTCACACTGGTCGGTTTGCTGCCTAGACAAACTTGTTTGAATTTTGGGGGTTTTCTTAATCCTTTACTGCGGTGTGCTAGGTAAGTTATGGGCCTTTTGTTCCAATTATTTGGCATTATAAAGGCTGAGCTCTACCCAGGGCACTGTTGTAGCTGGGTGGCTACCAGGGCCCCACCGGGGAAACTGTGAAAAGACAAGTCCTTGGCTTACTATCCATGATCTAACTGTAGCTTTGGGATGCTGCAAAGGCAGAAGCAGCAAGAGCTTCTACTTCTGTGCTTCTAGAAAATAGTTTTATCTTTTCCTACAGAAAGGTAAGGGAATAAAATATTTGGTTTTGTGCTTAACTAAGTTTTAGATAACTGGGATGGATCTGCTATAAAGCATGTTTACATTAGAGAGGGATTTTTCCTGAAACAGCTGGTCAAGAGGGTGCACGATACACTTTCTTAAGCAGAGAAGAAAACCATTTAGTTTCTCACAGGTGGTAAAGCAGCTGATGCTCTGCCTGGGTGCCTGCGGTGGGAGGCAGTTTCTGCTCGGTGCATCCTCGTAACCTCACTGTGTAAGGCACGTGGGCTACTGGCAGGTAGGAGGGATTAGATGGAGCAGGCATGTGCTGCTCAGGAGCTGTTTTTAGCATCCGAAGTACAATTTCCAGGAAGTTGTAGGGTAAGTAGGTGGCAAACAGGACTCAGCCTAGTAAACAACGTTTGGTGTGAAGTGGAGCTGCAGCACACTGAATACTTATGATCTCTAAAGGAATTTTGTACTACAGAGCAAAGCAAGGGCATTAGAGATCAGCAAACACTGTTCAGAGCGGCGAGTGACAATGCAAGCTCCGGTCACAAAGAGCAGGTTGCTAGTTTAGTGTTAGCAGCCGCACGTACTCTGAGCGCATATCCTGCGTTTCACAGTTACTTTTATCGCTTGGCTGGGAAAAAAACCCCACCGCAAAACCCAGAACCCTTTATTCTTTATTAGTGGTGTTGCTACTGATAGGCTAGTCCCTAATTAATGGGATGTAATTTCCCATTCCTCTACCACTCTCCTTATTACAAGTCCTTGGCAATACGGGAGACGTGTCTATTACTTAAGCCATGAGAGAGCTAGCCCAACTTGCTTTTGAAACTAAAGACTGCGTACCCCAGGCATACTGTATTTCTGATTTGCATATGGAAAAGGCAGTTAAAAAGCTGATGCCCCCATATTGCTTGCGAGTCAAGTAGCAAAAGTAAATGATTTATCAAGCAAAGGTTACAACACCTGTGCCTTTTTGTCAACATATACCGAGGATGCCAAGTCAAGTGTTTCTTCTAATAGCTCAAACAGAAATTTAGATTCAAATAACCCCCCAGATAGGACAATTATGCGGTGAGCCGCCGGAGTGGCAGAGTGATGGATGGGGTGAGCGGAGGCAGTGTATGAAAAAACAAACCAACTGAAAAGTTTTGAAGCTGCTAAAACCAGACAAAGCCAACAGCCCTTTTGGGGCTTTCATTACTGAATCAGAACTACCGACTTAATTTTATTTTCTGGTCTCTTCTGTCATGGAGTTGTCATCCTGCTACAACCCTTGTTGACACAGGAAGATGGCCTTTTTCTAAAGAAACTATTATATATATTCTATAAAATTCCTTTAAGGGATTATATTTGAAGCAATGTGACATAAATCAGAACACGCTGCTAATGGAAACGTCTACTGCTCATTTTTATAACGCCCATTAAGAAAGGCATGTACTAGTTTTGGTTGTTTAAAAACGGGCCAGGACAGAACGATCCTTGCTCAAACCCAGCCATGCTGTTGTACATTTGTCTGCGATTTTATTCCCATGTTCTGTGAAAGCCTGTGAATGCCCATGTATGGGAAATGCGACTTCTGCTGAACGGCACTGTCACATCCCTGTGCACAGACTCACTTTTGCAGCACTTTCAGACTAATAACGACGACCCGTAACTACTGCCTGTAGTCAAATGACCCACCGATTGGAAGAGAAAATCAGAGGCATCCAAACGCTGACCGTAACGTTCTCTTATAGCTTGTAGCTGGACCGTAATTTTAAAAAAGCAGATGTGCAGATAGTCTTAATTTTTGTTTTGTTGTTGCAGCAGTAAAGAGTCGCTTAGCCCTTACATTTAAGCTTGACTTTGAGAAGCTCTGAGTGTTCACTGCTTCCTCTCGTCTAAGGGGGCTGTGTGGCCTGGCAGTTAGTGGTCCTCAGGACCCATATCTTAGGCCAACTCTGAACGTACTATAAAAACCCCGATGGAAAGCAGCCACCCCAGCTGCTTTTAATAACACAGTCCTATGTGTTTTTATATTTTCATTTTGAAAATATCCTAAGCGATCATCCTATACACTAATGCCCTGCAAACAGAGTACAAAAGCATGTCTTTGTTTAGAGGAACACTAAGTAAATCCCAAATCATTGCAGTTAGTATTTTTACCTCACTTCTCTGATTTAAAACACCGTCAGCTTCAGAGCTGTTTCATGAATAAGTAGTGAGTTTTGCTAATAAATTATATATTTAGTATCAAGAGGGTTGTGGTGGTGTAATGATGTATAGAAGCACGGAGATGCAGCTGGAGTCAGAGACTGGAAGTCAGTCTCCTTACCCACTGCAGCATGTTTGACTTTAATTGAAAGCTGTGCTTGAGTATTGTTTTTCACTGTACAGCATTGTTATTCACTATACTGCATTACATAGAAGCACTTAAAGTAAAGCTAGAGCACTTTAAAATTATTTAAGTCATAAATAAGGAGGATAAAAGTTTACAGTCAACAAACTTATCTGGGAAGCCTAGGCTGCAGGGTGCAAATAAGTTTAAAATATTTTGGAGACTTAATACTATTGTGTCTTACTACATAATCAATTTACCAACTAGTAGTTTTTCAAGTCTTCTGGAAAAGGTAGAGTAGCATTCTCCAAAGGGTTTCAAGTTTCCTGAGCTATGAAGGAAAAGACCAAATGCTTAAGGACTTTAACAGTATACCTTAACATTCCTGTATCCCAATTTCAGTGTACGTCTGTGTATTCCAGTTGCTTCCAAAATGACTGGAGAAATATGATTTAAATGTGAAGACGCATGAAAACTTGTCACGTACATGAACCGAATAAAGGAAGAGGCCTGAAAAGTGGGGTGCAGGCTGCGTTTTGTTAAGGCACGAAAAAAAATCAGAACCTGATGGGTTAAAACCCCGCTCTGTACTGCTGGTGTACTTTCTGTGACCCTATTTAATGCAGAGAAGGTTTGAGATTCGATGTAGTTTAACCTGTGCTGTCGACAGAGCTATAAACTAAAGCCCCTAACAAATCGTACACAAAGAACAGATAGCAAGAAAACATATTGTGTTCACAGGCATCTGGTTGCAGCCCTCTAAACTGAAAATCTTCGGTAATGAGTGACTTGCGTTTCACTGACAGCGTAGGTGCTGAAGCCATCGCAACGAGGTGTCTGTCTTCATGCATATACTGGACTGTGGCATGTGACAGCCATTAATCTGTACACTAATTATTCAGATGCATAGAAACTATTTGAAAGAACTTGCAAGAGCTAAGAGCAGTACTCCCCAATTTGCTAGTTACTTGAATTATTACTTTTTAGCAATCCCAACCAGCTAAAACAAAATTACAAATATTTCTTGCTGTTGACTTTTAAAAGAACTGTAACGTAGTCAAGCAATCACTTAAATCTACAAACTACAGTTGTCCTAAAGCACTAGTTTTGCTCACTTCTTTATACCTTCTCCCCCATGATAACGTGATATTAAGCACAGACTTAATTTTTTCAACATCTGGCTCAAATTAGCTGCTAACAAAACTGCCAACAACTATTTTCTTAATCGACCCTGGGAATTTGATACAGCTTGGAAAAAGCACATTTAAACCTCGTCCTTCTCCTAAAGAAACACAAATGTTTACTTGAGCTTCTGATTTGACCATAGCAGGACTATGAATTCAGTTAACCCAGCTTTATAGGCCTGCCTCAACTGGACTTTTTTCTCTTTGTGTAAGGAACCAGATGTGCTCGCAATCACAAAATCTCCTGCTCGCTCAAAGCCCACCATGCAAATGGCCAACCAGGAATTCAAGCCTATTTTTTTACACGGGAGGCATCGGAGCAGTCTCCCGTCATATTTGGTGGGGAACTAAGCGCACCGTTACCCGACGGGTCTCTCTCAGCTCCTTCTGCACGTACAATTAAACGCGCTGCCTAGGGAACAGGTTGGAGCAAAAGTCTTTGAGAACTCAGTCCTAGAGGAAAAAACCGCACTAGCAGCCAGTATCTTAGAAAGCAAGAGAGCTCTTTCCAGTTACAAAAGCAGCGTTATTACTACATAAGCCCAAAAAAACACAACAGACAAACAAACTGCAAGTGACATTTCACTGTAGTTACTGAGACCATGTGGGTGAAGTAACAGCGGCAAGGCAGCTGGCTCCGCGGGGACACGTTAGAGTGCACTGAAGAAGAAGAGGCTGCAGGCATACAGAGAAGTCGAAAGCGGCCCACCTGAGTCTGTTGAGGAATATTTACAAAGCTTGGATCCCGTGGTCCAACACTGACGAATCGGTTTGCGGGGGAGGTGCTGGGTGTCGAGTAGGCTGTGAAGGGAAGGGACACATGCGTTGAGGAAGCGGCACTAGATTTGCACACGAACAACACCAAAACACACTGTCTCAGAGCCACCTAAGCAGATGTTTAACATAGAAATGTGCAAACGTTTTAGAGAGCGAGAGTTTGGTTTTAGACACTGGAAAGGTTTGGTCTTAACGACGGGGATATAAACACGGAGGGGACCGGGCTGCTGGGAGAGGGCTCCTTGCCGGGCAGGACGGCAGCCGCGTGCGCTCGGGGAGGAGTGCGCCGGCGTCACCTGCGCCGCTCTCCATCCCCGAGGAGAACTGCTGCAGGCCTTCCGTGCTGGGGTCGCACAAGAGACTTCTGTAGGACCTGCTATTGCCTGACTATTTTCCCTCCAATATGAGGTGGAGCCTCTGGTTTTAGTGGGAGTTTTGTAAAGCAGTGAATTTACTAAGCTGCTTATTAACAGAATCAGACCCTTATTTCATGCTAGTCCAGCGTTCTCTCTCGGTACAAAGTTTTGGTTTTCATACTGCTGCAGTCTGCACTCTCTAAAATGTTCACTTGACGTGTTTGACAAACTAGGAAGATCCTTTCGGTAAAAAATTAATGGGTTGCAGTTTCACTGGGGTGGTAAGTGCAATCAGTCTGAAGGCTGAAGCTGCCTTTAAAAACTGGAATGGCTCCCATAAATGTAAAGCTATTAAATGCAATGCAAGCCAAGAACCCAGATTACTTCCAAACTTGAAGTACTTTAATGATTTTATTGTTGCATTATATTCTCCACTGCAACTGTCCACAATGCCACGTACTTCCACATCCAAAAGCTTTCAATGCAGTTTCAGTCTTCCTCTCATTTGAAAATCCCCCATGCAATCTTCTCCCTTGTTCAGTTTTTTGCATGTTCAGATCTAAATTCAAATAACCTAAGCAGACGCCTTAATACGAACAGTGATTCTGTCTATTTTAAATATATTTATGGGAATGCATTCTGCTGAATAAAATCCCCAGACAATCTAACTATCCAAAGAAGAGACAAAAAACAATGTTAAGAGGAAAGTCACTTGCCAAATTCCAGTCAGGCTAAATATAATGTTCAGGCCTCAACGCTACAGAAGAATAAAGTGCAGTAAGAGTTGGAGAAGACACTGCGTTGTCTGTGTGGATGAAAGTCTGTTGCCTTTCTGAAGGCAAAATGTTTGGTGAAGAGGCATTACACTGGAGGAGCCTTTTGTTTAAGATTGTACTGAATCAAGACCAATGCTCCACCTTATCCACTGTCCTCTCTCTTACAGAGGCCATAAGCAGATGCACAGGAAAGAGTCAAAACAGGTCACATATTTACTTTCTCATATTCTTTCCCACCCTCTGATTATTTTCAGCTCAGGGACTCCCTGTATTTAATGGCCTGCAAGGGACTTCTCACTGATGAATGCCCAATCTGCCCTTGAACTCATGCAAACGTTCTGCATCCCACAAAGCCCTTTGGTGAAGAGTTCCCAAGTCTATGAGCATACAGAACCGCATCCTTCCCTTCCCTCTCTACCCAAGTCTCACAAACATCTCATGATGCTCCTAATTCTTACAATTCTATCAATCAGACAGCTTCACCTTCTCAAAGAGCATTCCCCTGAAATCACGCCAGGAACTGCATATCTTCATTTCTTACTGATCCGAGGGGAGATAAGGCACTCCTGACTTCTAAGAATGAATTCTTCCCAGTTGTTTCTGGTGAGGTGAGCTTTTCTCTCCAAAAAGTTAACACTTTGCTAGTACTTGCAAAAATCATGCAAGGAACACCTTTCCTTCACAAAGTTTTAAAGGAATTTTTAAGCGTACTAATTCATCTTTCCTAGATGATTTTGCAAATTGCAGTGCAGCTTGCATATTCAGGATGAACAGGCACATCGGTTGTTATTCATATCCGCAAATCAAGGAAGAAATGAAATGAGTAGATTTGGTGAGATGTTCTCCTTGCCTTTTTACCATCTTAATTTGCTTAATAATTCAAAGAAGCCACACATTTGCAAAGGATATATCTCTGTTGTAAGTGCCATGTATTAAGATTCTTCTGTACTGTTTTACAGTGAGGTGTTTTTTTTAAGCTAACTAACGAATGAACCCTATGTTGCGCAAGCATAAAGATTTCTTCTGCAGTAGGGAAAATTGACTTAAAGCTCAAAAATCAAACATCTGTTCTTTGGTTCTTCTGGTCTACTTTTAAGGAAGCAGAATGAGTGGAGAGGGCATTTAATCCCTTGGAACAGGTAAGTTCCACCCAGAAGGGAAGGAACTCAAGGTCTTGTTTACAGTTCCCTACTGGCAGACACTTTTGCTGTGATACTTGGTAGAAAATCAAAGGGAAACCATCAGAATCCTGTCTTAAATGGCTTCTCTGTTCAAACAAAAATTCTAAAGCATTTGAAAACTGTATAATATGCACAAAAGTCCCCTCAAACCTTGCTGGGTGAATTACCATGTATACCTTTCTTCTGTAATGCTCCAAACTACATTTAACTTGCTTTCTGAAAATGCTCCGATGTCAGCTTGGTATTTCCTTAAGGGCCTTTAATTACATGTCTACAGCCAAGAAGCGAAGAGTACCAAAACTACATATATGAAGAGTATATACACTGGATTCTCCCAAGATGCTAGTCCCACTTCACTGTAAAATGTCACGAGATGTTTGCGGATTGTAAGGGGCCATTTTGGCACAGAATATTAAATTGACATGGGATACACATTAGCAGTGACTCTTGTTACAGTGACGTTTGGTTCAGAAAAGGGAGCATCACCATCACCAACATGGCTTAGACCATCACCAACATGGCTTCTAGACATATCTTATTGTCTTCATATAAAGACTCTCGTTTGACATGGAGGTGGGATTCTTGGAAGTCCTACCACTCACTGGTTAAAGCTGGGTCATATTATATTATGGTATACACAGATATGGTGGAGTCTTCAAACTCCTTTTTAGGAGGGAAAGGGAAAAGCCTAAGCATGGGAAGGAAGAGAAGCCAAGTCTCTTAGGCAGATCTTCTCCTGGTCTTTATCAGCTTTGCTCCATAGGTACTGCATAGATCTACCCTAGTTTATACTAGCTGATAGCTGGCCTGTTGGGCTTTAATAGAAACATCTTCCTGCCCAGCCTAGTCTTTCTGCTACTGGAATTCACTAAGGATTGTTTGCAACATCATAGCCCATAGCCAAGGAAATGAATGTGATGCCACAAATCTGCTATGATGCTTCACTTCAGGAACAAGCAAAATAGGAGCCGGCAGAGAAAGAACATTTGCTCACACAGACAGCTTTGATATTTAGCCAAAAATGGCAAGAAATCGTATGAAAGACGAGACAAACAAACAGTTTTGGGAATGTTATGTATTTTAAAGTTGCCTGGAGTAGGAGAAAGTTAATTTAAAATACACATTCCTGAAATAATTTCTCTTAAGTATAGGAGTGTGTCATTTATCAGACAGTTCTGGATTAAAAGGATAAACTTTTGGTTGGTAAAGATGATTTGGGTAAACAATAACCTAACGTACCACTAGGTCTCTCTTTTACCGGCCAAGATGACAGGTACGTGTGCTTGACATGAAGAGCTGTACCGTTTTGCAAAAGACTAAGAGTCAGTTTAGCCGTTGTGGAGTTGTAGTGAGCGAATTAACTGGAGGAACGCAGTGCAATACAGCAATTCCTGCTGCAGTGCATTGCAGCTGAGTATCTGAGAGGGAACTGCAAATTCTAACAAATTAAATGATACAGTCATCACCCTCTTTTTATGGATGGGGAAAGGAGTGAACAGAAAGCTGAAATGGCTTGCCCAGAGGGTGCTCAGTCAATGCATAGCAGAGAAAGGGAGAGAAATCCAATCTGATTATGAATCCAGGACTACAGCCACAAGATCATTCTTCTCATCCTGACACAAATGCTGTTTAACATGAAAACTCCTTTGTGCAAAGGGACATTAACTGATAATGATCTTGCCCAACAAGGGAAAATAGCTAAGTTTCTCCCCATGTAGAGATGTGAACCTTAGAAAATAACATTTAGTTTTAAAAAGCTCTTTAAAAATCATGGCGTACAGGATGGCAGTATCTTAGACTCTGCATTGGAATGAGGGCCACAGATTCTAACACTCAGATTCAGTTATGATAGTGATAAAGTCCAACTGGCATGCAGTGGAGGTGGTGTTTTCTTTGGGCAATGAGGTATTAAACCCAGAAACTGTCAAGTTCAGGAAAATATTGTGTTGTGTTTGTTATGGGTTACCAACCAAACAAAATTGAGACAAGATCTGAGATAAGATAATTTTGGGGCTGCGTCTGATATCAAGGATGTGTTCTATTGAAAAGGCTTTTTATGGAGGAAAAATGAACCCTCCCAAACCTCATGAATCCCATCTCCATTGTGTCATCTCACTGAGGAAAATGCTGGCTTGCCAAAGGGATAGGATTCACAGCTGAAATTTTCAAGTCCCCGGGCATGCCTGGCCACCCAGTAGCAGCAACTCCCCGGTGTGCATCTCCAGGGGCTCTTCCTTCCTTGGACAGCACTAATGTTCATGTTTTGGTTAATGTCACAGCTGGAGAGTTTCACTATTGCTCTGAGAATCATTAACCACCTTGTTGTGATTTTTAGCTTTCATTCCCAGGAGGCCATGCTGTATTGAACAGCTGCTCCTGGCTCCTGCACCCCTCAGGAGGGCCATATTCCAATTTTTGGTAGGGCCGTAACTGCGTTTTGTTTCTGCAGAGAGCTTTCTGCTAGACCAAAAAAGGGAAGGAGAATGGAGCAAATGCCAACCCCTTTCACTCCATTTCCTTGGGGGGGGCTTCATTCTCCTCCACACAGTGAAGGAGAGAGTCTGGCCAAAATCTAACATCACTCCTGCCTTTGTTGCATAAGTGACTTTCCAATATCCTCAAGCTCTGCAGGGCAGTCAGCCATAACCCAGCGACACTCCCAGAACCGGTGCACTTGAGCAGTTCGTAACCATGGAAAACACCTTTTTGTGTGGCTTCTATGAAACTCTGGTGGATCTGCACTTGCTATTTGAAGGCTAATATTTAGTTAAGAAAAAAATAAACACCGACGAAAATGGAGAGTTGGTACTGGTTGACACACTAAATGGAGTCCAGTGGGCCCTTCTGGTAAGCTCTCACTGCAAGGCAAGGCTAGGAACTTCGGTTTGTTTTACTCTTTATGTGGCCAGCTACTTCCACTGGCTTTGATATATATGTAGTATTCTTTCTTAGAAAATATTTCTTATAATTTACTTTTCCGTAAAATTTGTCCCTAAATTAAATTATATGCTTCTTTACAACTCAAGTCACTATTATTCAAAACCCTTACCAAAAGGAAGATGCACGCCTGAATATGTACAGAACTATATGTTTAGACATCAGCGTAGCTAATTAACAAACAGTAATTATTTTCCTAATCTTTTGTTTAAATACCATTAACTGGCTGCTCTTGAGAAAATCTCGCTTCCCAATTAACGTGGCAGCTGTCTGCTGAACACTGAGCCACAGTGACCAGCTCGAGCCGATACTGATGGGTGGTGTTCTGCGAACTTCAGCGGCCAAGTGCCAGTTTTTATGCCAGCTGAGAATCAGGCCAGACACGCATTTAGCTTGTTTACATTAACACAGTATCATAAAAATTAAGTATTAAGATTACTGCTAAATTGATGTTGGGAATTTTTTTCTTTTAGACACCACACACTGCCAGTAAACTGAGTCACAACTGTAATGACAAATATACATTGACCTAGTTTCATTTTTCCTGGTTCTGAAGCCAATGAAATAGTAAGGTATTGCTGACTATATTCAGTGATAACTATGACTAAACATTAACCTTTTAGATTCCACCACCGAATCTTATTGATAGGACCTAAAGCATCAAAACTTCTTGATAGCACAAGTGTTGGTCTAAGGTCAGAAAAAGGAGCGCAGGGGACGGAATGAATCAACTTCTTAGCTCAACAAAAATCTGCTGATCAATTCTAGAAGTCCTGATTCTAGAAGATCATGTTCACAATCTTACCAGACTGTCTCATACTAAACCCCATTTTAATTTTGAAGCGAGCTGGAGCATCTTGCTGAGTTTGCAGTTGTACACTACCGCGTAGCAGAAGGCAATGCAAAACTCTGAGAACTACCAGATTTTAAAAATGCCCCCTGGAACCTGTGCAAATCTCCTGAACAGTATATAAAGCTTTAAAAATGTAGGCTTCACATGGTCTGAATAGCGAATACCTCTTGCACATCGAGCAGTGGTTGCATATAGCATTTCAATAATAAGCCTGAAAAGCACACAAAGGGATTTGCTCTTTCGATTAGATTGATTTTTGTTTGTGGATGTTATTTGGACTCCCTTCACTGTGGAACAAGTCCCCTACAGTTGCCATTAAAGCACTGAAAGCTTCCCTTTTGTTTTTAAATGTCAGTTTGAGCATAGCTTCATTAAATCATTTCACAATTAACTCCCTGAACATCCAGACTTTTTCAAAGCATCAAACCCAGCTGACTTGCATTTGTTTCCCAGAAGAGCAAGTCCAAAGTGGTATCCCCAAGTGTGTATCTAGGAATTTGTATATTTGACTTGTGGCTACACAAAATACATATGGGAGCCGTGTGGGTGGTGGAGAGAGGATTAAAGCTTTCTCCCTGGGCCTAAGAAATACCGTAACTTCTTGCCCAAAATGCAGGGCTCGGGAACCGAGTCATAAAGGAAAGACGTCTGGGTTAATCTAGGAAGATTTATTCCCAAACGACCTATAAATGAAGTGAACTCGAAAGAGTTGTTAGTGTAGCCCAGTATGTATAAGCGGCGATGTTTTTGATGAAGCTATCTGTCTGACTTCCATATAGTATCTATCCTCTAAACCCTGACTTGAGATACCAACTTGCCTCCTTATGACAGTAAACAAGATCCCAAAGATCCGAGGTCTATGTCACAGCTTAGCTGCTGGCCTTGATTTCTCTCATACGTCGTTATGTGATATGCCGACAAAGTCAGAAGTAAAACTATAACCTCAAGCTAACTCTTTTCTTGTTAATATAGAAGCAGCTCAGAATTTTGTCCATCATATAGAGAGTGGAGAGCTCTCCTACTCCTGAGAGCTCATCCAGTCCTCATCTCTGAACAGCTGATACACAGTGATCGCAGCATGTTGCGTGCTGCTGTTAGCCCTTGGTTCCCGCTGTGTCTATACTTACTTGGAGAAGTGGGAGAGGTGGCCCCTCCTTCTGTTGATGTAGTTGGAGGTTTTGTGTCTGGCACTGGCAGAGGCACAGGCCTAGCCATTGGTGGCGGAGGTGGTGGTGGCAACATTGGGGTAGGAAGGAATGGATTGTGCACCTTGCCTTGGCTGCTACCATTGGGCTGCCAAAAAACAAGCAAACAGACAAAAATTATACTAAAAATCAGCTATTAGGAACCTCCAGTAATAACAATCTAGTTGAAAGCTATATGCAATACATTTACAACTACTTGAGAGGTGGCAAAGAAAGTGCTGGGTCAAATTCTCCGTTGACTTCAAGGAACTTTGTCCCAAACCCTGTGAACCTTGTGAAACTACCGAAATTATCACTTCTAAACATTTTTCCTATTAGCAGCTGGTCTGAACTGCCCTGGATTAGATTCTACTACTCTTTACAGCCACTGTCATGCTCATGAGCCACAACTCATGCTTAGTGACAGTTAAAGCAGTATTTTTGACCCCTTAAGTCCCCCAGTTTCATGCCTGTTATACCCTTATGATATCAGTGCCTAGGACGAGTGTAAATTTCTTAAAGATACTGCTCATTAAGAGAAAAAATAAGCTTTTTTGGTGGTCTTAAAAGTCATGCTGATATCTTATTACAGGAAAATGAAAGAGTATATATTAAAGTAACTGCTCTCCCACATCTCTCTTGAGTTAGCAATAGGGTAGCTCACAGTTTAGTTGCCATTAGGATCATATGGAGAAAAGACTGAACTTGCTTCATTCTACATATTAGGCAAAAACCCCCTCCATTTAGTCTGGGATGCGGTCAGTCACAGGCAGGATGGGCTCAGCTATGTAAGTGTGGTCTTTCAGTTAATCACCAGAAAAAACTATCCATAAGTAAAAGTGTTTTCAAGTATCACAAAAACAAGAAGCAGGCTTAAAAAATGCCATCCCTTCCCCCAACTTAAGTTTACATTTTAAATGTAACACAGCCTGGACACTTGAAAACCATACAAATAGATGCCAAACACCATTATAAAGAGAAAGTAGGACAGCCTGTAAATCAGGTGTTCCATTTTAGTGACAAAAATGGTGAGATCACTTTCGACAGCACTCTACAAATTGATCTCACTGCAGTTCTTCTGGCACTGAGCATTGGCTTTTCCACTGATGATAAAAGCTCAGCTTTAAACACAGATCCATATTGTAAGTACTGCTAAAGAAAATAATATTTTAATTCCTGTTAGGGTTTCCATTAGCCTAAATTACTGGGGACAAAATACTTGTACTGGCAAGCGCTTGGGACCTTCTTTTCATTTCACCTGCTTTGGCACCGACAAAAGGCCTTAAAGTTGTGCCGGTGCAAATCACACTTGTGCTAGAGCAAAAATGGTTCAGGGCATAAAGAAAACTTGAATTCATCTGCATTTAACTTAACAGCACTCCCACTGACTTCAAAGACTGCAGTTACCACTGTTTGCGGTAAGAAGCAATCCTTCAGGGATATTTATTTTTCCAACATCCAGTACCTTTAATAAACTAATATATTAGTGACGTCTCTCAAACACTATCTTGTCTCACAATTAGGTCCCTTTCCTGCCAAGAAGACCCCTGCTGTATGTTCATTGTGAGTGTGCTAACAGTTCATAATGCTGAATGGTTTGGGATAAATTAAGCAAATGAATACTCAAGGAAAAAGAAAAGCACTATATTGATTTGTTGTCTAGACATAAATGTATCTGCTAACATATTGCAGACATTATTCAAAGCCAGTACTGGCTGGGGTAAGTAGAGTCAGTTTTTCTGCTAGGGAAAGGAAAGCACCGGGAACAATATAGCTTATTAAATAAGTGTAATAAATTAGATGCTAATAATTAAACTAATTCTTATTAACACTTTCAGTCGTATGTATGTCAGGAGAGAAACAGTAATTTTGCCAGTTATTACTTCATTGGCTGGAAACAGTTACATGCATTACATTTCATGAAATATTCAGAGCATTATTTTAGATTTGATTTACATAAAATTTATAAATTCTGTATTTGACCGGAATGCTGTTTCAATAATAGCAAGATGATTCACTTTATTTGATTTAAAAAAATGAAAATGGTTATTTGAAGCTTTGGAACTCTGCTTAATTTTTCATAGAGATAAGGGGAAAAGATAACTGCTTACAGAAATAACAAACCATAATAAACTGTACTTTTAACATCTTGAGTTCAAGTACTGGTCAACTTGATCTAAAGTGCTATAAGGCAGTATTTTTTTTTTTAATGAACTTAGCTGATCTGAAACATCTGTTTCTCACCCTCCCTTTTCCTGCTCCTTCCCCCCCACTCTCCCCTGAACTTCAAAAATAATTAATAAAAATTATTCTGCCTTCATATTTTGTTAACCCTCGTTCCACTAGGGTTACAACACATGCAGCAAAGTCATCTGTGGAGGGACCCAAAAGGTCACTGTATCACCAGCTTCTCTGACAGTTTAAGTTAATTTCACCACAATGTGGTTGAGTGGTTTTTTGGGCAGGTTTTTTGTTGTTTTTGTTTTAATATTTTTGCAGTAGCAGCGTTTTTTTTTTCTTCCAACGACTATTCAGGGTGTGTCCCTTTATGCAACATGCTGTTAAAATAATCCCATAATCCCATGATTAATTTTACATAGGACAAACACTTCTGAAGAAATAAAAACGGCTTCCTTACATTTAGGAACCCCACCTGTCCAGCCTGCTGACCAGCGTCGGGGCAGACAAGTTGGACAAACTCTTTCAGAGTCTCCTGAGGATGATAGCGGATTGCTGGGTGTGAGAAGTATGGCCCAGGCTGTTGAATAATGGGTGATGTTGGAAAATGAAGAGTCGATGGTGTTGCATGTGGACTTGCTATAGGAAAGAAAACAAAGAAGTTATATAGAGTTTTGCCTTTGGAAAATAAAACAGCTTAAATCTACCGTAGTTTTACTTTTAGTCTTTTTTTTAAAATGTACAGTATTGTTTATACATCTGATCTTCACAATTAATATATTAGACCACATTGTGTCCTACACTCACTTCATCTAGGTCCTGAAAACAAATGGAGCCAGACATTTTAAAGGATTTTCTGTGTTTTTAATGGACACGTATAAAGGAATCAGCAGTCCTTTGTAAAAGTGAAAACTATTCATCACCTTAAGAGCAGTCCTCATCAATCAGGCAATAAAAAAATGTATTTGGGAGATTAGGGCTGATTTAGTTGACATTTCATGTAACTTGGATTTGCACATATGAATCGGTTTTATATCGTACTATAAATGGTTGATAATTTAAAGATGGTCTAGCACTTCCTGTTGTTGGGGTTTTTTTTCCACCTCAGTTTAGGAACGTTTATTTTAAGTAACGTGTTTTCATCTAATGAACATGCACAAAGTGGCAAGATTGTTTTGAAAATTACATTTACATTTCTCCTGAATAACGTTAGGCTCAAATCTTCAGCAAGCCCCCAGCTTGCATTCAGGGATGGAGTTTAATTTGGTGAATTTATGGGCAAACAAGCCAGTTGGAAAATGTACTACAGTGAAGGTGTAAAGGTGTAATGTACACAAGCCCATTGGCAATGACAGATTTTACCCTCAGCTGATTTCAGCAGACCTACAAGTGCAGCTGAAGAGCCTTATGGTCTCCTACGTTATGTGACACCTTTACCCAGTTCCTTGGCCTTCAAGATATATCAGGTCGGACCCTTGTTAGGTGACAGGACTTTCCACTGTTAGTTGTCACCATGAGGTAGCAACTGCTGCCATTCATAGTGTTATGAATTCCCTTTCCCCTCTAAAATGAGAATTCACTTTTCCTTTCGAATGGCCAATTAATTTGGTTAAGCAGAAGCTCATCTGTAACTCATAGTTTATTTCTCACCAGTCATCATTACGCCCCTGCTGCTCCCTTAGCATGTTATCCTAGTGACCTTTCAAGCGTGTCCATGTGCGTTTACTGCACTTGTACACCACACATATCCGATTAGATAAAGGCTATGCAAGGGAGGTAATGTCCTACAGAAACTCATGTGTTGGCTTTGAAGTAGGTTAAGTATACAAGAGGGAAAAAAAAGCCTTTGGCACTTTTGGAAAAATTGGAGAGATGCAGGAAAGTTAACTAAAATCAAATACAACCGAGTAAACACTCATTTAATGATGAATGTTATGAAAAATCCCCAGCTAAAGAAAAGCTAAAATCTGCTTCTTAGTCTTGTTCATCACATTTAAAAATATGACAATTTATTAATAACTTTCTTCTTAAGCATAATTAAACCATTAGCAAACTCAGAGCCTGAAGATGTGGATAAAACATGTAGTCAGAGACAGCAGCAAGGAAACGTCCTGCATTATGCTATAAACATTCATTAAGGGTTGGCTGGGCAGCACTTCTACGTACTTCTTTCTCCACGACTGGATAGGAATGGTTGCTTTGACACCACCACCAAAAAGAGCAGCACTCACACCTGGGGTGCTGATATGGGATGAATATGAAGCTCTCGTCCTTGCCACAAAAAGTCCCCCTGTAACCTTGTTAACCTCACTGGTCTTCCCATTCTGCTCCCCTTAATGCTCTTTGAAATATTCACAACAGAAGCCTTCAGCTACTTCTCATCAAAGTAGATGTATATCCAGTGAATCTCTTCTGATAGCACGGGCTATACCTATCTCGTAACAGCTAGATATTGTGGCATGTGGGCTGAACTGGAAAACAGTGTCTTCCCACAGCCGTGCTAGTTCTGCAATGCTGCACTTGGGAGAAGGGAACAAGAAGCAGCATATCCCACACTCCTTGTTATGGAAATGTTGACAGTTATTCCATGGCCAAGGCAAACACCTGTGTGCCCAGCCTGTTCAACCTGTCTGCACATCTGGGCTTATCTCTTGTTTTTTTACGAACCTAGTTAATTATTTCTTATTCGCTTTTAAGACGAATAGTTTTGTTCTGAGTTTGCATCTTAAATTATATTTGAAAACTCTTCAAATAAAGAACCCAAATCTTCAAAGGAAGAAATGAAGGCTATTTTCCTGTCCCCAAACTCCGGGAGAGGCTGTAACTTTGAAGTGTGCTATTAAAGGTAGAGATAACATGAGATTCACCTTAGTAAATGTGGGTGTCTACTATGGAGCTAATTATCTTAGAATCAATGGAGAACTAAAGAGAACTAATGGTGTCTAAGGAGCCGTTCATCTCATCCAAAAATAGACCACTGCCTTTGACTGTACTTCATTGACCACACTGACTGGCTTACCAGTGGATGTGAAGGGAGCCCACTGGTACTAGCTCCGAGGCAGATACCTCCAGTCTACGCACACACCTTCAGTTAGGTGAATTCCACCCAAAGCGTCAGCCTCTGATCTCACTTACACCAACCCCTGAGGTGTAACTGCTTTAATGACACTTACGTCATAGCCACTTTACAGGTATGAATGTATCATCACCTCCTCTGGGAAGCAACAGTCATTTTGGAGCTTGTAAAAATATTTTGCCACGAATATTCGTTCAACAAAAGTTGGTGGTAATCATTTTGATGACTACAACAAAATTTCCATTAGCATACAACATTTCGGTACTTTTTTTGATATAAAACATATCCTTCCTCTCTTCCTTCGTATCTCCTGTTAGAGTTCCCCCTTTCCTTGTGTGCCAAATGAAAGATGAAGGATGAAGATAAAAGTGAGAAATGAAAATTTATGTGGCAAACATCTAATTAAGCAAAAAATAGATTGGGATTTTTTTTGAACATTTATAAAAAATAATTTAGCACCAGTTCTGTTAATACTATTTAAAATTGTTATGCAACTGCACTGTCCTTTGTCCAAATCTGGGAACAAATTAATTCCTTTTCTTCTACTGGGTGAAAAAGAGATAGAAACACTATTTCAATCAAACACGATGGAATAAAAAATTGTACTGAGGGAACATGGAAATTCATAGCTAGGCCTGAGACCACAGTCTATTTAGCTTTTCCAAGATATGGCTCTTCATTTAGTAATTTGATTTGCTATATGAAAGACGTGTTATGGTTATTAGAAATACTCATAGGCCTGTAAGTATTGGGTCTTTCTCTGTTGCCTCGACGTCCTCAGCATGTCAGGGTAGAAAACAAATTGAAAAGCATTTGTTGGTGATCTTCTCAAAGAGAGCAAGAGAAGAAAAATGAATGCAGAAATGATCAACAGTACTTCAGGGAAGTAAAGTGCTGCAAGAAGGAGAAAGCGGTTCCCCTTTGGAGTCTTGGCCTCGAAGGGGCTGATCTGGGGGAAGGAAACAAGACCGAATAGGCATCAGTCCTCAGTCTGTGCCATATACTGACGTGCAGGGTTCATTTTCTCATAGTAGATGGATTAGCAGAAGAAATCAAGAATGTAATAAGGATCTCCAAAACATTTGTTTTTGCAGTCTCTAACTGGGAAATACCAAATTTCTCAAGTGGCAAAAGAAAGGGCTGTTTGAGCAGAGGAAGAATCTACTACTATTAAACTGATCAAGTGTGCCTGATCACAAGTGTGCCTGATCACAAGTGTGCCTGCCTGATACTAGAAAGAGGGAATTAAATGCTAAAATCTAAAAGCTGCTAGCCCAGATTCAGACCATTACGCTGATAGCTGTGTTGTGGTCACTCTGGTGTATGCAAAAACAGCCTTTCAAACAAATTCTGAGTGCAGAACACAACTGTGTTTCCAAATATATGGATCCTCACAAACATTTTTAATCAGTTAAAGGACATGAGGTAGTGGAGCAGGTTGCTATTTTCCTTGTTTGCCTCCAAAAGGGGCAAGTGACCACGAACAAACCCCTTCAGTCATGGCTTTCAGAAACGCGTAATAAAAATTAAGGCATTGCTTCTGAAAGCCATGCCTAGAGTGATGCAAGTTTTCCTGTGTATAAGAAGGGGCTATTACTACTTATGTGCTTCTGATGGGATATTACAAGTCTCAATCAGTGACTATAAATTCTTTGAGATCTTCAAATGGAAGAGAAAACAGGTCTTTGTCTATTATTTATTTACTTATTGACTTATTATTTATGTATCCCTAAGCAGCTCCATGCTGCCAAACCATATTTCTCTTGGCGTCTTTCAGCCTGTGACATTTATATTTTATTACTGACCTCACTAAATGACATAAAATGTAAGTTCTACAACCTATGAAAATATGTGTATTCCAGATCAGAACTTCATTTCTACCTGCTGTAGGTATGGAGGAGTTGGACTATCTGGCATTATTAAAGCTATTATTTGATGGGGGGAGGTTGGAGGCAGGAACTATCCTTCCATCTCAAGGCAAGCATAAATATTTCAAAGCACACATGATTCTAATTCCATTGAAGCTCATCTGAAACATCCCAGACTTTTTATTGAAAATGAAATGATAATGTATGGTGGCCTGCAACAGATATACCAGTATTTTAAAACTGCTGCTATTGGGCCAAGTAATTATGCAGTACAGCTGTTGCATGCTATACTGGATTTTTTAGTGTTTTATGAGTTTGTGGTGCTGTGCAGTACAGAAGTAAGAGGATTTTTCAGAACGCTGAATTCAAACATCTGATTACGCAGGCCAGTCTTCTCTTTTCCCTTTGTGATTTGTAGTAGCCAATAACAAACTAACCAATAAAATAAGTTGCATTCGTTGATTAGGTTAGCACTTCACATGTCCAAGGCAAAGGAAGAAGAGCCAAAACTGTGAATTCTATTCAACTGAATGATCAGATAATAAAGAATCAGTTAATTTGAAACAGGTTATAATTTTCTTCAGATATTTAGTAGCCTTCTCAGGTCCTTTTCCTGGAACAAAGGAGCAGTCCTAATAAAGACGCATGGGATCCTTTCTCCCAGGGAACGCTCGCTGATGTGGTAAAGGGACTTCACGATCACACCTGCAGTGCTCAGACAGATTTCTGCGCCAGCACAGCCCAACATATGGGGGAGACATATTGACCCATCCACCTTCTATCTCCTCTTCCAAAAAGCCTTGCCAACCCTTCAAGTCCAGATGACTGGATGAAATTTCTTTCTTCATAAAGTTGTTTCAAGTCTTTGAAAGGATCATTTAGTGTTGCTCTTCTCCCACTCAGGAAAAGCCTACTATCCCCTGCACTCCTCGCCTGTTCAAAGAAGTAGTGGTCTGGGGAATCAAAACCACTGTCCTTCAGAGGCACAAGGGCTAGTCTGTCAGACCAGGCCAACAGTGGATTGGCTTCACTAGGGCACAATGCTCAGATACCGCCTCTATAAAGTGATAATTAAGTTTACTAATAGCTCATTAAACATTGATCAATCTTCCTAGAAATAGTAACATTATAATCATAATGAAACAGGATCATTTTTATCAGCTTGTTTTTGAGGCCATTATAATTGGCTTCCTTACAATTAAGAAAGTATTTTTTTAAAAGTCATTTCCCTGGAAATGTTATAGAACAGTTTGTTCTGGTAGATATTTTCACTTCAGGATTCTAAGTTGCTTTAACTCCCTGCATGCCGTAAGCTTTCTCCTAGCATTTAAGTGATGCAAGTGCCAGTTCAAATTATGCAAGATGTATCCCACCCTTTGTACCCCAAAGGTACTTATTCTGAAAATTGACCATATTAGAGTACTAATTGGCTAAGCCACCATGCTGGCTGATGTGAAATGCTTTCAAACACCATGAAACAGCTGTGTTTATCGGAAATATGAAGAGTGACTTTTTAATAAGGAGATCTGGCAATAATCCAAATTTGTTGAAAGGAACTTACACTTCTGTGTATAATACAATACAAGAGGTAAAGAATAGAAGCCTAAAACAATAGCTTTAAGCCCACAGATTTTTGTGATTAAAGCAGTTACCCAAACAAGAAAAAAATAATTAAGAAACTTGGGCTGGGATTTGCAGAGGTCCTGAGAGAATTCATTAACTGCTATTGAATTTCAATGGGAGCTGCGTCCCTGTAACTCTTTCAAAGGTTTCTGAAAGTTCCCATTTTTCTTACTGCCCATTAGGAATAGACTTTAGGGTGATAAGTGTAGAGCAATCTCTTATTCAGGTTAGCAAGGACTTGCCTCTACTTAAATATTGAGCTGCTGAGTGTAGGACTGACCAGTCCTAGGGCCAGACCTTTGAAGGGAATTCAGATCAGTGGAAAACTTAAGTATTGTGCAAAAGGGCTCTTTAGGTCTGTCTGTCAGGTCCATGGATGAGCTAAATTCAAACTGATCCTGTCTTGCATTCCCATTTGCAATGACAAGGCTGGGAAGTCATGGGGTGGGAGAACAAAAATAGGCCTTAGCCTCTTAGCATGGGTGAAATTTAGGTATCACTGATATTTACTTCCACATTACGTAGGCAAACATAGATAAAACATTCAAAATATAATATAAGCAGCTGACCAATGCAAGAGATATACAAATACCCTAAATATGATGGATGGAGGATCTGTTTCTGCTGATGGACATCAAAAAGAAGGACTGAACTGCAGAATGTCCACCTCTCAGCTCCAGAAGTCAAGTGCAGGAGGTCGGCTAAGCACTGCTGAAAAAACAGACCCATGGTATCTCCAAGTGGGGGCTAGCTATCAGCCCCTTTTTGCTCCCCTTAAGAGCGGTATAAGGCACTTGGCCCTTTATTCAGAAATACTCTTTCTTTAAGAGATTTTGCAGTAGCAAGTGGGAGGCAGAAGGATATTTTGCCAGGGCCCACGGAGTTCCTAGCAAAAAGAAAATACGCTTAAAGCTGTGTTTGGGCACAGGGTTTATTGGTGTATTCTGGATTGTGAGTGTTACAGGCTGCTTTTGAAAACCTGTAGAGCTGAACTGAGCACTGGTTCCAGATTCTGGCATAGGCAGGGGGCCAGTTAAGTTAGCTATTTCGAGCAGATTGTTTTAAAACATGTCAAAATTCTTCTGCCTTTGGGAGATCAGAATACTATAGAGCTGATTACATAGGTATAGAAATAAAAATCATACCTAAAGAAAGCACTCCTCCCTTACAAGACCATAGCTAGAGGTCAAAAAACCTAATTTAACCTCTTTGTAGAATTCTTACTTCACATCAAATGTGGGCAACTTTTGCATATTATTATTGTTTCTAATACACATGATGTATTCCCATACAGAAGATAAAAACTACTGCTAGGAGAATACATCATGCCTTTCTTATAATGAAATGCAGTTGATAAGTTTACAATAGAAATGTAAATTTTCTTAAAACCCACAACCTTTATGTGTGTGATGATATAATTCTGCTTTGATACTAAAAAGGGCATGGTAATGGAATCTGTGACTTTGGAGTGATATATTGCTGTTAAGTTAATAGGACTCCACATTCCCATTTCTAATATCAGTGTTTTTTTCCCCTTTCATTCTGTAGATGGTAAGCTGATACTACATAAACATTGTTAAAGCTATAGTTCCACGCTACAGTAATTCACTTAACTTTAACATGATTTATGGTTCTGTCAATAGAGGAGGTTGAAAATCCAGAGCTCTGATGCTTAAACATGGGTTCCATATTTAAAGCAATAATGTGCTTTTTGTGTGTGTCTGAAGCTGGAAGAATTTAGCATAAAGCAGAGATAAAAATATTATAGTTCACTGCACTGTTTAAAGCATATAGTTTAACTTCACAGATACATCAAAGAGAGCAAAGAAACTGAACACAGAATCAGTAAAAGCATGGGTAAAATACTTTGGTCCTGTAGCACTTTATTTTTATATTATTTTTAGGGATGCATGAAATCCTATTAGTATTTTTAACACTCCCCTTTTTTTCATTCTTTTGCTCAGTTAGATCAGCTCCTTTTGTCAGGATGAGTTTAAATCTGGGTCCACTGTGTTAATCACCCCCCATTCTTCTTTCTGGCACTTACCCTCCAGGCATTTTGGCTCTTTAGGAGATTAAGCGACCAAGTCATCTTGTTGCTCTAACATGTCCTCACTGGAGCAACATATTAACACAATTCCTCTGCAAAAGAGCCCTCTTTAGAAGTTTGCTGCAGGGATGACAAATTAACCCAGCATGGTGTCCCACACATCTATCTCAGTACAAATTATTAGTGTAATAGAGCTTTTAGTTATGCATTTATCTAGTAATTATTGAACGGTTATACAAAACGAAGCTGAGCAATCATGGCCCTTTATGAGGCAATCTCAGTGGGTGGCCTTACAGTTAATTTAGGATAGGACTGTCTAAGCAGTTCACTCACACACAAATTAGCTGAACAGCCTGCTCCTTTAAATATTTCCTATGTCACAGGCTAACTCTTTACAATACAACAAAGGTAGAGTTTTAATTACACGGTTCCTGACTTTTGTTTAGCTGAAGCTTTAACCATTTACAAGCCTTCCTCTCTGCTGTCCCTGGCCTGGGATATGGGAGTAGAAGGCAGTTTGGGTAGGGTATCTAGTAATTACTAAACCCTGACCTTGAGGCCATCTGTTAGGAAACTGTTTTTCCTTCAGCTTCGTATTATTCCGAAGTGAGCGGAGAAAATAAAAATCTTCACCTTTACAGTCAGCTATCTGGACATTGTAAACTGGAGTGCTGCTTTTCACCATTGCAAAAGCAATGCTCGTCCCTTGGTCAGCGTTATGCTATTTATGGTTTCTCCTCAACTTTCTTATGCTTGTGGTGCTATGCTCTCCTCTTTTGTCTGTCTTACATTACTAACCCCTGATCTGAGGTGTCTGTATCCGAATGAACTTGCACCGCTTTGTTTTTGTCAAAACTCAAAGGAAAATAGAAGGTTACATTAGTCAGCCAGCTGACAGCATCAAGGAGCAGCCACGGATAGTTGTACAGAACGGATATTACAAAATGTCCTTTTACACTGAGTAGCTCTGGAGCGAGTTAGCACGAATCATCACTTTGAATCACTTGAAGCTGGCTGACAGGACAGCTAACAGGCACTGATATTTTGGTGACCCTGTGGAGAATTTTGATAGAGAAGGGCACAATGTATTCCCAGATATGTGACAAAGTTCTTGCCACTTTGGCACAAACAGAGTACTATCCTGCGGAGTTTCCTTGGTAGGCCTTGTCCTGATAAAAATCTCAATGGCAATGCTTATTATGGAGGAGATTAATATAATGGGAACCACTCCACTAGTTGACTTTCATCCCTTCTTCTCTTTCTGCTCACACCCCCACTTCCTTGGGTTCTTCCCTTTGTGCTGTACTTCTTGTTTCTTGTAATGGTGTTTCTCCTTCATTTATCTTCCTAACATACCATCTCACTTTTTTTTTTTTTTCTTTCCTTGTCTTTTCTTCCTTGGTTTTTGGCTTGCAGGATCTATGCTGTCATATTCCGTGGAAATGCTTGAATGCTCCACAGCACAGGCTGCCGAATATCCTAGGTCTACAAGATCGTGGTCAATTTAACGTTTCAGCCAGCTCCAGATATAAAGTCACTGGAGTGTAAGTAGCAATACATGGAAACCTAAAACCACTTATGTAAATACTGCTGTCACCCATAGTATTTAAATCCTTCACTGTCTGGTAAAGAGTTCAAGCGGGCTAATGTCTGGGAAACTTCTTAAGATGCCAGCAATACATGATGGCTTTGCAATACTGGAGTACTGTGGTGAGATACACTGACCACCAAATAATCTAACTTGCAGGTATGCTGCGTAGGAGACAGAAATCTAACTGCTTGAATTTTCTATCCTTTGAAATAAATTCGAAAACTGATAGTAAAGCTAAAGTCACCCTATAGGTGATCAATTTACCATCTGCCAGACACTGAATGCTAACCACACTGGTCCAGAGAAGACATATGGTGCATTCACAGAGTCATGCCCAAAAAACTGCCATCATCAAGTGAGGCTCCATGAATCACTTTGCTAGCTTATCACCAAAGAAACTTGGATCTTACCACCATCTGTTGGAACTACTGAGGAGTCACTGAAGCATTGGCATCCATGCGCCAGCACTCACTGCACATCTGGTCCTTTGGTCAGCCAGCTCAGATCCTCTCTGCTGGCTACTGCCCAGCTGGGTTGAGTACTGGCAGCAGCACCAACGCAGATAGGAAACCAGAGCACAGCCTTCCACAACACAGTGCAGTATCGACAATGTCATGAGAACAGAGGTTTTCCCACTGGTTCATTGAATGGAGCACCTTATAACTAAGAAATCCTCTTAAGGATCTACTCCTCCAAGCAAGTTTTGTTTCCAGAATGACTCATTGTGGGGATCACTGGGAAGGGCACTCAGTATCCTGGGATACCCCAGCATAAGACGTGCACAGTGTTCTAAGGAATGTTTGGAAGTGCGTGAAAGATTTGGGAATATTCCCGAGAAGTTACAAATCACTGGTTGTCAATGACAACACCTGCCATGAATAGTCTACAGCCTCTTCTCTGCTGTCTATTTTGATCATGCGTTACAAATGCATCTCATATACACATCCAAGTGATAAACTTGCACATATGAACATCAGAAGGAGATTGAACCTTCTTGTAATCATTCAGTTGGCTGAGGAGCTTACTCTGATGGTGGCCTACTTACTCATGACTTTCCTTTCTCTGACATATCTCTGCAGACTGAAGATTAAATCCTGCCCTTACTTTTCTGAAGACCACTCAGAATGACCTGCCACTGCCCATTTACATAATGCATATGTATCCAAAGAGAATGCAACATGTATGTACTACTATATTATACCTATCATTTCTGCTGAAAGGTACAACTTCCAGTAACTAATAGTGGATATGAATTGCTTAAAGATTATAACCTCTTATATGATTGTGTTATACTCTTTATGTTGCCACTTTTGATACCTGAAAAGCTTCTCTCTTCTGCTTACTGCCCCAAAGTACACTGGAGGGAATGGGATAAAGAACAAAGCTGGATTTGCAGAAAATAATCCATCTCAGTATATTACCCTTTCCTAACAACGATTGTTGTAGAAGAGAAACAAACACGGCCAGTGTACTGTGGAAGAAGAATACTGAAGAGGAATGTCCAAAAAGAACAAAGAATGAAGTCTGGAACAAGATTTTACCAGGATGATGACACTTAGAATCCACAGATGGATTCAGAAGGATTTTTTTCCTGAAAGTCTGTAAGACTTTGTTTGTGAACAAACATGAAATAGAAGATTCTTCTAAATGATCTTGCAGAAAAGTTTTGGTTAAGCTGTTGGGGACCATGATGATTAGAAACTGTGTTACTTCTTTATGGAGTTACTAAAGACATCTCCTTCCAAACAAACAACATTTGGGAACTGTAATTATTGTATTTGCTCTTTCAAATTCTGACTGTCTTTGAATGCACTTCTCACATAGCCAATGGATATCCCCTGATGCACTGAAAAAGTCTTGCAAAAACAGACTGTAGATGAGATTTAAACAAGACGTCACCAGTGATACATTTCCTCTCTCAACCACGCAAAAATCCAAAATACAGAGGCTCTAAACAGGGGCAAAAAAAGTAATTAAATGACCTTAAAAATTAAGTGTGAGGTAAAATACAGCTAAATACAGAAAGGCCTATTAACTGATCAATCAACAACTCAAATCTAAAAGGCTGAACTTCTAAAAGATAGGAATTCAATCAGCTGATGTGCATGGAATATAATGTTAATGGAACATTCACATTATTCATACTTATATCACCAATTATCAAGGCTTTTAAAAGACGATATATTTGCCAGATAGCTCAGATCCAAATTTCAAGGGAAATCTGTATAGAACTTAGGTGCCTAAATATCTTCTGAGGATTTAGATGTGTGTCTAAGGGTAATAAATACTTTTAATGGGATTAACTACAACAAATCAAACTAAAATAAGTAGATTTAACAGAGCACAAATAGCCAAGAAATGCAATTCTGACCTCACTTCAACTTAGAGCAATTCCACTACTTCACACCGCATCACCTGGACTGTGCAGACAAAGAGGCTCCTCCTGGTTTATGCTGCCCTCAGTAAAACCACACCAATGCCAAACAGACATTTCAAAATAATTTCTAGTATGAATTGCTAATATGCCTTTTTATGCTTCACCATTCGACCAATTCCTTAATAATCTTCTCTAAATGAGACAAAATTTCATAGCGGAAAGAAACATGTCACAACCGTTCATTCCTATTTTTATATCTTCCAAAGAGGTTTGTAAGAAAATTCATTCATTTGTGTATATTACTATGCCCAAGTGAGTTCCTTTTCAAATGTGAACTGAGTATTGCATTTAGTTTTCTAGGCTAAACGCAAATGCATCTTTCTAACAAAAATGTATAAGCACATCTAGACCCAGAGGACATCTCTTTTACTTGGAAAGTCAGTCAGAATAGTACTGTGAAGAAAACAAGCCAAAGCATTGCAGGAGCCAACTTCAAAGGAGTCCCCTAACAGGGTGGTTCTTCAGCACACTGATACCAACAACACGAGCACTAAATGACTGGCAGAAACAAAGCCATAGTGCTGGAAGACAGGCGTGGTTCAGAAGTGAATGATGGGTCCCTATCTCGAGGAGTTAGGCTGAATCTGTGTTATAAATGGCACAGGCAGAAGACACTCTCTGTAACACATTCTGTCCCTTTCCCCACCCTCTTCAAATAAAAACCCAAGCCCCCAGAAACCAGCGTTTCCACCTTAGGCACTGTTGAACCGTCATCAGGAGTTTTACCAAACAGCCCAGCCTAGCAAAACCAAACGCAGGTCTTGACAACTAAAACCTCCGGGTTATCAAGCTTCTGAAGCACAGCCTCTCACTGGGTGGGTCACACGTGGCGATGACTTTCCGTGAAAAGGCGCTGGGACGGGTACTGGGTGCCGTGGCTAATGTTTAAGCTGCCTGGGGGCTCTTGGGTTAGGCCTCACCTCTGGGTCCTGTAATGACAGGTCGATGGTGCTGTGTGAAAGCCGTTCCAAGGGAGGAGGTCTGCGAAGGCGAGGGACTGCTGAAACCAGACTTCTCTGACTTCTTTAATGTAGTTGGCGATGGCATTCCTGGCAAGAATGATTGATAAGTGCAATTTAATAATGCTAGGTCATGGAACGACAGCCTATGCATTGTGAAAGTGGGTGCAGAAGCAGCTAGATAAACTTAAAGGACAAACGAAATGGAATACAACAGCAAGCAGAAAGCTCACTTCTATTTGTGGTCTTTTTTGAGGCAGAAGCGGCCATGGTCTGCTCTGAGCAATGAGTACTAAAAGGCAGCCATATTTTTCTTTTAAATCTGAAATATGGATAAGATGCAGCTTATTATTGCTACTGAAACCTACTCTGCTTTATTTTTAGAAATCTGTAATAGCTGGAGCATTTGGATTTTTACAGGCTTTTTATGAGTTCTGTCTTTCACTCACTGGTTTAGTAGATTATTGCAAATGGATCTTTTAAATGTGCTGCACGACTCAAGGCACAACTAGAGAACGAAGTTTTCTGAGTTCAAACTGTGCCTCTCCTTACTCTCTTGACTTCAAAGGTATTTGAAAGTAATATATTTATGTGGTTCCTTTTTGCTTTCAAAATTTTTAAAGGGTGAGTGGTATTTGTGTCTTGATATTAGAAGCCACACTGGAATTATTTCAGAGTTGTTATTATGCCCTTGAACTATATCAAAGGCTTCCAATGAAAATCAGAGTTAAGTTGCCATCGGGTGAAACCTCTCCCGTGGACAGGCAGAAATGGTGTAATGCTAATATGACCGGTCTGCTATACGCTGTAAGAATAATTCCTGTTGATATCCTATCAAGCCCATGGCACCGAAGAAATTAGTGGAATGAATATATTGCAATACGCTCTTAAAATTTGAGCCTTTTCTCCATATGATTTATGCTTGGATAAAAGAATATTACTGCATGTAGGTGAAGAATATGTATGTGTATCTGTATTATTCTCTGTATTTTTATAGTTCTAGAGGCATAGGAGTATTCTGATTATCTGCACATACTCTAAAAACACGTGATTTCCAGTACATACAGTACATCAGACATTTTGCATATCCGTGGGGATATAGCAAAACAAAGGTCCAGAATAGTTGAGCTTTCAGGTGCAAAAGCAAAATATCAGATAATGTGGAAGTTGAACTTCCACTAGCGAAGTAATTCATCCTTATTTCCAACTCTTTATTTTATAGAATTTAATTGTTAAAAAGTAAAGAGACAGGCCTGGACAATATTATCTCTGGACACTATTATTAACTTTATATTTAATAACACTAGTTTTATAGTCCCTGGGATGTTGATTGTAATATGCAGGAGCCTTCTTGTACTTTATACGCTGCACTGCTGGGGTCTTAATGGTTTCAGTGAGGTTTTGCAGTTTATATTTCAGAAAGTTAAATAAAGTAAAGGAGTGGTTAGAGTTCCAGTGTTGTACTTGCAGCTTTCTGTCTCTAAACTGTTTGCTATAAGGGTTTACTGTTGTGGTAGCTTTTTCCTCATAGCAAGAAAGGTTACATACTTAATCATTTAAAAATAAAAGTTTCGAACTGACAGGCTATTGTGCAAGAAAAATACTGGGTTGGGTTTTTTTTCATATTGGTCTTAAGGACTTTGGAGTAGGGACAAAAGCAAAAAAGTGTTGTTTCAGTTTGGGGGTAAGAGAGAAAAGGAGACTAAACTAAGGTAATTCAATGAGATATTCCAATGCAGCCTGCTGAATTTCTGCTCAAATGGCATGTTGGGATGTAACTTAGTTACTGCCCTGTGTTTGAGTGCCCATATTCAGGACAAGGATACTCAAAAGAAGCTAACGGTGCTGTTGACCCAGACTTTCTTATGATGGAGGAACCAGGGATGGAAACACCAAAGAAGTGTCAACCCCAGCCCTAAACACAAAGTCAAGGGTCAGTGGCAATATTTGTGCTTGGGGAGGGGTAGAGGAACTACGCTGCTGGCAGCAAGGCCGTGGGTACATCTCTTCTGGGCTGAGCTGTGGAAGGGGCTAGGTTTGCCCCCCAGGAAGGTTTTACCATAGCAGGCTCCATCCCTCTAAGTGCAAAATATCACGGGCAGAACAAATGACTATTTATGCACAGGGATTATCACGGTAAAATACAGCTCTTGCGAGCTTCTCTAACTGCAAGGTCTTGCAGCACTCTTGCGTGGAGGCACGAGGCCCCGCACGCAGGTGATGGTTGCGCAGCCCATGAGCAGAGATCCAGGAGGGTACAGGAGTACCTGTGCCCTGGGCAAGCAGCGGAGCTCATGGAAGGAGTAAGATCTCTAAGTCTGTGCGCCGAGCAGAGACGTGTTCGTATGGGGATGGATTTTAGGGCAGCTGTTTTCAAGTGAAAATAGAGATTTTAATGTAACACTATGTTGTAAAATTCAATAGAAGGCCAAATTGAAGCACTGATAATTGGTTCCTACTTTTGTTGTATTTGTTTGTTATCACCGTTCTGATTGCCATTATTACCACCACTCTCTTTTTTTTTTTTTTTTTTTTTTTTGGTTATTTCAGGGTATTCTGAGATGTATTGGTTTGGAACAGTCCAACTCTACCATGTTTTTATTTTGTTTGAGGTTTGTAATGACACATTTTATTTTGAGTGATCATATCCATCAGATCTCAAGAAAAAAATGGCTGCTTCCTAGTTCAGAAGAATATGCAAACAGGAGCTTAATTACATCACTTAATATTGACCAAGAGAAAGAATAAGATGAGCTTGCCAGCTCATTTCCAAAGCATGTTTTGTCCTTTAAGAGGGGAGGGTATGACAGAAAGTTAGGCAGTGCAAAGCAATTAGCATCATTCACATTTTATGTTGCACTAGCATGGTGCTCTAGCAGCAAAATTCAAACATTCTTTGAACGGGTTAATAAAAGAAGAAATACAGTCGGCATGCAAGAAAAAGGTTTCCAAGAACAAGCCAAAATATGTCCCATTCTTCTAAATTTATCACAGCCATGTCACATTATCCTTGAGACTGCCAGGAATGTCAATTTTTTTGCAATTTTAAAAAAATATCTCATTTAGCACCATATGTTTGGTTAATGTGCCTGATATATCCTGCGTATTCTTTAGTCCATCCATTTCTAATACTCATTTTCTTTTTTTCCCCTCTTGCTAAGCCATATGTTACAATGCTGGTCATTCTATCGAAGCTCCCTTCAGGAGCCGAGAGCGAGAGTGAGGGGACTTTGGTTTAATCACCCAGAAAAATTTGAATCTGATACTACAAGTCTCACTCTTAGGTAAGCAGTCTCAACACTTGAGTTGTTAGCATTGTAGGTGCCCGGTGCCGATGAAAATCAGGCCAATTATGAGATGGCATGGTGTATATTAACAACTGAGGCAGGAACGAAGATAAATGACTAAATATGGAATTAGGTGTTTAATTTTTGGCACCCATGTTTGAGACTCTTGGTTAGTTTTAAAGGTCTTCCGTTTCATACCTAATGAGTTTTAACACATTTAGTGGTCCCCAGTCCACAGCTTCCCCTCCTGTGTTGCTCAGGGATGCAGGAAATTAAAAAGTTAAAACTGGCAGAGCCCAGGGAGGATGCTGCTGCCTTGCATGGCTTTCCTCAGTGTTGTTCCCAAGAGCTAATGAATATTGGGGACCACTACACTGAAGACCAGATTTCGGCACTTCACATGGCCCCAAGGAAGGGGTAGTGCCAACTCATAAGGACTCCTCTGAGTCCTGACTCTCCTCTCTCTCCTCTCTGGTGCAGGGCAGCAACAAATTACAATATCCCCCAACCGGTCTCAGCTGCGCTGGCCGGTGAATAGGGAATGGAGCCAACGATCCTCCCCATTCCCTGCCTCTTTCTATCCATCTGTTCTGAGCAAGGAATAAACAAGAACAACCAGAACACAACGGCTGGGTAACCCAGGTGGGGTTTGAAAGTGTTCCTTACTATTCTGTGTATAGGACTGTTGTCCAAATCACAGTCACACCTGGCACTTTTAGGAAACACAGATTTTATAATTCAGGTCTGAGTCTCCTCTGAATGTTATTTAGAGTGCAAGAGAAGAAAATCAGACTTAGTCTATTTTCATCTTATGGCAGCTTTTAACTACAGAAAAAATGGAAAAGTTAATTGCTAAATAAAAGAGAAAATAAAGGGATTTGTGGCATAAAACACAGATGGAAGTCTGAGTGGGTGTGTTAACTTACTGTACTTGTGTTCATGTGATTCTGTAAGTGTATGTATGCCAAACATATATGGTCTTAGTCTGCTCCCATTAACATGAATCCATTTTTTTCACTGGACAGAGGGAACCAGATCAAAGACCATGATGGTGCTAAATGGAACAAGATGTGTACTTTCGTATTTTTTTCCAAAAGGAAATATTAATTTGACATTGGTTTTTCAGTTGAAAAGAATTTTAATTGCAGTACACAATAAGCAGAAAATTCAGACAACAATAATCTTGAAACTGTTAGCAGCATTATATTTCTATCAAGGAATCTGTGTGCCTTTTCAACATTAGAGCTTTCTGAATTTTCATTAATTTGGCATTTCCCTAAACACACAAGTTATTTTGTTCATTCCACATCATGCATCACACCCTTCTGCTCAATGCATAATGCAAGCGTAAATGGGATCCTTGTCCTTGAGACACTCTGGTTACTGGAGCCATTGCACGGATGTTGAAGTCCCGCAGTAAGACTTTCCAAAACTCTGCACTTCGCAAACCTCCAGCCCAAGTTTAATCAATGAATGCACAGGAATACTTCATGTTCCTCATCTTCTAAGGGGCACTGGAGCACTGTGATGGTTTTAATTCCTCTACCCCCTTATGTTTGCCAGTACTAGAAACGCACCACATAAGAGTCTTCCTTGAGTACAGCTAAAGATCTTCAAATTTTCATGTATGAGGCTGATATATATTTAAATGGACCAGAAAATGATGCATGAGAATTGAATGCACAAATCCTTCCCAGAACAAATAAGTATCTATGAACCTATTTTCCATGTATCTATGCACCTTACTAACAGAGGTACTGAAATTAGGATAGCTTTGATGGAGTGAATGGAGTCACAGCAATGTAAGAGAAGAACAATTCCCCTTCTCTCCAAAGCTATAGCTGTATCTGTATACCCACCCAATTTCACTTGATTAATTACCAACATTATTCTGACTGCACACATCTTAAACAATAACTTCATCTCAAGTTAGCCACATTGGTAGACCAGCTAATACTCATCTCCAAAGACAACTTTCGGATAATTACCCCAATATATCCCAGTAGCTCTCTGCCACTAGACTGTTGATGGAGATTTCATAACAAAAGCTATGAATGAAATATGGCCTGGATCTTCATTCTCAAGGGACACTATGAAAAGGAATCATGGAAGCTCAGATATTACCAGGTGGATCATGAACTCAACAACATGCAGAACAAATAGATGATGCAGAAAAACAAGTTGGCTGTTGAAGAAAAAACTGACATACGGGAAGAATTTTTCAAGGAACTTTCATCCTTCTGTGCAAATTATTCCAGCAATTTCACTGAAATCAGTATCAACAGAAATGCTGATCAGCTGCTTTATTTCCTGAGGAATTCTTAATTTCAAGCTTCTTGAAATTTTGATGGCTACACTACTGTCAGTTATCGCAAGTCTGTTCTACTTAGTGCTGAGCAAACTTTATTTGTCATCAGCTGAGATATGATCCCACTAACTGCCATCCATCAGTTTACTGTATTAGTTGTTCCAGTATACACAAAATACAATGCAGATGGAAATTCATTCATCCTAATGAAGTGCTCTTTAGTTTCTACGTTCTGAATGGATACTTGCTCCCCTGGTCACATTCTGAGTTACGATGATCACTGATTAACTACCTGCCAGTGAGTACCTCGCTTCAGAAGACTAAAATCAGCTTAATAAACAGTGATTTTACAGAAGAAAAATGAAAGCTTCCCCTCTATCCACTTATCAAACTACTGCATATGCATCACCAACACACACAACCAGTTTCCTCAGAACTCGACATCTGACAGATCATCAGGAAAACAGAGCTAATCTATCCATACCCATCAACATCATATCATAGGTGACTGCCAGATACTTAAGAAGCTATCCAAAAGAAATGTCACAACTCTTTTTCAAGACACTACAAAAGAAATGTTCCAAATAAAATAAAGCAAATGCACGTACAAGTAAATGAGCCAAAGAACTTAATAAAAAGAGATTGATTAAAATGAGGACCAGAATGTTCAAAAAGGACTGAGAGAGAGGTGCCAAAGGCGCATTAAATGGATTCAATGGCTTTAGGTTTTAAATGCTTTTGGACTCCTCAGCAATTTTTAGCCAAAAATGATAATTCAAGTTAGAATCAAAATTCTGATGTCACTTAGGAAAAAGAAGGTTGAAATTTCTCCTTTGCAAATGAACACTGCTCCATTTACAAAGGAGCAATATCAGTTTCCATCAGCAATACTGATAGAAAATCTTGCCTACAGAATTTTAAAAGTGAGTGCTACAATAGTCACCATTATTTTAAAATCCTACCCCATTAAAATCTGCTTTAAATCATTTAGTGCAATGTTCCCATAGAGTGTATTACCTTATCTGTTCGTATCTATGTTTACAGCATCATCTGGATTGTTTTAGATCTCTTAAGTTAGCTTTCATTCCTGTTTTGTCACCCAAGTGGTTCTTTCAGTAACTAATAAACTACTACTCAACATATTACCAATATCTTCAAAATATAATTTAACCAGTTTTATATTTAAAAACTTTAATGAGAAGCATAATAAACAGCAAGATAACAGTTCAATTTTCCCTTTGATTTAATGTTAGGTTCAGTATAATTTTGGATTGTATAAATATATATTGTAATATGAATAAAAAAAATTTCTAATGACGTCTTTAGACATCTCGTCTAAAATTCATGACTACATTTGTTTCATTTCAAATGTTATTTGAAAGTTTTTCAGCATACTTGGCAGATTAGATATAGCAGCAGGGACAAACTGCAGCCATCCATAGGAGAATATACCTTTATGTGAGTGCTTTGGGGATGGAACATCTATAGCTGTAAGGCAAAAAATGCCATCATAAATTTGGATGGCATTTACAAAGCCCTCTAAAAAGTCTTTGCATATGATTATAGCTGAGGTACGATATTTTTGCAAGTAAAAGACCCAGAATAGATTTATGTTTCAACTATATCTTTCCGAGATGCATATGGATGCTAAATTGCAAGTGATACTAAAGGGAATTTTAGTAACTGAAGAGGATGGAGTCAAATTTTCTTTTTTTTTTTTTTTTTTAATTTTCTCAATAATAATTTGTTCATTATTTGCATGTCATCAAAAGATCACTGGCTATCCAGGCTATATATAACAATGATGGCTGCTAAACGCCGAAGGCATGAGATGGAGATGGGTAAATATGCAGATTTTTTCAACCTGTGACCTCAGTTACTGCATGGTAATCTTTTTAGGTGGCTTTTATGATGACAAGACTAAGTTTGGTGTTAATATTGGTTTTGAAGACTTAATTGGTATACACTGCTATTGAACATATGCTTTAATTAATAAAAGAGCTGTGGTCAGGATTGAAAATAGCTCAGGTCATTTACCATGCACTGTAAAGTCACCTGATTTCTGCACAATTTGAGGTGAAGAGTTTATACATTATTCCAAAGAAAAAAAGAGTTGCAAACTGAATTCATGTGCATTGTACCAAACTGAAATGGATTTATAATTTGACAGGTCAAGAGTGTACTCATGGAACTGTTATGTATTGCTATCCAGTGCTTCTTGGTATTTTTACGGTATGACTGCCTAGGTTTGACAGTCACAGGACTGAACAGTCATCTCATTTCTCCGTAACACAAAAAATAATTTGTAGTTGACCTACAACTGCTGTGCTCTTTTACTGGAAAGTGGCCATCGCCAGTTGTACGCTGGTGAGCGCGTGCTGGACCTGCCACCAGCAGCTCCTGGGGATGGCTTGGCAGCTCTGAGGCAGCAGAGACTTAAACTGCTTTCCAACAGATTGGCTCTCAGGCAGGTGATATGGGATAGGTGAAATCAGCCTCATTTTTCTGCATTCCCAATGGCTTTAGGATTCTGGGAGGAACAAAGAATCCCCCCGGAAAAAATAAAATGTTCCCATTGCAGAGAAGGCAGAGCACGGCAGTTTGGCTTTGGCATCATTTCCAGAGGAGCCGTGTATGGCCATACAACCTGCAGGTCTGCTTGTGTGATCTGCCCAACACCTCTCTCATCTACTGAACAACTTAAAACACATCTGACAGAGAGACAGAGGGCTCGCAGGGAAAAGGTCCCTGCAAATTTCATAAGAACAGGCATGGGAATGGCAGAGGTAATGTGTAAGTGCTCCCTCCAGTGCTGTCACTCTGGCAAAGTGCTCAGCATGAGCTCTCTCCTTACTAGACACCAGAGAATTCACACGAGAGGGACACCTGGTACATCCCCCCAACCAACACAAAATGTCTGCACACCGAGAACAAGAGCATTGGCATTGTTTGAATAAGCACACCCACCATGTAGTGCTCCGCGGTGTTCGGGGTTTCTTAGATATCCTGATTTTATAAAAGAAAGTAAAAGAAGAAAAAAGAAACAAGGTGAGAGAGAACACTATCATTATTTTGTAGCAAGCAGGATACTGTGTGAAATCTTGGCCCAGTGAAGTGATAAAGGGGAAGCTTTCAGTTTGCTTAAGGGAAAACTTACGAGCAAATAGTAAAATTACCAAAATACCACATTGCAGAAAATGGGTGTCTTTAGGTTCAATTAAGCTGTAAAAAGGAAAATGGCACTTTAGCTTACAAAAATGAAGGGACAGAGGGAGCTATCAGAAGCAACTTTACAAGATTTGTATGCATGAGGATGCTGCTTCACTGGACCAAGAAAGCTACAGTATGGGACAGGATCTTTCTTTTATTAGACACTTTCCTAGATAGCTTTGTCGAACCTCAGAAACTGCTGCTCTGGCATTATGAAATAATCCTACATAACTTGATCTCGTGAGCTTAGGAACACAGAAAAATAGCCATGCCAAATCAGATTACAGGGATCCACCTAGCCCAGTATCCTCTCTCTGACAGTGGTAACTAATGGATGCCTAGAAAAGAGTAAAAGACCAGGGAAAGCATACAGTGATAATTCTCCAAAATACTCTCCCAGCCTCCAACGATTTGTGATTCAAGGACTTCCAGGACAAAGTTGGTATCATGGTATTGAAGATACTCGAATCCAAATGCACAGATTTACAACCCCCTCCTCCCCTTTTTTGGATTTCTACCCCCAATGAGATTTCTACTAGTCACACAAAAAAGGTTTCACAGTTTGGTGCTGGCAAGTCCAGTGTTCTTGCCACTAACTCTGAATGAGCTAACAGCTTTCAAGCCCAATGATGTTATGTGTATAAGAGCATCCAACACATTTTCCTACATAAAAAAGTGACATGTGTGCTGAGGTGCTCTAAGTGTATATACTTTAGGAGATTTTATATATTTTTTAGAAAAAGCAAGAATCTGGCTGTAAATTGATATTAACATTTTTCAGTATATGTGTAAAACACATGTTTCAGAAGAATAGAAGAGAGAAACTGTCACTCACTGGGAAGCTTTAGAGCTATCTGGCTCCCTGGGAAACTGCATGCAACTATTCTGGTGTCCAAGGGTTTGACCAGTGAGTTTCCTCTTCCTGCAAAGAATGAATGCAGAAGTAATAGAAAGTCTGAGGGGGAAGATTTTAGCAAATGGCTAAAGATACTCCTATTCTGCCCACTGCAGCAGGTAGGAAGCAGGTGGTGGTGGTGGAAGAAAAAGGGTGGGAAAGGAGAAACGCCTACCTTGCCCTCCCAGCAGCTGGCACAGGGGAAGGGCAGGAGGCTAACCTAGGAGAGACTGCACACTCGCAACTCAGCCCTCTGAAATCCCTTTGTGATGCTGCATTGATATGCAACGATGCCGACAGGTCATCGCAGTCCCAGCACTGCCGCACAATGTCAGGACGTTCTGCTCTGATTATCTGGGGTCTTGCTGTGACTCCCTTTCAGGATAGAGCATGGCTCACCGGCACTTGGTGATTGAAACTTAGCACACTGGGGTGGCGTAGCTTCATTAATGCTGCTACCAGTAACATAAAAATCCCGTACGCCCAGAAAGGAACACTGACTTCTTAAGCATCGTGCTTATTTTACTGTCCGCTTTTCGGGGGAAGTTTTTCTGAAGTTTTAATTTTCTGATCGAATTGATGCTTACATGTGAATTTTCTCCTTCATTTATTGAAAGAATTGGTAAAAGTAGGGGTCTAAAAAAAAAGCTTATCCTTTAATTTTTGATGGTATATTGACTTTGTAAAAGTCTAAAGGCAGGAGTGATATATTAGGGAGTCCCTATAACTTTAGTTAAAGCAAAAATTAGAAAGTGATCGAAAACTTTTATAGAGGAGAGCAGAAATATAATTTTAAGCCTCTTAAAATTGCCTGAACTGTGAAATCAAGTAATGAACACTAGAAAGGGATCTGTCAGCTAGAATCAAAGCTTAGACTAGTCAGCGTTTTCTTCCTAAACCTTATTATGGCAAAGATTTTTCATCTCTGCACTCTGTTCATCCCAACAAATAAACCGACTTGACCTCCACCTGTTACTTGGTGAAGTCTGCTGTCATCTTTGACTAAACCCTATTCTTTCCCTTCAAAGCCCTCTGCACCACTGAGAAGGTGGGAAGACACAGCTGTGCACTGATTCAAGTTGATACCAGTTCATAACCAGACAGCATTTCACAGTACAAATTACAAGCAACAGAGGAGGGAAAAAAAAAAAAATGTAGTGCCAATGAATTCTGGAAGGGGGCAACATTTTTCGTCAATTTAACAACAAGATTTTCATAGAAAGAAGTTCTTTTTTTGTGTGTGATATTATGAACTAGCATTTGAGGCAAGAAGCATTTTGCTTATACCATAACAATGAACCTGCGCTAACACCACATAAGAAGAACTGAAGAACATAATGGAAGCTATTTGTGTTTCTTTTATATTTCATAAGTTGGATGCATTAACTATTTCAAAGAGGTTCAGCTCCAAATGCCTGTAGGTTTCTAGACTTAGAAACAAATCACAGCTATATAATGTAACATTGCTAAAATAAAAAAAATAATATTATGGAACACAGAACAGCAAGTATGTCATAAAGAAAACCATATAGCTATAGCAGTCATTTCTTCAAATATATCATCATGACAAAACCATGTAAGAAGCTTTCTAATACAAAGACATATCAGAAAAAGCCATTTCATATAAAGTTGGACTTCTCTGGGTGATTAATGCTACGTTCAACAAAGGAGACAGTGTCTGTCTAATTACATTAAATACTTATCTTCTAGGGATTGGCAGGGTGTTTCTGCTCAATGTCACTTTTCATGACAATGTAATGATAGATCCGTTTACTTACCAGTGCCATTAGCAAAAATTGTACTGTTTTCTCAACTGCCCTCATATCACGAAAATATTTGATTAACACGCTGTAGCTTATCTAATACTCTAAGCAACATATTCTGCATAGTTTTCTCTCTATTAAAAGAATAAGATTAGAGCTTGTAAAATTTTTATTGCACTCACACAAAAATAAATGAATAATGTGTGATATAGTTCAAGTATCTTACTAGTTCACAAAACAGGTTTATTTGATTTAAAATATTAACTTGTACTTAAAATATTAAGATTTTTGGGGAAACAAGCAAACAAACTAAGTCAATATTCTGAGGCACTACTTCCTATCCAGTCTTTAGTTATTATTTCCTTTTTATTTCAGCACATCTTTTGAAACTTTTAATACCTTAGGAAAAAAAAAAGCTTTCATTTCTTTGCTGAAAAATAGATAAAAAATAGGTATGGCCATCTCCCAAGTCTTTAAAATTCACTGCATCGTGAACTGACTCTTCAGAGTCGTGCTACTGTGCCAACATACAAAGAACAATAAACCTCTGGAAGAATGTACACAGTGAAGGCAGTTTATATAGTAACAAGATAATTTCATAAACCTATATTGAAGAGAAAGGCTGTGATGTAACATTCTAGCAGTATATATCAGCTACCTGATATTTACTAACAAGGTTAAACTACTATCCGTTTGTCTCAGCACTCTTCATAATTCACTTTTTAATGGATGGACAGGAAAAGTCAGCAGTGTATGGCACAGATCATTTTAGAAATAGGACAAGACAGCTTACGGCAGTATCTATTTCAAAACACGCTCCATCTTTCCATACGGTCACATCAAAAGTCTATACTTGGCAACTACAATGCTTCAAATCTACTCATAAATCCTTGGAGGGGTAGATTTCTATTTCTAAGCAAAACAGCAAATCTGAAAAACAGAATCCTGAGAAGGAGGTGTCACTGTCAACTGGTACCACGTACAGCACACCGGTTCGCATCTTCTCGGTATCTTATGGCTGTGCAGAAGGCGGCACATGGGAAGCTGCCTTCAGTGAGGAGTTAGGACATCAACCCCATTTTGTTACAGCTCCTCACATTGCCACGAAATGGCAGCAAGAACGTACCAAAATTGACTCTTATTAGGCAATAATAAGACCCAGCAATGCAGAATTAACCAAAACTGTCTTTTAAAATCCCTTGCAAGTGACTCTTGCAGCGAGACGATGACACCGCAGCCAACTGCCACATATGACTCTCCAAATTAATAATGGATTTAGGATATTCATTCCCTGAGCTGCGAGGGTTTGGGGTGTGTCTGCAATTATCTAGATATAAGTCTGACACACATTATCCTTCTATCAATGTCATTTCCCTTAGTAGCCAACAGATTATCAGCAGCTTTGTGATATTCCAGGTGTCAAAGAAGAATTAAAACCACAACAATTGCACAAACAAAGGGACAAAAGACGGGATACGTGTTTCTAAGCCCTGCATATCAATTTAATATGTGCAGCTGACAATGATGCAAATGTCCTCGGGAGAGAGGCAGCAAGATCTGTGCCCAAACATACACACACCACCGTCAGCAAGATGGCAGGGAACAGAAGCAGTAGGATTCCCAGCCCAGGACACATGCCTCAGCAGGCAAAGCAACCCAATGAAACAATCCTCTGGTTGGGGAGAATTTTGGAAGCACCTGATATGGAAAAGGGCCCTAAACAAGCCAGATGGTACTTTTAGCTGGCAGCAGAAAGTAGGAGACAGCCAAAAACATTACAGCATTTCCCCAAGAGGCCAGCAAATCGATTTTTAACCATTTTTTTTAAAGTGATGCGATGAATATAAAAAATAATCTTTCTATGCGTTTTTAAATCGCTAATTTTATGAATCATACATTTAAGAAGACAACAACTGGAAGAGATGAGAAAGCAATGGTTTTTCACTTTCCCAGGGTGGTTGTATGTTTGACATCAGGTTTCTATTCAGTCGCTGCCACTGTTTACTCTGAATTAAGTGCCAGTTTTTGTTCAGTTTTCCACGTAACATTAAAGAGAAAAATCCTGCAAAATTAAGAGAAAATAGCACCGTAAAATGACAATAGCACAACAATTCTCAGGACATGGGAGAAATGCTGTTTGTAAGACTGCTTTGTCCTCTTAAAACCTGTTCCCCCCAAATTACTGGGTTTCTAGATGACCATTTTTTAACAGAGGGCAAACAATTTATTTAACACTTACAAGTTCCCATTTGGCTAGGAATTTGCATAAGAAATACAGCTGTTTGGGGGATCTTTTAATTTTTAAAATCTCCAAATGGTCAGAATTTGCAATTCTGCCTGGATGAGAGGACTCTTTTCAGGAATCATTTTGATGTCAGATGTCAAACTTTCAGAAGCAGCTCCTTGCACGGCGTGTTTAGATTAGGTGTGGCCAAGCAGTTTTCACTCAAGGAATGGAAAAGAGATGTAAGGACTGAAAGGGCAGAGAGAGGCAGAGGAGTGACGAAACAAGTGGGAATGACTATTACCCTTTGCCTCAAAAATGCACCTCACACCTAGGATTGGCCAAGTTCAGAGGAAGAGTCAGGATGATTCTCTACTTTCATTTGCTGTTATTTTGGTTAACAGTAAAGGCAAGCCCTATGACAGGGTTAAATCTGGACTACATCCAAAGTGCTTTCTCCTGTTCGGAGCAAGGTAGTGCATTAGTGTACTGCATCACAGATAATACTCCTGGAGACAAACGTGGGCTGCTGTAATAAAATGGGACATTACATGAAGCACAAAGAAAGTTAATCCATACATTTATATTTTTTAAATCTCATTGACTGTAAATCCTTACTTTCAAAATAAGATGTATTTCCCTTCTATAGGTAGACCCAAGGCCTTGTCTCCAGCCCTTGCTGATATAAAACAGTCCCACTCTTTTCAAGAGTACTGCTCTTGGACATGAGGACTGCAGGTACCATCTCCCCTTGCTGGCTTTTGGGGGTTTGAAGATCTGCACGCAAATCCCAGCGAGGCAAATGAAGACTGTGCACAAAACAGTCAAACAGCCTATAATTTTCCAGCTAATTTTAGCAACAGGATCTCTTATGTTATGCTTTTTGGTGTATATCACACTAAAAATAGCAGCAACCATTGATGTGAGTGAACAGCAGAAAGGATGATCTCACTAGGGCTTCGAGCTGTGCAAGAGCGGTGCGGGCAAGCAGAGGTGGAGGATGCTATGGATTCCCTGCTCTCCCCTGAGCAAAACACCAGTGAAATCAGAATAAACTGTAGCCAGTATACATACTAGATGAAGACACTGCTGAACTTTAAGTTTTTCTGAAGCTGGAAAATGAAAGAAAACTGAGTATTTAAACAGCATCCCTTATTTAGGCTGTAGCATCCTTATTCACTAGTCACCCCAGCGCGGCTCGGCTATACGGGGTAGCACTGCATTCATGCCATATGGGTTATGGGTCAAGGTTACAGGCTACCCACCCCGGGTGAACAACACAGCTGCTGTCACAGCACATATACATTCCTGGAGGTATAGGATGGCTCTGCAGCCACTCAGCCAAATTGTTACCTGAGCTAACAGGCTGCTAGACAGATTTCTCTGCTTTCCTATGCTCACGGACTGCTGCGGTCAAAGTGTTGGGGCAGCACTTAACTTGAAAGAAAGTAACCCAGGAATGATTTATTCACTACTTCTGGCAGTAAAAAAACCTACTATGGAGCATCAAGCAAAATGAACAGGCAACGGACAAAAGAAGTGGTTTTTCCTTACACAGCACTGAGTAAAACTGGAACTTGCAGCCATGGGATGTTTTAGAGGCCGAAATAAAGAATGAGTTAAAAACATCCAAGCACATCTCCGAAAGAAAAGTCCACTGAAGACTGTCAAACACAAAGATGTGAACAGGGCCTCTGGCTCATGAAACCAAGCCGTTTGCTGCCAAAATCCACGGAGCTGTGCTCTGAAAAGCATCACTGGATGCCTGTCCTGCTGTTGTATTCTTTCCTTAAGTGTCCACTACCAGCTCTTGTCAGATACAGCACACTGGGCTAGGTGAGACTTCAGTCCAGCTGAGAAGAGCCATTTTTTCCTCTCTGTGGGCAGATCCACAGTTTTTGTACACTGGAATGTGCTGTACCTGGCAGCTGAGAAACAGGAAAATTGCAGTAGGTATCCAGCTCAATGAAATTAAGATCTCAGGATTGCTCCTCTCTTTGTGCAGAACTAGGGGAACATCTAAAGTCAGTGTGGCAGACACAGTGTGGGAAAGGAAATGAAAAAAAAATGTAATACGGTCTGCTGCCTGTTCCCGATCCTGTACCATCTTCTCTCTGTTCCCTAACACTTCTCATTGCACATTTTAACTTTGGGTGAAAATGTTACCTTTAAAATAAAGCCTGTTTTCTCCTCTAAAGCAAAGATCAAAACGTGTGCACGGAGTACAGTAGCTGCACTGTATGCTATGCAGTGGAGGGATGGTTGTACTGGGAATGTTAATAAACAGTGCCGAGAGCAGAACTTCTGCATGAAAAAGGGTGTATGTTACATCTCTCCCCCTCTCCCCTGTCTCATGCAATATTTACACAGCTGTGCTTTGTAAAATGTGTAGGGGAGTTTTTTATTATTATTTTTTTGTAATTTATTTACCTAAGATAGCCCAGCATCTGTTTTGTGGTGAGCTTCTTTCACAAAGTTTCACAGTTGCCTTGACTGATGCAAAAGGAGGTCATGGTCTTTACTCAGTGATCCTAAAATCATTTGTTTCAACTACTTAGCCATTCTATTTGGCTAATTTGTGTTCTGTTCTGTGTTTTTGGTTTGTCCTCTACTTAGAAATGTGCATCCCTTGGGGAACCAATCTGGCTAGGTGAGTATTTTAGTTATCTGTTTTATAAAATGCAGAAGTGCACAGGAATTTGCAATAATATGCATCATTTACTGGCTCTCAATATGTACTGCATATTGGCTCTGAAGACTACTAATATTTTCCAGCTGCCTCCAAAAAAAAAAAAAAAAAAAAAAAGAGTTCAATGCAGTCTTTGCAGTGGGTCCTTTCCCATGACTGCCTACCCAGGTGATGAAGACTTTTCCTGTGTCCTGAAGAATTAATAAGCCTGAACATTTCTGTACCAGCAGCATACCACAGGAGATAAAATATTGCTTCTGCTTCCCAAACACATTAGAAAAAGCATGTCTGCTGATCTCAATTGCTAAGACAGCACATGAAAGGAATGCAGTCCATTTCCTAACCGAGATCTAATCTATAGAAGAGTTTATAGATCCAAGTCAACATCCTGAATTGGTCCCAGAAGCAAACAAGAAAACTAGTTCAACTTCAGGAAGACAGGTACAATACTTTCAATGTGTTTAATCCCATTTTACAATTAAACAGTCCCATGCCACACTATCAGATGATCTTCAAGGATAACTGCATCAGAGGAGACCCACCTGGAGCTGACAAAGATTCATGTTTGACAGACTCCAAATCAGCAAGAAATGCACAGCCATATTCAAACAGAGGGTGCTTCTGTCCTTTGGAGCTCACCTCTGAAAAGACGTAGAAAGTGTCTGCTTTTGTCCCAATACCAAGGCAGCTTATGGTTTTCACTTGGTGTCAAAAGTGGAGCACAAACCATATTACTCTCTTTGCTTTATGTGTATATGTTAAACAGAATGGGTAGTAGAATATGGCTCAGCCAGCAGCAACGTCTGAAGAACATTAGGTCCATGAACTACCAATACAGCACTCCCATCACAGGAATCCCATCGTCATCAGAAAGCCTTGTTCCAACCTTTGTCAGGGAATAGTTTTCCGTGCGCTAAATCTTTCCTATGAATCTGAAGAATGATTCAGATGATGCTAATTGTGTGTGGAGCCAGAAATAGCTCAGGTGATCTTATCATTGTCACAGCACACAGATCTGCTTTTAACTTAGTCATTAAGATCAGTGAAAATAATATGTACGGATGATGCTAGCACCAGGCCAGTCGAAAATACAGCTTTAGTTTGGTATCTGAAGTGAAACACTTTCTGCATTTTTTAACTCAGAACTCCTACACCTCCATACGTATTTCTAAATTATGCATGTCCTGACATGTGGAATTGGATGCAAGAGGCAGAGCCACAACATTGACTGACTGACTTCTCCGGGACCATGCTGAAGGGATATTTTCCTCAGGGGATTACAGCAAAGCTGAGGCATGTGCTCTAACACTTGCATGGGATTATTAGTTTTATTAAAAATGGAAAGTACAATTTAGGCCGAATCTCAGGGCCAAGTCTGTTGTGTTATCCAGTGTCTGGAAAAAAAGGAGCCTTTGAGAGGTGAGAAAACATCTAGGACTTTTCAGTCTGAACTGACTTTTCAATCAGTAGTTCTTTCCCTACCTCTAACGTCCTTGCATGATTTTGAGACAGTAATGCCAGCAGCACGGCATGTTGTCACAGGTCTCATGCTACTACGTGAATTGCCAAAGAAAAGTTGAGCTATTGATCCAGTTCTAATCTGCTGTCAAAATGGCTGTGTCTTATAGCAAATGAGTAGTGTTAATCATTTGACTTGATGAATGCTATTGCAAAAGACTGACAATACTCAAAGCACCACTATTGACCTGCTGCATTTTTCCTGGCTCACGTTAAGTTCTTGATCTTTGCTGGCCTTGTCCAATTAGTTTAAGTTATCCATTAAGGTGCAGTTCTGGAAAAGTCCTGTTTAAAGTAAACAACAACTTATATTGGTGAGTAACTCATCAACTATGCAGCAGTCTGATTCTGATTGCCTGGCAGAGAAACACACATTTTGTGCAGTATCTGATAAAAGATCTATAATGTGCTAACACAAACCTATCATGTAGCACCTGTGACTAACAGATTGTGATATCAAAGTCTTGATGCCTAAGTGCTCCTGTAAATGCATTAAACTTTTAGCGGCAGGAACTGTAGACTGCCAGTGACAAGGAGCCGATATGGTATTTCAGTAAAAGTTGATAAGTGTTATTGCTCTTAGAAGAAAAGAAAAATCTTATGTTCTTGAAAACCACTGGGCAGCTTGTGTTTTGATGGGATACTGTAATGCAGAGAGCAGGGATAAGAGAACACATGGACTCCATGAAAGCAAAAAAATTTTAAGAAAAGCTCTGTATTCCACAGTAGCTGATGTTCCTTGAAGTATGCTCCCATTGTATGTTTGGCTTTGGGTTTCTACCTGTTCACTTGAAACCAACTCTTTTGGTGGCAGCATGCACACAGGGCCATTTTTAAGTCCATGTACCAGTCAATGGAAGCACGAAAGGTAGCACAGGCCCAAGCACACTCTACTTCTCCGCTAGGGCAGAACAAGGATGTTGGAAGACTGTAAGAGTGGGGAGAATGTGGGAAACTGCGTATAAAGCCTTGGAGGTAAGAAGAAGCATGGGTCTGAACGGGAACGGGGAAATGGGGTCAACGGGAGCAGGAGTCCTAGTCGCAGTATACAGTCTAACAAAGCTCAGAAGTTCTTCAGAGGAAATGAGCAGCGGAAGTTTGCATGAGCCTGGGAGGCAACAGGTTCTGTCTGCTGTACCGCTCATGGCATCTCTTCAGCTTAATGGCACAAATTAGGTCTCTGCCGTAAACCAAAATATTCTGGCCACCAGAGAAACATGATCCGTTTCTGACCTCCCATTCAAAGAGCCAAACTATGCTGTATGTAGGCTGGAGGCTTGTCTGGTTGCGAAATATTCCCACTGTCTTAAGATATTAAGTTCAATGGAGGAAAAAATGGCAGTGGTGCCTGCTGATAGATGTGTCAAGGTATGTAATGAAGCTGCTGCACAAGGCAGGTACAATCTTAATGGCTATGTGAGCGTGCAGTCTGACTTTTCTTTACACACTGAGAATTGGAGGGCAAGACAATGTCACATCTGGGAAACACTGAGTAAATGTAATTGGCATGGATCCTGGATGTAGACCTCCTCTGGTCTAAGGAAAAGAGACATTTCCTTGGTTTTGTTTTTCTTAAATAGGTCTATGAGTATCCAAACAATTCAGCTTAAGGAAATTAATAAAGATCATGAAATTCCTGTGTCTAGTTACAATCCAGTGAAAACTGCCCACTACAGCAAGTCACTGAAAAGTAGTGCCAGAGAATTATTTGATATTGAATACTCCAGGTCTGCAGTTGAATGTTTTCCCAGTAAAAAGGGATTATTTTTCTATTCCTTATTTTGTATAATACATGGTTCTTATGTTTTTCATCATATTTTCTACAGTCAATCCCTTGAAGCGTTGGCAGTAATGTAGCACAATCATTGGAAACTTCTCTGAGCTCTGAGTTAGTGTGTGGCGTCAAGTCTTTTGATGAGCCCATAGACCTTTTGCCTGAGGACACATCAGATGCACTCTGCATCACTGATGCTGGGATATACTATATATTTTTTATCTTCTAGGTAGTGCAAGGCAACAACTGTATTTGGGCATAAAGAACACAATCTAGGATCTCCCTTATACCACTTTCTCTGGCATTTCCAAGATGTAATTCCAAACGACTTTGAAAACAAACTCTTGTGGTTGTCTGATATGTGCCTGAATGAGTCTTTCTGATGTGTAAGGCATAAATAAAAGTTTCTTGGTAAATATGGAGAAGAAATTTTTTTGCGTGCTGAGAATCTGCTAAGAAGAGATCCCATGCCAGATTTAAGAAAAAGGTTATTTAAAGAAGAATTTGGACTGGTTGCCTGCATGTGGTTTTTCCATAACCAGCAATAGGGAGACACATGGTACCATTAAGTTAGGGGTCACTGTCACTGCAAGGAAAATACTCCAGAAAAGGATCACGGCTCCTTAGCTGCATAGAAATTGCTGGGAAATTATTTTCAGACAGTCCCATAGATGGTGGCATGAGAACGCGCAGCACCAGCCTGAGTGGTGTAGTGCACAATCATGAGGCTGACTTTAATAGCACCTTTACTACCAAAGACGTGTCCAGCAGTCTAACAGGGAGCTCTCTAGCTTACTGCAGGTTCATATAATATTATCAACTTCATAAGCCCCTGGAACTGTAAATATGTCTTTCAGTCATGCAGTGCAAGTGTTATTACTAATTCCTTAAGGTTTCTGCACTGAAAGTCTCATTTGGTTCCCGGGATTTTCAAGGTGAAGACACACAAAAGCCTAGCACAGCGTGACAGTGAGCAGAATAGCTGGGGTGGAGCTAGGGCAAAGGAAGGTGGATGACCACAGTATGAAAAGCCCCATCAGCCTTTCAGTGGATGGAGGACCACAGAGCTGCCCCCATTTTGCAAACAGCTGCAGTGCTGTAAGTTGGTCAGGACCACAACTGAAGCAGAGCTAAATGTCCCTTCAGATATCTCCGATATCTGCACAAGAAGCACAAGAAATACAAACGTACCTTTCCTGGGATTACTGTCCTCTAGGGACCTAACTAACTTGTGGAAATACAAGTACCAGGAAGATCTAAGTAAAGAAATAACAGGATACTCTGAACTTGCATCTTAAACATTTTTTTCCATGCCACACTGTAGAAATACAATGGAAGTAGAATTGGCAAATACCATCCATATGCTACACTACCAAATGACTGAAAAGCACAGTGTGAACATTACTGTTGGACTGAATCAAGAGAATTAATTAAGAAGTGCGTAAGCGGAATACTGATATACATTAACTCAATCTTATTATGGAATTACAAAACTTATACCTGTAATTATGGCTTGCCCCCATTACAAGCAGAGCTGCCACAGAACTGAATATGGGACAGCTTTGTACATGAGTTCAAAGCTAGTGTGATGTTGCCTGATTTTCTTACTAACATCATCTTTATTCTCTCTTGCCCTTCTTCTCAGTTAACAAGAGTTATGTACTGAAAGTGCTGAGATAAAGTAATGGTAAGGAGGGTATCGCAAAAGGTATTTGAAAAACAGAAGTAATTTACTACATGTCTGCTTTGTTTTACTTCCTAAGCCTTCCTGTTGTGAAAGGAAATTCATCTTTTCTGGCAGATCCCAGCCTTTTTAGGCCTGAGAGCTCCCCAGGAGCTTTTGAGTGCAGGTAAATGGATGTGAGACTCCAGGAGTACAGTATAAGGAACATGGAATTCATATTGGTTTTTGCTCTGGCTGTCATGTCTGACGTATAAGGAAAGTGCTACGTCCTTGCTTGCAAGAAGGATCTAGATGTAAAAACCACAGGGATAAGTCCTCTGCTCATTACTATGGTTCGAAATGGCACGAATGGAAAGGTCATGTTGCTGGTGGGTGAAGCATGTAGGATCTACACCCAGAAAAGCCTCCACGTGAGACAGATGTCAGGGTGCTCCGAGCCCCAGGAGCCCGTGACATAAAAGCGCAGAGGAAGGACTGTGGATGGACAATAGGTGCAGGCTGTATTCTACGTGCAGCAGAGACCCCAAGAGTAGGCACAGGGGAAGCATCCACTGCCTAATCTAAATAGCACACAGAGTGGTTTTGTCCTCTTCTGTTCTCCTGCCAGTTTGCACATATGTTCTGAGTATACAGCCTGCCCTCCAAAGACCACTTACAGGGGCAATCACAGGGAAGCAAAGCAGGAAGAAAGTATCCAAAAAGGGAATTTGTTCAAGAGAAAAAAATGGAGACAGATGTAGAGCGACTAGTCACGGCTGGCGGTAAATAACCCTCTGCCTGGAGTGCTCTCTCTCTCTAAGAGGAGTTCACATATTCCATTTCATATTTCCTTTCTAGGAAGTAAAATCTTCATTTTCCTGGCATTTGTTCTTTTTTTCTTTCCCCTATATACTTTTTCCCTTCTGTATGGTCTAAAATTCTATTTTCCCTTTCTCTTCTACGTTGTGCTCTCTTTCAAGTGTGACATTTCTCCCATCTCCCTCTCATGCAGACATAACTTCCCTGCACTGTCCCGGGCAACACCTTTTGCTACAACCCTCTCATAGTCTCTGTGCCACATGCACTTCCCTCTGTCTCTAGATGTGCATAAGCACATGGGTGTTTCACACCTGCTCCTGCATTAGAGACCCCACTTTTTCTCATGTGCACACCTCCGAATTAGCAAATGCAACATACACGGACAGAATAGTCATCCTCTCGCTCCCATAAACCTGTCAAGGCATATAGGCCAAGAAGCTATCTCTGCGTAAATCTAAATCTCCTGCGAGGAAGCAATCTACACAAAGGCAATAAAGCCAAAGGATATATTATTATCTTTGGTGTGGATCCTACTGGGCTGGGAGGTTGGCTGCTGGCTCCTCTCTGAACTTTCCTTCCCAGCCAGAACAGCCATCCCACAGACAAGTCTAAGCTTCCTTTCCTTGGTCTGATTTCCTCCTCCCATTGTTTGGCCGGCAACCCAAAGGACAGGGTTTAATTATGGAGTTTGGAAACCTGGCTTATGCTACTCTGCCAGCACAGGATAGAACTTCAGCCTGCCTTCCGAACTAGCATCATTCTGCACCGTTGATACCTGCATTATCCCACGCAGCACAAAATGAACCACATGGAAGAAACGCCAAGTCAAACAAAAAGAGCGTTTTAGTCTTTAAACTTCTACTGCAAATTTCACTGGGAAAAAACCAAAACACCGCAGCTCAGAGATTATTGTATGTTAAAACTGTGCCATCATTTTGACTGCAGATTAAATAAACTGCAAGGCCTTTTTCTGGACAGGAGAGACATCGGAAAGGATGGATTTGAAACAGGTCCAGGCTCCAAAGCTCCCCACTCAGAGAGGAACGCTGTGGCAAGCCACTGGGTAATATGAGATTTAACATCATTTGTACAGCTTTGAGATGACCAATGTATTTTCTAGGCAGACACCCCACTGATGACTCATAAAACAGTTTAGCTTCTGGAGATAGAGCACCCATGTCAAATACAAAGGGTCAGATGTTTATATCAGACCCACGTGTGAGTTCTGAGGTAAGGCTGAGCACTGTGCACAGACCACAGCAGGATGTGTCCCTCAGGGGGAGCCCCTTGTGCCAGTGACATACCACTGTTACCCTGGCATGGAAGGACACTTCAGTACTGTTTTGTCCTTCACTGCTGATAAGCTGTGGCTCTTTAGGTAATCTCTCTGCCAGCTGTGATCTTCCAGCGACCCTGTTTTACAGAGAAGCTGAGGCAATGAATTCAGAGGACAGGCTGCTGGAAAGCCACGACCGAAGCATTAGGGTGGGGCTGCGTGAATATAGCACAAAGATGGTTTGAAAGTGCATCCCACGCAGGCAGGATAAAGCTCTTTTTCTTCATAGCTGTGACAGTGATAGATAGCTTGGTGGATCTGAGCTGTATCTAGTTGGTACCTGGCTTGAGTCCCTGATGTTGCAAGGTGATTTTCTGCCATTTTACAGGCAAGACTAAGCAGAACCTGGGATTTTTCTGTAGTAAGTGAGAAAGGTCATGAGGAAGGAAGAACCTTATCTCCTCTGGCTTGTTCTTGCCTTTCTGAGCACCTCAGAAAGTTTGACACGGGCAGTTGTGCTTCTTCATGACGGGCACTCAAGTGGTGCCAAAAGTGGCAGAGGTGCTTTGGAGGCGTAAGGCTTTAGGTACTCTCTCGTCCAGCTCAGTGCCACCATCTAGTCAGGACTTGGATGAGACAGAGGTAATGACCACATGTGGGGAAAACCACCAGACGTGACAGCAAAATTAATCGCCAACCTCTGGCTGTTGCACAAATGGAGAACATTTGTCATTAACAAAGAGTACCCCAAACTTTGGGGGGGAGTTAGCCCCCAGTCTGACAGTGATGTAGAAGCAGTCACCCAGTCAGCTTTTAGCCATCTGTGTCTGCAGAGGAGGTTGTGATCTCTCCTTTTCAATGGGCTCTGAGCAGAGAGCTGCTCCATGAGCAGACTAGTTTAGTACAAGGTGAAGCTCTGCCTTACATCATCTGGAGCCTGAAGCTGATGGAGGAAGCAGCTCCTGGTGTCTACTGAGCAGGACACCTCACTGAAAACACCAGAGCCCTGGGGACAGTGGTGGCAAGGCATTCATGGGAAGCCTGGGACTTGTCTGCCTGCAGGTCCACCCTCTCCTCCTGCCAAAGTGCCACATCTGCACTCAATAAGGGTCCACAAGCTGGCTCCTCCTCATTAGAGGAGAGAGGGCAGCTGGCAGGGGATTCTCCAAGGGCTCCCAGGTGCAGGAATCAGTCCCCTCCCAGTCTGGAATAGCCCAAATTTGGTGACTTTCTGGGCATGCTGTAAAGGACAGCTGTTTGACAGAGTCTCCAGAGAAAGCTGTGGGTATGTTTCCTACATGATGAAGGATATAGGTGGCTGGCCAAGTGCCCACAGAATGGATTTTAATGCTGTTCAGGTTGAATTTACTTTTCTGTGCTATATGGTTCATTATACACAGTGCCTTGCACAAGCATGTGTTGTTTCAAAACAAACCAAAAACATATGATTTTAAATTCAAACAAACAACAAAGAAAAAAAAAAAGTATTGCGGAAGATGCTCTGGGCTGTTTAGAGGGCCTTCTCAAACACTAGGAGGCTGAAGATGAAAGCACTGCTTGCCTTCATCTAACAAATAAGACTTCCGTTATTTTTATTGGCAATAAATATTGAATATTTAGCTGTAAGCAAAATTGAGGTATTAACTTCACCTATGCATGTAGCACTGACCAAGAAAAATATTTTCAATAGTATTAAGCACCCAGATGATATGAATATAAGTGATCAATGGACAGTTAAGTATGTAACATAACATAACCCAAAAGATGATCAACAAGAAAGATCACACACAAAAATTAACTCAGAAAAGGCAGAAGAGCTGCATCCTAAACCTTATGAAGGTTGATACCTACACCTGGTGATATCTATTTTGATATGAAGCCTCCAATCATCCTTCATGGTATTACAGAATAAAACAACTCCTTCTGTAAGTACCTTAAAAGTCATTACCAAGTGAGCTCAAGTGCTGTATAATGCCTGAAAAGCCCTTCTACCTTTTATAAATTCAGGGATATTTATTTAAACAGTATAACTGTAGGGCACAGCCCAGGCAGGTACTGCTTTTTGCTAAGCGATTGTCACTGCTATCCCAGAATTGAATCTGGATGTTTTGACAGAAAAAGACTGCCTATCTTTTGCTGCGTTATTTAAATACTTCAGATATTTGGCCAAAATACAGGAGTGACACATTATAGAAACATTCACAGCTGCAGGAGCAATAAAACCACTACAGTGTTTTCATTAGACTGACCTTTTCTCAGAAGAAGTTACAAGATGTTTAGAATTGATCACCTTTCTATGCAGCATTCAGTGTATTCTGGTAACAAAACTGAGCAACTGGAGATCATGTTCTCAGGCTGCTGAAAGCCGTGGCTTACCTGGCTCCACTTCATGCCATCCACTTGACTGGCTGCCGCTTCCTGGAGAGCGCCCTTGGCTTGTATAAAACGGCTCCTCACCAGGACTGTCCATCTCATCCTCCACAGACTTGAGACGTTTTGTAGAGCTGAGAAAGTAAAAACATAATACATACTTCATGTATGGAAAGGAACAAAGGCACTTCTCTTAGAACATATCTTGCTAGCCCGGCCTGAGACTACCTTGGTTATGGAAACTATAACAGATTTAGGGCCCTGAGAAGGGGATTGTATGAGTTCTGTGTGGCCATCCTGCCCACCCAACCTCTTGGCATCCACGTTTTGATTCTGCTTTGCTTCATTGCCAATAGCTTAAGCTTCAGTGAGATACAAAACAGCCTCTCACAGAGTCCAGGCTGAACCCAAAACATAAGTTAGTTTAATTAGAAGATAGCTTAGCATTTAGGCTTTTACAGATCAGAAAGTAGGATGTTTTTCTAAGCATACAGAGGTCAATAAAAAGGCAAGAATTTCATTTGTATTGCATAATTTTTGCAATTTGAGCGAATATGGTAATGACATCCAAGATTTATTTTAACTGTCAGATTTTTCCACAGCTTATTCAGAAAGTCGTTTATCAGGTCAAACATATCTTCAATCTTTTAACCGTAGCCATTACATTAACCCAGACTTCAGTCCCATAAGAAGAAGCGTAGACGAATGATGGAAGAATACATTCTTGGTTCAAATGTTCACATAATCCTGCAAGTACAAGCATTTTACTGTGCAACTGCATGCCACCAAGCATAAAAAGCCCCCAACAGGTATCTCTGGCCAGTGTCAGTACTAAAGAATTCCCTTGTGATATATCACACCTCCCTCACCAAAGGCTCAGGAGACAGAAGAGCCCTTTCAGTGGTCTCTGGTGGCCCCTGACTCAGACTCCAGTAGTTTTGCAGGGAGAGGATCCCAAAGCCAAAGACACTTAGCTTGGCTCTGTTTTCTATAATGAGTTGTACAGACTGCGTGGGGACGTTACTGAGAATTTCTCTTCTAAGTACTTTTCCAAGGCTGGGTCAGCTCACTTTTTTCACCAAATCTGTATTCTATTAAGACTTAAGGCATTCAAGAACAGGCTCCTCTGTGTAGGGGGAACATATTTAACAGAGATAAAATATTCCACTGCAATTTCTATTGGTTTAAAACTTGCAGCCTCTCTGCAGCTCCCCACCCGAACCTCTGCACAGGTAGGAGCTGGTGGGTATGCAAAATCAGTTTGTGAGAAACAGGAATAATAATTCTTGCGGTATGCGTGGAATGCAGGTTTGGCCATTCCTTAATTTAGAGAATTGTTATGTGTCAATAGGGGAAATTGTGTGCATACAATATAATTACCGCCTGATAATTCTGCTGAGTCTGTGTATTTAAGGAATATTTTTTTTTTCTGACTGGGAACAGCCTAATGAGAGGAAAACAAACATATTACCAAGTTATTAACTACCCATGCTGTTTATAATTAGCTCCTTATCAGTGGTAGCTATTTGCAGAAGAATAGAAGAGCAACAACCGAGCTCTTAAGTAACATTAATAACCCCACTTTTTTGCTTCTGGAGTCACAACTAAATTCTACCTGAGAATGGTGCTAATGATGAGCACTGTAGGGTACACAGTTTATTCACAAGAAAGAAAGAGCACAAAGTTTTTACTTGACGTGTAACGGGAATTGCAGTCACGGAGCTTCATAATGTGCACACTAAGTGCAAGACGTAGAATGTTCTTCCAAACACTGAAAACTGTAAGAAGTTATTGCTAAGAGCTTGTCTTTAAGGATATATTTTTTTCATAAAAAAAGCAGCTATATTCAAACTATAGAGACTTTTTTACGTGTGTACTTGCTTACTGCAAAGCTGGTGGCACTGCAGACTGACATAAAAATGTAAAAGAAACCTGGGATGAAGTTAGACTTTCTTGTCATGTCTTTGAAATAAGTGATCTATTTTGGCTGTGGGGGGAAAAAAAATCAATCTGGTTCCTTAATAGTGTTCAAGACCACTAGAGTGACTGGGCTTGTTTATAAATCTAATCTCGTGGATGGTTAAAGTCAAAGGTAAAAAATAAAAAATATCCTTGTTTGATAGTTGGCATCTAAGCCAAAATCAAAATCAGACCGGATAGTCATCTGCATTAGCAATTCAGTTTTCTAAAGGCTGAGTCACAAATTTCTAAATGCTATATCAAAACTAGAATGCATTATAGGCCAAGGTCCTAAAATGATGTTAGTCTCACAGATAGCACTTTTTACGATAAAGAATGCATATATGTCTATCTTACGATTTTACTGCTAGGAAAAAGTCGCACATCTCAATATGCTCCCAATTTTCTTCTGCCACAAGTGACACTCCAACAATTCCAGTGGAACTTCACTGAGATACAAGCCAGAAGTTACACAAGTCAATGCTGCAGTTTTTCTTCAAAGCTTGTATGTATAAAAAGAACTTTAACAGCAATCCAGTTGAACATTCAGCTCTGTGAATCTGAAACAGCTCCACATCTTGAGGCCCCCAAACAGCTTGTCAAAGAATTTAATGGTTACTTTCCCAGATGAGTAATGATGCTGGCCTGGGTTTCCAAGTAACTTGGTATTAGGCAGAGATTAAATTACCTGGTAGAGGATGTGCTAGGTAAAGACCTCCTCATTGCTCCTGGGCTCATGCTGTAGTATGAAGAACTTTCCAAATCTGAGAGGGAGAAATTAGGGCCTGTTCCTGCAGCTATCGGTGCTGGGGAAACAAAAAAGATTGCAGTCAGTAAGTCATGTGAATAAGGCATGAATTGCACTTCAAAATCACTTTCTTCTTCCTCATGAGTGTGTTTAGTTTTACAACAAGAACAGGTGGGACGTGGAAATTAGGAAATGCTAATGGTAACTGGCATTGCAATCAAGAAGATGTAAATTTTATCAAGAATGCAAAGTTCGATGACACAGACTCTTTCTTACATTCCTCCAAAAATGGAAAAAAAAAATTAAACAATTATGGGAAGACTTTCTTTAAGCACTGCCTTTCTGTTAATATCATTCTAACATTTAATGAAACTTGTTGCTTTCACTGTTAGGACAATGTTGCATTTATTGGCATAGTTACAAATAGACTGCATCACCCCTGTAGTGTGCTTGGCATAATCTATAAGCAGTATAGGCAGGGAAATACACACCTCAGGACCTTTGGTATATATGTGATGTACATCCACAAGGACAGAGGTTACAAATGCTCCTTGGGGAAAGCACAAAAGCAGATGAGAAACCCGAGTTCTTCTCGGCCTGTGAGCATCTGAGTTTTCCTCTGGCCTCTCCTCCAGCTAAATCAGAGCTAGAGACATATGACTCTCAAAAACTTTTATCCAGCAGTTAGCTTCCACTGTTCACCTCTCACTGCCCTACCCAGCACCTAAGTTTTATTGTAAGGGGTATGAATACCTTTAATTTCCCTGTCCTAGAACCTTAGTTTTATATTAAAACATTATGAAGTCATTTGCAGACAGAAGGCTATGAACTCCATGTGCCGCATTCTTCTGGGAACAGGAAAGGAACAGAGCAGTTTAATGTTACAAGTCAACAGACAGTGCATTTCACAAAAAAAACGCCACTCACTATACAGCAAATGGTACCATATCCACTGTTGCTGTTCCAGTGCTTTTTACAGGACAATACAACTTTGGGAGCTGACAACTACAGATCATGATATTCTCTCACATTTCAGAGACATCTGAAAAAGGAGGCACTGCACAATAAAATGCACAAGCTTGGCCTGGAACGTATTGTCTGAGCTCCCTGATTCACAGCAACAAAGGAGAAGCAGTCTCAGTGCCACACAAGGATGCTGAGCCAAGTTTAATCTTTGGTCTGAGAATCTGGCCCATTTTCAAACATGAAAAAATCTTTCACTCCGACGGGGCAGGAGTGAGGAAATGAAGACAGGATAGCTCCCATCACCCAGCTAACATGCCTGGGCCGAAACGCAGGCTTCTGGGAGTGCTGCCATTGACTGTAATGGGGCCAGTATTTCACCCCAAGTCTTAAGGAGCTCACAATGTCAGATTTGACAGAGGAATAATGTAGCTTTGCAGCTGCCTCATCATCCCCACAAGACAATTAGTTGTTGTTTGGCAAGGATCTTTTAAGAACGTCATTGAGACAGAAAGGGAATGGCCTGGATAGCCACGGACTTTTAAAAGCATGAGATGGAAAATACACAACGCCATTAAAACTTGAGAAAATCTGGAATGGTCATTAAAAGGAATGAAGTTGGGAAGTAATTTATGACAAGAGCACTCAAATCCTTTGTTATATTCTCTTAACTATTATACGCTTCCTGCACACTGGGTATATGAGAGGGTATGTAACAGAAAGAAAGAAAAATTAAGCATAGTAAAATTAACTCGTTTTATCAATTTGTGCTTTCTGCAACAGTTTCCTGACAGCAGCTACAAGAGGCCGTAAAACTGATGAATTTGCATGGAAAAAGAAACCGGTGTAAGTAATTTGTGTAAAAGGTAACACGGACATGGACTGCTATAATTCAGACACCCTGCAGATAGCAGACTGCTGCAGTGTGAGCAGTTATGGGTTAGAAAAATGACCACACTGCAGTCAGTCTGACTTGAATGGAAATCAATCATAAAGGTACTCTCTGCAGCATCTACTGCACAGTTTTCAGCAACTTCCTCGCCAAACAGATTTGTGCTCTGCAAACCCTTTGCTGATCAATTCCTCTGCACCCTCTACCTACCAAAGCCTCACTTACAGGTTAAGCATGCTATTTTCCAAACAGGAACATAAAAAGGCAAGCACTAAATTAAAGCACCGTTTCTTTCTGAGGCACGATGAATTTCCTAGGCATTGCAAGATTTATGAAACAGTTTTATTCCAAACAGCTATGGAAGAAAAACTGGTACGTAGGTAACGCTTCTCTTCTTTCTTTCACCCCCTCTCTGTTTATCGTTCTCTCCCCAAATTCTGGACATTTCTGTTCCAACCCTTGAATTGGCCCTAAAGGAAAATGAGATGTATCTCCAGAGCAAGGGTGAGGTAGGAACAACGTATTGCTAACGCTGTGTAAACTCAGCACAAAGTAGAAAGGGCTAAGCACACAGTAATTTTCGCCCGGGTAGCAAACACAGAGGATGCTTTGTTTGTTATAGGCCAAATCACCTTGCCACACTCAAGAGCCTGTTTGCAACCTAAGGGTTAAAGAATGAATCCCACCTCTGATATATACCAACAGACCGAAGCAGCAGAGGTTCAAGTGCCTGGCTGGCCTATGGCGGCGAGTACCCCAAGCCCCTTGGCAGTCCTTACACAGGAGCCATGATCCTGTCACAGCCAACTCAGGATCTCTGGCTCTAGAAGTGCTGTGGCAAACGTCATACAGGGCTAAGCTGTTCTGAAATCCCTTCTCCTGACTGCCTGACAGGAAGATATTTGGTGCCGGTCTTTCAGCAACTGCAATATTTGCTTGCAGTTACCCCATTTACTATCAAAAACATAGCAACACGCTGACTGTAGAGCTCACTCTGAGGCTGCCGGCAAGAGGTTAATGTTTTTCATCTGCATGGCGGAAGGTTGCTTCCTGTTCCCAGCTGGAATTTGGTTGAAGCCATGAGTCTGTCTCTGCTTCAGCCTTGGTGGAGCTGAGCCACACCTCGCACCTCCTGCGCTGGGCTTTGGCTGCGGGGAGCTCGCTGCCTGGCATCTGGCTCCTCTGATCACCCTTGCGTTCGGTGGTGCAACGCGCCACGTGAGTGGGCATGGTGCAGCTAGCCCAGCCAGGAGGCATCTAAGCCTGCTCCAAATGGCTTTTCATGCTGCCTTTCTGGACTGCCCACTTTGCAAGGGCAATGGGAAGGGAACACTTGTATTTATTGCAGGATTCCCTGCAAAGGCTGCAGCTCCAGAGAGTAAGCAAAGGGATCAAAGGGGTGCAAACTGTGGCAAAGCAAATCTAAATTAAACCCCTTAACTGTAGCTTCTGACAATCCATCATGCAAGCTCCCTACACCCCTGTTCATACACCCAGGGAACATGCTCCGGTCCCACATCAAGCGGCAGCGTGTCTGGGAAGATCCACTCCAGCACAGCCGGCTGTGTACATGCTGCAGCCTGCAGAAACTCCAGGCCACCGACATTAAAAATCTGCCTTTCCCCTCTAAGAAATGCTCTGCAGCAAAGTGACCTTCTGATAGCTCAGGAACATCTCCCAAACAGGAAGGGATGTCAGAATTGCCATTGCGAGTCAAAACAATAGTCTCTACCTACGTGCCGGCATCAAGATGTCATCTGACGCAGGGCTCCGACCCGGCGGGGGGCGAGGAGGACAGACCTCTCTTCCCCTAACCCCCAGCCTGCTGATATGCGCAGGCTGCCTAAGCAAACAAACTGGCGCCGGCCTCTGCTCCCATTCCAGCTGCTGGCATCACAACAAAATCCCTGGGCGCATGGGACACATTTCGCTCGCTCTGAGGGGCAGGAGGAGCTAGTTTGCCCAAAAAGAGGAGGAGGAAGGTGGGTGCCTCTGCCTGGGCACCAGTGCTGTGCTGCTCCCAGGGACACGGGGCAGCCTTGGCCCTGCTGCCAGCCTGCTCCCTCCGCTGCCAGCTTGTTAGCTCAGATCTTCACCCGAAATGTCAAGAAAAATAGTAGAGAAATTAACAAAAAGCCCTCTGACTTAACCCAATTGGATTATTTATTTTGAAAAATTTATTGAATTACAGAACAGGAAACCCACTAAATAAAGCCAGCCAGGCTGGCATTTGTCTTCCTTGGAGTACGGCACTCTCTTTTAGTCATGTTAATATTTAGTTTCTCTTTTTCCCGTTTTTATGTATTTATTTTTACAAAGGGGCTGGGATGTGACTAAGATCATTACATGTGTAACACTGCAGCAAAGTGATAATGTGTTTAAGGTTAAATGGGAGAAACATGACATTTGACTAATAAACTTTTTCCTGTGTTGTGACTCCATAAACAAAGGGAAACACACTGTGCTGCTGCTGCTGCTGCTGCTGAGAGGAAAGGGGAGCTGGTTTGTTGGGTTTTTTTTTGCAAGGCCTTTGTTTCCTACACACTGTATCGTTACATTCAAAGAGCTTTTGCCGAATACAACAGATATGAAATGTGTGATGTTCATTTTAAAATCACAAGTACAGCCTGCTATTGACCATCTAATTATGCTGAGTTCCATTTATAAACATAGCTAACCACTAAGTTTATAGAGACTTTTTGTGCTGCTTTAATAGGATATTGATCGAGAGCAAGGTTTGAGTGGACTGCCATTGAATTGTGTAATGGCATACAAAAGGCAAGGTCACGGCAACTGTTCACTCTATGCCTGCAGTCTATTTTTTATTATAATCTTTTTTTCTTCCTCTCATACCTAAGCCCAAACAGTGTGTTTTGGATAGCAGTGCTTTGCTAAGGAATATAGAGTATCTTTTAAATGTTAATTTTCATGTGGGTGACTTTAACTACCTTCACTACTGTAATGCTTAGTATAGCAGAAAACATACAGGCTGCTGTTTAGAGAGTGCTGGTTTATTATACCATGGCTTTCGCACACATGCTCTGCGTGGAGGAGAGCCTCTTCTCCTCTCGCGGGCTACAGGAAGGCAGCAGCATCCTCCCTGCCCTCTGCAGCCGCCTGCCTGGCCCAGACCCACAGCAGGAGCTGGGGCACCCCACACCTTGCCATAGGCACCCGGTACGTGCTGGGGATGACAGGACTTTCCCTGAAGTTTGTTTTTGGCTGTACCTGGCCACAGGATGAAAGGCGTGAGGAAGCTTTGTTTCCTTCGTCACACCCATGCTCTGTGCCTGGAGCGGCGACAACTACTTTCATTTCTAGCACTCATCCGCCTGCCTCCATTGCTAAAGCAGCCGCTAACCAAACCTGGCACCCGCCCCATCCAGCAGCCTCGGTGTTGCAGATCCAGAGCTTTTCAAAACGCCTTGGCCACAGAAGCACCTCTTACCTGTGGAATTAGCGTAACTGTCTCAGGGATAATTAGCTGGACCGTTTCTGTGTTTATACAGGAGCCGTAAGCAACTGCACGTATGCTTGTGTGCTTGTGGTTTCACTGGCTCATTAGAAGGATTAAAAGTCACCCCACTTGCTCCGTACAGCTCCATACTGCACACAGCTAACATCTTAAACCTCAAAGCGTGGCATTTTCCGTCCAGGGCGCAGTCAGAATTCCCTTGTTTATCAGCATGAAGAATGATGTCATTTTGACAAATAACACAGCACAAAACAAATATGTTTGATTTGGCTCTAGCGAATGTTCATAAATCCTAAATCTTTCTTCACATCCTGGGCAGTGCAGTTTATCTGGCTGCTTAAAGGACCTCCAGGGGAGGAGATCTTCCCAGCAGCTCTCCGCACAAGCGCGCATGGTGCAGACTCAAAGCCAAGAGGGGAACTGCATTCCCCATGCCCCTCGTCCTGCTCCAGCCTGCCACGGCCTCCCAGCCTCTGCCGGCCGAATGGGACTGTACGCTCAGCAGTGGCTTCGCACCACAGCCACCCCTCTGCCGGCACCTTTTGCAGCGGGGATTCTCCAGTGCCCTGCAGATAGTGAGTGGACTATGGCACAGAGTGAGTGGAATATTTTCCTAACAAAGGTAGAGAGGGAGAAGGTTTTTCTTTGCCAACAGCTGGCTGTCAGTTCACAAAAATTGTACATCTCTGACGCTTCTGCTTCAGAGCCTTTTGTTGTGAGCCCAAACCTCTCCAGAGATGGAAGAGCGAAGTCTCTGTTATCTGAAGGGGTCTCCCCAGTATCTGGGGTGAGAGACAACACTTAGAAAGGAGCTCACACCCTCTGCCTGCTAATAACGTAGGAGCACTGACAGCATGGTCTGCAACATCCATATCAGATGGGGTGGAGAGGGAACTATCTATCCGTTTTTCAGATGAACATTTATGATCTACTTTCTCTGTTTTACTAGGCTCTGCGAGATTCAGTAGCTGGGTAGCATTTCGAAATAAAATCTGCATCTATGAGACTGAAGAAAGCAAGTTTCTGTTACCAAAACAGTCTAGACTTGTTCAATAGCTCATAGAAACTGTGATGATCAGCACTGATAGGCAAGATAGATAGATAATGGTAACAGCTGACCTTTTGCTTGATTAATTCATTCCCCAAATTTGCATGACGGAGGCAACTGCCTATTATTTGAGAATCCTTGTCATGTGGAGCTCTGGGGACTTCACTAAATAAACCTGGCACATAATTGCTACCAACACTATTTCATAAGAGCAATTTTAGGTAACGGCAGCAAGCCACAGGCCAGTTAAAACTGTGGGAAATCACTTATTTCTATTATCATATTATCAACAGCAAGCATGGAAAGAAAAATTACAATGGGCATACACAAAGATGACCTCTTTGTAAAGCAAACACAGAGCACACTTGGGAAGACAGCAGAGACTAAACGTGAGGGCCCACTATGGACAGGCAGGCTTGCCCCTTCCCTAGCCATGGTGGCTTCTGAAGGAGCAATGACTTTTCAGAAAGTAAAAACAAGAGAATGGACTGAGGACATTTTGATTACTCAAGCTATAGACTGTTAGTAGCTGCTGGTGGCTGTTCATACGCTGAGCTCCCCAGAATGAAAGTAACCCACGTAGTGGTCTCAAATTGAGACATGGGAACATACAGAGAACTCAGCAAGGGTTATATTGAAAAGCACACTCCTTAAAAGACCTTGCCTGCCAATTTAGGCAAATACGCAGCAATTACTTTGTTGCTCCGTTATGTTAAACAATTCCTTGAATATTAGTATGCGAATTCATACTGACTTCGCTGGGAATTTGTTGCTAGACTCTACACTAAACATATCCTACTGGGTTGCCACGGCATGTCAGGCTGTGGGCTTCTCAGACCTCACAAAGTAAACAAGGTTACGGCTGGTCAGTACATGTCTGGGGCATCTCCAAGGAAAATCCAGGGTGCTATCAAAAGCAGTGTAGCTAAATCAGTTGCTGGCACTCTTCCCTCTGAGTCAGTTCTGAAGTGATATCCCGATATGCTTTGGGGACACTATTTTTGGTAGAGGTGCTGGCTTGCAGACAGGATATAAAACTGAGGTCTTGACCTCCCAGGATTATTAAAGAGCCCATGAAAAAGAGTGCAAACCCCTGTGCCTCGAACAGATAAAAGCTGAATCTTTTCATTTTGCCCACCAACACCTCATTTCTTACTTCCGATAAAGTTCATGCCCGTCCTGCTCTTCCTGCACACAGGTGCCCTACCCTTGGAGCTGATGCATTTCAATGGCAAGCAGAGGGAACATCTCGGACATGGTGCGCAGTTTGCAAAACATGCTGAATGCTAAGATTTTTGATACACAATATTTTAGTTTAGTTACAGTAAAATATAATGGAAGATTAATTGGCATGAAACATGGTGCTCATGAGGTCAATGCCAAACTCTCAGGGAAGCTGGGACTGGGGCTGGCTGTGAAGGCTGAAGTCCTGAACGGGGGCACTTTTCTAGCAGTCCCGTCCTGTACACATAAGCACGGCTGACAGAGTCCAGAGGCAGTTCTGCTGCGTAGGGCTCCTACAGTGAAGATAAGATTGTGGCGAAATGGGATGCCTTGCAGAGGGGGAGGGTGGATCCTTTTGGCTTCAAAAGCCTTACAGTGTCACACTGAAATAAAGTGACATAACACGGAGACATTCAAAGACTGGCGATAACTTGGTTTTGTCCACCACGGCTGCAGGTACCAGCAAGTTACAGTACAGTGAGTTATATGTCAAAGTCCCTACTTAAGCACTTCAGTAAGTGAACTGATTTGCAAATGTGCTGAGCACTCAACAGCTCCTCTTGACTTCCAAGTCCTCTTAACTTGTCCTTCTCATGGAATTCCCACCAGTTGTTAGGGAAGAAAACTGAGGAGAAACGTCTGCTGCCTTAAACTTTTTCTCCCTCTGTCTCTCTCTCCAGCACATACAACTCTGACATTCATGACACTTCTCTGACATTCTGACACATTCTGACATTCTCCCACTTGCCATGCTTTCCTTGTAGCATCCTATTTTTCAATAGAAAGCCAATTTACTAGCTAGTGTAAGTCTTTCCAAAAGAGGTAATAAAACAGGAAAATCCTTACAGAAACTCTTGTGTTCTGACTCAAAACCACAGATTCTCTGCTAGGTTTGTGCCAGTTAGATTCCAGCCCCAGAAGGACTTAAACTACATGCTCAGAGCCAATACATAAACAAACATTCCTGCTATCTAGGAGGAGAACCATTTTTATCACTGGCTGTGCTACGGAGATCGGTTACAAACCCTAAGGTTTTAAAGGGGCACGTAGTTGAGTGGTTCACCTGGAGCAGTGGCAATTGGTGACAATGTGATGTTACTGCTTAGCTCTACACTAGCTGCACAGAAGATCCCCAAAGGACTAGTACCTACGGCCCTGGCTTACCAGTAGTCTTTCTGCAAGAGCCTGTCCACACGCTCTCCTTGGACTATCTGGATTATGTCATAGCAAAATACAATCAATGCACCTTTGATCAATGGAACAGGGTGGTGACAGGTACTCTTAATTTACTGTTGTTAGCGAGTATTGACAAGTCTGTAATGATCATGCTGCAGTGTGTCATTCATGCTGGGGGCATTAGCATTCTTTAAAGGTCAAACCCAAAATCATTCTAGAAGATAGAATTCCATACAGTTAATGGGAAACGCAGGCCTTGCAAAGTCAGGATGTGTGCCTCTGCACAACCGAGATTATCGGAGCTGAAGTTGGTACAGTTGTTGGCATTATTAACGAGTCCATCAATTTGCAGGTGTACAAACATATGTATGCATGGCATGGATGAATACAACATGCAAAAGTGGCATAAGAAAAATTCCAGGCTTATGTGTATAGGTCATGTCATTTCTAGAGGTCTGGCTAAAATACAGTCCTTGGATCTTGCAAGGGATCCACTAGGTAAGCTGATCTTTGTAGGCATTTATCTGCACTCTTATACAGAGTCTGCCCATTTTCAGCTGGTTAACAGATGAGCTTAACAACTTGCACATGCAAGTTTGCAGAATTAATTTTTTTTGTTTACTTTAAAAAATTATGCTATTTTATTTTCCCACATTAGATGATGTGGCACATAAAAATTGTCCACTGGCGAGAAACGGGGAGAAGAAACTCTCAGTTTTCAAGACGCTGTTTCTGAACTGGGGAAGGGGACAATAAGAATCAAAGGAAAAAACTGGGATTGCAGAAACCACATAAACCAGCCACAAAAGGATACTTACTTTGTGAGACTCTTACTAGCTCAGTCACACTGAAAACACCTGATGTGACAAAACTGTCCTGGAAGCCCAAATGTCCTACAAAACAAACAGAGTGAGAGAACTGCGATTAACTTTAAGCATTTAATGACAGTATTCTCAAATACTTTACCTTCATTTAGACTTAAAATGTGACATCTAATTTCCCACTTAGCAGTAATTATTGTTTATGTAGGTGGGTAACTAGTCATACAGCTATGTAGGCTGCTTTGTGGTTTCTATCTAGAGGTTAGGAAAGCTAACATGACACATCAGCAGGGAGATTTTTACATGTTAAAGCATCTCAACAGGAAATCTGAAACAAAAGAGGACTATTTTAATAAACCGTTACCTTGGATGACCCCTAATGACTTCACAATTGAAATGAAAATACTGTACCTAGGATACAGAGAGGACAGCTAAGTTCCATAATCGTTTTAAACATTATTCTCTAAAGAAACATCTGATCAGGATTATCTACCCATTCATTCAAACAAAACAAGATTTAAAGATGTACTCTTCATTTTCTAAGGCTACACTGGGGAAATCTTAAAATAGCAGCTGGTTAAAAAAATTAAATTAATACCTTTCCCACAAAAAAAAAAATCCTAACATTTAAAACTAGCTTTCGAAAAGAAAAATAAATCTCTGTGTAAGAAAAGAAACTTTGAGCTTTGGACTGTCTTTAGGAACCAGAGCGTACGCTTCCACACTCGCCTCCCTTGTGCAAGGAATGCCTCTACACTTGGTATCAAAATGTTATTACACTTTACATAACAGTATTTTCCTTCTTCTCTGAAAACATGCCTACCACCAAATGTTCATTTAATTTTCACGGGTATGATCAATTACAAAAGGAGCAGCTTTCAGGCTGCAACCCAGTGTGAGTGTGCAGAGTGGGATACAGCAGTTCACGCGGGACATATCTGGACTTCAATTAGAGGTCTGCAGTTAGTCGGCCAGACTGACCTCCTGCTTTTGAAATCAGGGTCAAAGGAGAAATCTCAGGATAAAGAGATTATTAAAAGAACTGTAAAGTCCTACTTGTCCACAGGATAAGTGGCATACCTTTTTAGGCTGTCCTACTTAGAGTCACTGATTCCAGTGCACGCACACGTACATTATCGAACGTTTTGCAGGGGCACCATCTGCTCCATTGTTCATTGTCAGGTTCAGTACAATCTCCCTACATTCAGTATATACCACCATACACCACGCTCATCATGGCAATACCTGTGCGCTTCCTATAGTGACCAGGGCAATAGGACTAATGCAAACTGCATATTTGTTCTCCTGTCTTTCTTTTGAGGTTGTTTAAAAAACCCAACATATCCCATTGCCATTTCTACCTGCAGAATGAGAAGTAAAAGAAATATATCCTGTGTGCAGGACTAGAGAGGGGAACATGTCAGGGAACGTGTCAGGGAAAGGTCTGGGAGAGATCTGGAGGGAGGTCAGCCGTTCATCTCCAGCCAAGTCCTCAGCGGATTCCGCTCCCACACAGAAGAACGTCCCTCTTCCTGTGAGGATCCTATGGTGCCAGATGAATGCAGTCGCTAAACTAACAGACTTGAGACAAGTTTCTACATCAGGCATGTTTTTATACTTCAGCAATAATGATGAGTTTTCAAACTGTGTATATGTATATTTTTGGGCATCCTTGTGTATGTGTGTATACATATGTATTATGTACACAAACATATAAATATACACAAATCTGTCATGCTCCAGCTGTAGATAAATGTACTATAAAATATTGAAATTGATGCTGAAATTCAACACAAACAAATTCCTCAATCTGCAAACAAGGTTTTTATTTACATCAAGAGAATAATTTTTTCCCTACTTCAAATGAAAAAATGGTCTTACAAGCTTTTATTTTTCCTTATTTTCAACTTAGAAACAGCTCTCAGATAATTGTAAATGCTTCTGCTTGATCTGCTTTATATTTTACCATAATAAAGGTGATGACTATATCATTCTGCTTTTTAGAAATGGTTGCTGGCCATACACAACGTTTGTTCATTGACAATTTCCCAAGTATTTTTAATATGAAGATCTACTTTTCATATGCTGCAGCAGACCTGCCTATTGAATTAAATGATCTGTGAATTAAAAATAATTCTCTTAGGTCTTCACTGAAACCACTCATGTGCCTAAAATTAAGCATATGCTTAAGTGCCTTGCTGGATCAGGGCCAGGATGCTTACTACTCCGCAGAGCCCTTCGTAGGGAAGCCAGTCTTTGCTATATAACTTCTCATACTGTGCTCATCATGGCAGTATCTGAGCAACTTCCAGAAGCGCATTCAGCAACGCTACGAACATCTGCCACGTGTTGTTTTCTCACGGTGCACCATACTGGCTCTGCTCTGGCGTCCACTTCCACCTGCATTTCCCAGGCAGGTTCTGATTGCGCTAAGAGTGAAGGTGAAATTTAAATATGGAAGTAAAAAACAAATCACAGCTACGGTAGGACATTTGGCAGATTTTTTAAGGAAAGAGCTCTTTGTAATCATCCAATAAAAACATGATTGTCACACGGCTGTGTTACCTCAACCTAGTAAACACAGGTAAAACTAGCAATGAAGATGCCATAGAATGTTTTTAAATACATTCAGGGTGCCGCAGGGCATGACAAAAGTTGAATAAGTTAGCTTGGCCCTGCTAACTTCATTACTCTTATTTTGCTGTGTATACCTGAAATGTCTACTTAACTTCTGCAGGACATTTATGCGTGTACATGCAATAGTAATCATTAAACAACAGCACGCAATGAGAGTGATTAGATTTTCATCCTTCAATACTGAAAATAAACATTTCACAAATGAAAGGTGAATTTCACAATTCTCCAATTTGTTATTTACTTATAAACATTAGGAAATCAGGGACTCATTTTGCCAATCATTAATAATATCTTGATACTCATAAAAGCAATGCCCTTGGCTTAGAGTTCTATCTTTAACTCAATTCGATGCACAGTTGGTCCGCGAATTCACAGTTCACAGTAGAACTCCATGAAAGTTTAAAGGTTTGCCTGGATGGTTCAGATTGCAAAATCCAGGCCTAAGACTGTAGCTTTTGCTGAGCTGTGATAACAGTGCAAAAGAAAATGAGAGAAACAGGACAAAGAAGGTAGACATGTAAAAGAAGAATGACTGGGAAATAGCTGGACTGACAAAATATGTGAAGTAAACCTTTTGCACCTATTAACAGGGGTCAAAATGCAAAAATATATCAATTTGGCTCTTCCACTTATTTCTGAATGAGAAAAAAATAGGTAAAGTCAAGCAATTACATATGCAGCTGTTAGCATTAACGAGCTCCTTTACTGAAAAGATGATTAAACATCTTGAAAGCTTGCAAGATTTACTTTTCATGCAGCACTTTACTGAAATAACGTGCACTGTGATACTTTTGCTAAATTTCCCAAAGATAGAACATTGAAATTGTTGTATATGATCTGGTTATCTCTGCAGCTTTGCGCGACAGTCACATTTTGGTAGTAAAGCAGGTGTTCAAAATGAAGATGAGAGAATTTTTACTCATTTTATAAAAAACTAACGGAGCTCATTCACTGAAATTCTGGGTATAAATTAAGACACCTGGCTAGCCAAGGCAGGCCCTGACTCAGCAAAGCAGTTAAGAGCATGTGCTTAATTTTAATCACATGCCTGACTAAAGCACATGCTTATTTGCCCTGCCAAATAATGATGGGCTGACAAAGTTAAGCAGGTATTTAAATATATTGTTGAATGATTGCCTTCAACCTAAGACTAGGTTCCGGTAGGAGTTAGTTCCCTACACAAGACCTCACTTCAGCTCATGAGGATGATCATTTTTCCCCCAAGGGGGAAAACCCCCGGGTTCATAAGACCAAACTGAATAAAGCAGATCAGGATACTAACTGATAAATAATATGCCATTATCCAGTCACATGTTTGGTATAGCGTATAAATGCGATGCAACACTATTGTAACAAGTACCACATGAAAAATGTTTTTCCATAGCTTGATGACTGCTTTAATGGGGGAGAAAATTCATAATGCAATTTACATATTATTCTTTTCAATCCCAGTAAAGAAGCCAGAAGAAAAGGCTTGAATTGCTGGAGCCTTATTCTGATCTCAAAGAAGTTTTAAACAAGTCTTTCTATGCTGATCAAATAGAGTTTCACCTAATTTTCTCCTAATTTACACTGGCAGAGGAGAAATCAGGATTAGGACCTGTTGTCTAATGCTATTTGTTTTGAATTATTAAGCAAACATTCCTATTTCAATGAGTAAATGTGTACAAAGGCAACTAACCTTCGTCCTAAAATCTAGTTTACAGGGACAGTATTGTCTGCTTTCCCAATTAATGCTGTAAAAAGGAGTCTCAGACGTTGAGCTACCAATCAAGAGCTTGTGTTGTAGCTTGAGAAAATCATGACTGATGCAATTACTTTTATGTAGAAAGTCTGAATATGGTCTATAGGTTAAAGTTCATCGGGTTATTGTTCCTTAATTGAATATCAGAAGATGTTTTCAAGGTGCTCAAGGTATTACTGTTATTTAATTAGCAGGCTTCCTTGTGCTATCTAACAGTATTATTTTTATTATAAAATAGTTAGATTGCACCATAAATATACAAGGTATTTTCTAAACAGAGATACAGCTGGCTTCCTGAAATCCAAGCTTAAATAAAACTGGGAAAGAGTTATTCCTTTGAAGATGAAAAAGTCCAAATCCAACTACTTCTCTTCCACTACAGTCCGAGTGACAATGTATTAAGCTTTGGAGAACAGCTTTTTTGGAGACTTTGATTCCTTTTCAGTGTTTTGAAGTTACACAAGTCCCCCAAACTAGCACCGAAACCATTTCTAAAGCCCTTTTCATGTTCAGCATCTCACTATACATAGGCATCTTAAAACCTTAAAATAGTGATAATCAATTAGGGTCTCAAGCCTATTATCTTAACCAAATGCCTGATTAAAAGAAAAGCCCTCTCTGCTCAAAATGCAACTTGATTCCTTTTGGTTTTATCCTCTATCTAGATAGTCCCATGTTTCACAAACGATGTGGAGCAATAATATTGATTAGAAAATTAATGTCTGTATCACACAGCACATGCAGGCCTTGAGAGAGGGGATGTTATCAGAGGGAACCCGGCTCACCCCGAGGACTCCCAAAAGGTTAGCTGTTCCACGGCTGCACTGGCTGAGCAGGATGGGAGTGGCAGAATTAGTCCTAATCTGTGTTCTCCAGCAAAAAGAAAAGGACAGAATATGCATGCTTCAGCCGAGACCTTCATAACCCTTGCACTCTGCTTAACTGGAGGGAGAGTTCACGGAGCCTGGGCTGACCCAGCCATGGCACCCCACAGCTGCATTCCCTTCCAGAAACGCATCCCTCTGCGCAGACACGGGGTGCTGCAGGCGGTCTGGCACAGTGGGTGCGTGCCATGGGCGCAGGGAGGAGGGTGCACCTCGCTTCTGGGAAGCGTCCACCTCCAGGGCAAGCGTGGGTGGCCGAGGGGAGTGCCCCGGGCTGAGACCGGCTGCTGCCCAAGCGCTTGTACCTGCTCACCTGGCCCAGGGCAACAGCAGTGACGTTCACCAAGAGATACTTGGTCACCACCCCACGCTGCAAATGGAAAGCTAGATCCATGAGGCCGGACCGCACATGCTGACTTTGTATCTTAAAAAAAAATCTGGAGATGGAAGAGACCATCTGTCCCAGCTGCAATACGCTGTCCAAGTGAATGTCTCTCCCATTCAGATGGAAGAGAGAAGAGAGCACAAGGAAGCTGCACATAAGCCTGAATATTGCACATAACTGTAACGAAATCTGCGTTTACCAACAGACCCCAAATACCAATCTCCAGAGCTGGCAGAACAGCCTTATTTTAATTGCTTTGTACAAGATGCATTCCTCAAATTTGTAAGTGATAAACCCTTAATGGTAAATTATACCACATTTTTAATTCATGGACTTTTTATAGAAGAGTTAAGCAAGATGTTATACATTAAAGGTGACACAGAAACTCTCTTGTTCCCTGACAAATGCTCCCACTTCTATTTCGGCTTGTTATTTCCAATTTAATTTTAATGCCACAGCAATAGCTCACCTTGGACAAATTACACATTTTCTTATGAAATAACTGCTGGGTCACATGTCACATACACTGTTATTCTCTTTGGCTCGCCTACCTGCCTTTGGCTGAGGTTTTAAGAAGCACTAGAACTTTCTTTGTGGCCCATAGCAGGACGGATTAGACCGTCCAGGGCATGTCGTGTTAGTACAATAGAGGAACACTTTTAAGACTTTAAAGTCATGTAATACAATTCTAGGCTGGATCTTTCTTGTTAAAAAAAGTAGAATGGGAGTGATTGAAAGAGAAAAGGGCCAATATTTGACAACAGAAATCAGCATAACCTCCTAACAGCGGCAGTCATGGATGACTGCCCTTTGACCCGGGGAGATTATGTGGGATTTCAATGACAACAGCTGGAAGTGAGCATGTGAGAATAGAGAACACAGATCTGAGGCCTCCTACAAAAGACTGCACAATCCCTGCCCAGATCTGAGTGTTGATTAGAAATTGTTTCCTGGTTCTGGCTTAATAGAGTGTGATAATGAAAGTTTTGTTAACCCTTCACAATATGCAAAACCATTGGTAAATGATTTGCCTTTTTGGGGTTTAGCTAAAATGTCTGTATCTAGCAGGCAGTAACACTGGGAAGCAGTGCTAGTTTTCGTGGGTGCTGAAGTTCAGCTCCGTTTCCACACGGTTTGTATACTCTCGGTGGCCGTCGGGAATCCACATCTCAGGGCGCTGGGAGGTGGCTCGGAGAAAGGACTCTCATGCCCTCACTGGGGAATCCACCCGACCGCCACGATGGGCGTTCTCCCGAGGTGAATCAGCACCGAAGCGCGCATGTAACGTCTCACTGCGCGTCGCCTTTCACGCTCGCGCCATTTTAGAATCTCTAATAATAACAATGCCTAATTATTATTTCAGTATGTGTCACATTGAGCTCCAGAGTCTGGGCAGCAAATGAATAAATGTGGACCACAGCAAATGTGGCATCAGGCTGGCTGCATCACCACCGGCCTGATCCTGCACGGGTCCACAGCAGCTTCAGCTCTTAGGAGATTCAGCTCACTTTGATTTTAAGTGCAGAAATAGTGGAATTAATGGCAACTTATTAACGTTAATGAACCGATTACAAATTGGAATCAATCATGTCAGGTTTTGTCCAAGCGGAGGGCACAAGGAGAGTTCCTTTCTCTTGAAGACAATGATCTTCTTGAAACACTTAAAGTACTTCGAGTTCATGTTAAGGACCTTGTGCAATGGAAACCATTCCAAGATCTAAGATGTTTGGTGTGGTTTTTCGTTTCTGATGACTCCTAACGGTGTAGGGTACTTTTCAGTACTCATGTGGGTGAGAAATCAGTTAAATACAGTTTTTTGATATACTGATAAAAATTAAGAATCTCCCTCTCTACCATATACGAAATTCAATAAATAAACTAACCGCATTAATACTGATAGGGGCCTATAGCTTGAAAAACAACAGATGTCTTAAATTAGCATATTTCTGTTTCGGGTCCTCAATCCAAAAAGCAAATATTAAAGAAAAGAAGAAAAATCATTTTAAATGGTCATACTCATTTGGCAGCTTATAAAATAATGTGCTCCTCAAAAGCTTTTCGAAGTAAACGAGATGAAATCTACCCTGGGATAATAATTCTGGAATATTTATGGCATCCAACAATAAAAAGAGTAATAAAAAGAAAAGCCTGCCTCCCTGAAAATAATAATATGAAGGCATTATTTATCTTCACATTTTCATATCAACCCTGGTTACAAGAGCAATGACAGCTGTGATCTCCAAGGTCTGTGGTGATACTGCCAGTTCAGCTTCAAAGTTCAAAGCATGACTCAATGTCCAAATGAGCCAAGAGAAACCACCCGGTTTCCCTAAGCTTCCCGGGGATGCTGATGGCATGTGATGCTGCAGGGTGCTCCCCGGGCTGCCAGCAACGGGCACCCACCCACCCTCTCAGCCTTACAGGCGAGTGATCAATACGGGCACTGGTGGGGGAGACGATAGGAGAAGGTGGGTACTGCCGTCCCTGTTCCTTTCCCCTTGCAAGGCCTTTGTAAAATGAAAGCCCCAATGTCAAGAGCTAGGGATCACATTAACCTCAGGACCCACCAGAGAGCTGAAAAACCTCCTAAAGAGAATAATGTAAGGATAATTTCTTTCCAGCGGGTCATTTTTTAATGTCAGCATCCTATTACAGCCTGAAAACATCACTTTCTACAACTCATTTGTCTGGGGCCGACCGCACACGCTCCATCCACTGTCGTTGCTCCTCTTACTCCTCAGCAAGTATCAACAGAAATTTTGCCTCCTGAATTTTGTTCACTGACTTCTAGGAAGCTGCTGGCAGAAGTAAAGGCTTGTAGGACCAACGCTGGGGCTGCACGCTGTAAGTGTGACATATAGCCACGTTCTGGTCTTCACTCTGATGGAGTGTGCCTCGGTACATGCAGAGTTTACTTGGGTTTACATTACAAATTAGAATTTAGCTACAGTATTAATGCCGTAAATATTATTGTTAATGCTGTGTGAAGAACATCAGTGTGAAAATAAATGTAAGGATATTTAAAAACTGGTGTGGAATACTTAGGTATTCAGACTAATCACGGGCTGAAATAAGCACATTTGTTTCAAATCCTGTTTATAGCACTGCAGCCCCTCCCTCCTTTAAATCTTCCTCTTAACCATAGTGATGTTTATTGAATACCTGTCATTTCTCCAGCAGCATGTGCCAACAGCAGCTCACCAGTGCCAGGCTGCACGAAAACCCTTCTGTCTCCTATTCTCCAAGGGGCTCCCTTAGATCAACTACTCACCATACCCAATACACTGAAACCCATAAATTTGCAGATACTGCAGTCAAAATTCTTAACAGGAAAGTGCACCCATTTTGCCCAGTGTAGCATACTGAAATATCACATGGTGAGAAGCATTTCTCACCATGTGTAAACTGTCAATTTGATTTGAAATTAAAATTTTTGATTAACATGAGCGTTTCTGAGCCTCCCGCTGGCAACAGCCCTATTGCTGAAAAGTGACATGATTTGTGACACACATGCTGTACAGAAGCCCCATGCCAGCAATTGTTAAACCCATTTTCATTCTGCTTTAATACGGTATGACACTGAGGAAAATAATTTTAATATTTGGAGAAAGAGGGTAAGGGTTTAAGGACTGAAGTCCTTTATGGGTGTAAAGCAGGATTAGAGCAGCATGAAAAAACGGCACGGAGGTCTCCCCGTCTCACAAGTCATGTCTCTTTTCAGCAATAGGAACCATCTGCAGGAAGCTAAGAAAGGTCCGTGGTGAAGCACAAAGCCTTCTTTTAAATCCAGTTGATATTTCAAACACAGCATGAGGTACTTTCCACCTGTGAATGCCGAGATGCTTGTGCACGGGGAAATGCTTGCAACTTCAATAATTAAACCCTCTCGTACGGGAGGTAGGATTTTCTGGTTTCCACAGTGGTCTGTTATTTTTCCATGTTTATTGTTTCCCCAGCGGTATCAGTGGTCGCTGGAGATGCTAACATTTATACGGTGAATTACTTGTGAAAGAGGAAAGTTTTGTGACTATTAAGACTTTTAAGCCCAGGAATCTACCTCTTCAACAGACTAGCGGGAAGATTTTTGTTAGTTCAAAGGGCTAACGAGTGAACACAAGAAACGGGGCGCTTTTGTGGCAACGGATTTTAAGGCTATGATATACGCACGCAGAAGACAAAAGTTCAGTGGGGATTTTTATAAACGTAAGCCTGTGTCACTGTTGCAAGCTGCTGACTCAACTGTGTCACCTGCGTATTTCTCAGAGTGTATCTTTTTTTTTCCAGTAACATCATGTTCTGAGGAAGTTTATCATGAAACAAGTATCACGAACAGTCATTCTGAGCAGCAGAACAGCTTTGATAAGTGTTGACACACATCTGACTTTTCTTTGAGCTCCTAACACTATTCATCACATTAAACACTCAGCTCTGCTGGACTCTCTGTTCCTAGTAAACACAGAGCAATTTCTAATTGCCATAATACAGCAAGTTTAAAAAATGTAGTATTTTAAAAATAATTTTAGATGGTGAAATGAAATACCAGGATGATTCAGATGCCCTGGAAGTATTCAGCCCTGAACATAAAGCCATGGGCTCATTTATGTTAATAACAGCGCTCGAGAATTCAATCTGCATGAAAAACATGGTCCTCAATAAAGCTGTGATGTACAGTTATTGTAAGTATGCAGGTTCTTTTAAATAAGTCTTAAGTTTAAATAAGTGTTGTGTGTAAATATCTAGTTTTAATTAGTAGATTGCCAAGAAATTATACAGCTAGACTCAGTGATGCTGTAATTATTTTAGGCTCTATAAAACCCTCCCTCAGCTGGTGGTAGCTAAGTGTACCCTCCAAGGTTACTCTGCAGATATGCTCGGAGCTGAACCGAGGGAGTCTGAAGCCCTGTGGACACAGAATTAGGGGGCTATAAAAAGACGTGTTGGGGTTTTTTTTAATTTACACGTTAGTTTATAGTTACAGGAATAATCCACGTATTCAGAGCACTTGGCAGAATTCTCTAGAAAAGCCCAGCGTCCAGGAGGAGCCGCTGGGGCCAGGGTCAGGCGAGGGCGGGCAGCTTTCCTGCCCCACTTTGCTGGGCGATATGGACACAAACCCTGGCGACTTCATCAGCTGTTTCCTCTCATCCTCCCTTCCTGGCACTCCTCTCTCTTCACACCGAGGCATTTTAAAAGACTGCGTCTGGACAGCACGATAATGAAAGCTGTAGAAATATCTGCTGAAGATTAGATTGTATAAATGCAACATGAAAATAAGGATGCTGGGCATGAAAGCTAAGTCAAAAGGATCAGCCACCTCCACTTTTCCCCATGGGCTTTCCTTTGCCTTCAGAGTTGCTTCTTACACCTCCTCCACCAACACCACCAGTGAGCACACTTTAATTCACAATAAACACCATGCAAATTATGTTACTCTATTTACCTGTTGTCCCTTCCATTGTATCACTCAAGAGTTTTCTCTCCAGAAGGTTGTTAGTCCTCTATTCTTTGTACAGAACAAAAATCTCCTAACTTTGGTAACTTTTAGTCCCAAGTCAGCTGACTTCCACTAGTGTCCAGGTTAGTTACCCTGGTGGCTGGGGAGGAAAAAGAAACTTTCCACTAGTCACGGCATGGCAACACACATACAGTCTGTCCTTGACTGTCCATATCACTGGGCTCATGAAGTTTCAGCTGGGGCCACCCTGAGAGATCCCTGCATGGAAGACTGGGGGAACCTCACAAGCTTCTCTCTAGCAGCACCTTGGACTGCAGGGTACCAAGGTAAGTTTCTGGAACAAAGCTCTGATATACTGGTGGCAGAGAAGACAGAAGGGGATGGGTGTGAAAGCACAGTAATGCTTGTCTAGGGACATGTTAAGCTTGCACAAGACCTAGAACACAAAACCTGATGCTTATGGCTGCAGATAAGGGCACTGTAGGCAAACACCATATGCTTAACATGTATGGGCTCGCAACTCCTGTCCAGACAGCAGACTGACACCCAGTGCTGCGTCATCCTCTCCAGAGAGGCACTATGGACTGAGGGCTGGGAAGTGAAGGGGTTGTCCTCATTGCCTGCTTGAGGAGAGAAAAATGTCTCCACTGAGCATAGAATCTCTGGGTGGCCACCAAGGTCTGCACCAACTTCACCTGGGTTACGTCAGACATCTCCAAAGAACAAAAGGGTGGAATGACTAGCAAAGGCACCAATGAGTCTCCACAAGGAACATGTCACCTCCTTATCATGCCCCTTAGAAGCAACACAACCCCTCCACTGGGAGATCCAGGCTCTCCTGTCTCATAGCCCAGGCTCTGCCCAGGCTATGCTGGGTCTCTGCCTCCTCCGAGTATTGATGAGGAAGCCCCACAGACTTATCGACTAACGTCCCAAGGACTGATGCAATTGGGGTTAGGCAGGCAACTATGCTTACAGGCGGCGGTGGAGAAACCACCATGTATTAGTGGATAATTCCCCCAGCCAAGTCCAAAACTAGCAGCATAAGTCCAGTGGGAAGAGACTGCTGGATGTGGAGACCAGCAGCAGAGCTCTGCACGATGACCGAGACTCTCTTTCTGTTTTATTCTAAGTTTGTGTTTTGTAGGGCAGGATGCCCTGTCTACATTCCTTTACAGACTAAGAATGGACATTTATTAACAAGTACTTGGGCGGACAGCCCAAAACTCTAGACTCCTGGCCTGGGACTGTACGACAGAAAGGGCCAGTGACCCCTGTTTGTGTTTACTGTTCTTCTATAGACACATGTTGGTGTGATAGGGGCATTCACTTTCTCAGATTCAGGCCAAGGTCAGGCCAGAACACGGACTGAATTTATTTTCTCTGTGTAATTTGCTCAGACTGTAGCCCAAAGAGGGCCTCCAAGTTCACTAATTGTGAGGGATTCAAGATTAACAACATAAACAGAAGGGGCAGAGAGGGACCTTCTTAGTCCTTACCTAATTTCATGTGCTCATCCCATGAGTGGCAGATATGGTGGTTCCAGCAGAGGTGCCTCAAGGAAGTGAGATGACAGAGGTAGGATGTCTCGCCCCAGGAGGCCGCCTCCAGCAACTTAGACACACTCTTGGTATAGAGGTGAGGACCTGAGATGAATCTGCTGCTAGAGGCTGCGTTGGTCAGCTGAGCCTATGCAGTCCTCTTCCCATGGTAGAAGGCTTGCTTCCCTAGACCCTCTTACTCCTCCCCAGCAGTCAGTCTTGTGTGGCATAGTGCGATACACAGGGATGCAGAAATGTGGCTGCCGGATGGAGTCCCTATGTCAAATGCCCTGTCTGCTTCTATTTGAGACAATCTGAAGATACAAGAGGGGCTAGGACTTCAAATTTGGACCATGCTTAGCAGCTTGACTCACCATTGGGCTTGTTCTAACAGTACTCTGCATGTAAACTATGAGACTTTGTACCATGACTGACTTACATGAAAAGCAGACCTTTTGCTGATGAGCAGCAGTTGAGCAGGCAGAAAGAATGAAAATGGAAAAAGAATTCCAGTCACAGGAATTCACCTTTACATTAAACTAAAGCAACTCAGGTAAGAAGGAAATCCATCCATTATGGTTTATAATGCATAAACATCCATTTCTTCTCTCTTTCTTCTTTGCCTGCATTACTGAAATACAGAAATAAAGGAAAAAATAATGATGGATGGATTTTGGAAGACTCAGAGTTCAACGCAGGATGGATGTGATCCCAACATTTCAGATTCTTATCTCATCGTAATTGGAATAGCTGAACCTCTCTTGTCTGCAAAATTAGGCAAGACATCCTGTGAGAATGGGCTCTTTTTCATAGCAGTTTAGTCCCCAGACACATAAAAGAATGAAAACAAGAAATGGAACAGAACATTTTTAGTTTTGAATAATGGCTTCATTTGGGCAGTTTAGAATAAAACTTCACTGGAAGAGTTGAGGAGAAAGTTCTTGCTGACAGTATGCCCATGCCTAGATAAATTTGTCCACAGAGCACATAAACACTTCTCTAAAATGATAATTTATCTAAGAAACTCCCATTTTGTAGAAGTGAAGAGAAAAACAGAAAGGGAAGAAAGTACACATGGGCAGCAGATACACTGGCCACTCTTTTACTGGGAAGGAATCATTCAACCAACTCAACGTGCCCTGCTCTTGCAGGAAACTCTTTGTGTACTCTGCTTTTTAGGATGAGCAGGAGATGGGTGGGTTAATTCCTCAAGCAACAGAATCTCAGGTCCAGAGCAACTGCAGCATTAAACTGAAACATCTCCATTTTAAATCTCCCTGAGGTTCAACAGAGAGAGAGATGAATTCCCCAAAGACCCAGTATCTCTGCTGATTATAGAGGGAGAGCAAGGATTTTAGGTTCATAGCTGGTGCCTCATTTTAATGCCTAATGTTAGGTGGGATGAAATCCAAGCCTTAGAAGTCTATATACCATATTAGCATAGACCTGAAAGAAAATTTGCTTTCTTCCCCATATCTTGCCACAGGCAGTATCTCTTGACATGCTATGCTTCTCTACCCTTACATATCTATCTGGCTACTTGTCGTTTTTTGTTGTTTGTTTGTTTTAATTCAGAAGACTGTAAAATACAAGTATTGCTGAGTTATCCTTGTGTTCCTGTCCTTCATCTGGTTCATTTGCAGGAGGAAATAATGATCTGTCACCAAGGTAAATTCATTACCCGGCAGATAATGCCACAGTGTTTCTGCTGCACATTTCACAGTAAGACATTCTTTTTCAATGATGTTGCATCTCTGTTCTCGTGGGAACAGTTTACGGCTGACATAGCAATAGTAGTAATAACAACTTACATTTATGTTGTACACGGGATGATCTTTACTTCTCTCTCCTTCTAACAGTGGATGGCTCCCTGTCCTGCTGCAAATGCATCCTTCATGGCCATGACAGACAGAAATCTGGATTCACTAATGCTGGGCTGCCTCATCCCTCAGCTGTTTGCTCAGGTTGGCATACCCTTTCCAATCCCATATATTATTGCTTTAAATTGAGCTGTGGGCCATTACCATACCACTCCTCTAAGCCTTCCCTCACAAAAATCTGTGGGGTTCCTCTCCTGCCTCAAAACCACAGCTACCTCAGTTCATCAAGCTGCTGTCCCCCCTTTCCTGCTTCTCACCTCTTCCCCTCCTCTCGCAAGCTATGGCACGCTCTGCTGCATGATAACATTGGCTCCCCTTCGTACGGCATGGGGGACACGGCTAGCTCTCTGCATTCTGCTATTGGAAATTTCCTGAAAGCAAATTCCCTGATTTTTAAGGACTTTGAGGTATAACATGTGGGAAAATCGCAGGTGGTCTGCACTGCAAAGCTGGTCAGGTGGGGACACCCCCTAAACACCAGCAGGTTTTCAAATGGGGATGCAGCTGTCAAAGAGCCTTCTGTTAGAGATACGATTTTAAGAGTAAGGAACAGAAGCAGAAAAATAACAGGGACAGAGGTCTAGATTCTCTGTGCGCGAGTGTTACAAGCTATGTAAGAAGCAGTCCTCCCTTTACAATCCTGGGAGAAGAAATGCCAGCAAAGGGTTTGGGCCACCGCGGCCTGAACGATGGTGTCGGCATCCTTGTCCCTGGCTAAAAGCTCGCAAGGCTGCCAGCCCGTGCCCTGGCTCGCCTAGTGGGACGCTGCACCTCCAGAGCACCACTTCTCCCTCTGCCAGCCTGCCCTGCAGCCGACTGCAGCAGGGGTGGCTGCTGGGGGTGACGTGGCAGGGCTTGGGGTGCCGGCCATGCGTTCTGCAAAGGCCAGAGAGAGAGAAGAAAAACATGCAGGTGCCAGCAGCAGCCCTGTCTTTTTCTTGTGCCTCCTTTTTGCCAGTGACAGGAGTGAGGTGCTGGCTCCTCGTACCAGAGTGTGGCTTGCAGCGGAACCCCTTGCTTCAAGTACAAGTGAGGGAAGGTGAGAGGTAATGATTAGAGACACTCTAAAATGATTACTTTAATTGAATCTTATGAAAATGGAAAACAATGGCAGTGTGTAATAATAAAAACCCACTATAACCACGTTCATCTCTTGTTTACTAGAAAGTGCTTCCCTGACTACAGATTTACTCTGGGGCACAGCAGGAAACTTTTCTCCTTTAAATTTAATCAGCCCCTTTTCTTTTTCTTTTTGAGAAAAAATACCAGCTATCAGATCTGTGTTTCCCATCCACTCCTAAGACTCCTCAGGGCAGTGCCTGGAGGTGATAGTGTGAACTCACTCAAGAATGTGAAGGCATTTTATAAATCATTTGGTTTCAGCAGGAGGGGGAGAAAGGGAGAAGGCAGAGGGATGATATAGTTTACAGCACATACTCGGCAGTAACTCCCAACTGTCAAACTTCAGCATTTTCTTCAGTTGCAACAGTGGTTAACAAAAAAATGTTAAGACAGCAGACATTAAATGCACATAGTAAGCAGCACATTTAATCAACTGGCACCTTTCTACCACCCCACCGCCAAAATCTATCCGGACACTATCACAACCCAGAAAAAAAGTCATATAACTGAAGATACAGCACTGACGGGAGAAAAAGGAGCAGAAATGAATAACATGAGCTGCTGTAAACAACTTGCGGCGCCCTTTGTGTGCAAGATAACAATAGCAGAGTTAAAGGAGTATGTTTACAAGCATGGCTCACTCGCCTCACCTTCCTCCTGCCCCCTTTTGCCACACTCGCTACCTCGCTCCTGGGAAAATATTTGCAAACCATTGCAAATAAAAGTCTCCTTCTCACTTTCCAAGAAACGGATCTGGTATTTTTCCATTTCAGTCACACTACAGCCAGGCTTTGGAGGGGATTTTATTCTCACAGCTCTGTGAGAGTCACCTGAAACTTTCTTTCCATTTCCTATCTAGTAACTTTTGCAATTAAAAAGTAGTATCTGCAATTAAAAAAATAGTATCTGATTAGCTATAGAAATTATAAGGCTTTTTCTGGGACCCTGGTCTCACCAAAGTGCCCTCCCTTGACAATATCAACAGTCCAGCATACAGCTTTCAGGAGCTGTGCATTGCTCTTCATGTGCACCTCTTTGCTCATGTACACAACTTCAGATTTACAAACTTAAGGCTACTTGGAAAGCACCTGATTAACCCAAGAATCTGCAGTATATGCAGATATATGGATTTTATCTGAGTGTGCAAACCAAGTATGAGTATGAAGGTTGGAATCTATTTGAATGAAAATTACCTTGTACCTGTAAAACCAGGTATGATTCATCCAGGCACCACACCACACACAGAAAACAGAAGAAGGTGTGAAATAGCGACATACATTTTCACAGTTTATATGTATATTTGGAAAGGCCTAGAGTCAACAGAATACCTCCTGCATTGGTCAGGAAGTCGGAACAAAAGAACATATGAGCGCGAGTGAGAAAGCACGATCCCTTATCACAGCTCTCAGTGGTGCTACACTGACATTCACGGCTGAATGAACCAAGCTCTGGCTGAAGCAGCAGAGTTTTAGGTGCTGATGGTCCCAAATATGGTGAAGGATAAGTGTCTAAGTAGGAGGAAAAATATAGTTTGTCATAAAGTGCCAGGCTGCCTGGGACTCGAATCGTGAGGGACCTCTGATGGTCTGGGTAGACTTGTTGAGCAGGAGCAAGATGCTCCCCCTGGGCCGCCGGAGATGGGCAGCCTGCCACCCACCACCGCACCGCCACCGCTCCACCTCGAGCGGGAGAGGAGGACACTACGGACGGTCAGCAAATGCTGCCGTCAGCCCCTTCTGCCTCCTGCAGCTTGCACAGCGAGAGAGCCAGCGCTTCACTAGCTCATCGGCAGAGCACAGCTCCCAGCACGCATTTTTAACTTCCAGTGGTTTGACCACAGAGGGCAAAATTTTGGCCAGGGAGTGCTTCCGATCGCATGAGAGCCGCGGCGAGCCAGGCTGGATTTTGCTGTTGCGATCCCTGAGTGCAGGGCTCCCACTCACTTCAACAGTCGACTGGCACTGCTGCAGAGAGACACTACCTAAATAGATGTGAAGTAATGAGTACTTCGGATAAGCGACTGATTTCAGAGTGTGCTTTTATCCACGGGCCCTGTATTTATAGTTCAAGCCTTTTCAATTAATACGCACACCCTAAAAGAATTAAACTACTAATTATCACATTTTACCGTGGTTCACAGAACTTTCATCAGATCTAGTAAATGAAATCACGAGTTCAGCAGAAGAAGCTTTGCTGCGCCAAATTATGTCAAGGTTATATCATGTTGATAATAAAAGATCATTTGGTTGGAAGCCTAACCTAGAAGGTTGGGGAGGCGTAAAAAGTTCACATTTTGGATCATGCTGCTCTGGTGTGGGCGTTTTGTGTTTTTTTTCTTGGTTATTGTGGAAGCAATTTTCCTGCAAGTAAAATTTTCCCTTTGTCTTACATTACAGGCATTAGGAAATTCTTACATCGAAAGACAAAATAGATAGGTTTGGGGTTTTGTTTTGCAAGTTAGGCCTTGGCACCACATTATCTTCCCACTAATAAACTCCCCTTTCTACTGGGCAGAAAATTAAAACAATGCCCATACCACAAATAAACTTCTTTCCCTAAGTGCCCAGCTTCTTGGTGGGCAAGTGTGGTATTCAAAAGCATCCTTCAGCCTGTGGTCCGCCCAGGCAGTAGCAATTACTCTGACGCAACACAACTCTCAGCTGTTAATTAAACAGCAGGTCTCTCAAGAAAACATATGGAAAAAAAAAAGTTTTAGTGAAAATTGGAGCTTGCTCACAGCTCCAGACGCCCTTCCCAGGACACCAGGAGGACTGGCTAAAGTTAGCACCGAGGTACCTCTCAACGTGCAGAGGTGGGATGCGCGTAGAAGAAGCCAGCACGGGGGCAGAGCCTTGCCATGGCTGCTTGCCCCCAGCCCGCTGCTGTGGCGCAGGAGTGGGCAGCAACCTGGCACTGCTGTGGGGCAAAGAAAAGCCTTAGTCCTGCAGAGCAAAGGAGGGAAACTTGCCTCACCGAGGCACGGGAGCTTCTTAGGAGGGAGCTCCCGGCCAGCCCATTTCCAGGCTGCCCTCTAGATGGCCCTTGCTGTTATCTTGTGGATAAATATACGCGGAAAGGAATGGAACAGAGCAACAGAATAAAAATATATTTTGAAATGACTTAGAATAATCGCAGCTGTATTTACGCACCTTATCCACTGGAAAGGTTCATTGCCTTTTTCCTGTACACACATATGGAGAAATAAAAATATATACTCTAGCCACATTTTTATTTCTCCTTTCCTTTGCAGCATTCAGCCACTCCAAGCGTAATGAACGTTTCATGTCTTTCAAGCACTGCTTTGTCATGCTATAAGCATTCATTTCATGCTTTGAATATTTCCTGTCATACTCGCCTTGGATGAATTTTTTGTGGGAATGCTTTGCTTGTGAAGGTTAATGGTTAGCAGCAGTGAAAACTGAAGTCCTCTGTCAGTCCTCAAGTCTCAAACACTGCGGGTCACTGATGAGAAAGGCTCTCACTGGGCCCCAGCAGAGGCTGCAGAACTGACCCTGACTGACGACCGTGTATCTCTCCCGATTGACAGTCAACACCCTTCACTGGTGCCATCACAGGGTCCCCTCAAGAGAGTGCCAGCTACTGATAAGCAAGCTAAATCCTGAGCCTAGCAGAGGACCTGGAAACTCAAAAGCTAAATCCTGGAAACAGTCTAACTGTGCCTCACAATCTGGACCACAGAATCATTCGACTTTGAGTGCGAATCTCAATGAAAATATGGTAATATAGGGAAAACGGTGTTTTCTTTCCTAATTATTCAGACACTTCTTCATGACAGTCATGAAACTAGCTGGGAAATACAGCCGGATGTTGCAAAGTTTCAGTTCTAGACTATTATAATTAAAATACTGTATTTCTAGTTCTTGTTGGAATCTATCTGTAATGAAATAAGATGAAAAAAATGCAAGACTAAATCACACATAAGTTAAATTTATAACCAGACATATCTGCTTTTGTTTCCTTGGGAAATGCTGGCTCTCAGAACTGCCTACATGCACTCTCTCTCAGGGGGTGATGAAACACAGGTTGGACCTCATCAGACCTGCATCAGCTGATGGGTCCTGTTAAAGTCAACAGCCGATTCTGTCCAACCCATAGGAAGGCAGAAGAGACCAGCCCCACCAGTGTTCCCCTGCTTGGCCATAGCTTTCAAGCCTGGACAAAGTTCCCCATTGCTGTTCCCGGCAGACAACGTGATCCGTAAGGGTGCAAATCCGTTCAGAATTTGGTCCTGGCAAGTTACAAAGGTGCAAACAAGCTGACATCACCAGGAGCTTTGACTTCAACACCAGCTATGAGATTCCTTATTGAAAATGCTAAGGGCTTTTTTTTTTTAAAGCTTTTTCTGAAGCAAAGTTAATTTTAGATTAGTCCCTCAGGCTGTGATAACTCCTCAGTGTTGCTCTGTAAACAAGAGAGGAGAGTCTTCTTGCATTTATAAGATTCTGATGCAAATGATCTCATGAACAAGAACACTAATAAAAGCTGCCATTACTGTATTATCCTGTTTGCAACTGTAGCTGATAGAAAACTTTCTCTGCAAGGCTTGGTTATCTGCTGCAAATGAGGTGTTTCAGGAATGTTAGTCATCTGAGACGACGTACTTGCTAACAGTACCAGTTTCAGCATTGCGTGTTCAGAGAGCTGCTGTGCACTCCTCAGGTGGGAATTAAGGGGCCTATCCGAGGAGAGCTGACCCTCCAGACTCCTCCAGTCCTGCTGCACTTGCAGCACCTCCTTGTGAGTAAGTGTAAGGCTGGCTGGCATCACATTCAGTCTCAGCTGAGAGAGCCCGGGAGGCAGCTGGGCTCCACCTCGAAGCAGTGGAGTCGGGAGGCTAGGCACGGCCTGGGAAGAAGGGAAGGCTTTGGAAGACAGTCTGTTTTTCCTAGTTAAAAACTTGGCTCTCAAAGGAATTGGAGGTCTCTCAGCTAGCATTTAACTTACAGCGTAGTTGAGTGGTGGGGACAACCACAAAGAACAGTTTGAACAGTGAACTCTGCATCCGACAAGAGTGCCTAACCCTCAGGACAGGCAGCTTCCACCAGCTGAAGCTACCCCACTGCAGGAAACAAGAATGCCAGGTTTTGGGACCAGAAAGAAAGCATGCAAAAAGGGGCTGCATTCTGTAGCCTGTTAGTTAAGGCAGAGAGGTTGTTCCACAAGCTGCTTTTGCATTTTACCAGGTTGCACATAATCCCCTCCTTCCTTGCAGCCAAAGCTGTATTACGCCTGCCATGACCAGCCTTGCCTAGAGAAGAAGAAAAGGAAACTTCTCTTTGCATATGTTCCCAGTACTGCCTTCTCTTTCCCCCACAGCTTGAGGACCAGAATTTCATTTACGTTTTCAGGCATGGAAAAGTAAGCATATACTTTAACTTTTTTTTAAGGTTTAATACTCAAGTCCAGCCCTACTTAAGCAAAGAATTCACAGATGATATTTACAAGTCCAGTGTAATTACTGCAGGGTTGAAAAACGAGTTCTGTGAGTTACGGTACATCATTGTTTTTCTTTTTTCTTTTTTTTTTTTTTAATGTTACAAAGAACAATGTGCCTTTCATTTCCTGCAGTGCTGTTAAGGTACTTGCAGCTCAAAGCAGCAAGAATACATCAAAACTAAAAAGCATTTTGTTTGGGCATTAAACATTTTTATTTTTTAGATAAATGCCTCTCCCTTTACAGAAATTTTTTGAGCAATGCATTTGGCACACATTTGTAATCAGCTGTAATAATGACTGCTGTCTTGCTCATTTGAAATGGGAGAATTTACCAACTTTTTTAACAAGAATTTGCTAATCTACAATTAAAGTGGTGTGCTACCAACTTTGAGTTATCAAATCACAATACCACATGCTCGAGAGACATCGGTTGTCTGCAGAAAATGACACAGCGTTCTTCTGCTTTACACAGCACACTGTGTGTGTACCTTTACGCTGCAGTTATTAATTTGCCAGTACTACCACATCAAATGCAAACATTGCCTGGTGGATGTCTGACATCCATTTACTGACAGCAGTAACACAGCGCTGTACCACAATTATTAACCAGTTTTGTGCTACACCCTCCTTGCCTTTCTCCAGAGTTAAACTCCTGCTGGGACAGAGCAGGATTTGACTTTTCATATTCTATGAATCTCTGAACGCTAGAATTGCAAATACCCCCACTTTGCAGACAAAAAGTCTGAAAAGTTTTCCTACAAAAGTTTAAAATAATCCTACTTACAAAAAGAAAATCTATCCGATAGCCGTTTCCATGACGGAAAGAGAGAATAAAAGCCCTAGAGAGAGTCCACGGCAGTGCTGAGCCGGGAATTCAGTTGTTCCTGATCCCCAGGCATGCAGTCACTTTACTACATCAGACTAGCCATTTTGTCATCCTCAGTTCACTGAAAACTAGTTTGTTTATAAAATACAACACCAAACCAGTGGATTTAACAAGCTTTTAAAATCAATAACCTTTTTTTTTTGATTGGATGAATTGCAAAATCACTTTGCGGTGCCAACTGAAATGAAGCTTTTACATACCATTAGGCAACTACAAAAGTGGGGAATTTTCCACACGGGTGTTCCACCCAGCTGGTCAGAAAAAAAATTCATTTGAGCAAAATATCAGGACATCGGAACATGCTCCTGCCTTTCAAATGAAGTTGCTGGCCTCTTTCATCATCCCTCCTGCAAATTTCCTCACCCATATAACAAACAGACAAATTCTGGGTTTTCTTCCTCTCCCCGAGAAGCTGTTTCCCATGCTAATGGACTTGAGAGGCAGCCGCACCGTGCACACCATTCGGTTACGTGTTTTTAGTTCCAGGACAAGACATTCGGACCTTGGACCATACATGCACAAACGAGCCCTGTCTCACCCACGTGTTTGCTTTTCATGACCATCATGCTGGATCTCTCTCTCTCTCTAGAAAAAAATAAATTCTCAGTATTTCTATAGATTTTTGCAGTAGTGATCAGGTAAGTGAAAGCCTGAAAACTATTCTGGCTTAACAAAGGCTAAAGAAAAGGCTCGAGTTGGTGTTAAAGCCACCACTGAGAGCAGAAGATGGAACCATCTTCTCTGCTTGTGATGATTCTGCTCCAGCAAATGCAACTGTAAATCCCACTAGGAAAAAAGGAGTGGGTCTGAAAAAGAAAAGCTTTTTTTCTCATGAACTTCACTTTAATGAAGGTTAGACATACAGGCCTTCCAAAATAACACATACAATTTAAAATGATAAATTAAAATCTGTAGTAGGAGGCCTTCTTTTTCAGGGCTGTATAGTTGACCCTTTTGAACCTACATTACTCAAGGTATGCAGAATATATGTGTATAATAAATAGCTCTAGAATTTATGGAGTGGAACAGAAAGGATATTAACAGGCAAGTAGAGAGGCTGTATAACCCTCACAAGGCCTTTAAAGATTTATTTTTTTAAAATGAAGGAATGCATGCATGTAAAAGGTAGTACTTAATCGATACACTTCTTCTTTGTGCCTTCCAGAACCACATGCAAAATGATTCCAAATCTGCCCTCAATCTGGTCATTCTGCTGTTAGCGTCAGTGGGAATAAGATTATTCACAATACTATTTTGCTTTGATTAAAAAAAAAATTCCTCTCTGTGTGGGCTCATTCCCACTCTCAGTAAAATCAATTACGAGACTCCCATTGACTCCAGAGGGATTTGGATCAGGCCCTGTGGAAGTGGGTCTACAGCAAGTGTAGAACAACGCAGTTAATATGATTTATTGTGTCCGTTTTTGTGCGTGCAGTTTTTCATTTTCTAAAGCCTGCAGTTTTGCTTTCATCCTCACGTTCAGTAGATAAGAGCTGCAGATCCGTGTTGATCTACACACTGGGTACACTGCAAGCTGGGGGCTGTGTGCGCCGAGAATGAGCTCAGCGTCTGCCCAGGGGGAGCAACCCCTTTAGGGCCAACAGACTGCATTAGATGTATTTGTAAAGAAAATCTCCCACATAGGCGCTGCAAAAGGTGCGTAATCAGTTAGGAGGCTTCTGCTGCGGTGGGGAAAAATACCCTTTAGTAAAACTGAGAAAAAGCAAAATCCTTTTCCTGTTTATTAAAAAAAAAGTACCTTGTGCAAGTCACCAGTAAAGTTCCAAGAATTCACTAAAAGCTTGTTTTACAAGGAAGATCGGGCTCCAAATCAGAGATATTTCATTTCTCTAGGCTCTTACAGATTTTACATTATTTAACACTGATATTGCTGCTTTTTGGGCGGTTGTTAAGTAACAGGCTTCCTTAACACTGCAGGGTAAGAACAACTGTGGTTTAATAGCTGCGAAAGAATATTATCTAAACACGAAATAATAACATGCTTGGTGCCTAATACATTCTAAATTAAAATATGATTTAATAAACATAGGCAACATATTCCCCACAAAAAAAAAACCCCAGAATTGGCAGAACAAAAATCACAGTTTAGTCAGTTCTTCTCTTAACCTCGCAATCCTTTGGCTACAAATTAGAATTTCTGTGAACAGGATTGATAAGGGAAATTAGGCACTGTCTTTCAGAAACAACAGAAATGTTTTAAGATGGTACGTTTATAGATGAGCAGCACAAAATCTATCAAAATGTGGAACCTTTCATATCTCAATGGGAGGAAAATACAGGAACCTCAAAAGCCAAAATTTTACCAGCCCAATGAGCCCTATGTTCTATGTCCTATGATGTATGTTCGTATTTTAATGTTTTTTGTGTTCTTAAACCTTTTCTTCTTCCCTTGACTCTATTTGCTATTTAAACCCTGATCCAAATGGAGTCCAAATGTGAATACAGCCCTTCATCCTCACTCCCACTTGCAGCTTGTTCAATTGCTAATAAAGTCCCCCAAACACACACTGAACATACAGACAGCTGTAGGGGTATACTGCAAAGATTTGAGGCAAAACCAGTTAGTTGCTCTGTTAAAGGGCAATCGCAGTTGTATTATTATTGGAACAATATTTCTGCATGCAATGGATTTAAATGTACCAAAAATGGTGACAGGTCGTAGAGACACAAATCCTTCACACAAATCCTTTTCCATGTATGCACAGTAGACCCCCATACAGTGGATCCCCCATCTACATTTAGATGTATTAAAAAAAAATCTGGTTATGGATAAAAAACGTCAAGAAAAACTATTACTAATAGTCATTTTCACTTTGGGAGACATTATTTCGAAGTTCTAAATATAAGTAGTAAAACAAAACTCAGTTGCCAATGGGCCAACAAAAATCGTTGAGGTCTACCTTACTTAAACATAAAAAGGAAGAGAAGCTGTTGCCTTACACACATACTTATCCTTTCACATACAGTCCCTACAGAAATTCCCTATTATTGAATGATTTTTTTTTCAGGCTGCTTTACAATGCAAGCCATTGATTCAATAGAAGCTATTGCTTCTACTTTAAAACAGTCCCAGTTCAAAACATATTAGTGTTCCCAAAAGTCACAGTCCTGCTGCTACTTCCAAATAAGCCGCTGCCGCCTGAAACAATGGTATTGTGAACATACAGAGAAGAAGGAGAAGCAACAAGCTCTAGTTGAGCCTCCCTGCCCTGCTTACCATTAGTATCGACAACCTTTAGAGCACGCCGATAAAAAATACAGACAACACCGGTGGCACCTGTATCAGCCCCGCAGCAGGCACCTGCCTGAGCAGCTGCTGTGTTTATAGGTGTGCAGTCCTGCCTTGAAACTGCGATGTTGGGGAGTGTTGCAGCTCAGTTTTGTTTAGGAGATTTTTGCAGTAGAGAATGGGTCTGCAGAAACATACTTAAAGCAACCATTTTGTTTTGCGGGACTGTCTGAGATCTTGCACTCTAAAATGATGGCTGGCCGCATACCGAAAGTTAGGTACTTCAGTGTGTCATGTGAGAGCATCAATAAACAAAATGAAGTTAAAAGCACATAGATAAAAATGAAAGCGATGAAGCACACCCCCCTAGGGGGTCATGACTCACGGCCCAGGGATTGAAAGCCTTTGCTATGGAGGAATAAGGATAAGGGTTGCATACAGCAGGCTCTTCAGTGGCATCTCCCTAATTAAAATTATTCTTAAATGAAAAAAAAAAAAAAGTTTTTCTCCAGGACTGGAGAAACAAATGCTACCTTAGATTAGTGAAACAATAGCATTTTAACTATGAGGAGAGTACACAACCTGTTTGTAGCTATCCCATGTCAATTATTCTGAATAATCTTTTTATATTAGACATAGGAAAAAAAAATCTTTATAAATATGGGCTGTTTTAATATCCCAAAGCAGGAGCAGCAGGTAAGAACTTACCATTTTCTGGCTGGTCCTTAATATCAGCTTCACTTGGCTGGCTGGGACTTTCAGATTGACTTGAATCTGAAAAACATAAAATACAGCCAAAAATTACAGGGTCTGCTGTGGAAAATAGATCAGAGGCGCCAGACTTCCTCAAAAGGCTGAGAGTACAAACTAAGGACAGGAGTGTTGCACTAGGACATGATAATGCAAAAGTCCCGTGCTTAGGTAATATTTTTGCTAGGAAAAAAAAAAAAAGGGAAACTTGTTTATGGCACTACACAGAGTGCTTGGGGTGTGTGTGAGCATAAATTAAGCTTTGAGAAACCTTCTTTTTAGAGAAGGCATATTTAAACTACTCTCCTACATGTTTTTTTATAATGCAGCCTCTATGTTGTATACAAACCAGAGCCTTAATCCAACACATAGTAAAGTCTCAAAACATATTTTCAAGCAGGCATATAAAGGTAACTAAGCAACACTACAAAGTTGTGGAGATTGTTTTCTATGCATTTCTGGAACAAAATCTGCAAAACTGATAGAAGAGCCTTTTTTTGTCATACTTTCACAGTGGTTATAGTACTATGAGATCACTGAAATGTACGGCATTGCCCCGGTCTGCAGTGGTATAGATGAGACCAGATACTGGATGAACTGCTTTAGAACTTGCACAAATAATGGGTCTTACAAACTCCCAGTTAACACTCTCCAATAAACATGATTTATTTGCCTAAAATAATAAAATGACCTACAAAAGGATATGTGTAAATATGAGTGTTTTGCATTTTTGACACATAATTAATTCTACTTTCTGTGAAGATGATCACTCTTTGGCTCAAAAATTATTCTTAGTAGAAGCTTTAGTCACATAGCATTTTCCTTCTTAATTATTTTTATGACTATTAATTGGGAAAAAAGGTCCCCTTACCTGCCTGGAAAAATATTTTTTTTAAAAATCCCTCCAATTGCTGTTTTTGCAAGTAATACAAACAGGAAAAGATTTCTTTTTTCCCCTCAGAAATTGTTCAGTAATTTATTGATCCCATTAACAAAGTTTTTGCTGTGAAACAAAACTTAAGAAATGAAACCACTTGCTACTGCATCAAAAACACCCCCAATCGTGGCAAACCTATTTTCTGACTTCACCTTGACTTTGCAGATTTTAGAATTAGCTGTCTGAAATTTGACCACATTTCAGTGAGAAGTCAATGCAAGATCAAAAGGTCATGACACTTAACTATGATTAAATTGAAAATCTTACTTCTATTGCAACAGAGTGATAACACCACCCCTTCTTTTTCTTTGAGGTATTAATAGCGCTGGAAGAAGCAGTACTACTAGTGACCTTGGGTCAAGCAATGCTAATTTATTGCTTTAGAAAGGTTCCTTGCTTTTAAGCAAATGAAGATTTTAATTACCGCAGAGCACTATAAAGAAAATGCCTATTTTAAATATTCAAATTTTTTTTTACCTGCTGACTGTATGCATTAGGTATCATTCAGAAGCTTAGAGGACAATCTTGTATAAATTAAAAACTACCGGTAAAAAAAAGAGCTCACAAAACAAATTTTGATAAATTTCAGAATATAAACATTCAGAATATTTAGCAAAGAAAGCTTCAGTCCTGACACTTCTATTTAAAATCACTGAAACTCTCCAAAAAAGTGATGTTTCCCAGTGTGTCCAGAATCTATTTCCTCTCTTTCGTATTTATTATTTTTAATAATTTCTCCAATGAAGCTCCGTAAAAAATTATTCTCACTCCTGCAATTTTGTTTTAAATATTGATCTTCTGAGTTATCTTTAACTGAAGCTCAAATCAGTGACAGCAGATAGACTACCGAGTAATATGCACAGTACTGTTATATTCCAGTCTCTAGATTTTGGCAAGAAGTTTCATGTTTCCAATACCGCAAAGGTAGAAACAAAGGTAAAATATTAGGAATGTAAAGTATTTAGTTAACATTCAAAGTCAACATTCAACGGATTTCATTTTACAGGGCAGGCATTAGGCTTTTGCTTATTTTTTAGGTTTTTCTTTTCCTCCAGCAAGCCATGGTTCAATCAGCATTTGGGCTTTATGTTTAAAGCACGGTCAGAATACCACAAAAATTGCTGTATTTGAAAAAGTTACTGCCGAAATATGGGAATCGAAGCATGTTTTCCTTTCAAAATTTTAAGCAATCCAGCAAAGCAGGGAGAGGGACGAGGGCTCAGCAGCAAGCACAGGAGCTGGGCTCGGCGCTGGCGCGCTCAGCCCCCAGCCTGGCACCCTCGGTCCCCAGCACAACCCTGCAGCCGGTGGGCAGCACACAGGGCGAGAGCTGCTCCTGGTTTTTGAGAAACAAAGTACTTTTGTTTGTGTTGAGGGCTCTTTTTCCAACACCAAAGAAAGTGGCAGGAGAGAGACTCTACTGGCCGTAGGACATTTGTTTGCATACTGCATCTTAACTTTCTTCTTTCATTACTCTGGCTACCGTGATAACATTTTTCCCAATTCCATTTTCCTGTAAACCACCCCTTCTGCTGAAACCAAATATAAATTTCTAAAAAAGACAACAGAGGCTTTAAGCACTATTCTTCATGGAGGGGCACAGGGCAATAAAATGCAGGACGAGGTAGAATTAAAACCAATCTATACTGCGGTAGAGACCACGGGAGGCTACCGAAAAAAAGTACCGGGCAAGTGTATGCTCAGCATTGTTATGCAAGGTGGCATCTTGTGGAAACCCCAGATAAGAAGACTGAGTTAAGGCACTTAGCCAAAATGTTTATATGCAGAATTTTGCTTCCCCGATTTTATTCAGATGCCGCAGATGATCCAGTACATATAAATGTGCCACCACATGGTTAAGGGGCTGGCAAAATCAGAGCCGTTGTATTTTACAGTCTTGCCTAGGACGAGAGAGTCTTGCTCAGCCTCCACCGCTCGCTCTCTGCTTTTTCAGCAGTTGGCAGTAACTCCTGTCGGGGCTTTTTTGTTGTTTTGCACATGGAAACTTTAAAATTCCAGCTTTCTGAATGTTTAGTGTTTTGCGGGCTCGGCTACAACAGGAGGGGGAATGTCTGTCCTGCTGAGTCAGTTAGCCAAACAGGTGACCGGAGGAATAAATTAATTTTTGCCCATACATAATTGATATAAATGGAAGATCGTTTTCATAAGCATTTGCATTAAATCAATAAAATCACTTACTATAGAGCAGTTTAACAATTCATTTGATTTTCTCTTTTCTATATATTTGATAGTCATTCTGCAAAACAGTATACACTTTATGCCTATTTTCTTTAGCAACAACACTGCCAGTTAAATTCTACCACCTGCAATAATTAGAGCCATTGGAAAACATACAAAACAAAATATACAGTAGATGTGAGCCCCTCTTGAATCCACGGCCCCCTGCGGCAACGAGTTTCATTGGTGCCTTAAGCTAAGGCTGGTAGGAAGCCAAAGAATCTGTATATTACAATAAAGTGCATGTTATTAAGGGGAGGATTTAAATGATTTCAGATGGAGTTGGAAATATTATAGTGAGGAACCACTATTAAGATTGCTGATTTAAAAATAAAAAAAAAATCAACGAGGAATCTAGTTTTATATTTAAGAAAGCTTAACCTTGAATAGCACAATGGGTTTTATTTGGGGGCTTTTTTAGTTAAAGAAAAGTTAGTGGTTGGAATTTTTAACCCTGAACTAGCCAGAGTTAGTGCGAGTACATACACTGAAGCCGAGGTTACCGGACAAGAGAAGCTCAAGGGGATCTGGTATCAACTGTAATCACGGGGGAACAGGATAAAAAGCATGTCAAAGCTATTTTACTCTCTACTTCCAAGAATCAACTATGATTAAGGGATAAAGAAAAAAAAAAACCACAACACAACAGGCTAGTTTTTCTGAAGTAGCAGTTCCTACGACGTCTCTATTCTCTGTTCCTTTCTGGATTTGTTTCTTAAGCAATGTGCTACCCCAGTGTGACCAAGATGGTTATGCCCGAGACCCAGGTCTGCCTGATCTCAATCCATAAGCAGGCAGGGACCTTCAGCTCCAGGACAGAAGCTCTGGACTTTCAATACGCAATTTTCCTTTTCAGCTGCAGCAGGAGCGCAGCTCCAGCCGGGCTGCACAACGGCTGCGTGGAAGCAAGGCTCGCAGCGTTGGAAGGGAGCACTCCATTGTTTGGAAAGAATAAAACCTTCCCAGGAAAGTCTGGCCCGTGGACAGGACCAATGTCAACAGACTGACAATGTTGTTCTTTTTTGTAGACCGTGACACAGGCGGTGAAGAGTTGTTACACTCCTCCATCAAAAAAGCCCGGTTTGAGTGTCATGGCACTTCCCAGTGCTAAGCCGCTTCATGGCTACCTGACTTGGGAGAAACGGGACACTTTCTTGGGCCCTCGCGCCTCCTCAACACACCGTGTTTTCCAGGGCGTGTTGAATCCAGCTGCGGATGGCAGCGACCTACAGGGACCAGCCTTATCATCTGCTGGTCTGCGCAAACAGAATTAACGGGTGTCAAGATTATTTTTTACTTATGTAAAGCCAGCCCCCACTAGAAACTGAGCCCTCACTAGCAGCCAGCGTGCTAACTCAGGTGCAACTGCATCTATCCTCAAAACAGTAAAGGTGATCCCTGCATAGTGGAGAAAAAAAATCATCGGCGATGCCAAATGATCAAGGCTGTGCTGCCACTGCCCATGCTGAGCCTGCTCTGCAGCTCAATAAAGCGGGCTCTCTCTCCTCTGCTGCCAGGCCAGCACCTCGCAGAAGCACCGCAGAAGTACATCAGTTAAATTTTCCATTCATATCATTTTTTGGGGGCGGGAAATATTGTATAAGAAACTGACATATTTTATTCAAGTTTCAGAATCCTATTTGTAATAAAATATTTATATGGCTGGGTTGTGTTCATGCAATAAATTTTTCATCTATAATTTTGGGCATGGATTCTACCAAAGATTTATACATGTTAAAAAAATACATATCTAAATCATGCTCCTTTATATATAGTCTTACGTGGAGAGCTTAAGGGATTTACAAACAGAAACCAGCACCAGGACTGACGCTTTTTTACACTCACTTTCCCTTCATTATACATCATAATGTAAACACATAGGGATTGCTCCATATATGCTATAATTATTATTTACTGTTATTTTGGTGGCTGCTACTATTTCTTTTAAGGAAGGCCTGGCTCTCCGTTTAACTCCAGCCATCGCTTTCAAGTCAACTTTTATAGGGAGTTCAAAGTGCTTCATTATCATACACCTCACCGTCACACGTGTACATAACCGTACCAGATTTCCAGTTTTATTTTATACCCCCCCGGTATAGTATGCCCCATCCCCGCCGCTCTCGAATAAGGTTCTGCGCTGGTAAAATCCCCGTGGTGCCAGCCTGGGGTTTTTTTATAAGGCGAGGACTCTTAATTCCTGTACACTGGGAAAGAGATTATCTTTGATAATGGAAATGTAAATCAAAGCTTGCTGTTGTTTATTCCAGACAGACATTTGTGTGTTAAGTCTGTTTATCAGGCAACACTTTGTCTAAGCCAGGAAGTAGTCAGCCTTTGTAACAAGATGTATGCAAATGATTTTCCCATGAGCCCTTGCCACAAAACTTTTGTGGCAAAAACCCTCCTTGTTACTTCACCAGTAAGACGCTACTAAGCTACCCCGTAAGTAGACTAGCAACAAAACAGCTAGCTAGACTATGCTGATGAGTTTGAATGAGACCAAAACATGTGCCCGCAGTCTGTTGCTCGGTATTGTAAGCAGACTTTGTGTATTACATCTGTTTATCAGGCAACACTCTGTCTGCTGGGGTGGCTTTGTACCAAGGTAGATGCAAACAAAGATCTCCACAACTCCCAGGCTAACTTTTTTTTGGATGCAGAAATTCCTGATTACTTTCCTAGTCATAGGGAATAAGAATGCGAAACTTCACCGAGAGGCTGCGAGACCCTAAAGCTGTATCGAAACTGTTTCATTTTAAATCAACTTTCTTTGTTCTCACAAGCCCATAAATGATTTACTGCTATCGTGTGATAGCCTAGAATGTGGGGAATCTGTGTATTCCCATATTTGTTCCTTGATATTACAAACAAGTATTTGATTCACTTCTAAATGTTTGTTTTTAAAACAGTTTACAGCCTTTGATTCCTGCTTACTGATTCATTTCTGGAACATTTTCTATTTATTCCTTTGCAGTAGCAAACGTTAATTTTGACTTAATTCAAATTGTCATCAAAGGCTTCCTTAAGAAATCCCAGAGCACAGATTTTATTTGTTATAATAAAATATTCTTAAAGTAAACATCATGCGACTGTGTTTTTTTAATTCCAAGAGATACAAAAATCCGTTACCCAAAGGATTCAAATTGGTTCAGCCCTTTTTCCTAGACAAAATAAACACTTTAGGACTTTACTTGTTTGTATTCTCCTCAGTGGTGCTGTATGCATCACCAGCTAAAAACAAAGAAACTTTTAGCTGCTCAGACAAAATGCAGAAGCTCCCCAAACAACGAAGCGGGGGGGTGGGGAAGCATTCAGAAAGTCTGACAGTCCATTCAATATAGGGATGATGGCCATAATGCATCCAGGGTCCCCTTGCTAATTAAATATGCATTGGCACAGTTTTGATCGATGCAAGCCATGGATCAGATGACACACCTGCAAAATCTTGAGCCCAGAGCTCCCAGGAAAAGGAAAATACAGGCTGTCTCCTTATCTTTGTTTTCAAAGGCTCTCAATTTCTGTGCTTAGATATCTAATTTAATTCTCTCACCCCTCAGCAAACTGGATTAGGAAAGTCAATACTGCCATTGTGCATCGACAGGAACACACAGCTTTCCTTTTATTCAATTTACCCATGACCTTTAGACAAAGATAATGACAACTGTCTAAAAGTAAGGTAAGGCCTTAAGGAAGACCCTGCAGTGGGGCCCCTCTCGCTTTCTGTGGCTCCTCTGCCCGGGAAGAGCCCACCAGACATGGAGGAAATTCAAAAATGTTCTCCCCAGACCACGATGCCTAGCTTGGCGGAGCAGCACGCTCGGCCGTGCGGGGCTCTGTCCCACCCCGAGGAGCTGGGACGCCTCGGTGCTGGTGCGGGACGGTGGCCGGACCCTGGCGAGCCGTTTGCCGAGAGGTGGCAACATCTCTGGAGGATGCACGAATGCCAATGGCAAGTGCCGAGCACTTGCACGAGGAGGGACTGCACTGTCCTATTTTTTCTGCGGCTCTTACAGTGAAACTGGAAGGGTCAGGCAAGTGTTGGCAGTAGCACTAATTTCTGATTTCTGGCTCCGATACTTGGGAGGAATTGTAATCCTAGAGTTAAGCGCACGGCGCAGAGAGCTGCGCACAACCGTGCTTTGCTGCGGCAGAAGGAGGAACCAGCACGTGGATTTTCCTGGAGCTGAGCTGAAGCCAATGGAAATGACATTACTTTCCGATAGGTCTCGCATCAGTATTTTTACCAGCCTTCCTACATTAGATAGCATCTTTCTAATACATCTGTAAGGGAAGGACAGAGAACATGCTCTAAGCTAATGAACAGCTATCAGACGGTAATCCACTTTGGTACCTACAGATACAGGTTGTACCTGGATTTAGGCATATAAAAATTCATATTCATTGAGCAGCCCAGCTCCACAAAATGTTAGCTTCCATGCTGCACAATGTTTAATTCTGCAGTATTTTTTTAGCTGCATTTAAAAATACACTTGGCATTTCTAGCTGTGGACCAGTGTTTTTCTCATGTCTTTTTATACAGATTTGGAGGGAAAGATATTTGTAATGGAAAAAAATATGTGCAAAGTTGGATTGCTAAGTTTCTGTAATCTGGGAAAATAAAAAAAAGCAGTCTATGTAAAAGATACAAGAAACCATATGGATCAACAAGAGCTGCCCTCATATCTCTGGGAAATATAAATTAACCTACATTTCATCATCATAAACCCCAAAATAAAAAATCTAATTAGAGTCTCTACCCTCAGATTCACTTCTAGAAAATTTGCTTATCCCCCTCACAAAATGATTTACAGTACTTACATCCATTTCTTCAGAGTGATTTAAATTTATTGAATCATTTCAATTTTTAGAGAGCTTCCATTTGGATCTGTATGGGTTTCTAGACATATGCAGTGCTCAGTTATTTAAAATTAATTGCAGTACAATAATTTTAAATTGCTTCACACTATACGAATCTCAAGTGCTTTGAAATATTTGAACCATTCTATTTAGAAGCCATCAAACTTCTGAGCACATGCATCAAAGAGTTGTTTTAGAAGCCGAAGGGCCGTAGTGATGATCCCAAAGTGCAGGTGAGCAGGGCTCTGGGCATGCTCAGTGCACACGGATCTGAATTTATAGAACAATTCAACAAATTTTGCCCGAATGTCAATCTTTAATTAACAAAAACGGATTCTGTAATAATTTCAAACCACTAAAAAATTTCTAAAACTAGAAAAGCACTGTTATAAAATAATGGCATACATTAAAACTATTATTACTTCTAATGTATATTTATAGAACATCCTTTTATCCTGGAAATTAAAACATCTTATTAACATTAAACTAAGCTTTACAGTACCTCTGTGGGAAAGGTGAGCATAACTATGCCCACTTTACTCGGGGCTGAAGGAGGCACATAGAGGTTAAGTGATTTACCTTCAGAGGCACAGTTACTAAAAGGAGGAAAAAGCACAGGGCTGAGCTTTCAAGCCGCTGCTCTAGATAATAAAGTATCATTCCCACCAATACAGCCATCACAATGGCTACGGCAGTGCCTGCTTAGGAAGCTTTCAACTACATTATCTAGAAAATTGCTTGTTAGAGTGGATCCAAAGTCACCTAGAAGGAATATTTCCAGTCACCCTTAGGTTCTGTTTCACTTGCCTTTTTTTTTATCATCAAGTATTTTGGGAAGCAAGAAATAATTTCTACATTCCTCTCCGGAGTATTTTCTAACTCAATTTAACAATAACAACAGTATTTAGGGTGACTAAATAGCTGTTTTTTTAATGCCTGACTTCATGTATAAAGGCAAGTGAAGATGGAACTGTGTGATGAGCAGATCTGGTAGCTTTGGTCAAAGTCTCCAGGTCTGTTTCTATGCAACTTTACACTGGTGACTAAACCAACATCAGCAAAGCAGGATTATGTCCACCATATGGTAAGACTCCATTGGCGGGTAGTATGGTCACCCAATTAATCTCTATCCCCCCACCATCCCCTTGTTATTTATTTATTGTGACAAACTCATCCTTATGGGACCCAAGGCAGGGAGCTGCGTACTCCCAGGCTATTCTCATCAGTGCCCATCCTCATTCTTTATCCACGCTGCCCAAGCAGTAGCTGGCGGTCTGGTACCGCTCCTCTGGCCAAGCCGCACAGTGCTACAAGGTCACGACCAAGGAGGCTCTCTAGATTTTCCATAGGAGACAGGAATAAAGAATTTTTCAAACCTGCTCTCCATCAAAAAGCCAAATAAAACCCACTCCCTGACAATAAGCACAGCCTTCTTAAACTGCTTTCCAAAGCTCACCTTTTTAACATCACGCGAATAACCTAGCTGTTTCTGGAGACCATCAGAGCATTCATATATTTTAGTATGTGCCTCTTGCTAAGTTCTCTCTGCAGCTAGAGCTGTTCAAGACTTTGTCAGCCAGCAAAAACAAAGAAAAACCCTCACCAAATCAACAAACTGGACAAAACCCCTGGCCTCCTCCTCCTTTCTCAACCTCTCCAGCTTCTCTTTCTCCTAAAGGACGGGTGTAAAATTTTCCAATGATTACCTGAAAATTCAAGTAGGAATCCATGCATCAAATAGAATAAAGAATATTTTAAAAGAACTAATATCTCAAAAAATGGGCCCATTTTCCCTATTAAGGAGTATTCTATTTCACACAGGGAAAAAAGATGCCGATAATAAAAATACGTGTGGTTATTTAAGGAATAAACAAAAGGTGAACTAATACTTTTGTTGTTGTTGTCAATAACAGATTAATATCAAGTTACAGATGGGGCAATCTGAAGAAAGTTTAGGTACTTTTTTTTTATTATGTATCTACAATAGCAGCCCCATTTTCACAACTCACTCTCATTTTGATGTACCTGACACTCTTCCTCTAGGCTCCCATTTCAGCCCCTGTTAAACACATATTTGCTTATAGTGGCCAATTTTTTTTTTTTTTTTTTTTTTTCCTGGCAGATGCCTTTTCCTTGTTCTGTGCGCTCTGAGGAGTTCAACATGGCATGTGAAAAAATTTCATTTCAGGTTTTCTTAAGCTTTATGCAAAATTAAACTGATGGCAAAAATACATAGATATATAAAATTATAGAGCAGAAAAAGCTGCTCGATAGTTCCCTTTCCTCCATCCCTACCTTCCTCTCTCTTGCCTTTTTTCCTGAAAATAATTGCAGAAATATCGCTATCAGTCCAAAGCCTTTCTCGAACTGACAAGTCAGAGGCTTTAGCCCACAAAGAATTGCCACTGATTGCTGCTCCATGGATATGTTTCTACGCTCACAATATTGTAGACTGCGAAGAAGAACAGAAAATTACCATAAAAATCAGGACATGTTTTGTTGCATCAGTATCATGTTGGCATCAACAACATAGACTCGGGCAGAAAAAAAACCAGCCTTTTGGTAAGCAGCCTACTTGTTCTGTGTTTCTGCTGTGTTTGTAAGCCACACAAGTGGAAGATAAAGTTAAAACTCAAAGAGAAGTAACATCCTGCAGGCTCTGTACAGAGCCACCACACTGAGTTACAGCAAAATCTAAGGTATGATGGCCATAAATAATGGAACTGTATCTACATCTCAAAGGACAGTGGATCATAACAAATATATGAAAGAGTTGGGCATATATATATAAGGTAGGATTCCCTCACACGCACACACACACACTCTGAAAAAGATTAAGCTTAATGTGTTGACTCTGAAAATACAACATAAAATCCATTTTCACTTGGTCTCAGTGCTGCAAAACTAAATTTTGAGGATGAAAATTAAAAGCAGAAAAGTCCAGGGCTCTCAAAACCCCGAACTACACTGTGTAGACAAAATTTTAATCAAACTTTTAAAGCCATGGTTATGATCTGATGAACAGACAGCTTGACTTGATTACATTTTTAAGTTTCAGTTTCTATTTCTGTTTTAAGATGAAAAAGATCATAGAGTGTCAGAAATTTGAATACTGAATAGCAAAAGCTCTTGCAGGTTTAGAAAGCATATAGAAAAGCTGGCAAAAGAAAACGCTATTCCATTGCCACCATCTGCTTTCTGGCATATTGAAGAAACTTTACTAACAGCAACATTTTCTTGCATTAGAATATCTGCTAATTAGTTTTGTTGTAATTTTTTTTTAAAATTACCTTTTACACAGAAGGCAAATAGCCAGTTTTTTTGGCCGGCTACACCTTACACCACGTCTGATAACATTTTCACATGAAGTTCAGTTTACCTCACATTTTTTCTATCAAAATCCTATCTTTAGCATAGCCAAAGCCTGCAAAAACTTTGCCTTGCTGAGACTAAAGAAAAAAACATCAAACATACGAAGTGTTAAAAATCGCTGAATAACTCAAAGGAAAAAAGATAATTTTGAAGGCGTTTTGGCTGAAATCTATTTTCCTTTGAATTGCATGAGTGTTTTAAAATGTTAAAAACACTACAGAGTGACTAATGAATGTAAAAGAATGATAAAGAGTATGGGTCCAGTTATCAGTGATGTGCCTAAAACAAAATAATTTTGGATAGTCTGCCATGCAAATATTGACTAAAATGTCATAAATAATGTCTGCAACAAAAGGAATCCTGCAAAGGAATATTCTGTTGTACTTAATGCATTGTAGAGCGTGCCTTTTAGCAAGCAGTACATTACAAAGCCTGAAAACTTCAGTTGGACAAAAAAAGCTAAAATTTCCTGGACAAAAATATTACTGATTTTTTTTATCAGAAACAGACCTGAAGTTGACTTTTCAAAAGAAGTAAGGGTTGTCCAAAAATTAAAAATAGACCAGATGTAACAACCTCATGGACTTATGACTATTTCCTCTGCCATTTTTTACAGTACTTTCACCCATTTGCTGGCGGGGAGGAGGTTGTTTGCAGGTCTTTATCATACTGTACTAAAACAAAATGCAAAGACATTTAATGCTACCACTGCCCTGGGACAGAGCTGAGAGACGACAAAGATTCTGTTGAAGTACTTCTTAGGACCTAATTCTGTCTCTGTTGCAGAGTCTGACTGCACTCTGCACGTAGGGCTAGAAATAAAAATGCAATCCTGCGAGAATGATCGCAGCAAACAGTTTTGTATCAGGCAAAGGAGGCAGGAAGGGCTCAGAAACTACTTTCAAAATCTCAGCATTTTAGTAATGTTATTACATTTTTAATAGCATTAAAATATGATGTCAAAATGAGGAATGACATGGAAAGTTGCATTAACAACTCTAGACTACTTGCATCTACACTGACATACTGTGCTATGTGTAATCACAAACAACCCAGTCACTTTTTCTGAAACTCTACTAAAAAAATTAAACAATCAGGGCTACACCGAAATCTTCTGCATGTTGTTTTCAAAAATTTAATTTCTGAGAAAAATTTCACAGCCACAGAGATGACAAATAACAAAGATATTTTACATTTCTAAAGCATCTTTCATCTAAGATCAAAGAACTTCATAAATACTCAAAAAATTCCTTTGAAATAAAAGTACTATTAAACCAATTTTATCTTTATCTAACTTGATATATTTTCTTTATAAAATGCTAGTTACTGTAGTGTCTGTCTAGAAGCATGACTCTATAGGTTAAGTAACTTGACCAGAAATACTTACTAGATCAGTGGCAGAACTGACAATGATCATGTTCAGGAGTCAAGAATCGCAAACTCTTCCTCCTTCCTAAGCTAATTAAAAAAATACATATGCAAACTGACTGAAGGAGGACACCTCCCCCCCCCTCGCACTGTCATGGGATTAAGGTGCCACCAAAGTAAGTGAAGTATCTGGAATCAGAACGCACATAAAGCAGCTGGTAGGAAATGCTGTTGTAGTGTAGGATAGATGGACAGATAGATAGGTGTGTGAGGGTAACAAATTATATAGGAAGAGAACGAGCATGCATTTGCTATTTTCCTTTTCAAAACCTTTTGGAAAAAATTAAGTCAAACTTTCTTAATGAAGATGAAAAGTCCCATGGAAACATGCACAGCCTGGTGAGAAAGGGAAATGCCGGCAGACAGAAGTACTGCCTGCTCTCCTGCGGAGGCTGTCGCTGTGGAGGGATTACGCCCCGAGCTTACAAAGAGCAGGATTTTACCGGCTGCACCTTGTGTCACCCACAAAAAGATTGGTGGGGTATGGTGCAGGGTCTCAGGGCAAAGAATTTGTTTAACACTAAACTTACAATTATTTAAAAAGAAATTACAGGCTGTGTTACAAACCGTAATTCGGTCTTTGGGCCAAGCATATTCTTGACATAATCCAACTGGAATTACGCTGAGGATAAATTTAGCGCAGCATTTTCATACAGGTCCTTTTCTTATCATTCCTGCAATCAGGTCGTGTATGTCTATTAATGATATTCTCATGTCTGCTTTGTAACACGGATGAAATGTTATCATCTATGTTGTGCCGCCTCAGAAAACGACGTACACTCTGTGCATGTGCGCAGTACCTACTTTTGATAAAAGCAGCTCCCGTTTTGAGAGGTGTGTTTTATAATCCTTTGTGGTTTTGCAGCAGAGGAACTGTTGGACAATGAAGAAAAACATTTCAGCTCCCCTGAAAGTTTGACTGTTCCTTTTCAAACAATACAACACAAGATTTGGGACATACTGCTGACACAGCAACATCAGTGCCTCAAAGAAACTGTGGGAAATGTCAAATTTATGGTCCTATGGGTGATTGGTGGAAGGTTTTTTCCCCCCCTTCAGCAAGCCTCTGTCAAAAACAGAGCCTCTAGAAAGTTTTTGGCTACGTCCCAGCAAAGCAGAAGGAAGCTGTATCCCACACTTCCCTTGGGACTTAATGAAATATACAGCCTCTGGGCTTCTTTCAATTTGGTCTTTCAGATTGCTAAACCAGTGAAAGAAGGATCCTAGCTGTCACAAACGTCACATGTTTGGGGTCACCTGCTGCTCGGGGGTTCTCATGCCAGTTGTTGACATAATAAGCACCCCTTACACTTTAATTACAATTCACAGTGTGCAAACTCTGCAATCTGCTTTAAGGCAGACAGTCTTTTAAATCAACACTAAATTCTACTACTGTTCGAGCAGAAATGGGAAGAAAAAGATGTCCAGCTGACTGAATAATTGTATTCAAATATTTGTGATCCTGAAGAAAAGTAAGCACTATCCAGTGAAAAGAGCAACTGTATTGCCTGTAACACTTCAGAAAGCGTAGTTAAAACTAGACTTGCTTCTCGCAGTCACGCAGACAACGCACGTGAGACGTTTTCATTTGATGAGCTCCTACCATCGGCGGCTCTTTCCGAAGCTCCTGTGAGCGCAAACCTGAGCACCCAGCTGTGTTTGTCCCCGAGCACGAAGCAGGCTGGACACAGTGCTGGACACTGGGATCGTCTATGGGAGGGAAATTCTCAAGCCCTCTTAATAGGAATTTCAACAGGACTTGTGCAATGAAAGCCTAAACGGGAAGATGTGTTTGTTTTATTCTGGAATGCTTTATTTAGTCCGGTACAAGAAACATTGGGTCTACTTAAAAATACTTATTATTTTGGGAAAGGGATGAGAGTCCTTAAGTTTCCTTGACTGCTACCTCTTTTTCAACTGTAACTCTTACTCCTAATAAAGACATATCAAAACCACCAAACTTAAATAAATTCTACCACCTGGAGAGAAATAAAAGACTCCTCTCCTTATATGTTAGAGAAAATCAGTTTTAGCATTTGTGCATCTAAAAATGCCTCCAGTCAATTATATTATATACAATGCCTTGGTTGAACCCATCTTTTCCCATGGAAAGAAAAAGAGCACAAGAGTCGATGCGTGCTACGGGAGTACTTCTAGAAGGATTTCTACATTCTGTCTGTTAGAAATGCTGTTAACTTGTGGGCTGATGGTTATGGATCACACTGTCCACACAGGAAAGTATTCCAGCTTCCCGGTGGCGGCACAATCTCCAGCAGCTGTGCTCCGTACCCATTCACACTATGGGCTCTCAGAGAAACAAAGGAGAAGTCAATAGCTCAATACGAGGGCCTATTCCTATTTAAATCAACAGGAGTGACTTTGGCCGTAGGAGAAGGCTGCTGTTGTCCAACTGACTTCTTGGAGAAAAAAACCGATAGGTTTTCACCATATTCACTAGGCAAATGCTCGCAAGCCGCTCTTTTCCCCTCGGCCGAAAGGGACACAACCTCCTCCTGCCACCTTTCCTGTCGCCTCTCTCCCTCCTCGCTCACCGTATCAGCGACCTCAGATAAACTCGAAACATTTTGAAATTATCATCAGACTGTGAAGCACTTCAAGGAAAATCTATAAAACAAATTTATAGTGTGCATTCATATGTATTATATATACACTTAGAACAGGATTTATCATTTAGCTGACCTTTGAAGCACTGATATTTTTAGATACAAAAAACTTGTGTTGATTGTACTTCAACCCTGTCCCCTTACAATGTACCAACTCCTTGATATCTTACTACAGGAAAGATAATTGCAATGAATTTTTATATTTCAGCACATGGGAAGATAAGATTAGACGGTAGGGACATAAAAGCAAACTGCACCACATAAAAGATAAGTTTCTGAAAGTTACAATTTACACCAAATGTTACAGATGAAAATGTTCAAAGCTATTTATAGGGCCTCGTGTTGGTCCCATTATAGACCATGGAAAGCTGCAAAGAACCAGCACTACCTTTTATTTAATCACTTCTTCCCATAACCTGTAAACCCTTTGGAACACAGAAACTATGAATGATATTAAGACTATTACTAATTCCCATTACCACCCAGGTGCCTCAGTAACCTGGTCCCAAGGCCGTATGTGCTGCACAGACCTCACCATCCAAGAGGATTGTTGCTACTCTAATGGGATTATCTACAGTCTGAGCAACTCATCCCAAAATGTAAATAAACATTTGATTTCCTCCTGCCTCTTCTGTACACCCTATTTGTGTCTGTCAACTGAGTAGCTTATCATATTTTTTTAATGGGATATTTTTCTTCTTTCTTCCCTACCACAAAGTTGCCACCAACAGTAGTTTGTCCAGTGCAAGAGATGAGGAGTAACAACAGCAAGAGAGATACATTTACTTACATAAAAGGTATAAAAAATTAAAGCTAAAAAGCAAATTAAAAGTAGGGAAATATACTTAGAGAGCCACACAAAGTGCCATATGATTCATCTACATTCAGCAGACAACAGACACAGACGTTGCCCACTAAAGGGCACAGGTGCAACAGCAGAAAAATTACTGAGTGCAAAGCAAAGTTTCTACCACTGCGGCTAATAAACAACACCCTCCGGAAAGCTGTCCTGACAGCAGCCAGCACACGGCGTCCGCTCCACCCGGCTGAGCCCTCGGACTGCTTCCCAGTGCCACAAAACAAAGAGTGTTACGGGTCTAAGGCAATGCTCCTACAACCATGCTCAGAAGTTCTTCAATCACAGCGTAACCATCTTTTCCATTTTCTTTCTCAAACCTAACCTTCTCTGAGGACTATTTCTATGAATAGTCTCAAATTTCATCCACTTCTGATGAAGCCCTTTACAAAAAAAAGTGTTGCTAGAAATGTCTGACAAGGGAAAAGTAATTTTTTTCCCTACTATACAATTACTAAAAACATATGGTAGAAGAGATTCTGTGCAAACCTAGAGTGTGGTCTGTTTTCCACAAAGATGAGGGAGGAAAAGTTGCAGCCCCAACCATGGGATTGGTAAAAGAAGGAGCTACGATGGAAACTATTTTGAAAACTTAACTCCATCAGCCAATGCCGTAAAGAGTAAGCTCCCTACACAAAATTACATGTAAACTGAATCAACCTCGCTCTCAGTGTTTGTGGGTGTGAGCTGTATACAGAGTGTTTGGTGAAGCCCAATTCATGTTCAAAAGAAAATTAAACCAAAGAGTAAGTTATTAAAAGGAGCCTTTGAAGCCAAAAGCAATGATGTGTGAAAGACAGAACCAGAAGAGTTTATTTAAACACACTGCACAGAAAACAGGGAAAACAGAAATTAGGAAATTAGAAGAACAGTCATGAAGGCACCCAGCAGCCTTTTCCTGGTACTAGAATTTCTTATATCTATGAATATTTTATCCAGATTCAACTATCTTTTTCAAGTCCTTCCTATCAAAATTCCAGACATTTTCTTCAATAAAATCAGAAAAGTGATTCAAAATGTATTGGTAGAAGATATAAAATGAGCTGTGTGTGGATATTACAAAGGATCTGGGAACCTTACACCCTTTAGATCTGCTTATTTAACTATTTAGCAGCACAATTTAAAATTTGCATATGACTGGTTTGATGCCAAACCATAAGAATAAAGCAGGAATGTCTCTCTCCTCCTATGAATTTCAAACTCCATTTTTTTTAACTTACTCCTCAAATGTGAACTGCGTTCCCTTCCTAAAATTACTATGTAGTCCACGATCTAGTTAGAAAAGTATAAGACTTTAAAATAGTCTGCTTTTTTGTTCCCTTCAACTTCCTATCAAAAGTAAATCGTCTTGTGAACATGCTCAGAAATCAGATATTTCATGCTGGTTCCAAAAGAGGAATTTCTCCATTTAGCAAACCCAAGTCTAAAAATAAGTGTCGAAAACTGAAAGAAGTTATAAAACCCAATTCCTCATTGCACTGCAGTGCCCGACAACTTCCCTCAGTGACAAGCATCTGGCCTGTCCTCTTGCAACAGTTTTCTCATCCTGAAGAAGTTGCAAAAATAATCTCAAAAATTCGCAAAAATAAAATCAAACCATGCAAGTACAGATCCTTCCTCCAAATGTCTCCTAGCTTCTCCCTGTGTCGCTTTGTTCTAGTATCACTAAGGCATTATGGATGCCCCATGCCCATCCCAGTGAGCAAGGGGGAGTGCCTATCCTATTGACTAACTTACGAGGTATCTGCAGTCCCAAGTCAGCACACGATTGCAGGGCTCTTGTTTGCCTAGTCTCTGCTAGACACTAATTTTATTATGGCAGGCTAAGTAAAACAGGAATAGCAGGGGAGAGTGGGAAAGGGCAGCAGAGGGAAGGCAGCCAGAGATACTACAGAAGTTTAACAGAGTCATGGTTTTATATACGTGCTCTGAAACTCAAACTTCGGGGCAGAAGTAATGGTGCCATGTAACCTCAACTAAGGCATATGTGTGTGGCGGTGGACTTTGTCCCTGAAGTCCCCCTTCATTTCACACATCAAAAATCTACCCTGGAGAAAAGAAGAATGTCTTTCTTGCTAGGTACACAGTTTGGTCCAAATTGAAGGAAGAAGCTGAAGAAAAATAGTCAGTTTAAGTGTCACAGCTCAGTTAATAGGGGCTGAATCCATTAGTCATGACAGGCAAGCCTGCAATAAATTATGACTGTCTTACACTCCCCCACCAGGCAAAACCCTTTTCTGATTTTTCTCCACTCCTCATTCAAAAGCAATACCCAGTATGTATTCCAGGACAATTTGCTGTGTGCTGTTGAGATCAAGAAGCAAGGACACTGGAGGGGTGAATGCACCAAATATCTGACTTTGCAGGTTTATCAACCTTACACAGGTACCATAATCCAAGCAGAAACTCTTCCCATATCTGAGGCTGTCCAAACACCCACGGACTGCTCCTGCTCCACATGATCTAGGAAAGGGCTCTTATCCTTTAACCCTGTACAGGGACCTCACTGCCAAGTCCAAGTATCACTAATTATTATCAGTACTGCACCTAGGACTGCCACCCTGCAGATCCCCATTTTGCTAAGTGCTGTGTAAGCAAAGAACAAAGAGAGAGCCCTTGCCTCAAAGAGCTTACGATTTACTAGGCCTACCAGGAGAGCAGGACAAGCACAGCATCTTACTCTACTGCCAAGCATAAATCTTCAGAGCACTGGCTCCAACCGATCATAAATAAAAATGGAAAAAAGTATAAAGTAATTCTCACTTTGTTTCATTTCAAACCCATCAAGGAAAAAATATATTATATGCATCTAAGTCCTTTAATAAACATATAAACCACAGGCAGATATGATTTAGACTTAAAATACCACCTCAGCTCTAACTACAGTGTCAATAATGCAATATGATAAGATATGCAGTGTATTGGCCTCCTGTTTCAGGCATAGATAACGGAGCACATCTAAAAAGTGCCTAAAACTACTGCTGAGTGTGAAGAACAGCAAAAAGAATAAATGCTGGCTGAGTATTTATGTCCTCGGGACTGACTGGGTCAAAACTCACGGCTTGATTAGGCCTTTCCTTTTTTAACAGACAGGGTCCCCCTAACTGATGCTCTCACACGTCGGATCAGGCCCACTCTGCTAACAAGCTGTGGCACCCTGAGCAAGAGATCTCATTTTTATGCTCCTGGCCAAAGCTGCCCTCCTGGCACTGGAAGGTCAAAAAGCTCTGGACATGAAGATGAAGGATAACCTGGGAGCCGTGATGGGCCATGCAGGCTGGAGGGTGCGCCTGTCCTTGGGCCTCTGCTTCTCTGAGGAGTGCAAAAACCAGCCTATCCTGTGAGCATCAGCAGGCTCCAGTGCACACACAGACATGCAGACAAAGGATCAGCCTTTACAAATATTTTCTAATTGATCCAACCATGATCTTGAAGATGGAACTTTATTTCCCTTTTTTTTGCAGTTAATTTCTTTATCTATTATGCACTTGAGGAGACTTCATTGTCCAACTATTTTATTATTTGCTACACAGAAAAATATATTTGTGAATGGCTCCATTATTTCAGCAGTTAGCCTTCTGGTGCACAGAAAGTTTCCCTTCTGAACAGGCACTCATTCATTCTGCTGCGCCATTGTACATTTTATAGCTTGCCATACAAAAAAAACCCCACCCTTTTCTATTTTATTTCTTTCAGTGCTCATATTATTATAATAGTTTAAAAAGTGGCTTCCACTTTATTTATACCACATCACTTGGGTAAAGGATAGCTACCCACAATAAATCTAATTATTTTCCAAAGTAGAGTGCTCATTAAACATTGTATATAAAAGAGCCCTCTGAGATTGAGAATAATCCACCAAATGTTTTTTAGATATCTCTTTCTACTTAAATAAATAATTGTAATCATGAATGTGAACCAAGTACTGTGCTTATAAGGTTGAATTAATAAAAACTGAACTTTATATAAGCCTTGGCTACAGAACGTTACGCTAGTGAAGAATTTCAGGTGCAAATAATCAGAGATTACTACACACGAGGGAATTCACCAGTGGTCATGAATACCCTCAATCTACTTCCGCGAGGTAGGCAATATATTCCCTAATATGATATAGTGCAGGCTCCGTTATTGTGTTTTAGGAGTTTTTACTGAACTGAAAGTTTTCTTCCTGTTCTACTTGTAATGATACTTATCTGTAGGTGAAGCAATCATTTCTTTAACTAATGCATTTACAGGATGGAGAATATATCACATGCTCTTAAAATTTACTGTCTCCTATACTTCTGAATAAGAGCTACCATACTTAGCAAATGCTTTAAAAACAGTATGAGGGGAAAAAGGGAATAAATATATATGGTGTCTCTGCATCCTCCCCTGTCTGGCTGACTCAGTCTAGCTGCTGCTAACAAATACAGATCAGTGAGTGAAAAATCCTCATTTAACTCCATTGACAAAGTGTTTTTTTGCCTCTTAATTATAATAGGTTCTCCCAGTGATAGTATGCACTAGGTCCTAGAATTTACTTAAACTCTCCTAAACTGTAGTGTTAATTTAAAATGTGGAGTGCTGTGTTACAGATCAGATCCGCAGGTAGATCTGGAATAATTCCATTAAAACTAGTGGAACTGCAGAGATTTCTATCAGTTGTGGTATCACTATAAACCTCTTGTAAATAAAGCCTGCATTGTTAATGCTGTCACTGGTGAAGCAAATTCCATAACCCATGGCACACTGACAACCTAGGCAAGCTGCTGCTGAACTATACAAATCACCTCTTAAATTTTACTTAAAATTGAATTCACTCACAATCATCCAGACTCCATATAAAGTTTAATCATTACCTGAGTAAAGAACATCACATTATTTTCTGAAGAAAAAAGGACACAGCTCTTAAAAGAAAATTAAGATTACTAGATTCCTTAAAAGCAAGAAGGTGTCTCATACAGGCAATGGCAGAATACTTGTTCCTGATACTGTACCCAAGGACAGAGATACAGTGTCCATGGAAATCTTCCCAAGTCACACATCTTTCCTTTTTTTCCCTTTCTCTTTCCCTTTCCCTTTCCCTTTCCCTTTCCCTTTCCTTCCTCATTCCTTTCACTTCTGGAGATCGTCTAGTCCAACTATATTACTCAGGACACAAGACCTGTCGCTATCTTCTGATATTGAGTAACATGGAAAAGAGAGTGGCCTGATCAGTTTACCATGAGCTTAATTCAGACTGTAAAACAGAGAGTGGTTTCTTCTTTCCAATTACAACTTCAATTTGAAATCTGCAAACCCAAAACCACTCCTGAGAAACTCTGCTGAGGTGTAGCCAGGTTACCCCAGGAGGGACCTGGGCTCACAGTCTCCAAAGGGTGCACAATTTTATCACTGCCACTCTAACTGCAGATAGCAAGTGACCCAACCTGAACGTTCGCTACTAATTGGCAATGACAAATGGCTTGGGTGAATAAAGTGCTTCCAGGCGGAGGAATTTTATCTGTGTGGACTCCCGCTAAGTGAACTTCATCAGGACTCATCATTTTTGCCAGCTTCACTCTTTTGAAGGCACTTCAGGTAGAGCAAGACACAATGATCTGCTGCCCTGTGCCTGGAGAGCAAACTCTCAAAAATAAAAGTGGAGAACGAAGGCTTTGAAATGTGCAGCACATATACGGACAGTCACAACAAAATAAAAATGGGCAGCTGGCGCGTGGCTGTATGAAGCAAATAAAGGAGTGATGCAGAAGGAGACAAAGGGAGAGAGGAAGAAGCAGTAAGAAAGAAAAAACCCAAGCACGTCAGAGAAGTGTGAGGATGAAGGCTAAAATGTTTCCTTGTATGGAGGGGTTATGAGATCTATGCATTGTTGAGGACACAGAAAATACCTGGGCTTAAATTGTTTTCTGCGTAAAGGTTGACTGGTTGACTGCCAGACGTCAAGTCCATACGTCATTTATGGACTTGAACAGGACTGAGGGCTGCACAGCCTTTGTGCTGATCTCCCAAGCTGGGGAGAGGGCAACCAAGAAATAGTGAAACACATAGCAAAATAAACTGAAAAGGACAAATGAAAACATTTCTCCTGATTTGGCTCTGCTCCATAACTATACAAAGGACTATGCTGCCAGGTAACATTTGTATTTTTTTAATGTTCAAACATACACACTTAGAATAATTTTGCTTGATAGCAAATACCGAGGAAGAACTGTAAGGTCCCACATAGATCCTTACTGGAGAGACAGGTGTGACACAAAATCCTGCAGGATCACCTCTATATGCACCTCTGTGTATATATAGTCACTTAAGGGCATGATTTTGGGGAACACAGTGACTAATTCCTTTAGGTCCTTTAAAACTGAGGTTTGTACGTTAGTAGTCAACTGTCCAGCTGCCTACCTTGTGGTGTAGCACTTTATTGATGAGGAACAGAAAATCTGTTTGAAAAGCCAATACTGCCATTACTCTTTAGAGTACCACGTGTTTTTTCCACCCTAATTTTGCTTAACAGTTAACTGAAATCCCCATATTGCTTTCCTCATTCATACCAAAACCTCACAGCACTAAGAAAACCACAGATACTGCAATAAGTCATGACTCATATCATCCAACATCACCCGAGCAGGAATTACACATTTTACTGTAAGGATATCTAGGCCATCTCTACATCTAACATTTTATCTAGAATAAGGCCAAAACATATCACTTTCAGTATAGTGGGAAAAAGGAAGTTTTTGTGGTTAAAGCAAAGGCCAATGAGTCAGATGATGTGGGTTCTGTTTCCAGGCCTCACGCAGACTTCCTATGTGACTTTGACTGAATCACTTCACTCCTCTGTGCCTCAGTTTTCACATCTGTATGAAGGATGTCAGAATGTCAGATCCATTCATCTTGGTTTCTCAAATTTTTTGAGACATCTGGGTGGGACATGCAAAGTGTTATGATAACTACCATGCATCTGTTATTCTGCTGTGAACAGAATGATTATCTGCTTCCGGATGGAGAGGAAAGTTAGTAGGAAGGCCAGCCTCAGACACAAAAAACCCCAAACAAAAAAAAAGAAGATTTATTCTAGAGGAGCAACACATCTCTGATTTGACCAGCACAATCACAAGTAAAATAACTCAGAGGATGCAGTAGTACAGAGCCTTGGAGAAGTGAACACTGACAGACCTCTGAAATCCCTTGACCTTACTCTAGGTTATTGCACTGTGCTGTATCAGATGCAGCAGGTTTTTTTTTATTTATAATTCATAGGCATATAATTAAATCTTGCACATTCATTTTGAGAAAGCACAATAGCTAAACCACTAACCCTTAAGCATAGTCTAGCAGTGGCATTTGGAGAGTCAGCCACACTCTCTCACCTATGCTGGCAAACACATTACTCTGGCTGTGAAGGAAACCACAATGTGGGAAGGAAAGCCTACAAAAGAATGAAAACAGAAAGTGTCTAAGGCCTTGGCAGAAGGACACTAAATAAAATAGAGAGTGGTGACTCATTTTGGCAGTGAATCCACCTCAACCCCTTCAAAGGCTTTGGCAAGAGTCCTCGGAGGAGACCCCAGGCTTTTGCCAAGCCACAAAACACCACAATTATTATCGCAGCAGTCATCAACAAAACAGATTTTGTAAACTGACTTGTTGGCACATAGATTAAAGAAGCTATAAAAAGGAATAACAGCTGTTTGGGTTGCCCTATGCAGAAAGTTACTATATAAAAAGTACTTTTACACATATCATATATACGTACACATAGACGCACACAGATGCACATGATGTGTACATGAAGAATATACAAACAAGCAAAAGTGCCAAAAGCTTCCGAAGGATTTCATTTCTGTTCATGGGAGATAAATTCACAGGTCTGAAAAGTTGTAAACTAAAGACCTGATCCTTTTCTCAGTCCTACCGGTTTCACAATAGTCACTCCACATTTTCATTAGTTCCAATAGAGTTGTTTCCATTACACAAGAGTATAACGACATCAGAATCTAGAACTAATAATGGCTGCTTAAAGCAAAGTACCATAGACCTAATTCTCCTCCTACTTACTGGTGCGTAAATCAAAAGAAAATTTTTACATGCAGGAGTTGCACTAATATGAGGGGATAAAATAGCCCAGAGATGATTTAGTACAAGCTACAACAGAGAAGTGTCCTAATGGTTCCCAAATTTTTCACATTCAAAGGTTATGTCCAGTTTTCATAAACTAGGCATGTTTGAATATTTATGTAAATAAACATATAGTCAACTTTAGCAATTTAAATTTAGGTTTGCAGCAGATGATGAGGGTTTGTCTACCTAGACCTCAAACACAAAGGCAAGAATCATACAGCAGAATGAACTACTAGATTGAATCAAAAAAGTGGTGATGCACAATTTATATGCTGGTGTGCATGCTGTCGCTACGTTTAGAATTTCCTAAATACTGCACTTTTTTTTATTTAAAGCAAATGAAACATTATCCTTTAAATTCATAGTTTTTGATTAAGATGGCAGAAAGAAAGAAAGAGAGATGAAATTGAGAACATGACAACAGCATCCTGCTCTAATTTTTCTTTAAAAGTCTTCACTAAGGACAACAGTGAACACTTCTAGTTTCCACAAGGATTTTTTTTTTATCACCTAGATAAGCAAGACTTCTCTTGATTTTTTTTCTTGAATTTGGATTGGTCTAAGTTTTGGTAATGCATAATATTAAAATATCCTGAAAAGAAGTTGCAGAGAATCTGGTATATAACTCAATAAATGCATCTGTCTCAATTAAACTCCATGTGCCCTGACCAGTATCCAATACCTTTTTTAGAGGCTGTGTGTCTTAATCTCATCTTTTCACCACAGAATCAAAAGTTCAAATTACATCACTAAAAATAAAACCCTGTTCTGCGGAAGTACTATGGATACATAGGTTGCCAGTGAAAAAGGGTGAATCTGAACTAAAGGGATGTTTACAACCTCTACAAAGACATAAAGGCATAGGTTATGGGAGAAATGTGGATATAAACAGCAAATATCACTGCAAAAGACATCTGCATCCTTGCGAATTTCCTCAAGAAAGTGGATAAGGGCAAAGTACATTTCAGGGTCCTTGCCATTCCTGCAGAAGAAATGATGTGGCCTGTTGACCCAACACTAGCAGAGGATACGCAACAGCACAGATGAAGCATTTGGACTTAGGTGTTGATCATGTTGCTGGTTTAATACCTTCCAAATGACTGACTGAGGGAAGCTGTCGCATCACCCCTGGATGACAATGCTTGCTTTTCCGTTGTTTCCTTAAACGGTGAAAATATACAGAGGTAATTCGAGACACTGAAAACTCCTAATAGATGAAAATTGGCAAGTTGTGGGCTGAGAGAGAGACTATGAGAAACGGAGGTTTTTCTAATATAATCCACCTGAATATAGGTATCTGCATCGAAAGGAGGACTCTAGCATTCTGTTATTGTAACTACAAATATTTTCCAGCTGCATAAAGAACCATTTAATATTTTCAAAATTACTTGTCCTTAGGCAATCTGTTTATTTTCAAGTGCAATCCAAAAATTAGCTAGGACTGTATTTACTGCTTGTATGCATAGGCAAGCATTTAGCACAGGATGGTCAGAATATAGATAAAAATCTGTATATATAACGTTCTTAGATTGAACTATTTGCCTTTTATTCTTATCCTTTGCTTTTTTCCTTCTTTTTTTTTATGGCCACCTTGGACTACATAATGCATTATACAGACACCAAATTAGCTAGCACGCCAGCAGAAGCAGTAAGTCTCACCTATCCAAGTATTTAAAAAGCTTGCAAGCACACACTGTCTCCTGTGCAGCCCGGAGATCCCTGTTGAGTCTATGCCAAGTCCCTGAAAAGTTGGACACTGCATCCGGTATTTACACTAAGCTAAAATTCTAATCAGCACTAACAGCAGTGTGTTTTAATTCACCCTTATGATTTTATTTCAATCTGCTAAGCAGCACAACTGCCAGAAAGAAACTGCTATAAACTCCAGTAAACAAATGCAGGAAAAAAAATTTTTTAAAAAAAGTATCTTAAACCTGTTGGAGATAAAGTTTGCACCACTTTAGACATGCAGCCCAAAAGGAAAGTCTGAAGCTTTGGTCAAAGCTGCTCTCTGCTGATTTCTTTTCAAATAGCCTACCTTCCACTTTTTTTTTTTTTTAACTTTTTTTTTCCCCGCAATGTATTTGGTACTTTTTAGCCAAGGAAGGAAAACGCTAATGTTATTTTACACTGGCTATTTCACCTCACGTCCTCCCCTACGCAGCTTTCTGCCAAGTGCTGTGAAACAAGAACACAGTAACTACTTGAATCTCTGGATGACACTATAAATCGTAGTGCCAAGAGGCTGGTGCCAAGTCCAGCATCTTCCTTATTTTGGGAAGAAAAAAAAAAAAAAAAATCGGCAGGAAAATTCTGAGAAGTTGGTCACCATTTTGGACCTGTTCAGTGCAGTCAGACCTTGGCAGCCATCTTACAGCTTGGCAACCATTTTGAGAATGTGCCTGGCAAGCTCTCAGAGCTCGCCGACACTGTTTCAACACGGCGCTGATTAAATATAGTCCAAATTAAACAATACCACGTAATATCAGGTAAACTTACCCTTCATAAATCCACCCAGCACGATGGTTTACAAGTACACCTTTAAAGAGCGAGGGACATTGTGCTTTCCTTCAAGGCCGCCCAGGCGCCTTAACCCTTTCCCAGGCACGGTGCTGGCGAAGCCCCGCCAGAACCCCCAGCACCAAGGCCCCCATGCAGCCCTGACGGAGGGAGTGTTCCCCCCGGGGCTGGCAGCGAAACGGGAAGACCGTGGACGGCAGGATACAAAAGACATGTTGCCTTTCATCGCCATTTAACGAGGCCCCGGAAAGCCCACCAGGGAGCGAAGGCCCCTCCGGAGACGGAAATGCCGCATCCGGGGATGACAGGGAGACCGTACACAACAACACGTAAACCCGCAGCTGTTGTGTGAGAAAAACGACTTTCACAGCTTTAATTTCCTGATGAACTTTTCCGTGCGCTCCTCTCCCAGAGAGAAAAAGAAAAGTTTGAGGAGAAAAAGTCATCCCAGGAGCCAGGCATCTTAACGAAGCCCGGTTTATTAGGACAGCCTAATGCCAGTGTGAGCTGTAAACATACACTTCCCTTCTTCTCCCCACCCCACAAGATCAGTGTGTTTTTGGACCAAGCGCTTTTGACTGCGACAGCGCCAAAATCCCAAGGAGGACTTTGTGCCAGTTGAAGAAAGGCACGGTTGTTAGAAACCGCTTGGGCCCAGGAGTAGGAGAAGCGTTTCGCAGATAGGCGCTCCGGTCGTGAGGGGGACGGAGGAGCCGGGGGAAGCGCCTCGGCACTGCTCCTCAGGGCCAGGGGGTATGGCAAGGTATTCCGGCCATATTTCTCCCAGCATTTTAAACAACCCCACCGCTGAAGAAGTTCATTTGTCATATTTAATGTAGTGTAAACACATTTAATAACTTCAGAAGGAATGCAGGGTGAGTGTTTTTACAGAACAAACAGTGCTATCTCCAGGACTGCTTCGCTAAAGTTTAGTCTACACGAGCTCTAAGTCTGTCAGCCTATTTGAATAAAACTTAAAAAGATAATATATGGGTAAAATTCAACACTTGGAAAACGGAGTGTGTAAAAAGGCAAATATTTGAAGGTACTAAACAGTATCCGAGTATTAAAACGACATTTTGGGGAAGTGTTTAATATCTGAAGACAAATGTCTGTTGGAAATGCTTACTACACACATTATATTCTGCTTCTTATCTTGAAATAATTTAAAGAAGTGGAACAGAAAAGATCAAGTTTATGCTCTATTAGCATAAAGTTTAAACTATAAGGGGTTTTTGACCTTGAAGTCTGAATTAAATAATGTCTTGTATTTTTATTCTCCCTCTTTTTTTTTGCCCTTTTGAAATTTTAATTTGGGGGGGAAAAAAATTAAAAGCCAACTAATTAAATGTAATTTCATAGTGAATGAAATAAATTAATTAAACCATAATTGAAATGACAATATTAAATATGAAAATATTATGCCGGAGTAGATCAGAATAAAGTCTTGACACTGCTGGATATCTTTTATATTGAAGGACAGTATCTGCAGCCGCATGACGTCAGCCGTGCTGGAATAGTTGGGAATGCATTGATAAATTGCTCCATCGATTCTGTTCTGCTTCACTTACCATAATTATAGCACAGTAATGGATGACATGAGTGATATATTTTTACTTTAGAGAAAAGCCAAGAGTTTGCCTGTTTCTTTATGAGATTAGACCAAATCCTTTCAATTAATACAGCATGATTGATATCTAAAAGTGTACTGGGGTAAGATACTTGCTTCATGTGCACGTCTTTAAATATTATTGGTTAAATATTGAAATAGAATTCAAAGAGCAGTTTCAGTGCTTTAAATAACAGTGTCATTTTGGTAATATGAAAGATGTATCGTCACAATTTTCAAAGACTTTTCTAGGCCCGCTTTAAGCATTTTGATTTTCTTACATCTAAAAACCACATTTGCAATTAATATTCATGTAAGGCAGGACAACTTAGACATTTTCCTTGAAATCTACAGACACTTTACAGGATCAGGTACCCTCGCTGAACTCCCTGCCAAGGCTACCAACAGTTGCGTTAGGAGAAAGGCCAGGAGGACTGGATTATGCTTTTCAAATACATATGGTGCAGGCTCAGTTTTCAGCTGCTGTCCATTGAAGTCAACTCCCACTGAATCCCACTGATGAGGTCCACGTGTAGACCCAAGGACAGAACTTCCTTCTCACTGCTTGTGTCCAATCCTGCAAACAGCTATTCTTAAGGCCAAAGGTGTGAATAAAGAGAGAGTAGAAGATGAAGTAAAGAGGAGCCTGTAACGTCTTATTGTCACACAGGACTGCTACGTGGTGCACAGCCATCTATCCCTTCTCCAAATCTGCCAGCAGATAGAAGACAGACAGCAGCAACCTGCATGGATTCCCCAACAATGAGATGTAGAGGCATCAGCACTCCTCTGCTCATGTGTAATCTCCTTCCCAATATGCTGTTAGCATAACTTACTGTACTTCTAGGTAGTCATCCATACAACTAATAATCCTCTTTTTAAACTTTTTATAGCACGCTGCTGAAGAAAATGCATCCTAACCCTAGTGCGTTAGGAATAAATAACCGAGTCACCTCAAGAAGCAAGAGAGGAAATGTATTCTTGCAGGGGAGATCAGACAAAAGCTGAGAGTAGGTGAGACAGAGAGACGTCAAACCACTGTCACAAAAGACAAATCCGTATTACAGAGATGCACAGGAGACGACTCTTGTACCAACGCTGATAAGACTGCCTCACTAAATGCAGAAAAGACCTGCACATTTCTCACAACTCAAGCTTCCCTCATGGATACAGGTCCTTCACGTGAACAGAGAAAACAGACATTGTAAAATGCCACATATGCAATATTCTTACTATTTTAGCTGTTCTGGTTATGGAACCCTGAATGGGTTGCTTTTTAATCAATAACGACTTTTTTCAGCCAGTCCACTGTACCTTCATGCTGAATAATTTCTACATAGAGGTCAGCAAAAAACCCCAATACTCATGGACTTTTGAATGAAGCCAGAAATATCTGTGGGGAGAAAATGATGTTACCAAAATGCAGTCCTACCTCACGCAGCATTTTTTCAGCATATAGTTCAGAAAAGACCATAATCAATTTCTCTAAAAATTTTAACCTGTCCCCTCCCTCCAAGCAATAAGCGTGTAAGATTGATCTATACCTATAACTGTTGAATTCATTCCCTTCTCATGTTACAAAGGCTGTCACTGGAAATAAAGTGTAACTTGGGATGGCTGTGGCAGCTATCAAACCTCCTCTGACACATTAGAGCGTCTGAAACCCAGACACCCAAGGTTTACATCAGAAAACTCCAGCATGTAGCGAACAACTCAAAACCAACTATCGACCATCCTATTGATTTCTAGTGGGGAAACCAAGACGGGAAAAGCACCAGGAGAGATAGGATTTCTTTTCCTCTCCTCATCGCTAACTTAGTGGCTGCCAAACTCAGGTCTTCTCAGGCTTAAGCCATCAGAGGTTTGTGTTGCAGCTAGCCAGGATGTCTGCCTAAGATAATTCAAGCTGAAAGCAGACAATGTGCAGTGGGAGCTGATTAGCCACTGACTTCCAACGTGACCTGTCTCGGTCCCAAAAGAAGCTTCTTGACAGTAAGATATGGAGGCTACAGCTGAAAAAAAATATGGTTATCTTTTCAGATGGCATATGAGGACATCTGACTCTCATACTTAGGCAATCGAGAGGCACTCTTTGCAACTGGCAAGACCCAACCTTGGCCTTTAAAATATTTGATCATATAATGCAACAACAGGTTTAAAAGAGATTATTTTCAAAAACTCTCTGCAGCCAATATGAAATACAGTAAGGATTAAATAAACCTTAAAATAATTCACAGTATGGAAAGAAGGTGTTAAAAAGGCCATATATTTTTCATCTCTTTTTCTTCGTCAACAAAATCAGTCTGCTGTGTGTTTCAGGAACTTTGCTGAAAGTATTCCAGATTTGCATTCATGTAGCTGAGGGCACTTTTGACCTTACTTGGAGACTGGGAAAATAATAACTATAGGTGTGATTTTGATCATTCATAATTTAAAAGGAAATATCTTATGTTTGCTGCAGATCATCTGTTTCACTCATTATATTCATATCTTAGCTAGTATTTTCGTGTTTAATTTGAAGATTGCATGGCCCCCGTTCAAAATGAAAACTTGGTTCTGAATCCCATGGATTTTGCAGCTGAACCTCAACCACAGGAACACCCTTTTCCAATTATAAAGTGTATGGCTAGGATGTAAATCCCAGTGCATATTTTATACCAAAAGACACAATGTTAGCAAAGCACTCAAGAAACCCCTGAAGATCTTCTGTAAAAACCTGATGAGTTTGTTGTAAAAATCAGAAACGTTTCCTGCCTTTAAAAATGCGACTATGCTACAGTGTCAGAGTAAGACCATCATCTGTTATTTTTGATTTGTTACGTTAATGGGCTGCAAGGTCCAAAGTATTTGACATATATGAACTCTTCTGCTGCTCCCCTTTGTAAAGCTCCAGCATTTTTTTACACAGCTCTGCAGGAACACAGACCATTATGTCTGGAATGTTTTGATCTTATCTTAAGTTTTTAATAACTTTCTTTTTTATATACTACATATTTTACATTTTTTATTGCAAAACTCACTTTGCAGCTGTTTATTCCCTCCGAACTTCAGAGGGTTCTGTTCATCTCCAGGTCCCCGAAGGACAGACATTGAGGTGCTGGCTCCCGGCAGCAGCCACCCTGCCCCAAGGGGGTGCTGCTGAAGTGCGAGGCACCCGCATCTTCCTCCCCAGAGGAAGAGGAGGCAGAGCTGTGGGGCTGCGGCTGGACACCCAGGAGGCAGCTGCTGGCTGGGCAGCCCTGCAGACACTTTACAGCTGCTTTCTTCATGGCATTCCCAAGAAAGTGATGTGACTCTCCCCAGGCGATGAATCCACCTTCTGAGATACAGCGATCAAATTGCACTGCACTTGAGCAGCCAGCCTGAATGAAGTCCTCAGGACCTTTTTTCCACACACCCCCCCAGAGCAAGAAGAAAATACGAGTGCATACATAAAGCTACACGAAACTATTACGTAAATACTGCATGTTGGAGTGGGTATTTTAGTTTTATGGTGGGACAGGAGGAATAAGCTTATAAATCTAAGGCCTAGGGTCAATGCTTAAGAAGAGATTACCTCTAAGCTTTACTTACACGTTCTATTTTGGCCCAACAATTCACAATGTATTTCTGGGAAAGAGAATAGTCCCTGCTCATTCCTGATGGCACAGGGCATGTGGCAAGATGCATCCTCCTGGGGTGTCAGGGGCTAACACATAAGAGGGACGGTAAATTCCTGTCGAAGCTGTAGAGAAGGCAATCTGACTTGAGCTGCAGTGGGGATAAAATAAATCTACTCAGCTTCCGCCCGCACTTTTTCTGGCTTGTGACAAAGCCTTTCGTGCAGTCTCATCGCCTGTCCTACAGCTTGTCATGACCCTCGCCCTAACAGCTTTGCCTCAAGCCAAGATCCATGAGGGCTCCTTCCAAAACAAACCGAGACAAAGTTTCTCTGAAGCAATGTTTTTCTGAACTGAGCAAGATGCGACTCCACTTCCACCCACGTAGTAACCCCACGCACGGGCCCAGAGGCCTGTGACCAAAGCACGGGAAAATGCATCCACCAAGTACTCCAGCTGCCAAAAGGGAGTCCAAAAGCTTAGCTCAAGAAAGGAAAAAGGTGCAGAAATTTCAAAAACGTCTCAATACAATTGGCAAACTACGTCTGCAAATCTGCACCCCGCTGTTTTTTTAGGACATTAAGTTACAGGTGCCATCGTAGCAGACGCTGCCTAAAACGGGGCCCGTACGCTTCCAGTTGTATCACCAAGCCCACAAAACGAGGTTGTAAAATAAGAATAACCTTATAACAATACAGTGTTACTTGAGGAATGAGATTCTTAGTACACAGACAGTATCAGAAGGGATCATCAAAACATTACGATAGATACTAAAATGGAATTCCTGTTAAGATGTTAACTTATGTTTATACATAGAAGCAGCATATTTAAAGTGTGCTTGTTAACATTCGCAGTTATTCTACTGACGGAGGGGCATTTGGAGAGCATTGTAAGGAAGTTACATCGGTAACAAAGCGACTATTTTAAATAATACTGAATGCATTATTTAACAGAAGTTAACAATAGAGATTAAGAAGCGGTACACGTGGATTGTTTGATTTTGTACTCTAGTGGCAAAGTAAGACAGAACAGCATGCTTGGACAGAAGAATCTTAATGTTTGAAGTCTCCAGCTGCAGAGTTTCAGGGCTGAGTTACTGAGCACAGGCCAGAGATTACCCTAACTTGGTTAACCGAAAAAACCCGCCAGGAGATTTCCATCCTGCCTTGCAGGGTTCGCTGGGACACACTCTCAGTCTCTCACAAATAGCAAGTAACTCCCTGTGATCAAGATGATAAACGTTATGCTAAACCCCTTTCTTAGCACAAAAAATTAAGCTTTGTAACTCTGCAAGCTCCAGACCATTTCCTAGAAGGAAAGTAAGTAAAAAGCTTAGGTCGGGAAACCATTCCTCAGCACACCTGTGTAAAAAGGAGGGTGAACGCACCCATAAAAAGGAGGGCGGATACTTTTCTTTGCTCTTTTTTCTCCTTGGACTGAGAGGCACATGACAAGAAAACAGAACGGGATCAAGTCCAAAGAACTATCCTCTTTAAGGATACACTATGTGGTATCATCAGCGAGTCTCAGCCAATATTGGCTAACAGTCGCTGTCTGTTTGCCAAGCAGAAGTTTGCCATGTTAAACTGTCACTATAATGCCACCTTGAAGAGGCGTTATCATCACTCTTGCGATGATACACGGCAACCGTGAACAGAAACCGAGGCCGGAGCTCACACATCTGAACAACAGACAATCCTGGTGCCACGGATAAGTAACCCAACAGACAGTGCTGCCTGCTTATCGCTGCCGCGATCCAGGAGCCCTCTTCAAATGGACAGTAAAAACTACACCATTTTATGACTTTATAATACTCCAATTACTGAATTTTATTAAAAATACTGAGAATACAGAAACCCATTTTATTATTGCTCTGAATTTACTGCTTCCCTGCTCTGAATACAGCATAAAAGCACAGTAGAAAGCCACAAAACCTCTTACGCATCTCATGGAATTGATACTGACCTAAAACATCGACAAAAACTCATTCCCGAGGCATCTTGCCTTAAGACCTTCACGGGTAAAGGACAGAGAGACAGCCAGCGCAGCAGCCACAAGGCAGGGGCTAGATTTCCCCTTTCACTAGACTTCTCTTGCTATTGAACTAGGCATATAAAACCTGGGGAAAGGAGAGCATTACACCAGACAAAAGTGCTATATGCTGCTGCAGACAAGGCTCACCATATGGGAAAACACTTACATAATACAGCTGCACGACTTTGCCAGGGTTGCTGCACAAACTCCTTATTAATATGGCAAAGTTATAACTTGAACTTACAGAATGCAGGACCTGAAATTTGATTAGATACAGGGTGGGAACTTTTTTTTTTTATTTAATAATGACTGTATAATATTGACCTTAGTAATTACAGGCTGGAAAAGTGAACTTCGCATGAACGGCACCATATTGATTTTGCAAATGCAAAAGTACAAAAGTACTTTTATGCCTAAGAAGGGTTCTAGTTACCGCATTTGAAAGACCTCGGGAGAACAGTGTCTTGGAGAACTGTATTCTTCATTCAGTAGCGCTCTAAGCATACCCCTAACTGCTGTACTCGCAAGTCCCAATATTTAACAACCTGATAAAGCCTCCTCTGTAGTGCCCTAGGCTCCCTTTGACTCAAGGTGGTACTCAATACTTTGCAGAGTTGGAGTCAACTCTAATGAGTCAAATGCAATTTAACTTATTAAAATAGTTTATTCAATATGTAATACATCAGAGAATTAATATATTATTCACCAATACATTCTGAACTATTTAGCCAGCTGTATGAAATGTTTCTAATACACTAGCTGACATTTTTTTAATTACACAAATACTTTGGGTCGCAAATAACTGTTCACTATCTGGCAAGCCCTACAAATTATATGCAGTTAATTACATTCAGGTTGGTATATGGGTTATAAATAACTGTGATAAAACTGTGATATCAGTGCTGACAGAATTTTAGTGGAAATCAACATTCTCCTATACTGAAGTAACTGAGAGCTACGAACAGAAATACTGCCTCCAGAAATGTAACTGTAAATTAATAAATTGTGTATGTGCACAAAATGACTTCTTATTTTAACACGCTACATATTTCTGCCTTCAATTCTTATTAATTTCATGTTTTGCCTTAATTTATACTTTGAGATTTTTTTTTCATTCCTCTTTTTTGAAGTATTGTTTAAGTTACTGACTTCAGAAGTTTTTCACAGACAGATCCTCCGTAGATTCATATTTGCACGTGAATCCCAAGCTTTAAGTATCGGCTCTCAAACCCACAAACAGGTCTGTATGAGCAGTCACATACTGCTAACCTGGAGACCAAGTAGTAAGCCAAGCCCTGGGACTGTGGTAGGTGGAGAACCTCAGCACCCAAGAGAGTCTGAACCATGACAGGGCTGCCTAACACGCTGCAGTCATTTGCATTCATTCAAAGGTTGTCAGCATTATAATGACATAAAATTCAACCACAACATTCTAACAAGTTACGGAGCTCGCGCTATTCTCCGTTACATAGTCCTAAACCAGCCTGTGAAGTCAGCCCTGGTTTGCCTCAGTCTAACCAAGTCAAAATTCTTTTCAGGCTGCTCCTTGTGCAAAGACAAGCCCTACCATCTGCTTGGGGTTCAGCTATCCAGCCTCCCTTCCCGAGATTCCCTGAAGTAGCAACCTGAATCTCACACCTGTTTATCACGACAACTCCCTTTAACAGATCCTTCTGTTTCCCTGTCCTGACTATTATATCTGTTAGCATCCTGTAGCAGGCAAGGGGAACATGACCTCTTCCCGCACACGAGGGAAGAGGCTGAAATTTTGAGCCACGGTGATGTAGCCTGTCACCAGGTGTGGATTAGCTCTTCCAAGTCGGTGCATGTCACAATGCTTTAAGGATGTGCGGAGGCGTGATGAAATTCAACACAACAACACATATCCCCAACTTACCATATCCTCGCCTGAAACAGTCATGCCTGGAGGGACTATTTCCCATGTTATGATATGTAGTAAAATACAAAAACAACCCCAAAAAAGCCCAACAGAACAAAACAAGAGAAAAAACCTAAAGGAAAATGGATACCTTTTGTGAAAGAACTATTACTAGATGGAAAGCTAGTGGGGAAAAAACCAGGAGGGAGAAAGAAAAGAAAAAGAGAGCATATTCTTCAGTAGGGGAAGTTTCTCCTGTAAATTGGCAGCGAATCAGTCACTAAATGACATGCCTAAAATCAGGTGGTGGATTACTGGAAATGAAATCTTTGTCCCAGGAAAGCCAACAGCAAAAATCCTATTGATTTCAATGGGACAGGGTTGTCTCTCTGGACTTAACAGTCAATCATGCAGAATTGGCAACAGCGTCCGAACGTCCCTGTTTGTTATTAGACCACGGAAATCCGTATTAGTTTGCTTCATCTGCACTTGTGACCAGCGCACCAGCACTTTTTTTTTTTTTGGCATGGAGGTGCAAATAAGCAGAGTGGGTTCAATTTTTCAACCCAAGCCACATGAATGAGAGCTTTGCTATTTCTCCCAAGCATTTCGGAGTCCATTTTCACCCTGAAAGGCATGGGAAGCCTCACCGCTAATGGGAGCGCTGTGTTTACAAGCAGAGGGGAACTAAGCCTTTAGTGTTTTTGCATATTTGCAATACAGTATGTGGTTGGGATGGGAGGAAGGTTTGTTGGAAGAGGAAGATGGCGAGAAATGCTAGAAGAAAAAGGCCGGTCCTTAGAGGCTAGTATTGCTATGAAGTATACACAGTCCTCATTTTTCTCAGTCCTTTTTGCAGGAAAGCTTAGGCGAGGAACAATCACACTAAACTGCAGATGCTTAATGTTATAAATATTATACGGTGGTATAATGCTCCCATTTAAACAACTTTTCATGAGCAACCTTTCAAAATTTAAGTGCTTGGAAATTCTTGGATGTCAAAGCTGCTATTTATGACTAATCTTTTTATCTGAAAGCAAAAACGGGTCCAAATAAATAAAAGGACAATAACAGAGTAACAATGTAGAAAGAATGCGTGCGTGCGCAGCACGCACCCACGCAGAAAAACAATAAACAGATTTACAATAGTGAAGCGTGTGATAGGCAAGATACTATTAATACGGGGCCCAAAGCCCATCACTTAGATGAAATATTATATGGAAATCGCTGCAGATTGATACAAGGCTGAGTAAACAAATGATACAAATGGCGGTGGGTATATTTGTCCAGCCATGTATTAGTGCAATACACAAAATGGGACCCAGTGAACGTTTAAAGTGAAAATTTGTGACCTGTTAGTATCCCCAGAATGCCCGTAGAACATTATTCTCCCTTTTAACCTTAATTTTTATTCTCCGTCTCAATTTCTGCTTTGCTTCTCCCATCATAGCCCGAGTTACCTACGCTGACAGCCGTAGCAGGCCAAGGTAGCACAGATGGGGCGGCTGCAGCTGCATCTCACCTGCCAGACTGCAAAACCCGCCGGGACGCTTTCCCGCTCCCTTTATGTCCGTCTCTGTGCATTTGCAACAGCGCCTTTCCCCGGGCCTTTATTGAACGTGTCACCGACGCCGCACGGCTACAGCTACCACGCACCGCTAGCAAGTCGCAGCTCCGCAACGTGCTTCTTAACGGGGGAAACCCAAGACGGGCCTCCCCAAAAAGTATCCCTTGAACGTGTCAGCATGGGTTCTGATTTAAAGCAGTTCAATATGCCTGGCTCCCCAAAGGCAGCACACCCGTGGGGACAAAGAACACCTCAATGCAACTCAACAGCAAACCCTGCTGGATTAAATTGCAGTGCCGGTGGGCTCCACATTTGATCTCGGTTCGCCTTTGTCGGGGAGCGGGGCGGGCGCAGGTGGCGGTTGCGGGAGCAGCCTGGCTTTGAGGGCGATGGGAACAATGTGCGGCGAGCCGAGCGCGGCAAAACTTTCCTTGTAAAGTTGCTTGTTTTGGGCTTCATGAGAAACTTGGCAAAGTTTCCCCCGGGGCCCAATTTTTTCAAAAGCCTTAACCTCCCTTCCTTTGTTTAATCTTCAGTTTTGTGCCTAAAAAATAAGGGGGGGGGGGGGGGCAGTGGGTGTCAGTTTTTCCATACCCGGCTTTCCAGGCTGCAAAAAAAGTCCTGCTGCCACCTGAGCGGGGGATTGGTTGGGCAGCGAGATGCCTGCATGCTCTCGCTTACTTCCACAAATAATCCCACCTGCAAACGGAGAAGCTGAGTTTCAAATATCAGCCCCTCAGGTTCATGGAACTTTTGAAATGAAGCTGTGTCAGATTTATGGCTTCGGTGTGCAAACGGAGGAAACCGTGGCCATTTTGAGCGAGTTCTGCCCGGAGCTTTCCAATCTGAACCGCAGGCTCCACTTCGGGATCAGAGCACAGAAAGTTTTTGTAGCGCGCGTACGCTCGCCGAAAAATACGCGTACCTCTGCAAAGTGAAGCAGACATAGAGCATGTGTCTCCAAGAAGCACGCCTGCCTTCCCCAGCCTGCAAGCGCAGCTCTCACCGCCGTATTTATTAACAGCTATAACGCGAGGGAAAGTCCCCACGTTATACCATCCCCAAACTGCTTTCTGTTAAAACAGAAGACAATTACGGCAGACTGCACGCCCTTTACTTTGGATGCAGTTAAAGATTTTGCTGGCTGCTACACCAAAACTTCCCATGCTGTGTTTACTGAATTGAATATAATCTTTTTTTTCTTCCTACCTTAATTTCAATATTTAGAATAGCTTAATTATATCTGATATCTACTAGATGTTAAATTGCTGCCATGGATACTGTACTTGTTTTAGGCTTTGCCCACAACCCAAAATGTGACTAAAGATTAATAGAATGCTGAGATATTTTTGGCTGCGAGTGAAATTTAATGAATAAACATTTAAATAAATTACCCCAATAATGAAACAATATGCCACTAATGCCTGAGCTATGCTAAATGCTTCGCTTCTCTTACAATTCATGCAAATACTCGGGAAAAGAAATTATAGTGGTGAAGTACATTAAACAAAATCCTTCCTAAACCACACCCATAAAACAGTGTCTCTACAGTACCGGGAACAAAAACCGTGGCTTGTCAGTCAAAGTGTCTAACTATGGCATATGGGTAAAGGTTTCAGTCTGCTATCTCCAGACTCATCTCGTGGCCCGGGTTCAACACTACTGAGCTGCTCTCCAGACAAAAGACGAACTCATTGAAAATGGGTGCTGCGAGCTGTCTGGTCAGCGCGACCGCGCAGCCCGCGTCTGGATGCACACAAACTACTGGCATGGGGGAAACGCACTGCGCTTTGGAGGGCTTTAGAGTTTCCTAAGAGCTGAAAAAGAAGCAGCCTGAAGGTTAAAGCTGGCTAGTCAGAATGGCATACTTGGCTGCGTATATAGCCAGGTGGCCTGGGCATATTGGCAAACAACTGGCAAACTGCCCAATACATATGGCTTAGATTGCTTTGCTCTTCCCATGAAGCCTTCTTAGACTCTTGAGCAAGCATTCATTTTAGAGCAAAACGCATCCAAGTGTTAAATAAAATCTTCCCCCAAATATAAGGCACGTAACCTTTTCCTTTAAATAATAGAGAGATAACTATATTGAAATAAACTAATTATATTTTTTAATGAATTCTTACAGAAAAGTGACACACACCCCCCTTTCTCTAAGTGGATCTGCCCTTTTGTTAACTCCTGAAGTACCAAATATGCCATTTTTTCCACACGTACTCCTTTTGAGGGGTAAATACTCAGCACAGTATTTAGGCTCTTAGCACACCATAACTTGCATTTGCAGTGAAGTCGGGCGCTTGAGAGGCGCGTTAGCAGTGTCCTGCGCCGCCGCCACCACGCAGAAGCTACGGCAGATGTTCAGGGCTCCTCCCGGTTTCGCAGTTACTCTGAGGTTTAGGCAGATAGTTGCCTTTATTAAACGTTAAATGATATTTTGTTCTTGAAAAGTGCTTTCTCTTAAAAACTTAGTCAAGTCCCAATAGAAATTTAAAAACTCAGAAAATTCAAGCGAAGCACTTGACACATACTCCATAGCTTCAATTATGTTTAAGCGTCAATCCTACAGCACAAGTCCTCGTGCTAAGGCTAGTGTAAATACCACATTAAATATTCACAACAGCTTTGAGGAAAGGGCGAAACATATTTAAACAATTAACACATGCCGAACTCTTAAGCCGGTGCTTACATGCCACTGACTCTAAGCAGAGGTTGTGACAAAGGTAAATTCTTCTAAATTAAAAGCAATGGGACTTCTGTTGAAAGCTCGGTAAATGCTTAAGTGTTTTGCTGAACTGAGGCCTCAGTTAATGAGAACCAAGAAATAATTCTCCTCAGTTCCAGAAAAAATGTGCTTCCTCACCCTTATCCCACTGAAACCCCTTTCTGTTTCACAAACAGGACACTGAAGTTTCAAGTGCCGTGAGCTAAATTAAGACAATAACCTAAGTTTCATTTTAACGGACTCTTAAGTATAGTTCTTCAGCAGCTAAAAAATTTCTGAAAAGAGAAAGCCAAAAACTTTTCCAAAAGCTGTTTAAGAGCTAAGAGTGAGGTACCATTCCTGTGTCACCCACAGGTATTGCAGCATCCCTAATGATGACACTAATGTGTTTTAATTAATACCGAGGTCTTGTTAACATTTTAAAGGCAAGTACGTCACCTGCTAGTAAGAGTAAGTTCTAATAATCCAGGTTTTACAATCCTCATCTCTGAAAGGACAAATACACACAGCAGACAGGGGTTCAGAGCTGACTTCAGCCCAGGTCTCCAGGCACTACCTCCATTCAATCATGTAATCTCCTTGTCATTTGGGGTTTTTTGATAGGGCTCCCTTTCCCCCATTCTTTTCTTGTTTTGTATATTTGAAGTATGAAATCATCAGGTCAGAGAGTAATTTACTTATATAGAGTCTTATTTATATAATGTCTACATACAAGGAGGACCTGACCTTCACCAGAACCCCTATAAGCCATCATAATATAAATAGCGTACATTATTTACTTAACTTCCTTGCTTCAGTTTCTTTAAGGGGGGAATAATATTTACAGGGATGTTGTGAGGATTAGCTCATTACTTCAAGAGCCTTGAAGATGAAACATGCAATGTAAATGAGAAATATCAAGTATCAGCGACACTGATGAAATCATCATCACCATTGTTAAGAGCGGTGTTCGAGAGTAAAATCGGGAGAGAAACGCGTCTTTCCGCAAAAGCAACGCTGCTACAGGCCGAAGCACGATGACCTTGGCGCCATCTTTTCCTTCACCTTCCTCATCCCCCTCCTCACTGGCAACGAGCATCATTTGGAGCTTTATTAGAACGTCTCCACGCCAAGTTGGACATGCTCCAGGCAGAGCCGTCCTCGGCCAAGGGCAACATGCGAAGTGCTCTCAGACAACTCGGACGGCCTGCACGGAGGAAGAGAGCGGGTGGAACAAACACATCGGGATTGTTGTTTGTCCTGCGCAGACTTCGTGGCCCGAGCACTTGACAGTTACGAATTTCTCTTGACGGCGTGAACCGGAGGCTCTGATGACGGCAGCAAAGGGGAAATTTGTGCCTTGAATTCCCTGCTGCAGTGAGCTATTAGCACGGATTATACGTGCTGCTGCAATTTGTACGAGGGCTGCAACGTGTCTCCTAACCGTTAAGATGGACCAACGCTAATCTGCTCTTCTAGTACCTTCATCACTTGGGTAACAAAGATCAAAAGCGACCCAAACACTAGGGATATTGAAATTCCGCATCCAGATCTGACTACATTTGGCAAGGGGCCTGTGGGCCAGATCTTCACTGAACTTGGCGGAACTGTAACAAACTGAGAAGTCAAAGCGAAACGGGAAGGGGGCAACATCACGCCCCAGCTGCTGCCGCCCGCCCGCGGGCGCTGCCCGCGCCTCAGCCCGCTGCTCCGGAAACGCCGGTACGCCCGCGCGGCGCCGGGCCAAGCCCGCAAGCTGCCCGGCAAAGCGCTGCGAATTCAGGCCACCGCGGGTTCGTCTACACGGCTAACGGCACGAGAGCCTCGGGCAGGGTCCGCCGGAGCTTGCTGTGGTGGCGGGAGCGATCCCACCGTGCGGCCTCCCTTCCCTGCACGGCAGAGGCACACACGAGAGCGGCGGGTGATCTCATTTCCAGTAGTTAAGTGAAGTAAGTGCGTAAGTATGCAGGATTGGGGCCCTGGAAACCATGAAGAAACTGGGTTTCTCTTTTTATTGCGGACAACTGCAGCGCCTGTGGACTATTGCAGCAATGCTTCTTTTCCCCAGAGGAGGACCTGGTCCTGGGATTTTAAATTTTCTTAATATATAAATGACTTTGTAAGAAACTTTTCATTAAAAATAAAGACTTGGAAAAAAATGTTAAAAATATTGCCTAGCTAAGTAAATACACAGATTTAAAGCATATGGATAAAAACGAGTGTTACTATAAACACGAGGCATGTTTTTAAAAAGAATTTTGCAAAAAGATAAACTTTTTCTAACTGTATTTTGATTAAAGTTTTGAAGCTGTTTATTGTAAGTAATTGCTTTTCCTCAAGGAAAAACAGATGTATAGATGCAGGAGTTTGTTTCCTCTTCTCTTTTCTGTGAAAGTACGCATGAAAAGTGTTTCTATCAAAGAAATACAAGAGCTGGAATAGTTTATGTCATTGTAAAGATAATAATAAATTAGTGCTTACTGTGCCTGTAAAAGTGCAGGAGACAGTTTCTCCTGCCCGTCCTCACGCAGGCAAACTTTCTGAATTCTCTGAGATTTAACATGTAGAAAATTATGGAGAGTAAAACTTGCCCCGAGAACCTCAGAAGTTTGGTGTTTGCTTTTTTCTTTAAATTTTGCACTTTTCCTTCCAAAAAAAAATTACCAGTCTTTTAAAATGTACATACCGAGGTCCAGGGCTGAAATATTCTTTGTCCCTATCAGCGCTGGTCGTTACATTTTTAGAAAACTTATCCGGCTCCTACTGAAAGCAAGAGAGCTGCTGGCCCTCGGCTTCAGCAGAATCCAGCCCCGGAGCTCATCCACCTTTTTCTCCGAGACAAAAGGTTGTAAAGGAGGCCAAAAGCCCTGCGCTTTGATACCGTTCCCAAACATATGGGAACGTACGGCTTCATGAAACTGCATTTAACAGATGTTTAAAGAAAGACAACTAACAGATCCAGAATGTAGTAATGAGGAAAAAAAGACAATGTACATAAATTCAGCTGCATGTCTCTTTATAGCGCTACCAATGCCCCGGAGACAAAATGCAAATGAGTCTACTTATTTGCAATATGACACTCTCCATTTTATATTTAATATTTTAGGTCATTACTAAAACTGATTTTCTTCCAAAGTGATTTCTTCTGGCACCTAAATGGAGGGAGATTTACACAGTCTGCAGTGTATTGTACTTTGTCAGCACAGAGAGTCGTGAAAAAAACCCTCGACTATCCATTTCAGGTTTCAAAAGTAAGTGAGGAGGCCCCGTGCAGGCTCCACGCACAACCCGTGTGCCAGGCGAGCGTCCTGGAAACATCCTTCTTTTTTAATTTTGCAACTTCTCAGCCCCAAATTTGAGTTGTAGATAGTTTTGGAGCCCAAAGACCAACCGTTCGGTTTAGCAAACCAACAATGTCTGCTCATTTTGTCCCAATCTTTTCAGCTTAAATATTCACAATGTGCCATTATTACTGAATCATTATCTGCCTTTAGCTCTGACAACAGCATCATAAGGGCTATGAAAGGCTCCTTTCTTCTCGTGATTAGTCTCTAAAACATTTCCTCATCTTACAGTGCTTTGCAGCTTCCCAGAATGCACCGCTCAATTACAGTGCTGAAATTAACTGTATGCCGCTCTTATTTATTGATAAAAGAATAATCAAGTGCTCCAGCCCCTAGCCTGCTTTGGCCACAGGTTTTATATCAAGTTTCAAGTAACGCGGTTTTTAACTCTTTGAATCCTCTTATAAATGGGTGGCATTGTCTGCGGCGCGGTGACAACACTGTGCCGCTCGCCGTGGCGCACAAGATAAAGCACCCTTCATTTGCGTGGGGTAATCTTGTTGAAAATAGTCGCGTACGGCTGACGCTTCAAAAATTAATCTTGAAAGGGAAGAGTTTGTTTGGTTTTTTTATCACTGGGACTGATTAGGCTCCAAAGAAATCAGATGTAAATAAAACTGAGATACAGAACTTGCTAAACTTTGGTCTGGAAGTTGCACACGCACGTTAAGAGACGCTGCCGTACACGTTGCCGAGTGAGAGTATTTTAGCTGGGGAGGATAATTGGAAGACTTCTTAGATCTACCTCCGTGGGGTGTTCCTCGCGTGGACCGTATTAATCGCTCAGGAATGGAGTGCGGGGCTCTGGCTCTCCTGCGCGGGCTGTTTTGAAACGTGATGGTAAATTGTGATTTAGCAGATAACACGCACAAAGCAAACTGCCCCAAAAACAATGGGCTCGCTTCTCCGGAGGCCGGCACTGGAATTCTGATCGACTTCAAAGAGAGCGGACTCAGGCTTCAAGGTCCTATCACTTCTACCGAAGCAAAGAGATTTTCTCTCCAACACCAAAGAATAACATGTAATTGGGCTGTAGCTTGGTCCAGTGCAAGAATGAAAATAAAAACACTTTCTAAACCTCAAAGATACTTGCTAAGCCATGTATACATTAATCATTTATACCACATGATTATTGTTCATTATTTGGGCAATAACAAATGGAAGGGTGTGGGGGTTACTGTGGGTTTTAACAAACCACATTCTATTTAAGCAAAGCCAACTATTAAAGAAAGACCTAACTTGCCAAACCAAGATAAATATATGCCATTATTATGATCACATAAAAGCTACTACTCTCGGCATTACAATTTCTCTTATAATTGGTACTATTATAATTAAATGAATGCATATGTTTACAGTTCTTCTTTGAATGGTAAAGTGATTTAGCAATGATGGTGTCTCTAATTTCTTTTAACTGTACTGGCAAACTTCACTTAAACAGTGGTCTAAATACCACATTGCCACAATAAATTAGGAAAGCATCTAGTAAAGTCAATATATGTTGTTATTGAATTTAAATGCTTTGGTATAAAACACTAGTCACCCTCCAGTATGCCCAGGTGGAAAAAAAACAAAACACAATGCTCCTCAGACAGAATAAGATATGGTAAAATTCTTACATAAAACATATGTTTAAAATATGAATATACCAGCAGTCACAAATACCTACAGCCTTTTTTGCAAGACTGATCAAATGTAGAAAATTGTTCCCCAGGAGTATCTGCCCAATTTTAAGTAATACAGTTCAATAAGACATTTGTAAGCTGTCAGCTTACGTGAAAAGGTGGCAAGACACAAGATATATGTGTATCCTAAATATTCTAAGCATTTGTTTGCCCTGACACTCTAGTCATTATTATACACTAGTGCTAGAAAAGTTAGCAACAGGCTTTTTCGGATAATCAATTTTTATATCTCCCTACTGTAGGAATTTGTACGTTATCCATCAGCACAGCCTCCAACGACTCGGGTTACGGAGCAAGACTGAGCCTGGGGTCCCAGGAGCTGCCGAACTGTTTCCCCGCGCGCGGCACCGGGGCACGTCTCCCGCACGCCAAACGAAGGCGAAGGGGCTTCTCCCACCCCGCTGTTACAGTGGGACTCGCGGTTGGAAACCCGAAGTCGCGCGCGGGGTTTCTGACCAGGGCGAGTATTGTCAGCACTTCCCGTAGTGGCTGTGGGTGGTAAGGAACTCACCTGGAGGAAAGACTTTTGAGTTTGTGTTTCTCGTGGTTTGAGCCAACACACTGTAAACATTTTGAAAAATTTGGGTTAATTTGGGGATTGTCCTCTCTCAGTTTTATAGTTCCTGCGAGTCAAGCCGACGCACGAGACCCTGCAGATGTTTTAGTTTGGGGTTGAGGTGCTGATCTGGACACTAGAGTTCTCGGGAAAACCAGAATTTGCTGACCCAGAATGAGAGATGGTTGAAAGACAAAAGAAAAACGAGTGCAGGCTGAAGCGCAGGCTGTACACAAAACGAGGACGGTTTATGGCAGCGTTTCAGCACGCGGGCAAACAGATCAGGAGAAAAATCTGTTACGTTTCCCTCCAAACCAGGTGACTATAACCAGCAGCCCTTGTAAAATCTGCTGGAGTTTCGGGCCAGTATGTGTGGGTCATTACTCCAGAGGCTTCAGAGAAGGCTAAAAACCAGGATTTTTTCTTCCAAATCTTTCTACTAAGCCCGACCAGTAACTCTATTAAGAAAAATAAGGCAGGCTGTAATGTTTGAGTTTAATAAGCGAAACACAGCAAATATGTGAACAGAACTTCTGACTTAATATTCTTTAACAGATGTTTTATAAAGTACAGATTTAAAAGATTTGCCTGTCTTATTGTTCTGGCTGTTGCCATATTATATGGCTACATTTTCAGTCCCAGATTTTCCCAGCTGTAACAGTTAAATAGCGAGGGGTATAAGCTTGGACATTGTAGGCAAAATGCCCAAAATTATTCTCTCCCATGGAAAAACACCCCGGTATAAAGGCGGTGATGTTAAGGTAGAGTTAATCCTTTTGGCAAAGGAATAATCTCCACACTCTTAAAAATGGATATGGTCATTTTAATGCACACTATTTTATGAATGATGCTTTAACTGTGCTGCCAATTAGCAGAGCCTTAAAAATACCTCGCTTATACAGGCCTGATAACTGTCTTTCTTAACCTTTAACTGACCTTTTTTGTTTTTGCCATGCTCATAAACCAGCATATGAACTATCAAAGAGAACAGCACTGAACATCGATTCAAATGTTATGTATTAAAAAAAGGGAAAAAAATACTGAATAAAAAGGAAAAAAAAAACCAACCCCAAAAAAACGGAGAAAGGAATGAAACCCAGCTGGTCAGCCAACTTTTAAGAACCATAAGCAGAAAACATGCTCCTCTAATTGGACGGAGAAGACAAGATCTGGAAGAGGTGCAATTTTATTATTGCAACAGCGGTTCACATAGCCCACGCTCTTTTCAAAGCACGAGCCCCGTGGAGTTTTATCGGACATCTGGAGCGGGGCTCTGGCAAGATGCTGAGGGACTCGGGCTCCTATTGATCTCCGCACTGGCAACAGGCGTTCCAGCCTTGCCGAGGCGAGCTCTCTCCGAACGGTAACGGATGGAATATTTTGCTCAAAAGTGTACAGAGAAGGATATTTTTCCTTTTACCCAAGAGGTATAAGGCATATTTCAGATATTTGGTCTTGAGACTCTGTGACTCCACAGAAAGTCAGAAATGAAACGGCTGACAAGAGCAGGCTATGGCAGCCAATCTAAGGCTATTGAGTTTTTCAAATGCACCTAAAATAGACTCTGCTATATTTCATCTAAAACTGTGTGTATTCAAACATATGGCTAAGGGGAGAGATATATGCAAAGGCTTATGCACATACAATGTTTAGCATCTACTTTCAAAATATATCTCACCAGAATTTCAGGAGGCCCCAAAATAGCAAATATTATTCACTTGATTATTAACATCTTCTCCTTTTATACCAGTCAGTTGAAAAGTATGCAATCACTGGGTATTTTTGGTGGCCTCTCAATCATGTCAAAGATCATAAGACAAGCAGATGGTGTACATCTGGGCTTACCCAGCAGTAAGGAAAATATCTCCAGCACAGGTAGAACGATAAAGACAGGACTAAACATACACCATCCCTTTTGGACCTGTGGAACGGGATTAGTCCCATGTTTCTATTTACCTGTCTGGAGCAAGATGACCCAGAGAGGTACAACAGCAAACAGCACTTCTGACGTGGAGCGAAAAGAAGCCTTGCAACATCTCCAGCCCAGCCCTCGGCCACGCCACCGGATTAGGCTGCCCCGGCTCATTTAACGCGGAGTCGAGAAGGAAGAAGGTAATGAAAGAGATCTGCAGGGGGGTGAGCCTCCCTGGGACTTCAGCGGAGATGTGCCGAGGGGCCAAGCCGCCCCGTAGCATCAATCCCCAGCAGAACACTGTCTATCTCTGCAGACCCGCATCGATTTGCACCGAGAACCCGCCCAAACCACTCGAACGTTATTTAGGTTTGCCTTGGCCACATGGTCAGAGTTCATATGAGCAACAAGTTTATGGCCAAAGTCTGCCCTGAAGTGCCATTTTGCCCACTTGCATAAGAGCGAAAAATCACCCTTGGCTTGGCCTGTCCTCGTGCTGCTGAAGCTCTGGGTGAGATTTTAGAAGCAGCCTCAAAAACCAAACGACGAAGATTTTTAGTAAGGGCCTCTTGCTATTCTGCTGTAAAGAGGGCTTATTTGGATATAAGAGATGAAATTAGCAGTATTTATTATTTATATCAGATGGAGCTATGTGTGCTGTAGCTCCTGACATCAAACTTTAACCTTTTTTCCATAAAACTGTCTTGAAAGAGACCAATCACCTTCCTGCTTGAGACACACAGAATCTGTTACTAAAAATCTGAAAAGGTAAAAAAGTGTTACTTCCCAGCATTAAAACAGTGCTATCATTATACTGCGTGGAAGCCGCTACTGCACAATGCTAGGATGCAACTAATTTTGCGTATAGACGCAACTTAGACGCTCTGCAGCTTACAGAGCACTCGCTGCATTGTACCCAGGATCTAGATGCCATGCATAGTTCGTTTGTTCTTTCTTTTCTTCTTTTCTTTTCTCTCCACGCCCCCCCCCCCAAAATACCAAAATATCAGATAGCTGATGACAGGGAAGAAATGTTAACACTGTAGTTTGAAATTTTTTAACCCTTGCCTTTCATCATCTAACACTTCTTCAATCTCATGCCCCTTGCTTCACTGCTTCAAAACCTCCCGTACATACCAAGGCGATGACCACAACGTAAGCTTGTGCACTGACTGATTAGATTTAATTAGGTGGATACTTTGTTCGACTGATCTTTCAGCTATAGAAAGTATTGGGTTACTTAACCGTATCGGTGAAAACATCGCTTGCATGTTTGAATGCGATGGATGCGTGACACCGTTCCACATTAAAAGCACAATAGTTGGCTAAGTTTTAATGGCTGAAGTGGGATATATAAAGATCTATTTTAATTGAGTTTGTGTCCCTGGAAGATTGTCTCATTTTTCCCATTATACCAGTCAGTTTAGGGAAACGCCATGCCTCCATGTATGATCCTTGTCCTGCCTACGTTCTTAAATGATCACCACTACCGTAAGCTATTCTTTTTTTCCCTTTCTTAAAAAAAAAACCAAAACCTTGCTCCTTTCCAGTTTTCCAGAGTGTTCTCGCTATTCGCATCCCACCACCAGCCCTCGGCGCAGCACCGGGCACAGGGCGGGCTGATGGGTGCTGATGGGGCCGGTTCCAGTGGCAAAGCACCAGCCCATCGGTCGGGCACCGAGCGGCCCGATCGCGCCCTGGCACGGAGGGCAGTCGCTTTGGCTGCCTTAGCCAGCGGGGCTCCGGCGAAGCACGAGCAACGGACCACAACCGAGCGCGTCGGCACCGGCGCCTTTCCACAGTCCAAGCACAGTGACGAGCGCGAACCCCGCGCTCTCTGCAAACGCAAGGAGCTCTGCTCTTAACAAGAGGAGAGCGAACCCCACGTACAACCCGCTACTTTGAAAAAGTCTATCAGCTAGGTCAGCCTGGCAAAGAAATGCCTTGCACGGCTCTGCTGGCAAACTACTTGACTGTAATTGTACCTTATACAAATAAAAAATGCTTTTGCCAATAAAGTTCATACTAGGTCCCCCAAAGCAACGGGTTGTTTTGACAGAAATGCCTTTAACACTAAGCCTTTTGCCAGTACACAAATGCTGTACACAAAATGACAAATTTAGAAGTAATACATAATGTTATTACTTGAGCTAAAGTTTCTGCTGTAGCCGTGGGTTCAGATCAAATGCTAATTTGAAAGACTACGCTTATTTTACTCCTCCTTCATATTTATCTTTTTTATCTTTTATTACTTTTTAGTTTATTGTTTGTTCTTCACCCAGACCTTGCAACTCGCAACTGAGATGAAGTCTGGTTTAAAACTTTCACCATGTAAGATACTGCTTTTAAAAACCAGCTCCATCTAATTATTATAATCTCAGTCATACCCAGAGCTCAGCTCCCCCTGGTCAATAATTAGTGCGATTGTGACTTAATACAATTTTCTTTTTTTCCCTGAAGCAAATACAATCTTTTTAGATCAATTTGTAGATTGTTACCCTAGAGGAGGACAACAATGTAAACAAACGCTTTTTTTAATACCATATTAACTCATTTAATTTGCACACAGATAAAAGCGTGAAAATATTTCGTTTCGCCGGCGGAGGGACAGCCTTGTACCCAGGCGAGCTCTGCTGCAGCGGCAGATCAGGCCTGGGTCTGGACTAGCGAATAAAAAGAAACCCAGGCGAAACCTCTTTGCCGAAAATCAAATCCACATGCGGCGTTAGCTATTTACACGCTGAAAGGCCCCAATTCTTCACCGTAGCGCCGCTACTTTCTGCTTCAGTGGAACTAAGCTGCTTTAACCTGGCAGCCCCGAGGAAAGGGAATCCCTGCGTGGCATACGGCCACCGCCTCCTCCGCTGGCTGGGGGACAGTGGGCACGGAGAGAAGGTCCCAGGGTCCTGGCATGGCCAGGCTGCTAAACCAGCCCTTGGGAAACGCTGGCAGCCGGCAGAGCAGCCTTGTTACAAACTCATCCCCATCTTGCACAAACTTCCCTACGGCTGGGCCAGCCTGGCCACGCAGCTCCTCTGGGTCCCCAGCCATCACCGGTCCCACACTTGGCTATTTCACAAGTCAAGAGCTCCCCGGGATGGCAGCGCCTGCCAGATCACGTCAGATCTGGAGGAGGTTTCACGCCGCAGAGCCCGGCAGAGGACACGGTAGCTGAATGCTGAAACAAGTTCATTAGGAGGAAAGGGAAGGCGAAGGAAGAAACCAGGAGGAAGGGGGCGAAGCCGAGGGTGCCTGGCGTGGGCTCTAACACACGGAGCGAAACACAACTGTTAACCACAAAGCAATGCGTGTAAGCCACTTTTACCACCACACTCTGCTTGCTCCTCAGATGTGTTACACAACTGAAGTTCCTAAGCCCCGTTTCAGTCAGTTTACTGCCCTCTTACACCACCAGTGCTGTGGGGTAAAAGGGACAGAAACCAGGCAAAACTAACTTTGCCTAACTTGAAGGCTCCTTCAGACAACTGCAGAGGAGCCCAACAGCCGGCTGCAATCCCATCCCCTGCATCTGCCTGTGAACGAAGGCAGCGACTTAATGAAAATTCAATGTTACAAAAACATTTTATCTGTATGAAGAAGACGGGACATGATTGTACTTAAAACACAATGAGAAATGTGTTGACACGTTTTCCCATTGCCACTTCCCCTACTCTTCTAAGTACACATTTCTAATGACAGTTCTTAGTTTAATGATTTAGGGCAGTTGGGGGTGAATTGGCTTTTTATTAGTCAACGTATCTAAGAAAACACCATTGTGATGGATGAGGCAGCAAGGAGAGGACCTCCAAAAGCAGACAGGAGCTCTGAATATAAGGGACAGCTAAGTGAGACATATTAACAAGTCAGTGCCACAAAAATTCAACGTAATTGAAGAGGGATTCGTAAGAGAACCATCTGGGAACACCTGAAGAGCTCTTCTGCAGGCTGCAACAAGGGTTTGCAAAGGCATCTTTGCCTAGACACCTTGCACATGACAGTACCTTGACTCACAGCATAGGTGTGCTATAGGAGAATAAATTTGTTTACAACAGAATTGTGGGACTGCCTGCATACAGATAGTTTTCTATATCCTGTTTGAAAAGTACACTTGGTATTCAATGGCTTTTTTGGGAGACAATATTCATCAGTCAGCTGAAGCACATAATTTTGAATCATGAATATCTCTGCAGCCAGAAAACAATTTAAGATCTTGAAGGAGTCTCCCTGCTACAGCCATGTGCCCGTTCCTCTCCAAAACGTATGGGTCTGTAAGTCCTGGGACACCAGTTAACCCGGGAGAATCATTCCCACATGGCTGTTGGAGACACGGTTTTGCCACAGGGATTTTGCTAAAGGAATTTTCAGATCTCAGAAGGGGAGGATATGTGTCGTATGCACACCCACACACTCTTGCCAGTATAACCAGTATCAAACATGGATCGCTCACCTCGGAAATTAATATAACTCCTCGAGACCATTCTGCAGGAGACTGCTGTAACAATTTACTCCCCGTTTGCAGGGAAGGAAGCCGAGGCATGCTTGTTTGGGATCAGACTCTCAGCCCGAGTCGCTGTGAGAGGGGCTTCCCGAGCACCCGGAGCCCATCCACACACGTCCGTGCCATGTAACACAAGTCCAAGTACCGAGATCCTCCCCGAGCAACGTGCCCAGCATGATCTAAAGCCAACTCACTGGTGTCCCCGGCCACTACCTCTACCACAAGGCCACATTTCCGCTACAGATTACACTCAGACCATTAATCTTTGAAAGAGCAGAATTTGCCACTAATGCAATCGGAAACGACGGTAAGAAAGGCTCCCATTAATGAGAGCCAGCTTAATATAACAACCGACTTCTACATTTCTTATCTGAAAATACCTCCCCTGGAAGCTGTGGATACATTATGGGCTTAAGAAGAATTACTAATGCATTAATTCTTGTCAGATTTGTAGTGTCCTAACCCACAGCTGCTTCACCCACTGACCTGGGTAACATTAGTGAGAACTATATAATTTAGTAAATGAGGGCCCGACTGTGCACTGTGCACTTGGGTTGCTATTTGGTCCCGGCATGAGCAAGGGATACCTGGTCAGGCACTGAGATTATCAGTAAACCAATTTCTAGGATCTTTGGTCTGAAAAGTAAACACTTTTCTTTTTTACTATTTTGTGTTTATACTAACACAGACTTACGTGTCTACTTTTATGTAGCAAAAGCAGCCGTTCCTCTTTATCCTGCGTGAATCCGTGTGGGCTAAAGTTAAAATGGCACGTGTAGAGTGGAGTAAAAGTGCAGTCGGGGTTTGGGGATTAAATGCTGACTTTGAGAATACACCGAAAATCATCCTATGTTGTGGCAAAAAAAGATTAAGTGGATATTTGCAAACGCATCGGTTCTCAGGAAGCCAACTGGCTGGGGATGAAGGCAGCTCTCGTACGCGCTCCCGCAAGATCCTGGCGTTGCACACGCATGTGAGCGAATCGGCCCGGCTCAATCTGGGGGCCTTTGCACGCACACGCTGCAGCCCTGGTGCCGAGCACGGCCGCGCTGCCGCCCGTTCCCTAAAATAACCGGCCCGTGAATGGGAAGAGCACGAAAGCCCAACTCCTTCCCTGCCACAAGGCAGAAACGGAGTCTCTTCCATCACAGGAAAGGAGAGAACATCCTGACAAATGCCTGCGTTTTGGACGGGTGACAAAGCTGTCATGGGAAAGAGGCAGCAGCTCCCTTCGGAGACGGGAGGTGGGGAGCGGGATCAGGAAACTTCTGAGCTCTTCTGGCAGCCCAGGTCTGGCGCCGGGCCACCAATCCCCCACTCCTCGCGGCAGATCAGTGCTTAAACACAAGCAGATTGACACCGAATGCTCGGTGGCTGCTCCGTGGTTCCTATGAAACAAATGTGGTATCTGGAGACCTGAGCCCGTCGGAAAGGTTGCACAACCCATGTTCACCTCCATAATTAGCACAGCCCGGTACCTCGCGAGCTGTTTCTGCACAGACCGAGCCCCAGTTCAGCCTGGAAAGTCACCTCTCCCACCAGCTCCCAGAAGGTCCCTGCAGCAGCCTGGAGAACGCCTCGGGGGGCACGCTGCATCACCTACTTACTGCCGCCGGGCTGGCCCTTCAGCGGCCTCCTCAGCTCTCCTCACACACTTCATTCGCCTCTATGTAGAGATCGAGTGGGAAAGGGGCTGCCTGTGTATGCGGAGAGTGGGGAGGAAATTAAACTGGAAGAGGGACAAAGATCTTTTAAAGCACCGTGTTGCATGCCCCGTTCTTGCATTCTGTAAATCGTGACTGCCATAAGTTAAACCTGACATGGTCCTTCACGTGCACCTCCCCGCTCCAGGAGCCAAAGCCATACCTCGTGGGGAGACAATCAACTTCCAGCATTCCCAGGTAATTTGTACATTTGAGTTTCGCTCTCCATAAAAATTGTCAGGATTTCATCTTACTTACTTAATTATCCTCTACTTGGAGCTCCATCAGGTGCCTGGCCACATGCCTGCTTTTAGGAGTCTCAATACCAGACGTAACCACGGGAGAGAGGAAAGTATCCCCAGAGAGAAAATGACAGCACCCAAATTCGTTGCCTGTATGGAGTTACGTGCTGCTTATGGCTTGCAGAAGTAGCAATACGTATGCCTGGACAGTAATTTTACTCTGGTTTATTGATTAAAAAACAGACCATCTCTCTTAATTCCTCGAGTTTCGAGTATGTGCTTTAATGGCGCAGTTTGATTTATGACGTTAATGGCATTCCTGTGCAAACAGTGGATTTCCAGTTTCTACATCTGCATATGAAAATGTTCTAAGAAGAAATATTTTCATAAATGTTAATATTAGCGAAGTCACCATTACCAGTAAGTAATGAACTTCATATGCATGATTTCGTGGGTATTTTGTTCCTTCAGCGTACTCTCACTGTCACTGGCCTGATGCACCACTGTCTCACTCCACTCTTTGCCCGTGCAAACTCCCAAGTTTTGATGGTGTAAAACTGGAGTAACACAGTGAAGAATCAGGCCCTAACACAAAGAGTACACTGTATACATTTTTATTGTATAATTTATTGTTTTTTCCACTGAGCTGGCTATATTGTTTTATCCATTTGCGTGACAGGATGTCTAGGAAACAGCTGAAAGAATTATTTGCAGTGAATTTAAAACACACTGGATTAGAAAGACGCAGACACAAAAATCTTTGTTAAGCAAATAACAGGGTGCTACCCTTGTGTCAGATTGGGAAACTTAACTCCTTCATATCATAAACTGCACGTATGATAGGTACAACAGCTCTGCCTCCTTCGTAGTGTGTGCTGTCTAGCTTTACCTACACAACAGCGAGGCACGCGGTCAAAGCCAGTTCCCCGAGCTTTCCCAGGACACCAGTGGACAGGGAGCAGACAAACAGCCTTCCTATCCCGAACGCGGCTCCAAGCATGGGCTGGAGCTGTCTTCTCCAGCTGCATCCGTCTCCCTCCACCGACGAAAAACACAGGCACGTGACTTGTTGTGACAAAACACCTAACTCTGAGAAAACCAAAGGAGGATTTCCCTTTCAAACCTGGAGGATAAAACTCATTAAATTCAAGAAAACAATCTGGTAAGAATGACACCACAAATGTCATCATTCAGAAAACAAGAAAAGATGAGCCCAAAGCCTGCAAAAAGGCAGGAATTTCAGAGGTGGGCTCCCAAAGCCTGATGTCAGGACAGCAAGTGTAACAGGCCGGTGCAAGCAGGGGGTATAAATAATGTGATTTTTCACCTATCACTGTGGACGCGCAACAAACAAGTCCTTGAGGATTAGCTTGAAGGTGGAGTGGCCTTTCCTTCAGGTTTACACCACTTTGTGAGTTTAAGCAGGACAATGGCTATTATTTATATATCGTTTCTGGAGGTTTGTCGTAAGGAAGTGAGCCCTCAAACCAGTGTCAGGCTGTCTTACCGCGTACAGCCGAGCCTGAAAGCCACAGCCACACAACATTTACTGCTCCTGAGAGCCTCTCTCTGCAGCCAGCAATAACCCACCAGGACTTCCGTGTACTCAAGTGTCCTGCTTTTGGACACAAGGAACAAGATCCAGCCTGAGCTCACTGCGATTGCACAGCACCCAAACTCAGCACCCCAAAGGGACCCACCCCAGCAGCACGCTATTCAGTAGCTTGCGAATATATGCATATATTGGAAATGCAGACAAGCCGTAAGCCAAGGGTTACAGTGTACTTGTCTCTAAGAAGGCTCCTCCACAGTTAATGCTTAATCAAATTTGTTTTAACTGCTGCAAGTTATTGGCCGGCAATTTTATTTACCATCGACGTCCATTTTGATCTTTTTAAAAATGAGATCTGTATTTGCGTCACTGAAAAAACATCCAACAATATTGCTTAAGACTTCAATAATCCTAGACTGGTTTCCTTTTAACCCAGAAAAGGAAGTTTTTGAAACAGTAACACCAGCATTTACAAAATCCAGGGTTTGACATCCACTGACTAATTAATCCTCACACATTATTGCCATTTCATGGAAGAGGAAACTGAAACACAGGCAAGTCCCCAAACCCCCGAGCAGGTCAAAGGCAAAACTGGGACTGGACTTCATAAAAGCTGTTTTCTCTGCTGGACGTAAACTCCATGTCTAACTTTACGGAAGACATTTACATTTGGTATTCATATCAAATTAGAGCAGACTTTATAAAGTGTAAGAAAAGTCATCCTAACAGCTACTTAATTTCCTCCATCACTATTCATAGCAGCCCTGCAAAAAGTGTACAGTGTATTACACAACAGCATAGGCTTAATGGCAAGAGTTTGAACAGGCTGGACAGTCAATATACATTGAAAATAAAACATATGCCAGACTCTGAACTATGGAAATCACAGGAGCCAACGGAGCTGTGTTGTATTATGCTAGCCAGGAATCTAACTCAATAGCTGGTACAAATATATGCTAAATAAAAAACGGCAATGAGCTCTGCTGCATAAATAGCATCTCTCTACACTGGCATACTACCCACCCGCAAGCGGTTGCTGAAAGAGAACTGAAAGCACGCTTTTGGCATTGTCTTGAAAAAATGAGACTGCCCAGAAAAATGAGATCCAAATACATCCCTTTCCTTGTGCAGACAGTCGTGCACAATGCATTAGAGAAGTTCTGTCTGTTTGGGGTTTTTTTTTTCTTTTGGGTACCTCGTGAATTCTGCTGATAGGTGTGACAGCACCGCAACAAAGACTGAGGGCTGTATGTTATAGCTCTACAACTTGTGATGTGAAAATGAAAATACCATTGGGGGTACCTGTCTAGAAATGCAGTCAAACTGGCAACAGGAGGTAGGGGACTGAGTTCATTCCCTACAAGTTCTCATCCAAAATCCTACGTCCAGCCCAAGTACTGCCTTTGGGCTCCTCTTTGGACAGGGATAGCACTTTTGTTTCTGTAATGGGAAGACACAAGCTTGGAAGCGAGTGCTTCATGCGGTCCCAGACCTTAGAGCAGGTCAGCACTTCACCACCCTTGGCTTTCAAAACATCTTTTTCTTTTTCTCTCCATAGGAAATTAGAAGGTTCATTCTTATAAGTTTCATAATATACCTTTTAAATAATTTGCAGTGATTCGGGAGGTTGCTCACACAAGCCATGCCTATGTTTAGAAGGTGAACACCCCAGATTCCCTTTGGGGACAGGAGCAACACAGTTTTTAAAACAACTCTTTTAAAACAACCCAGGTCATAAAGTCTGTAAACAAGTTCAAATATGGACAACTGATGTCTACCACCAATTTCTCCCAGTTTCTAAAAGCTCTGGACCAGACACTTTAATAGTACATTTGCATGCCTTACCAGAAGAGAGCTCAAAAAGTGGTTGTAAGATCCCCCACACTAGAAAGAGGTGGGAAAAAATATACATATAGAAAAGAAAATATTTAATAATCAGAACTATTTCAGCTTCTTTCCCCTCCTCTGTTGTCCCTCTTCTTCTCAGAAAGAGGAGTTGTTCCACAACCATCAGAGCAAACAAAGCCTCGTTTCCTGAGGATTTGCATCGCATGTCTTCATTCCTCCAGGACAACATCCTGCACTTCTCCCCCAAACCCTTTATGATTCATCTTCCCCTTCCCTGCGATTCCTCCCTTCCCGACCTCTGGCCCTCACATCTGGAGAAGCGAGAGGCAGCTTGCGTGTGGCTGCTTCCAAGCTCCGTGCCTGCTGATGGACACGCCGGACAGACAAAGGTGAGGCTCACTCTGCCGACGTTCCTCCCGGGAGGATATGGATGGGGGTGTCTCTTCCCTGCTCAGCCACCATTTTCAATGAAAAAAAGTAGAAACCTGGTGTCTTTGAGAGCTTTTATCTGTCTGTCACACTGGAATGAAATTAGCCAAAGGGATAAATGTTATGTGAGCACTACCTACAGACAGAGGGGAAGCTGTTGCAGAAACCAAGCTAAAACGTGAAAGAACTGAGAGGCACAGCTGGGGAAACCACTTCCACTTCACAAATTATCCCAGTCCCCAAACGACTGACCGAAGTGAGTCCCCGGGTCTGAATTTAGCAGCCTGCAGCATGCTCTGTCCCTGCAGCCCCGTCTCTTCAAACAAAGGGAAGAGCAAACAAGCTTTTCTATGCACATCCCTTGAAGGACATTTCCCTGCCCCAGGAGAAGCAGGGATTCACGTTCATGGCTTAGGGAAAGGGCTACACCTTAGAGCTTAGAAATCAAAGCAAATGGAGCTGCGTTCACCCCAGGTACAGAACAGCATGGGCTAGTCTTCAACACATCGGCAACTTCAGAATGTCTTTCAGTGGCAACCTGACAAGGTTGTATTTCAACAGGAATATGTTATCTCTCTTTCCAAGGCTGGGCAGGACACTTCCTAACAGACAACTCAACAGGCCCTAACAAGTGATTAAATAAGTTAGGTTTGGGGGGTAATTTTTTCTTTTCCTTTTCTGTTCCAACATTTAAAGCCCGCACTCCAGAGTCAGTTGAAGCAAAGACCTTGCTCCAGCAGTGCTGATAAGGACAACACGCCCTCACAGGTGGAGCTCACAGGCAACGAGCTGGATGGAATGGCAGATATCACTGCAGAAGTAATGGTTTCGCCTGCACTGATGCCAACAGCGCATGTCTGCTGGAGGAACAGGATCAGCGTGGAAGGAGCCTTTGCCACGCAGTGGGCCGAGGATGGTTTATGAGGATGGCAGAATGGATGTGGTTAAAATTTTAATCAGGATGACATGTGTTGTTGACATATGGCAACGCACCACCATCTGGATTCAGAAACAGACCTGGGTTTTCAAGCTGTTGCTGGCCAAAGCCAAGAACATTGCTGAGGTGCTAGGTCAGACTGGCTGGGAAGGGTTCTGCCAGCAATCCCTCTTGACACAGTATTGCTTTCATTAAAGCAGCCTGCCTGCCTACCCATCTGAGGTGAAAGAAGGATAAAGTCCAAGCAAGGTGGAAGAAATGGTGAGAGAAAAGGTCAAAAGGAGTTGAGCTAATGCACCCACTTTCTGCCCTGCTTCAGCCTCTGCAGCATACTCAGGTTACTCAACTGCAGCCACTCATTTTGTGGTCTTGTAGGGTAAGCAATGTCTTCGGCTCTTGGCAGGAGCACTGCAGTTCAGTGCGAGGAGTTTCTGCCTGCCTCCTGAGCAGCAGGCATCCAGCACAAGAACAAAGCACCTGAGGTTCAACTCGCTTAACCATTTCATTTCCACTGCAAGCCAAGCATGTGCTCAGCTACCTTCAGCCAACGGGGGAAGAAAAGGAGAGAGGGAGGAAAACGTAAGCCATGTTTCTGTAGACTGATCTAACAAAGTAACAAAAGCAAACGAAAAAGAAAATTCCAAGACAACTCTTAAAGGCTTAAAATGTCAAAGCAGCTAACATTTTATCCTAGCAGAATTCCTCTGGGATTAGCTTGGCTTTCCAGGCATAATGAAGTGTTTTACAGTTCCTTTATTTTACCCATCCCATTTCTCTTTTCTATTTGCATAACACTCTCATCAATTAGTGCGTCTCTGTTTGCTCTCAAACAAATCCGCGCTCATGGCTAAAACTACAGAGCAAGAGAGACACCCAAGAAACTCCTGCAGGTTGTGAGCCCTTGCCTCGCTCGCGCCGCTCGTTTGGAAGGGTTCGACTCTCGGCTTCACTGACCTGAATGCAAGTTGCAGAGAGAAAGGAGCGGGGCTCAGCATCTCTGAAATTTGGCTCCAAATCATTATGTTGCCATGAAACGCGCCTTAGCCTAACAAAAGCCATGGATTTGGATATACCGGGAAGCGTTGCGCTGCGTAATGTCTTACTCTGCGGACAGACCAAGGAAGCAACTCGTGAGCCAGCTTGAGATCAACATCAGAAATGCCTCTTTCCTTCAGCGAAGCCAGGCTTTCATCCTCTGTCTTCAAAGGGATTACCTATAAAATTCTCAACTACAAGGCTTGTGTAATTTCAGTCTAACTCCAGAGAAATAGTAAAAACGAAATTATAGAGTTCTCATGTGTGTCTCAATAAGACACCGTTTCCCAAATTCTGCTCCCCAAGAAGAAACTGAGATAGCAGCATTACCACCACCTTTCTTTTCTTTTGCTTAATGTTTTAAAATTCCAAACTTCAGAGCACTAGAGGATGAATTTATGATATGGGAGGCATCTAAGTGCAAGCTGTAAGAACAGCAATGCAATTAACAGCTAACATATGTGCATGTTCCTCCTTTTGCAATGCAAGAATACGGCTATATTTTAAAGTTTTGTTAAGCAGTATTATAGAGGACAGATCCCACATAGCACTTTCTATTAGAAATTTAAATACGAATGGGAATTACATCACATTTTATTCTACTTCGAGTTCATTTTTGGAAAGCCACAAACAAGTTTGAGATTAACATCAGTCATCCCAGACTTCAGACAACACTGCTGCAAGCTGGGAAGTATAGATATTAAAATTTATGTTCACCAGTTGCAGAACTATTAGCTAGTTTGGAATGCACATACATATTTTGTGCATATCCACCCTAAAAAGCCATAACGTTACATTCTGCATGTCAATATAAAATTTGCAACGACTCCCTTTTAGATATTAATTTCAGTGAAATAGTTAGCCCTAGTGCCTGGAGAAGGCAATATTAAAAGAAGTATTTTATTTCCCAATCTATATAAAGAAGAGAACTATTCCCTTGAAAAATGTCCCCTTGATATGTTTCGTAAATAGGTTAATACAATTTGAAATTAAACTTGATTCCGCGGCATGATATTGTAATGTCAGAAATGCATTCCAGAGGAAAAGCTGGCATTAATCATCGATTTCAGAATATAGTTACTATTTCACCATAAAGCAGTAATGCCCACAAGAACGTTACATGGTCCACACGAACAGGAAGATGCTCGCCACCCCGAAGAGTTGTTGTCAATGGCTTAACTAGGCCCTGCAAGCACCCTTAACTGCATGTTGTGAGAGCGGCGCCATTGACTTCCATCACAGCGCTGGATGCGAGCCGTCTAAGACTCATGAATTCTCTGGCCACACACACTCACGAGTATGAAAACAAACAAAGCATTTTCAAAGGCTGACACAAAAATTTAGACAGGTTAAAAGAGGGCTAGTTTTTTAAAAAACCTCTACATCCTGAGCTTGCACTCTCTCGGGTCTTGTTTAAAGCTGCGCAGAGAGAACAATGCCTCTCGGAAAATTTAGAAAGTGATTATGATTCTCTTTTGGCTTTTACTCTTAACGATCAAAGGTTTACCCCAAAGTTGTGTCTTTCTTCTGTTATTTTACAAATATAAAAACCTCAAGGAAAAGAGAACTGGATGCATTATTTACTTATCCACCAGCCCTAAAATATCACTTACCAGGGCATTAGCCACCTCACCTTTCTCCTCAGACATCCACACCCCCACTTATCCACTTTCCTCCATTTTAACCTTGTGTCAATGTTTTCTGTCTTCTTTTTCCTTTCTCTCATTCTCTCTGCTTCCCTCTCATTCTTACTACAGTTATTACTTAACCTTCAGGTATCCACTTAAGCAACCCACCAAATAGCAATAATGATCACACAGAGTCAATAGTGTGGTACGTAATCACCTTGCCTACTGTGTTAATGTCAGTTATCTTTTGCTAATGTACATGACATGCTTTATCTTTGCAGAGTGGCAAAAGCGAATTACTGTTTGTTTGGGATCAGCTATTGTTACTGCACCTGGGTTTTTTTTCAGTTATTGAAGTGTTTTTTTTTTAAAGTAAAAAAGAACACATGAGCACGTTAAAAAAAGGAGAGAGAAGTAATACAAGGTTCTCCTATCACATCCATGCAAACTCGTCCCTGAAGATGACGGAGTTACACTGGTCCAATGATACTCCTGTGCCATCCACACTGTATAACACCTTTAACTGTGCCACATTATTGCCTGGATGCTACCCAGAATCAGGGCACACCACCTACATGTGTTTCCCTGTAAGTTACTTTTTCTCACCCCTTATTTACTGCTTTTTTGTTGTTTCGGGCTTTTGGTTGTTTGGGTTCTTTGGATAGCTTTCTAAAGTATTGAAAGCCAGGTCTTTCCTGAGGAAGAGCACACCACGCAGAGGGATGTACTGCAAAGCTGGACACCGGACAGAGAGGATACATTGCAAAGCTGGATGTTCCCTGAACCCTATGTGCCAAAATGGTAACCCAAGGCAAGTTAGATCTCTGAGTGTAAAGCTCATGTAATTTGTATTAACTTCTAATGCTCTCCTGGCTGCAAAGCCACAGCTCCAGAGCAGGCACGCAGAGTCCCGGGTATCTCCCTGCCTGCTGGGGAAAGAGTTTGCTCTGAAAAGGCAACTGTAGGGCAGCAGCGGACCCTCTGCAGTGCTGCAGTTATCTGTGGAGGTGGAGTGGTTCAGTCATTTACACAGTAACTGTAATCTGCCTAAACAGGTTCTCAGAAATGTCCTCTTAGCACTTCAGTTCACTTCTATAATACCACAGGTATATCCAGCCAGCTCCACGGAGAGAACAATCCAAATACACTGAGGGAAGAATAACTTATTTTACAATTCTGAATCCTGTAATAATATTTGCTCTGCAGGTCTCCTATTCCCTCTACCAGAATCAGAGAGGGAAAGAGAAAGAGAAAGGGAGCAAGTGTGTGGATACATGTACGCAGAGAAACACACGCATTTAACACGATGTCAAACCCTTATCTGGCCTTAAAAAACTGGCAGAAGGGTTGACTTCTTTATAGTGTTAGACCATTAAAGCTACAAAGCCTCAATTAAAAAGCCGCCAGATTTTTTTAACTTTGTTCCAGAAGGATATAAAATCAGTTATGAGGAAAAAAAAATCTGCTTTTTACATGGAAAGTCCAAACCATAATTACTGCCACACTTAACGTTACTGCACACCAGGATGACTCTAACTCCCATATCATTATTTTTTATTTACTATTTATTTTGCATTTTCTATTCTGTACTTGATAAGGCATAAAAAATCCAAATTAAATAATATAACATATCATTAATACAGTTTATTTTCCCCAAGGCCACAAACACACCAAACCAGTTTGCTTACCCTTGGTTTATTCTCGCTTGTAAGCAACTCCGAGCAGGGGCAATGGGAAGGAGTGGTGCACAGCACCACAGGGATTCAACCCAAAGCAGCACCCTCTGCGGCTACCTGCATCCCTCCCATGAAAAATCTGGCAACTATATTCCTCAAAAAAAAATTATGGTACGGTTTTTTAATAAAGCAACAAGAACACACAGGCCCTGTTTTTCTCTTTGGCAGGTCAAATTTGAGATACAGCACGAGAACCGTGCATGCTCTTATTGTATTTGCCCTCTTTAGACAGATTTCAAGATGCAATCCCAGCAAGGTCTCTGGTTTAGGTCTTGGTGTTTATCTATGGCAGCAGTATCTGCCTTCTTAGGAATATACCGGGTTGATAAGAGGGATAAATCCAACGGGAGCACTAAGAGGATATTAATCGGCCTATGCTGCAATGGATTTTGATCCGTTTGGGGGGAAACCAAGCTGCCTCTATGAGATGTAGAGGGTAGGGAAAAAATGAGGGTAGAAAAGGCTTATGCTCATTAGTTTGTGGTCTAGGAAGAGGCAGTTCTGGAGCTGAAGAAGGTTGTTTCCCATTCTTTGCAAGCACGTCCACCACCGCTCGGTGGGGAATGGGAGCTGAGCCCTGGCCCGCACGACCCCCCGGGAGCTTGCCCTGCCCTCCTGCCCTGCACGGTCCCTCCGGCAACGCTCTCCCCGCCTGGGCTCCCCGCTGGCCGGAGGAACCAGGAGATGTTAAGGCATTGCTTTGAAACCAGAAAGTTCTCAATACCTGAGGGCACATGGTGTTTCTCCAACACGATGGCCATACTTGTCCTGGCCGGCTTCCAACTCTTGTAATTACATGCTGCTGACCCAATGACCCCTTGCAGTTTCCATACGCTGTGTTAGTTTTCACTTCCTATTGTGTTGCTTTGCACTTTCCATGAGTTGCCATGTGTAGCCCCAGAGACACCTGCATTTTGCAGATGAAGCTATGGAACGCCGCTTACCATCTCAGGGAAGCTTAATTAATTTATTAACGTAAAGTTAGTTTGGTGCTAGGAGGTGCTACTACAGTGCAAGATCAGTAATGACAAACCCAGGTAATGTTGGTTAGTTTAAGAGGAAACCCAGTGTTTCACGTAGGTTCTCCTTCTTTCAGAGACAAACCATGAAAAAAAAACAAGTTTTTGTTCCAGAGAGACTTTTTTTTTGGCACCGATTCCAACCCCTCTGATAGCCCCAGTTCAGCAGCGTGCATCTCTGGGTGCCGCCTTTAATGTGAGATCGTTTGTTTTCCAAGGGAAAAGGAGTTAAATGAGAAAGCGGGACATGTGAGGCAGGTTGGGGATCTGCTGCAGGGAAGACAGGGTTAAACCAGCCCTGAGCACTATGGAGCATGTTTGAAGGAAGTCTCACAAAAGTAATTTTAACTCTCTCCGTCTCGCTCTCTTGCTCCCTCCCTCGCTCTCTCCTCCCCGTCTTCTTCCCCCATCGCCTTCCCGGTTGCACATTATTCCTCATTCTTTACATTGTGGTTATATTTATTCCTTGTTCCATTGAAGCTGTATATTAAAAGTGCCAGTTCCGAGCTTCTGCCGTACAACGGGAAAGAAAGGAAGAAAAAAAAAAGAAAGGAAAAAAAGTGCTGGTATTCAGTTCCTGTGAGCTCTTGCTCACTTTGAGCACTGTTCCTATTACACAATAATGTGTTATTTTGTTGAATTTTGGCATCCATCTAGCTTGTCTGGTCAGGAGCCAAAAAATTAGAGTGTGTCAGTCCACCAGTTCCTCTGCAGAGAAGCGCTCCCCTCGCCCAGCGCGTGCTCCGCGCTCCTGGCCCCAGGCCAGCAAGGGAAATCCATTTTACATAAAGAACGCACAGAGCTCAAGTGCTCAGAGACTTTTTACCTACTAAAATAACTTTATGGACAAATGCCAGTCTGCGAGACACATGCGGCAGAGAACATTTGGCACCAAAAACAAGGTAAAGCGCTCCGCAGAGGTACCAAAGTTTTTCAGAAACGAGGAAATGGCTGTCAGTGCCGTCGTGGCATGTCACGTGACTTGGCACCGCCCGCCCCATTGGCCGGCCCCGCAGCCGAAGCAGCCGCCATGTAAGGAGCGGAGAGCTTCGCCCCTCGCTGCATTCTTAAAATGGCGGACCTGCCGCGCGCCCGGCGAGGCGAGCCCAGCCCCAGCCCCAGCCCCAGCCGCAGGGCTTTTTTTTCTCCCTCCCCGTTTTTTTTCTTTTTTCCCCCTCCTTCCCCCTCTGCTGAAGTTTTTATAAACCTTTACAGATTTGAGTAGAAACAGATTTCTCACAACTTGCTCTGCGTCTCAATTTCACAGCTCAGCATACACTCAGGCACTGTCAAAAGCTTGACAGCGTTCCAGGGAAAATATTAACTGTAAACTTTCCAAGAGGAATTGAAGGCACACACGGCTCCTGTCAGGATGTCCCCTCCGCCAAGCGTGGAGAAGGCAATGTTTTCACAGGTTTCCAAAGCTCGCGCCGCCACAAAAGCCGCCACGACCCCCAAGATGGTCCCGCTTCGCCGCGTTGCAGGCGCAATTAAGAGGGATGCCTCCTCTCCGGCGACGAAGCACGCCGTGCGCCTCGCACTCGCAGGCCGGACCCGTTGAACACTGCATGCTCTGATGTATAAATATTTGCCTCTGGCTAAAGTTCAAGCAGCCCTCTGTGGCTGCCAGACACAACAGAAAACCAACATCCAAGGGAAAATGTTTACTGCAGCACTGGCCAAAGCAGCGACTGCCAGCCAGCAAGCCGCTCGCCTCGCCTCGGCCCAGCCCGCCGGCCCTTATCACAAAGCACCTGGCTGGCCGCCTCCCCACGCCTGCCACCCTTCCCAGAAATGGTTAATGCATTTAACGCGCCTTTCGCCCTCGCCCGCACTGAGGGCCTGGCATGTGGGGTCTGTGGTGGCAGAGGGCGAACATGTCTCTCCCAAGGCATTAACCCTTCGTTCAGTGAATGTCACTAATGTTCAGGTGCTTTCTGCCCGGCCCCGTTTCCGAAGTTGAGCTTCCCAAGTTCCCGTTATCTTGGACTCGAACGCGCGTGCAAGCACACAAAAACTTGCAGAGTGCTGCTCCTCTGCGGAGCCAACTGCCTGCGTGCGCTAGCAAGAACCGACAGAAAAGAAGTCGCGTACGGGATGTCTTCAGCAGCAAAAATTAATATATTTTGAAATATACAGCGCCGGCTGGCGATGCAACACTGTTGAAGGGATACAAAAATAAATTTTCTCACCCCTCTCCCACCCTCCAAACCAAACATTACTTGGAGTCTTCACCAAATAAGGGTAGGTAAATACAAGTAATTCAACTCATGAATCAGCAGCTTCAAATATTCATAAAATCACTACAGAGAGGTAAGGAAAGGAGGAAAAAAAAATCTAGGGGAACCCTACAGGAGGCCTGGCTGTGATCAGGGCTGTTATCATTGCGGTCACCCTTGAAATGGCTTCCCAATACACCAGTAACTGTAGTGTTAAAATGCAGTAAATGAACACACCAAGACCCTGCACATATGACTCGTGCTTGCCATAAATGAAACGGACTTTGCTATGAACAACCAGGAAAAACTGTATTTTGGGAAAACGTCTTGAAGACAGGAAGAAAGAATGTGGAGTTACTAAGGAAGGAAGAAAAGAAGAAATGAAAAAAGAGGGAGCAAGACTTAATATTATAATTTAACTAAAATGTGAAGAAAGTTATACAAATAATTATTCTGGTGTTGCCTTTAGTATAGGCATTTAATCCACTAAAATATTTTACTTTTGTCACAGAGTATATCTACTAAAGTAGATGTTATGTAGCTCTCCACTAAAGTAGCAAGTTACATAGTTTGCTATAGCTCTCATCCGGAAAAAAAAATCTTTACTCCTTATTCCTCTCTTAGTCTAGGTTTAAAAAGTTGCAAATTCACTGTAAACCCGCACAAATAATCTATCAACCAATCCCATTTTCTACTCCCTTTTCTTATGAAATATGAGGGAGTTAATAAAGGAAATTTGATGAAAATTTGAAATCTAATGAGAAATAGAGAAGATTTCTTAAGCCATTTTCTTATTTAGTGTGAGTCTGAACAACTCTGCTCGCCCTGCCCAACCGGAGGGCAGCCCGCAAGCGGTGGGTGATGTCAGTGCCGTCGATCTCCTTTAGACCTAAGAAGCCCGGCACTAATAGTATCAGGATGGGCTTCCAGGAGGCCCAAGCGAATCATGTGAAAGAGGATCACAGAGGAATGTTCTGTTCCCACTGCGAACAAGACAGAATTAACTCTGAGATGCTTCCTTCTGCTGCCCTGTTTGTCCGAAAGGTCAAGACGATTAGCTCTCGTATACTCGGAACCGACCGTCAAAACAAAACGTGTGCTAAACCTTCATCTGTTTTAGACAGACAAGAAGACGCACTTAGGAAGGATCGCTTAAGATGCGTTCAAGGTGTAGCGAGTTAGGAATTTTCATTCTGTTTGTTAGCTGCTGTGCAACAACAGCTGCCTGTTAACTTTTTGTTATTTCAAGAAGATTCAAGGAGGTTGTTTCGAAGCACAATTACCTTTTTCTGGTAAATACAAAGAAATAAATAAATAATGTAGGCAGAAGAAAGGAAGCCTGATGTTTAAGTCATCACGCATTTTTTAAAAAAAACACACTACACTGGCAAGCTTAATTCATTACAACAATTATTCTATCAGGTGGATTTCTATGGAAATATATATGCTTACCACAGTGAGGATTCCTTTACCAGTCATATCTTTGAAGTCCAAAGATTAAAAAGCGGATACAAGGAAAGCACTGAAATTGTCCAAGTGCTTTGATATGGTGTTTGTCTACATTATGCAGAAGAAAAGGTACTTACCAGGTCTTAATTGACTATATGTTTAAGAATGATCATAGCAACATATTCAGCATATTACCAACGGGTAGGAAATGTTACACCCAATAAATGTTGTGTGACACGTACCTAATGGGTATTCTATCATGTTCAAAGAGTCTAAAACAAATATAGGAAAAATTTCATCCAATTGTATCTTTTTCATTGAGCATCAATGTAAATATAGACCGAAGCAATCAAAATGCTGGAAATATAAATATTCCTTTTAAAGCCACTGAATCCATCACTTTACTAGGAAAGGCTTAGCTATGTTATTTGCAATTCCCTCATTGCACAACAATGTACATTACTGTCTGTAAGCTCTAATTTGGCATGGCGCATCATTAATGACCTGAATGGTGGCTGTTTCACACATACATATTTAATTACAACAGCTGAACAAATTACATATTTATGCTTTATAAAGGGGATTGCCAGTCTAATTCATTTGCTATGCATGCAGGTACAGGGCTCCATCTGCAACAGCATCTGCACAACAAGAGCTAACAATTATCCATTGTAAGTGAGTGAGTGTATCTGGTGAAACCTGTAAGAGATGCAATCATATTAACCACTTCACTGCCTACAAACTAGTATTTTCTCAATGGACCACAATATTTTAAATAATTTATCAACAATAATACTACTTTGCATTTTCACAACATCCCTCATCCGAACATCTCTGAGCACTTTATATGCTATAAAAAATTAAGCCTTAAACACTCCTGTGAGGAAAGTAGTTCTTATCCCAACAGCATATATGGGGAAAGGAAGGCACCTAACCCTAAGGGGCTGGTTCCTCAAAAGGCACAATAGGCTTCAGCAGACCTATGCTGATTTACATTATTTTAACCTATGATCCCAAGTCAAAGGTGACTTGCCCTATGTGAAAGGTGAGACAAAAAATCAGCGGCAAAGAGAGAGAGTCAGATCTCCGTAAAATTAATACAGTAGTTCAAGCCTTAGAAGACTTGGCTTCCATGGGCTTTTGATCAAGCTTAAAATTATTATCCACAACCTACCGTCCTTAATTGAACAAAAACTCTTACTGAATTATCTAACAAGCCTTCCAAACATGAATAATTATTTCTAAAAATTCATGGAGAAACAACGAGAGATCAGAATACTGGAAAAATGTAAGTGTGATATAAATCCTCCAGAAAGAAGGGAAGAGCAATCCTGGCAGTAAAAGTCCAAACCAATGTTTAGAGAGTAAAAAATTAACAGAACAAAATCAAAGCACGTAAGTGAGACAACTGAGCTGCCTGAACCCATTAGTATTACTGTTTTAGCGTGGATATTTTTTTACAAACTAGATATATCTATGGTGTATATCAAGTAGAATTACAGTATTAATAGAACAATAGAAGTTGTATATTTAGATTCTGGCAAAGTACTTAGTACAAACTCTCATAAAATCCTGCATGCGCAGCATTATTTTTGACTTGGTTCTGAAGTTATTGTACAGATTGAAAACTTTCAGTAATGTATGAAAATTCTGAACAATTACTTCCTGAGCTGAACCTACTCATTTAGTGACCTACTCCGGGGAAAGGAGATAGTCAGAAAGAGAGCCCCATTTTATTTTAAATCTTTGTTTAAAAAAAAAAAAAAAAGGCAGGGAATGAAAATCATGCACAGCCACGAAACAGATGTTTGATGTACTTCCAGAAGTGGAACAGAGAAACAAAGAAAGGTGCTAGAAGTTTGGAAGCAGTCTGAGCACAAAATGAATTTAGTTTCAGAAAAATGGACAAACACAATAAGAAAACCAAATAATTACAGGGGCAAAAAAAATGAGGCAATATAATGTCAAAATAAGCATACCAATGACAGCAAAGAGATGATTATACAAGAGCTTGCAATGTTGTATGGCAGTAGCAAAAGTCAGTGAAACTTCTGGCAGTCCAACATTTTTGAGAAGTGAAAGATTTTTCATTACTTGGGACATTTAGAGGTAAAGTAGATAACCAGTGCTCTATAGGAAAGGCTATGTACCGGCAAGACAAGATCAAACAAGTCCTTCCCATCTCTAATTTCTTTGGCTTTTACAGGAATGTTAAATAGCTTGAGAATTTTCACACAATAAATATATAATAAATCTAAGGATCAGCCTAAGTATAGGATTATGGAAAGTTATTTCAACTTCAATACCTGAAAGAGGAAGCATTTAGGAGTAAATGAATCAACAGCGAAGTTTCCCATTACCATTTACAGGCTCTATTTAGAAATAAATAGGTCTAAATAGGCTACTTGGCATGGGCCAGCTGTAGGTCAACATTCTACATCAGACACTGTAATTTGCCATAAGTGCAGAGGTGCTCATTAATTACAGGGAAATTTGAAAGTATCCCTCAGGCCTGTGCTGTAGCTGCCAAACTGTTCAGTGAAGTGCAGGCACCCTCCAGGAAGTTCTGGTGCTGCTGCTGCTTGAGAGACATGATTGGGCTGCGCAGTACAAAAGATCAGCTGTCCCAGGATGGATATCTCAATTGGAAAAGCTATTTTATCGAATTAACAGCTATGGTGTTCTCTGAGTGCACCAAGTGCCACAGCTGCTTCCATGTCAGCATCCAACATCATCTGGATCTGCTGGCCCCACCGACTTCCCCGAAACACGCTTCTCTGGCTCTCCCTCAGGCGACAGAGCAGAAATATGGGACAGAGCACCATTAGAAAAAAAAAAAAAAATCTCCCTTTTTAGGGCAGTGAATGGTGGAATAGGAATTCCAGACGTCTCCTTCCCTCAGCAGGGCAGCTCCGACTTCCTCTTGGCCCAACCTGCCCGATATTTCTGGATCCTGGCAGCAGCGAGTGACGGAGGGAACTCCGCGCAGTGCCGAAATCCTGGGCCAGCCAGCATGTAAACTCTGCACATTGTCCCCGACGCATGCAGCTGTATCCTCCGTGATACGTGCATGAGCAGTGGAGTCGTTCAAAGGTTTAAACTGCTCAGAAAGGAACTAAAAAATATTCTTTTTTTAAAAAGGGGGGAGGTGCAACTGCTTAGTGGACACATGCCAGGCAACATCTCTGTAATTACATTTTGTTATGTTGCAATGCCTGCTTTTTCTACACCCTTAATTAGGCAAGAAAAATCAGGAGAAAGATCATCCCAATTTCTCCCCGGCTTCCTGGGTTAACACTACACAGGATCAACTACTGTACCTAAATGCCCTGTCACAGTACCTCAAGTGACCTTGTCAACTCTGAAAGCTGGTCAACAATCCTCTTAATGCTGGGGAGCACAAGCCACAGCTTTAACACCACTGCCAGGGAAAGATGCTAGCAAGAAAATAAGATTCATTTATTGTTTGTATTCCCCTGTTCCCTTTATAGACATAAAAGAGTCCAAAGCAACCCGTCATTAAAGCTACACTTGAAAACAAGGCGGGGGAAAAAAGACAGCCTCAAAATGAGGTTGCCTACTACTTGGATTAGACGGGAATGCGTGCAGGGCTGGCACAGAGACTCCGGGATAAGGCCAGCTCGACTGCACGGCAGCTGGGTGAGAATATGAGAGGGCAACAATCTTCAGTGCAGCAAGGTAGTTACGCCAAAGGATCAAACATCGTAGATACGGATTTTGGTAGCCTGATCTTTTAATTTTTTAAGTTTTTACTTCTCTGAAGTAATCTCAATCAAAAAAGTAGGTATATGTGTTAGGTTTCACTTATTTTTTAATGCTGTACACTCAAAAACAGAAGTTGATGACTCTCTTTTAAAAAAATCTGCCTTTACAAGATAATGTAACGAAAGTGCTTAGGCTGCTGCATCTATGGTTTCTAAAGATGCAGTTTTCTGCTCTGGAACCACTGAAAAAGTATTCTATTTATAGGAGTGAATCTATTTTTACAATATATTTTCTGGGACAGTTTGTTTTTGTTTTCTTTTCTTTTGTTTGTTTTGTTTCAGCCAGTTGGAGCATTTATATAAAAAAGATGGGGTCAGTTTGCAAGTTGGTATAAATCTGAATACTTCCAACTGAAAAGCAAAGTGATGTTTTTTTTCACCCGTTATGGGACTGAACCATCACCATGCTTAACTTGCTCCATTTGCATGTGCAATTTTTCCATGCCTCGTGCCATAATCACTCCTCTACGTAATGCTGCAATTTGCAACTGGAGAGATAATAACGATTTCATAAACAAGATTATAACTCCAGGTATTTAATAAAGCAACAGGAATGCAGGATTACAAAGGAACAACTAAGGTACTGCACTGAAACTCCTCCAGAGGAATTAAACAAAAAAAAAAAAAAACCCAATAATTGAAAACAGATTTTTGCAAATTTTCCAGCCTTGTTCTTTAGGCAACCATAACTCTTTAAACTGTCATTTGTAAAATTCCACTCCGATACTCCCCAGACTGTTGCAGCGGGTGCCTGTAACTTCAGTAGCTGCTCTTGTGACTGCGGTGCTACTGCGGCTGTGTTCCTGCACCACGCAAGCGTCACTGAAATAGTAATAAAACATATATATACGGGGGCCTAATTTAAAAGCTAAAAATTAGTCAGGTTTTGTTGAATTGCCTGGAAACGGGAAGCTAGCGAAGCATTTAGTATCTCGCTCTGTACATGTATAGCTGACAAATGTGTTAAGAGCATCAAGTTCAAACATCAGACGCTGATCCAGACTGGCTGAGGCCTGCTAGGTGCAATGAACTCTCCTCCAAAGAAGTTTACTGTGAAGAGGCCAAGTCGTTCTCTTAAAATAGCCTGTGTTAGCTGGATCCAAGAATTACAGTCCCCTTGGCCAAAGGTGTACAGTCGGGATGACTTCTGCTCCCTCTTGTCAGACCTTCTTGAGCCCAGAACAGTCATGTCTCTCTTAAATTAAGAGAAACTGCTTACAGATCTAGAAATTTAATGCCAAACAGGAACAGCGCTGAAAACAAGGCAATACGGGTCAGTCAATGGACTATACTGGGGAAGGCATGAACTTCTAGCATTTGCCAAGCCTAAGCAGTTGAGAAATGAATCAAAATGTTCCAGGACTCCAAATTATCCGGGAACTTCAAATTTCGTCTCCACGCTTCATCTCCTGCTCAGGATGGAGCAGGGTTGAAGCCCAGCCCCAGCCACTTGGTGCTCTACTGAAGAAGCAGTGAGAGCTTCCAGGGAATACTCTAAACGAGTCCAGCAACCAGCCCAGAAGGGTCAAGATGGGGGAAAAAATCTAAAATCTCTCCCATTTCCCATCTGGCAAGCACAACCCACCTTAGGTGACAGACATTACGATTACGAGTGGTATTTCCTAGCATAACGATTGATCTATTAAATTGATTTGCAGGTGATATTCCTATTGTGCAGCCTCTTGCTAAAAGCAGCAAAAAGAGCCTCTTGGTAACTGTTTTGCTTTGTTTTGAAAACAATACAGATGCATGGTATTTTTTTAGTCTGGATAGTTTATATTTTAAAAATCTTATTTCAAAACTAGATTTGCATTAACCTGCCCTTTTTTGACTCCTCCAGAACACACTTCCCATTAGCACACATATTTTGGGCTCTGCCACTTTCTGACTCTAGAATCAAGTTTGATGGTAAACTATTCTTTTTAATAAGTTCTAAATGTTCCTTCCTTTCTAAGAAGCACAAATTTGCTGCCAACAAACAGTTCCGATTCACAGGAATATTTACTGTGCTGATAATTGAACTCCAGTCATACGACCGAAAGAGGCTAACAAAAAAAAAAAAAAAAAGAAAAGGCAAAAAGCTCAACTGTAATTTCTAGACATCTATAAATTTCTTATTCTTTCTGCAGAGAGGAAGCTCCCTGGGGCTTTCTGGATAGCCTCAGTTTTATTTATCACCCACTCTCTTCCAATCTATGAATGCCATAATTCTTCCTCTTGCAAAGAGATGAACATGGCCTCAATCACATGCTCCTTGTACCAACCAGACATTGCTAAACAGCAGTTGTGGTAATGGAAAATATTGACGACCTAAGATGTTGGTATCAGTTTCACAGTTCCTGCTGGCTAAAGAGCTCAAATCTGAGGTCCGAACCAGTCTGTGGTTGATTCTAACCATCGCTGCCCTCTCACTGGGTGTTTGGGAGAGGGACACGAGCAAAGGCGTTCTCAAAATGATGTTCCTCAGGCAGGACTGCTGGCAGCAGAGGGCACGGGAGGGGAAGGTCACGGATCTGATCTCACATTGGTATGGGCAGATCCTGTGGATCTTAAACTGTCCATTGCACTGTAAAGCAAGTGAGCTTTATCACACTAATTTTTGCACGAAGAAAATATAAAATCTGCATTACTGCAGCTCGCGTATAATAATGAAAACCAACAGGTTCTGTCTAATCAAAGGTACCTGCGTTTCTGAACAAACAAGTGAACATTTGCCCTGTAGCTTATTTCTTGTAAGGCACAAAAATGTCTGCTTCCAGGCTCTTAAATGGCTTTTCCAGCTAAATGAGCTCAAATTGGAAAGAGGTCATAAATTGTCAAGAAGATCTCCAAGTAATTTTAAATATACTTTATTATTTTCACTTTACTTTGTCAATGATATTTTTATTACAAACTTAAAATACTTTTGCAGATTGATTTTATCCTTAGCAGTTTGGAAAATGCGGATTTTTTTTAGTGTCTTAAACAGACCTTAATTTTAATACCACTATTTTTGGTTCCATCACAACCAAATCTATGTTTATAATGCTTTCCTGTGTCCAAATAGCTTTCTGTGCTCCAGCACACATTGTTTAATATTTCTGCATTAAAAGAAGCTTCTCGTTTTGCTCAATCTAGGTGACTCTGCCAAGAAGTATTTCCAAGCATGAATAAGCCATGAAACATATATTCAAATTCAGATTAAAAATATGCACCTTTGAGCTTGAAATGAAGAATAAACACTTGGAATCGAACCTTGGCCCTATTAAGGTCAATGGGAAGAGTTTAAAAGTGAATTGTTTATGATTAAGGAGATGTGGGCTCTAGCATCAGCTTTGCACACACTGCAGATTCCAATTATCATTGCCCTTTCTTCACCAGTTAAATGGGAATAACACCACCCCGCATTGTGGAAGATCATTTTTGAAAAATTCAAAGTGCTGTGTGCACTTTAAATTTACAAGAGTCCCGTCAACAGTTCAGTAATTTCAGTAATTCCTTGGTATTACCCGGTACTACACCGGGCAGTACAACTGAGCCAAAGCTGCACAGCAGCTTGTGAACTTCAAGACTGCTAGTCTGAGAAAAAATTATCTTACTTTTCATATCGAGGAAGCCTGTGATTTTTTTAAGGTCCAAGCATACTAGTTTTGGTTTTTAAAACACTTCTGAGGAGTAAAAGTCTTGCATCTTCCTGAGTTACTGGTCAGATTAGGTCTCTTCACCATCATTTTGCGAACACCTTTGATGCACACGAGATCTGGACACTCATTTGCCTACTTCAGCTGTGCCAGTTCCCACTGGCTGAGCAACTTTTCCTCAAAGTTAACTTTTCCTTTTACTTGCTCTCGGGCTTTAGCGGGGTTGCGTTTTGGCTTTCTTCTTCCCGCCAAACAATATGATAAGTCAGACCTTGTTTTCCAAACAAATGGAGAACTTTATATTAACAAACAAGCCAAGTCCTGCTGCAAACGGTAAACATTGATAAGAGAGTACAAAGAAATATTCTCAACTACTGGCCACAACTAAACTTCTTTTGTCATGAATCGTTACAGCTGAGTGAACACACTGGGAAGTATTGTCGCGGCAGATACCACCAGACCTTCAGTTGTCAGCAGCCTGAGGTAAACTTGGATATTTAGGTCCCTTCAAATCTTCCTGAGAATTTTCTGGGGCATCCTAGCTTGGGGCAGTGGTTTCTATCTAAATGACAGTCTCAAAGAACTGCAGCTGTAGAACATTTCTCACAACTCCTTGTGTGCTTTTTAAAGCCCAGCCTGCAAGTTTTGCCATTGCCCAAAGCCAGCTCTGACCAGATCTTTACAGCTGCCTAGACTGGAATCCAGAAAAAAAAAAAAGCTCTGCTATTTTGCATGGGATTCTTTCAGTCTCTTCAGCAATATCCAGCTCTTTTTATTTTATGTATGTATGCATATGTGTGCATTTATTAGAGGTGAGCAGTATCAGATGGCTCTGCACAAAAACCAGAGAACAGGCAGTTACTTTTTAAGCTTCCCTGCATTAAGACACAATCAAAATGTCGATGATGTGGAAGAGCAGTGCCTAGGATGAGAAAGTTGGTTTGCCATGTAATCTCGAAACCACTCTGAGTCCCACTTAAGCCCAGTCTCCCTTGGTCTTTCCTTTGTGGTCTTTTCATACTGTCACTTAAATGCCAGTTTTGCTATGGTTATTTCGGGGATGTGGATGGATGCCTACATGTTCCAATCACCAGCTTCTCAAATGCAGTTAGGAGCCATGCATGAATCTAATTCCCCTGGGATCCTGCAAGGTTTCACAAGCTAAGAGTACGCCTTGTTTTGTGCCATTTCATTACTGTGCTAGAGAGCCATTAAAACTGAAATCATTGATACAATAAATTGAATCAAATCTAGTAAAATCCACAGTAGTATGTACTAAGGCACAGTACAGAAATATTAAAACAGCATCACTGTTGCAATATGTTGTTCATTGTGTAGATCAGTTATTGGCCAAATCAAATATGAATCAAAGTACAGCACAAAACACAGAGGTAGAAAAGCTTGATAAGATCACCGAGCCCACCTCTGTGTCCACAGAATGATCCCTACACAGACATTTTTAGTTCTTTCTCCCACTTTTAGATGACTCAAACTGAAGGGCATTTAATTTTACCCTTGGGGGGTACTCCAAATCTACTACATCTCTTTGATGGTATGGTTTTAGTTGTACTCCCAAGTCCCAACCTAAATTATCCTTCACTCTCCTTAGTGTTCACACCCTTCATACCATCAAAGATCTTTCACATCTTCTCCCTAAGGTGAGTGGTACATATTTAGTGCTCCAGACTGTGATAACATTATTCTCAATAAACAGCACATACATAAGGAACCCATTGACTTAGAGGAAGTCTATCTATGGACCAGGTTGTTAAAGAAATAAAGACAGGGCAATCTGGCCTTAATCTTCATCCATAAATCAATAATACCAGATACCCTCTGCAATTTCTCTTTGTTCTGACTTTCTGTGAGTATGGTCATTAGAGCTTCCAATAACTGCAAAGGCAATATTTTCTGGGTAGCGGAACAAGCCAAGTGAGAGAACTGATGAACCCCTTTAAGTCAATGAGATGCTGCCATAGAAGTGAAGCAGTTGACAGGACTTCAGTGGCTTCACTGCCATTTTTAGTATGTTTACACATGCTCCTACTTGTCCAAGGCTGTCTCCATGCCCCTGGAAGGTCACTGAGACAGCGGAGCTCCAGGCAGTGGGTGCAAGCTAGGGCAGGTAACCATGGAGGGAGAATTTTCACTATTGTTCATGGGATAAGACAGGGGAAAAAACGTTTCTGAACCCTAAATGAGGACTGTCGAGAAGGCAGCATTTAATGGTTTGTAAACACAAACTCAGAGCTATAAATGCATTGCTTATTCCCACTATAATCCCTTCTCAAACTGGTTCCCCTGATGAATATAAGGAGTATTGATTTTTAAACCCGTGTAGGTTCTTAGAGACAATGCAGACTGACTTAATTATAATCAATAAAATTTACAGACAGTGATGCAACCCAGCAGAAATATTCCTACCAAAAAGTATGGCATAAGAATACTCCAGTTTCCCTACTGCATTACTAGAATATGACCTTAATACATATTTTATTATGTATAGAAGCCTGTCCATGAATCCATCAGAAGATCACCTGCATCTCCACAGTTACAACTAATTTGGTACTGTCTACAGTTACCTTTACATGTCTTCAATGAGCAAAGGGAGAGGAAAGTTCCATCACTCTCTGTAAGAGCTACTGCAAGCGTCCCTCTCCTTTTGGATATTCCCCTAACTCTCAGTCTACTTACTCTCACCATCTTTATCTGAAACTATTTCTATTGCACTGATAAAACACTAAAGGGCACAGAGACTGAAGGCGCGATTTTTCTCACCCAGATGTGGCCGTCTAATGGTTGGGCACATCTCAAAGCGAGGTGCCTCTGCTCTTTCTGGAGTCAACAGTGAGTGCCAGGCGGTTGCAAAAGGATTTTGCTGGGCTGAAAAGCCCTCAGGGAGTGCCTCTCCCATTTCACCAAACAACAGAACCAGCCTAGACAACCACCTTAGACCAAGCACACAAGTTTTAGACAGATAAACTTAGATGAGGTAAACCTAAGCACAAAATATTTGCCTGGATCACAGAGCCTGTGGCAAAACTGAAGCGGAATGATAATCTACACATTGTTCAGACTAGAACAGAAATGCCCAAAATATCCTTCTTTTCTTGACAACGTGGCAAAAATCAATGGCAGAAGGAGGAACAAGGCAGAAATCTGAATCTAGACTGCCTTTCAAACCTGCTTCCTTCTATTCCTCTCTCTTCTGTTACCTTGCATGTGCCTGGATGTTTGACCCACCATTCCCAATATATGGCTACCTTATGGCATGTCTGCACAATGCAATGAAGCGGTCTGTGCAGTGCCAAAATGTCTTAAATAGCAGCAGCCACCCTCACCAGGGACCAGAAGCCATACACACGTGAGTACTGCGCTGTAGCAGGACTATTTATACCTGCTAAAATGTTTTTTAGACATAAGAGCTCATGGACAGCATTTGGCTAACAAGCTTTCAAAATCCACGTTTTGCAAAGTCCTACCTTGTGGCTATGCCACTTTTCACCTTAAACGTTGGGTGTTCCAAGGTAATAAGTCCTACCTTGGCCTCAACTGTGTAATACCATCAACCAGACCAAACTCCTGAGATGACGGCAACCATCTGACAGACATGGGACCAAACACTTCACTGAGGTTACAGTGCCCGAATAAAAGCTGAAATACAGTGAAGGATGTGGGCTGGGAGGACGCAGCAGAAACAGCCATTTTTGCGCTCAGTAGTTCTACAAGCAAACAGTCAGTCTGCTCTCTCCCACTAACTAATCTCTGCAAAATTGCCTTATTACTAATTACCAGTATTAAATTTGAGAGGAAACAATGAGTGTAAACTGTTTGATCACTCATGTGTCCCAAAGCCCACCTTTCTGTTTTCTAAGTGCTTTTGAAACAGCTCTGTATTAACGGCTGTGACTTTCTCTCCATGACAAATTAGTCGGTGTTGACAGCATAGGCGATCTCTAAGTGTTGAATAAAATCTAAGTAAAAAAGCAAGAAGAAGATACCTTCTTTTGTAAATATCTTTCAGCTGGCACAGTAAATTACATTGATTCAGAAATGACTCATTTCCAACGCTGCGCACATTAGCAGCCAGTATTATTCAATTTGAGATTTTAATTTATAACATACTCTTGGTAATGTACTCCCGATACATTCCTCACTTCCCTACCCTGTGACTGACAAAAGATGAAAGATCTTTACTGTATAAATATTTTATATTAAACCCTTCACTCTGCTGTATTTCTTCCATTGTCAGTTCCCATTTGCAAATACTATACGTTGTCCAAAAAAAGTGCTGATCTAGGCAAAGGGCATGTGCTCGTAGGCAGCCCTGCAGCTCCAGGAGCTGCTGCTCTGCTGCCAGGGAGGGAGCAGGGCTCCCTCTTTTTGGGCCTGAAGTCTGCTGGCCAAGGGACTTGGTCATCTTGGAGGGCTGGATGTGGCCACGCTGCCCGCCAGCCCCAGGAGGCTGAATTCAGGGCGGCAGCAGGAGCAGGAGCAAGAAGCAAGCCTGTGGCTTTGCAAGCAGAAGACGCCTGTGCTCCTGCTTTCAGCCCTTGACCTGGGTGAGAATGAGAGGGTAAAAATGCCTCTTTGTTAAGTGCACGTTTTACAAACTCTCCCATTACCTTGTCTCGGGGTGAAACTGTGTCAGCAGGCAAGATTAGATAACTTGACCTAAATCGTACTGGAAATCTGTGGCAGACCTCAGCTCCGATCTCCTGACATCCTGTCTTGCGTATTACTGACAAGACCAACCCTAATCTAGTAGGAGAATCCTTTTCCAAACTGTTACTTAGTAAGGGCTAAATGCCACCACCAGACATCCATGGTAAAACCCTCCTGGCTGGGACCAGACTTGGCTCCTACTTCTAACCCGAATCATAGGAGACTTCTAAGTACCAGCTACATACCCCACTCCTCCTAACACTTACTGCTATTCTTGCTTGTTAAGCACTTGCTATCTAATCCAAAAATACTCCCTGTCCCATGAAGTGCACAAAACAGAGGTTATTTATCCTGCTCTGGGCCAGTTCTTTGATCAAACTAACGTTGCTGGTTATTGTTCGGTCTCTATCAGGCTGCAAAAGGTCCTTCGGTTGGCTACTCTTATTTTCCATGGTCATCAAGAAGAGTTATTTCAGGATCCTGCAGTCTAGACCGTGCAGGTATTTCATCGCTAGATTTAAGGCAGCAACGTGTGAATGCGTTACCCTACTTATATACATAAAAAATAATTTCAACTGGGCTAAATTACCTTTATTATCAACCCTGGTAATTCCACCGCAGCCATTTTCTTGACTGATGTATGGAACACTATGAAATGAATCCTCTGAGAAGAAGATGGAAAAAAACAAGACAGTGATCAATGGATTCAATTAGTTACAGTATAATTCTACCAAGATGAAAAAGATCAAGACGCAACGCAACTTCTCCAGTTCAGCTAACAGAAGTTATAGAGAACCTGCCACTAGTTTGGGGTTTTTTCTTTAAACTCACTGTAACTACTAATCCGTGTAATGCAGAAGGAGAAGAATTACCAACACTACTCAGCAAAATATTGGCAGTACAGTGAGGCTGTGCCACAGGTGGAGGCTCCGAAAGAGTGTTTTAATGGACTAGATACACATTATGTCTGTATTTCTTCACACATAGAAAGCGTTATAACAACAGAGAGATTTCTCTAATGACAACAAAATAAAACCTTCCCAACTGCACATCCAAGCAAGAAATAACAATGCCGTCGCTACGCTGCGGAGGAACAAATTTCTCTTCTAATAATTCCCTCAACATTTCAAAACTCATGCTTTCAGCATCTTTCCCGCATAACGCCAAGAAAGCAGATTCCCTTAATGCACGGGTCATCTGAATTACACTTTGACTCCGAGGCGCACAAGCCTCTCTGCACTGTGCTATGTGACACCTCCTTGTCACGGGGGTCACAAAACACAGGCACGTCCCGGCAGCTGATGCCATTCGCGGTAAGCGAGCCGGCCGGGAGGCCGTGGCGGGGAAGGGAGGCACAGAGAAGAGCATAAAGACACAGTTTAGTTAATCACATTATTAAGATCTTCATCACCGAGACTACTTAGCACATGGAAATAGTCAGTTTACAATACCGGAGCGGAGCAATCTGTATATTACGCCCGGGACATTACCACGCCGGGAAATATGTAAATGTCATCATCTTAAAAGATAAAGGCATGTAGAGAGTAGGGCTTTTTTGCATGTAAAGGAAATAAGATGAATGAATAAAGCTGATCAAATGATTAATAGAATCCTTAATCTTAATCTTATTATTTCTAAAGAAGAAAAGGCTGTTCAGTTAAGAGCTAGTCATCTCCATTTCATTAAGAACAATTATATTCCAACTGATCAAGATCTACACCGCACAGCCCTCACAGCAGACGCATTTTTATATTTCCTGTCATTTCAGCAAGACGAACAAAGTTGTTGGTGATTTGCGAGGCGAAAGCTCCGGAGATGGGTGTAAACAGATTTTAAACAACAGATCTGGCCGGGGTGATTTAGAGTCGTGTCCCCCCCTTGAGGAACACAACGCAAGGCAACCATGTGCTTGTTTCAAGATGTCTAAATCCCAGCCATGCTATCAATCCGAAAGGGGGGGAAAAAATCCCAGATTTTATAAAATGTTTTCACACCCTGTTGGGTTAAGAGACAGTGGGTATTAATCCTATGGCTGCTACCCCAAGCTTCCTCTTTGTGGTCAGCAGAGAAGCTGTGGTTGGGCGGAAGGAGTCCAAAGGCGTATTTTTTTTTCCTCTCTCTCTTTTTTTTTTTTTTTTTAAATCTGTGTTAAAACAAGAGAAAGTGGACCGGTTACACAGCTAAGCAAAAACCACAGCCAGCCCTCTCTGCTGTTGCTTTCCCCCTAAATGTGGCCTACAGCGATTCTGCTTTCCAAAAAAAGGTTTAATTTAAACCATACAGTGCTACAAGCTGCCACGTTTCCAAATTCCACATTCCTTTCTAATCTGTGCACTTCAGAACTGACAAATTCTGCTTCCAATGGTACCCAGACTAACTGTGATGAAGAAATTGCTGCTAACCCACCATTCCTCAACCTGATAAGGAACGCCGACCCCCCCGCCCACCCCCAGTCTCCAGATTTTGCCGAACTTTTAAAATTATCATATTTAAGGGGCCAGACTCAATATTTGTAAAATCTTTAGCTCACTTTTCACGCAGTGAGAAAAGCATTTCCAGGACTCGGGGAGGGGGGAATTCCCAGTCTGGTATAAATCCACAAAACTCCCCCAACGACTTTGCAAGAGCAATTTGCACCCGCTGAGACTCTACCCTCGGCATTCCATTTGCACAAGCCCACATGGATAAGGACGTTAGCTCTTCTCCGCCGTGCAGCCCAAAAATGTGCAGCCCAGAAGAGCCTTCCCTCATCTGAAGTTAAATAAGTAACACTCTTGGAGGGGAGGAGGGAGGCAAAGCCCGGCTTTGTCCTCGAGCAGGACTGGCCCTTGGTGACACTAGGTGGATGCAAGAGGAGCCCAAAATTTTGCATCCCTGCAGAAGATGGAGGGAAGGGACCAAAGGCTTCAAGGACCATCGCTGCGGAGCCCCTCCAGCTTAGGGACAGTCATTGAAGGGTGACTTGAGGGTACGCACGTGGCCGGCGGCGGGCTGGGGGCACGCGCGCTGCTACACCGGCCAAACCCCAGGCTGGAGAAGAAACGGCCCTGTGGTGGCTGGCACAGCCTGCTCGGGGTCCCCTGGGAACCCACGTTCCCGTCCAACCTCGTGCTGTGCCAGGCTGGAGGAGCACCTGGGCCACCACCGTCACCCTGGAAACTGCTCGCCCACACTTTTTGGCCCGCAACACATAAAAGTGAGCGTTTTGGGTTGCCCAGCAGATGAGTTTATTTCTGTCCCAGGGTTTTTTGGCCCTCCTGCAGCTCTACGACATGCAACCGTACGTACGACTTGTCAGTGCTGACTAACAGCATTAGCCCTTCAGTAGCCTCAGGGCTCTCATCTTAACCGACGTTCAAGCAACATGATAATTTTAGGGCACATAACACAACTATTTATTGTATCTCCTGCAAACAACCTGCAGCAATCTGTTGCACGCTGAGGCACAGGAGTAAGGAATGGAGACTGGATGGCTCCGACTCCACTGAAACGGAGGAAGCGCAGCCCGTTTGGGCTCCCGCACCTGCTTTCTGACGGGGCTGCATCCACCATGCAACTCCTCCTGCCAACCCGGAGCACAGGAAAAGCATATGTCACATCTCAAAAATCATGGCATTTTCAAAGTTCTTTTTTTCTTTTTGCCTTCTGCTTTCTGATCCATTAAAGTGCAGGCAAGGAACATTTTCAGGTTTTTCTCAAGAGTCAGAAGCTCGAGCTTTTCTCTTTTTTCTTCTGCTTTTTTTTTTTTATGACAGCTGAGATGCACATGGAAGTCTTTGGGTACCTGGAACCTTAAGGAAAACATCAAACCTTGTGAGACTCGCCGTAAGAGCAACTGCCTGGTAACCGCACGCATCTTAAACCACCGCTTAAATCACTGAATAGTTCAGCTCAATGTTTACTTTCAAGTAATGTCAGAAGTTGAGAGTAGAAGGCCAGGTTCTTAGCCAGTGTAAATCCATTTAAGTCGCGGGCTCTTTCCCTGCTCCAGAATCATTGTGTTTATATTCAGACAATATACTCGACAGGCACCAGATGAGCGTTCTTAGCCTCCGCTCAATGATTTTTCTGGAAATGGAAAGAGCTTAGCCGTGGGATCCCTGCCAGGGTAGGAACTCTGGGGGTTTTTTTGAGTTTGGGATTTTCAGTAGGAGCTGGGTCCCTATTTTCCTCGCTCTCCTTTGAAAATCCAAGCCGACGTTAATAAACTCGATCGGCTCCTTTTAAAAAAGAGAAATACTATAAAACTGGCACAGAAGAAAAAAACTATGTTGATGCAACACATGCCTTCACAAGTCAGCGAAACATTCAGATTGAATACTAGCATAAAGCTGAATTTTTATCACTTCTGCCAGGGCAGTCCAATAAGGCCTTAAGTTTGAGTAAATGTCAGTCATTCTCAGTTGTCCCACTAGTAGTCCCATAATGGGATGTGCTAGCCAAAAATGGAAAGGAGGCACAGCATCTGCTTATGTTTAATTTATTTTTGCATTTTGGCGTGGTGTCCCAGGAGAATCAATGTTTTTAAGTGGCTGCATCTTTTTGAGCCAACTTGCTGTCCTTTGCTAACACATCAAGGACATGTTTCTGGAAATGGAACATACTCCCATTGAAACCACAGAGGTACAGGTATGGCAACCTTACGTTTTTAAAATTTAATATGCGTTTTTAGAGTGAAATTCCCTCAGTGTCGCTCAGATTGAACTCTAGATTCCCCTCTTCGACAAAGCCGTAATCCTCATCAGCAGGAGTTAACGGGCATGAATCACAGGGAGATGAATAAATCTACTTAAGGCAGTTCAGCACTCCGGCTAAATCGAAGCACACCGGGCACCCATGTCCGGTTACTCTGGATTTACACGGAATTGTTGGCGGCTGAAATCAACCCACTGGTTTTAATAATTGCGGCTTTGAGCAGGTACCTGCCAGGGAACTAGCGAGCCTTGCAAAGCCAGGCAGGGCTAGGATCAGGCGCGAGCCCTGCACCCCTGGAAGACCCTTGCAAGACGTTGGCCATAGCACGTTGCGCTGATGGCAACAGTGTGGGTGCCATCAACTCAACAACACACAGAAGGGAAAAACACCTTCGGTTTAAGTCTGGCTAAAATAAAGAGCAGAGGGGCTCGGTGCACACTTTTGATTTTTGAATGCTAATTTCATTTTAATAGTAAGCTGCTTGTCTAAGAAGTAAAAGCGGTTCTGAAACACGAAGGTGCATGGATGTTGTTACAACTAAACCGGGGCTGATCACTAGTTTTTTAACAATTTGGTAACAAGAAAAACTGGTCACATGCTGGGACGTTTTATGCCAAGTCTCAGTTAGAGCAAAATTTTATGGCCGAGTTATAAACCCTTGAAAATAAGGGTTTGTAATAGAAATGCTGACAGACCCTTAATTATAGCAGCACTAGCAGGCACTGTTGTAATAAGGCCCACATATTTTCCTTTTTGATCATTATTTATAGGATGCATTGGAAATCATCCCATTTACAACTGTATGCCCGCTAAGCTAGGTGGAGTTTTATCCATTAAGAAAGGGAAATACAAAGTCGGCTGCTGAAGAAAGCCGGGGGCTTTACCTCCCGGCGTTCCCGCGGCATACCAGCCCCGAGCTTCAGGCAGTGACTAATGCCTTTACTCTGCCGGTTTGTATAAGAGGTTGAAGTTCAGGCTGGTGCAGTGCAGCATTCCCCGGGACCTGCTGCCTCTTTAGGCAGGCGATTAATCACTTGATCGATAGACCATATGATTAGGCACTAATAGCTGATAGGAGGAGAGAATAAACAACCATAAATTTGCTTTGTACCGAGTAATCCAAGTGTAAGAGAGGTCAGATAATGGCCACATAAGGTCATGTTGCCTAAGGAGCCCATATGGGAAAGATGGAAGTTACATACATTTTTAAATATCTTCAATTATTATTGTATCGCTGGGCAGGATTTGGGCTGCCGATGCGCCCCTCTCTCCGTGCACGGGCAGGCTGTGGTGCTCCGAAGTAGGCTGACAGCAAACCAGCGACAGCCGTTTCCACATCAAGAAAAAAAACCCCAACCTCAAAAACCTCAGGTCGTCTGATGCCTTCAAACTAAACATCTGCGTCAGCTGAGGTGGGTGCAGTTTCACCGACGCTGGGAGGTCCGGGTCATCGCCTCCGAAACCGCGCCGTTGCGAGAAGCGGGGCGGACGTGGCAGGACCTGCGCCTCCCGCCTCGTCCCGCGGCGCCCGGGCAGGATGCTCGGCAGAAAAGCTCGCCTTCAAAGGGCCGTAAATCTCCGGCTCCCCACCCCCTCGCCCTCCGTCCCTGCCTTTTCTAAGTCTCTCCTCTTCCCTGCATAAAAAATGGTCCCTTCAGGACTCAAGATGCAAACCAGGTTTACAGCCTTTTTTTTTTTTTCCCCTCTTCTTTTTTTTTTAATACAGTAAACGTCCCCTTTGCCTATGGCAACGAATTCGAGAAGAAACAAAAATGGCTGTTTAAAAGGAAGAAAAAAATACTTCAGTCACCCCAACAAAGGCAAGGAGTTTACAAACCTTCCCTGTCAGCGCCTGGACGCAGGCAAAGTACTTACTTCATTAAGTTGAAACAAAACTCGACCAGTAAAACCGTCAGCTCCGTCCGAGACAACCAGCAGGCCCCTCGCAGCGCGTTCCCGATTGACCATCAGCAGACTATGTAAATGGCTTTTTTCTGCCAAACAATCGTGGGGATAAATGCCCTCCTTTATCTTTGGGGCTATTTCTAAACTCCCCTTTCTCAGTGATGGGACGTTCACGGGCCGCAACCTTATTTTGTTGCTTCTCAGCGGTAGCGGGAAGCGCAGTCAGGGCTGCCGGGCTCTCCTGCCCGCACCGATTCCTCCCTCTCCCCCCGCCCCGCGCATTAACTGCGTGCACGGGCGTGTGTAACAACGCATCCTCGCGTCCGAAACCAGGAGACGAGGATGCCGTTTGCCTCGGCTTTAAAACGAAGCTGTGCTTCAGATACCACGAAGGCTCTTGAGTTTCAAAGCGACCGCGCTTGGAGTGCTCCCAGCGCGTTAGGCAATTCAGAATCACTGGAGTGCTGCAAGGACTGCACGTACACTTGACTTTGTGAGCGAGCACGCGCCATGCAGACCTGTGCAAAATCACCGCAGTTCTCTCAGTTCGCTTCGTTCCATTTTATTTTACACGTGAATCTTTCATTTTACACGGGACCTTCCCAGTCGCCGGTGCACCCACCTGAAGAGCAGCTCCTGATCCTCGTGCCGGCGCAGACGCGAGTTCTTCAGGTCCTGCCCTCCCCTGCTTTACTTTGGAAGAAAGGCTTCTACCGTTCAACACAAGCACACTTTACTTTGAAGGCCCCGCACAGACGTATTAAATTAAAGAGGGCTCCTCAATAATTTGGAGGATAATGTAAACACCAAGCACGAGGAAAGTCAAGGGCTTGGACCATAAGCTCCGTGATCTCCATCACGGGGATGGAGACCTTCCTTCAGCAAGAACTTCTGAAAACAACTAGCGTAATCATCATAAAGTGGTAATTTGACCTAACATGCAGGTTTTTTTTCCTTTGCATACTTTTTAACTACAAAGCATTTTCTCTTGCAATACCGACTCTTTTTTCTTTCCAGCTTGGGTGACCCCACAGGAGCATTCTGCTCGGAGAAGTGTCCCCAGCCAGTCCTGCTGTCACTCCCAGCCTGGGAAGGTGCAGCCTCCAGCTACAGGACTAACGGTAAGTCCTCCTCCCAAGAAATATCTACGAGTTTCACTTAAAACATTGATTCCCTTTTTGTATTCACCCCTCGTGGCATTACTTGTCCCATCATACCTTGGCCTCGCCGCGTGCCTCAGAAGAAACACAACTTTTATAACTATCAGTTACGCTTGCAAATAATATTCATGGGTGTAATTACATTTCAATCCGCCAGTGCAGTTGTCTGGCTTATCCAGCCAGTGCATCCTTTAGCCATCTGCTCTACGGTTTAATTTTAAACGTTAACCTCAGAGCAAAAGGGTGTTTCCCGTGATGAATTCATTCAGACCCATCCAGTACATATTTATTTGTGCCATAAATAAAAAGCAGGAGAACAAAAGTACAATTATTAACAAAAATATGAAATATTACTGATCCGTGTGGTCGGATTCATTTTTCTCTAACTAATCTGTTTAGTTTTCATCAGCAATTCAGTTAAGGGTGAGTAAGAGGATATACACCTAAGTGCAGACCTTCCTCTTCCCACCCTTTACTCCCCTTGGTGGTCAAAGCAGCCGGAGCTGTTACCCTGCAATGTGAGATCTCACGTGCTCTTCAAGGATACTGACGTTTATTTAATTAATTTTCCTCCCGAACTTACACAGTGGGCCTGTATTCAAAAAGTGTGCATGAATAATGCAGATTTTAAAACCGCATTATTACAAAGGATGTCAAGTTCACACACTGTCAACACTAATAAACTCCCCAAAGTGCTAAAGTCCAGGACACCCGTCCCCCGCCTCGAAGGCGGGCTGGGGGATGCCGGCAGCCCCTGCTTTGTGCCCTGCCTGCCCGGCAACGAGCCTCATGTGGGGCGACGAGGCAAACCACGGAGAGCCGGAGGACTGGGAGCGACCGCACCGCCCCGGGGAAGAACACAACGCTTGGGGCTTTCATACCCTCACGGACTCAACAGATCCCAAACCGGTGTTTTATCACTATTTGTTATTGCCGCGGCAGGACCCCCCTGGGCCACGCAGGGGCAGAGGCGGCCCCGGCCCCCTCCCCAACCACTTGCAATCTAATTTAAGATACGGAAAAACAAGTAAGTGAGACAAACACTCAGAGGAATGGGGTAAGAGTAACAAGGTCACATTGCTACGCTGGCAGCTATTGCCAAACTTGCAAACTATCTGAAAGTTATTTATATATAAAATAATTAAAATCAGCTGTCCCATCCTGCCACCCTATCTCGCCGTCGCAGGTTTGCTCGTTCCTCGCACGCCATGCCGCGGAATAATTTTGGAGCTGTGACGGAGGCGGCTGCAGGGACCGCAGCTGGGACCTGAGCGGAAAGCGGTGCACACCGCAGCATGGTGGCCAAAATGCCCTGGGCACATGAAGCCACCTTCTCCCTGGGCATGGGCTTGGCTGGCACGCAGAGGATCTTTGCAAAGAGGACTTCCAGAGGCGCAGGGACACGTTGGTAGAGCACCTCCCAACCTGGTGACGACTCAACACCAACTGTCAGTATTTTCAGAAAGTGAAACGCACCAAAAGAGCCCAGCGAGCAGGATCCAGGAGCTCAACTTGATCCACCCCGGCGAAAGAATAAAATATGCTCGGTGCCTGGCGGGACCAAGCCCTTTTGATGCCCTTTTCCTAACGCCATGAAATACTTTTCACCCCAGGCATCGTCGTGCATGAAAGCAAATCGCAGAGAGGAGTACGAATGCTTCCCAGGGTGTCTGCTAAAGCATTAATAATGTTTAAGACTTTATATTCGACGTCTGAGATGTACTAACTACCTGAAGGACAGTCTTCCTTGGCCCAGCATTAGAGATTTGCACCACCTGAAAATATTTGGCTCCCCGACACGCAGTACAGATGAAAAATACCCCAAAATCCCCAGGTAAAGTTCTGCCTTGGCATAGAGATGTGGAAGTGCCCTCAGCCCCACGAGGGCTGTGCGTGGTGCTGTCAGACACAGCCTGGCCTCCTCTCCTTCTCTGAACATTTCTAAAGCATCCATGATACTGGTGTTACATGGTTGGAGCGTCAGAGCGTCAGGAGGGGGGGCAAGACCCCAATCGTGGTAGAGACTAGAAGTTAGAAGGATTATTCAAGGTTCCCCAAAGCTTTTGAGATGCTCACATGAAGAGCGCTATCGATATGCAGCACTGTCTGCCACTGTCGTTAGCACGTTTTAAGAAGGAGAGTAGAAATACGCTATGTGCACTCAAGCAGACCCCTCCCTGCACAAAAGCAAGGCAGGCACTTCAACATACCGACAACGGTCATCAGAAAGAGTTCTCCTCTCTTCAGCTTGCACAGGCAGAAGAGCGCACGGGGGAAAGCCCCGATGCCGCGCAGCTCAGCACGGTCCCACCTGGTGTCACCTACTTTCCTTTCCTTGCTAACGTGCAGTAGTAGAGCCAACTTCACAGGTAGGAGTGAGACAGCCGACTGGCTGCATTTCAACCTGGGCAGATAAGGAGATCAGGATGGCAAGAGGTCATCCTCAGAGACATCCCTGCCCTGGGCACCAGGTCATCCTGATCCTACTGCTTCTCTCACACCGTCTCCTGCCCTCACTTGACACGCGGCAGGAGCAGGAGACACTAGAGGCAAATGTGCCACAAGTGTCCAAACAGCTTTTCGGCAGTGAAACATCCCTGGCACCGGACCGTGGCCCCTCTTCCTTCCACGTCCCACCCAGACCCAGCCCAGCCAGAGTGCTCCGTGCTAGTTAAAGGGGACTGTGTTATTTTCCAGAAGCACCAAGAGTGAAGGGCTTTGCTGAGCCGACTTTTGAAAATAATCAATGTGCTGGACGTGCTCGCTTTGTCCACAGCACGTGAAAACGCTGTGTGACGGAAGACTGTTCGGGGGCGACAGCCCGGTCCTTCGTGCCCCGGGAATGGCAGGCTGGCCCTGTGCGAGACGCACGATGCAGATGCATAGTGAGACAGGATGTCTTCCCGCAGAAAGACCAAGTAAACAGTGTATAATGACAGGATTTCTATTATTGATGCTTCAGCAAATCATCTTGGATCCTCAGAGGATCAATTAATCATTGGGATTGTCAACACCCAACTCCATGTTCTAAGTTTTTGCCATCCAGCTCCCCCATCCTCCCCTACACACAAATGATGCTGGGGGCACGGTGCCAAACGAAGCGGAAAAAGAAAGAAGGAGAAAGAAAGCATCGAACAGAGAGGCTGTTGTCAGGGCCGGACCCTCGCGTTGGCGAGGAAGATCAAATGCAGCTGCCCCCATGGCTGCATGTGGTTAAGCCCGCCGTGCCTGAGGGCAGGCGGGATGGGGAGCAGCCAGGCAGCCTACGACGGGCACAGATAATTAAATCATCCGATTGCCGGGCAGGCCACATTAAGAAGCTCATCGGTTTGCATGTGGCCCCTTGCTGTGGCCACCCGTGAGCTAAGTCTTGCCTAGATGCTAGTAGACAATTAAGACAAATTGTATGGCTGAAGATCAGACTAGAGCACTGCCAATGCCCTTGCCTGGAAGCTCTGCTGAAGAATGAGGGCACATGTGTGTGGGAACCAAGGCTCGGAAGAGAGCTTTTAATGAACAACGTGCCAGCACTTGTTGCCAGAACACACTCTTCATTTCAGCTCTTGGAGAAAACAAAACCCTTAAAACCAGAGTTTACTACATTTCACTGATCTTCAATATGGCTGGAACTTCAGGATGCTTCTCCTCAAGCTAAGTTTGTATCAGTGAAAATATGCTTCTTGTTAAAGAAACTATTTAAAATGTGGAATCTAAAATCAAGCAAAAATAGCAGACAGTATGTTCAGCTTCAAAATTGGCTTGCACTCAACCAAGTATACCATAAACAGAAGGCAGAACTGACTATTTTTATCTTAACAGCCCTTGGGTGATTAAAATTTGGGGCCAGAATAAACAATTTTTTTCCCCATTCCTTGCAAAAGAATATGTGACATGGGTTTGGAGTCCTTTCTAATTTTTTAACTCCCTTCCTAGCTATTAGTTGTTTGCATTAGAAATGTTCCCATGTACCAAACAGCATAAAGGCTGCATTGCACCAAGCACGGTATGAATTATAGGAACACACGGACCACTGTGCCCTGAAGAGATTACCGTGCAAGATAAGCCAAAGACAACAACAAAGTGCTAAGAGGGAGCAGGTGAAAAGTTAACAAGGGGAGGAATGCACAGATATGCAACGTATGTGATTTTTCTTTACGAGCTGTAGTGTCACGAACAACCCCTGTAGCCCAAAGACACACGGGAGATGAGGGTCATAAGGCTGCAGCCAGGACGGAAACGACCAGATGAGGTCAGGGAAGGTGATGGGTGAGGAAGACACAGAGGTGCTTCCGAATCAAGGGGCAAGGAAGGCTGGAAGAGAGAGAAGGGAGAGGGGGGCAGAGGAAAGGAGAACAGCGAATAGACGTACAAGTACTAAGGAAGAGCATGGCTGGGAGTCAGAGATACTTCAAGGGATGGCATAGGCAGGGTCAAAGGCCACGGATAAAATCGAGCATCAACACGAGACAGCGTAGATGGAAGAGATTGAGAAAATCCAGGCCACAGAATTTACAGCTTTGCAGCAGCCGTGACTAGTGAAAAAGAGCAATCATATGTTGAGGGATGGGCAAGGCAAGAGAGAGACAGGGAGGTACAAATTGTTTGCACGTTTGCGGAACAAAAAATTGAAGATGGAGCCCAGCTTTTGGCCATCAGTTGGCAGTGGTTCCAGCGACTGGAGGAAGGAGATGAAGCGGCGATGGGAAAAGGAGGAAGCAAGAAAGTAATTTTTGATAGTGTTAAATAATGCTGATGGTTTAACTGCTTCTGGAGACGTAGCTATGGAAAGGGCCTGAGGCGTGAGATTCAATGGAGGGAGGCAGAGCAGGACAGGAGCAGTGGACTGGGCATTACAGGAGCTGAAGCCATGGGAGCAGAAGCAACAGGTTTCAAAGAAGGTATAGAGGAGGGAGCCTAATTGGGGATTTTGGGATAGCTGCAACACAAGGGGATGAGAGGTTTTGACATTTACTGAGCTGTCTTCGGCATATATTTGGGCTTTTCAGCAGCAGCATCCTGCAGATTTGTTGGGATATAAACCACTGTCAACCCTCAAAACTTCTTCAGACCTTCAAGAATGTGACCCTCCCCCCCCCATCTTTTCATTACAAACTACACATTTTAATACTTAACACGTGGACCCTACAGTTCACATTTCACAGTGCAGGAACTGCTGAGTCCTACTGTGAGGACCACCCCAGCAATATTTATGTATAAATAAGTAAAAAGAAAGATTTCCTGAAAAGATCTCTTAAAAGCTGCACAGATGTCCAAAAAGATGGAAAAGCAACATGATATAGAGCAGGCCCAAAGAGTTCACAGTCATGGCACCTGATACAGAAGACACTTGTATTTCTGAATAACATTATATTCTCATACAATAATAATTGGGGTGGGAATTATCTGACAAACTCTTTTTTTCCTCATCCCTGTCTTCCTTTCTTCACAAACTGATTGTCATCTACTCAAACCCATTCAAATGTGTGTTATTATTTTTGCTTAAGGACAATCATTGTTCATAACTTCCACCTCCAGCTCAGGGCTTTTCCTCCAGTTTTAGTGTGTTCTCATTCACACGGCGCTGGCAGAAAGGGTTTTTTACTCCAGAAAAGCCATTGCATGTACAATAAACAAATATCCTTTGACATACTGGTTAATTATATCAGCGACAATCTCACATGCATGAATGCTGTGCTAATGAAAACACTTTGGCATGCAAAGCAGGACTGATCAAGACATTAAAGTGTCCAAACCTGCAAACTATAAGCAGCGCAACCCATGAAACACAACAGGACTTTGTAGTTCCACTTAGGAGGAGCATGGATGGATGGCAACACGGCAAGGCCGGACTCTAAACAAGGGACAACATTAGCCTTAGGTGCTGAACAGTTTGATTTCATGTAAAGGAAGCCATAAATTAAGAATACGATCCTGCATCACAGCTGACAATGATAACATAGATTTCCCGTAGGGTGTAGCCAGCGATGAAGGCATCTATACAATACAGCACCTCCGTATTTTCTACGAAGCACTGGCTTCAGTGCTGTGCTGAAGAGCATGGACCCAAGCACATGTCTCAAACTCCCCAAACCAAGTACTCTCCTAAATCGCATTACCCATTCTCCTGCACTCCATCCAAGCTAGACAAAAAGAAGGGCCTCCCGCCTGGAGACTTCTTCCACAGCCCACTTACCTCCCCGTTACGGTGGGCCACCTTCCCCAAGGCTCCCAACAGCCAAGCAGAGGAGACTCAAACCTTCCCCACCGCTAATCCAGCATCCCTCCAGAAAAGGATCTTCACATGACAATCACTTGTAACGTGTCAACCTGCTCCAGAGGAGCGGCTGGGCAGCCGGGCTCCATCTCTCACCCCAGAAGCCAACTCGGTGCCTCAGCCCCGGCGCACATGTGCTGCGCAGATGGATGCACAGCGTGGGCTGCTGCAGCGAGCCCCGTGCGTGCTCCCTGCATGCTCGCTGTGCAACCAATTTGTATGTTTACCACAGCCATTTGTCCAGGACTTCTGAATGTCTGCAGTCAAACACGTGGACAAATGAAAGAAAAAGAAGGTGAAAAAAACCCAGGAGGCATGAGCAAGGAAGGTTACACAAGTGTTGTGATGGCCATCACCACCTGCATTCATGTGTCCAAGAGCTCCTTTGCAGCTGGACGAGGACTTGTCCTCTGCAAGGACATGGGGGCAAGCTGCGCTTGGCTCCTGCATCAATGCTGACATGCCTCAATGTCTCCATCGCTTTGGCCAAACCAACCCCTTTTTTATTTTTAACTTCTCGCCTTTCAATTACCTGGGCTCATACTCTTGGCAACCCCTAGCGTGGTCCATGCCTATCTAAACGGAGAAACAATAGCCCTCGGAGACCCGGTCTCCTTCCATCCAGTAACACTATGCAGAGCTAACCACAGCCTTAATGTACTGACAGTTAAACTGCTTTTATCTCTTTTATTTTCCACTAAGTTCTCACACAATAATCCCCTGTCATATTTTTTACCAATAAAATATATGAATAGCTAATCTAGTGGCTAACTTTACAGTGATATGAGATCTTCCCTTATAATGACTTCCACAGTTAAGTAACAAAATCCCTATCAAAGGCAATCTTTTTATGGTGGTTCGAAAGACCATCTCTATCCAGATGCTTGCCATCGATTTGGTTTTAACTCCCTTGTCCCCTCGCATGACGGAGAAAATGGACTAGCCCTAAATTTAGGATAAACACATGATTACCAGGCATTTAGCAACAGAAAACTTCCCCTCTTTTGTTTAGCCTAGAGACGCCCGAGCACAAAAGCCAAGGAACGCTCTTCCCCACCTCCCACATGGATAAACCTACGGTAAAACTGCGCCTTACTCTCTGCTGGTCTTTGGGAATGACTGCAACGTGCCGTTACAGGAGCAAAAGGGTACGCCACTAATCTCTCACGTCGACTTGTTATCCTCATAACAGCAAATTGCAGCTGATTGCCCCTTACTTTTACCTGCAACCCTCCCCTCCAAGCAACACTGTAGGAACTGAACACAGCCCTGCACAGCCCTGTGTTTAACTACAATTTACTGATTAGCTACCAGGCAGCAGCACGTGGGGATCACATTTCACCATTTTGGCATTTTTTAAGCTCTGAATAAGCCATAAGATGCTCCGAGCACTCATGCACCATGTATTCCCTACAACCTGCTGTAAGAGGGGGCTGAATCCTCAGTGAAACGCTCTTCTACTCAGTAACAGAGGGACGTAGAAGATCATAGCCCAAAAAACCACAGCCGTGGGTAGATCTCATGCTGCTGGAGGATTTCCCAAGGACAAGAGACGGCTGTGGGGCTTGGGCAGGAGGACGTGGGGTGCATGCCGAAGCCAGAACACCAAGGGGTCCCATGGAAAGCAAATCCCAAAGGAGCTGCAGGGGTTTGGGAGGAGACTGAAGGGGTCTTGGAGAGCCGAGCAAGATGTTCCAGTTCATGGAAAGAAACTTTTGTGCAGCCCCCCACCAAAAGCACTGCACAAAACCCACCCTTGCCAGTGGGCTTGGGCAGCTGAAGGCTGATGATGCGAACCTACGGCGAGGCTAGCACCTCGAGGAGAAGTCACCTGCACAGTGAGCACAGAGGGAACTGCTACGGGTGAGAGATCGATACGGACAACGGGAGCTCCGCGGCCCCGGCCAGCCGCACCCCAGGTGCCGGCGGGTTCGCAGGACTCCTACACAGAAAGTTTTTTTGTGGGTTTGCCAACATTGCAAAACCACCGCGTAAGCCGGGTGAGAAACTGAAACCCTTTCAGTGGTCAGCACGGCACGGCGCAGCGCTCGCAGAGCTGAAGGAGGCTGTTGTGCCGTTCTCTGTTTCGGGCCACGTGCTTCCAAACCCCTTTCACACGGGACAGATGCTTCTGCTTAGGGTTTCGTGGGCAACGCAAGAACCTAAAGCACTTGGGAGGATGGTGGCTCATTATAAGAGGAACTTGGGTTCTCCAGAGGTAATTTACTGCAGGGAAGGACTTCCCAGCCATGGCCAGACCAGGAGGACTTTGAAACGACTTTCTTTATGTACCCAGCGCTGGGAGCTGGATCGGCCGTGCATCACTGCAACGGCTCTTCCGCGCCACGAATCGTCAGGTCATCGTGCCGGGTGGCTGGAAATGCTGCACCACTATCTCAGCAGGGGAACACTTAAGGAAAGTTCATCCTAATTAATTAAAATTGTGAATTTAAAGTGGATTAATTAAACTGCATTAAAACCCTGTGTAAATTACTCGCTTAGACTTTAAAGTGTCTTTATTAAATTGCTAAAGCAAAATGCAACCAAACCAAATTAAGGCCGTTTCATTTCTAAATGACAGTGTCTACATGAGGATGTAATGCAGTTTAGCTAATCCACTTTAAAGTTATTTCACATCCATTTCAATTGTCCCCGTGTAGACAAGCCTGAGGAATCCGGTCGCTCCCGAGCCTGTGTACAAATATGGGTAACAACAGGGCCATTTTTCGATTGCCTTTTTAGGAAATTATTTGCAAATATCCTCTTGGACAAGAGAGCAAAGAATTGATTTTCGGTGGGACCGGGGCAGGGAAGGACAGCGCGCTCCTGTGGGCTCACGGCGTGCGGGAGGACAGGCGTCCCCGGCTTACCCCCACATTCGGGGAGACGCGGAGGAAAGGGACGGGACGGGAAAGCGCTTCGCGAAGGCAGCCGCGCGCCCAAGGTGCCTCTGGGCGTATCGCAGCAAGACGCTCCTGTTCCCAAGAGGGAAACGTGGAGTTTAAGGATGAAACAGAGGAGACGAGGAAAACCGGGGGTGCTGGGGGTGATGCCTGTGCCAGGCGCGGGGAGACCGCAGGTTCGCGAGCCGCGGGGACCTTAGCACCGAGGGCTTCCCCAACCCCGCCGAAGCTGCCGCGCGGCCTGGGGGTGCGGCCTCCAGACCCCCTCGCCGCGTGAGGCCGTACCCGCGGGCCTCCCCGGCAGCAAGGAGGGGACTCCGGCTGCGTTTAGCGACGTTGGTGGATTTGGGGCACCCGCTGAGCCCGCTGGGAGAGGTGCAAGGGAGTCGGCGGGACGGCAGCGCAGGGAGACTCCGCTCGACCGGCAGATCCCAAGCCCCTCGGCTGGGCAGAGAAGAGCCACCAAAGTGCAAAAATGTAATTTGGTGGAGCTGGGAGAAAGCCCCGGGGAGCGGGGGCTCGGGTTCGGGAAGGGGCCCTGTGTCCCGCCGGGCTGCCGGAGCCGGGGCTTTGCGCAGCCTTTCCCAGCAAACCGCCTGGCACCGAGGCCCCGCTGCCCTCGGCCGGCGACTCTCCCTGCGACAGCCCCAACCCGGGGAGCCGCGCGGGAGGCGAAGGGTTAAGGCAGCCCTGTGGTTTAGGATTTAGTAGCAGTCAAGCCTGCAGCAGCAGCAGCAGCAGCAGCAGCAGCAGCAGCAGCAGCAGCAGCAGCAGCGCAGACCTTCGCAGGGAGGCTGGAGAGGCTGGAATAACTGCTGGCTGGAGCTGCAGCACGTCCAATAAAACCAGAGTGGATTACATCCCGTTAGAAACCCTCAGGAAAAAAAAAAAGGAAAACAAGAGAGTAAAAAAAAAAAAAGAAGTGGGGGGGAACGAAAGAAAGCGTAAACCACAGATTATGTCTGTTGGCTGTTTTTTGATAAGCTCTGCTACAAACACAATGCTAATGAGTGTAAGGGACATCCTCTGTGTGGGGCAGCTGCTTGACCGCATTTTGTCTGCATGTGGCTGATTTCCTCACCCACTGCCAAGCCCCGTGGCATCGCTCCCTGCCGGGGCTTTTCCTTCGCCGCCTCGCCTCGCCGCTCGGCCCTCCGCGGCCGTCGGTATTTCACCCAACCTGCGTGAGTCAGCAGTAACCGAAGGAAAGGGCTGAAGGGAGAATAAACACGCCGTCGCCTGGAAACTTTCCCTCCGAAGCAGTTCAGGGTCGCTGTACGCTGCCCGCGTGAGCTCCGGAGCGGGGCCGCGCGGCTTCAGAGCTCTTTTCCTATTAACACCGTACGATTATTATTTTTTTTTTCCTAGTTGACCCCAAAGTCTGCCCAGCTCCTAGTGTTAATTTACCCTTTGCTAAAGCCTCAGCTGCCCCCTTTTATACTGCCGGGCTCTTGACGAACCCAGTGGCCATTGCCCTCCCAAGGCATCTATGGGGTTGCGTATAATTCCTCTAATTAAAGGTAAAGGAGAGGTGGTTTGGTGGAGCACCGTTTCATCATTTCCCCTCTCGCTTCACGCTGTGGACTTTAATGAGGACCTAAAACACCATCCTGACTTGGCTTTAGTTTCAGGCCAGAGGAGTTTTGCTTGTTAAGACGGTCTTCGCTTGTCGGGAAAAATAGCTTTATTAAGGTCATGTAACGCGGAGGGTTTGATTAAAGCTAATCAGGGGAGAAAACCAGACCGAAGCGGTGCGAATCAAACTTACTGCGACATGTTTAACATAACTTCACCCGGCCTATCTGTTAAGAGCAGACAGAAGTAAGATCAAGTTACCCAGAAGAATGCCTGAGCCGGGGGAGCGCGTACAGCACCGCACAGCACCATACAGCACCGTACAGTGCCGTACAGCGCCATACAGGACCGCACAGCGCCATACAGCACCGTACAGCGCCGTACAGCACCGTACAGCGCCGTACAGCACCGCACAGCCATACAGCACCATACAGCACCGTACAGTGCCGTACAGCGCCATACAGCACCATACAGCACCACACAGCGCCATACAGCACCGTACAGCGCCATACAGCACCGTACAGCGCCATACAGTGCCATACAGCGCCATACAGCACCGTACAGCGCCATACAGCGCCATACAGCACCGCACAGCGCCATACAGCACCGTACAGCGCCATACAGCGCCATACAGCACCGCACAGCACCATACAGCACCGTACAGCGCCATACAGCACCGCACAGCGCCATACAGCGCCATACAGCGCCATACAGCGCCATACAGCACCGCACAGCGCCATACAGCACCGCACAGCGCCGTACAGCGCCATACAGCACTGCACAGCGCCATACAGCACCGCACAGCGCCATACAGCACCGTACAGCACCGTACAGCACCATACAGCACCGCACAGCGCCGTACAGCGCCATACAGCGCCATACAGCACCGCACAGCGCCATACAGCACCATACAGCACCGTACAGCACCACACAGCACCGCACAGCACCACACAGCGCCATACAGCGCCATACAGCACCGCACAGCACCGCACAGCACCGCACAGCACCACACAGCACCGTACAGCACCATACAGCACCGTACAGCACCGCACAGCACCGTAAAGCACGGCGCAGCACCGCGCGTGCCGCAGCTTAACCCACACGGGGCTTCTGGGAGCACGCCGGCAGGCTCCAGCTCCGCCGCTCCGCTTCCAACCCTCGGCGGCCGAGCCTCCCGGCGCGTGCTCGGCGCAGGCTAATCGCCGCCTGGCGTAGCAGCCTGGCCGGCGGCGCGGAGGCGGCCGCCGCGGCTCCGGAATCCGCGCCGTGCCGGCGTGCTAATCCGGGGGGTGGTCCGAAATAACGGCGGATTGGCTGCAAGTGCCACGTTCCCGACGGAGCGGGTGCCACACCGGGTCAGAGACCCCGTCCCGCTTTCCTCTGGGCTGTTTTATCGAGTTTTACAGAAAATGCAGTGGCGTTGTCCAAAATCCAAAGAGCTGTCCCGTCACTCAGGCTCGTTATGGCAGTGCCTCATTTTTTTTAATTTTACTGGATATCTTTTTCCATATTTCACTCTGAAAGAGCCTGCGGCTGTGAGCGCACCCTGCTTTCCCCGTGCAAGCTAACCACTGTGCTCCTTGCTTTTACTTTTACTTTGTTTTTACTACGCCATGTCAACAAATGCAGACGGGGCCACCCAAGGAGATCGTTTGGGAGAGCCGGGGGAAAAAAAAAAAATTATAAAAGGTAGGTGCTGGTCCATAAGTTTGGAGAGTTTCTGAGAAACCTCCAGCCCCGATCAGCAGCCAAATGCCATCGGCCAGGCCCTCGAGCAGGCCCTTGAGCTCCATCAACTGCAAAACACCCATGTAAAGTGCTTTGGAAAACACAGATGAACTCAAGCCCTCGGCACACGCGGAGCCTGACGGACGTCGTCCTGCCTCGTGGGGTCCGGATCCTGCCGAACCGTCCCCGAGCTGCCAAAAGTAAAACTGGCAACTGCATCGCCTCCGCTTTTTGGTTTTGCTGCTCAGCCCCCGGGTGGAAGGAAAACGCCGACGGATGTTTAAGACGTAGACGGATTAAGCCGCAAGGTACAAGCTCTCACAAGCAAAAGCAATTAAATGAGGGCTTTTTGCTGTTTTTTCTTCTTTTTTTTGTTTTTTGTTTTTTGTTTTTTTTTAAGAGAGAAGCTGGAAACTCCGCGCTATGGAAGGGGCTTTTTAAGGATAATTTTCTCCAGGGAAGTTCAGGAACTCCAAACATACACAGGGATATCCTGCTTAGGACAAGGCTCAGCATTAAAAAAACACAGTCTAAACAAAAACGTGGGACTACTCCCCTGCTCCAGCTCTGCCGCTCGGCGAGAGATGGACAGGAAATTACCAGCAGTGGCATGGGGGCTGCTGCCAAGAGGGAGCGCGGAAACAAAAGACCCTCTATTGTGTAGGAAAACCTGACATCCATCCCCTCTGCTATACCCTGCGCTCCCGTAAACCTTTCCTGTGAGACATGATTTGTGAGAGCTCTCCACATTTCGCGTGCCCTGCCGTTCCCCCCCGCCCCGCACCGGCAAGCAGGATCCACATCCACGCCGGGTTTCACACCGACGCCAGCCTTCCAAAGCCCTTATTTCTTCCTCTTCCTCCTCCAGCAGCCACCCCGCGACTTACTGTTCCGAAAGCAAATTTGCCCCGGCGAGGGGGGCGGCCGCCCCGTACTGCAAAAGGGCTGAGGGGGCTCCGTTCCCTTCACGACTCGGGGGGTTCGCCTTCAGTGCCAAACGGGGAGCTTTTCTGGTTAAAAACAGTAATATTTGGCATTTCTGCGTTTCTTTCCGAAGCCGTACGCGGCAGTTGACTAACGGGTCACTCTCAATTAATTATATTGAACAAGTAGAAGATGCAGAGCAACGCTCCCTCCCTCCAGTTATGTCCTCTGGTTATTTAAATAGGTGCAAGTAGAGGGATGGGAGAAGGAGCAAGTCGGTAAAGTATCAGCTGTGGAAGTTTGTTGGGAACTTTCCAAAACCCTACATCTGCTTGGCAACAGCTCAGAAAGGGATATGGTTACTCTTTTAACAGTAACACAGCTTTCCCAGGCTACAATATATGAAAAACAGCTTACCCCCGAGCAGGGAAGGGCCAAGCGAGAGCTGCAAAAAAAAAAAAAAAAAAAACCAAAAAAACAACCCAAAAAATCCCCCAGCCCTGCGTGAGACCCCGTCACCTCCCCAGAGCCGGCCGGGCACCAGGGCAAACGCCGTCCTCCGACGCAGGGAGGTGGGCCGGTCGTCCGCGGGAGCCCCCCGAGCCCCCCCAGCACCCTGGGGTGGGCTGCGCTGCCACGAACGTCTCGGGGTCCCTCCTGCCACGGCTGGAGAGGGGGCTCCCGCGCCAGGTCCCGCTCCAACTTTTTGGGGGAGAAACACAGCACAGCTCTTGCCAGCGTAAGCATTCGTTCGCCACAAACAACACATCTAAAGGCACTGGGTTTAATTATAGCATTAATTGATCTCTCTCTTTTTTTTTTTTTTCCCCAGCTGCTAATTAGAGAGATAATATCTCAGTTACTTTACGAGCGTTAGAAGACTTTTGCTTGCGTGGAGATACTTCTGCAGCGGAAAGCAGAGGTGGACTGAGCGGACAGCAATTGTTTTGCAAAGACAAGAAATGATTTACCACAGTTGGGTGCGTTTTTTTCTATTTTAATTAATCTCGCTTCAGTCCAAAAAAAAAAAAAAAAAAAAAAGAAAAAGAAAAAGTAAAACTTCCCGCGGCCCGTTTTGCGATTTGAGGGCAGGGAGGCATTAGGAAGATTTAGTGCCTCTGGCAGGTCAGGAAAACACGTGAAAAAATCAGAAGTAAAAACAATAGCGCAAGGGAAAGGGGCAGCGCGTTTGGCACGTGATAAGACGCCTCCTCGCCATCGCAAAGGGAGCGGGACGCGGCCGCCCCAGCCCTCCCACGCCGGGAGGGCTCCGCGGGGAGCGCCCGGCCCAGGGGCCGGCGGGCTCGGCACGCTGCCGTCGCTCCTGCGAAGCCCAGGATCTTTGCCGGAGCGGAGGAAACGCGCGTCTAGATGTAGTTTTACAACTAGGCGAAAGTTCCCGCAGCGGCAGGACGCGCGGCCGGCGCTGCCTAGTGTGACCCATTTCTAAAATAATTACAGCCTGAGTCACAGACCTGTTAAGACCCAATTAACAAAAATGTTATGCATCAGTGATGCGTGTTTTGTCCAGAACTTTTAATTCCACAGTTTTTCCAAGTAAATTCTCTCTCTTTATTTTCTAGTCATTAAATCCCCTCCCCTGGGCGCGAGCGGTTGCCTTCCCATTGTGTTGCGAAAGGGTTAGCGGGCCAAGAAGTCAGAAGGAAAAGGGTGGCATTACTCGTTGCCACTTTGCGGTGGGGGAAGAAAAAAAAAAAAAAAAATAAAAAAAATTAAAAATAAACTCCTGCCGCTCCCAAAGCCAGGGCGAAGGCGCCCGGGGGAAGGCGAGGGGGTCGGGCCGTGCCCCGCCGCGGGGCGACGGCGCGGCAGGGGCCGGCTCTGCCCCGGCCTTTGCAGGCGAGAGGAGGCGGTGGAGGGGGTTTCGTTTGGCAGATGGGTGCAGCTATTGAGCTTAGGCAGTAGTGGGTTTTTGGCTGCCCGAGTGGGTAGCCTGTTGTTTACTGTTTATGGATTTGTCAGTTTTAATTATTGTGAAGTGCCCAGATGCTCTGGCGACCAGCGCCATCAGCATTTAGGGAGCAAATATATAACGGAACGCACTTGAAAACATCTCCGCTTCCTCCCCGTCCCCTCTCCTCGCCGCCTCCCGGGACACCCCGCGGCAGACGCGCCGGCTCCCCTCGGCGCGCGTGGCCGCGCCGTACCGCCGGGCTCGCGGCGCTGCCGCCGTCCCGCGTCCCCCCGCCCCGGGGCTCCGGCTCCGCCGCAGCTGTCCCCGCGGCCGCGGCGAGCTGCCGACGACGGGCCCCCCTCGCCCCCAGCCCCGCGCCGTCCCTACTCCCGCCGTGCAAAGCTGGAAGCAGATCTGCTTCCTTGCACCTTTCTTTTTTTTAACCGTTCCTCTTTTTTAAGGTTATTGGGCTCTGTTTTGTATAAGGAGGTTACGTGCATGGCAAATAGCATAAACGCATCCCAGACGCGGCCGTTCAGGAATGCTCCCCCCCGGTTACACATGTACTTTTCATCTGCGGCAGCAGGGCCGCGAGCGGCCGTCTCCGCGCGCTCCGTAGCCCGCTCTTTCCTGACTCCATTGTAATCCGTATTCCTCCTCCCTCCGCGAAACGCTGCGCTAGATAAATTCCACTGTATTTCAGAAAGTTTTCCACAGCTCCCTAAGTGTTTCCATATGACACTGTACTCTACAGGTAACTTGAGTTAAAGCCATTCCTTAAGCACAACTCCCCGTAAAATTTTCCACTATCTCAGCAGTACTCTATGTGCTGCCATGAAAGCGGAGCACATATATTTCCGAGCGGACGCCGCCGCGATGTCAGATTGCTCAGTGAGCCCCAGTTAGGTGTGGGGTTTTGGGGGTTTTTTTTAATATATTTTTTTAAAAAGCTCCCTCGCTCGGGTCTCTCGCCTGTTCGTTTACCGAGGTCCTTTTCAACGGGGGAAGATGCAGCTTCCCAAGCCAGGCAGGGCGCGGGCTCGGCGCGCGGCTCGGGCTGGGAGCGGCGCGGATAATGCCAGCCTTGTTCCCGCCGCCTTCGCGCTCGGTTCCCAGCCCTCCTCTTTCCACCCGTTTCCCCAGGAACGGCAGCGAACCCTAAATTACAAACACCCGCTCCACGTGTCACCCTCAGGCCCGGCAAGACCGTAACGGCGGCGACGCTCGGCGTTCCTGCCGGGGGCTTCTCCCCAAAACGCTCGGCCCCGGTCCCCAAGGACGGCGGCAGAACCGCTGCGCGCATGAAAGAGTTTAATTTGCAAATACGCTCGTGCCGAAAGAGTCGCCCCCGTTCCCCGGGAAGCCCTTTAGCAGCGACGGAGAATCTCCAAAGCAAGAGGCAAAACGTGCCATTGCGAAGCGGCGAGCACCAAAAACCCGGGCTGCGCGAACGGGATCGCGGCGCCCGGCGCGCGCAGCGACTGCAGAACATCTGGCTGGATTCTGGCGAGAGGGGGAATCCAAGATGGCAGGAAAGATTAATTATTTTGCAACTTTTTCTGGTTTCAATGAACTCTTCTCTGGTTATAATCAAGGTTTTAAGCGGCGTATTGGATGCACGCTGGGCAGTGGCACGCTGAGGTGGGGTGCTCTGTCTTTGGGAACGACAGAAGCAACCGGCTAGAAACCCCACTTGTAACTGTCCCGCGGAGCCCGTCACGCTGAAATAGCTGTTTTGCCGCGGGTTTAATTAATAAGCTATATCGCTGGTTAATTTTATACCATTCTGAACTTTTGTCAAGGAAAAACGGTTAATTTTGGAGTGAAGGGATTTGATGCGGTAGAAATAATGAATAAACAACTTTTTTAAAGGTATGGGCTCACGGCGTTGCTTCGCTTCAATCAAACCCCGCGTTTTTATTACACAAGCAACGTCCATTCTTGATAGACTCCTTTACAGACAAAGAATGCCCCCCGTCTTCAAACTGCTTTTTAAAAAGCTGTTAAACACCCCGCTCCCATCCCAGGCTTTTACACATGCAAATACACCCCTAAACAGTTTTAATTCTCTTTTTTCCCCTCATCTATCTCCCTGCTTTCCAGATGGACCACCAGCCTCCCACCATTGCCAGCAACAGCTTGTGTATTGTTTGTTTAAAACAAAGATGACGCATTAAATATCATATACGACGCGAGGAGAGGGGTTAAGGACAATTCTCTCGGACCGAAACACCGTGCTAAGCCAGTCTCAGCCCGTCGTTCGAAAGGTTGGGACAGGGAAAAGGAGGCAGGATCGAGCCATCCTCTCCTTTATGGAAGGATCCTGCCCGCATCGAGGATCCCTGCCTCCGGAGAGAGTTAAACTTGCGCGAACGCTCTCCAAATTATACAGGCTAACCAACAATTATGTCATTTCATTCAAACATTCATTCACCCGTCATGTGCCCAGATTAAACAGTAACACTTTGTTTGAAACATTCTGCTGAAATTAGCAGACCAGAATTGCCTTCACCTATATTTAAGCACTCAGCCCCGCGTCGAACGTCGCCTCGCCTGAACTCAGATGGGTTTAGGCAAGAGCTTAGCGCTTTCTCTATGAAACGAACCCACGCTTTTGTACGCTGCGCATGTGTACGTGGTTCTCGGATTTGTGTTGGTAGCAATACCTCTACACAGGCGTCCTCACAGGGATATGGAGCTGCTAAGATTTGAAGGAAAAACTACGAATCCGAGAAGAATTTTTGAATCTGGAAAAATTAGGAATCTAAGAAAAGATTTATGCTTACTTATAGGCCCCCCCCCCCAAAAAAAAAGTGTTTGCAGACTGTGATAAAAGAAAAACAACGTACAAAAGCTGTAGCTTGGTCGGTGCGCTGCGGTGACAGACTCGGGAAAAGCAAAATCTGAGTTGAGGGCTGGCAAGCTTTTTAGCCTTTCCTTCTTTAAGGACAGCGACCCAGGACGCACGCCGGATTTTAACCACGGTGTTTTGCTCGAAAGCAGAATAACAACCAAACCAGCACCGGCCCCCTCCTGCGTGCTTGTCCGTAATCTCCCAAGCATGGGACATCGCCGGCCCTGCACCCCTCGCGCCGAGCACGGACCGCCGGCACGCGCCGCAGGAGAGCGCGGAGCGCCAAGGATGCCCAAGTCTGGCATTAATGCTAAAATCTGTAGCGCTACCAACATCTCCAAGATGCCAGTTTGCTGCCATCAGCTTTGTGTGACAGGAGAGAATAGCAGGCAGATTGCGTATCTAATGAGCCACACATATTGAAAATCCACAGCAATCTCTGGAATACATGTGGATTTGTCTAAAACTCTAAAATATGGCCTGGATGGTGTCCTGACTGCCAAAACCACAATGAATTCACTGTTACTGTCACTAATCTCCATGTATGTTACATATGGTTGACATTTTTCTTTAACTCTCATATTTTTTGCATGTGTGCCTATATAAATAGGGTAAGAGGGAGGCTAGGAGCAGGCAGACAAACAAACAACCGGCTGCGATGCACGATGTTCCCATTAGGCACTGGAAAATTAGTCCAAAGCGTGTTACACAGACCTGCGGACCCCCAAGCAGCCCGTTTTCAAGCGTAGGTGAAGTCTCGGTCTGTCCCGGGAACGTAGATGTGCCCTCCCGGCGTTCGGTTAACGCGTTCAACCTGAAGTGGGAAGGGGTTGCTGGGAGCCCGGCTGAATCCAGCGGGAATCTCGAGGCACTTCGGTGCGACACGAGGCGCTTCGTACACTTCGTGTGTTCCTTCAGGTCATGAATTTAGAATATTCAATTCATGCTTCATCTTAAAGAATTGAATGTTCGTATGGTACATGTTGCCTTGACCACCCGATCGGAATATGAACCCTTCCAGAAGGAGGAATAAACCCCCTTTTATTAGCAACGCAATCGCGTGCTGGCAGAAAAGTCGTATGTGAACTAAGAAATAATATTTCATGCATTCCTTCTACTTTCTAGGCAAATTTATGCCAGATTTTATTCCACTACAGCATTACGAGCCGCATTGCTTATCTCTGTTTCAGTGCACTTCTACTAAACAGTAGGTCAGCTGAAAACTTTGTTTACCGCCTGAGGAGAAGCAAATAGTAGTCATGCATGGTTGGCAGGGGCTTGTGCTGTGATATATTCACTGCTGTTATATGGCTCATCATATAATTTAAGTCTACTGTAAACAGTCTATTTATGATACACATCCCTTTTGGACATGCAAATTCTTTGGCTTGTGAGAACAGCGTTACGGTTATGGGTATGTTCCTCCTACCAAGCACCACTCGCTGTTGGTTAAGTGTTAATAATGGAGGGAACGTGGTTCCAGAGGAGGAGAAGACCTCTCTCAATTTTCACTTTCAACAAACTCAACAAAATCTCAAGCTAGGTATTTCTTTGCCGGCTATTTCCCAGGAGATCCACTTGCTCCCCTCACCTTTTTTTCAAGTCTAGCTGCTCCTAACAGGCTGTTCTCTTTGGACATCCTGTAGGAATTTGCTTTTCTTCTCCGTTGAAGCTATACCCTCTCCGATGGTGCTGTGGGGACGGTACCCACAGCAAAACGAGGGTGTCAGTAGCCCTACTGAAACACAGAAAACAGCATGGCCAAGGGCTCTGGGGATGGGTGAGAGATTTTGCACTCAAGAAAAAGCAGCCAGTCCCACCCCACTGAGGTCCCCAGGACCGTCCCACCAGGGACCCTCCTTGCTGAGTTTCTCTCTTGCATGATATCATGCCCGTTACTAGCTCACGCCCCTGTTCTGGGAAGAACAGACCCTGAGCACTGTTACCCTGATGACGCCCGATGCTGCGTACGAGCCCTCTCTTCCGAGTGCGCATGACAAACCATTCACGGTTTTTATTTGCCCCCTTTATATTTGCCATTCAGATTTTATAGACGACACCCAAGCAGTCACGTGCTATGGGCCCCGGCGCAACCCCCCGGTTGTGTGCTGCACCTGACTTTGAACAAAGAGACTGCAAGTACACGTGCCGAAGCCAAGAAAAACTGGCTTTTAAATTTTGATTTTTTTTTTTAACTTTTCCAAGCTCAAGAAGAGCTCTGGGTTGTCTAAAGCCAACATTTCTCATAAAAAGTCATGTGGTGACTTTCTATGCGTGTGCCGGCGGGAGCAAATCTCGGAGCATTTCTGAAACCCTACAACAGGGTTGGGTCCTACCACTCACTCCTCAAAAATTACACTTCTTCCATGACTTTTAATAGACTTCCTTGCTAACGAGATGTGCCAGTGGCAAAAGGCCACTGGAAATCTCTGGGGTTTTTGCAGGTGCACGAGGATGCGTGGACTGGAATGGCCCCAGCCCCATCCACCAGAGAAAGCACGGCCATGTTCACGGGAACAAGGACAGCGATATCCCGGACACAACATACACCTGAGCGGATGGGGAATGGGCGTCATTTACTTTCATTTTTTGACATACCACGTATTTTTAGAGTGTGCTACATTCCAGTAAGTTCCTACGTCTCTGACCCAGACTGGTACTTGTCTCCTGCAAGCCCAGAACGCCAGCAACGGCGATAACATCAATATCTGTGCTGCGGCTGGGCACGGCACAAATACACGGTGCCTACGCTCTGGAAGCTTTAAAATCCTAAGCAGACAAATAGAAAGAAGAAAAGAAACAGCAGCACTCCCACTTTTATTCCTGACGAGCCGTACTATTACAGAACCGGTTAAATAGTTTGCCCAAGGCCACAAAGAAAGGCTGTGGCGGGGCTGGAAAGGGACCCAACCTCTGCACATTTCCAGCCACGTGCTTTAACCAGTCCAGTGCTTTCTCCTAGCAAAGATTACCATATTGAATACTTTTCTAAGTACTTCTGAATAATTGTAACCACCGCTTACTTTCATCTGAGTGGCTGCGAAAAGCTACATCATCCCTCGGTTTAATTTCTTTCCCCAAGAAGAGCTGCATTTGAACAGAGCACGAGCAAGTCTGAACCTGCTAATTACACTACAGGACCAGGATGGAAAAAATCATATAAAGGTATTCCTGACGTTATATATGCTCATGTCAGCCAGGGCTTCTAAAGGGCTGGAAAGAAATGACTGCAACTTGTTCAAAGCAGACCTTACAAAAACACAGCTGCTCTTTGACTAGTCGTAGGTATTTTGTGGCCATTTCACGACTACAATAGCGGTTAAAGTCTGTCACAGTGGAGGTGCCGTAAGAGCCATCTTGTTCTTCATGGGATTGGGCTCATCTTCAAAAAAGTGAGCTACGAGAAAAGCGTGAGGAAGGGACGGGTGTGAGAGCCTGGTACCTGCCACGGCTTCTTAGTGACCACACCGCTGGTGATCGGTGAGGGATTAAACAACCGCATGCCCTCTGAAAGCCTACACGCCAAACCAAACCAAACCAAACCAAACCAAACCAAACCAAAAGAACGAAAGGAAGAAAATCCATAACGCATTTTTGTTTTGCAGAGCCTTGGTTGTAACAAACTCACTCAAAACTTGGTCCCTTCTACCCATCTGTGCTGGGAGCCCGCGTGAGGCCAGACTTCATCAGCCAGGAAAAGGGACTGCGTTCAGCCTTCACCGGCCCGTATGTTCAAATGCTCCAAGACCGGTGCTCAAAGACAACCCACGGTATTCATTAAATATCAGCAAAAAAAAATTATGGCGAGTATACGCGTAATTTAAATCATTTAATGCCGTGCAACTTATGCCAAATAACAAAGAAGAATATCGCGTGATGCCAGTTCTTCTGATTAATGTGATCAGGCTTTACATTTCTTTGGAGCTTCTCCTAATGAAGAGCAAGCAGAAATTTCAACCCCCAAACACTTTCCAGCTCCGCTTTACTTTCTAATGTTTTCCCTTGTAGCGCACATCATTCGTTTCGCTGGGCAACTACGTTCACTTCTATTAGGCGGCTATTAATTCCCTAACCCTAATGGCAAGGCGACAGCGCACCGCACCGCCGTCGAGGAGAGCAGATCGGAAAGTTCATGAAGAACGGGGTTTTGAATAAAAATGAGGCTTGTCTCTGCATCTTCTCCTCCTCGAGTGAATTGTGTATGGCACGAAGGACCCCCCTGCCCGAACGGCCGGGGCAGGGCTGGGACCGGAGGGCTGGTCCCTGGCCATTCGGGATGGCTGAAGGAATTGCTCTCTGTGCTGCCTGACCTGCACGGCTGGATGGGGATTGCTGTTGACAGGCATCCCGGGGAGAAGGGGAATAGAGAAACAAAGAGGCAGGGAAACCCAAAGGTCCTCTGGAAAGGAGGGAAGGAAGCAGACTATCCTCTTCTCATCGCATTTGGAGACAGATGTTCTCAATATCCCCGGCTCCGAAGGGTAGGAAGTGGTGAGCACAACTCGAGGAGCTCGGGTACTCTTGGCAAACGGCGCCGGTTTGGGGGTTTTTTTAACTTTCTGAAGGACTAAAATGAATAGTGGTTTTAGTGGCATTCGAATCTGTCCGTGGCATCTTCCTATCTGCTTTAGGGATCTGCTTGCGCCCAGTGCCCTGGAGGAAGCGCCCGGCTGAAGGAGCAGAGGGCTGGTCTCACAACGCGGCTCTGGCTGAAACTCAAGAAGACTCTCCGAAGAGCCGCACCTCAGATTGAGCCCTTACACGTTTCCAGAGCAGATGTTACAGGACCAACAGACTCGTGTGCCTCTATTCATCCCCTACAAGCACTTTCCTCTTTAAAGGCATCTGGGGTCTGTTCTGCCATCGCCGCGCGGGGATTTATGTATGTTCCTCCCATTAGCGTTAATGGTAGTTAGACACATACAGCAATTTCTCTCACGCTTCGGGAAGAGAACAGAGCCTTATGGATGAAAAGTTTGCTATTAAGGATTCTTAATACAATGGAAACATTCTGTCTCTTTTAATTGTGATTTACTTCTAAGTGTAACTGCTCTGGGTTGGGAAAACCAGGATTCAGTCCAATTCAATTATGCAATTCTTGCCACCTGGTAAGCCTTGTTATTTTATAAAGAGTACTGTAGTAGAACTGGCAGATTCATTCATGTTCAGAGCGTAAGCACCGTATACTGTGCAATCACCGGCTCATAAAGAAGAGCGCGGCGCGGAAGTCAACCGCCCGATTACAACGCGATCTTTAAAAAAAAAGAGTATGTAAAACCGGTAGGCGAGATTCATCTTTGGTTCGGCTGGTTATACGATCGTAAGTTCGCTGTGGTCTTTGCTTTGCAAAGCTTTCCAGTACAGGCTCAACCCCAAGTTCAACCCGAGCTCAACGCGCAACGCGATTCACTCATGGGCTTTGACCGACCGGCGCCTACTGGCAGACGCCGGCGGACAATCCCCGTCCAGAAGGCACTGGTGGGAGGGGATGCTAAATCACGGGGGTGCAGGAAGGGCTTTATTGGGCCGGTGCACATTCGCTCCGACTTACCTAACGAAGCTGCAACGAGATAATACAGGGAAGGGAAATACGGCCCTGGCAACGCCTTCATCAGCCTCGGCACACGGGCACCTGACAGCCGACCAAAAACCCCGCGCCGCTCTCCGTCCCCGCGGGCTGACGAGCGTCCCCGCGTCCCGTCCCTGCTAAAAACCCCCGAGCGTCGCCACATTTACCGCCCACGTCAACGACGCGTGTGGTGCCTCGCACGCACGCAGCGGCAGAGGCGCGTAAAAGGGACTTTTTTGCAGCGAACGGCTAAGAGGCATAGAAAAGCAGCAGGACTGGCCAGGGGAACATTTAATCTACCCAGGGCAGTAAATACCCGAGGGAAAAACTCCCCGTACCTTCAGCAGCTTTGGCCTGAGCCCCGCCAGCCCGCTGCGCCCGCAGCAGGCAGCGACCAGGGCTCAGACGTTCAAGGGAGACGGGTCAGAGCGCAGGACCGGGACCTACCCACAGGCACTGGAGCTCCCCTAAACCAACGCCCCAAAGCCCCAACTGGAAGATGAGTTGTGTTTTTACTGAAAAAACAGTATGGAAACTTTATTTTGCCGCTCTCTTTCTCCGCGTTTCTCTATTCCGAGACAGGGGCCAATGCTTGGAAAGTGAAAACACCCGGAGAACCCGGGTGGACCAGGCAGCTCTGCCACGGGAGGACAGAGGGTCCCTCCGCCCGTCACCGCCATCGTCCCCTCTGCCGCTGGGCCTCCCCGCACCGTTTTACAAGCCCTCCGTCCCAGGACGAGAGCCTCCAGCCCGCGTGGGACGCGGCCTCCTCCTCCGCCCCGTCCCAGCGGGCGCAGACCACGGCGCGCGGGCAAGGAGCGGGACGAGGGGTGCGGGGCCGGGTTTCACCGATTCCGGAAACGCTCCACGGGCTCCCCGCCTTCCAGCTCTGCACCTCCGCTAGCGAGAGCGGGGTGCTCGGGAGTCTTGCACCTCGTGCATAGGAGAAGCACAGCCCGATCATAAAAATGTAGAGCATTAATTAATAGTATAACTTCAGTTTGGATTCTTGCGCCGACATAATGAACCTGCCAATTTCGATTGCAAAGTGAAAACTCATCTCTTTATTTTGGACAAATAGGGTTAAGCTTCTTAAGCAATTCTTTGTTGTTTTGACTTCAACAATTTATGCAAATGAGATGTTAATTAGGGTAATTGTAACTTAAATTATGCTTGTGTAAACCTCTCCATTGGTAGGAAAGTGTGGGAATCCAGACAACTGGTATTTAAAGCAGCTGTACTAACTCACTTCTGAAAGCAAAGCATACCAAGATCACTTTCATGTCTTTACAATTTGTTTTTATGAGGTGATAACATTTTTACAAATACCATCATTTTTGCTTTTTTATATTGTAAGTGACAGTCTGACATTTTACAACTGGCTTATTGAAAACAAGAATTGAGCACTCTCGCTGTAACGGACATTAACTGCTCAATAGAGATTCACATGCTAATGAGGTGAGAGGGGCTCCAGAAAGTTTTGATAAATGCGACACACACTCTAACTAGCAGTGAATGTGAGTTGACAAAGAACATCTACACCAGGGTTCAATAAAATGTAACCCTTTAAATTAATCATACTGGCAGTATTTAATAGAATGCACAACAATCTCTTTTCTGATGGCTATAAAGCAGAAGAAATGCAAAGTCTCGACAAATGAAAGTTCCCACATTTCCCTCTTCACGCTGCTACTTTCATTCGAACTTCTACAATTGTTAAAAAAAGGTAGTTACTGTAAATAACAAAGTAGGAGGTTTAATTGTTTCCTTCTTTTAAAGCAGGATGCTTTTCTTCACATTTGTTTGTCTGGATTCTATTGAGCAAATACCCCGACCCGAAAGATTGATCATAAAAAGCATCACCGGACGCGCTCGGAAGGAAATTTAAGGATACCATATAGCAAAGAGCGGCTTAAATGACCAGTTTTCTGCCAGGCCTTTTTTCAGCCCAACTTGGTGATTTTTTTTTTTTTTTTTTTTCCTTTCGCTAAATATAGCTTGAAGGAAAACACACCGCAGCGGTTAATCAGAAGCAGAAAGTGAAGTTCAAGGGCTTCCTTCACACCAAACTCCCCAGACTTCGCCGAGATTTGCTCCAACAAGAGGCAAGACTGGAGCTTGGGCCAACGCAGGGGAGGTGCAAACTTTTTCAAACTTCTAAGTTTAGTTTTTATTTTCCCGTCCTGCCAGTCCTGACCCGACGACACCGACCGTTAGGCGTGAACCCGCGAGGTCCCAGGAAACAGAAGTCTTGGAAGGCCGATCGCCGCCCTTGCCTCCACGCATTGCGCTAACACGTTATTTCTTCCTAAAGTGACAATCCCCCATCCCCGTTTTGGGTTTAGCCTGTTTTAATCTTGGTAGGGAGTGTAAATCTGTGCGCTCAGCAGCGCTGCAGGCTTGCTGGCTGTCAACATTTTGCCTCCGCCAGTGCGTGAGAGGTATTCCTGTCATTTCACCGGGGTAGGAGACTTCCTCCGTCCGACGTACAAAATCTCCTCAAGTAGCACGCCATGCCCAAACGAGCCCTGCTCGCTGCATTTCCAGCGTTTTGGTAACTCAGGCTTGCTCTCCAGCGGTCCGTTTGCAGGCAGGGAAAGGAAAGTATCCACGAATGAACCCAGAAAAAAAAAAACCCCCGTCGCCTGCGGACTTTCTGAGCTTCGTCCGGCACGTTTTCCGACGGCGAGCCTGCCGACCGCCACACGCGTCCGTGCCCCCCGAGAGGCGTCGGGGGCCGCTCGGCCTCTCGCCGCGCAGAAATTGTGAGTCGGGAAAAACGAGCGAGCGGAGAAAGGCGTGCGGCAGCTCAGAAACGGCCATTTAGCCAAATTGCATACCTGTGCTGTGTCAGCTATATGGTAGATTCATCTCATTCCATTGGTCTAATGGATAGCAATTGAATTTAATTAGCAAAACTACTTTGACTTAGTCTCATACTGTGCTGAATGTAATGAAATCTTTCTCCTCTCTCTCTCTCCCCCCTCTTTTTTTTTTTCCCCCTCAAATAAAGGATGTCCTTAACTGCATTCCACCGTTAGAATATTAAAAGCTATATATGTTACTCCTAAGGACAGAGTACAGCCATCCCCTTTCACAGGCTTTAGATTTAGTTATTGTATTACATAACATAAAATAATTAAAAAGATACTTCGATAGTTACACACAGTATAAATTCAATTACCGCGATGTCTCCATTAAAAGCACTTTTATAGTATGAATAAAATGCAAATCCTCTTTATGGATCAATACCAGAAACATAATTCTACGCTTCATCCTGAGAAGGAAGTTAGCCTTAATAAATCATCCTCTTAGGTTAAAAAAAAAAAAAAAAAGTTTAAAAAGATACGTATTTGAAGGTAATTCTCTAAAGCAGACACGATGCTCCTATTTCTTCCGGGCTCACTTTTTAGCAGCGAGGCTGACGGGCTGCGCCTCCCGCTCTCATGCCGACCCTGCCGAGGAGGAGGAGGATGCCGAGGGGAAGGAAAGCCCCGGCCACGCTCACCGGCGCGGCGGCCGCTGGCGGCTCTGCTGCACCTCTCGAGCCGCCCCGCATCCGGCAGCGAGAAGTTTGCAGCAACCCGTCCCCCCCGAAATAACGTGTAAAGAAATTCCTCCGGAGGGGCTTGGAGGGAATATGGCTACCGAGCCTAACTTTTGCCTGGCCGGGCACAGCGCGACAAGTTCCTATGATGGATTATCGTGGTATCTCTGCATCTCCGACTTTGAACCATAACCTTTTTCGCACACAATGACGGTTGGGACCTACCATTTGCCATCTGTAGAGATGGTGGGGGAGAAAAGGACTTCGCTTACATTAATCAACCAATTAAGAGCAGACTTAAACAAAACACTAAAGCACAATAAAAACCCCGACTTGCTTAATAGCCGTCTACTTTTAATAGTTGCCTTCCTGTCGTCCGCTGACGGAAGGAGCGCTGCTCGGCCCGGCCCTGCCGGGGACGGGGCTCTGGCTCCGGGGCTGGGCACTGCTCGCTCCCAAAGGAAGCTGAGGGACCTCTGTTCCCGGCGGGACCCAGTCCCCTACAGCAAAAGACACGTTCAAAAAAGTTTGGACGCAAAAGTTTTAAATTGCAGCCGTACAACAGGGCCCGGCTCTCCCTCAACTGCGATCACGACAGAATTATTTTCGTGAGCGTAAAGTTAGTAACTAGTCAAAGACAGAAATCACTGCTTCAGTAAGAATTAACCTTTTCCTTCAAGGCTCGGGGCGGTATCGAGAGACCCCACAGATGTAGTCGCTGCCCGCTCCCTCGTGGTGGGCAGCACGTCCCAAAGGAGAGACCGGAACAGCGGCTGAGTTACGGGCGCCGGTCTCTGCGCCCGGCCGCTCGGATGAGGCTCCGGAGGAGGTCCAGGCGCCCAGCCCCAGCCACGCCGAGGCTAATCCTGCTCTCGGGGGCGGCGGGCAAAACCACTTCTGCGCACGCTGGCAGAGAAACCTGGCTTCCCATCGCTGGCTTCGGTAAGCGGAGGGAGAGCGCCGCGTTTCTGAAACGCGTCCTCGGTCGCGTCTCCCGCCGACGAGGTCGCGCCGTCGGTGGCCGTCTGCAAGGCCAGGACTGAAGGGGGACCGGTCTCAGCAAGAGGTACCGCAGCAGCGTCTCGGCCAGCTGCTTGTTCCTGCTGCCTCTGGGGCACCCACCAGCGCCGCTCTTACAAGTCCTCGTGGACTTGTCTGCTTAGCGACGCTCGAGGAGAGCGCACGTTCACGCGGGTCAAAAAATAAAACGTTTATTAGAAGGAATCGTCTCCAACTCCAGGCGTTCCGTACCTGCCCAGAGGTTGCTAAGTCATCCCTTCGCCGTGACCCGCCAACGGAACGGACTCTTCTCTCTGTGAGGGGTGAAGCGTATGTACGGACAAGGTGTGCAGAAACCCCACAAACGGCTCAAGACCTGATCAGCCAAGAAAACGTGCGGCGTTACGACAATAAATATGTTTTTGTGATACGTAAAAATTGAAATTTGGAGCAAATATGTAGAGGTTGGCCAAGATGGTCACTCCAGCCCCGTTCTCTATGTCTCTTTGTCTATTGTTCTTTTTAATACATCGCATCTGTAAAAAAAAAAATTGCAACCTACTTTGTACAATTACTTCACTGAAGTCCCAAGCCATCTATCAAGTTGTCATACATTTTCTTCACATTAAACCTTTTAAAAATCTTTCTTTTTTCCTACATTTCAAGAAAATGCAGAAGATTTACTTGGCCCAAAAAAAGGCACAGTGAAACATGTCGTTCATCAAGTCTGGTAACAAGAGGAGTTTGTGATATTGTGTCAGGAGAGCAAAATAATCCCCAAAGTGGCGTGTTAAAGTTTTGGAAGGTTTGTAAATCAACAAAATTCAGAGCATCAATAAAACTGCAACCAATAGGGCTTTGGAAAAATTCCCTCTGGGCAGGTTCTTCTTATGGAAGTTTGCTGAACCCCCTTTTTGCAGCACTCGAAGCCACTCTGAAAAGGGGTGCTGAGGTTGCCGGTGGTCTGTCCCCCCGAGGGAGGGACGACAAGGTGGCCGGGGCCGACTGGGCGGCCGGCCACCGGGCTGCTTCATGGAAAAGCACGGCATCACCAAAGGCTATTTATTATTAAGGAAAACGCTTTCGTCCGTTGATGGCGCCTAGAAACAAGGAGCAGCAACACGAAGCAATGGGCGGGTGAGAGGGAAGGCGAAAGGAAACCAGGATTATTTCAGACGGAATCTGGGCGAAACGCCGGGAGGAGGGGGATTATTTCACCTATTAGTTTAAAAACTCTCTGCGCCGAGGTTGGCAGCATTTGAGTGACCACCTCTACTTCACAGCAGCGTGCAGAAATGCGCAGATTTTGCCTCCGTTCCCATTAGCCCCCGATAAATGAGCTCCACGATAAGGGATGTGATAAAGCTCTGCTAAGGATCGGAAGATGGGGATCCCTCTCCTATGAGCTACGAGGAAAAATTTTGTCTCCGACTCTCCCGCCCTCTCTCCTTCCTCCATTGCCTCCTCCGAAAGCGGCTCCTGTGGGGCCAGAGGAGCCCCTGCATCCCCCAGGTGCTGCGGCCAGGCACCGGTCACCGGGTGCCAGCGCCTTCGGGACCGTAAGCTAATTAAAAATAAAGGCAAAGAGCTGAGCGATTGGCTTTCCACGGTTTCGAAAGGCCAAAGCCTCGCTCCCCCAGCCCGGCTCACGCCGCCGGTCCCACTTCTTGCAAAACAAAGAAATCTGTTTAGGCTCCAGGAAATCCCACGTGTTACCGTAACTAATTCGAGCCCAACTGCATTTGTGCTCTTGTCAGGTCTTTAGGACGATCCCGTGCCATTCCCAATGTAGGGAAAACCGTGCACTTAATTATCTTCTTTAATAATTCCGTGGTATGTGATTTATTAAGCAGACTCCTTATTTGTAAACAAAAATCAGAGCCACAAATGCGCGAAGACAGTCACACTTCCTGGCTAAATCAGAGGGAGACAAAGAGCCCTAATGATGCACCAAAAATGCTAACCAAAAATGTACTCTTTAAAAAGATCACCAATTTAATGCTTTTTGTATTTCATTTATCAGCCATGTAGTCATCATTCCCCTCCCTACCACCATCTGTACACACTTTCCCAATAGACCATCACAGCTGTCCCGTTTCTCACACAAACAGTACCTTTTATACGCTTCCCAACTGTTTTTAATAACTGTTCTGTGCACAGCACTGTACTTCCTTTGTTTTCTTTTTGTTTTATTTTATTTTTCTTTTTTTTTAATATGAAAAAGATATATAATCCAAACAAACAGGTCATCGCAGCAATCTGTATAGGAAGGCAACTAAAATGTTAAATGTCTCCACGGCCACTGACCCATCCTCGAGCCGCAGCAGCGGCCCCAGCGCCGAGCTGGAAAGTTCCCTGGAGAAGTTGCCAAGGTAGACGAAGCTTGTTCAAAAAAAAAAAAAAGATGCACGTGAGCGAGACTGCCTGAGAAATCCTTCCTCCCTTTTAATGAGGAAATATTATTAATACTAGATACTGCTTATGCAACCAGAGAAAGTTTTCTGAGGCTTTCAAAGCACCTTTATCAATTCGAAGATGCTGCCGCCTCGTATTTCAGAACCACGTGGTGAGAAACACCCGGTTTTCTTTTCAAGCTCCAACTCGTTTCACCCTTTCCCGGCGCCCCGCGCGTCCCGACTCCGCGCGGCTGGCGCTCGCGCCTGCCCCTCGCCCACCCCTGCCGCGGGACCCGGGCCCTGGGCAAGCGAAGCTGCTTGCAAAGGGCAATAGCGGGGAGAGATCCAGCCGGGAACGGGGAGAAAAGCGGGGCATCCCCAGCAACCCACCTCACGGAAAACCTGCCCTACCAACAGGCCCTTCGGGAATAAAAACTCCATATACTTGTTTTTTCCCAGGGCCGCGCCCGCGGCACCCTTCCGCGCGCCGCCGGGGACGTGCGCGTCCCGCCCCGCGGCAGACGCACAGTCCCCCGCAAAGTCCCCGCTTAAAGCGGGCTCTGAGCATATGTGTCTACCTACGCGTCACGCTCGCGCGCCCAGGTTAGAAAGGACAGACGCTCTGAGGATGCACTTCCGAGATGCAAGTGTGCATCCCCGAAGGGCACCGCGCTCCCCGGCTGGGTGGTTGTAACTGCAGCTGCCTAGGAAGAACCCAAACCAGAGCTGCTGAAGCTGGTCGCCTCCTCCACTGGGGGGGCAAGAAGAAGAAAAAAAAAAAAAAGAAAAAAAAAAAAAAAAAAAGATCTTGACCACAAAAATCCCACTTCTTACCTGACCGCCCTGTGTTTTTTCCAACTTTTCCAGCAATATCCAACCTACGCTCACAAGGGTTCGGCCGCTACCGAGGCTGATCCCCCCACAGCCAGGCGAGCTGTTTGTGAATTTTTCAATAATATGATGCGGGATTTACTTTTTAGCTCGGCGACATCTACTTTTTAACACAGAAACAAATGTAAATAGGTTTGTTGGCTATTTTTAATGAAGTCCTCATCACGTCAGTTAAACTCCTCGTCATCACACAATAAAAGCATTGCAGTGGCTATCCTCCCTAAAAGGGATCCCAACAATAGCTGGGCTTTAGAAAAGCATCCTGGTACAAAGAATTCATTCTTCTGATTTACTTGAAACTACTTTGCCTTAAAAGAAAAAAAAAAAAAAACCTGAATTAAATTTAAATTTTACCCTGAATTTCCAGCATCATTCAAGGATTTGGCCATTTTCTTCCATATCAAATTAAAACCATATGGGGTAAAAAGATCAGACAAAATTTTGAGTGAATATTCTTAGCATGAAATCTGATTGACGGTGTACTTCTGCATTAAAATTTCCAGTAAGCGTTCATCTTGACAATAAGGGTAGCAACTACCTAACTTGTCTTCTGATACCTTTACAGGGGCTCATCCCTGTTCTTTCGGTGCATCACAAGGTATTTTGCGACGCGCGTACCGGCTTAAAACACAAAAAAGGTGATTTAACCAGACGCGACGCTTACGACAAAGCTCACGCAGCTCATCATCTGTGCCTCATACACAAGACTAAATCTGCAGAGGCAGAAAGATACAACGTGAATGAGGCTGTCTCAACACTTCGCATTTACTCCTCCGTCCTTTCTTCCTCCCAGCCTAGGACTAGCCCAAGCCTAAGAGGGCTGTACAGAGATGCCCGAGGTTGCAAATGCATTTTGTACCTAGCGACCATCCCCGCGGCCGCGCGGTGAGTTTTCTGGGCTGAAGAACCCTCCTGCTCTCCCATTGTGTGTTACTTTGACTCGTTGAGTCATTTCGGTTGGAAAAGACCTTTAAGATCGAGTCGAACCGTGCTTAACGTGGGGCGACAGCGGCGGGGACGAGACCAGAGATGTGCAGCACGGAGGTCGGCGCAGAGCAGGCTTAGACTTTGTTTGGATGATGCAATGATGCATATTATAAGACAAGCAGATGACACCAAGGAGCACGAAAAGCACTAGCTACACCTCTGTGGCCAGGGCTAAGTGCCATGGTGGCAGGGCCGGAGGATTTGCCGTCACCTGCAGCTCTCGTGAGCGATGCCCCATTAGTTTTAGGTCCCGTGGAAGGTGTGCTCCATCCCCACATGCGCCGCAAGCCCTGTCGGGAGCCCGTGTATCACCGGTCGGGGGCTCCGGCAGCACAAACTCATCAGTGCCACCACAGAGGTCCCCACGGCACCAGCAAGAGCCGGGGATGGACACGGCCTCCCACGGGGTCACCAGGCAAACGAGATGGGCAAGAGGAACCCACCGACCGGTCCCCCCAGGTAGCACCCGGGGCTTCCTGCTGCGCCCCGTGGGCGTCCTGACGGAGGCAGCCTTGGTGATACACCCTCCCGCGATGTTTTTGAACGACCTCTTTACATCATCCAAAAATCCAGAGCACCAGCGAGTTTTATCTCATCAACCAAGCAACCACCGGGTACCACGCTCGCATGGCCCTCTCCAGCGCAACCAGCTCACCTGGCTGAACGGCCCTGCCTTGGACACCCACCAACCCCATGACAAATTTGTGCTTCACTACAGATACATCTCACCCCAAAACATGAACATGCTGAAACATCCAATCATGTTCTGGCACGCATGCCAAAAAAAAAAAAAAAACAAAAAAAAGCCCATGGCAACAAAGACGACAGCTTGCCAATGGCAGCTGCTGCACGCACACACAAAATTAAACTATATTCTTCTGAAAAGGGATATTATTATGGCATTTGTTTCCCCTCACCCATTCCCTCGCAAAATAAAGGGGGAAATATCAACATATATCAAACGTTAGGAGAGATGGGCTAAAAAAGAGAGAGGGAGGGGCTGCCCTGAGGAGGGACGGGATGGAGAACGCAAGGTGCAAGTCTTCTCCTCCCTTCCCCGGCGCGGACCTGCCTGACGCCTCCCGCGCTGCCGTGCCATGCAGGAGGTAGCCGTCTCCTCGCTCGCGAAGATAAATGTCATATCGGGCCTCTGACATCATGTATTCTCCCCGTAATTATTTCTGATATCGTAAGAGTTGTACAGGGTGCACAATAAAATTAAAAAGTAGAAAGCAAGGTTAATAAGATTATCGTGTTGGTATAATAGGTAATGCGTTTTGCAGTATATCCTTAAATCTGCCCTCTCGAAACGTAATTAAATAACTGTGATTTATATTTTAAAGGAACGCAGACATGCAGTGCATCCTCCTACCCACGTATGCTAATTGCTTCCAGCCCCTAAAAATCACACCGTTGTTCGCAGCTTTTTAATCCTCATGTGCAAACAGCCCGACCCGGGTCCAAGTTATGAACAATAAAGCCCGGGAAACTCTCAGAACAGCCGTCATTAAACCCGCCCTGGCTTTCGCTTGCTCGTCGAATGGCGCCGTGCGCACCGAGGCCCGCGGGAAGGAGGAACGCCACGCCGGGGCCCTCCGCGCCGGCGCGGGAGCCGGTGTGCCGGCCTGCCCCGACACCGGGAGAGCGCTCGGACCGCGAGGGTGGATATTAAGGACCGGGGGAAGAGACCGAGACCCCCTGAGGGGGAACCGGTGGATGCATGAGCTCGGGGTATCCCCTCCTGGGCCTCGCCTGGGACGGCGGGCAACGTACGCCCACACGCTTCGCTGTAGGCAAAACCCAACTGCGCAGCTCTCCATTTTACGCTCGCACGTGAGAGCCCGGCACACAAAATGGAGGCCCTCGCGTGTCTCACAAGCAGCGGCTACGAATCCGGCCCGAATCCACCCGCGCTACGGGGGCCGCGTCCTCCTCCTACGCGCCGAGCCGCGCCGATGCCACGCGCGGGGCCGAGCTCGGGCGCCCGCAGCCATCCCCTGGGTGGGGACACGGAGCGACGCTAAGCTAGAAACACTTCCGAAAAACACATAAATACGCTGTTATCTCTTCAAAATTAATTACGCCGCGGCGAGGGGATCGGCTGACGCGCTGCCCTCGCAGTCGGCCATGAGATGCCGCAACCCTCCCAAGGGCTCGCTGGAATGACACCGCCCCACGCACCACGGGCACCGTGAGCCCCGTGCTGGTCCCGGCTGGGCTTTTCGGTGGCTACCGTAATTGCAGGTGATAATTAACAACAACCAAAGACGAAATGAAGGAAGAGCATCGCGTGAACGGAAAGAAAACCCAACGCGATGACAACGAATTTTAGTCCACCAGCAGCTCGCGTCTACCGAGAGCCCTGGCTGTTGTGAGGAAACCTTCGGGGTCGGCTGCTGTTAGGAGGCTAAAATAATTTGCCCTGAATTTGCAGCCTGTAATTTAATCAGTAGCTCCAGCCCTCGCCTGCGCGGGAGGGAGCGGGGGCAGAGCCGGACCCGCGGCTCCCAACGAGGGTGCCCCAAACGCCAGGAGAGCCCCCCAGCCCCGCAGGGTCCCACTTTGGGAGGTGCGTGGCAAAGCGCAGACTTCTGGGGAGGGGCGGAGGGTTTACAGAGCAGGGGGCCGGGGTTTGTTGGCTGGTTGCGAAAACCTCGGCTGGTGCCGGAACCCGAAACGTCGCGCGGAGGAGGAGGAGGAGGAGCTGTGAGGAAGCTTGAGGCATGGAAAGCCTTTTCCTTTACATCCGAATGGGGAGAAAATACGTAATTGTAATAATAAATAATGGGGTTTATGAACAATTAGGATTCTACTGTCTCTTTGAAGGGTTTGAAAAGCTGACACGATGTTTTGGGTTCTCCAGATTCAGCTTTGAGGCCTCAACCAAGAGAAACATTCAGCCCTGCTGTGTACAGCAGTGACCACAACAAAGATTGTGGTTTCTCCCACACTCGCCTTAAATAGATCTAAATTAATGCTATTCATCATTGGGTGGAAAAGAAGGGAAATATAAAAGTGCAGTCGCTTGTAGACAAGCCAGCAGCGTCGGGCAACTTTCTTACCATGCAACGGCTTCTCCTGCTTCTGCACCTCGAAGCCCGCCGGGGCAGGGAGGTATGGAAATAACGCGCCCTTATACCGGCCGAACCCATCACCTGGAAAACATCCTGGGCACACGAAACACGTCTTCATCCCGTGTTTATTTGTTGTGGCTGTTGTTGTTGTTGGAGAAAAGGGAAAGCTAAACCACACGACTGAACTCCTGCCAGGGGTTCGTGATAGAGCAGACCGTCCCAAGTGCCGCACCAGTTAGTATCTGAATTATCACGGATACGCACCGGCTCAGTTACAACAGCACGGGGGGAACAGTTGTCCCACCTAAATCCTGCTTCTGTCAGCTACCGCCCTGCCCGCGGTTGCAGAAGGCGGCCAGCCCCGCTCCCCGAAGCGGAGAGCATCGGGAGACGGAGAGCCCTTCCTGCGCCACGCGGGGCGCGCGGGCCGTGGCGGGTGCGCGAAATCTGGGGCGTCGAGGAGCTGTGGCTGCCATCTCCCCGCCTCTCCCGACAGAGATACAGACCCAGGCTCCCACCACTGACTTTTTACGGGCACCTTTTATAAGGCTAAAGCAATGCAAAATCTGCCTTCTCCTGGTATTCCTTGAGGGCAGAAATACCGCCAGACCTCTTCATTTCACTTTTTTCTTTAAAACTACAGATTTCTCACCGTGGCAAAAATTAGTGGAGGAAAAAAAGCCCCAATGAACCCCCAAACGTTAAATTCTCAGCTGAACTGTCAGGTTCCCCCGGGCGTGCACAGGGAGAGCGTGGGAAATACCTGCTGCGAAGCTGGATGATACTTTTTGGTAAGTGTAACCCGCCTGTAGAAATCACAAACAAAACTTTATGGACCATTTTGGACGTATGTTGGAACGGCCACGGGCTGGAAGTAGGTTTTCAAAAGCCTTATGTACAGAGGGAATGTCACGGATGTCTTAAAAGTCTTCAGATACGTGTAAAACCGACATATATATCACGTATTATCTCCACAGAACAAACACCATTTGAAACGTGCCCCTTTTTAACTACCATTATGAGCTGTCTAAAGACCGTTTTGGTCGAAACTTGGGAGGAAAGGAGGGAGGGGGAGGAAAAAAAAAAAAAAAAGCCCACTGATCTTACACCTGCTCTTTAGCAGTGGGAAGTGGGTTCTCAATCTGTTAACATGACCATCTGGCCAATCTGCATATCACGGCTATCTGGATTACTGTACGATGGAATGACGATAATGTAGCCAAAACAAAAGTAAAACGCATCAAAACCTAACAGTAGCGCAGCCCTTTTGATTTTAAATTAAATAATAAATGCGGTATCACAGCAAAGCGAGAAAGTCAGCTAAGTAATTAAAAACGAGCCTCCGCTACGGCATAATTAAGCAAACGATATCGCGTGTGTTTCTATACGAGCCAGCAATAGCTTCCACCGCCGAACGCTCCACTTCTGCAAAGCAGCTACCGGGAGTTGAAGACGCTGCGACAGCTCTTTTGGTGATGTACAGCGTCGTCAGGACACCTCTCACATCCCTGCAACACGCCGAAGCGGCCGCGGCCATTAACAGGATTAATGCAGCAACAATCAATACCAATTGTACTAAAAGATTACGGCGCAAAGCCTTATATACCTTTCGGACTCCCTGATACCTCCACGGGCTTTCTGGCTACCTGCAGTCATCTCCCGCATTGGCCAACCTTTGGGTTATTCCCATGGATGCCTCTCTGTGGTGGTTCGAGTAGAAATATCCCAAATCCGCCGACAGGAACATAAAATTGGTCTGCTTAAAGTTCAAGGTCGTGTGCTATACACTATTGCCCAGGCAATTAGCCATAGAGCATACTTAGACACTAAGTAAATTTTCAGAGTCGTGGAAAGACGACTGACTTCTTGCACCTTCGCTGGCTTCTATTCGAAACACCAACAGAAAAATGAGCCCATGTAAATAAAACCACATCCCCAGATTTTTCTTAAATTTGGGATTTTTAGATGTCCTTCTGAAAGATTAAAAGATTTTCTCTGCCACAAATACCTCGCTAGCTTAATTCTTGCCCGAAGCACACAACGATGGCCGTCCAAAAAAATAAATCGGGCATTGCAGCATCACCTCCTGGCCTGCCATCCAGCTTCGTCCACTGGAGAAGTCTCTAAAAACTGTGACCTCTCACAAAATTTAACTACTTCTACTGCGAATCTGTTCTCCAATCTGATCACATTAGCAGAAGGAACTCCAAAGCAGTAAAAAACTCCAGAAAGTTCTCGGTTGAGTGCCTACTAATGAACAAAGGTTAACTTTATCTAAAAGGTCAAATGCCTGGTGGCTAAGGTTGTGACCTTAACAACTTAAATTGTGACCTTGCCACGTGCCTAGTATATTGTAGATTCTGATACAGATCATCTGGTAAAGGACCGGTCATAAATTAGCTTTACTGTTCGACTCCCACAAAGAAAACGGTTTGCCACAATGGTTTCCAACTTGTCATTTGATACAAGCACAGAATAAGTGAAAACTAAAAAGCAAACCCAAGTTCAGGGTATGAAAAAGCCGCCTGCTTTTAGTTAAGCAGATTAGAAACTGCAAACTGAGAGCAATACTCTAGATTTCAATACATTTTTTGGTCAACCTCTAATTCACAAAACACGGATCTTCCTTTCCTTTTTTTTTTTCCTTTTTTGTTTTCTTTTTAACGAAAATGACATGTAGTTTGCCTATTTGCATGTTTTTGTTTCCTCTTTCTAGCCAGTTCTTAAAGAGAATAATTGATTTCAGTAGCTTTGTAAGAAGCACTATTTAAATCTGTGCACATGTGTTCCCTTACAGATGATAGTGCCTACTGAAGAAAAAGCGTGGATTCAAAGCAATAATTATCGTACATGTTTCGAAGGAAAGGGACATCTCGCTGCTGAAGTCACCTCGAATAAGGGCATCTTGGAAGAGAATACTCCCCCCCAAAGAAAAGAAGATGAAGAGTAGGAAAAAAAGACCAAGAAAAAGAGAAGCGAGCACTATGGGTGAAAAGGTCACAATGGTTTTGGCACGTATCTTCAAGCACGTTTCGGAGTCTGTGCCTCCTGCCAATACTGGCAACTTCTCAAAACTTTTAAGGAGGTAAAAACATTGTTTAGTGTTTACAAATCTTCTGTACTATAGCAGATGCTTGTCAAATCCGCTATACGTAAGTTGACCAGCCTACCTAATATCTGCGCTGGTGGCTTCCTCCTTATAAATAAGCGGTCCATACGTTTGGGGAGCGAGGTCTGATGGAGTTTGAGACAAAGGACCTTTAATATTTTTTTTCTTTTGTAATTTTCCTGTTGCGCACCCGGCACAAGCTGCCATTACTGCGGGTCTGCGGGAACCAATGGCTGTCAACTTGGCCAATGTTCAGGTGTAACAAAGACTGCTGGGATACATCGGAGCGGGGAAAAAAAGGGGAAAAAGGGGGGAAAAAAAAAGGTAGCCTATAGGCGAGGCTTTCGGTACACCTCTGTGAAGCCACATAGAGGGCAACCACGCTGTGCTACCTCCTAAAAATCATCTCGTCCCCCTCCCCGGTGAGGGTTAGCAGGGAATACGCCAGCACACGCTCTACTGCATTAAGAGCACAATGCGATGCGTGCAATCAGCAAACAACGGCCGCAAACGCGAAGCGGCGCGGTCTGGACGAGCGCGTTACTGCTTACACGAAACCGCAAATCGATCCCAGAAAAAGGCGCCCAAGCCCCGCGCTAAGTTTCCGCGGCAAACATCTAGTCCGAAGGACGATTAGTGCAATTGCTGCCCGTTGACGGCGAAGGCAGAAATAAATAAGAGTTCGCTATCAAGGCTACCGTTTGCCGACAGCGTGCTGATAAGACGGTATATCCCCAGCCACGGTCCTGAACTTTTGTAATGTCTATTGCCCAACTCTTACAGCAGGGAGAGGACCCCTTCAAGCCCCCCGGAGCACTCACACCCCTGGGTTTGGTCCTTTCATCCCCGTCCTACCTTTCCGTGACCCTACACGCAGGCTGAACCAAGCCCGATGGTCTCCACAGACAACTTTCGCGCTCCGCAGAAGGCTGCTTTTCACCTCGGAAGCACAATACGGACCAGTATTTACCGGCCCCACGCGATATAGAAAGCTCGATAATAAAACCCCGCGTGCCGTACAGCGGCACGTAGCAGTTTTCTGCCGCTAAGTTAAGCGCATCACCCCGCTCCGGCGTGCGGAGGAGGCGACGGGGGCAGACAAAAGGGAAGCGAGCGCCCGGTCTCCTCGGGGCCGGTGACGGACGGGAGGGGACGCGCAACGCCCCAGCCCAGTCTCCCTTCGGTTAGCCATTAATCGGTGATCTTCCCTTCACCGTGCCCCATAATAAATCGCAGGGTAAATAAATAATTTTCCACAATATTTGCCTACCTCCCCTGCGCCATAAACGCGCAATAGGATTTTACAGCATCGCGCTGAAGCGCAAAGCGAATTTCGCAAGCTTATCTGGAGGAAATACCAGCACAGAAAAACTTTGGGGTAGCCAAAACTTTCTGTAGGACCCTCGGAAAGAAGGCGGCACTGGAAGTGCAGGCTGCCAGTGCTGCAATTTGCTCAGCTTTCTTACCCAGAAGTATTTATATAGAAGGGGTTTCTACTAATGCGACTCCTCTCCCCCCCGCTCCTCTTTTTTTCCAGCCTGTCCAGCCCCTCAACTTGCAAGTCAGGCTGAAACCCAGCGGGACCTATGCATACCATACGTGAAGACCGGGGCCTACGCTTCACAGGCGCACGTTTTTCTGCGATATCACCCTCAGGAGAACTACAATAGCGTATTATTCTATCCCGTCAACGTACTACCCGTCCTCTGCGCCCGGCGAGTCGCTGCGTGCCGTGCTTTGCGCCGGAGTCAGAGATCCCGAGACTTTCATCACACGCAAAAACAGCTCAGCCCCCCCCATAAGCACAATAGGATCAAACCAGGAATTTGTTTCGAGACCTGCTCGGCTTCGCAGGGTATAAATTGTGACGTTTCAGGGGGGTTTAAAGGCCTGCCTTTCCCCGTAGGATCACCCGGGGGTTCCTTTCATGGCCGCCCTCACCCGACGACCAGGTTTGCTACCGAGGGGCCGTCTTCTCCTTCCCCTCCCAGCCCCATCCCGTGGGATTTAGGCTCCCAGTCCCCGTGGGGTGAGGGTACCCGGTGCTCCTGACCCACGGGGCCTCGGGCACCTCTCGCCCTCTCAGACTACTCCGTGCCTAATGTACACAAACGTTGTTCGTGGCTGTTTGGGGTTTTTTAAATTAAAATCTATCTGTTTTCCCCCAAAATCAGGATAAAGGAAGCCGCGTGCGGCTGCGATCCCTCCCTAGGACAACACTTAGGTTAACACCTGTAAAGGATGCCCGAAACGCCGTTACGCCCGGGAAAACGAGAGCCGCTTTTACGTGGCTACACCTTAAAAGCCCATGGAAAAAAACCAACCAAACAAACAAAAAAAAACACAAAAAAAGAAAAAAAGAAAAAAAAAAAGAACAAAAAGAAAAAGGGGGGGGAGTTTTGGCACTCCCCTCGCCGCCCTGGGAGGGCGATAACCGGCGTCCCCCGCTCCCTCCCCGGCTCATGCAGCCGCCGCCGGCACCCGGCACGGAGATAAACCGAAAAGTTGTAGAAGGTGGTATAGAAAGGCACTTACCTGCTGCGTGCACAAAGTATGCCAAATATAAATCGAGTTCCTTAACAGAAACTCCTATATGGTGGGGCTGTACGCACAGCCCGGGGTTAGAGCACTGTGGGGACTTTACAAGGCGCTCGCCATCAGTACTTTCGAGCGGAATACCTTTAAATAAAATCACCATAACAAGGTCCAACCTCCAGACCTTATCTGCCTGGCGAAGGCAGTCAATTCTTCTCATCTTGCCCTTCTGGTCTGGATTGGAAAGAACGCAACACGGAGGCTTTTTTCCTGTGACTGTGAGAACAAAATCCTCCCGAAATTCAGGCCTGATATCTTTCCGGAGCTTTGCCAGAAGTCTGGATGCCCATTTTTGCTTTACCTCGGGTTTTTCACTTAGCAGTTCGTCCTTCACGGCTCTCTCTTCCTCTTTTGACATGCGTTTTTCATGTTTTTTGAAGTATTTTCTTTTTCGGGCTTGCAGGTTGAACCACGTGTACGCAAACGCTCGGACGTGAGGCAGAAGTGCTTCGATGAAGGGATGAAATTCATCCTGAAAAAGTTACAGAGAGGGTCGATGTCACCGAAACCGTCAACAAAAAGCCTGCAGAAGCGGGGCTTTGGCGAGACGCTAAGGCTGAGGATTAGGAGGGGGCTTCTACGTTTTACGGACCGCGGAGCTCGTACCCTTCGCCGACGGACCCCGTCGCATCACCTCGCGCCGACCCAAAACCTCCGCTCCCACCCCCCGAAAGCGGGGCCCGACTTCAAACAAGCCCCCGGGCAGAGATGGTGCCACGACGGGGCCCTTTCCCCAACCCCCAGAACTTTTTTTTTTTTTTTTTTTATTAGAAAAAAAGGTAGAAGGAGTTAAAAGCTAAAGACCCGGCTGCAAGTCCACTTGCGGAGCGCGTATCTCCCTTTGCTCTCTCCCTGACCCCGCTGCTTGCGGCGTAGCCAGCGTATGCCCGCCAATTTGGCAAATCCTAAACATTTGGATGCCAATCAATGTTTGTATGGGGAAGCCTAAAGTATAGTAAAACTTTCCCCAAGATATATTTGGAAATAGCAGCAGGCACTATAGCAAAAATGCCAATATAGCTGCATATACAAATACAATGAAGGGTGGTTTTTTCTCCGTTTCCTAACCGGGGAAGGGAGCAGAAAGTAACGCGGCCGCTTTACCCCCCGCGCGCAGCACGAGCTAACGCTAAAATCCGAGGAAAGGGAAGTCTCAGAATTTTTTTTTTAAGTTTTGTTTATATTTAGTCAAAAAGAAAAAAATAAAAATCTGATACGCGGGCACTTTAGGACACATCAAACTCTGAGCCTTTCTACAAAATAAACAGGAAAAATTGAAAAGCGCGGTAACAGAAAACCTTAGCACGACTTGTGCAAATACGCAACGGTTTATTTTGTTCTTTACACGTTGTGTCGTACTTTCGTACATTTAAAAAGAATATGCCCTACTTGGAAAGTTAGTTTGGCCATCCAGAGCCACCGCTCGCTTTGTGTAACGAGGAGTTAAAGATCACCCCTCTTCCTTGGCACAAAAACAAGCACGGTTAAAACTATGCTGACAATTAAAAAAAAAAAATGCAAGAAAGATCCCAATTTTGTTGTGGGTTCCCCCCCCCAACCTCAAAAAGTACTGCATAAATCAGCCAGAGAGATCAAAATGTATTATAATATACTGGGGCCACGCTTCTTGCTTTTCTCTGCATAAAGGAGTGACCGAACTCCAGGCTGCACATAAACCCCATATAGCCCGCGGGGGCCCGATCCAGCACCGCGTGCTGGGCACGTCCCCGCTTCCAGGGGCCGAGTGCCTCCTTTGCTCAGGATTGGGTCCTCCAGGAGGGAAAAATAAAGTAATCTGTGCAACGTTTCCCCCAGCATGGTAAAAGCCACCCGCTGCCTACCCTTCCCAGACAACACCGGGGATTTTTCAGATTAACTAACTTTTTTTTTTTTTTTTTTTTTTTGGTAATTATCCCCTGGAGTACATTTCCTACCCAAATCATTTCAGGTAGTGCAAATATTGTTATTAAAACAGACATCTTGCTTCCTTTCAACACCTTAACTTGCATTTTCTTTTCAAAAATTACAAAAAAATGAGAAATCAATAGCAGAAATATCTATCAGCAAAATCCTGTCGTAATTCAAGACGTTCTGCTGACTTCCCAAAAGCTTTCATTGCACTTATTCTGAGCGGCCCCTGAATTGTAAATACTTAAAATCTATAGGTGATACCACAGCATTTGTTTTTATTTTAAACACAGATTGTTAAAAACTACCAAAACCAGCACAAGATATTCCGCTGTAGCACAGCAGAGCGGCAGCGATCACAAGTAATACGCATGATTATTAAAATATAGAGCAGGTAAAATAAAATAAATCACTCCAATGATTGGCACATTCCTCTTTTTTTTTTTTTTTTTCCCTCCCTCCCCCCCCACTGGAAAAGATCAGAAGTTTCAAATTTCAATAAAGTTTAAAAAAAAAAAAAAAAAAAAAAGATTGCTGCGAGTTTCCAGTCGGCAGATTCAAAAAGTGAGAGGAGGCACAATCCCAGCACATGGAGCTGCTGCACCCACCAGAAACAGCTCTCACGGAGGGGGGGGACCGGGGGGAAAAAAAAAAAAAAAAAAAAAAAAAAGAAAACCAGAAAACCTACAGGTCCCTACAAGCTATTACAAATAATAAACCCTCCCTTCCGATCCCTCCTGTCCTTTCCCACTCGGGGAGAGCGGAGGAAAAAAGGCCTTTTGTCAAGTGGAAGTTTCTCTGCGAAGGTGCACGCGGAGAGGCTCGACAGACCCACCGCGAGCCAGGGGAGCGCTTCCAGCGTTCCTGGGTGCTACACGCGTCTTGGTACATCCTGAAATATTTTAACTTTTCTGCTTTCGGCAGCGCTTTGTCCTGCCTGATCTCATGTGCTCGGGACTTTTTTGGCTCGACGCTGGATGCTATCCAAGAGCGAGGCGCTTTAACCTGCGCTAAAGCCGATTCCTACGATGTGAACCTGAAAGGGGAGGTAAAAACAACACCCAAAAAAAGAAATAAAAAGCACTGCCAAAAAAACAACAAACCCCACTTTAAAACACTTGACAGAGGAAGCAGGGGGGGGGGAGGACAAAACAAAAAACCACCAAAAAAAAAAAAAAAAGGTGCTTTTTGGTGTAAAGTCAGGGTCCGAGGCTGAAGTAAATGAAAAGCGCCGCTGCTCGGCGCGCGAGGTGCGCACGTCCCTCGTAGGCTCCAATGTGTCTTTACAAAATGGTGTACGAGGAGAAAAGGTTAGTGACTCAGACCAACTTTCAAACTGTCTTGGTAAACACGCCGCTCCGTAAAAATCGCACCGCTTCAATCTCGGCGGCGAGGTATTAGCGAAGACGAAGTGGAAATAAAAGCACTCGGGACCAAATCGGGCTGGAAGCGGGGCCGGGGGGGGAGCAGCTTCTGCACAATACAATTATTTATTTCAGTGTTATTATAGCCCCCCCCCCCCCAAAAAAAAAAGTTTTGGAAACGTGTCAGTGCAAGCGTGCTAGCAGATGTGCAGACTTGCTGCAAAATATCGAGATTTTAAGTAACTGGTGGAAAAGGAGATGATCTTTGCCTTTCCCCAAGTTAGCTCTAAGGGAAACTTTCAGAGTATTTGCTAAAGACGTTTGCTTTCCCCCCTCGGCATTTGATGGGTCACCTAAAAATAAAAGGCACCAGCAACCTGGGAAAGCGAGAATAAAAACTAAGTGGTTTTTTTTTTGTTTTTTCATTGCACTACTCTCCAAAGTTTGATACAGCTCTTCCGAGAGCAGCCTGTTTCTAAGCAGCACCTAAAATTTGGGCCGCACGATTCTATATTGCTTATACCGAAATTCCCCTCTGCCTCTCAGAAAGGTGTAAAAAAAAAAAAAAAAAAACCACCCAAACACAAAACCACAAAAAAAACCCAAAACTACAACAAAAGAGCCCCAAAACCCCAGCCCAAAGGCGCCCGCAATAATGTAACACTGCAAAGGAGTCTTTTGCAACAAGATATTTCTGCTGATCTTTTTGAAATTAAGCCAGCTACAGGGACCCTTGTTAATATTTTTACAATCCGTTTGCTTGTAAATCTATTAGGAGATGTGCATATGTTCCCCAACTATTTCCTAGATCTTCAGCAGATATGTAAATGGAACGACGTTTAGATTTTTCCTGACAGATGACATAAAATGCTCCTGCCATTTCAGTTCCAGCACCGGGATAAATACGCTCATAACTAGGATTTCTGTTTGTTTTCCTTTTCTAACCCCGCTTTTGAAAGCTTCCCTTTAAAGCTGAACCAAAACTTAAGACAAAAAGAAGAAGAAAAAAAACCTCTGTCCCCAAACTCGTATCAATAAAAGCTCCTGAAATGAGAAATAGGAAATTGCTTGGAATTGCTACGGGCTCGCCCCCTTTTTTTACCAAAAATGACAGAATCACCTCATTGATCCCTGGGAGGGAAGAGTTTGTCAGGAGGCCTCTGACCCTCCTATTACTTTTCCAAACGTGCAACAAGAATGCGAGATTTTCCCAACCGAGTAAAAGCACAGCGCCTGACTTTTTTCTTTTTTTTTCTTTTAATTTATTAGGGGAAAAAAAAAATAAAGGTGGGGGGGACACCGGGACGGGGAGCAACCTGCCCACGGATTGCTTTTTCTCTCCTTAACGTGCAAGCGGGCCTACCAAGCCCACGGAGCTGCACGTGCGGACGCGAGGCGACGCGCTCCGCCGCCGGCCCCGCGGGGAGCGGCCGGGGGTCCCTCCCGCAGAAGCGGGGCCGACAAAAAGCAGGTATTTTTCCGAGTGGAATCCGAGGCTCAAAGTTTGGCCAGGCAGAGCCCGGAGTTGCATCCCGCGTCCTCCGCAAACTCCTTCCGCTCCCCTTTTCCCTCCGGCCTTGGACGAAGCGTCGGGGTTTTGAGCCCGGTGGCGTTGCGTGCCGGCCCGGCCGCTCCTCGCCAGGCACCCAGAAATTTGGGGGAGGCTGGGGAAAAGCGGGGGGGCGACGACCGCAGCCAGGGGAGGGGGACGAAACTTTGGCAGCTCCTGAGGCTGCCTGGGAAGCTGCCTCCCCTTCTCCCGGCATTTCCTCGCCTTTTTTTTTTTTTTTTTCTCGACGGAAAGAGCCTGGAGAGGCTTTCTCACCGGGAGGGGAAAAAAAATAAAAAATATTCAAATTAAATTAATAAGAATAATGTAGTCAAAATCTCCTGCAGGAGGAAATAATCTGGGGTTTGAGTCCACCACAAAGCATTTCCTCGTTAAACCATTATATCCTGCTAATTGAAGGTGTGTAATTTAGCGTCCTGCAGCAGCGCACGGGGAAGGGGGGGGGGGCTGGCGGCGCTCCGCGGCCGCGCAACTCGGGGGCACCGCGGGGCGCAGCCCCCGCCCCCGCGCAGCCTCGTCCCGCCGCAAGCGGGGGGCGCAAAAGTTGCGCCGAGTCCCGCGGGGGGGCCCGATCCGCGGGCGGGGACACACACACACACGCGAGACAAGTTTGCGGGTGTCTGTCCGTCGTGTCGTGTGTGTGTGTCCCTCTTTCCTTCCCGGTCCGTTCTCCAGCTGGGGCGGCCTCCGTGGGGCTGCGCGGGTGCGGAGGGCACTCCGCGCAGGGGCGGCTGCACCGCGGGAGCGTACCCAGGTGCGGGGGACGGGTCGTGCCCGGGGAGGGGGGGGTGTGTGTGGAGGGGGGGGTGTATGTGGGAGCCAGCGGGGCCGATCCCACCCGCGTAACCCCGAATGGGGACTCCGGGGCAGGGGGGTGCTGGGAGAGGCGCAGCGGCTGGCAGCGCTGTCCGCGGCCGCGGAGCGGGGCGGGCGGCGGCGGCGGCAACAGCATCGATCGCGGATGACCAAGCACGGCGGGGCCGTGCGGGGCGTCCCGCAGCACCGCGCCCGCGGGCACACGCGCACATACACACACACAGAGCCCCCCCTCTATTAATTAAACCATTAATAAGTAGGCGCCATTAGCCATGTGCCGATACAAATGGCCGTGCGGGAAGGGGGGGGGTGTCGGGGGGGGTGGGATACAAGCGAAAGGCAACAAAGTTAGTTTCGGCGAGCTGCGCTGCTGCCCCTTCCCCGGCGCGCAGAGCCGCGCAGCCCCGCGCAGCGCCGGCCCCCCCGCGCCCCGGCAGCCGCTTACCTGGGTGAGACAGAGCGGAGAGTACATGACTGCTGCGGGGGGCTGCGGTGCGGAGGTGTGCGTGTGCGGGGAGAGCGGGAGCGGGGGAGAGGGGGAGAGGGGGAGAGAGAGGAGGGGAAAGGAGAGAGAGAGAGAGAGAGGGAGAGAGAGAGAGAGAGGAGAGGAGGGGGAGCCCCGCGCTGCCGCTTGCTTTCACATTTCCAACTCTGCCAAACTGCGGCGGGCGCGGAGCCGCTCCACGGGCTGAACTTTAACCCCGCCTCGACTTTCCCGCACTACGCGCTCGGCATGCCTGCCCCGCGCGCCGTTAAAGGCATAGCGTAGCACTGCGCGCCTCCTCCGCCGTCGCGGTGTCGGTGTCGGTGTCGTCGTCGTCGTCCTCCTCCTCCTCCTCCGCCTCCCCCCCCCCGCCGCCGCCGCCGCCGCCGCCGCCGCCACCCTCGTTCCGCGCCCCCTCCGCGCCTCGACGTTCTGCGGCCGCGCCGCCCCGCTCAAGCGCTCCGCGCCGCCCGCGGGGGCGGGGAGGGGCGGGGAGGGGGCTGCGGCGCGGCCGCCTCCCCCCGCCCCGCCGCCCCGCTGCGCGGGCAGCCGCGGAGAGGCGAGCGGTGCGGGGCTCGAAGTTTTCTTCTTTTAGCGTTGTTTTGGTTTTTCTTTTCTTTTTTTTTTTTGTAATTTCCCCAGACGGCTGCGACTCCGCTTGGGGGGGGGGGACGCGACACGGACACGGGTGGGAGCGGCGCTGCGTTCAGAACTTTCCCCGTCCCCTTTTGGCACTTGTCATTTGAAATCAAGCGCTTCACGGTCGGGGGGTGCTTATTCCACTTACAAAAAAAAAATTATTAAAATAATTCCAGCTGCACGGCGCATCCCCCCTCCCCCCTTTACTAATAAAATCACTCCTTAAAAGTGAAGCGCTTAAAACCGAAAAATACCCCCGCGCCTCCTGCCACTTCTCGAGCGCATTGTTTTGGCACCGGCAGCCTTTGGGTTTGGGGTTTGGATACTCTCCAGCCCACTCGTGGGGTGTCCCGTGTGTCGTGCGTGTGCGTGTCCCCCACCCACCTCGGGAACAAGCGCTTCCCACTGATGCTGGAGGGCGTTTAGGCGGTCTCTGCGCGTAGTCATGCGGGAGGGGGGAGCACACACCACAGACCCAGGGAAAAATCCCATCCGTGGGGAGACACGGGGAAAAATCCCCCCGCGCGGCCGCGCTGCGCCGTTGCCAACCTTTTGCGGTTTGCAGCATTATCTTTAAGTAACTTTTGGCGCCCTTCGGGAGACTTCTGGCCGCGGGACGGCTGGTTGCGCCCTCTAGGCAGGGACCGCGGTCAAGCGCAGCCCCTCCGCAGCCGCGGACATCCCCCCCCCCCGGAAAAAGGGAGGCGGGGGGATGGGACGAGAACAAAAATACCTTTTCCCCACACCCCGCGGTATTTTTCAGCACTAAAGGGGTGGGCGCGCAAGTTATTTTTTCCCAACTCAGCGTTTTGCTAAGCACGCTTTAAAAAATAAATAATTTGTAATGCTTTTTTTCCCTTTCTCCCCCCTCCTTTTTCTTTTTTTTTAATTTATTTTTGGGTGCTAAAGCCGGAGGTTTCCGCCGTCCCCGCCAGCGACCCCGACCCCGCGGGGTGCCGCCAACTTCGGCGGAAAAGGCAAAAAAGAAGGAAAAAAAAAAAGGGGGGGGGGGGAGAAGGCGCGCCCCTCCCCCCCGGGGGAGTTCAAACGTCGCAACACCCACCCCCTCCGCTGATTGGGCAGCGCTCGGTAACGTCACACCGCCCCGCCCCACCGATTGGCCCCCACCGCGGTCCGTCACAGCCCGCGCCCAGCCGCGTTTCTTTGTGCGCGGCCGCGGGCGCTCGGGACGGCGCGTACGGGGTGGGCGCGCACGTACGGGCGGTCGCGCGGGGGGCGGGGGGGGGGGGGGAGAAATCTGTCAAGCTCAGCGGTTTTTCTCAAATCCCTGGGAAAAAAAAGATTTAAAAAAATAAAAAGGAGGAAAAAAAAAAAGCCAACTCCGGTGCAGACACGCGCGCTTCCTCCGCGCCCAGACCCCGCGCAGCTCCCGCCCAGACAATAGCTGCTGCCCGCCGCAAAAGCATGGAAATCAGATTAAAAACAACAAAAAAAGAGGAGTTTAAGAAGCGCCACGTACCATGGACAGGTAGAACGAGTACGTGAGAAACTTCCCGGGGCTGAGGCGATTGGCTCCGGCTGTTGACACTTTTTTTTGTTTGTTTTTTGGGGGTTTTTTTCCTCCAATTTTTTTTTTAATAGCTAAAATAAACTTGCAACCGTTGGGAACCCGGAAGAGAATAAACGCCGCAGCCAATTGCCGCCTGCCGTTAGGTGGTTGGGTGTGTTTGGTGGTGTTTTTTTTTTTTTCTCCTTGGGTTTTGGGGGTTTTGTTGGGGTTTTGGGGGTTGTGTTGGTGGCTGGCGGCGGGGGGGGGCTCCGGAGCGGGGTCTGCCTGCCCGCGCTGCCCGCGCTGCCGGGCGTGCTACGAGCGCCCGGGACTTTGCAGAAGTTACGAGCGATTCGGCAGCCGCCCTCCTCCCCTTCCCCTCCTCCTCCTCCTCCTCCTCCCCCCCCCCCCCGTTTATTTCCGCAATCCCCGCGATTAGCACGGGAGCCCCGCACCGGGGGGGGGCGCGGCGGGGCTCACGGACATCCCCTACACCCCCCGGACGGGCGGACCCCGCTGCGTGTCGTCGTCGTGTCCGTCCCCCCAGCCCCCGGCAAGCCCCTTCCCAGCCGCCGGGTTCTCCGCAGGGCTCCTCTGCGGGAGGGCGACGGGTAACCCCGCCTTGCACGGGTACCTCCCCCGTGCACGGATAGCCCCCCTCTTGCTCGGATACGGCCCCCTTGCACGGATACCTCCTCCTCTTACATGGATACCCCCCTCTTGCACCGATACGCCCCCCCTTGAAAGGATACCCCCCTCTTGCACGAATACCTTCCCTTGGCACGGATTACGCACACACCCCCCCACACACACCCCGTTGCACGGATACCCCCCTCTTGCACGGACAGCCCCCCTCCCTTGCCCGGGTAACGTGTGCACCCCCCGCATGGGCACCCCTTCCCGGCGGGGAGCCCCCGTCCTTCGCCCCAGCGAAAGCTCCTTTGCTGCAGGAGCAAACTTACCTGGCACTAGCACCCCCCTCGCACGGACACCAGCCCTGCTTTGCCCCCCCCCGCCCCGTGCTTTGCACCCCCACACATCCCCACACACCCCTCGGCTTTGCACGCCCCGCCGGAGTGCGGGGGGAGTCCCCCCCCGGTCCGCGGCACCGGGCAACCACCTCGTCGGGGCGCGGGGGGGGGGGGAACAACTTTCCTCCCAGTAGCCCGGCCGTGTCTGGCAGCCATGCAGCAGCAGCCGAGCGCCGAGCTGCAAAGTCTCCAACTTACACGGCACCCCTAAAATAGTCCTGATTTCATCCCTGAAAGGATTTCCTGGCTTTGTGTGTCTTAACTAGCCTTGGCCATTTTTGTAGAATAACCCTATTATTCACAGCTCCGAGGGTACAATCTGCTAAAGTCACTTAATAAAAAAAAAAAAAAAGAAGAAAAACCTTCAAAGGGCGTGAGAAATAAAGGCAAACAAACAATTGTCTGTAGCTCTCAGCTCCCCTTGATCGTGGATACCCGCTTCATTAACAGCAGAAGCATTATATTCTTAAAACTGGAAGCCTCAAGATGCGTGATAATACTGCAAAATTAATTTGGGGGGGTGGGGGGGAAGCAAGTGGATTTGAAGGTTAATTACTATTTTTTTACAACAGAGTGGGACTTTAACTCGCACAACTTCTCTCCTAACTTAACGAGTGGCATGGCTATCCCTCCAAAATTACTGCTTTTAATGGACTCGAGCAGGTATTTAAAGACACAGAGGGCTGCAGCCCCAGCGTATTGAGCAGGGAGAGAAAAAAAAAGAAACAAGAAAGAAAAAAACCCCTCGGATAGTGATTTTCAGTTTCAAGTTTGGGAGCCTCGGCCCCGCGCTGGTGACAGCGCGGCGCCGTATGCGGCGCGTTTGAACCTCCCGGCAGCGGCTCTGCTTTCTTGGTTACCTCCTGGTGACCCCTCCGAAGGAACCCACCAATTCCCAGCGGTCTGGAGACCACAGGTTGGAAACCACTGGTTTTGCATAAATTTCTGTTATTCGGCCCAAGGCTTAGGTTGGGAGGGTTCCTCTTAGCAAATTGTTGGAGGATGATGTGTACTGCATAAATTAAAACATCATGTCCCCTTGCCATGTGAAAGCATTATTAAAAGAAGCATAATAAGGGATTTCCACCATGTTATCAAGCGTACAAAGAAAACTCCGAATGGGAGGGATGGCTGTCATCGGGGTAGAACGAGCTGGGATTTTGGAGAGGCTTGAGAAGCGCTTTGAATAGCCCGTCAAGTTGGACAAGGATCAGCGCTGACAATAGCTGGTCTATATGTGGTATGGCCTGTTAACATACAGCAGCGATCATTAAAGGCCTGATCCTGACAATGGGGCTCTTCAGGGCCCCGAGCGACATTAGTGGCTTTGGGAGAGCCACCATGGCTGCTCGCCAGAAAGCTCCCCGAAATCACCGGGGGCTCAATCCCAACCCCCTTCCCATCAAGTCCTTAGAGGCACACGCTATTACGACTCACATCTCCAAACCTAGAGACGTAAATGCCATTCCGGTTGATGGAAATCAATGCCCAGACGTTTCTGTGTCATCCCATGACCCGCTATGGAATTAGCTCCAAAGACCAGCAGCAATGTCACGGAGGAGCCGTAGGTCAGTGCGGTGCCTAACCTGGTCCCACCATCCTTCGTGAAATTTATATCAGCCAAAGATACTGAAAATGAGAGTAGTCTGTAAGACTCTCCCCCGGGAAGAGATTGATTTTTTATTCCACCTGTACATAGAAAGCTGAGCGTAACGGGGCTTTCCTCCTCACTCTGAAGGCTCCAAACCCTGATGCAATATAAATAAACACCACGTCCGTCACCCTTAAATGAGAGGGCAGGCGGGCAGAAGCTTCAATCTCCAGGCTCCAAAGTTCAGGGGGTAGCTTAAATAAGCGGACTAAAACGTTTGATGGACATTCTCACCTTACACCACTAAATATGGGTGAATAATAAAGGTTTTGCACTTTCTGCCCATCACCATGATTCCCAGCAGGAGAGCGGGGAGGATGAAGAGATGCTGCGGTCCCCATCTGACAGATGAGGGTGGCTGCACCAGAATTCGGGGTCTGGGCCCATAGATGCATCACCAACACGTACGCGTGGGGATGGGAATTAAAGTAACTGTGCTGAGGGCAAGTAGGAAAAACCGCACTAAAAACTGGTCAATTCTTTCCATTTCTCTGCGAAATCTCCTACTTCAAGCATGAGTAACCGGAGGCATTGCTCCCTGGGTGGGTGCTCCTCCAGAGCTGGGCGTATCGCAGAAATGCCTGCAGACTTGCAATGCATTTCTACAGGGTCTGGAGTCTATTGCGAGAGGCATTGCGAGGGAAATAACTTCCCAGCAAAAGCGTGCAGACTACGGAAAGGAAGCAAACAGAATGGGGAGAGGCAGGCTATGCAGTGTTTCCCCTTTTGTTTTGCTGTAGATCTTCTAATGGGGAGCAAAATAAATGGTAATGCTATTTTAACACAAATACTGCTTCACGAGCAGAATTCATTTGGGGAAAAAAAAAAAACAAAACAAACAAAAAAACCGCAATACCGCAACATGAAAGTTCAAGTGAATGCGGTTTAATAAGCTCGCTGTGATTTACTGGTCGGTTTGAGCAGTGTCCGCTGGCCCAGCCCTGCGGCAGAGCCGGGCTACGCCGTGTGCCAGCGTGCGCCTAAAAGTCCCTGCCCACCGTGTCGATGCCTCCATCCGCCTGGATAAACCCCCCGTTCGCAACCGGGAAAGGACACAAATACGGACGGTCGCCCTCAGATACGTTTTATTTGTACAGAGTCCCGCGGTGTTATTGCTGTGGGAAGCGGGTGGACACCTCTCGCAATGGTACGAAATCGTTCCCCAGCGATAGCGAGTGATTACAGCGTACGGTACTGATATTGCCGTCGTCCTAAATCCCACGGTTTATCAGACGGTTTGGCATAAACACTTTGGACCTAATCTTGCAGGCCTCGATGAAAGTTTTGCGTGAATAAAGTTTGCGCAAGGGTGGTATAAACATGGTGTGGCAAGTAATGTTTATACGCCCGTACACACGCAGTATTTATTTAGCATATTGTATATCTATGCATTGTTGTATTTGTGCGACGCATTTCTCAAAAGGAAAGTGTGTCTTTTGTCGCCGGTTTTCATACGAGAACATTTCACATTCAGGGTTCGCTCGTGATCTAAAAGCTGAGATTCAATACATGGTGTGAAAAATAAAGCTTAAGAATTGCTAATTGGACTTTGTAAGAGCCAGGTAACACAAACTTAGTTACACCTAAGAGAAAACAGGAGTATAGTGCAAAAATGCCAACAACATCACCTACGCTGCTTAGAAGCAGCCGTGGTATTTTAACCCTAAGTAACATCCATTGCCTGCTGCCCTTTGCTGCGTGCTTTTCTCTGTGGTCTGTGACTTGCAAAATGAGATGTGCGTTATTTCCCAAAATAAATAAACAAACAAAAATCCGAACAGCAATCTGTTTAAGTACTAAGTCATTTTTCACATTTCTCATCTTTGCTGAAGTTTTGGGAAGGGAGGGGAAAAAAAAAAATCTGAATGGCCTTTTCAGACAAAAACTCAGACAACTTTGTACCTAGGTTAGAGGCTGGCGAGGAGGGCACGGTAACAGGTGCAGGTTTATTACTGCTTTTCTGGCATTGTCCATGGCATACATAATTCATCTGCAAATCTCTTCCGCAACTATTTTTTCAAAGTAGTTTAAGCCCTAACCCAGAGCACACGTGAGGTCTGATCGCGTTCCTCGCGGATACGGAGCAGGAAAGTTTTCCATCACAAGTTTTGCTGACTCTGCTTCTCTCATTTCTGCCATAAAAGTTACCATTTTCAGCCTTAAATTAGGTATTCTTTAAAACATGGCAAGGTCCATGTTCTTGGCTGGAAGGACAGGCACTATCTAGTAGAACTATTTTAGAAAACTTACTTTTATCCCATAAACTTTGAATTAAATTAAACTGTAGGGAATAAAAAGTAAAACTCTCCCACTGTGATTAGTAACCTTTCATTTCTCCACCTTTTCTAATTTTATAGGCAACTTCATAACGTGCAAGGAGTGAGTCGTAAAAATCGTGTGTGCCTCACGTGCAAATGTTGGTTGTAAGAACTCAAATCTGCACGAGAGCCATCGCTCTGCCTAAAAGATGTCACCAAAAAATCACACAGCGAAGCGTACCTAGTCTGTTTTGCTTGCTCTGCCTTTCCCAGTGCCTACGGCTCCTTCGAAACGGCGAAAGAAATGTGTTATTCTCAGCATCTGAATTTTTTTTTTTTTTTTTTGAGGTCTTTATTACTGTAATTCACTGACCTGCCGCATCGTAAACCCTGGCAATATAGATCCCTGGGCTGGGCACCCTGCGCTGGTACTGGATCTCTCTGGAGAGGCTGCTTTGTTTTTTGCAGAAGAGAAGTTTTTCTTTAAAAAAAAAAAAAAAGAAAAGAAAAAAGAAGTGTAATCCGTGTGGGCTGCCTGTCACAATCACTGCTCTCCTCTCCTAGCAGCAGGGAGAAGGTGAGACCATCCTCTGCTCACCCGACTGTTGTGTTAACTTCTATACTGGGCTGGGATTATTTCCATAGGGTAACCCCCGGAACAGCCGGGCGCGATGCACAGGTGGCCCTTACAAAGAGACACGCTCAGCTACGGTTTTATTCGGATTCCTGGAAAAACACATAAATCACGACACCACCCCGCGTGCGTATGTCCGACCCCTTCGTTAACTTCTTGGATGAAAAGGTTATTGCTGAGCCTATGGAGCAGGTGTACGTACGGTCGTGAAGCTCGCGGGCAGAGACACACAGACTATATTATTCCTCCCTCAGAAAATTGAAAAGCCGAGCCCGGAGATCCCCCAGCCCAGCTCCCCCCTCCTCCAGGAGGAAATAAGCATTTCCTTACAGATATTTTTTTTTTTTATCCTCTTCAGATTCAGATTGTCACTAAATATAGAAACTCTTGTAGCCATACAAAACGTGCATCGCCCCACAGCTGCTCATTTGCAATTTGTTCTGCACTTAAAAATCTCTTAATGCTACAAATAAACTTTGGGAAAGTTACATCCCAATAAACAATGAGGTGTTGTTTAAAATTACATGTGCTACTGTATTATTAGGTCTCTACCGACACTACAATTATCTTTTGAAGCTGGCAATAACATATTAGCTGTTCAGTCAGACGCAGAAATAGACTGGTGTATAAGCCCTCTGCCATTTTTATGAATGGAAAATATTTCAAAAGATTGTTTCCAGTTTCTTCTTTGTCCTCTCCCCAGAAGGAGCCCCCTCGCCGAGACTCCTTCCCCACGTCACTTCATATATATTAGCCATATATTGTGATACATTAACTGCCTCCCACCCCCCCCCAAACAACACATATACTTATTGGATTAACTACTCAGTCCTCGCTGGTAAGGAAAGCGGTATCCGTGATTTCTCGCTTTTATTTGCACGTACAGTTGTAGATCTGTGGCATGACAAGGAAAAAAAAAAAGATAAAAAGGTGAATAATCCCTACGCGGGAGCGCAGTGTCCGCCGCAGCATCCGCCCGCTCCGCGGCACCATTTTTACTCGCCAAGGGAGTTCGCAGCCCGGCGGTTTCTGCGCGGTTTTGCCCGATTCTGCCCCTTCTCCGAGCAGAGGCTGCCCGGCAGGGGCGGCGGTGATGGGCGTCGCAGCTCCCCTTCCTCCGTGCCCCGCTCCGGCAACAGCCTGGGCACCGCATCGCCGGGGGGGGGAATAGAAAATAGGGGGGGAAAAAAAGGGGGGAAAAAAAAGAAGAAAAGCAAAGTTTGCTGTTTGATTTTGCTCTGGCTTTTAGTTGGGGGGGGGGTTGGTTGTTTGGTTTTTAGGGGGCGGAATATAAAATAAATAAATCTCGCAACCTGCCATCTCTGCCTTCGCAAACGTTCGCCAAGCCAGTGGTAGCCATTTTCATCTAAGGTACACGAGAAGGAAAGAAAAAGGGGAAAAGAAAAAAAAAGAAATACAAGAAAGGAGAAGAAAAAAACACCCCGGGAGAAGCGCAGCACAGGTCGGGACCGCCGCCGCTCCGCCCGCGCAACCCCCGCCGCTCGCTCCGCGCTCCGCCGCCCCGCGGGCTGCGGATTTTTTTTACCCTTTTTTTTTTTCCCTTCCCCCTCCGCCCCCCTTTTTGCCGCAGTCTCCGTCCGGCGCTGGGGCGAGTCACGGCAGCACCGCGCCGGGACGGGCTGATTTATCGCCGCTCCAGCCCCCGGCTCGCAGTTATGTCACTCTAAATCACGCACATGCGGAAAACGGGGAGTTTTTGGCCAGCTCGGAGCCACCCTCCCCCCCCAAAAAAATTAAAAAAATATAAATGCGAAAAGAAAAGGGGGAGGGAGGAATCCAGGGGAGAGCCGGCGCCCCCCGACCCCCGCCGCAAAATAAAGTCTCAACAAAAGTCGCGGGGGCGGCGGGCACGGCGGAGCGGGGCGGCGCGGAGGGAGGGATGGAGGGAGGGATGGAGGGAGGGAAGGAGGGATGGAGGGAGGGGGGCACCTGGCAGCCGCCGCGCCCCCCCACCGCCCCTCCCGGGAGGGGGACACGGGGGGGGCCCACCGAGCCCTCCCGCCCAGCCCGGCCCTGCCTGCCGGCAGCTGCCCGCGCCGCCGCTGCATGTGTATGTGCGGAACCACACACGCTATAGCTACACCTATATGGGTATGGGTATAGCGGGGGTTTACGTGCTCTGGAGCGCGGCGCTGGGGCCGGTGGCATCCTGCCCGGCGCGGTGGGACGCAGACCCGGGGGCAGCAGCCCACCAGCTCTGCCAGCCCCACGGCAGAGGCGTGTCGTGCCAGCCGGTTACTGCAGGATCCTCGCGTCCCCGGGCTGCTCCTGCGGCCCACGGGGCAAATCGTTAAAGCCAAGGGGTCCCCCGGGCTCGGGGGATTTGGGCATCTGGGCTCGGGGCCGCATCTTGGCCTCTCCCCACCAGCCCCATTAGGTCCTGCAGCGGGTTTGCCTGTTATATCCCATTGCATCATTTAACAGTAGAGAAAAAACAGAAAATCAGTTCAAAAGTGCTGGTGGCATTGCCATAATTCAGGGGTTGACACAATCCGTGGGGATTTCGTCCTGGCGCGGGCTCTGCCGGGTCCCCTTGGCTGCGCCCCGGGTCATGGCCACGGTTGCAGAGGGAGAAGTTTCAGGAATGCCTGAATGGCTTCAGCCCACCAGATGCATCTGCGAATCACTGAGACTTGCGCTTCTGAGCAAGGGAGGCAGCACTCCCGAGAGCCCGATGCTGCGTGCAGGACAGTCGCGCGCTGCCGGGAGATGCTTAAACGGCTAGTAAAATCTGGGATAAGCCCCCAAGAGCAACGCAGCACACAAGCTGAAACTGTTTTCTGCAGCTGTAGTGCAGCAACAAACACTGATTCCCCCCCGCCCCCTCGTTAAATTGAAGAAATATCTCCAGATTTTCAGTGTCACTGAGCTCCAAATTTTGGTGTAAGCGACTTCTGCCCTGCTTGGGGAAGGGAACCCATGAGCAGGCCTCTTGTGAGTGGAGAAAATGCTGAATCTCCATGGAAAATCCTTTCTCTTGCCCGTGGTTTGGAAAATTGGTAAGTGAGGGAGAAACGTACCGCGCAGAGGAGGACACTGGACACCTGAGTGGAAGGGGAGAGTGGCCATGGGTGCCTGCCTCCCCCGTCCGATGGAGACTGCGGTGAGGCTCCTTTTTCATCTTTGCGGCAGTGCTGCTCTTCCCAAAGCCTCTGAGACACCAGGACGGGACGCCATGTGGGAAGGAGGCTGCTCCCACGCGCGTGGGCCCGCGCCGGCGCGCTCAGTGCCCTCCGGGAGCGTGCAGGAGGGAGCAGTGAGACGCCGTCCCCCCCCTTGCAGAGTGGGAGCCCTTTGCAGTTCCTGCCGGGCCCCCGTTACTCCCCTCAGCCCTTCAGATGGTTTTATGGCAGCTTGGAAGTTTCTGTGGAAGCTGGGGCAGTGGGGAGCCAGGTACCCTCACACACAGGTACCCTGGCACTCAGGTACCCCAGTACACAGGTACCCCGCACTCAGGTACCCCAGCACTCGGGTAACCCAGCACTTGGGTACCCTGGCACTCAGGTACCCCGGTACACAGGAACCCAATACTCATGTACCCCAGTACTCAGGTACTCTGGCACACAGGTACCCCAGTACTCAGGTACGCAGTATGCACACAGGTACCCCAGCATTTGAGTACCCTAGTACACAGGAACCCTGGCACTCAGGTATCCCAGCACATAGGTACCCCAGTACTTGGGTATCCCGGCACACAGGTACCCCAGTACTCAGGTACCCCAGTGCTCAGGTATCCTGGCATATAGGCACCCTGGCACTCCAGTACGCCAGCACTCGGTTACCCTGGTACTCAGGTACCCCCAGTACACAGGTACCCCAGTATTCTGGTACCCACAGCATGCTGGTACCCCAGCACTCAGGTACACCTGTACTCTGGTACCCCAGTACTCTGGTACCCCAATCATTCAGGTACCCGAGTACCAAGGTAGCCCAGCTCACAGGCACCCCAGTACCCCGGTACCCCCAGTACACAGGTATTACACAGGTATCCTGGCACACAGTTACCGCAACACTCAGGCACAGGCAGCCCAGTACAGCGCTACACCTGCGCACAGGTACCCCATTACACAGGTACCCCAACACACAGGTAGCCCAGGACTCGGGGACCCCGGCACTCAGGTGCCCCAGGACACAGGTACCCCCGTACACCTCTACGTGTGCACACCGGTACCCCAGCGCACTGCTGTACCCGCACACAGAAACCCCCAAACACGTCCCTCAGCACCCAGGTACCCCATCACCCCGCTGCCCCCGGGCAGGTCCCCCGGCCACACCACGTGCCCGGTGCGGCACCGGGATGGGCTCACCGGGGCTTTTGCCGTTCTCCGGAGCAGACGAGGTCGGTGCAATTTGGCTTTAATCACACACGTCGCGAGACTTACTCCAAAGGCGACGCCAAAGGCCTTTGTAAATTACTAGTTAACTTGGTTTAAGAAGTGTGGTCGCAGGAAGTAACGGAGGCGGCTTCCCCTTGTTGCGACAAATTTGCATTCGGCCCAGGGACGACGGCGGCGGGGCCGCGGCGTTGCTGGATTTTTTGGGAAAAGTTACCAGCGGCCCGCAAGACAGCTGGGATTCGTATCCCAGTATTTTTAACGCGCTCTTACGAATACTTTGGCATACGCCTGTTCCACTCCTTTTAATGATGTCGACTTCATTTCCTTGAATATGGGGGGGAAGCTACACCAACAAGACTTAATTAAATTAATAAGAAGAAACAATAATAACTAACTCCAGTTGCGCTCCTGCGGCGTTGCAAAGCGCGGGTCGGGGCGTTCCGCTGATAAAACCGAACACCTCTGCGGCCTGGTTTTTCGGGCCGGCGCACCCGCGGGCTCCTCCGCCCTCCCCTCTCCGCCCTGGCGCGCCCCACGCCGCGCCTGCGGACTCAGGAGCACCCGCGTGATTTTTACACCCGTTTCGCGCCCGTAGCCGCGCGGCGAGCGCCGAGCCGGGGCGTGCGGCACCTCCGGGCCCCGGGATGCCGGCAGGCCGCCGCCGTGCGCCGTGTGGGCACACCCGCGCGCGCACGCGCGCCGACCCGTGTGCGTGTAGCCACGCACGCCCACGCGTGCCCATCTGCGTGTGCGCACGCGCACCCGTTGGTACGCCGGTGCACGTGCTGTGCGTTACCGGTACGCCTACGGGTGCAGGTGCGCTCTGCACGCGCCCGTGCGTGCACAACGGCCTGCGCGCGCACCCGTGCACGTGCGCGCACGCCTGCGTGCACGTGGGCGTGCCAGCCCTGTGCGCACGCACGTGCGCTCGCGTGCGCCTGTGCGCCCCGCTGCACGCACGTGGGCGCCCGCAGGCCCGCGTGAGCGGGCGCGCCCGCCCCGCGCGCCGGCACCGCCCGCCCAGCGCTCGCGGCGCCCCCTGGAGGCGCGAGGCCGCCGCCCGCCCCTCCCGCCGCCGCGCCCCGCCCCTCCCGCCGCCGCGCTCCGCCCCGCTCTCCACCCCTCCCCCTCGGCGACGGGGGCCGGGCGCCGCAGCGCCCCCTCCCGGCGGGTGAGGCGGCTCGGCCCGCCCTGAGGCGGGCGTTTGTGGCGGCCGGCGGCGGCCCCGCCTCGCGTTGGCGTCTGTGGCGGCCGCGGAGGCACGGCTGCGTCCAGCAGGCGACGGCCGGGAGGCCGGGTCACCCGTTGCTTCCAAACCTATCAAACGCGGGGGAGATAATCCAGGTTAAAGCCTCAGGCAAAGGCGAAACGTGACTTCGGGCAGCTTTGCCCTCGCTCTGCCTGCGTTTTCCATCAGCCAGGCAGAGCCAGGCCTTCCCTGTCCTGCCACCTGCGTGTGGGAAGGGGAAGGTGGGGTGTGCCCTGCTCCTTCCCCTGGCTTCCTGGTCACCTCCGTAATCCCAGAGGGTTTTTGGAGGAGGAGGGTGGCGGCTGACGCCGTGCTCCCCAGGGAGAGCCAAGGCCACATTTCCCACAACCCAACTCCTCCGCGGACACCGTCAGCGTCATCCCTCAGAGGCTGTCCTGAGGGGCAGACCCCCATCTGCAGCAGGTCTATGAGGATGGGAGGGGTCCCAGCACACTGCAGTTAGCGCTGAGGTTCTTCCCTTTATTTACATAAAGGAAAGGATGCTTTTTCACGTGACCGACCAGCTCTCCTACGGGAGACAAAATATGGGCAGTAGAATAGATAGGCAGGTGGCTTCAGCGTCAGGGAGCATTAATACACAAGGACAGGCCGATGTAAATGGTTGGACTTGCACTGCCTTCACATGCTAACTTACACCAGCTGTTGGATTGGCCTGGCCTGCTGATAGTCTTAGAGGTGGATGCGCTTCGTCCCGCTTCCCCCTTCGTAACCGGCCCAGTAAGGGCAGCTCTGAGAGTTTATTTAGCATGACCATTACTATCAGTAAAGGTTTCAGAGCAAAGAAGTATTTATCCGGTCGTTCAGTGTTAGTTTTTTTGGGTTTTAGCTCTGAAATGTTGCAAACTCCTGAATAATCACTGCCCGTTATCTTATGTCTATCACTTTTTTGGTTTTAGTCTGAGGAAAACGATCCCTGTGCACTGGGAGTGTTGCCATGAAGGACGTTTCCTGGTGTTTCCCCGAATGACCTTGATGTACGTACAAGAGGATGAAACACTTCATGTTAGAGGTATAGATGCGTGTGTATACCACCACATTGGTATAACCACCCACGGAAATGCTAATATTGATGCTAGAGAGCAGGCAAATTCTGTACTTCAGCATGTGCATGCACAGATTTGAGCGATATTTTCCTTGGGGCTTTGGGATCAGTTTCCTGAACCTCAGTTGTAATCTCCTTTTACACCAAATCTTAGGGATTCTAACCTGACAGAGGACTTCCCAACATATACCATATAAATATTTTGTGGCTACTTCTGTGGGTGACTCCCTTGCTGGTGTTAGCTCAGTGAAAATATGAATTTTTACCCACTCAGCCCATTTTTTTTATACCCATGTAATAAAATATGACACTAGAGGGCGGCCTGTTAATGTAATTCAATAATGAAGTTGCAGCGGCTGTACATGGAGACGCAGCACTGACCCCCGCTTCACACGAGGGCCGTGGCTGGAGGCAGGTCTGGAAATGGCACCTTCCCACCCCTCTGAGACAACCACCACTGGCCCCGAGATGTGGGGAGTATCCAGAGTGTAATACCAGAACCCCAAATAATAAATATACCTAAGAAATGTGATTTGCCAGCAGACCGACGTGCTTTGCGTTGTCTCGCGAGCAGTCCCACATATAGCACTTAGTCCGGCGCAGAGGAGGAGGTGGCAGGAGCTATCCCATCCATTCCCTGATGCCAAACCCTTGTCCTGCCGCAAACCATTGCACCTACTTTCACAGCTGCAGTTGCAGCCTGGTTTGAGGAGTCGGCACTGCAGTTCAGTGAGTATAATCCCCACTGATGGCTTGATCTCAGTCTCTGCACAGCCTTCCTGTGACCGAGGAGGTCTCTTACAGTTCCAGAGACCGCTTTCTTTGTGTCAAATGAGGTTAATAGCTGCATGCAATTTAATTAATTAAAGATTGTGAATATTTTTAGGACACCAGACGCGGTATGCGTCAGAAATACCAGGTATTATCTAAGTACGCAGTGCTGTCATTCTTAATATACATTTTGTACCGCCTGTAAGCTAGGATTTCCTTGTGGTAGGCTGCCGACAGCAATACCTTTTCTCCCCAGATTTAAAATCTGCATGTCAAACGTGAGCCAACAGGCAAAAGTGACGTCAGACAGACTGAGGTAAGACCAAGGACACAGATCACAGTAGCGTGCACACTGGCAGAGACCAGTGGCACTGTAGGTTTGTTGCACAGGGACCGTACCACAGGTAGGTTTTAAGGCATCCTTGCAGCCTGCTCTGCAACAGCTTCAGGAGGCTTTGGGTGCTGTGAGACTATCAAAAGACTATCTCTCTCAGTCTGTTCACCATGAAACGAGAAAACGTTTTAAGCTGAACTTCAGTGAGACTTTCTTGTTGTCTGGAGCAGAAATTGGCCCAAAGATACAGACGGAAAGAACTGAAATTAGTGGCCGCTTTTCTGAAAACCGATGTTCCTTAGCATTTAGCAATAACATGTCCTCAGTTTTTGCTAAATTGCAAACGAGCAATTAATTTTTCAGCACTTGTGCAGAATACTTTAAAAATGGAAACATGAAAGTCTTCTATTAAAATGAAGTTGATAGTATGCACCTGCCACTAATGTACTGTACACTGTGTCTTCCACTCATTATAGTGATGATTTGGGTTGAGATCAAGAGTCATATAGTGAAAATCACTTCAACACGTGCCTGTTCATATGCATAAACTCCTGTGTACCAGATGGCAAAATATAATGACATCTTAAACAGCTAATTGCATAAACCTTGTAATGCAGATAATTGCTGAACCAAAGTATGAGTTAATAATTTCCCACTGTATTGCCTGGCTTGACACTAATTCTAAAGGAAAGTTGTGACAATTCTAACACACTAAAGTTCACCAAGCGGTAATTAAAACTAGCACTTAAAATCATTCGACTTTCAAACCCTTAATTACAATTCAGTGGAATCACTTTGTAGAAATCTAACATTTATAGATAGTTACATGATAGCTGATGTTTCATCATTGTCCCTTTCATGGTGTTCTTCTAAGGCATGCTTCAGGAAGCATGTAGCTCTCTCTGGAAGTCTAAGGTTGTAATGATTTTTGTACCACCAGTCACTGGGAAATACTTGGAAAACAGCGGCCAGGACTAGGAGCGAACATACATGCTGCGGTAGGTTTTTTCACAGTTTACACTTTTACGCAGCATGGCAAGTAGTCCTCTTTAATCACCTGGTGATGTATAAATGTAAATAAGCAGCAAGCTACTACAATTAGACATATCCAATTTCGAAGAGCGGGTTTAAGGAATGGAATTGTTTTGGTTGGGTTCATAACACACATACTGATCTCAAAGACAGGCCTCTAACACATCATCAGCTGTTACCATATATTGGAAAAGCTGCCATGGGGTTGAAACGATGAAGAATGGAGATATAATTAACGATGGTAAATACAGTTTTAGGAGAAATAAGCCTTATCAGACAAACCCAATTTCTTTCTTTGATGAGGCACATCAAATAATATGATGAAGGTAAAGACTGAATGATAAAGGTCAATGAAGAGATGTGATAGTCATTTTTTATGGAGATTAGAATTACCACTGTATGATATTCTGATCAAAAAACATTAGAAATAGCAACAGAGCATGCACTAATTAGATTAGGAATTGGCTAACAGCCTGTTAAAAAGTAGCTATGAATCAGAAAGCATTATGAAATGGTAGAATTTTACCAGGATCAGCATCAGGTCAGATGCGAGTCAATGTTTTCTTCAATGATTTGGATGTAAACACTGTCAATTCACAGCTGATAAATTTGAGGATGACAGGAACATTGGTGGAGTGACAGACAATGATGAGAATGACACTCCAAGTGATCTCAGTTGCCTGATGAGCTGAGCCCATTCAAACACAATTGGTTTTAATACAGACAATATAAGATTATGCGGTTTCTGGTGCTCACACTTTTAAAAGATCATTGGAAAACTGGAGAGGGTGCAGAAAAGAGCCACAGAGAGGATTTCAGGGCTGAAGAAAGTGCTTAATGGTGAAAGAATTAAAGCACTCAATCTGCCTAGCTTACTGGAAAGAAGACTGAGACGTGACATGAGTATAATATATAAGTGTCTATGAGATCTGTCTTGAAGTATCTGCTGGATACCGATGACATTTTTAATCTTTCAGAGAAAAATGGATGCCTGCAAGCCGACGTCAAACAAACTCAAGTGAGAATTTAGGTGTTTTGTGTTTTTTTTTAATAGCAAGAGTGGCTGAAGGCTAACTTGCAAGGCACAAAGTGGATACAGTAATTTTTTGATATTTTTAAAGCAAAACCAGAAGACCTGCTGTAACCAAAAACAAGTTACTGCATTTAATGCAGGCGCAATGGCACACGATGAGTTGTAATATATCAAGGGGCTTTCTCTAACCTTCAATGCTGTGAGTCTACACACATCAGCAGAGACATTTCATAAGCATTTGGGAGCAGGAACGTACACCTGTGCAAAGGAACAATCAAGTAATAACAAGTCTAACACATTTCATGGGCTCTCCAGACCCAGGCCAGGTGTGCAGATATCACACATTCACATGTCTCTAATAAGGTATTATTTTAAAAGATGGAGATCGAGCACGAAACCACCACAAGGCAGCCACCTACCAGTAGATTTGTCCCCCCTTGCCTGCCTCCTGGCACAAAATAACTGATTCCTCAGAGCTCTGCGCCTCTGCTCTCTGGTAAAGGAGAAGCAGTGATCCTGCCTCTGGGCATCTTCTTACTGTAAGTCTGTTTTATTCATGGTGTGAACAAGACAGCCCTGGATTGGAGTGGGTCATAGGCAGAATAATAGGCTGAAACTTCGCCCCAAGCCTCTTTTCCTGAAGCAGTCTTGCCTCAGCAATCGATTCCCATAGGAAATGCTCACAGTCAGTTGTCCTGCTCCTCACACAGCTTCCTGCCTTTGCGTCCATCCGTACTCACCACAGCAGTTCCCAGACACGTATCATATGTGGTGTTTCCATCCTGCAAACCTGTTCCTCTCTCACCCCTCCAAAAAGTTCAACAACTGCCAAAACCATGAACAAACACAAGCTGTTTCAAGACCCTACAATACCACCGCAACGTGCCTCCAGTTACAGCTCAGTGTAATGAAGAAGGAAGAGAAAGCAGGGGCCTCATCCCATTTTGTTCAGCTCTAGCATGTTCTCGAGGGTCTCCCATCTAAGTTGGGAGGAAGCACAGTTCAGCCTACCCTAATGACCTGGTAGGCCCTGATGAAAACTGTGAGCTAAACTCAACAAAATCAAAGAGCACAGACTGATTCTGTACAGAAGGTCAGAGTAAAGGCTCAGCACAATCCCTTCTGCCCTTAAACATGTTTATTAGCCCATGAAATGTAACTACCAGGTGTCTGTGTTGTTACTAATTTTACAGATGGATGTAACCAGATCTGATACGAAATATTTTCATGTTCAGGTCTCCCCTACCACTCCCTGCCTTCTTTCCAGCCACCCCTGCTGTGGATCGGCAGCCCTCTTCCTCTGTGGGAGCAGCACTGGCATGCACAGCTGGCAAGGGTTAGGCTTTTATTCCCTAGAGAAGGATGCTCCAGGGAAGATGCCATTCTACCTGGTTACAACATTTTCAGTTTATACTGAGCATTCTCTGTAAAAACTCAGCTCAGGTGGTTGAGTCAAGCTCTGCAAAAGAACTCCATCCAGTAGAGCTCACGATGCTTTGCATAATGCATGAAGAGATGGCACTTTTTTTGTGTATCCATCTCCCAGTTATTTACTTAAGGCAGTCTCTCACCTGTCTGTAGCTAGCTGGGGTTTACAGCCTGGGGTCTGGCCTTCCCTCACGCTCTCCACCAACTGCAAGGTAAATGTGCCTCCAGGTGGTCCTAGTGGTTTCCCTGAAAGCACTGTTCTTTAGTGCTTCTAATTTCAGTGCAAACCTCTATGAAATGCATACATTTTATTCATTGGCTGTATATATAAGTGAAGAATGTCATAGATTGTATTTCAGTCTATCTGCACCGTAACTGCTACAACTTGTCCATACAAGAGACACTGATAACTCAATAACAAGCCAAAGCAAAAAAGACACTGAGCAGCATTATTAATTGGTAACTCCCATGCCAAAAGTTTCGGGGACATTGGAATTGTCAGTGATGGCAAGGCCTGGACAGCTAGATAGTCTCAGGGATTTAGGCAGAGATCGATCCAGTGGCCAATGACCTGCCTTTTGGGCTTGCAGCAATGCTGATAATCAACTCTAAGCAGGAAATTACCCCACTGATCGACTCAGCAGTGTAAAATGAAATGCGAGCTGAAATGATTTGCTGGAAAGGATGTAATCTGAGGAACTTCTTTAGCTTTACAATAACTGACAGATCCAGGATGTGGTTGTATGATGTGAAGGTGACTTATTTCTCAAACTGTGAACATAAATTGGTCTTCCTCTTTTCTTTTGATAGAAAGAAGTTTGGTGGGAGTAGGTTATCTTCCAGAAGTGCAAATCTGTAAAACAAGACAAAATATGTTTTCATATCTCTTTACTGCTCTTCTCAACATTATTTTCTGCTTAGGATTTTTAGATACATACTATATCAATGTACATGTAGAGCAAAACCAATTTCTGATAATGGATTTTATCTAAAGAGACTTAAGAAATAGTACTGAAAACATCACATGCATTTTGAGTTTTAATAATAAATACTGATTAAATTTAATCTATCATTATCTCCATCATTCCTTTTCTAAACAGCATTCAGTAACATTCAAATAGTGCCAATGTAATAAATATTCACAGGATAAAAATAAACAGGAACATAAATCAGAGTTCTCTTACCTGGCTGCAGCTGTCTGGTGATCTTCAGAGGACGAGCCTTCTTTTCATCTTCTCTCCTCTTTTCTTCAGCAGTCTTTCAGGAATGAGTCAGCCACCACATTTTAGGTTCTCCTAAGACTGCGTGCCTGTCTTTGCTATGCATCATATGTGTCCTGATATCCAAAAACATCGGAGACAGATTGAAAGATCTGTTGGTAGGTAGAGAAGAGACTCTGGGAAGAGTGGGCCTCCAGATTTGGTTCTCTGTGGAGCAGTTGCCCTCTGCCACTAGCCCAATAAAATAGCCTTGTAAAATACAGTATCATCTGGGAAGGGGAATAATCTCCCAGAATTGGTGAAAATCACTGGAGATTTATCACTTTTCCAAATGAACACCTGGCAATGGATTTTCTTTAGCTTGCCTAATTTGCCTTTGATTTCTAAGACCCTAAGGCACTTAGAGATCAGCAAATAGTTCAGTCTATAAAAAAAAAAAAGAAATGCACCTCTTCTTAGCATAGGTTCTCAAATTGTTCTTTCACACACCCTATTGCCATGTGTAATTACTTGCAGGTGTCAGCTGGAACATGACATCTTTTGTCTTCTCAAGTGCTTTGGCCAGCAGGGACCCAACAAGCTTTCGTTCACCATGATTAATAGGTTGGCTATTGGTCTAAGTGACCACTGGAAAAGGACATCATGTAAGATCAGAGCTTTTGTTGTTGTCATATGGATTACTTCACCTCAGGATGTTCCAGGGCAGTATTGCTGGAACAGTTTGGACCTGGGTCTGAAGCTGGTAAGACATCTGTAGGCATGCAGGACCCTGCAATAACTTGCAGTTCAGGTGGTTGAATTCCACAGCAGGCACCAGAACAAGGAAAGGACACCAGCGATCTTGATGACAATTAGACCTGATTTATACATGTTATTTACTTATCATCCACTCCATATCCCACCAATTTACATTCTTATAATGGGCACTTATCACTGTCTTAAAACCTTCCAGTAATGAATGCTGTCTGCTCTGCTAATTGATGATTTAATTGCTCCTTGCACCTATTTATGTCTAACTGTCAGGAAAGGTTTTGTTGTTTCAGCTATGCCAGTATAGGTAAGAACAGTACTCTCTACATTGCGATGGGATTTTGAACTAGGCAGCGGCCTCATGAAAAAACCTGAAGATTGCCTGCAGAAAGAGGGCAAACTCTAGAGATTTTTGTTGTCCAGCAGACTGGCTGCTGGGAGCTTTTCAGGTAGCAGGAAACCTTTCTCAGGGAGTTTCTGCAAGGCTTTGACATTTATAGGGTGCCTGTTGGTGCTGCACAACCTCAGGAGCATCATTATCATTGACCTATTGCAGAGCTGCCACTATTTCATGTACCGTGTTCTTCAGTAGAGCAATACTTAATCAGTGCTTTTCTTAACTCATGCCTTGTCAGTAAGATCTTTTTGCTGTGTCCCTTGTTTCTACTTAGAATATACAGTAATAGTAAGATAAAAGAGGCTTTAAAAATTAGAGAACTCAGAGTTACGAGCCATTTCTGTAAATTTTGGCTAGGGTTAATTTCTAAAAGCTAAATTTCATTTACTAGTTAGTTCAAAGAATAGATTCTAATGCTGTTTTTATTTTTTTTTTCATTTTAAACCTCCGTTGTTTATCAATTTCTTTAAATTATTTGGTTTATGCACAACATTCTTTAAGGCTTCTCCCCCTAGATTATTTTATCTTGGCGATTGAAGTGATCTCTGTATAGTTGAACGCTACTTTATTCAGCTCCCATCGGGGCTATTCACATATCCATCTGTGCACACAGCTCCCACTAATGCTTGTCAATGAGACTTAACGTATGAGCATGGACATGAGAATAGACCCCTTGCTGGGCACTTGACTAGATGTTCTTTTTTTTGCTGTACATCCAGATCACTCATGGCAAACATTACTGTTATTAGAAATCACTGCACTTAACAGGACCACCAAATGCAACCTCCCTTTCCTTCTCATTCTTTCATATCGGGGCTGCTTGGTGGGTTTTGCAGGCTCAGGTTCAATACTTCATAGGCACAAACTGGAATCCAAGGTTATTGCATGAAGTAGCTTTGTTGCCTGTATTCCCTTCTGTTGCCATGCAACAATATGCAGTTGAGCCTCTCCACTGAAAAGAGGGCAGTTTTTTTTAAGGCATGAATTGGTACTTGGATGTTTGGGTTCTGTCTGTGGCTCCATCTAGGCAGCATTGGAGTTTTAACATTCTGTGCTTATGAAGACAAATGAAAAGCTGAGGTAACTTTGAGCATTTACATTTTATTTCTGTGTACCTGTTTTCTGCATCTTTAGTGGTTCTTGTAGCTGCAGACTCCCCACTATGCTGATATTCATGTGCATATAAGTTAAGTGATGACAGAACACTTTCCATCATCAAGTTGAAGTCCTCAATATGCTTTGTAAAACTGATGCATCTTGTACCATCTGTAATCCCACTCCACCACAATTGAGGGACATGCAAATGTTGAATCATTATTATTTGATAACCATATGAAAATAATTACTGATTTCAGTGTAATTTGTAACAAACCTGTGTCCACATCTGAAGGGGAAATGACCAAGTCAGGATGCATTCTCTCAGTCTCTTTTCTTCTAGGAGGTTTTCTGCCTTTAAGCCATACTTTGAGATTTTGGAGGTTGCGTTTTTAAAAATGTACGATCCTTGGAGATGTTTGCCGAGTTATAATTCTGGGTGTGCTAGTGACCAATGAACTAAAGTCAAGTCAATCATGTGCAGGAAGCACTGTTTCAATACCCAGCCTTTCAGGAACTAATTTGCTTAATTTAAATCTTTACTTTCTACCTCACTCCATGGTTTCCAGCTTGCTCTCATGATACTAGAAGCATGAACAAGCTGATACCAGAGTACTGTGCTACAACAATGCTTGTTTTCTAGAAGATCTGTCCCTTATCCCACCAGCTACGTTGTGGGCAGAACCTTGTATCAGGACAGAAGTCTTGAATTCAGTCCTGTGGGCACTGGAACTTGCTTCTGAAGGCTAAACCAGAGGCACGTCTCAGGACAGAGCCGAATTCAATAATTTCAGTGAGTGGTAACTCATAGTATTATCCATTGCCCAAGGTTGACCAGCACCCCCTGTCCTTGAAAAGCTCTGACGGCATAGTGATTTGAAAGTGACAACTAGGAGATTGGCCTACATCATCTGTTTCTTAAGAAATGCTTTACAGTAGCCTCAAAAATCTACCAAATCTGAGAAGCCTTTGCAAACTCAGAGTTTGCACATGCTCAGCAAAAGTCTTCTAGCATTGAGCTGCTAAACTCAGTGCAGATTTTGTAGGGAAGAGACAGCATTTGGGCAGAGCGCACAAAGCCTCTCTCACCATTCAGGGGGGTCATGAACACCACTCTACAGCCTTCTCTCAAACATTTGCTAACTTTTGGGTGCTCAATCTTGCATTCCCAGCAGTGTCCTGTGAACATCCCCTCTTCATGTGCAATTAAATGTCATTTACAGAGTAGGTAATGAGTTAAAATAACCGTGCCCCTATTGCCTAGTAGGAAGTATGTCTCTTAACTGGTACTAATGGATGGCTCCTACATTAAGGTGCATTCATATTGAAATTTTGTACTGACATTACAATGCATTTGATTAAAATGCAGAAGAATTACACATTAGATATCATGTGGCTGGATGGAAGCATAATTTAGCTGAGTCTGCAGATGCAGTCATGCAGGTGTTTCCATAATTCTGATTCAGTTGGTAAAACTGTTGATGTTCAGTGGCCCTCAAATCACATAACCATCTGTGGTTCAGTTCCTTGTGAAAGGAATTCCTTGTGCCTTTTAACAGATACAATCACTGGATTCCTGAGCAAAACTTTTGTGAATTAGGCAACATTTAAGTGTCAGGTGTTTTAAGGGGAGAGGAGGTATTACAGACATCAAATATTTCAGCTTGCATTTGTTAACCATAGAGATAATGTAAGAAGAGGACAAAACTTGGGCTCTTTGTGGGAACTTTCCCTCACTCCGAGTAAAGGCTATGGTTTTTTACATAGAAAAGAATCAAAGCCTGGGTTGCATCTGATTTCCGGTTTTTGAAACTAGTCTGGCCTTATGCATGTTCCTACAAAATAGTCAGGTACCTGAAAAGCACTGTATGCCAGAGTTTTTATAGGTATATTCACATTTTCTATTTAGGCCTATTACTGATAAATGCAATCTTAACAACTGCAACTATTGCTACTTTTAGTTTTCATAAACAAGATAACTCGAGTTACTTTGAGTGCAGAGCCAGAGAGCTGAGCCCAACATGCAGACGGGTCCACAACTGCCAGAAGAAGCTCCTGCATCCTTAAAGACGTGCACGTAGACAATTTCTTTGCTAGATTGAGAAATTCTTGAAGGCAGGAAGCTGTGACTGGGAGCAAAAGACAGTAGAAAATAGGCGAGGATTACAGGAGCAACACTCCCTCTACAGCTCTGGTTCAGCAAAGTGGTAGGGCTGCGGCACGGGGGTTTGCAGTGTAACATGGCTCCTGCCCTTCCTACAGCGTTTTCCAGCCCATAAGTCTTCCCAGGCTGGGAACATCTAGCCCTTTGCTACAGCTGGAAACAGGCTGACATAGCTTTTGGAGGATCACAGACTTTACGTCATTGGAACGCAGTGTGAAGCAATCTAGCTAATACACAGTTTTGTCTAGAAAGTCTTTGAGGGTTGAACACGGTTTGAAAGAAAAAAAGCAAGTCAGAATCACAGATGGTTTTCTCTTTACCTCGAGGGTCATCACATTTACACATTTTGAAAGAGTTACTGAGCTAATTTGTAAAAGACTTCTATTTTATATATAAAGGAAAAATAAAGACCTCACAAGAATTTTAGTCCGTCAGCAACATGTGGAAACAAGAAAAATCTGTCCTCAGCTGACAAAATATTTATTTATCATTGAAATCCCAGACATTTGCATCCAATGTAAGGGCAAGGCAAATCTTATGCATAACCTCCTAGAAAATTCAGTTAAAAGCAGTTTTGGATACCTGTAAGTAATTACGCTATCACATTCTCTAACGGATTTAATTCGGGCCAAGTAGCAACTACTGTATGTCCAAAAGATAATGAATTAAAGCAATGCTTTGGCATATCCCCTCTCTGAAATGTTAGCAGCCTCTCAAGTGACTTGAAAAATGGGCTTCAATAAATGGACAGGAAAATATATGCAATTAAATTCAATCAATAAAGCTGTCCTTGACCAAAGTCCAAACATTAAAAACAACTCCAATTGAATTATGAGAAATCCTTTTCTGATTTTAGCTAGATTAGTTTAATAACATGTGCACTGAAGTTGTGTGCCATTCCTCAGTAAGTTTATGGAAACAAAAAGCAGCATACTACTCGCTGTCTGTTGCTTCAGCCCAGCTCTGGCTTTTCCTTAGAGAAGAGGACTGTTCTAGGAGACCCATTTTCTTAGTAATAAGGTCATTCATTCAGAGGAAAATGGCAGGGCAAGGTCCCAGGTGGCAGCCCTAATTACCTACCTTCTCTCCTTCACTTCCACAAAACTCCTCATCCCCATAACTACACAGGGTAACTCTTTCTTTCCTCTTGTTGAGAAATAAAAACATTTCAAAAATCCTGAAAAGCTACTCAAAATGTGAAAACTCTTCCAAATCTCAAAGTAACTGAAGATTTCACCCCCCTCCCCACCTTTCTCTCTTGAGCTTTTTCCTACTGTACTGCTACAGTTGAGCATAAATACACTAACAAAATCAGAGTTACTCCAAATTATAGTGAGAATACACATAGGTACAAGCCACAGATATAAGCAAACCTGGAAGTAGAAACCCTTCAGAAGTTAAAAAAAAAAAAGGGCAATTAAAAAGTCAGAGGGTTCTGGAGAGAAGTTGTTTGCAACAATCAGATATTGCAAGAGCCCATATAAACAACAGAGCATGTATATATTCAAAACTTCACTGAGAAGTCCAGGTTGATACATGCCAATCAGGGCAAATTCAGGGATTCAAAACTCTGTGCTGAAGTACCTACCCCAGCTCCCCATTACCTCAGAGAGAGCAGGAATTCACCTTTTCCCTTCCCCAGGGCTGCAGGAACAGTTGATAAATAACTTCCCATAAGCCAAACAACCATCAGCTGGGAATCACTACACAAGTCTACTTGCCTGCAGGAGGTCTGAACCAGCAACACCTGTGAGATGAACATTGCTCGGCTGGTTCCCCGAGCTGTCCTGTACAATGAAAATATTCTCTTAAATTCAGAGGGAAAATGGTGTATTAGGTTATTTTACATCTGACCTTTCAGTCATGAAGCACTTAAGATATGAAATAGATGGATCTGGGGAAATAATTCATAAGTAGCAAAGTGTTTGTTGAATTTTTACTCTTTGGGGGCTTGTGGGTTTTCTGCCATTCTTTCCAAACTCAAGGATGAATTATGACAAAATGATTTGCCTCAGATAAGGGTAAGACGCGAAGTTATTTCCTGCCCCATAACAAGAGAAGTGAAGCATTGCAAGTAGAAAGAGCGAGTAAAAGTGTTGGTGGCAATGGCTGCAAGGTCCAAGACTTGCCCCAGTTCTCTTCCTTGTGAGCTGGATGGAGAATAACCATCCATGTAAGTGGCTGTTCTCAGCCCGATCTGTGACCTCTAAAGCTCTCACAAGGATGTAACTTTGTGACTCATCTATAACAGTGACTCTCTCATGCTCAGTTCTGACCCCCACCCCCCAAAGCATGTCTGGTTGTAGAACACAGAAATCTTCATATGGCTGTAGCAATTGCACTGAATTTCACAGCTGCTCGTTTGCTGGGTCTGCAGGATGGCTCTGGAGACATTCCCATGAATGTATCCCCACAAAAGCTGTATCCAGATCTTTAGTGGGATATGGAGCCAAGTGTGACAAAACTTAACCACAGAATAATAGGAAATACTACAATAAGAATAATATAACAAATAAACGCTCAGCGCCACAGTTACGAGATTGGGAAAACTTGCGCTGATTAAGTCTCTTACTGACTTCATTTCGACCACATTGGCTGATACTTCAATAATATGTCGGAAGATCAAGTTCAGTAGGGAGACACCTGAAAAAGGCTGACAGCAGAACCTCTGCCTTGGACAATCTTTAGCTGTTTGCACACACACTGTGAAGCCCAAGAAGCTTGTATTCCCTTAGCAACCAAAGTTGGCACCTGTGATATTTGTTTTCAGCGACTGACACCAAGAGTTTGAACTTACATCTGTTTTACTGAATTATGGTAAAACAGTATTAGTAACTGCAAAAAGCAGCTCTAATTTGGACAATACCATCCAGATCATTTACAGCTTGTACTGCCTGTAATTTCATTTCATATCCCACCCAGAAAAGAAGGGAAACTGCATAGCAGAAGAACATGACAAGTCTTAAGCAGGCTGGGTCTTGACAGCTTGACCTATTGCCAGCTATAAAACTTGCTTATGTAGAAGTTTTCTTAACGTCTTCTATAGTTCATTTGTGAAGGATTGTCCACCTGGTGCCTTATTGCAAACTGTGGAATGAGTCCAGGAGATGGCAACAACATGAACTGCTGTGGGGGATAACAAGGACTCTGTTATGACTGGGAACGTTTGCAGTACTATAAATAACTCTATCAATATTGTGATAATGGCACTTTAAAGAGGTCTATTTTACAAGTGTTGAATGTAAGAGAGACCACAGCTGTGCTCATTAATTCTGAAGTATGCTCCTCTCTATGTACAATTTGCAGGTGTAACAATAGGAGTGTTGACTCAATGCAGGTCTAGCTAGTGTTTGGATTAAAAAAAAGGTCACAGTAGCATGATTAGTTCTTAACGAGTCTTTATTGTGTTTGGCAGAGGGAAAGCAAATGATGATAGTTTAATTGAAAACAATAAAAGTAAAATGGAACTTTGTTACAGAATTTAGCTATACGTAAATAGCTTCTCCCCTCCAAAGAGCAAGTACCGTAATTGACAGCAGTAGATCTTTTGATAATTAATTGCAGTAAATTATCACTTGGCACAAAGAAGGCATAATTCTAATTAATTTGCAACCTTTCCAGCATAACACTGAATTGAAAATGGCACGGCTGTAATTTTTTTCAAGCTAATATAGAACTGGAGTACAAACAACATTGTCATGCTTTCTTCTGTTTACCTTGTTTGGAGTTGAACTGGGGTGATTCGGTCCTTTCCACACAATTGCTGTACCACACAGAGATGACCCAAATGGGCAGGAGTTTCCTGCACAGTCAGAATTAATCTGCCACAGCATGGGATAACATAATTATGTACAGAGATCCAGGCAGAGAACTGGTTCATCTGGGACTCGTCTGGGACATCAGTGCCTTGATTTGAGGACAGTCAGGGCTGTGAAGTGTCCCTTTCATTCTCCTTTAAATCTAGATTTTATTTGAAAAGAATGTATGTGGTAATGTGGACAGGCCAGACTATTTAGGCAGAGCTAAGAACACAATATCTGTCAAATTCATCAGCCTCCATCTTGTTAACAACTTACAAATGAATTTTCTTTACCTCTGGGAATGCAAATCCCCTTTGGCAGCTGCAGGGCAGAGCTACATGGCAAGTCCTCTTGAGGAGGTGTGATGGAGGGAGATCTGTTGAGGCAGCCAGCTAACAGCACAGATGGCTTTTAGCTCTGAGGACTGCCTAGATGCAATGGCCAACAAATCCATTTTAAGCAGGATGCTTCGTGAGTGCTTATGGATGAGGTGCTGTTCCTCTCTTATCATAACTAGACTTCGCAGCGAGGTTTCCCACCTAATGCTTTGTAATGGAATTAAGATCTGGGACCTGATCTGTGACCTTGCACACAGCCCACAACTATTCTATGCCCCCAAACTTCTCTGTGTCCCTGGGAGATAGTATTTACCTCCTGCACATCAGTGTTGTGAGAATAAATTAACTTTGGGAGAGTATGTTGAGCTCCTTGGAAAACAGTTACTAAATAAGTGCAAGTATTATCATACATTAAATCAGATCAGCTATTAAAAATGAGAACAAGTCCTCAGATCTGTAACCCTCGCTACATCAGTTTCTCCCTCCTTTGCTGATTACTGTTAGCCTTGATAATAATGAACTCAAAGACGATATTAGCAGCCTAACCTATACTATGATTTAATCTTGATTGCCACAGATCAAGGTTTGATTTAATTGCTCTAGAATTAATTAGGAAGAGAAACAAGTTATAAAAAAGAATTTTCACTCTAAATAAAGAAACTATTTACATTCAATTGGAGTTCACGTTAGAACAAATCATTAAGCTATAAAAGATTACATCTGGGCTAGAATTAAAGTCAAGCCGATTCATTAACTCAAATGGTAGCCCAGAGATTACCAACATGGTATTTCTGCTTTGGTGATCAAAGGATCAAGGGATACATGACCAGATGACCCTAATTGAAGCAATCTCCACAGAATTTTGTAAATGAACTTGAAAGTACTAAGAAGATAGTCTCTGACTTCTGTCAACGTGGAGAATTAATTTGTCCTGGTAGCCTTACTTTATACATAAAGTAAGGAAAAGGAAAGAAAAGGCAATCCTTTATGCAGTACATAAAGCAAGAATATTTTTCTTGAGTTATGGAGGAACCTTATCCAAATTGTTTATAGTTGTCTGTTACAGCTTTTGAAATATAGGGAATTTACAGTCAAAAACTTCATCACTACTGCCCTGTCAATGACCTCATCACACCTGACCTATAGGGAGTATCTTCTTCTGGGTTAACCCATAAATCAGCCTGCATGCAAAGCCTTTCTCTCAAAAGCTGAATTAGGTATGATAGTTTTATTGTGTGAGCTACTGTTCACTGGGGACTGAGTAGAAACTGCTGACTATATTTAACTCAGGAGTGCAGGATGAACTTGAGCCTTGGTCCCAATGGAAAGCCCAGGTCTGTACCTCACTGAGCCTACAGACTCTTGACTCTGTGTCAGGGAGAGCTGCAGATGCTTTGCCAAGGTAATAGTTGGAAGTATAAACTCAGTTTGTATTTCAAGTTTTAAATAAGAAAAACACACTTAAATGCTGGAAAATAGCAGAGGTATGACTTCTTCTGAAAGCCTGGTATAGACATTAGTGCAATTCTACATATCCCTCTGTGGAAAATCAAGAGTCACTGAGCATAAGAACTTCCTGAAGACAGAGACTATAATTCTTGCTATGAAAGGGGAGGAATTGGATGTGATAACTAGTGATGGACAAACTTCAAAAGGTTCAGGGCTTGTGCTTGGTTTGGATAACCATCCAGGAGCTTTGATGCATATCCAGAGCTTATCTGGACCTCCTGGGCCTGTAAATATTGGGATGGAAATCTTGCAAGAACAGGCTCTCTCAAGAGGTTTTTCTTTTTTGGTATTTTGGGCAAGTATCTTCTCGTCATGCTGGAGATACAACAAAAATAGTAATAACAAGAAATAAGACCTGTTCTTAAAGAGTACTTCATCAAATCTAAATCAAGAATAAATAAAAGAGCGTCTCTTAAAATGCTTTCCATATCTCCAGACATTCTTGGGGCAAGAGGGGCAAACTTTTAAAGTAAATGGGGAGAAATATGTCTCAGTTCCTTCTGAAGCTTAACTGTGCTATGGTCATTTTCAGTTGGGTGCTTTCTAAATTTTTATCTGTTTTGGTGCAATCGTTTCTATGTATAACATACATAAAAATGCTGTGCAGATTTTGGATAAAGAAGGCATAGATCACAGTAGCAAGAATACTGGCATCTTCTGAAACGTGGTTTGTGTATATGGCAACTAAATAAAGTAAACCCCAACTTCCAAAGGCCAGAATTCCCATGCAGCCTCACATATGTTTGAGAAAGTGTTTGTATGTTTGTGTACCCATGTAAATTTTCCCAATTCTCCATAGGCGCGAAGTAGACTATAGCTGCTGAAACTGTTTCGCTTGGTTTTATAGTGGAGATTATTTCGTTTATGTACTATAAAATGTAGTTATACAGAATAAAGTTTTCTGGGATGATAAGGGGTGGGCTCCTGGAGCTGGTACAGGGGTATGGCCTCTCCCCCAGGCTGGAGCAACAGCAAGTGGGTACTGAGAGCTGGAGGATGGCTGGAGATGAATGAGTAAATTCAGTTAGGTTTGTATTTGGAAACGTGACCAAACTACTGAAGCTAGGGCTGAGCTTTGTATATATTTCTTTTACCAGTGGCAAGCAGTTGAAGTACATGCCATGCCTGAAACACCAGCTTGGGCAGTAGAGTTTCCTGTGACTGAGTAACCTCGGAGGACATGTAAACCTGTTGTCTCACCACGCTGCACTTGGGCATAATGCCAGGGCGTGGGGCAGCAACTGCATCTCCTCAGCACTCTGTGCTAACACTGTGCACTGAACCCGCTTTTTTAAAACCATGCAGTATTTTTCTGACCTGCAGAGAAAGTTCAGTAAAAAAGACCTGTTGATTAAAACTGCACCACTGTTTCAGGTACAGATGTTATTTCCAGGTCTTGTGAGTTTTAGGGGAAGAAGTGTCCTCTGCCCTGTCTCTCAGAGGAAGGGTAAAACCAGTAACACTTTGAACTTGGTTGCACAGGCTGGTAGGAGAGGCTAGAAGAGAAGATAACCCACCATGGTGACTGGGGAACAGGAATTTGGTTCCTCCAGGTAAGACTTGCAGGGGCAGGTGCCGCAGAGGAGGTGCTGCCACTCCTTCTTCCTAAAGACCAGTATGAAATAATTAATCATGGGGAGAGGTGAAGGCTCAACGGCTTAAAAATTCTGGTTAACCTGTGTGCCAGCTCATTTAGATCCTGGAACCGTAAGTGTCAAGAGCAACCACTGGCCCAGCCCCTCATAGGTGACTTACAGCAGCACATCGCAACTAGCGTGGTAAAAAGACCTGGGGAGGGACTTCCTTTGAAGACCAGACTAGTCGGGGCCAAACTGATGTTTTTTCACAGAATAATAAAAAAACCTAGTGTGACTTTCTATGGGTTGAGCTTTAAAGAGGTCTGCTGAGGACCCCAGTGGGTGGGGCTGAGCAGGACCTGGGAGCTGATCTACGATGAGATGAAGATTTGTGGTTCCTCAGTGCTGGGGAAGAGGCCAAAGCCCTTTGGAACCCATGGTTAACATCTCCTCACCTGTAGCTCAACATTATCCCTAAAGGGACATGGTATTGCTTAACTGTGGGTTAGTTATTTTAGATGTTTTTTAAGAACTTGTAATCTGCTATTTCAATCCACCTCACATGCTGAAGTCATTGCTGCCTGCATGTCTGAGCCAGCAGACCTGGCCATGTTCCTCTCCCATGGCAGCTGATGGCCTAATCCAGCTCCAAGTCAATGGGAGTGTCTCTTTTGACTTCAGTGGAGGCTGGCTGGGGTTTTGAGGAGCTGGCAAAGCACATGGAGAGCAGCATGCTGGGCTCTCCCAATGAGCATTGCAACTCTTGCATGCCGAGGAAGATGCTGTAAGTCCAGGTAGCACAGTTTGGCCCCGTCATAGTAGCAACACCTAAACTGACTTGCAAATGAATAGCATTAAACATCCTTGCTGTGTTAGCCTGGGATGTCAAGTAAATGAGCATAGGCAAACCCAGCCAATGCACACAGCAAAAATTACCATCCTTATTCATGAAGCAACAAATCAGGTCTCCTGCCATTGTCAGGACTATTTAAATTGTCATTGGCCATGTCACCCTTTTGGGTTTTTTTAGCTGCTCAGTAAGCCACATTTTGGCATCTTTGTACTCAGATGAATACATATTTTATCTTCAGTAGTGCATATGAAATCTAATGTATTAATAACTTGGTGAATAAATTTGCATCCAAAACTCCATTATTTTTATCGTGTTTTTCTCTTTAAACAAATCACAAAAAGTATACATTTTAATCTCCAAATATTCCAGAATGGTACAGCAGAATTAGGCAAATCAATTGCATATTGGCATAACAGCACTAAGAATAGAATTCTTTACAGACCTTTGCAAAAGGAGGCTTTTCTACAGATGGAAAAACTTAGACACAGAGTTAAAGTTAGTCCTGTAAAATAACACGAGAAGAAAACAAGTAGCTCAAGTGTCTGCTCGTGCACTCAGTCTTGTTTCCTTGTTTGTTTCTTCCAGTGTTGGCCTTTGGATGCCCTGAAGTTGCCAGAGTATTGATTAGACTCTGCAGCAAAGGAAACTGGTGGAGAGGTTAGAAGATAAACCTGGAAGAGTTTCAAACATTCAAGGGATAAGGCTGGCTGAGGTGCTTAAATACTGGATATAACCACAATGCAATTCAGGCCTTTAACGGGATCAAGATAGCAGCTCAACACTAGGCAGGCTTCTCTTTTCTGCCATCCAAGAACAGGCGCAGAGCAGAAGACCAGCCTTGTCCTTCTAAGCACCCAAGCCCAGAGGCAGATTAATGAAGAATGAAGATGACTTATGGAGCCAGACTGACACACAATATCTGTTAATGGAGAGATTGTAGATTTGCATAAGTGGGCCTATTCATTATCTCGTCTTCCCCTGAAGCAGCCTCCCTCAGCCAAGGTCCTGAGGGAACAGAGACAGTGGGGTGAGCTGCTCACCCCCATTCTCAACTTCTATGCTAAATTATACTCCTCATTTTAGGTACTAAACAGGCAATCTGAATGAAGTTCATGTCAACTTAGTGTTTCTGACCTGTTGGAGATACTGGAGTTCCTTTTGCAGAGGGGCAGGTAAAGCACCCACCAACTAATGAAGGGTACCCAGTGTGGGCTCCCATAATTTTTGAAAAATAATCCTATGGGTAAATATATAGGCATCTGAGTCAGTGGAAGGACAAAACCATTTGATCCATACAGGGAACACGTCTGTAGAGATGCTCTCTGTGTAGAGGAGGACGGATCAGTCACGGTGCCTCTTCAGTTTTGGGCCTCCTGGAGAGCTGTGGTGGGGTTTTGTGAGGTGGGAATCCTACTACCACATTTCACACCAGCCACTGACAGCTGTGAAATGTTGGCTGTGTCTTTCAATAGAAGCCAGGGTACAGCTGGGCAGTATTCCTTACATCTCTCTCAAAAAAATCTAAAGTATCTTGGGAGAGGAATCTGTGTGCATAGCTATGCAGGAGGAGAGGCAGGGTCTTCTCTGCTTGTCTGCCTTTGGAGCCATCTCGCCCAGTGCCACCTCTCCATACACAGCCACCCTGTCCCGGCAGGGCTGGGGCTGCTGTGTGGCTTACGGGGTTGGTGGCAATGTCACTATCTCTACTGCTAGAAAAGCCAATCTATGGCTGATCTCAACCGGAATGCCCTGGTGACTTTGTTTTTCAAGGCACCGCATTTCCAGGCATGATAATTGATGAACCCATTTCCTAGAGAGTCAAGAGCTGAAGGCAGATGTAGGTTAGGAGTGTTAGTAGTGAAGAAAGTCCAGACTCAGAGTTTTGCAGCTTCAGGCCCTAGGATTTTATACAATGTTAGTAATACAGTTTGGGGGAAATTTGTGGCTGAGGGAAACAGCAGACTTTTCTGTATCCAAAGTGAGATGTATACCAAATACTCAGTCACTGCAACAGATTTTAGGAAGCAGGATTACACGTTTTCCTGTAGAGTTGTGTTTTCTCAAATATTAAGCATTTATTTTTAATCAACTTCTTGAAACATCAGTGAATAGTTTACAATGATTTTGCTACCTGGCCTCCAATGCTGCTACAGGAAGATGTGTATACAAAGACCAAAAAGGCAGATGTCAGGAAAAAGGAAGACGAGCTACCCAGGAACTCTGCAAGGAATTTCCTTTAAAATTGAAACAAAATAATTTTTAAAGGTATTTTAATCAGAATTTTTAGAAATGATGATGAGGAACTTGAAAAATCAAGCCACATATTTTAGTATCTGCAGGAGCTTTTAGACCCCACACCTAAAAGACCTGTCCTTCATTACTGATATCTGATGAGTCAATATATTTAATCTCTCATCAAAAGGTCACTCAACTGAATTCCAAAACACACATTCTTTTTTTTTTTTTTAAATACACATGTAGTATTAACCATAACTGTTACTCTGCTCTTCTGAATAGCATCAATTGTAATGCTGTAACAGTCTGCGGGGGTTGAGGTTTTGCAGCTGGCTGCCTGGTTGGAGCTACTTGGAGCCACAGGCCTGCAGGAGAGCCAAGTCCAGGCTCTGCTGTTTGTGGAGGAAGATCTCCCAGAGGGCCCACCAGTGTGAGGACTGAGCCACCAGAGATGGTGCAACTAGGTGTGAAAGACAGTAATGGATGTCTGCAGACAAAAAGTAGGTGTCCTAATAATAATAACAACAACAACAATAATAATTCCGCACCTGTTCTAAACTGATTGCTTCAGTCCTTGGAAGAAGGCAAGATAATGCCAAGGGGGCGATCCTGCGACGGGCAAGATGAATTGCATCTGGGAAGTTCCCCTCTTTTCCTTCACTGCCAATGCAGCTCAATAGCTTTTTCAGAGTAGACATCTAGTTTTTAGGCAATAAAATGTAACTAAGGTGAATCTAGCCTTCATGCCCAAATTTGAGATGTACTTTTTTCGGTAGCTAAGGTATGTTTCATGTCAAGACCTTCACAGAGATTTAGAAATGAAGTTGAAGCACAGACCAATAATTAAAGGTATCGCAACTCCTAGGATCTGGATGCTGCCCCTCTCACACCCTTGTCCTGTGAACCTTGGAAAAATCACCCTGGGCAGGATTTTTAAAGATGTTTAGGTACGAAATTCTATTGGTTTCAAGTTGTATGCCCAGCTTGCAGTCAATGAGAGTCAATCTGAAAGCTGCTGGGATTCTTGCCCTTAAATCTCTCTCGGTTTCCTTGTTTGCAACACAAGAATAAAACCTACCTGCCAGGCAGGATTACTGTCTGCAGCGCTTTGAGATCTTTGGGTGGCTGATGCTGCCGGTGAAAAGTGCAAACTCGTCATGAATTTCAGATTGTCTTGCACATCATGTACTGCGGACAGCATAGCCCCCGGGCCCCACGGCGCTCAGCACCGCCACAATCGACCTCAGATTTCTCTGACAAAATTCATAGCACAAACTTATCTGTGAGATCAGCTGCTCCCCTCCTCCTGGCTTCTTACTGACTTCTGGTGCTGCGACTCAGAGGCCTTAATCAGGAAGCAGCATCAAGGTAGAGAGTAGATTTATTCTGGTCTCTATTGCACCAGCACTGAAACATTTGCTATATTCCTTGAAATGCAGCTTCTGAAGAGAAAAATATCCTGTTTTCCCTGGGTAGCTGGAGTCAGGCTGGGAGCACTGCAGCAGGAGCAGGCACACAGCTACGAGTGGGAGCATTTTCATGCTGCTCGAGCCTCCCAGTCAGTTGCCCGTCTCTCCCGGTAGATGATGCTAAAGCGCGATTGTTTTGAGCAATTTTAAGGAAGTGGAAGATTTTATCGGGGGAAATCTGAAGTGGCAGGAAAGCTTCTGGGGCTCAGTGCTGCAGGAGGACGTACAGCAAATATCCTGAAAAACCTGGAGACCAATTTGCTCCTGTCTTGTATTTATTAAACAGCTGGAAAAGTAACAGGCTTAGAGCTTATGCAGGTTTTCAGGGTTTTTAAGCAGACCATGACATGCCTACGTGTGTGTGAACCATACATTTACGTGTGTGTGTTCCAGCTGTTCTTACAGCTAAAGCACAATGCCAGCATCATACTGTCTTACCATGCCATTTCTGGACTCTATTGCCACTAGAGAGCTCCTCACCTTTGTTTCCATACCACATTGCTAACTTCTGTTCAGCGCAGTCAGACCCATTCAGGGTAGATAATTTGGAATGAAATATTCAGCAAGAGTTGTAGCTTTCTGGTTACTTTTGAAACGTGCAGCGACATTTATTGCTAGAAACAAAGCAGCATTTTGCCTGTAGATGCTGCCAAAGTTCAGATATATTTAAGCTCCGGCCACTCTCTGGAGCCAGGAGAGGAAGTGGTTCTGGAGTGGGAAGTGTAGGCTCAGATATACATTTCCTTGGAATTTAGGAAAATTAGAGGGAGTTTGGCCTTGCCTTTACTTCCATTAGAGCTTTTCCGAGGACTTCTAGGGCAGCCAATATAATTCACTCTGAAATGAAGTTTTAAAGTTCAAAGATTCATCTGGAAGTTATTAATAAAAACAATAAAAATATAAACTTAAACACAGTACTTTTTAGTGAGGAAAAATTGCCTACATTTTTTCAATTGGATGCGTTTTGTACTTCTATAGCTTAAAAGGTTTTTTTTCCTTTTTAAGAAAAAACACAAGTTATTAGTCTCTTTTATGGGACTGCTGGGGTCTGCTGTAAAGGCACCCTTTGGTTCTCAGCATCCAAGCCATTAATCCTGGACTGTTGTGCATTAGGAAACATACACAAGGTCCCTGTCCTCACAGACAATTTAGAACAAAGCATATTTTTGGAAAAGGATGTACAGAAAGACAAAACGATTTCTCTAGATCCCATGTCTGGTATGTGGAGGGGCTCAGAGGATGAGTACTTGATAATCTCATCAAGTGCCTGGTCTGCTGGACCGTTATTGCTTCTACATTAATACAGTCATTAATTATACACAAGAGCTCTATGATACAACACCACCACCGCCCCCCTCTCCTAAATTCCTGTACACAAACATAATAGATGTTGTCAGAGATCCAGTGCTGATGTTGCCATGTCCCTGACTGATATGCTTCCTTGGGTCAGAAGTATATCCTGGGACAGTCAAGAGTGCATCAAGATATATAGACAAGTTTGTTTTCTTCAAAGCCCTTGGACTAGAATCAAATTGCCTGAAGGAAACTTTAGAGAGCCTTTTAGTCTCTTTAAAGAAAAGATATCCTGCAAATATTACTGATTGTGTTTGCAGTTTGCCACTGACTGTACTTGGCTTTCTTGAATTCTCAAGATATTGTCTATTCAGTATACTTCAAGCAACCACTGCAGAGGCTGTTTAATGAGTGGAGATGTTTTGTATCCCCTGCTCTCTGGAGGTCATGCTCACCAAACTGGGCTTTCTTCTTCACCCACCTTGGAAAAAGGTTATCAATGGGAGTGGGAGAGATGGAAGTTTTATAAAAGGTAATGAATAGGATGAACTCAATTGTACGTGGGCTTTTATAGTGATAGGTGAGGTGGAGACCAACTGAGGTGTCTGTGGAGCAGCAAAGTTTACTGACAGCAAACTGTAGGAGAGCTGGAAAACAGCCTGATGGGCTCTTGGATCAAATTCTGAACTAAATGAGCAGTATTATCCTCTTGGGATTTCATCACTAGGCAGACAACAACAAGGTATGCCTGGGCAGAATGGATGGTGAGATTTGTAGAGAAACTCCAAGAGAAAGATCAATAACTATAGAAAGTAAGTGGAGACGAATGTGAAGTACAGCATGGGAAATCTGGCACTATTGTGCTCCTTCTACCCTAAGTCAGGCAAAATATGAAATTCAGTATGTAAGAGCAAAATGGCATTTTCCTCAGTTGTCAGTGACCCCCAGTATTTTTCAGAAGTGGAGCTGTTATTTAAAAAAGTATGGAGAAAGAGCTTACTCCACTTTGAGCTTTTTCACTATTTGAGAGTACTTGGGAAAGAAGGACAAGTATGTCTGATAAAGACTCTAAAGCGGCTAAAAGCAATTGCAGAATGAATTACTTCAGAGCTGTGCACTGTTACTAGACTAAGTGTAAGGTGCTACCCTTTTAAAAATGGCCAAAGAAAATAAAATGGGAACCTCCAGGCAATAGTATTCTGACTTCACCAAATGCCTTTGTCCAATTTAGACTGCATTAGCAATTGTGTTCTTCACAAAATCCTGGGTAGGAGAGGGGAAAGGATTTATAGATAGCATTATGTTCTAAAGGGATTCATACAATGAAATTATAAAATGCTTTTAAAAATACATAATTAGCACACTTCATCCATAAATTTCCAAAGTGATATTTTTAAAAGGAGGACATTACCTAACTCCATGTGAACTAAATAACTTTAAATCAAATGAGACAATTTATGTGTTTGAAAGATGTTTATATTTGAAATAAGAGCATCATTTAACATCTCTTCGCCTTTCTCTCATGCTGATTTATCGCCCGCATTTCTGGAGGTCACTCTTATTGGTAGAAGTCAGCATTTGTTGTGTTTTGCAATGCAAAAATTCTTTTCATTCCCTAACACTAGAACAATATTTCATTGAATTGCTCTGGTTTATTAGACTAGTTGCACAGATGTCCTCTCTTCCTGAGCCAGATGTACAGAGCGCTGCTTCCAGCTTAGCCCAAACTGGAACATGTTGACAGAATAACATAACTGAGACCAGACATATTGCATTTTACACTAAAGGTCATGCAAAAAGCACAGGCTGTGTATAGCATGGGCTGTTTTACATAAACACACATTTGGTTCAGCTTTGGTATAGGGATTACTGAAGGAATGCTTGGGGAGGACAAGCTATAAAGCAGTTGGAAAGATCTGACAGTTGTTGAATGAATTACCCCCAAACTGGTACATCTCTCTAAGAACCAGTGTGAAGGGCTCTCTGCAAAAGGAGGCAAGAGAAAACTCTCAGGGAAAAGTTTCTGCTCAAGATTCTTCCAGAGAGACAGAAGCGACTTCGCAAGTTTAACAGATTTCCCGACAACTTTTTCAGTACAGTGGGTTCGATTCAGCGGGGTTCTTAGCTTGCTAATACCTTTCATCAACATAAGAGGAGTAATTAGAAGAGATGAAGAAATCAAATTGCCTTACAAGGAAGTTGAATGAATGCAAGCAAGGCAAGAATGTTTCCAGTGGCTACAGGATCTATCTGAGGAAGAGCCTGAGAGAAGCATATATGGATCCAGATGTTACAGATGAGAAAGGATTGTCCTGCGGAGCAGCTACAACTTCAGATGCTTAAATTTCACACTCACGTGAGCTGATGAAACAGACAAGGACCTGGAGCAAGATTAATTTTAGGATGAGGGTGGAAACTCTGATCAGGGCCAAAATTCCCAATGTTTCTTTGTTAACCAGGTTGGTCTCATGTGGCAGAAATCTTGCATAGTACATGGCATGCTGACCTCAATCCTGGTGACAGAGGAGGGGGAACAAAACCCTTCTGAATTTTGGAATTCACCTGTGACTTGCAGCAGGCTTATTTTTTGCAAGAAACTTAACCCCTCTCAGTTTTCTTACCTGAAAAACTGGTATAAACACTAACCTCTTAAGGATACTGTTCAGTTTAATTAATCAGTGTTCATGAAGTCTTTGAATTAAAAGACAGTACGGACTGTAAGTGCCAAGTGTTACTAGTACTATGAACAAATGAACAGCAGCAAATGAATATAAGCACACTGCAAAGAAGGAATGTCATTAAGGAAAGAGGTCCCATTTCAAGCTGCCAAATACAAAGGAGTGAGTCATTTATTTTCAGTATGAAAAACATTTCAATGTTGTTCTTTAAGTGATTCTGCTTATGATCATTACTCCTTAGCTAACTGCTATAAATATTTTGAAGTGGTGACACGGTCTTCTATTCCCACCTAGAAATGCAGAAAATGAGGAGTGGAAAATAAAAAAATAAAAATAGTTGAAAAAGGTATGTGTGATTTGCCACATGCTAAATACAGTCGTCTTTGTCTTATGCATAGTTTTGCCTCTTTTTCCTCAAGACATCTGCGTGTGTGTGTGACTGTACTGTCCCATGCTTTGTCATTACAGTCTGACCAAGATTTATGAGTTGATAACTGTCTAAATGCTGGATCACAAAGCATCATTTTTGTTCTCTCCTGACCTTATCTGTGACCTCTAGGACTGCAGGCAGAGAGAAATGTCTGATTTCAGTACAGTCAGGCAGGGTAAAGCAATCTGCTGGCACTGCTAAAGCACAGCTTCACGTTTCTGTGACAGAGAGTACATTAAATTGGCCCACAAAGGAGTTGCAAAGGGTACAAGAGGTGGTAGGGGTTTCTGTCTCAAACATTTTCAAGCAATGCCCTGGCTCCCTTGGATATGCTTGGTACACTAAGTGACAAATGAGCAGTTTTTGAGATAATTGTCAGGTTAGTTTAGCACACAATATTCTGACCATTTGTAGTCGTGATTTGAAACAGAACTGTAGAAATTTATGGTACCTGAAGTTTTGGAGCAAAATATGTGTGTGAATACATATAACTGCTTATTTTTTCCTTATAATGACTAGTGCATTTGCTGTCAATATTCTGTATAACGAGCTGCACAGAACAGGCTGGTCTCTCCCCTTTGTTCTCTCACCTGACTGCCAGACCTGTACTGCAGGGTCTTTTCTCACATGTTGCCTCACCTAAACAGTGGCTCTGTCTGCTCCCTGCAACAGAAAGTCTTAATGTACACTTGCACAGGGCAAGCGTTGTTACCCAAACAGAGCCTCTGTCTCGGTTAGGGTTTCCAGAAAGTGGTAAAAGTGATGGGAATTATATGAAGATGAACTGGAATGCTCCTGCATGTCCAGTCCATTGCACAGCATGAAGATTTTCAACGTGCTCAACATGTTCAGATGTTGATTTGCTGAGAAGTTTGACCATATGAAGTGTCATTGGACAAAGAGCCTAAAATCTAGTGCAACACTGTGCCCTGAGGTACAACAGGGCTGTTACTTCAGATTTTCACTAACGTAAGGTTATTGAGATATTTTAACTCTCTGAAGATGAATCTTCTTCCAAAGAAGTTTCTTTCAAAGAGGTACTTGTTTAAAATTGGATTAACACAGTGGCAAATTGGACTCAGATCCTCAGTAGCAGTGGTGTCCGTTCCCTCCTCTCATGGAGGCGATGAAAAATGGCATCGGAACCCTCTGGACGATGCTGCGTGAATTGGCTGAGACAGGATCGTCAGGAGAACATGAGTTTGCTGAGCTCCCTAAGTGACAGGGCTGTGTAACTGGCGCAGCACGTTCACCCAGTGGGCGTCGCTTTGATAGCAAAGAAAATCTTTCCTGCTGTTACACAGACTGAGACTATGACCTTCCCTTTGGAAAGAGCGGGCATCACACAGCAGGGAAGTGGGAGCTCACAGAAACAGAGGAGGCAGAAAATAAAATTTCAGGGCTTGCTTTCTGATTGTCTGTTACTTACTCCATATATGAGTTTACCAATCAGTAAAATTGGTAAAATACCCATCTAGCGCATTGACAGTTCTTCATTTGAATTTGGCTATGTATATCTACTGCTGGAAATTCACAGTGCTGTTGCAAAAGCCAGTGCACTTTTGATGGGATATGTGGCCTTTTACCTCGCTGTTTCCAGAGGAAAGTTGGCACAAGTTATTAGTGATGAATTTTTCCCAGCTGATGGTTGTTTAGAGAAGATCAAGAAATGACTCAGGGCTCTAAGGAGATTCTTGCCTCTGCTCGTTTCAAAGCTGTAATTCGGGTCCTATCTGGAAGTGACAGAGGAGAAGCTGAGGAGTAAATGGATCCTGCAGAGGACGAGCCCCTAGCAGCATGGGTATTTTTCTGGCAGGTATGAGGTGAAGCTGATTGATGAGGTCAGTGTGGGATCCCTGCTCCATCTCTACTGACACCTTTAATGCATATAAAGAAGAGAAATTCTGGACTCCGGCTCTGTCACTCAAAGAATTCTTTGCAGAGCTATGTTTATTACGAAATAATTATAACTGCAAATTAGGAATGGGGGTGTTCTAGCACCTCCTTACATCTCTCTCATATGCATCTAAAATAAAATTAGCCTTGCAGAACTATTGTAACCTTCTGTTATAGGTTCAAGTCAGAAATGAAACCGAGACACCCATTTCGTTAGGTGCAAACACTGTATATGTTGGCTTTACTGCCCATTTTCTAATCCCAGCAAGCCTATTTTCTGCACTAAACAATCCAGTGTATTTGTAACAACTTTAAATAAAGGTACAACTCAAATAAAACACAGCTGATCTTATTCACAGCAGGCTTTTTTTACACAGCTTTTGATCCTGTGGAGTACCATGCCCTCAGCTCCTGATGGTGATGCTAGTCCTGAGACAGGAGGGCATTCAGGGGTGATACCCACACAAATCCATGGACAGTTTTCCATTGCCCTCTATGGATAAGTTTGGTTCAGACCAGTGTTTCTCAGGGATTGGTGTGCAGATTGTAAGGGGACAACAGCAGAAGCATGCAATCCAAAATCCATTGGGTTGGGTGAGCCATGGTTATGTTTGCCAGCTGCAGGGTTTCTATTTTATCAGTAATTTTGCTGCTGGGGGCCCTCTAATTACAGCACAGTCTCAGTCAGGTGGATATCCAGTGACAGACCAGAGCTTAATCTACTGAGCTAGCCTTTCCCATACAGGCTGTAACTTCTTTCTGGAGAAATTATTTTCCAGAACTCAGTGGCCTTTGCTCTTATTTAAAGGTATTTCATAGCAGCCTTTTTAAGAGATGAGGTCTCAAAGCTCTAAAATCTCCTTTTGGATGTTCAGCTAAGTTATAAAAATGAAGGTTTAATCAGTGCAACAGACTCATTCCTAAAACAGTATATGAGTCATTCTGAGTGTCCTGGTTTCAGCTGGGATAGAGTTAATTTCTCACTTTTACTCTTCTGATTCTCTCCGCCATCCCACCGGGGGGGAGTAAGCGAGCGGCTGTGCGGGGTGTAGTTGCTGGCTGGGGTTAAACCACGACACCAAGTAACATAAACACTATGGGGACACACTCAGGGACCAAATCTGTAGTGCCTGGGTCAAGAGCAGACCAGAGCCTAACTGAGATCTTGAGATACCATTTAAACGTATATAACAATCATGATCTCCACTTTTCTAATGGTTGGAGTCTTCAGCAAGGAAAGGAAGAAGTCTGGAATGAAAAATATTACTGTCAGGGTATATTTTATTACCTGAAGTATCTTATTGACTGCTTCAAGGGAATCAATACATTAAATAAGCATAACTGCATTAGGAAAAAAGAGAGGTTGTTATATGCATTCCTATGTTTTAAGTTCATGCTGTATGTTTTATGTTACATGCAACTTGTTGAGCCAGTTAGGGTTTAGGAAACTCTTGAGGAAGGAAATGATCTTGACATATGCAATTTATTTGTAAAACAGATCCAGAAATTGAAGGTTAAAAAAAGAAAAATTGTCTAAGTATATGATGGCATAAAATTGGAATAAAATGCTAAATACTTAATAGGGACATATATGGAAAATAAATATATTAAAACCAATTTAAAATTGTGAAGAATAATTCAAAAGGAGAAAGAAAAAGCAAGACTAGGCAACACAATATATAGGAGGCATGTGCCTTGGCTTTAAGTGTAGTCATGATGGTTATGTATATCTGTACTTCACTGCAGAATTCATCAGGACAAGGACCTAATTACATACCTTTTGCACAGGTTTAAGCAGGGTACAAAAGGATTATGCTCTCCTCATTTTAGAAACCACACAGGTACCTATTGATGTTTTGGGTGTGTATGTATGTTCTGACTTGGTTATTGTGAATTAACACCTATAAGACCTACTTATTTCAAACCTACATATTTTAAGGACTTCTGGGCCATCATATGGTCAGCAATGTATTTCATCCCATGCTTAATCCCTTGGATGCCATGCTATGTTTGCCTTGAGGCTTGTTTCAAGGTCTTGATTAACGCCACCGCTCCATGCCTAGTTAAGCTGGCAGAAGCCTGTTCTGCAACCAAAATGGGTTTCCTGTCCCTCCGTGCTCTCCAGATGGTTGTTCGCGCTTCCTCCCCCTGTGTCGGCACAGGTGTTTCTCTGACCATGCAGTGAGAGATCAGAAAACTGATCTCAGTGAAAATTGACCGGGTTTTAAAAAGAAATGCCAGGTTTTCAGACAGGCCATTTCCTTGGCTGGGTTCACTGAATGTCTGTGAGGGGGAGTGATGGCGAAGCAGGAGCAGAGTGGGGAGGTGAGGTTGGGAAAAGGAGGATGGGGCTTCTCCTCTGGTCAGCTTCTCTGGAAGTATGGGGAAGTGCGGTCTGAAAATATTTAAGCATTATCCAGGTACCAGTATCCAGCTGGATCATGGACCTCCTTACAGACCTGCCACCAAGATGCTGAAGCAGCAGCTCCCTCTGAGAATATCGGTCACAAGAACAAGTCCCCATGGGATTTGCAGCTGCTGTTTGGTAGAAATTGCCTGTGCATACGTGCTTCCCTCATGGTAAGGGAATTCTTTATAATTGAAAAAAACCAAAATCCTGACACTAAATACCTTCTAATTTTAGACATTTATAATCTGAAAAGGTTTTCTCACTGGTGAGGTTATAGACTGCAATAGTATATGGTCAGTTGCATTAGGAACAACATGATACTTCCACGCTAAAATCCTAAACTCATAGGCTCCTATAGGCACTGCAGTTCCTTTTCATTTCCCTTAGGAATAGTCAGTTTATCCCTTAAAGGCTGGATTCAGCCCACCAGGAAAGATCATCAAGTTTGAGAAGTGGATGAATTGTTTGGTGGCACCAGCTTGCTTACAGATGCCATTTTTCATGAGCGCATGTGATCTTCCCACCTTACGTCACCTGAAGTGTCCACCACAAAACCACAGTAGAGTCCCTCCCCATTACATGACAATGATGCATCTATCCATGTGATGGCATCACGCAGGAAAGTGGGGTTGTACAGCCAGATGCTGATCAAATTTTCTGTTACATGATTGATTGTGTGGCAGCAAGTAGAAGCTACAAATGGTCATTTGACCTAACTTTTCTCACTCATTCAAAAGGACAACTGTCACCTTACACTGCATATGAGCATTTTAGCTACAGCTTTGGTCAACTGTAAGAGGCAGAAGTCCTATGGCCTTTGAGTGCTGTCATGAGCAGCCACTCTGCCTGCCCCAGCCAAAAGAAGCACTATCCTGTCTTGTTCTCTGAAAGGTGGTTGAGTAATAATGATCCTCTTCTGTGTGCTAACATATTTAGCAATAGGTGATGCCTTTGTGGTATTACGCAGAATCCTGCTTTTACTCTGAGTTGTGGCTTCTCTATGTGGGTGTGGTACCCACACATCCTTGTTGTGGTTTGCTATCTGAGTTAGGCTTCAGCGAGTTTTGTCTATGAGATCACATTCACTCTCAGATGACTTGGCACAATGCTTTAGAAAATGAGATAGGTTTTGGGCAGGAAGCAGCATCTCCCACCTACAGAGTGGTACCAAAGCTATTCAGGTGACTGTCATTCCTGTTGAAATGAAAGGAGATGAAGAAGAACTCCATCCAAATTATAGGGTTGATGATTTGCATTTTAGCTGGGTCCTATCCCATCTCTAACAGTAAACTCCATAACTTGACCTGAAGGGTGCCTGGTAAGTTTTTAAACAATAGTTTGATTAGTTTGTATAAAAGAACCTGTTGTAGAACATAGCTTTCTACACTAAATATCAAAGAGGCTTTTATGTGCGAGAAGCTTGGTTCCCTGACATCAGGGATCAGTATTTCTCAAACACCACACAAAGATGGTGAAGGAGAGGCTGGCAGTGTGTTTTTGGACTCAGTTTTTGGACTGTAGTCCAAAATACTCTTCTGGTCCCTTTTAGCCCTGTTTTTTCTGTAGGTCCAGTAGAAGATGCGCACTACACCAATGACGCAAGCTTCTGCTGTCGAAGCTGCTCCTATCCTTGGCAACAAAGCAGCGTGTTTCCACATCTGCGGCACAGAGAGGACATCCTCTGCAGCTCCTGCTGACAAAGAGCGAGACTTGAGCAACTGCGGTGTCCTTTGTGCAGAGCTCTCTGCTAACCTTGCACTCATTCTGCCACGTGGAGATGCATCGGTGGTACCTGGAAATGACGCTGGCGTGGAAGGTGGCGGAGCGAGAACGCAGCCGGCTTTTCCTCTGATAAATTAATGTGAGATGTTTTGATGAGGTGTGTAACAGAGACCTCTGCATATTTACTCCCTAACAAAATGTCTGAAATACACCTAAGTTCGACCTCACCCCCACTCCTTCTGTTGAACTTGTAAATGAAGCTTCCCAGATGTTACACTTAATTAACCCTCGTGTTTTTTTTTCTTAAAACAAGAGAAACTGCAACAGGGAGAGAAAGTGAAGCAACAGAAAATATATAAATATATCTCAAGATGGAATGGACAGATTTTAACAAGTACTGAGGGAAAAATAAAACTCTTAAACTCTTTGAACAAACTTTTATAAAAGAAAGTAAAGGCAAAATCAATCATCCAGACTACAATAACTAGCTTCATTTACAAGTTTTTGTGGAAGTTTTCTTTGTTCAAACAGCTATTTTGGAATTCAAATTCTATTTTTGCTCTTCTGTTTTACCTGTGTTTGAGGTAAAGCATGAAACTTCCTCTAAATGCCACCCTGTAGCAGTTCATCCTTAGCATATTGTTTTAAACGTAATTGAATTGCTGGGGTACATTAAACATTGCAGTGTTTTAAGCAGGGGAAATAATTTAATGATGTGGTCTTTAAGACAGTTAATTAGCCTGGCATGTATGAAAGTGTAACAAGAACACCACCTACTGTAAAAGTGAATGTTCTACACTCCCAAGAACTAATTCCTTATAGCTTTACCCTGCATGGAAATCGTTAACCCCTTTTTTGTCAAATGTTTTTAGGCAAAATTATAGAGTTTGGAGTTGGTGATCACAGCTCTCGCCAACATTAGGGAAAATCTGAGAGGTAAAATAAACCACAATCGGTTTAAATATCAGGAGTGATCATTTCTGGAAAGATTATTCTGGGGTCTGATACAAGTCATTTTCATAATGATGATGGATTTTTTAGCTGGAAATAGTGAGGATTTAAATAAAATTTCTAGTGATGTCAGCATGGTTTTTAGAAAATTGCTTGTGGTGACCCTGCTGCAATATCACTACATTGCTGGCTTGATTTATCCACCGTAAGATGGACTGTAAGTGATAACATCTAGCGCTTGCTTTGTCGCCTTAGCAGAAGGTGGCATAGGTCGTGGTGCTGGGGAAAACAGCATGGTCCCTCCGTAGCTCTTTACTTTTGAGAACAGCGAGCGGGATCTGCATCTCCCGTGCAGCCTGAGCTGGTGGGCAGCTCTGTCCCACTGACCCCCCTGGGGTCCAGGAGCTCTCAGCACCTCACGGCGAACTGCTGGCACTTTGCAGGATTTGCCCACTTGTCGAAGTTTTGCTCAAAGCAAGGCAGGGCAGAGGCTTCTTGAAAAGGTCTGCAGGCTTGGACCACCCCAAGTCTTCAAAACACAATCACCAGCTTTTATCAGAACTTATACAAAGCATGGTGCATCTTCATCTTTTAAGCTCTGCCTCTTTATCTTACAGTAGCAAAGCCGTGATATTTAGTGACTGTAATAACACTCCAGGTCTGAAATCCCCAATCCTCAGAGATCTTTTGCCCCTCCTATGGAAGGCACCTACAACTAGTTATGAAAGACCACAGTGCTTTTTATTTTCTGTATTGCAAGGTCAGTTGTGAGACAATTCAATGAGATGATAACGTCTTCCGCTAAAAGGATCAAAAAAGGAAAAAGAAATCTAATGGGGAGAAACAGTGAGGGAATTATTCAGGGAACAAAACATAGTGCTGGCCTTGTTGAAGGCAATAGAGATGTTGCTCTTATTTCCGATAGCCCCCAATTTTACTCAAAGTCACTTTCTGCTTTTATGTCTGCTCTTGAAAGTGTTTAGCATGGCAGAATTTTCTCTCCCAGTCAGAGAGCACATTTTGTGTTTTGCAAGCGACGTTCTGGAGGGGGGCTGGCAGGGACGGGAGCATTCCTGATTAAACAAACTCCCTAATAGACCAAGTCTTGCGCTGCTAAACTCGCATGCATTATTGTGCAGGAGGCCAAGCATATTTCAGCCACAGTGATGGAGTGGGCAGCACTCTGTCAGATCAATTATGTACAAGGCCCATCTTCTCTATGATTCCCTCGATTTTTCCTCCTGACAGTTCACCTTGTGCCCAACCTTCTGTTCTTATGGAGAAAAACCTGCAGACAATAGAAAACCTAAGGCTGTTTTTCCTCCCCGCAAAATGGTATAAAGTAACTCTTTCCTGTCAGGTTCCTCATGACTTTTCACACAAATTTATCTTCCCCGGTTTAAGGGATTTATAGCCTCTCTCTTTCTTTCTTTCTTTCTTTTTTTTTGTTCTTTCTGGTAATGTTGTGAAAATAGTGAATGCACGCTGGTCTGCTGGTTCACAGCCGTGGTCCCTGCACCGTTAATAGCATTGCAGCTGGTGGCAGGTACTCCAGCCCGCTCCATCTTCAATGAGGAGCTTCTGTGCTCAGATGCTGCCTGTTTCCCATCCCAGGGGCAGGAGACCTGGTCCCCGCTGGGGTATGGCCTATTCCACACCCTGGCCACGCAAATGGCACTGAGATTGGGCTTTAGCAAATGTTTCTTTTCATGACAGAACAGGCCACTGCCCGGGGGAGATGAGTCCTAGGAGAGACCGATCAGTTCACAGTCAATTATCTGATGCAAGTGGCCTCAACCATTTATAGTAAATTCTACCCTGCAGTATTTAATTTAAAGAATGAATTTGAATTTACTAAGTGAGGACCAGTATCAACTCATGCTGCCTGGACTAATTCAAAGCAGGTTTCATAAGAGTGAGGTGCTGAGTAAAAACGAACTGAGTGGTGTGAGCTAAGGCAACTTCAGAGAAGAGAACTGGTCTGAAGCTGGTGCCTCGTCTTTCTCCATCCTTTAAGTCAAATTGTACAGCTGGGTCAGCAAATTGAACTTTGGTGGTACCCAGGCTGAAGATAACCAGGAAAACACTGCAGAGAGAGAAGAAGTTGTTGAATGGCTCAGGCAAAGTTTCTTTTATTCCTTCTGTGCAGAAGAAAGAGATATTAGAGCACATGTTTACTTCCTATGAACTCAGTTGTGTGCAAGCAAAACCAACACAAAGCACAATCAAGCAATCAAGCACATTGCTATAGGTAGAGTTAGATTCCCCATATATCATAAATAGAAGTAGTACCAAACTGAAGCAAAGCTCAGACAGATGTATATGTACAAATGTAAAACAGAAGTGATGGCTATCAGGGACCTTCTAGAGTCCTTATAACAGACGGGTGGTGGGAAGCTTGGGACCCCTTCTCTGCCTTTGGTGGAATTGTTTAAGCCCTCCCTGCAGATGAAGCTTCAGATGAAGAGTTTTGGCTTAGCTAAATGGTTCAAAACAGCCAGCGTTTGTGATGTGCATAAGAGGAGAGAGCCCCGTGCCTCCCTGCACAAGATAGGAGCTGCCTTGAACTTGGCGTGAAGAGCATTACATGCAGCCGGAACCACTCGGGAGTGCTGACCGCAGCCTGTGCCCCAGAGAACCGAGACTGGAGAGGTTGCTCCAGCCAAGGGTAAGAACACATTTTTTTGGTTCAGATTGATATCTTGCACAGATGCCTTGTCTTCCTAACAAACTAACTTCCTTTTCTAACCTCTGTTTTCTCTGATCTTAATTTCTTTGACTTCTTTAATTTCTCTGAAATTAAACTGTTTTTCTACCTGCGTCACTCGAACCTGGGGAGAATTCAAGGTCCTGATAATATGGGTTTTCCACATAGTCTTTTTTTACTTCTCACCATTTTCCCTTTTACTTTCATCTGACCAGTTCTGCTCTCACTTTCCAATCTTACTAGCCTCTCCCTCTGTAATGAGAATACCGATAGCAGATATATTATGTGATATATTGTGTCAAGCAGTCACAACACTCTAGGATCACGGTGTTATGGAATAAAGACTACACATGGCAAGTGGCAAGATTCATCCATGAAAAGTCATTACATTCTTTGATTGAGAAATAATATTCTCCAAGACAATCTTAGCATTTTGGTCTCTGATACCCAAATTGATTTAAAAAGGGAGATTGTGCATAATAAAAATTCAAGCTTCAATAGCTAAGAAATATGCAGTAAAATGTTTTCAAATGTACGCAAGTGCCATTACACAGTATAAATTTTTTTTTTATAGCTAATTGCTTCTCCTATCAATAACTATTGCAGAACCTTTCCAAAAAAGTGCCCTGGAATGAACAAGATTACATCTTTAAAGATACCTCCTGTATCTTTAGCAACAAAAAACAATTACTCTTTTCCCAGTGGAAAAGGACAGCACTTGATCTGGTCTCTGATATTTAAGGTTTTAATTAGAGATCAGCTATATAATGACGGTGCCTGATGTTGTAGTGCTCTATGTGTTGCTAAGGCTGACTGCAGACAACCTAAGTCCTTCAATCCTTTTATTTCCTACTTGGGCATGTATTTCTAGTAGATACCTAGAAATTTTTCACCTATAAGTGAAGTTATGACCTCTAACCATGATCCAGCCCAAGGAGAACAGTGAAAAAATAAATCAGTCGGAAGCTGGACCTGAAACAGAACGTAGTTCATCTGAAAATTTTCCCTTTATCAGGCAGTGATTTGAGAAGATTTAACCCCATTGCAGAACCTTGTAATTCCAGCTCCTAACACTACTGCTTTTCTGCTGGGTGCACTTTTGAAGGAAGGGGCCCAATAACCTAGATTGCTAGTGAATATTTCAATCTGACAGCTCACTATCTATCTGACAGCAGTGCTGTGACAACACGTCTGGGTCAGATTCAACACTATTATGTAAGCCACCAACCAAACCTTTTTTTGAATACATTAAAGGCTGCTTAAGTACAAAACCCACCCATGCAAATCTTAAAATGCAGGGAAATATTTGGCTAAGGAGAGCTTTTGGACACCCCTTTGTGCCCACACATTATAGCAAGCGATCACACTGAGAAACAGCCTCCACAAGAAACTCCTTTGCATTTCCAGCATCCAAGAAATGTAACACATGCCCAAATTCTTCTGGCAAGAGGAACAAACCTTAACTCTGACCTCAGCTGGAAGTTGGCAACGCCAGCTTCGGAAGGGGAAGCTCCAACTGCCGGTACCTCTTGGGCGGAAGCAGGCAGAGGAGGCAAATCAGCTCTGGGAAAAAGTCTGCCTGGACAACACATTTTTTTTTCAGTCTTACAGCATGATACCCAATGTTTCTTAAATCACTAGTTTGTATCCAGGACTGGAAATGCCATCTTTGGTTCCCAAAAAGGGATGAAGGTGTTAGGACTCAAGATGAGAGACCCATGTCCCTTTTGGCAGGGCTCTGGCAGGTTTTGGCCAGTGGTACCAGACAGATGGTTGGTGTGACTGGAAGCTCAGCCATTTCTTCTGGGTCGAAATCCTTTCTCAGTGCTTCTGGAGCCCTTCAGCTGCATTTCATTTCTGACTTGACCATTTAGAGCTTGATTTAAATAAGGCACTCATAAGCAGCGAGAAGTGCTCACAAAGGACTTCATAGCACTTTGAGTAGTTTCATGTTAGCACCTCAGAGGCTATCTGTGCAGGCAGTGCTTCGCAGCTCCTGAAGCAACTTTTCATGTCACTGGTTGATCCTGTGCTATAGCCATTTATCCAAACCAGCCATCATCTGTCTTGGGCAGAAGTGGGGACACAGTGGAACTAGGAGGCAAACTGCGCTTGGAGGTGCTGCCTTCAGAGCTGTGGGTTACGGCAGTGGACTTGGATGTTCTCGGGTTTGAATGGCACATGGCAGGGCTGGCTCCGGGCCAGGCACTGGGGTGGCCTGAGGGACATATTCCTGCTAGGACAGGGGTACTCAGCTCCCAGTGAGATATCACTTATAAGGCATATTTCATGCCCTCAACAGTGGCCTTTCTCACCTGAATGTCATGTCAGTGTCACCAGTTCTTGCTGATTTTGGAGCTCAGCAGTTCCTGGGATCAACTGCCGGGAGGCTGGATATTGCTTATCAGCATCTTGGTTCTTTAGGAGGCTGATTCTCCAGACTCCTGCTGAGCTGTTACCCAAAGGCTTTCATCTGAGAAAGAAAGAAATGCTTTGCACTCCACTCCTAAAGGACTGCTGGTCTCCGGGCCACCAAGTCAAGTAACCTAGAACAGCTTGTGACTCTGTCTGTGCTCCCTGGAGACAGTAGCTGAGCTCACAAGGTGCACAAGGCAAGAAGACTGAACAGAGAAAACTACTCTAGTAGGAAGCATGGGTGGGAAGGGACTTCATGCTGATGAAGTACCATGCCTTAGTCATTAACAGGACCATCAGCACTGAAAGAAGATCAACCACATTCCCATGATGTCAAAAGCATGCAGTGACAGGGAGACCCTCACAGAGGGCACAGATGGATGTATCTATGAATATTGCACCAATTCCTCAAGTTAAAGCAGAATTAATTTACTAAGTAGGTCTGTCCTTCCCTTCCTTAAAATGTGACATGGTGACAGATCTTGTGTAACCCCATTAGGGTTAGTGGAGGTACTTTGGATTTGCAGATTTTGCAAATCTAAGCAGGCTTTGCCCCCTCCCGTTTTCAATGCTTCAGGAAACCTACACTGCTCATGCAGAAAAAAAAAGTGAGCACAATACTAAAACTCATCATTTCCTTATCATTCACTGTGTAAGCAGGGAAAGAAAATACACCCTGTGCTGTTTTAGAAAGGGATACTCTCTTTGGGTCTACGAAGTAAGAACATCATGTTTCATATATATGATATGCAAGGTATTTGATTATTTGTAAAAATCCCTGTGATTCAGCAGCAGTGTGGGCTCTCTGAATCAGAGGGTGATGTGAAGGGATGTTTATTTGAAAGTCTTGTCTCCCTTAGCAGCCCACATTGTCTCTAATCCTCAGCAACCTGCTTCCTCTCTCCCAGAAATGAGGTCTTTCCTGCACAGCCTGGTTCCTGTACTCCACTGACCTCCCTGCCTCGGATTTTGAGGAGGTTACACACTGGTGCAGGTGACATGTCATGTTACCTAAGAAGTTAGGTTCAAGTACAAGTCCTCTGACAGGGGTATAAATTATCTGAGGTATGACTTACACATATGAATACGGTTATTTGTGTGGTAAAATCAGCTACTGCTGCTGATGGTTAAGAAGAAAAACTTGCCCATCACCTGTACCAAGTATCTGCAGTTATAGCTGATTCAGACTGAGAAATGAGTCTTTCTGAAGGAGACATTCACTGAGCCATTGTTACAAGAACAAATAGGACCAATGTCTGAACTCCTGTATAACACACACATCCACACTGATGCTTTTTTAACCTCAAGCTTATCTTTTAGAGAATCATTTGTTCCTAGTATCAACCTAGATAGATGAGCTACTGTAGGCATCTCATATCTCCCAAGCCAACGGAGCTATGAGGGAAAGAGACCTTGCCTCTGATTTTTAAATACAGAGTCAGCCTTCATTTTTAATAGACATCCAAATTCTTGTACTCTAAGCAAGGGGAATGGAAATCAGTAAAAAAAGAGGGAAAGATGGAAGAAAATAATTTCATTTCTGTTATTTCAGTTTCAGTAATTTTATTAGGCATTGCCCCTGTGCAGTCACATACTGCTTTCTATTACCCACTTGCCTGTACTAGCTGCACTCGTAAGAGTAAGAGGCACAGTGGCCCATGACTGGGTAGGTCAGCATTTTTTATTTCCTTTCAGCTCACTCTAATGAAAAGCACATGCGTCCAGTAAATCTTGCCTTTTCCCTTATTAAACCAGTCGATGTTCATTACTGAGGTCTGTGCCTGGCTGGGTGGGAATCAATAAGATGATCCTTTTAATCGCCTTAGTAATCAACAAGCTATTTCTTATTTCAATCTCAGCCTAGTAGTCATTGAAATCCAATGATTTATCTGCATTACACATGCACTCACACACACACTTACAGAGTAGGGAGGTTTTATGGGTGTATGAGAGAGAGAGAGAGAGAGAGAGAAAGGCTAAATTTCACAATACAGCTTAGATTATTGTGCCAGAGGAATATCCCCAAGTTTATTATTTACTTCCTTCTAACTAGTACACGCATGCCCAAGATGACTGAGTGGGAGTTAGATGACATGCCAGTGCCTGCAATGCAAAGGATGAAACTGCAGAAAATAAAGGGATTTTAATGGAGGGAATGGCCATGAGGTTCATTATGCTTGTCCTAAACACACCTTCCTGATTCTTCCTTCTCATGCCCGTTCCTGCCTAATCCAGGCAGACAGCACAGCGCTGCTGAGAACACACTGTGCTATGAATCAGGTGAGTACCTCTCTGCTGTGTAACCGCGGGCAACGTTTACCTCTCAGTGCCTCCTCTTCCCCAACTGTAAAATGGGGATAGTTAGGCTGATTACCTTTCGAAAAACGTTCAAAGAAAATTATTGCACGAGAGCATCAGTTCTGGATTAATCATGTCTCGGTTTCAGAAACGAATGCTGCTATCCCCTGGACTCTTCCTGCACCACACGTTCTGTCCTATGAGCCTAACCTGCACTGCGAGAGGCACATTTGGGTAATTGCACGTTCAGAGCCAGGTGCATGCTGTTTGCACTCTCCCTTACACGCCTGTATTTTGGGGGCCTAAATATAAAAATATTTTAATTTCTCTTGTTTTTCTTTTGATTCGTCCCAAACCTGTTGTGTGCAGAGAAGTCAAGGAAAAGAGCCGCAAGACAGCAACAATGAGAACGGCAGTTTAAAAACTTCCACAAACGGAGGGGTCGCTCACGAAAGCCTTCCTCATCTCCTGAGATGTTATTAGGGCTGGTTGTCCGAGTAAGGATTGTTTGAACAAGTGAGCTAAGCCGAGCGTTGCACTCTTGGTGATGTTTCTGTATGAAATTTAGTTTGACTGCTCAATCAAAGTATTTGGGCAGGAATGGCAAAACCCTGACCGTGTTGAAATAAACAGCAAGTGTTCCGTTGATTTTTGTGATTTTACCCCATGTTTTCTCACTGCTGAAAGACCATTATAGTATGAATTATGGAGCATGTTACTAGATGGAAAATTGGACACAAGGGTTTTTTCCTACTAATTTATAAACTTTGTTTTTCAAAGAAGAAAAAATGAGAGGAGAAGGAGAAAGAAAATAAAGTCAAAGTGCAAGTGCATCGAGTGCAGGCGTCGGAGCATCTTTCAGCTGTGCCTCCTGTTACGTAAGGCTGGGCTGTGTTTGGGCTGCAACCCGACACTGCCCCTTTCTCCCCCAAACAGAGCTTTTTCTCATAAAATTCACTCAGGCACTTCTTCTCAAGTTCTTCATACACTTTTCGCAAGAAAAAAGAAATCATTCATATCTCTCAAAGAGAGTCTCGGATTCTTCAGATATTTTCCATTATAAGCTTTTGGCACCATTATTACCCACAGATCGAGTTACTTTTCTGATCTCCCTTCTTTCATCTAGTAAAAATGGATTATTTCATTATTAGCCTGGAACCGTTACTGTTCACAGAGATCAGGTCTGTATATGAACAATGCCTTCCCCAGTATATTACTGAAAATCCTGTGGCTGTTGTAAGGTTTTCTTTAAACACTAGAACTCTATTTTTTGTGAGATCAGCATGGTCACATAGTCTCTGAAAGGACATTCCTTTTCTCTGAATTGCACAGAAGCTAGATATGGTCATTTTCAATACTTTATGGAAGTTCTTAACTGGTGTTAATCCCATTACTAGTATGTTTGTGTATACAACATATATATATGTGTGTGTGTCTATCTCCAATGTCTAGGCTAACATTTAGTGTAATTTGCTTATATTTTAAGTATTTAATTAACTGTAATTTAATGTTGCTGTTATGTCAAATCTGTCAATGTATTAAAAGAAGTCCAGTGAAAAATGGCCAGCCTGAGTCACTCTAAAATGTCCTATTTGATGTTCAGATGATGGGAAACAATTTTGGCTGTTGTGTTCCCAGTTTCTATTTTTTCTATTCCTCCACTTCCACTGGAAGCGTGTCTGTCCACATGTGGATCTCAATTTGAGAAACAGGAAAGTCTCTGGAAAGAAAATGCATGAACTGAAAAGAAAATATTTTCAAGTCAGTGTTAGGAAATGGTCCTGCTCTCCTGTTTTCTGTCCCATTTGCCAGGTTTTACAGTCAAAACCACCTCCAGTATCAGAGAGCTCAGAACTGCAGAAATCTATGAAATGGGGCAGAAATCTCGATCTTGCAGGTCCCAGGACACTGCCATTGACCGCACAACTATTCCTCCTTCTCCCTCTGAGTTCTTGATGCAGATAGCAGCAGTTGTAAACTCTGATCCCACTGCCTGCACCTCTGCTCCATCTTCTCAGAGCAAATTATCCTCTCGTGCCCTCAAAGCATTTTCCTGCAGGAGAGCACGTGTCCTCTAAGAAGTGGGCTAAACGCATCCATTAATTCTAGCAAGGACCAACAATAATCCTGAGCCGGTGACAACTTCTAGATGCCAGCAACACGGACAGCGGCAGAACAGATGGAACGACAGGTAGAGCGCTCGCTTCCCATCCCCACTCCTCTGAGAGAGCTTGAATTCTTTATGTTCTCCATGTGCCTGCTAATTAAAGTGTCTTATCTGTTTAGACTCTATCAGAACCTGTTTTCTACTTAATACGAGACAAATGGTAGGTAGAATCCTGACTTAGACATTTGGTTCCTACACGAGCAAGGGTGATTGATTTCAACATTTTCAGGATTTATTGTATAATGACCTGTTTCCTTCTGTGTTTAGTTTAACGAATTTAATTGAGCACATTGCTTCTTTTTACTTTCTTGATGCCTCCCTTCCACACGTGCCATTTCCATCCTCTTTCAAACCATGCCAATGAGGCAAGAAAAAAACCACCCAACCCACCATCGATTACAGTTGCCTAGGTTTGATTCTGAATCTGGAATTCAGCAGGAATCCTCCGTTACGCTGAATTATCGCACAGAGGCGAGCGTAACATCTTTGTGGGATGTAGGCTCTTCCAGACTCTTTGTCCTCCATCGTAATGTCCCAATCACGCTGAAGTGCTCCCAAATGTGTGAGGACTATTTAAGCTTTGTAAATGCTGTCCTCCAAAAATCACTCCACATAAATGTTTCATGTCTCTCCTCTGCGATGCACAGGCCCCAAACATTCAGCTGTGAGGGTGTTTATATTTGTGGAACTCTCTTGAACATTTGCTGTGGATTTCAAACAGCTGCTACACTGAAGCACTGGGAATAGTAAGATCATGAATATTCAGGTGAAGCCACTGGAATGAACAGCCGTTAATAGAATAAATGCCTAAACAGTTGTGTAAGGCTTATTAAGACCTATTGGGGCTGAGATAATAAATTCCCTCTTTGACATGTTGCAACTACTGTAGTTTAAACATTTTGGACCACCTCTTCAGAACTGAAAGAAAAAATTATGTTAGTTCTGTGTGATAACACAATGAAACACCTGGAAGGCTTGGCGCTTGTATTAGATTTGGCAGAGAGATTTTAACACGCTAGCTCATCCTCACTTAAAATCATGGCACTGTTTATTGTGTTAGTTGTCAAGGTTATCCAAATTACATACAGTCTGGACTGAGCACAGTTATCTCACTAGAGAATATATTTTTTACCTATCTTCCCTTCAAGTTTGCTTTTGCAACGGAGCAGTAACGTGGACAAAACTCCATCGCACAAAAAGAGAAACTAAACAGAACATTAAAAAAAGAAAAAAAACAACGCATACAAAGTTGTCTTATCCCACTGTGGAAACCCAGTGAAGTTCAGGAAACCTGCACCAGCAGTCTGGCTTTGTGTGTTCAAAAAAGATGGGCACTTCTGCCATTGACGTGCCTGCTATGGGGATGCCTTGGTGGTTGCAGTAAGCACAAAGCGCTGGATTTGTGTAGCTGCTCGGAGTATTGAGAGTGGTTAATTGTTGCAGGAGAATGGTCTTTTCCTTTGAATTTAGCTGTCACGTTGCATTACACTGTGCCGTATTGCCTGGTTCTGGCATACTATGTCACGAAACATAAAATCTGACAGGATGCAGCGTAACTCTTGCAGGTTAAAATTTAAAGGTAAACTCAGTAATATTTGATCAGTTACCTGCTGTCAGTTCAGATGAAGGGCATTTGATCTACGGTAGCGGGGCTAACTTGTTAGAAGCAAACTTGCACATGGCAACACAGTGCTGCATTCAGCTCTGCAGCAGCTGCGAACTGGTGAGCATTAGCAAAGCAGCTCAGGTGCACTTTGAACTTTTAAAAATTAACCCATTTGGCTCTTTTTTAATGTTTTAAGAAAATGATCAAACTATACCCCTATTTGCTAATCTCTGTTGGTGACAAGCAGATTGTGGCTAGTTGTTTCAAGAGGAAAATCATGGATTACCTGAAATAGCCAAAAGAATTACTTCATTCTGCTGAAATTTGTACAAAACCCCATTTTAACACGTTGCACTTTCTGAGGCCTTCCTGCAAGCAGTGAGTAGCTTTTCTGATCTGGATGCGTGAATGATCTCAGATGTGTTTGCTGACTGCCCTCATGTACGCAGCATACTGTATAGCCGTCTGCATGAAAATGTCAGAAGCTGGTCAGGATGAAATAAAAGCTAAAATCCCAACATTTCCCTTGATCCCTCCCTGCACTCCCGTTTTTCTGTGACCTGTTTATCAATATGAGAACCAAATCTGTTTCGGAAACTTCTGTGTCATGGTTACATTTTGGGAGGAAGGAACAGATGGAATAGATTAATTAGTCGAACTATGTTTAAGTAGAAAGGCATTTCTTTCCATGAGTAGCCAAAGGCTAGAAAGAACATAGAAGGGACAAGGAGAAGCGCCTCAGGACTCCTTGCTTGCTGGAACGACTTCCCAGTTTAAGACTTTCAGCAGCATAAAGGGTCTTTGATTTCAGCTCCTATTAAGAAGTAGGTCAGGAGGTGCCTGATTTGCAGGAAGGCAACCGCTCCCTCCAGCTTGTTAAAAGTAGCCACTCCAAAACATTTTCCGCATGTTATTTTTATAGGGACCGTGGTGTATAATGATTCCAACTGGCTAGTCCTGCAGTATGAAAGGAAGCGAGCGTCCCTGCTGCTAGTATCCATCAATGCACGCTCTTGCTCATCAGCAAGTGCCTGCCTAATACGATGCACCATCGTCTGTCTCCAGTTTTCCAGAGCCTCAGGCGAATACTCATTTCATCACCTCCTCATTTTTCCTGCTTGGAACAGAAGACTTGCCACCACACTTCTGGCTCCAATGTTGCTAGCTGCAGCGAAGCTAGGCCAGACAGGCCACCACTTTAGAAACTTAACACGACTTTGTTTAACGTCGGCGTTGGTCTTAGACTGGTGATACCACCCTATGTGAAAAAAAAAAGCCTGCAGTAGCAACTGGTTTAGAAATCACGTTTCAGTAGGTTTAGCATAGCTAACTCAAGCCTGGTACCGCGCACCGGGTGTTAGCTGCAAGGCTTTTGGCTTGGGTTCAGTCCTCCTGCCTAAGAGTAGGTATTTAAGCAAGACACCTGCCTGAGGATTGTGGTCATAGTAACATCCCTTGCTAGCCAGTGGAGACAAATATCCCCATCTGGAACGTAATTTAGCTTACTTCATGGGCCTCTTTTTTGCCATGGATTGTGAAGGGGGTCACTGATGGACTTAGGTATTCGTCAGCTGAGCACCAGGCAGAAGAATTCAGGCCCTTCTTGCTGGTTTGGTTTCAAAGGAGCAGTTCCCACAAGTAATCATATTTACTAACATAAATGTGTAATTCCCCCTCTGACAACTTTTAGAGAGTGTGTTTTAGTGCTGTTTCTATTTTTATTTTCTGTCACGGACAGGAGGGGAAGATGGGCAGGAGTCTGGGACGGAAACAGTTATTTCAAATAACTGAGTCAGGAAAGATTTTGGCCAAGAGGAAGATTTAAATCTAACCCAGATGTAGCTCACTGGTGCCTGGAACAGGAGAGATGGTCCCAATCAGAGAGTAGCACCCAAGGCTGGCTCAGGAAGCGAAGGGATGTCTGTCGGCCGAGGGGAAAACTCTTTGCCTAGCCCCCAGCCGAAGGAAATGTCCGGGGACTGCAGCTGGGCAGTGCGGGATCAGGGGGAGGAGGGAGCTTTGAAAGCAAACCCTGCTGGCTTCCCTTCTTGCTGGCGAAGGAGTAGGGTTGGTATAAGTAATAGCAGGGTCTCAGGAGGAGGAAGAAAGTCTTTTACTTATTGCATGGTATCTGCGCGGGGGTCTCTGTGCCCGGGAGAGAGCGGGGACAGCGTGCCCCCCTCCCCGGGACAGGCAGGTGGATGGACGCCGTGCCCGAGGCTGCGCTGGCATCGCGCCGCTGACGCAGCCCGGAACGAAACTGCTGCCGTCCCCGGCCTCGGCGCCTCCGTCGCCCTGAAACAAGGAGGCAGCTGTGTGTCAGAGGGGTATCGCCAAATGCCCAAGGCTGCTTCTGAGATGACAGGTATGCATGCAGCTATACATCCAGGTGTTTACGTACAGCATTCCCCATGCGGATCTCTGGCCCGTGCTGTAACCTAAGCGACACGGCTCCAAAAATTAAACTCAGAATGAAGCTTAGCTCTCCAGATCATTCATGGGAAAGTTGACAAATGATGATGCAAGCCAGGAAGTGAGAGAAAATGGAAAAGATGCCATGTAGGACTTTCTAGAGGCTTGCCTTTTTTTTCAAGTAGCTTTCTGAGACTGGCTTAACATAAAAAATAGCTTTAAATTCACTGTATTTGTCATGCCTTTGCTACAGTTATGAGGAGAGAGAAGGTAGGAAAGCAAGCAAGGAAGCAAGAAGGAGATTGCTTTCCTGGTTATCTTGTAGTAAGTCTGGGTGCTAAGATCTGGAATAAATCTCACAGTACAGAGAACACTATGTTTACTGAAAAAATGCACGGTTTGTGGCTTTTAGTCTCAGCCAGATGGGAAAAAAAGGAAAGAAGAAATCACCAGAGGTCTGTTTAGAAAAGCAATATTAAAAAGATCACAGAAACAATGTGTAGATTGTAATGATCGTTGTTAGATAACAGACTAATTTTTTTTTTTTTAATAATACTAAAACGTGCTGAGAAAACCTGGGCTCTCAGCTCCCCTTATCTCATTCTAGTCACCTACTATTTAAGAAACTCGGAGTCACATTGTTCAAATTGCTTGGCTCCAACGGTAACATCTTATCAACAAGGTGATATACAGCAACCAGGGCCCTGCTGATTTGTAGCTCAAGCTGTAAAATTTTGACCTGGACTCAGAACATCTCAAAGCCTTTGGATGCCAGGGCTGAGACGTGGTGCAGATCCATGCACAGGGAATTTAAGCCCATGGAGGATAGGTTTGCTTTACTAGTGGCCTTTCACAGACTTGTTAGGAACCATCCGTGAACCCTTGGGAGCTTTCATCCCAGAGACTGTAAACCATGGCTGTCTAGTTTTAGGATGGGTGTGTGGTTATTGGATACGTAATAGCATTAACTCATTTCTTACTGTGTTTTTCTTTCAAGGGAAGAGCTAATGGAAGCAGGATTATTTTCAGAAGGGGGTTCTTTGGGTCATAGCAAGTACATGCTTGCTGGTGAGAGGGTTGTTGAGAGTGGGGACACAGGGTCAGGATCCCAGGGGATGCAGGGGTAACATCCTGGCAGCAAAGAAATGGGGCTTGTCTAAGTGAAAAACGCTGCTCGGTTGGGAAAGAAGAGTATAATGACCTGGGTGTAAAGTTCAGGGAATAGATGTGTTGTTACACTGGCCCAAACTTCAGTATTGCCTTTGCACATGTTTCTTTCTGGGGAAGGAGTGAGCGTAAACCTTTGCGTGGCATGAAACGCCGTGGGAAATGCCTTGCTCTGTACCGTATCCCTGCTGCTGATGCCCCGGGTGCTGCGTGCCTCAGCTAAGCAGGGTCAGCTGAATGCGGTGGTGGCTGAGCAGTCTGCAAAAGGTACTGCACGGCCTGCTGCAGCCACTCCAGAAGGTGCTGCCATTTCTTGAAGCCGCTGTAGCCGTGAGTAACCGCCAATTTTAATGGTTTGCTACCACCGATGCCTCCCCAGCGCCTATTCCAGACGTGGCGAGCCTCTGGTGCTGTTGTTAGCTAGCACAAAGGCAGCATGAAGAAACCCCATAGCTGAAAAAGCTGCATGATTAAAATACATACATACATAAATAAATGTATTTCAAACATACTTCAGTAATCACATCAGCCTGGCTGCTTTGCCTTTCTTTAGTAAAGGGGTATCCTTGCTCGTGATCTGGGTTCTGTGGATACCATGAGCAACTCCAACTTTGTGCCTTTAATGCTTGCACTGTAAAAAATGCTGTTTAAATATTCATGCTGACCTTAGAAAGCTATCCACTTGGCCATCTGGAGGAGTCCCATACCCCATCCAGTAGTATTTTATTTTGAAAGACATATTCTGATCACACTGACTAGGCTAAATAGACTATTGGTCCATTTGTTTTGTAACTGCCATTTACTTACCCCTCAGGATGTCAGCTCCGTTTATCTGGGTGGAGGTGAACAAATTCTCCAATAAAACTATAGATAAATATGACCCAGCCGCAGCGGCTGGTTAGGAGGTTACTCATGCCCACTGTCGCTGCTGTGAATGGAAGTGACCTTGTCTGTAACTATCTAACCTTGCACCTTGCGATCCACATGAAAATTCAAAGCAAAACCCTGCCAGGTCAGAGTGAGAACCCAGCCTGGTGTTTAAGAAATAAGAGCTTTGCTTGTTAAGGCAGTGCTGGGGCTGTGTACCATACAGGGACGCAGAGTGCACAATGCCCCGGGCTAATGGGAGAATGAATGGAGAGGGAAGACACTTATTTAATTTGAAGTGGGGAGGAAAATGAGTGTGTGACATCGGAGAGGGCCAGGAGGAGGAGAAAATGCTATGCAGAGCAGAGCACCAAAGGCAGAGGCGTCGCAGTCTTGCACGTGGTCTTGCAAGGAAAGGCCAGTTCCTTGGGGCTGCCTGCTTGTTCTGGCTTGAGACGGGAACAGAAAAGGGCCCCGGTTCCATTCCCCAAATTCCAAAAAGTCACTCTTTGGAGTAAATGAAGGCTCATGGCCATCATGGTTTTCAAAGGGCAATTCCACTGTCCAGGGATCTGCAAAGTCACCCGAAACACATGCACTAGCCATTTGCTATACACTGTTTTGTCCCTGAGACTCTCCACCAGTATCGCTAATGTAAGGTTAGATGAATTGTTCACAATTAACAATGTTTATTTTGGCCTTTTCTCTCCAGTTTGGGTGTGGGGGCAGTGGCGATGGTGCTATTTGGCTGATTTATTTATGTTAGGAAGGAGGGTGGAGGAAGGGGGCGTATATCCATGGTCACGCTGACTTTTTCAAGCTGCTTTGGAAGAAAGTGCATGCTTAATTTGCATTCAAACTGCATCTCTGGTTCCTATCTCTCAGTAATGCTTGAATAGATTGTGGTGTGTACAAACCTGGCAATAACTCCAAGCTGGACTGACAAGAGTTAGGAAACACTGCTTAATTCTCCTATTTCATTTTACTTTTTTGGTCTCGGAGAGGATTTTATTCTTTGCTGCTTGATCATTTTCCCTGTGATTCATGTCCTTTGAGGAAATAGTAATTGACAAAAATAAAGCACTTTGGTTGTTATTTAGTGAGCTCCAGCTAAATTCACACAGTCCTGCTTAAGAATCTATGCCCTCCATGCCACATTTGTTTTAAGCTTCCAGCCTCCTCTAGACAGATATTTTTTTTTCCCTGTGCAGGGACAAAAGCACTTTAGTCAGCACAAATTTGGAGGTAGAACAAAAAGCCTGTAATAGCATATCTCATGCTGCTATCAATTTTCCACTGGTGGAGTACTCCGGTACACGAAGTCCTTTGTCTATATTCAGAAGTCAGCTTCGGTGACATTACATGACCAACTACAACATTATAGCGTGTTCCACACTGTTTTGAATTGTAACTTGAAAAAAAAAAAGAGAATAAAATAAAGAAAGGATGTCTTGGAATGTGGCCAGGGCATAATGATTTCAATTCTGAAGAAATCCGACAACCAATTACACTAAATTCAACATTTTCATGTACTGTAAGTTTAAAACCTCCTCTAATCAAATAGGGAAACCCTTTTTCCCCATTATGCTATGGTTTTAGTTACCGGTAGGCCTCTAAAAAATCTGTTTCTGCTTAAAAAGAAACCCTGAAATGTTATATTTACTATATGTATGAAAAAGGGTTGAATCATACAATTATATATTTTAGAATACTAAAGTGATGTAAAAGAGACTAATCATGATCCCAAATTCAATTTTCAAACCTTTAATTGATCCCATCCCAAAGGTAACATTCTATCTTAATTGCCATACTGAAATGGTTGCAATTACGTAAAATAAAACTATTCATTGGTAACTGGAAAAAGTTTTCTCATTAAGCACATGACGGCCAGCCTTGAAAATAGTTGATTGCAAAAGGATGCAACCACTTTGCTTATATTTCCTTTTCTGGTTAAACTCTCCTTTGCATATGTTGACCTGGTTCCAAAAAACCACACACGCACAATAGCGAATTGAAGATAGTACCATGACGTGTGTCCGTGCTCCCTGCACCTCCTTCGGGCAAAGCTGCTACCTTGTAGGAGGGGAGAAAGGGCTAGAAGGTAATGTGTCCTCAGCGCTGACCCGGTCTGCTGGGAGACGCTGGCGAGCGGTGCACGCTGTGTTGTCTACAAGGCGCTCGATGAGAAGGGAGCTCCTCTGGGGAGGCTTTAAGCCCTGCTCTGAACAAACTTCAGGAAACAATAAGGGAGAACTTAATCCCCAGGTAAAACTGGAAGTTGCGCTATGGGGTACGCATAGGTAGTCCTGCTTTTATAGGGTGTCACACAAGGTAGGACTAGGAAAGGTTTGTGTCTTTTCTGTTGGCTTGTTTGGAAACCAAGGTAAAAGCAAAGGAAACTTACGGTTTTCTGGAGGTGACAGTAGATGTTGCTGAAGCAAGAAGACTGGCAGCTTTTTTATTATTGTCAAGAGAGACTGAGCCACTCTCAATTTGATATCAACACCTGTGTCACTTGGAACGCTGCCTCACCGGATGCAGATATCATGTAAATAGTTACAAGGTGCTTATTCATTACTACTACTCTTATTATTCAACTTCTGTAAGATGTAACTATCTAGCAGAGACAAGCACATCCATGAGCGTTCACTAGAATTAGGAGCAAGGCACAAGACATTCAGCTGTGATGGCAGCAGATCACTGGGACAAACTATTGCAGAGATGAGAACATCTCTTTTTTTCTTTGATCTTGTCTCAACAAGACTATCCAGCCTTTCCAGAAGTCACTCTCAAGGCGAACATACATCACTTGGGAATAAAAGGATGAATGTCTACAGTCTGGCATACAGGAGGTCAGATCAAAAGCTCTGGCCTTAAATACCTAACAGAAACATCTTCCAAGTAACTCTCCGAGTAAATCCACCACACGGAAGTATTGAAAATAATCCCCTTCTACAACATGGAAAGTTTCCACAGTGAGTGCCATCATCTCTCTGTTCGGTGCAGGTTTGGAGCTCTGTTGTACTTGGGACTGTATAAACTCAGTGAAAGGATGGTCCCTATCCCAAAGAGCTCATGTCTGAGTGGAAGATGAGATACAGAGTAGATACAAACAGATGGGGAAGCACAAGGAAAGACTGAAATGAGTATGTGTTTAATAAGCATCAACTGCCGCACACCAGATGTAGTTTCTCAGTCAAATTCTTGTATGTACAGATTAAAGAAGTATCCTGGTTCTACACCAGCAAATTTCAGAATGCAGAACAGGTCACTGGACATGCCCATCCCTTAACTTGATATGTATACATCTATCCGTGCTACATATGCTTATTACGGTCACAGAAAATAGGTCCTTTAAGCGTCTAGGAGACATAGTTGAAGTGATGTAGGTGTCGGAAAGTTACCTATCAGAACCTAGGTTTCTGTTTCCCTTTAACAACAGGACTTAGATGTCCAATGGGACTTAGCTGTCCAAGTTATTCAGGCATGCCAGTGCAAGCCAAATATCGCCTATATATATCTTTAAACATCTGAGCCTTTCAATTGCAGTGCTATGTAGCGATGAATAAATGCCTACTTGGACACAGAACAAAGATATTTGACTAGCTGAATAGGCAGCATTTGGATAGTGCAGAACATACAGATACTGTGCTAAATGAATGGCTGTTCACTCGCTTGATCAATAGAAAAAAATTGCTCTTTCTCTTTCTGAGCACACGGTATTTGCAGTAAGGAGGACATATATATAAAACCAAAAATCTATTTCACAAGCACTTGATCAGACTTGTGAAAACAGAACCAGTACATCGTTTTGCTGATGAAATCTTAAATAGTTATTCAGACAGAAATCATCACTAGTCCTGCAGACGTTTGGGATCTGCACTCGTCCTGAAGCGTGCAGGCTGGTAAAGCAGGATTCCAAGCCTGACCTACTTTTGTCCCTACCTCGTTCCATCAGACCTAAATCCTGGGCCTGCATTCAGTCTGGAAAACTGTTGTGAATACAAATGATTCCAGGCATTGCTAATAGACTCAGAAGGAAACAGAGTTATGTATTTAATTGAACCCAGCGCACTTGGGAAGTTCAGGGACTTTGAGGTCGTGTAAAATTGTTCCTTTAGCAAAATCAATGCACTTTTTGTGTAAATCAGCTTTGGAACAGCTTCAGATTTCTGTGGAGGATTACTCTTCACTCAAAGAGATGATAAAACTCGGCACAAAAATTAGTATCTGAATCTTTCCCAAACTTCACTAAAATAGAAATGAAAGGACATATTCTTAGCTAGCGTAAGCTGGTGCAGATCAGCTATATGACAATTACCACGTAGATCAGCAAGGCTTGCATTTATTTAGCTGGCTGACCCACCTCTCCTATTGATCATTTTTGCAGATGAAATCATCACAATATAGTTTTGTCTGATATAAAAGGAAACAAATGAAATATCAACAACTTGAAATACAATAAAAACACAGGTCATTATTCGGTTTGCTTTCAGAGCACTTCTAAGAAATCTCTGAGCTGCAAATGTCATGGGGTTTGAACGTGGTTTCAGCTTTGCATTTCTGCTCTAGCACAGGGAAGATTTCCTTAGGATAGCGTGGGGGGTCTTTTCTATCAGTGCCCTTGGTCCTAAAGTCACTTATGGATGAGACAGCTGAGCCAGTGCCAAAGCAGGATTGATTGAAGATGTATCCTTGTGAAGAGGTAGGGGCTGCCTAAATTTCTACTTCTTTTGATGTCTGACTCAAACTAGTCTAATTTGGGTACTCAGTAATATGCTTGCCTTCTCTGCCAGGTGCATGTTTGCTGTATCATTTTCATTAGGTATAGACTTTGATGAGAGTTTGTTACCTGATATCAACTGCAACAAAAATGTGCAAAGCTCAGCCTGGGCAAATGAGAGGGAAAACAGGGAATGCTGGTTGTGCATGGAGCAAGGTGCTTGACTTTGTTTCTGTTCAAGTTAGGATTTGGTAGGCAATATCTAATCAACGAGGACCTGCAAAGAGACCGGTTGCTGTCTTTTAACAGAGGAAGGATTTGGTTTTTCATTTCAGTCCACTGGTAAAAATGCCTAAAGTGGGACCCTTGCAATTTGAATTTTTGTCAACTGACTGAAGTTTTGGTGTGTTTAGCAACTCACACATTGGACTGTGTTTCACTGCTTTCATCCTTCCCCAGTTCTGTCCTTGTCCAGCTACCACTAACAGAAATACAGGGGGTAGAAACATAACCAAGAAAGCCGGGGGAGAGGTAGGGGTTCAGATTTGCTGAGCAGCCTTAGATGGACCAATGCAGAGCTGGAAGAGCAGGCCTGCTGTGCAGATGCAGCCATAAAAAAAAGACGAGTGAAAACACTAATGCACTATACTTCTACAAAATATTTTCCCACAGATGTTATTAATCCCAGGTAGATGGAAGAGGGTCGGAAGCAGCAAGTGACCTGCTCACAGTAGCTGTGGGTGGTAAAGCAGAGGACTGTGCCACTTACCAGAGGTGGTGTAGGAAGTTGGTACAGAGCTGGGGCTAGAGCCCAGCTACTCTAATTCTCACACTCCTCGTGTAACTGCTGTGCAATGTTGAGCCTTTCATCTTAAAATCTCCTCAACTGGCTTAAATGTGCAATCTGATACCCCTGCTACGGAACCTTCGGACCCATATGGGGTCATTGCATAAAACCACACATAATAAAGGAGATATTTATGTCCTTTCAGTACAAAGGAAGTTAATAATCACCATTAGAAACACCATGAAATGTGGGCACACAAAGCAGAGTTAGCTCCACTTGGAGTGTAAATTGCATAGTACTCCAAGATGAACGCATGTTGTATTCTTTTCATGGTTATATTTAAATCTGTGTTTAATTTAAATTTGCTCTATAAAGATCTCAGCAATTTGAAACAAAAGTATCCTTTAAAAAAGGAAAAAAACTGACATGATAGCATCCTTCATGCCAGGCTGGCCCTGTTGTGATTTTACATTGAGGGTGCATTTTAATTGATGAAATGTGCTACACAGCACAACTTGAAAAAGTAACAACCTTTAGTTACCATTTGGAAATGTGATGGAGGTGCCAGAAGTTAAACTCTTAGGACTAAATGAAATAACAGAAGCTCCCTATCCTTTCTTGAAGACGCTCATTAGTTTTCACTTTCTCACATTCTGTTTGCCATGGATTTCATCCAAGAATGACGGATGTAGAGTTATTAAGCAAGTGATAGTTTCAAAACTCCAAGTGTCAGTGCTCAATGTGGAAGCTCAGTTACCTTGTAGAGGACAAGAGGCTTAAGCACCAGTATCCTGGAGCTGGCATCGTTGCAGAGGGAATGATCACATGGAAAGCTACTGTCAGAACAGTCTGAGAGACGCAAGTCAGTTATAGGAAAGGACAAATAAACAAATGAGGAATGTTTGAAGAATAATCTGGTATTTGAATGCTTCAGCACACACAGGAAACCGGAAAAAAAGAAAGAAAAAAAAAAGAGGAAGGAGTATTAACATGCCGAAGGCAATGAACAAGTACCTTTTCTTAAATTCAGTCCAGGGCTGGGATGCAGGGGTATCTCAGATAACTGTAAGCCCTCTTTGAGGGAAGAGGAAAATCACTAACGTTTCTGATTATGGGCTTAGAAGAGAAATCTGCATGTACAGGTCACTCTCTTCACTCCTGTGGGCCTGCTGACCAGTCATGGTCCATGGGACATGCTCCATGGATGGGGTACAAAGGGCTCCACTAAATGAACCTGCAGGGGAACCCGGAGGGCAAAGCAGTATCTTAAAACCTGGCCTTCTCCAAGAGGGAAACAGAAAAGCAAAAAGTCCATGTGATCTCTCCCCATTTTACCTTCCTAGCGGCAACACTACCACAGCTGCCTCCTTTTCCAAAGATTTATGCCTTCCCAGCCCTAGATGGACATTTCAGCTGGCCCTGTTCACTTCTATTTCCTGCCACATGCTGACGCTCTGAACGAGTCAGTCCCATGTGTCAAGCTAGACCCAACCCAGTCACAGAATCACAGAATCACAGAATCACTAGGTTGGAAAGGACCTTTAAGATCATCAAGTCCAACCATTAATCCAGAACCACCATGTCCCCTAAACCATGTCCTGAAGTGCCACATCCAAACGTTTTTTGAACACTTCCAGGGATGGCGACTCCACCACCTCCCTGGGCAGCCTGTTCCAATGCCTGACCACTCTCTCAGTGAAGAAATTTTTCCTAATATCCAATCTAAACCTCCCCTGGCGCAACTTGAGGCCATTTCCTCTTGTCCTATCACTAGTTACTTGGGAGAAGAGACCAACACCCTCATCGCCACAACCCCCTTTCAGGTAGTTGTAGAGAGCGATAAGGTCTCCCCTCAGCCTCCTCTTCTCCAGACTAAACAATCCCAGTTCCCTCAGCCGCTCCTCATAAGACATGTGCTCCAGACCCCTCACCAGCTTCGTTGCCCTTCTCTGGACACGCTCCAGCACCTCAACATCCTTCTTGTAGTGAGGGGCCCAAAACTGAACACAGTATTCAAGGTGCGGCCTCACCAGTGCCGAGTACAGGGGCACAATCACTTCCCTGCTCCTGCTGGCCACACTATTCCTGATACAGGCCAGGACGCTGTTGGCCTTCTTGGCCACCTGGGCACACTGCCGGCTCATATTCAGCCGGCTGTCAACCAGCACCCCCAGGTCCCTTTCCGCCGGGCTGCTCTCCAGCCACTCCTCCCCAAGCCTGTAGTGTTGCATGGGGTTGTTGTGGCCAAAGTGCTTTTTTTTATTGCTTTTCCTCATGGTTTTGCACTTGATGATTTTGCTTACAAACTAAAGCAGAAGCAAAAAATAACACTGGAAAAAGCTGGTTATTTGGGGTTTTTTCTGTCCTAGATGCAGTAAAAACCTAACAGGGGTCTGAGTGAAAAGCCTGTTGAGCAATTTCTTATTTGATTTCCAGGCTCGAGTGACTTGATGTGTGTCAGCTTGAATCACACCCACAGCTCTGGGAGTCTACCTAGTCCTGGCTGGCAGCTTTTTTCATATTCTACACCTGGAAGCCAACAGGGTCATATCTAGAACCAAAGTCTGAACTCTCCTTCTGTAAGTGTTTCTCTGTTTAAACTACAAGAATAAGGCTGAAGCCTTATTTGTAAAGATTTGATTTTACTTTTGAGTTAACTTAGAGACTCATTAACATCCAGCCTGGCAGTGGTTTAGACTGGCAGAAACCTTTCAGAGCTCTTACCTGGCTCTTAGTAGGTTTCTGTTGTAGTCAGCTATGGAAAAGGCTTGCAAGAATTTGGCTACATGCAAGCTGAGTCTGTTTTTCAGTTTGTTTCAGCCAAACAGCTCAATTTTGTATCTCTGTCCACAGCACCCATACACCATTTCTTTCATCTCCTTTTGATAGTTTTATGCAAAAAAGTTGCACCTGAATTTCTTATATTTGAGCGTCCCTTTTAAGCTTCAGCTAAAGTAGGGAAAATCTGTTTTTTGCAACATTGCCTTCTGAGGAATGAGTTTTGGGTACTGTAATTCAAGGGATGATATAGATTAATTCGACATACATCAAGGGAAAACAAGAAGAATGATTGGAGTGGTAGATAAGATGACCTTGTTATGGACGGGAGAAAGATTTATTTCTTTCCTCTCTGTAGTTTCCTTTTTTCATATTTGCAGGCCTTTCCCCTGTTTTCTGTAGCACACCTCTTTTCAAGATCCTAGTGTCCAGTGTGGGTGAGAAGCAATGGGAGCTGGAAGGAGAGACTTTAAGTTTCGAGCATCCTCTGTGAAGCACTGAAACTGGTTGTCTGGAGAGGTCACAGATTATTCATCACTGGAGGTCTTCAGAACACCAGAGAGCTGACCATGCTTTTGGATATTGAATGTAGTAGGTGACCTTTTGGGCTTTTTTCCAGCAAAATTAATGGCAAACCCAGAGGAAATTTTTCCCCTGAAGCTAGAATCCTGTGACATTTGCTGCCAGGCTGAGTAGAAGACCCTTTCAGGGGTCTTTTCTGGAGGCAAAAAAAAATTGATTTTAAGCCTATTCAATGGTGTCTTGCTAATGAGTTAATAGCTAGACTCTATTCCCACTCCTTGGAGATTTTAAAGCCCTGTTGCAGCAAATACTATGGTCTGGCAGTTCCCAGCCTTGGCCTTTGTTGCAGCTTTCCCACTCTCGCTGATCCTGTCTTCTTGATCTGCTCTTTTAGGCACCCATTGCTAGGCCTTTTCTCTTTGTTGGATTCATGCCTGCATTTCAAACTCATCACTATCCTTTCCCATGGGTTTACTGTCAGGTCCTTTGTGTACACAGTCATCTTTCATTGAGGACTTCATACCATCTCAATTTGTCTTGTGCTCTCAAGCATATTTTGGGCAGCCCTGATGGTATGCTCCAAATATATATTTTGCTGGAAGTCCACACATTTATTCTTTACTGTTTTTAGTCTCCCTGAAACCTTAGAAAATTAGATTAGAAATTAGAAATTAATTAGAAATGTGATTAGATGATGGCCGCTATTCCTTTGGAGCTCCCAAGCATGCCCTAATTTATAGCCCACCATTACTCAGTACAAGTCATAGAAAAATCCATTTGCTGTAACAGCTGTTGCAGGGCATGGATGGGAAACAAGGTGGCAGGCCGTTTCTAGAAAGGTCCAGAAGAAAACGAGTATGATTGAACTGCCTGAATGTGATAGAGTGCCTTCAGAAATGGATGAGGGCTGATTTATCTCTGCTTTACCAATTATACCATTATAATTCTTGCCAGTAGGAATTTTTAACATACGGTTTGCTGATGGGTTCATGAAAACAGGGTTGGTCTGGACCCTGAGAAATCCCCTGTGAGATCCTCTGTCCAAAAGCAGGCTTGTTGCTGGCAGAGGTTTGTCTAGCATATTCTTTAGCATGCTGTTACAGTGTCCTGGGCATGTCCTAAGGAGTTGTTTTTCTGAATGAAAGACAAGACAGCAAGGTCTGGAACAAGAACAGCAGCAGCAACAACATTCTGTTGAGAGTCAAAGTATTTGAAAGCCTCCAGTGGCATGTTCCTGATAGTCACAAGAGTTGATGCGGAGTAGTAAGAGTGGGTCTGCACCAGAGTTATGAAAACATATGTGGAAGAGAGAATTTCTGTCCCAAAAAGCTTACAGAAGTGATAAACAAGTTTTGTACCCATTTCAGCTTGAGGTTTTTCTTAGGCTTTGTGATTGGATTTTATTTAACCCAAATGAGATTGTCCATCTTTAATATTATTCAGGATTATAGGAAGGAAATGCTTTACAATGGTAGATTTTACTGCAAATTGGTAAATGTGGGCTGCAGAGTAATGCACTGCTCTTCCTTGGTCCGTGACAGGGTCATGTCCGCCAGTTTAGTATGATTCTGGGCTAACACTGATACCTTCAGACTGAATCTAGATAGAGATTCAGTTCTAACTATGTTGTCATGCCCAGCTTCCATAGATGAAACTTGTTGTCCCATGGTTAGCTTTAAGATAATATAAATTTCAAAACAGCCCACTAACATCTTCACTACCAGCATTATTTCTACTGTACAGGTGAGAGAGAGTGGACAGAATGACCTCTTTCAACTTCTGTTGAAATACATGAAAAAACTCATGCTGACTTCATGAGAAGTTAGATCAAGTTCCAAGGCTGCATGTCAACATTTTTCTGAGTGGTCCTGGCTCTGCACAGGGGCCCCTACATCATGTTGCATTCCTTCGCAGAAAAAAGGATGTGGGAATTTTTTACCCTTCCAGAGACAGCTCTCTTTGGAAATCACATTAATTTTCTCTGTAAGTGCTGGAAAGAAATGGATGTGAAAACCTCAACAGGCAACTCGAAACTGCCTTTTATGCTGGCATCATTTTTTGGAGGGGGGAGGACGGGAGTGTGCCTGCACATGCACTCACAGCTAAGGTCTTAATTCTATCTCCAGATGCTGTGCATAATCTAGAGGTTTATCTTAATGAATTATTTCTGTTATTACTGCAGGCAAAGTGAGATTTAATTTGATGTGTGATGTATCCCTGGATTAACTACCCTTTGGTTTTATTTGCTCCATAATGGTGAATTTTTGTTTATAGACCCATTTTGTAATTACATCCCTGAGCTCAGAAGGGCTACGGCAATGCTGCTCCATCCTGTAGGAAATCAGGATCCAATTCCCTTCTCCCAGTCCTGTTGTCAGCTGTGGTTACAACAGAAGCTGCACAATATGATGTTCACCATTTTGTCTTGCTTAATAGCAGCTTTACAGGACAAAGTACATTGAGTCAAGAGACTCTCCTTGGCTGAAAAGACTGTGATTACCACTTGTGAGGTGTATGCAAAATGGCAGAGAAACCTCACCTTGAGAAGTGACAACAACGTGTGTTATAACGGGTGCCGGGAGCAATTAGTTGAATCCTTCGTGCTACCAGCACACTGAGAGTGTCACAAACAAATCCATCTGGGTATTTAGCATGCCCTTTGGAAAGGGTGGGGGCTTTCTTGACTTTTGACTCAAAGCAGCATTGCCTTGTCATATGCTCCAGCCTGACCTTCCACCCATAAGCAGGCACGCAGCTTGCTGGGAGCATGGACTGGTCTTCTCCCTCCTGTGTGACCCATGCTGGAGCAGCAGAGCTTTGCTCCTGCCGGAGCCCTGCGTGATGGAGCACTTCATGGGTGCCCTGGTGTGAGGACCTCCATGGGACTAGGCAGCAGCTATGAAGTTCAAACAGAAGGTCATGCTTTTCAGGGAGGGAGGTGCTGGGTTCAGTGCCTGTTCAAAGAGAGTCATACTAAAAAATATACATACTTTCTAGGTGTACATCACACTGAAGACAAAATGTTTTTTTTACTGGCAGACAAGAATGTTTGAGGCCATTAAACTGAACAGAGCCAATGCCTCCGGTTTGTAAAGAGTGCTTGCAGATTTACGTTATACAGCATGTATTTGTAATTGCTCCTGACGTGTCAGTTCTCATATACTTCCATTAAAGGTTTATGTCCACTTTTTTTTTCCAGCTAATAAAATTAAATGTTGGAAAGCCAAAGTGAAAAAAAAAATGTCAGTCTTGCTTGGACCAGTACAAGATGGGATATTCAGAGCTGACACCAAAGCTGTCTTCAAAATCACCCACTGTTCAGAGAGCAGTGTACTAAAACTCAGCTTCCTGCCTTTTCGCAGTTAAAACCAAACCTGTAGTGTTGTTTTACTGCTTTGGGAGTGTGAATTTCAAATGGCCCTTAAGGGTGGAAAGTGATTTAAAAATATTTTTCTAAGAAACCCCAAAACACAGGCAGCATTTTTATGAGTGAAAATCTAGGAGTATGCATCAACGTTTGCAAACATATCTGAGGGATGCAAGGAACATAAATCCTAGGACTTTAAAGTTGTCACGAGGCCAAATTCTTGTTTCCTTTACCCATATGAGTAGTGTTGCTCAAGTCTATGGCTTGAAACACTTTCTCTAAATAAAATGAGTAAGTCTTAGCCTGAAGTCTACAGAAAATAATATGAACAATCTTTCTTTCCCCCCCAGGAGGAGAAGCCAAGCATTCCTTGGCTTGACCTGTCCCTGTCCAGCCCGTAGGGCAGGATCCGCCGTGCCCGCTGCCCCAAGTACCGGGTGCCCTCATCCCGGCTCTTCATGCGGCTCCCAGTTCCCCTGCATCACACTGGTGCTGCAGGGGTTTACGGCCATTCCCAGCCGCCCGGCTCCGTGTGCCGGCATGCAGTGTCCAGGGCTCTGCCCCTTCCCGGGTGCTTTGCTGGATGAGAGAGGCAGCACTGGGATCCTCCGCCTATTCCTGTTCCTGGGCTTAAGTGGAGTGAAGAGGACCATGGACCAGAGGGGAGGGGAGCAGCAGGACAGAGACTTATCACACTTCACCTTTCTCTGCACGTTCAAGCTAGGACTGGGGACAGTCAAGCCCTTCCAGCATTGGCTTTGATTTTGAAGGCCAGAAAGGACCATTATGATAATCCAGTTTGACCTCATCCAGTACTCAATGGGGTTGAGTAACAAATAACATGCTCAAGAAATGAAACAGAGCTTGCATAGATTTTAAAAGCTACCATAGAGAATTTATGCTGATAATTATAACCCTGCTACAAATTTCTGGAGAAAAAATGTTTCATATATATTTTTTTTTTCCATTCTACAGTACTTGTTTTTTTTTGCAAGAAGTGGATGCTAGGTCTGCCACTTGCCTTCTACTTCCTTTTTTCTATGCTAATAAGGTATAATAAATTTAACACCACTAAAGAAACTATAAAGACTGGAAGACCATTATTACAGTATTTTGTATGTGCAGTGAAAGGCAAATTGTTTGCAGCAATTATTGATCGGGAAAAGCTGAGTTAATGTAATTGCAGAACATAAAAGTAGGAAATATAATAAAAAACAAAATTAATACACCAGTCACAGAATCTGAACTCAAAAAACCAATAAAAGACATGTAATAAAGCACTCCAGAGAAATGAAACTCTGTCACAGTGAATATCAAGCGATTTACTGAAAAGTGCAAATATCAACTAAGGCATTCCTCACCACTCAGACATTTAGTTAAGTCCTGTCTACACTCACTGTTTTACAAAATTAGTAACTGCAGCTAAAACCATGTTTTGCTGACTGCAAAGTGTCAGCAAGGTCTTCACCCGCCCTGCCGTGGAAACACATCTTTGAAGTCTTATGCTGGGATGCAGAGTAAGGAATCGGAAAGGAGTTGGTCCAGAAGGAAAATGCTAGTGTCATCAGCCTACCGACAGAACAGCTAAAAATGGAAAGTTTCACGGGGAGCTGGGGTCCAGTTACACAGTGACACAAGATGCCCTACAATACAGTGCCCATTTAAACCGCACCCTGTTGTGAGAACACTGGCATTATTGATGTCAAAAATCATGCTCTTGACTAGGGAATCCGGAGACTAAACAGAAACAACAGATATATACCCTTCGTATTTGTAATATGACTTTTTTGGACTTTCTAGTGTTTGGATTTTCAAGCTTTGCTCTGTCTCCATGAGGACTAGGATTGTATTTTAGTTTGGGCCAAAGCTCAGATTAGTGACATGTTCAACCTTAGGCAGTTCTTGCCTTGAGGAGTAAAGTCTGTTACAATGAGTACTTGCTTGCAGCACAGGCAGAACCAGGGGTTTGTGGCAAAACAGCTACAAAGCAAGAAAAAGTCCTTACTCCTCGGGATGTGCAGCATCAGTTCAGCAACAGAAAAATCTGAATTTACTTTTTAGCTTTTAAGTTTTGTTAAATATTATACAAAGGGAAACAACGGTTTTCCCTATTTTCCATAATGTCATTTCTCCCTAAATTCTTGAGCAGGCTGGATCTCAGCAACTGTTGTGGAGGATGGTCTGGCCTCCAGAGTAGGCTGGAGGTGTACGCCTTATTAGCAATAAAAAAGGAAAGCAAAGCCCCTGCTAAATGTGTGCTTACATTTTCTTCATGTACAACAGGATTTTCTTAGCACTTTCAATCCAGAGTGGGAAGTAAGAATATCCTTTTAATGTGTCCATCCAAAAAGAGGTAAAATATAGCTCTTTCATAGGCTATATATTTAAAAGAAGAAATAGTGCTTTTAAAATGGGATGTCCAATATCTGGTGACTAATGGATGACAAAGAGGTTGCAGGGTACTTTATTAAATGTCTCTAGAGACCAAGAAGTCGATTGCTACTCACCAAGTTGATTTACAATGATAAAGATTTCTGTTTGTAGGAACTGCTCTGGCTTCAGTCACATCCTCTTGTGGCTCAGGGCACATATATATAGAAAGCTTTGCTTTTTCAGGAGGAAAGAATTTTTCTCCAAGCTAGGAATGACTGTATTTTTCTGGTTATCATGACAATCCTATCAGACTAATGGGCTGACAGCCCCACAACAGCTCTGCTATCTAGGAAGGGAATGATGCGACCTCGAAGAATCGTTATGTCGTATTTGGTAGAAGCTTCATTGTTTTATTGGTACCATTCCCTGTGCTGAAACCATTCAAAAATGAAATAAAATGCTTCTCTGCATTTATCGGTTGTGAGAGGGAAGAATGCACAATTTCACCTGGATTGCTGCCAATGGAAGAGAGCAATGAAGCTGGGACAGAGACTGGGGAATGCAAAGGAAATGCTCTGGAGTCACTGGCAAGATGTCCTTGGAAGCCTGGGTCAGTGACCACAGTGTATCTGTGTAGGAGATCAGAAGCTCCAGCTAACCCAAGCAGAAATTATTTCTTGTTTCTGTGACACCACTTGATCTACTTGAGCTTTGCTTATTCTTCATATTTTTCGGTGGCACCACCTACTTTACAGCAGTAATTCTCAGCCTGCGCTTAGGACACGGGCTCCCGTTCTGAACTCTCTATGGAGTGCCCTGCATTTACTGCATCAAGACACGTTGTCCTGTGTCCAGAGTTCAGGCGAGAAACACTGTAAGTGAATCTCCTGCTTCCCTAAGCCATGATTCTGAAGAGAGGCTGGGAGTGTATTGAAGATTAATTTGTAATAAACAAGGTCAAAAATAGAACAACAACAGGTAAAAGAGGTCAGAAATACAGCTGATGATTTGCAAAGCCCTGTTGTTCCATCGCCTCGCGGTGTGGTAACAACTAAGATTGCAGGGCGATGTATTTGCTGACGCAATAGTGGACAAAACAACTGTACTCGAGGAAGGCTAAATTCCTCGTTGAATTGCAGCTTCAAAGAAAAGTGCTTGCAACGTGAAACTTGTGATGGGCTTGTGAGGGTGTCAATGTGACAGAAGCCCTGGGGTTTCCTACAGGATGCCCATTGATACGAATAGCAAGGTCACGATGGATCTCGAGGATCCATCAATCACTGGAGCACAGACTGCAGGCAGGGCACAGCTGGAGTGACGCAGTCCCTTCCATAGCCCTGGCTGATCTGGGCTGCTTGGGGTCTCATGCCTTTAAATGAAAGCAAATTATTACAGAAGAAGCTCAGAAATGTTCTAGCATGACAAAGGTGTGTTTTAACTCATCACACCAGGTCTTGCGTATGCTTCTTCCTACAAAACCACAGGAATGTATGAAGTAGCTGACTTGTCGCTTCTTTGCCCTAAAGATGGCTAGCAGTTTAACAAGAGGACATCTTTTAAGGCTGTCATTTTATAGGATGGAGGTATCAATTCTCTCTTTCCATGGATAATCCTGTGATGGGATAACATGATTTTAGAACAGTCCATTTCAAGGGACAATTTTTCAGCCTGGTCTGACTGAAGTCTCTAAGCCTTTCATAACTCCCCTCGTACAAAGAAAATGGGAAAATCTCAACTTTCTGTTACAACCGTTGATCTGCATTTCAGCTGATTTCATCAATACACTGCGCAGCATCTGTATAATTTATTGGCATGCTCAGTTTAACTCCATTTTGCAAATGTTCTGGAAGGATCACTACCCAAAGAAGCTTGCAGCCTGCCACGTTTGCATGCTGCTGTAACACATGTCAGCGTACACCAGCCAGAGGCAGACCTGCTCACACCACGGTACTTATCTGCTGCTCTTCCCGCTGGTTTTACCTCCACAGCATCCTTACAGAGCAATGATGTGTTGTCTCTGATGTTTTAAACGTGGGTAAAGTGAGGAACAAACAGACTAAATGAGTTTGCTGGAATCTCTGTGAGAGGCAAGAACTGAACTCATGTGAACCAGAGCAATGGGAGAAAAATTGCTGTCTCCCCAGTTTGCCCTCCTTTCATTTTCACCAAAAAATTCCCAAGGAAGGTGTTTATTGAAGAGAAGGTTTTACACTTCTAACTTCCTAGCTAGTCCCCAAGCATTCATTTTTAGCTTTCTGTGTGGAACATTAGCACACTAGCAATGAAAATTATTTCACTTTATGTCAAAAATTAACTGACTAAGGTCTTACAGGTCAATGGGGTTCTCCAAAAGCAGACTGTCATTTTCACTTTCTTTGCTTTCTGGAAATAAAAACTTGGTTCTTTAGATCCAGACAAGTCCATTTTTTTCCTCAGGAAGAGGAAATACTTCCACAACTGATGCTGAAATTCAGTACTGTTGTTTTTATATACTGCAACAGCATTTAGGAGCCTGAGGAATGGACCAGAAGTGTTACTGTGATAGGTACTGTACAAATACACTATAAAGAATAGTCTCTGACTTCAGTAACGCTGGGTAGGGAGAAAAGGGGGTGTGCAGCACTGAAACATTGCAAAATTCAAGAATTAGTATATTTTCACATACTAAATGGCAATGAGCTGCAATAGAAACGTTGTTTTTAAATTGCTCTATGGTATGTCCATACTGACAACTCCCTGCTCATTCTCACCTTCCTCTTTCAAAACACACTTGGTTGCTTACAAAGCATTTTCCCCACCCTGAAAAAAAACCTCAATTATTTTTCTTCCATCTCTGTGAACAAATGGTTCACTGTAGATTCTGCACTCCAGCAAGGTCAAAATCTATGTGCGCAAATGATTCTAACTCAATGATAACATATTCATGTCCTGTCTGGGGAATATCACTGATATTTTCTGGAATAAAGCGGGAAGTGAATTTTTCTACTTCAGTTTATGTTTCAAACTACTCCCTTCTATTTAAATGTTCCTTCAAAGGAGAGACAGCTCATTTCCTTAAGAAACTGTATCCACCCACCAAATGTTATTTCTCACTGTACATAAGTAATAGGAGATTTCCTATTTTTTGCCCACTTCTACCCCATAGATTTAATATGTAAACTGGGAACATGCAGAATATATTGCTTGGCACAAGTCAGCAAAGTTTCACCTGTGAGAACACAGTATGAATTCAACCTTTGGCTGCTTTTACTAAACCACAGGGAGAATCTACACTTAAGTGATGTAAAGTGCATAGATTAGACACAAACCCACAAACCCAAACCCACGGAGCAGCATTCAGGCTTGCAGAGCTTGCCGACCCTCTGACTCCATCTTGCTGGAGTCATTGTGGAAGGAGAGCGCCTTGTCCCAGGGCAAACCCAAAGGGAGCACAGTGCTCTCCTCCGGTTATGAGGGGCTCCTGGGGAGACCCACTTGGGGGAGGATGCTGAGGCACAAAACCCTTACCAAAAGACTGAGTGGGAAAGGAAAATATCATCCATTTCATGAAGAAGGCAGAGAAAAAGTGATTGATGCTCTGGAAGTGAACGTATGGTGCATCAGGAGAGCATACTCATTTTCTCAAATTTTACAGTTAAACTTCCTTTTGTGTTCCAGAGTTACATTTAAGCGTTCAAACCTCATGCACAAAACACCTGATATTCTTTGCTCTTCTCTGCAATGAATCCCCAGGATTCATTTCTGTAACCTCAACATATCACTGATCTCTGTGCCACAGCAGGTGAGCAAAATTTATACCACAGTTTGCCCTTTCAATTTCACACGTTTCTGTGTGAACCTTGAAAGGTGGGAGGAGAATTATTCCTGGTTCCTATGTGATTTTGATTTTCTCTTTTTTTTTTTTTTTTTTTTTTTTGTCCATGGATCAGTTCAGGTTCCAGATGATCCAGATCTTAAGCCATTATTTCCTCTTTGTCACAGGTCAACTCTTACCTTGCTTCATTTTAAATGTGAGGCGAGCTCTATTGCTCTGAATGTGGAAACGCAGCTCCAAAAAAAACCTCTGCTAGGAGTGGAGCAACAGCCAAAGTTTTGATTAACTTCACCTCTTTTGTGGGCTTCTGCAGCGAATGCAAATGGCTGTGAAATGTTTTCCGGCAGGGTAACGGAGGGAGGAAAAGAGTTGGCTGTAAGTTTGAGAATTATTATTCCTATAAACCCATTCACATACCTATCACTTGGGACAAGTGAAGGGCCACAGACATGCCAAGCAATTACACAGCTACATAGGTCCGTGCACAAAATATTCCGCATCACGTTGGCTGTAATTTGCACTCACTATGTTGGCACTAGCTCCACCTGTGTCAGATGGCAGCAGAGAAAACAACTTTTCTGGGAGACTAAATCCATCTCAACTGTGGCCAAGCCATGTCCTTGTTTTGGAAAGTCTGTTCGGGAACAGCAGCACCTTTCAATTTGAGGAGGAAAAAAGGTTTACAAAACTCAGACTCCTTAGTCACTGATTTTCACCTCTCTCCCTGCACTCCCAAGCAGTATCAAGATGCTCAGAGCCTGTTAGTGACACCAACATAACCGGCCACAGCTTCTAGGGGATTTATGAGATAACGGTCAGTCCTACTTCTGACCTTAGCCAGCTCTTTGTGTCCTGATGAGAAATTATTTCTAAACAGGTTTATATTTTCCCTCGCTACTCATCTGAGTTGAGAGAAACCAGACGAATCTGTTTCCTAGTTCAGCTATAAAGACAGAAGAACCACCTTTCTTAAATCACTGAAGTTCATGACATGAAGGAACTTGGCAAAGTAGGAGAAGAAGTCAAGATAATAATTCATCTTTTACAAGGTGTTTGCAGATGCTTAAGGGTCTACAAAAGGGTTGATGTGGTGATGGAGTGAGTCGTGGCCTTGTACAGGCTTGTGTTCAATATTGAACAAATCAATTAACCCCTTTTTCTCTACTGGTAAATGGAAGACTGCTGTTCCCTGCCGAGCAGAAGAGGCTCACTTCATTATTTTCCCCAATGTATTTTCAAGTCTGCCTTCATTCAGTCCTGCAGAGACCCAAAACCCATTGTGCCGTAAAACAGATCACAGAAAAGGACACAGCAAGACAGATAGACCTGCTCTGAAGGGTTCTTGAAGTCTAAAAAATGCAACACTAACAACTAGATAGGTAAGGATTCGTTGGAACACCTTGATTTTCACCAAGGATTTTTTTTAACAATAAGAAGAGAAATAGAGTCAATTACCTCGGTGTGAAATGTGTGTTGACTTGACTTACCAGAAGCCAAGAGACCAAGTCAGAAGTGCTAAAGGTGTGTTTCTGCTTCCTTGAGAACCACGTCTGTCCAACTGCAGTGACTGCATGCCGTCCACAGTATTAAAAGATCCAGGGATTTCAAAGAGTATTGCTTTGCTATTAAAGACATACCTATTATTCTATTAAATGTTCATGGGCAGGACAGAAAAGTCCCCTCACTTTAACTGCAATATGTCCAAAGGCTGTAACTGTCATACAAAGATTTCAATCATCAACTCTTAGAGCTGTGCCCTTGAAAACTGACTCTCTTGTTGGACGAGACTGCAAAGACTTAGAGTAGCATGAACAAGGCTATTTGAAAAATTAGTTATTGTAACCACATCATCCCACAGGACTAGTTTGGCACAACACTGTAGCCGCTTTCTACTATTTGCTTGCCCCAAGAGGACAGATAGTTCAGAATCGCATCTCCCTCTCCCAGTAACATTGTGTTTTGTGCTGCTGCTTCTGCTTTGCTGTGTATCTGCCAAATGCTGCAGGTGCTGAAAAACAAAGGTGAAAGCACCCATATGGTGCTTTCGGATCACAAAACCAACTCACAGAATCAAAAGCCCAAAAGGATCTGGTGTTTTTTTTTTTTTTCCCCTCATAGGAAAGTCTAACAGGGCATCTATGGAGTTACATCCAAGTGCCAAGGCCTATGAAAGGATTTATTGTGAATATCTTTTACAAGATTCCTTCCTTGTTGGAGATAGGTCCTTTGGGATTCCCCTTCGTGATATTGCTAATCCTGTCTATTCAAAATTTATGATGCGCATTCCCTAGAATACCAAGATGACTTTAAAAAACACAGTGTAGATTGGGGGTTTTGCTAGTTTTATTGTAATTTTCTTTTTCAGAGTTCAGAATGCAGACATTTACTGTACTCACAGGCTTCCTTTTGCAAACACTAGAGCTAGAAACTCACTTGAATTTGTATGGGATATTGTGTTCAGTGCAAATGTTTACTAATAGTCTCGTACAGATCTGGGGTCTGGGGCGTTTCCTGGAATCAGTCATGCCAAGACTCAGGATCAGATGGTTAAAGTAATTTTATGTAAGGGGTGTGTGCATGCAAGTGTGTGTGTTCACGTGTGTAGTTTTTTTTTCTGCCTGCTCTTTTAGTCAGGGTTTAGGAAGTAAAATTACTTTGAAAATATTTTTCCTTTCCACACACACACAAAAAGTAACTGCAAATACAGTTTCTGTCATGTTTTAAAATCTTTCTAGTCATCTTTCTCTCTGTTTGTGAACTCCAAGCAGCTGGAGAGACTAACTGGAGCTACTCCGCAGTTCCCTGCTGCATACAGGTAGGAGGAAGAGACAAGGATGTAGCCTAGCTGCCCAAAATGTCCTGCCCTGGGAATAAATAGCTTCATTTCATATCTCCCAATTCCCTAGCCTCTGACATCCTTATTATTTACAGCAATAACACACGTCGGGCTTCTAAACATGTACTTGACTGAGGCAAAAATGATAGAAAGCTTGTCTCTCACTGACCTGCTTTAGGAAATACTTTAACTCCAATGAAAAACGCATACTGGGAGCTTTTGTTTTCAAAATGTCGTATTATGTTTTTCCCTACCCTTCTCCTGTATAAGTTTAATCCGATTTGGTATAAATAAATAAAAAATCCCAAATATCATGCAAGTTACATGATGCCTTCTTTACGTCAGATTAGTGAAAAACAAATTTTTACAGGTACATTCAAAAAACTAAAGATGTAATAAAAAACTAGCCTTTTTTCTCCCTTCTACTCGACTTCTCCTTAAAAGAAAAACACTTTCTCTATGGAATATGGTCGCGTTTTAGCTTGAAAGCACAAATTTACATCTCATCTTTGAGTCTCCATGGTGCCTCCTGAGCACAGCAAGGACTAGTTCACAGGACAGTTCCAAACCAGCATTTTAGAAATAAAAACCCAACCCTTCTGACAAATAATCCATTCAATCCCTGGGAATATCAGGAAAGACAGAAAAACGATAGCACTAACAATAAAAACAAGAGCTGCCGTTATTATTAGAGGAGCTATACAAAGCGCACGTTAAATGAAGCTCATTTAAACATGCTCTGGTTTAATTAGATTTAGTTTAGCCACCTAAAGAAATCCCAGCAGAACTTGTGGTGGGGCTTTCGCTGCTGCCGCCCGCTGTGAGCCCACCTGTTTCTGCCGGCCCCGCTGCCCTGGCAGTCGTAAAATCCCTGCGCCGGCTCCGCGGGCTGGGGCAGGTCGCAGGGACGGGCTTCAGACTGCCTCGCCACCGCGTTTCGGAGGAAAAAGTTGTTTGAGTGAAAAACTAGCTTTGCCCAAGATTTACCACGCAAAGAAAACAGAGAAACAAATACTGTTAAGCATCTAACTTTTTTTTTTTTCCCCCAACCAGCAGGCTTCCAGGCAGGGAACAGGCCTGTCATTTCAAGTAGTTTTTCATAGTCTGCACAAAATCTGTTAAAAAAAGACACTGTTCTAAGACAAATCCTCCCCCCAATAGAATAATCTTTTCAATATATATTAAAAAAAACACATACACAGATACAGCTTATATCGGGAACAGTGTCTCTGTGCTTTTAGCCATATATTTGGATGCGGGAAAATTTTCCTCCTTGGAATAGTTTCCTTCCCGGGGAGCGCTCGGAGCCTGACCCGAATCCCAAGGAACAGGCGTTCGCAGCAAGCACCTTCGGTAGCACGGACTGGGCAGGGAGCAGGCTCCCGTGAGCCACAAATGGGGAGTGACGGAGACTATTTCTATATAAACAAGCCCAGGATCAGCTAAAGTTGCTGTTCACTGGCGAGTAGAAATAAAGAGACAATTCAGAATCAAAGGTGAGTCAAAGAAAAAATATGTCCAATAAGAGGAGGCAGCCCAGACAATCAGTCAGATGCCAAAACATGTGACAGACCCAGAGGCAACTCCAAAACAACCAAACCAACTGCCTGTGGAGTCTGCCAAGGAGCCAGATGCTCCTGCTTAAAAATATCTTCCGCTGCCTTGGCATCTGCATTTTCTGCCTGCCATCAAAAGAGGAGGGAGGGGAAAATGGGAGAGTGGTGCGGGAGTGGGGGGGGGGGAGCAACTAATAATATTTTTGCCATTTTAATTCTAAGTACTTCTGATTATTCATTTGCAGTTTGTCATCATGTCACCGGAGAGCAAAACAAAACCCCAGCCTGGCATAGACTGGGAAGGAAAAAACAGGCAAAGCCCTCTATGCAGAAGGAAAAAAATGATGAGAAAGATCTAATAATCCTGCATTGCTATCTATGGGTGGCACATTCCTGTTACGGTAATAAAAAGCTGTAAGCTGCTAGAGTTGGCACTTTATGACCCAAGAAAGAGCCCGTGTGCCCAGACCCAGATCCCTGGCTGGTGGTGGCAAGGCCCCGGGGATGGAGCTGGGCACAGGATGGATGCTCCAGCACACCCGGGGTGTCCCCGAAGTGCCCTGTGCTGTGCAGTGGGGATGAATGGGGAGTGCGTTGTGCTGAATGAAAGTATTGCTGCTAGTAATCATAGCAGCAGGTTTTGGTTCACGGAGGCTGCGGCTGCTCAACAGAGGCTTAAAACACACTTTTGTAATATTAACTTGCTGAATGAAGATGCAGATTCTTTGTTACTGTAGTTGTTGATTAAAATCATTAAATAAAATATGAATTCTAGAAACATTAGTTTATTCAATGGGAAAAGGTCAAAGAAAAGCACAGTCAAAAAGGAGAGAATTTGTACAATTTCTGTTACAGGAGGAGCTGTAATGCTGGAAGTATTATCACGTTTTGTTCATATTGAAGGTCTTTATCTCTTGTATGAAAGTTTTCATAGGTGAATAAGCCCTTTCAGAAACTAAATTGTGAAACAGTTTTGTTTGTGTTTCTTGATTCTTTGAGTGGGAACCAGGAATCCCATGTGTGGTCTGTCCCTCTGTCACTGAACTGATCGCACGGCCTCGGTTTCTGCACACACAAAACCTTGGTGCCTCTACGCGTTGGATGCGTCCCTCACCACCCCATCCCAAGCAGAGCTGCGCTTCCAAAGCCAGCGCTGTTGGAGCAGCGGGTACCAAACAAGGCTCAGAATACAACACTCTGTTGGAGAGCGATTCTGCCTGAAGGGAGCGTTTGTTTTTGTAAGATAGCAATCAGAACTTTATCTTTCTTCCGAGCTGCCCAGGTTGGGTTATTAGTCAGGAGGGTTTGGGACACCGAGTGCATCGGGGACTGCCTCAACCAACATGCTTCAAAGCAAGGAACCTGGTAAGAAATGAGAGATCTATGAGAGAGCATCACTGCCTTTTAAAAAGAAACAGCACTGAGGGTAAGGTTGGGCAGAGCTAGGGGTAAAACTGAGGCCCAGTCCCAAGCTCTTGTAAAGAACGGAAAGATCCTTTTGTGATGTTTGACTTATTCTCCCACTCAGGTATGTGGCGAGGCCTGGCTCTACGGTGTTTATTTCAGGGCAAAGTTTCATGCGGGCTGGTTGCCGGCAAAGAGGGCAAGCTCTGGGCTCACAGCTTCTCTCTCAGCCCCTCAAGCAATCTGGCACCTATGGGACTGCCACCACCTTTTCTGCACTGAAGGGTTGAACTCCTTGCTGAAAATCTGCGCTACACCTTGTAGCCTAAATTTTGCATACAGAACTCATTTGCAGTGAAATGCAATCGCATTAAATAAATAAGTAACGGGAGCCAAAACAACAGTGTGGTGAATCGGCAAGCTTATTTCAAATAAATTGAAAGAACGTGCAGTGACGAGCATTTCGTGTGAGTCTGGTGCTGAGATTGTAAGGATTTTGCATGTCTACATAAACTGACTGATAGCAAAGGAGTTTCTAGTCCCCCTCATGGCACACACAAATGTCTGTTAAAGACATAAATATTTAAAAACAACAGCTAGACTAAGAGGGTTAGCTTTCATTTCATCTAATTTGGCAAGCATTAGATACACCCACCAGAAATCATTTTATTTTGTGTAATTTAATAGCATATCTATTGTAGCATCACAGTTTCTGACATACCGAAGCAAATCAATGTACCCTCTTTTTAAGTTCAGAATTGATATAAGGCTGTATTTCAAATGTTAGATAGAAATCAATAAAGATTAAAACCTTTGTGTGTTATTCACTTGTTTTCAGCCTCTGCTGCAAAGTTTATTTGCCTTCCTGCATGTAATACAGAGACTTTGATCCTTGTTCAAATATCTCTGATTTTTTACTTCCCTCATGTTTGATCTGGTTCTCAGGTGAGAAATATTGGCTCAACTTGTTAGAATTACACCTGCCAATGGTAGCATACAGACTAGCAACATGAAGTTATATAAACTGTACAAGGCATGCCCTTTGGGTTCTTACACATCATAATAATACTCCCATAGAAATCAATCTGAGATTTAAATTTATTAAACCCTCTCTCTTCTCCCCACCCTGCCCCATCCTTAAAGGGGTAGGTGGAAATAGAGGAAGAAGTAAGATAACATTGAATAAACCAGGTTTAGAATGGTCACGGATGACCTTCACAATATGTGTTTTGCAATTTTGGGTGGATTAGAGGAAACTAATGATGGCTTTGAAATGAGCTTTTGGATAAAGCCTGGGAAACTCTAATCATTACAAATCCACTACTTCAGAGAACAGTTCTGTGTAGCACACGGCAGCTTTAAAGCATACATGTCTTGTTTTCTTTCCTCTTCTCAACAAGCTTATTTTGCTTTCGCTTATTCTAGTCTTCTTATAGGAGCCCAATGACTGTTTTAATTTTCTGCCCTGCCTTTTAATTTAAGGCAGTCTATTGTTTTTTGCCATTGCCTTGCCCTTACAGTGCCTTTTGCATTTAGTTTAGGACTCATAGAGTTAACAGGCTGGGGAAGAGAGAGAGGGAAAAAACCCCCACTTGCATTAAGCCTGAAGCCTGTCACCTTTTCTTGGCAATTACACTGCTAATGGCTGGGTCCCAAGCAAAGTGGCAAAGAATATCTCTTCTCACGTTCCCAACTCACAGTGCATTCCCAAATACCAGATGGTGTTTTTGGAATCCATTTCACTATGTTTGATATGACAATACTTTTGTATAATGTTAAATTATATATAACTATTTCAGAGAGTCGATATCAGAACAAGGCAAGAAAAGGAATATTAGACGCAAGGAGGAAAGAGAGAAACTGAAGACTGAAGGTTCTCGTCTCCTCCTGTTGTATCTTGTGTCTCTCAGATTTTTGTGTAATTTGAACAAAAGAGGAAATAAAAGTGCTTCAACAGACTAGCTCTCGCAGTGGTACTATGCAGGAACGGTGTTGTTTCCAACCCAGAATTTGGTGCACATCTTAGGATGCCTGCCAACCCTACAGGAGGCAAGTGCAAGATCATACATAGTGCAGGGAAAGCAGGAAAAAAGGGGAAAAACCCCAGTCGTGAGTAAACAAGTCCCACCTTTTTTTTTTTTTTTTCCTCCAGACTTTTCCTTGAAATCTTGGGAAAAACAAGGACCAGAAAATTCAGGAGGGGTAAATTGGTACATCTCCATTAACTTCAGGGGAGCTATGCCAGTTGACAGGAGCTAAACATTTAGCCCAAGATATTTAAGTTGAAGGAACTTGGATCTATGCCTTAAGTCATCTATACATCTTACTGGTGGTGAATCCAATCTCGCTTGCCCCAGATTAGCTATTCCAGTTTTATGTTAACACTGATGGACTCACAGGAGTTGGAAAAAATTCACTGGAATCAGGCCTGCAGATTTAGTTGCAATACAATTCATCATGCCTGAACTGGAGAACAGAAGTAGCCTGGCCATTCCTCAGGAGACAACCAGGGCCTCAGCTTTAGGAGGGACAAAGATTTTCTTTTGTTGGACGCACTACAAACAATTTCTTAAGAACAGGAAGAAAATGCATTACCGAGGGAAGAAATTATTCAAGATAATCAGTGTCTCGTCAGTCTGCCAGTGATGCTACTTTCATTATCAGAATCCCACCATTTAAAGCACTGGTTAGTGTCATGATTTCTACACTGAAATTATTTATTTTAATGTAGCCAGGAACTTTGTTTTCTTCCTTCTCAATTGCATCTCAAGGCACATTTTAACAACCATCAAGCTCTCAGGATAAATGCTTACCAACAAAAGCACTCCCCAAGCTTAACTGTAATGTGAATATTGAAACGATAAGGACACAACTTCACAAGTGATTTGTCTAGTTCAATCAGGTTTTTTCCCGCATATGCCGCAAACTTGTGGCATACATAATCCAAATGAAGGTTTCATTCATATGGCTACACATGAGCAACTTATCACATTAGTACGTACTTTTTACACAACAAAATACTGCTTTTTCCCTCTTGATTACTTATATTGCCAGCATACAGTAAAGATTATCAACCCCTAAAAGGATCATACAGATCCAGTGACTACTACATAATTAACAATAACTTGTAGTAATGCAATTTAAGAGTCTTTTTAATGGGCATAGATGGCAGAATGTATAGCCCATCTTTCTTTGTCATCCTAGAAAAGGGGCCCCATGCGGAGCTGCTGGTTGCTGAGTGATGCTTTGTAGTCTGTACCAGACAGTTGCACAGTACCAGCTGCATTGGCAGGTAGCCGAAGTGCAAAGAGATAGCTGCCAAGCTATGCTATACAAAGGAAGCAGTGCCAGAGAGAAAGGGACCTTTGCATGAAGTCACCTTTGACCCTGAAGCCAGCATGGATCCCATATTCATCAATTCCAGACAATTGCATCTTTCATTCCACCACAAACTATGATTAGAAAGGGCCCATTTGTGATAGTGATTGTTAGTTTACAGTTCCCAGCGATTGGATTATTTAATCTTTAGTTCAGTTGGCAGCAATATTTTCCCTAACCTTTTGTAATGGCATGCCAGTGATAATCTAACATATGTATATATGGAGATACACACACACACAGCAGCACCACCTCCCTTCCCCACCAAAACTGGGTGAGTAGATAAAGATGCAAAGAAAAGGGAAGAGTCGCAGCACACAAAATTCACGTTGTTTGTCAAACTCTTTGCTAATGTAAATTTTCACAATTCAGTCTGGAAAGTGCAATGCACTGTGTGCAGCAGTATCTCAACTTCTGGCCACACACTCCTGACTTTCCTCCAGTTCTTTCTGTCTGATAGGAAACCTTTTGCTTTAGAGCATGGCGATATCTCAGAGGTGTTATTTTCAGACGACAGCAGTTGTAATTGTAGGATTTTAACTCCAGGTTCCAGATTACTACTTTTTTTTTTTAAATTTCTACAAATATTGACTGCTTGCAGTACACGCAAAAAGAAGAGGAACATTAAGCAGATTTTTAAATAGACTCCATTTAAAAAAAAACACCAAATGGAAACAACCAATGACAAGCAAAAGCATTCTCTGAGGGGTGCGAGGGGGAGACGGTGCACAGAATAAAAGCAGCAGGGAAGCATCTAGGCCTGGTTCCTGCTACTGCTCTCCTGTGTGTTTAGCTTTGATATTGCGAGCCCTATTGAAATCCATGGAAGAACTCACAAGGTGCATATGTACGTCAGCATTTGCAAGTCTGGGATCTTAGTAAACGGGTCTTCAACAGCAAACTGCCCCCATATCCCTCCCAGACTTCACACAACACTTCCTTGGGCAATAAAGCAAGTTGCTGGCACAATCAACAAGTAGGGAAAGAACATCAGATGTCTGAGAATATAATTCTCAGCAATGACTTTCCATTCCGTTCAGAAGAAAAACGGGTGAAACCCACACCATAATCAAATGAGGAACTAACATTTGCTAGTGGAAGTGGAGAGAAAAGGGGGGGGGGGGAAAAAGGATGAGAGTCTATAAAACTTATATGAAAATCTTTTTTGATCTCATCCTTTGGTCTTAGAAATGTTAGCTGAAGGGGAAAAATCCCTCTACCTGAAGGCTGGCCGTATTGTGCTGCACCTGACTTCTGGCTCACATGCGAGACCGTCTGTTCTTTATTTTCACTCTGTATGAAGCTAATGGAATTTGCAGTTGATTAACCTCAAATCTGGAGTAATGATCCAGCCTGGGACTGCAGCTGGCAATGCTGGGGTTATTTGTACTTCTTAACTGAGTAAGACAGCAACAAGTATAATGGCATGAAGGTAAAGATCCTGGATAGATGAGTAAATGTCAGAGGTGCATTAAAGGAGCTGAGAACATGACCTGAGAGAGCACACAATGTCCCCCCTCCCCACGAAGAGATGGGAGCACCAACTCTTAGAAAAATTAATCACAAGATAATATAATAAAAAGTATATGGCTACACTTTTTCAACGATATTCTACAGGGGACACTCAAACCACAAGATTTACCCTTTCTGCACACAGAATCCATGCATTAGAAAAAGGTCATCTATTGAGGAACAGCCTCTGCAGAAGATTTAGGAGAGACAGGGTCCAATAGCTTCTCTACAACTTCTGTTTATGAGGGAAAACAAAGTCTTCATTAGATTGGCACCGCAAAATAAAATTCAGAGTAGAATTGCACTGTATTATTTGTATTTATTTGTGCCGATTAATTATTCTCTCTGAAATATGAAAAATGGCAGCTGAATCGCTGCAGATAAACACCACCAGAACGCAATTCAAGCATTTTTTTCTTAATAGATGTGTTTGTTTTTTCCTTCACAATTGTTCAAAGCTTCAATGAACAAAATTATACAAATGTGCACTAAACCTCAGAACTAATTTAGTTTAGCAAGTGCTTCACACATCTTCGTTTACTGAACAATGTTACTTTCAAATCATGACAACATTCTTCCTTCCTTGCCTCATGACTAATACAGTGTTATTCAAGCCGCTCCTCTTCAGACACTCCAGATCTTTCCCCCAGCTTTACTACCTGATTTCTAATTAAAATCAAACTGAGAAACTTCCTTCCACGGGTGTAAATCCCACAACTCCAAGCCAGTGACAGGCACTGCTGAAAAAGGCATTGCACAGCTTCCCTTCCACAGCATCGTTTGGAAGAGAATCTTCTTCAAAGAGTTAGATAAAGGGAGCAGAGAGCTGGGATGAGCTGTGCCTGGTCTTGAGCTCTTATACTGCTTATTGGTTAAATAAGCCTTAATGAATGTAGTGGAAACAATTTTTCAGTCTGAGGAAGATCATTCTTTCCATCCTATATAAGTCTTGTCAAATTAATGACTACCAGTGGACTTTACTAACACTACATTAGTGTCTGTATTTTATTTATATATTGTGCATGTAAATATACATGTGCACATGCACACACACACACACTGTGTGTACTATATGTCAACAACTAATCAAAAATTGTTTGCCCACAAACATATGTGAAAAATTCATCTAAATAATTGTACATTTAATTTTTAATGAAATCCCAGTAATCCACTCAATTTACCAAACTCCTATTTAACGTGGAGCAGTGGCGTGCACAGAGATCTCTGTGTCTTACACAGTGTGAGCATACGTACCATTTCAGGCATTCTCAGTCAAGTTTTACTATAATATTATCTTGATTTTGAGATCACTGCTTTTACTTGTGTGCAGAGTGAAGAAGCATATGCTAGGTGAGTAACCCATAGTGTTTGGCTTAAAGGCAAAATAAAAGTCAGCAATAAATAAACAGTAAAAACAGACTGCTGATAGATGGAAAGACTCCACAGAGTATTAGGTCTTTCCTGTCTCTAGCTTCCCTAATTCTACAAAAGCTTATATTCATAAGTAACTTTTTTATAAAATAATGTACTGCAATTATAGCATCTGTCTTCAGATAATGTTGGAAATCCATTAATTAACATCTAACACCCTTTTTGAGGTAAGTGAGTTTTATTATGCTATTTTATTATTCTCCCCATAGATGGGGAGGGTAAGACATAAAGAAATTAAAGTGAGAGATTTGGCAGACCTCTACAGAAACCAAAGGAAATGCATTGCATATCTGCTTGTAAGAACACACATTTAAGCAGGCACCTGCATTTTGCAGGTGCAAACACCTACAGCATACAAATAATAATTCTACACCATGCTCATGCACACCCATCCTGGAACATGCACCCAGAAAACTCGTTAGAACAAAGAAATTTGCAAGCATGAACACATACATGGAAGTGCAGGTGTTTGATTATTTCAATCCAAAGCACATGAACAGATGTTTGCATCAAATTGAAATTGTCACCATCCTCAAAACTCTGCAGCTCTGTCATTCCACCCTTACCGGTCTGTTTATTTCTCATATTCCAGAAGGCCTTGTCTCACACTTTTTCAGGGTACAACTTGACTCATTTTGTCTCCAGCCCCTTAGCCTGTCAAAAGGGAAAATGAAAATTCCCAGCCCATTGATCTTTCTGTTCTTAGGCTGCCTATCATTCACTTTTTGACTAGATAAACATTTTTAGTTAAGCTTTTGTATCTCTGCATATCACTATTATGAAGATCTCATTTTTTACGCAGGACCAGTTCCATGACCACAGAGCAGGCCTGAAAACAGACGTGCTAGGACAAGCAACAGAAAAGTGGACTGCACCATTCCAAGATGGGAACACCAGGTTCCATAAGGGCATGTGGCTCCTGAGGTTAACATGTTGTGAAACCACAGGCTTTGTCAAGCTGCAAGTGGGAGACACCAAGATCCAAGGCCGTGGGGCATGATGCACGACAGAGCATTAGACTTTTCTGAATCCAGTGCAACAGGGGCACTTTGTCATCCTGCTCTTCGCTCTCTTTTCTTGTTTTTCTTTTCTCAGTTTTCACCAGGGTTTACAGCAAAGTTCCCAAAAATATTCCCTGAAATTTTGGAATTGAGCAGATGCAATCAAAAGTGGTTGCACTGCTGATCATGGGGGACATCTCACGGAACTGGCACAGAGCCTTGTTTTGTTCGGCTGCTGCCATTGTCCTATGGCTCTTTGGCTTCCTGCTATGGAGTTGCCTCGGTGCAAAGGAGTTTGGGCAAATGAGCTACTAATCTGCAATTCAAACCGTGCCTCTGCATCTGAAGAGAGGAAAATAAACCCACAAAGTTATTTGTCTGTGCAGTGGTCCAGTTGCTGGAGGACCAGAGCAGTTGCTAGCCCATATGTTACTGAATTGGATTTTAACAAAAAAGAAACAACTTCGAAGAGAGATTTGGAGGAGAAGGAGAAAAAAATCCTCTTGTGATTCTCCGCCGCTACTCAGGTGCGATCTTTTGGCCACTGCTCTTCATAATGCCAGAAGACAAATTCTCATACCAAAGCCCTCCTTCCTCTCCCCTCTATAGTGCCTGTGCTGAATACCCAGGCTTGTGTCAGTCCTTTTCCTTCCATTCTTTAGACTTTCTCCTCTCGACACAAACTTATATTAGAAATTAGCAAGTGTCATTTCTTGCCAGCAGCCAGGCCTTCATCAAGGACTTCGCACCATTTTAGGCCTATGTCCTCTTCCTACATGCCAACATGGAAGGTATTTCCCCCATTTCTCTGTGGAAGGCTCTTAGAAAACATCCTTATGAATGAAAAGAATGGGTGTCCATAGAAATATAATAAATTTCAACAACTCTATATATCTCTGTAGTGAAAAAGTTATATTCTATGAAATCAGGGGAGACAATTATAATCCATAAGAAAGTTACTATTTTCTTTTAAATTGTTTAAGAATTATCCATTGATTTTTGAACATGAAGGAATTCCTTGGGTATGTTAAATAATGTCTTATGCTACAGTTTCCTTCACTGCACATGGTAGACAGCTGATCTTTTAAGCCTCATTACCTTAGGAAATCAAGATAAAAGGAGAGTAAGCAACAAGTCCTCATGCAATGCTTAAATGCATTGCAACTTGTCTAAACTGTAAGTTCTCATTAGCAGCAGATCATGCGTAAATTTGAGTTTTACTTGTGTTTGCTTGTAATCCTTGAAAACTTGTTCTGTTTCTGCTTTTGTAAAAATCTTGGTGATCTATCTTTCAGCCACTGCCCTAAATAACCCATGTTTAACCTATTCTTCTTCACCTATTCTTTCAAATAGCATCACAAAAGAAAATTTCTAGTAAAAAAAAAAAATACTGGCAAACAGAAGCGCACATGCACTTTGTTTCTATTTGATCCTGACAGCAAATATAAATACTGACTCAATGAGTAATCAAATGGGACAATTTTGCTCCTTTCCTATTGAATGTAAAAAGTTAATTTGGGTCACTTTGGAATACTCTATTTCCTTGACGTAAACCAATAAGCCATGCACTACTCTCCATTTCCATTTTCTTTACTAGGGTGAAGGTGAGCACTTCTGAATATCGACATATTTCCATACAGAATCAGGTCCATTTTCTCCAGCCTAATTGAATTCTAGATTTAAAAAGAACATATGGAAAAACTCCCCTCTAATTTACTCACTAACTCTCTCAGTTATGGATGTACTCTGCTAGCGACCACGGACACACCGTGTCTTTTGAGTTAGTCACATTTAAAGCAGAAAGGCCTATTTGAGACCACTTTTTGTGCTCTTAATTTCCACACTGCTCCTAGTGACAACCTCAATCCGTGTGTGCGATTTCAATTGGGTTGTGAAATTAGTATGGCTGTTTGTGTACAACAAGGGCAACCTGCACTCCTTTGAAAGCAAGGGCATTGCAATTATTGGTAATAAAAGCCTACAAGCTTATAGTGCCATCTGTACTATCCAACACTTCCACCCATATCTAGTTGTATTGCTAACTTTGTGTTTCACAGCCTCTGAAAAAAAAAAACAAAACCAAACCCCAAAACCACCAAAGAACAACAGGCATGCTTATACAGGCAAAATATTTTGATTCGCACTCCATTAGCCAACACATCTATTTCATCTGTTCTAATGATTTTTTATCTTATTGAAAACTACTCTTCAATAATCTACTCCATGGAAAATAGAACCAGAGATCTTCATCACAATGAATATAAGTTCTAAAACCTTTGTGCAAAAGACCTATTGCAGGCTTGTACAGTGCCTGCTCTGAAGGCACCTCAATCAGACCGGGTCCTGCTGCTCTGAGATCAGCCAGGTTTCTTGGGAGTGTGGCAGCGCCTCTGCTTTTTGTGGGTGGATAAAGTATAAGTGTATTGCATATGTAAAGTGTGTGTACGTACATCTACAAAGAGCCCCAGCATTTGCAATGAGTTCTGGGATTATTACCTGCAGTAGTTGTAAAAGAGACTTCCCTAGTGGCTTTAATGGAAATAACAAAGATATTATCACTCCAAAACATGCTATTGCTGTTATGAACTAGCATATTTGACTTCAAATATCAATAAAGAAACAACTTCATTCACCCTAAAATCATATTTAAATATTTATCAGTGTTAGTGACCACATCTGAGGGAGAGGAGCAAAGCATTTTTCTAGCAGCACAGGGAGATTCTTTTCACGCTGGGATCAAAACATGGGAAGCTTTCAATAAACCAAAACCATCACCTTTTTCCTTTCACATGAAGGAAGGGAAAGCAAATATTTACTTCCTTACTTATTAAAAGTTTCAGATTTCATACGGAAACTGCTGCGACTTTGCCAGCAAAGAAGTTTTAGAATATTCTTTCATTTTCACCTCCATTTTAAATTACTCACAGTAATTACAAACCCTTTAGTGGAGGGCTTGCCTAATGTAGTAGGATCAGACTGCCAGAAAGCATCACACAAGCATCCCGATAGATTTAAAGATCCAGTCCCAGTATATATACTCATATACTGGAGTATATTATTAGTCTCACAACCTTTGGATTCAGATCAAGGTGTTAGACCTTTCAGGCAGTGTCTATATTTTTTTGGTTTTCTTGCATGGTCTAATATTCAATACAGTTTTGACACCTTCAGATCTCAATCCAGTGTGTAAAATTAAATGATGGTGAATGGTGAGTGGTAGCACAGAGGCACCTTAGGTGTAGCATGGACTGAGGGTAGAAGTCCTCTTATTTATCCTTCACAAGAGAGGTCCTCCAGGTCACACTAGTACTTGCTTTTCCGACTATCACAATGATTTCATAACCAGGGGTCATGACGAGCTCTGGTAATGGTACACGGGCATCAACAGCATGCCCTTACGTGCACAAAGCTGTGCTCTTCTTCATTCTCCTCCTGGTTAGACAGTTACCTACCCAACATCCTTCTCCCCTGGTCAACGCCGGGCAAGGATGTCGGATCTCCAGCTCCTGGCTCAGAGGGTAGCCCTGGGAGCCCAAAGAAAGTTTTTTGGATAAACTGGCTTCTCTCTCCAGCCCTTCCTCAGGGTGTCCTACGGCTACGCCATCGTGTTACAACAAACATGAAAGTTTGAGGGGAAGAGAGTTGAACAAGGGTTAACACGGTGCATTCTCCTCTTACTAAAATGATGTCATTTCCCTCCCCCTCCCCAAAAGTGTCTGTTGCTTGGTTGTTTACATACTGAAGTTAATTTAAAATATATATTATAGACCTTCATGGTTTAAGATTGAATGAATTCTCAAATCTGAAGACATTTATACAAATTTAATTTAAACCTATAGTGCTTCAGTGTTATTAAAAACTATTGGTTTTTAGCCACAAACTACCCATTTTCCTTGTTTTCTGTATTTTCTACAGAAAAATAAAGACTAAGAAAACAGAAGTACTGATACATTGTAGAAATTGTCCCAATGAGTTTATAATCCAGTGTAAGTTACACAGTACTGATAAAGTAGAGGAAGTTCAACCAGACAGTTTAATCCTCCAATTTCCTGTCTTCTAATCAGCCACTGACTCCTCTGGCTTTAAATTAGAAACATTCATGGCAATATTCAGGACAGGTGAAGGAAAAAGAGTAGAAAACAACTAGGGCAAATACTTGCAGGCAAAAGGAGGCCATGTATAGAAAATGAAGATATTATAAAGCGTGTAAAACGATGCACTGAATACATGTGTTTAAGTTATATACGGAATTTAGCAACTCTGACAGAGAAGGAATAATTTTATTAAAAACATTGATACAGCAGCTGAGCAGTGTATGAACATATGAGAGTTACTATATAAAACAAAGAAAATCCATGCTGCTATGTTAAACTTTGTTCACACGTTGTTATTTTTATAGAGGCAGGAGCAGGGTAATTATTAATACATGTACGCTTTTTGATATACAGTAAATTATAAGTAGGAAGCACAAATCAGCAAAGCCACGTATAGTTCAACATCATGTGGGGATTACCGTGATAAACTTAGATAAGAGTATGTATATGCACGTATGTATAGATATGTTCAGTGCTTTAAACAAGAAATACTACTTTTGAGTGTTTCATGCCTCTGGACTTTTTTTAGCTTTGGCAGTAACAGTTAGCTTTCCATATGATAAAATTAAGTATTTATTAGGTGCACCATTATTTTTAATCTCATTTGCAATGAGATTTATAGTGAGGAGTCTACTAATTCTTAATTGATGGAAATGCTAGTAACATTTTGAAATTTTCCTTTTTTTTTACTGCATAAATTACCTGAGCAATTTCAGCTATTCCTCTGAAATAATGGAGCATAGAGGTGTGAAAGAAAAGTATTTACCAAGACCTTCAGTGAAAAATTGATGTTGAATTAAAAACCTTTAAAGTAACAAAATGACCATTTCAAGTCCAGTCCTACTATCTTTAATAAATTCTCATTTAACTTACTGCATCTAAAGAAAATAAAGCCATAAACACTGAAATATGGATCAGAAGCTGGGTAATAAAACTAGAAAACAATTATTTTGGAAAATGGCTGGAAGATCTGCTTTAACCGTCGCATTCAATAACAGCAGTTTACATGCTAACTCATACATGGAGTCATTTGACATGGCTTGTTATTTATTAATGAGGATTTTTCTTCAGGTATTTCGCAAAGGAGAACAGTTTGGGGTTTGAAATTGTTTGGACAGAAATAACTCAAATTATGGGTCAAAGCCGGCTTTCAGTCACTCAGGTAAGTTAACCTGGAGTCGCTCCGCTCCTCTTAATGCAGCGACTCCAGGCTGATGGCAGTGGAAACCTTGAGCCGAATTTGGCCCAGGGTCTTTAGTTTTGTATTGTCATTGAGAATTTTCCTCCAGTTTATACCTTTGCTGCACACATTTCAATAACCCCGTGCAAAGGAATTTTGCAGACAATCTGTTATTAAACATATATAATAGTCACATCATATTGGCTTGCTAGAGCAAATAATTTAAAAAAATAATCAGCTTGAAATAAATGTTTATAAAAGTAGCACAGCTGCACATATTTGTTACAAATGCAAGACAGTGCTGAAACTTTTCTATGACTAACCCTTTAGTGTCTCTGTGACAGCATCAAATTTAAATAAGAAGTGCCAATGATTACAAAATAATGATAATTTTTCCAACAAAGTCATCCCATATCTTCAGGCTGCTATACCGACTAAAGTATTTGCTACTACATATATATTAAAAATATATATATAATTCCTTCTAACACCAAGTTACAGCATTTTAGGGGAAGTTTTCTGCTAAAATATCACATTACAAATAGCGAAAAAAATAACCATTTCTGCATTTACGTGATTAAAGCATAAGAAAAAAATAGATTATGTGTCAAAATATTGCCTTAAAACTGTGGTGACAAGTGCAATTATTGCTAAAATGTATAAATCCTGTGGGTTCTATTGAAATAGTTTGAAACATTTATAACTGTCTACAAGAAAGGAAAATAATGTTTTTCTTTGACCTCTTGCTATTTTGGCAAGTAAGATAAAACATATTAGCCATTCCATCAGATGACTGGAGAGAAAAACTAGCTGTGATGAGGAAAAACGAATTAAAGGAGCATTAATAAAGATTATCTATGAAAGAAAATAAGGTCAAAATTAGAACTCTGCATTTTAAAGCCACCTTTCAAAAATTCAAGCTGCTTTGCCCATTGCTAAAATCCATTCATTTTACTAATCATGCAAGCAACCAATCTCCATTATCTCCAGCTAGCTAGCTATAAACATGCTATAGATTGGAGTGAAAAAGGGAGAGTGTGAGGTTGAGAGACAGAGAGAGAGGGAGAAAGCAAGAAAGAAAGAGAGAGAGAGATTACTACACCCAGCCTTTTATAAAGCCGTTTCTTTCATTATAACAGGTCTTTTCATCAAAATGACACAGAACTTTTAAATTTGGGCATAATACTCCAGTACAATACACAGCTATAGCTTAAAACAGATTTAGAACCTGCTCCAGAAAGAAAACAAACTCCCTCATTTGACACACAAATTGTTTACGATTCATTAAAAAGCAAAATTGCATATCACAGTGCTGGCAGCTGAGTCCATATGGGTGCAAGGGGTATTCACTCATCTCTTTGTATGCTGGCAGTACCAAACCGAAGTTTAGCACTGTGCAGCTGAGATTGTGTGCAGCCAGACGATGCATGAGGTAATTTTACAAGCTTTATTTGTCTTTAAAACATTAAAATCTGCTCTCTAGCTTACTTTTAATCAAAGAATGTGGCAAATGTGATGAGGTTTGGGGGTAAAAAAAAATAATAGATATCTACTTTTTGTTGTATGTTTTAGATCCACAGACTCTATGAAAAACTGCTTATTACTCCATCAATAATTGAAACTTTGTATGAAAATTATTTGCAATTAACACATCTATTGTAAAGATCTTGAATTATTCATTTTGGTTAAAAATAACATTTCTTTCATCTAGCACAACTTCTACAAAAAAAAAAGCTATTTTAGTGATTTTTTTTTTGTTCTCTTAGAAAATAAATGGTGTGACGTTCAAATTTAAGGAGAACTTTCTGCAATGTTTAATCTAAACAACAGCATGTGTGGTTATAAAACTGTTTATTTTTAGGCAAGTGCATTACTAAATGTTTCCAGCATTTTTACATATTATATTCACAGCACTAAAACATCTGTGAAAAATGTGACTGAAATGCAACTTCCTTGGACACTTTCTGTGGGGTGATAACTGCCTAATAACAGTTGAGGATACTTATTAAATAATAAACACGGACGTACCTCATCATAAAAGCAGCCGATAGACAATAAAAGAGGAGTGGTAATAAACTATACAAATGGCTTAGAAAAAGGCAAAATCACAACATGATATAAATCGTGCAGTTAAAACAGGTACTTGAAAACTTTGCTTTGAAAATGATAACTAAGAATCAATAGCCTTATTTACAGGGGTTTAACAAGCTAAAAAAAAAAAGTCACATGAATAATCAACAGTTTGTGTGCATGCAAATACCCCTTCCCCCTCCAACTTCCCCTGGCAGAAAGTCTAATTGGAAAATCAGTACTATAAGTAAAGTGGTTAGCCTTCCCCATTCCCATTAACCAAAAGCTGCATGTTACATTTCACTGGCAACCACTGGCAAACCTCTAATAGACGGTTAAAAAATGAAGAGTTTAGACAAAAGAAAACAGAAAACCCGAGCCCAAACACCTTTAAATACAAGCCACATGATATACACAATGGCCACCACCAAGCTGCAGAATAAAAACCTTCCGGATCTCACTTTTAAAAGTCTTTCAAGTCCTCAGAGGTCTTAAACTTTCCAAATGACACCAAAATTGGTCCGGGGCGGCGAGGGGGAGGGAAAGCCCCCGACTTGTTTCAGCATATCATACAATGAAAGTGATCATGCCTTGTTTTGTAATTCCACTCGCCAGTCCTTTTTTAACTGATATCTATGTGAAATGAGCTGAGGTTCACGGTCCAGTTAGGAGCGGATAATACATTCATTGTCCTGGCAGCAAACTTTTCCTCTCACTGGAAGAATTCACGCTTGCCACAAGAATAATAATTACAGAAAACTAAAAATGTGCTGCTAACGAATTAATCCCTAACGGACAACACGCTAACGAGGGCAGTAATGATTTGAGGACTCTCTTCCTCACAACAGGACTTGCATCTTCTGCCACAATGGGCTATTGTGCATCCTCCTAACTCACTATACCTCTTATAGATTCAAGATGTCAAAGGTTGTCTGGCCCGGCTGACCATGACATGCTAGTTAACTCGTTCTACGGAGCACGTTGGGACTTTATTGAAACTTTAATTGCGCCCAAAAGCGGCTAGAGCCAGACTATGTGGGATCCGTAACACATGGCTCCAGGTCAGCACAGACCGGTAACCTGTTCTAACATAAACAAGCGGAGGGAAAAGTTAGATCGGGGTCTCCGATGAAAGACAGCACCTCGCAAAACACGCTCCTCTCACACGTGATGATTTTACACCACGACACTACCGCACCATTCCAGGCTTTTACAGTAATCGACTTGCTTTGTAACGGACTGAACTTTCCACCTCCCCTCTTTACAAAATATTTCATGGTAAAAAATGCACATGCACACGAACACTTGAAAGCAGCAGATAAAGTAAAACAAACTGAGCTTTAGGCAGCCGACTGAGACAAGGTACTGTGCACAAGGCTTTTTCAAACTACTTCTTTGCATACTTTTTTTTCCCCCCCTTAAGGAGAATTGAAAAAGCTTCTCTCTGGAAACTGTAGTGCACATTAACGGTCTCCTGTTACACAGGGGAAAGCACACAAGTGGGACAAGTGTGAGGCTGCTCTACTGAAGAGTGTGAAAAAAATCAAATGTTAATTTGATAAATGTGAGGTCTGGGACATTTTGTCAAAGAGGGAGGGAAAGTAGAAAAGGGAGAAAAAAAAAAGCAGCCCTGCTGCCAACTCACCATCCACCAAGTTCTGGCCGAGATGTCGTAGCAGAGCTGCCATTTGATGGAGCCGTCGGAGGTTTTCCCTGCCATTATGCTGTCAGCAAGCTTCATCTGATGCTAACTCACGGGAGATAAGACACCTAATTGAGAAAACATTTGCACTGGCATGTTGGGCAACATGTAGCCCGGTCCATACCATATGGAATCATGGGTAAAAAAAAAAAATCTCCTTGACAATGAACCAATCTCTCACAGACCCAGTGGCAAGGTGAAGTGGAGATGAAAAGTCATCTGCTCCTAGCACTGTCTTCTCCTCTCTCTCCCTCTCTCTCCCCCTCTCCCTCTCTCACTCACTCTTCTTTTTTTTTTTTTTTAAATAAGAACCCACTGCTCAACATCAAAGAGAGGCGCTCAAAATTAGGGCTTCATCACTCAGATGATTTTGGTCTGCAAGGTTTTTCTTTCCTTTCCTCTTTTTTCTTTTTAAAGAAGAATAAAGAGATTTAATAGGACAAAGGCAGGTAGTGGACTGCGGAGGAAGATCGCCACAGGCTATTAGCCTAAAATTTCTGCTTGACAGATGGAACTGCTTAGAGACTATCATGCAATGTTTTGGGTGTGTTTTTTTTTTTTTTTTTAAAGACTTTCAGTCTGATTCAGTATCTGTTTATCGCAGCTACTTTTCTCATGTATGTGACCGGGGGGGAAAAAAAAGAAAGACTGAGCAAAAAAAGAAAAAGATTGCATCTTCCTTTCTTCTTTCTTTCATAATTGTGCATATAATCGTTTAAGCAGTGAAACGCAAAACAAAAGTATGAATTGCTGGAGTTTGTCTCAATTCAGTGACAGAAGCTTTCTGAAGGAATCAAATGTTCTTTCGTTTTTTTTGAGACGTTAAAGTTTTGGTTCTTTGTTCCTTCTTACTTTAGACCCCAGACCTTATTATTTAAATGAATGACTTTTCATATGAAGGTTCAAATGGCTAAAGTGCTCTCTAAGGACCGAACAATTCCCTTTTTATCTTATTTAAATATATTTTTGCTACCATATTTTTTAAAACTCTTTTTTAATGTTACACTTCTTAATACTATCAGGTGATAACCACCAAAGCCACACAGAGCTTTCTCCCTCCTGCAAAACTTCTCTGCAACATTCAAAATTTACATGAGAAATTCACAGATAACTTGGAAAAAGACAACTCCAAAACAAACAGTTTTGAAAAGTTACAAAATCCTGGTGTTGTCCAATATCAAAATATTGTCCCGGAAAAGAACGTAAAAGATAATCATACATTTTCCCATCTCCGTTTCCCACTTCTTCTGGTGCAGTGTAAAACCAACAAAAGTATTACTTTTATGACAGCTGACTATTAAACAGGCAGTGAATGCTCTCCATTTAAATCACCCCGTTGTATCACACGGAGCGACGGTTGCTCGGCTGTGACCACCACCACTTAATAACAGGGCACTTCAATCTATACAGTAGTGCTTTTCCTCAAGTGCTCAAAAAAAATGAACTACTGAACTGACAAATGGACTCTCACCAGGAATATTTCTGGTCTGAAGAGCTATGGCTGATATAACTTGCTCACTGAAAAACAGCTACACTCTGCAAATCTTTTTGTGATTTGAGCACGAGAGGAAAACGTACTAAAAGTATCCACTCTATTTTAAACAATATCCCTTTCTGTTTGTATCAAAAAGGGGGGCTCGTGGGTGCACAATTCTTCTTTTGATTGTTTTGTGTACTAACTATTGTTTAGATGTTTGGCTACAGCAAAATTACAATTCCGGGCTGCATAGATTACAAAACCTGTCATTCAGTACAGGACAGAACTAACTTTCATTAAGCTTCAATAATACCTTCAGATTTCTGTGATGTGCGAGTTGATAAGCAAATGATTTAGGGGAAACACAAACTGCTAATGTAACATGCAGGGGTGTCTCTTTGTTTTTGCCCTAGCCCTAACAATCTGTTTGGACTGACCAAAAAAATACGTTAGTGCATGATCTATGCAACTACTTAGCATCCCGGTTTGCTTTTTTGCATTGGGTAGCAGGTACAATCCCACTGCCGTTTACAGGAAAAGGTCTGACTAGCATGGGAAGTGTTAAGTTTTAGACTGAGTCCAAAAAAAAAAAAAAAAAAAGGACACTGTGCCAGGAACTGTCCTTGCACTGGCTGGCCAAAGCATTTATCGTCTTCCGTTACTGCAGGTTCGCTAACGCTACCTGTCCTTTCTGTGGCTTACTGAGGAAAACCTCCCAACAAATAATCACGCAAAATATGAAGTAAAATGCTTAAGTAACAATCAGCCTTTGAGTCGGTGTCAGAATCAATTTTATGCTGCTCTTTTTACTCCTACCTCTCAAACAAAACAACATACCCATCCTGCTTATTATTTATTTAGTATTTCATACCCAGTTGTGCTGTGTGTCATTCCAGTCAAGTTCTGATAAATGTCTATTTGGTCTATATGGTTTTCCATCACCTGTGTAGTTATGGATCTACTGACAAACTTTCTCTTGATTGCTGTATTAACCACTGCTTCGAGAGTACTTAGGTCTTCCTATGCCAATATACGACTTTACTTCCAAATATTAAACACACCGAATAAATATTTTTTTAGAAGAGCATACACTTTTCAGCTTATGAATGACAGAAGCATGAAACCATTTCCTTCCTGAGGGTATAGTAGTTACGTGCAAAGAAATGAGGAGTGCTGCTGGTTAACAGCGTTTTACAATCAGAACAATTAGGTGCAGTTAACTTTGCTATTGTTCTTTCTGATGCTGGGGCTGGTGGGTTCGTACCCGTAGAGCAATTACTCCTTTCATAAGCGTCTGCTGTTAATAGCATTAAAACAAGATTAAATACAACATGTTAAATATTGCAATTATTGTGGAAAATAAAATTATTTGGTGAGCATAATGGGGAGCAAATCAAGCATTTAACATGATCCAGGAAATGCTACTCCAAACAATTGCATTTGTTTTATGCAATTTTTCCCCTTTGATTGCTGACAGATGCCGTTTTGGAAACAAACATCTAAGTAGTTTTCCTTCAATCAGGAAAAAAAAACACACACCAGAAAATGGCTACATGTTTTGAATTTAACTCTTGTCAATCAGCATTCTGCACAACACTCTCTGTGAATAGTGCTGGGACAAAACGATGCCTTCCAAAGACTAATAAGCCACAAAGATGTTTGCTTCTAAATCAGACTGTTCTGAAGAAAGAAAAAGCCTTCGTGCGGCATAGACATTTGTGCAGACACAGCTGCAAAACAAAAATGCTTGCAATATATGAGCGATATTTCAAGTTGGAGATAAGTTAGGTGTATGTGTTTGTGGGCTACGGGGGAAGAGATTTGTTTTCCGACAGCTTTAGGCTTTAAGCAATGAATTGAAGTACTTGCCAGTTGCTTTCTGACTTCCTACTGGAGAAGTGGCCAACTACGGACAAATAATTTGCTTAACTGTTGAGCAGAGTTACCTGCCACAGCACAAACAGCATGAGGCCGCCCCTCTCTATCTCCCCTCGGCAGCACATTCGAATGAAGTCATTGTTGCTATCAAGTGTATGAAACCAGGAATGAATGCTAAAAAAGGCTAATAGAGTATATTAATTCAGACAACTATATCAAGCTGGCATTTTACAGTCTACTGGAAACTGAATGCATGAGAGCATTAGAAATGTTGGCATAGCGGGTGGTTTCTCCAAACGTTGGCTCCTACTATTCATGTTGGTAAAAGAAACGCGGCAGAACTGCGTGCAGCTCCCACTGCTAGACACATCTTTAGGATCTTAGTACTCTTTACTGGATTATCTGTTAACTGAATGGTACCTACTACTCATTAACCCTTTCTTTATTCCCTTCACCTCCTCCTATTCCTTCAGTTGGAATTGCTCAGAACCTTTTCAGCCGATTACAAGAGTGTGATTTTAGATCTGTTCCTAATTTGGGAAGTGTTTTCCTTGGGAAGCCTGAACTTAGATGAGTTACAAAGAGGATTTCCTTATCTCAAATAGCGACAATTAGTTCAAGTGCCATGTGAGAGCAGGCAGCTGATTTTTGGACAGCCTCTGAACTTATGCAAAGTTGCTGACAACGAGTATGTGTTCTAGCTTTTGGAAATCTCATAATCCTGGCTTCGATCAAGAGGATCTGCTGTTGCTGAAGGCGTAAACAAGGAGAGAGCAGCATGTGACCACTGCTCCTGCACCTTCAAGGACTCCTGAGCCAAAATGAGTGCAACGGTAAATCTTCCACTGAGTACTCAAGATGACACACACATTTTGAATGATCTTGCTGAATCCAGGGAAAGAAGTCCTTTCCCCTCAGCAGGAAAGTTGTCTTTGGACTATGCATTTCCCCTTGTAGCTGTGTTGTGTGTGTATATATCTCTCCATTCCCCTCTCACTCCTCTGATTTTCTTCTCACCATCTGTATTCCCCTTTTGCCTCATCTGAAACAAGCATCCAGATCTTGTTTCTGACAGAACGGTCTGTCAATACGGAAACACACTGACATCACAGACAGCGCTGTGACTTCATGTCTGAAAGAAACAGGAGGAACAGATGAAAGGAATGAAGGGAAAGGAGTGACACATACAAACATTTTTTAAAAATAAGCAAAAATTCTTTTCTATTAACCCAAAATGTAAAGGAACATAAACCAGATTTATTTTTAAGTCTAAATATAACCAACTAGTTCCTAATCTGTAACCGTAACTCAGCACAACGTTTCAACACGCTTTTCATCTGGGAGAGGTACCCATCCCCTAGGAGCACGCACTTTGCTGGTTCAAGGCCTGTGTGACCGCCAACACAATCTCTTGAGAAGGACTAATCTGGAAAAAAGCTAGTATCAAGCTCATACCTGAGAGAAGCCTTCAGAGGGAGAGAGGGAATTCTGCCCTGGACCAATCTAAAACATCTCAGTAAATGCAAATTCATAGAATTAAAAATAAAAGTATTCATCAAAACCACAAACTCAGTTTTGATGCAGCTGGATCAAAGGTAGCGTTACCCCACTGAAGTGGGGATGCAAGATGTACACAGGAAATATTCTTATTGAGTAAATGGGGGGGGGGAATATCACCTTAATATTATTTTAATATTTCATTCTAGGATGAAAAAAGAACAAGAGTGTATAACCATTATTTCTATTACTAGCTTTTTTGTGCAAGAATTTGGGAGGATTTAGAAGACCTGCATTTCTTTTACTATTTGAAATATTTATTTTAGCTCTAACATTAGAGGGCGTCCAGAAGATATTGCTTTCCTGCCATCTCCAGAGCCACTGCAAAACTAATAAGGAGATTCATAACTAGGAGAGGAGCTCAAGAAAACTAAAAGGTTAATATATTCTAACTAGATGTTGGGTATAGAATGTCAGATCTGTCAAATTTCATTACAGTTTGCTGCTCAATGAAAAAGATTTGATTTCTTTTGCCACTGTCCTACTATGTTCAAGTCACACAGTGCCAGCAGCAACCAGCCAACGACCACAGGCTGGCACTGAGCGGGCCCGAGTGGGAAGCCAGCCGCAAGGACCATCTGTTTCCGATTTCTAGCGAAGCCAAGATGTGCAGTGAAGTGCATTCCATTCACCCAGCCAGCCTTCTCCCTGCTCAAGTTATTAGTGTTACAAGTGAAATTATCTTTTCCAAACAGCAGGGGAGCTATAATCCTTATGGAACAAGACTTTAAAAAAAAAAAAAAAAAAGGAAAAAAAAGAAGGGGGGGGAGGACAGAAAAAAGGTCCTTCAACACCCCCCTCATTCAAACATCTTTTGTTAAAGTTGTCAATGACACTGTTCGTAAATTTAATTGCCTTGTTCACAGGTTTTATAATTTTAAATGATATTTTATTAAGAACTGTATCCTCTAAGGAAAGAATGCGTACGTCAGTTCATGGGACCTAATGGAATAAACCATTCAAATATATTTAGAGTGTTATTTATGAATAAAGTTAAAAATGACAAGGTGAATGCTCATTTAAGTCTCTCTAACATTAAGAGCCTTGAAAAACATTATAGGTTTTAAATTATAATTTAAAGTGAGAATTCATAAACAACGCTAATTACATGCTACTTACATTGTTTCAATATGTAATGCATATGTTTAACCTCTCAGAGAAAGGATTGGTCTTGGCACAGCAATTGTGGGGATTTAAGGGTATGCTAAACTGATAACTGTAGAATGAGCTCTGACATAGGATATTGGCCTCCTACTGTTACCTAAATGCCAGGTGAAACCAAAGGATTTATAGACGGGAGGGTGGAAAGGGGGCCGGGGGGGGAGGCAACACAATGAGGTGAAATTGAGAAGTTTATTTTCAAAGGGGGAAACATTTATCCTTTGACACCATTCCATTCCAGTGACTTTATTTCTAATATACCATGAGATTAATGATGTGGCTACTGTCACTGTGTCTGATGAACACTGGCAGAGCTGTGGAACAGTTGCTCCCTCTACTATTATTGGACATATTTGTAAATTGGCATATATAAGACAAACTTGTTACACGTGCCAGCCAATTGAAAAAAAAAAATCTTATTCAGGAGGACAGAATTTTTGTTTTGCTATTGAATTCTATATAATATACAGTTGGTTTAAGATTGGCTGATTTAAAAACTTGTTTAAATTAACAATGTTTCACAGTTTTCATGTCATATAATAATATCAATATGACTTATGCAAATCAATTGCAGATAATTAAGGAAGTAAATTATTATCATGAAACAGATTCCTGACATACCAGAGTGTCGTGGTTTAGACTCAGCCAGCACCATGCAGCCAGGACAGAGGAGAGTCAATATTTAAGCTCAAGAAGGGCATGGTTGCTGAATGTAACCATAATCATTCACCATCCTGTCCCCAAATCATTTATTCTTTCAAAAGTAATGCTGTCATAAAAGATAATACGTAATAGCTAATATTCTTAGCCACTTGCAGTCTGTTTTTACAGAAACCATTGTCATGAGTGACTGATAGCTCAAATTAAGAATAACTGTTGAGTCACCTGAAACCTAATTACTAGATGAACCCCTTTCTGGGGATTTTATCTTTTCTCAGTGTCTTCAGAGGTGCAACTGGACACTGACCATGGTTGCTGCAGGACTTTGAGCTATCGCTAATATTCATACAAATTGTAACCTCATTCTAAATTTTCTGCCTGTGTATTCAGAAACATCTGCTATAGCTGCATACATTGCCTATCTTTAAGACGTTCTATTTTGCTATAAATAAAATATATTTCAGGTTCTCTGGTGCTGTGAGAAACAACCCTTTTGGCTCCCTCCGTGCAAGCTTGCTCCCATGTAGGTAAAGTAGGAAGAGGGGTGCAGAAGGACTCAAAGACCCCAAGTGGGAACTGTGGGATTGCTCCACACAGATCCTATACCTGATGTCTACAGAGGGAGAGAGAGGCCAGCAGGTAGAAATCATGAAGCTATGCAAGCTTCTGTCATTAGCTTGATCAGACGTTGGAGGCTGCATACCGGTGCTTACTGTATACGTGACTAGGGTAAGCTATTTATTCATATAGGCATAGGCAAGTCTCATATCTCTCTTCCTCTTGAGTTTGTAGGTAATGCCATGGAACCAAGGACTACTTCTGAATTCAAAGATTGCAGTGTCACAGGCCATACAAAACTCATCTCTGAATCTATGCTTTTGATTTTTACTTATTCTTCCAGTTTCTGATAAGTATTTGCTGCAAGTGGCTCACAGTGGGGAAAAAGGAGTTTGCTATTAATCAGGAAGGATGGACAAGTGCCCAAAGTCTCCCCGGAAAGGACTTTCTTGCATAGGACCTACTGAGCTCAACAGTGCTGGTGGACTTTCAGGCAGCAGTGCTAAACTGCAGTGCCTTTTACCATCTATAGCTACATAAAAGACTGTGACTGCTCCTTCCTTAATGAGAGACTTCTGTAATGCTCTCTGCTTAGGGCTGTTCTTGAGGAATAAGGAATTCAAGACAGATGTGGCAGTGACCATCATAGTAATCTCAAAGACCAAATCCCTCGAAGCAAAGGAAGTATGAACAATTAAAACAATAAATACACTGAATCATATGAATTTCCAGTGCCCTCAGTACTAACTCCAGTTCCACACATTAAATTCTTGAGCCATGAGTAAGAAAATCCTATTTCGGTGGGGAACAAGATTAAAATGCTACTAATTTTAAAACCACTACTGTTTGCTGGGTCATATGTCTATTTAAATACCTGCCTATTTCTTTGCTGCACCTCTTGAGTGTCAAACTTGTCCTCTTGATAATACCAGCTGAAGGGTAGCCAGCAGGCTGCTGTAGGTAAATACCTAGAGAAGTGCTTTGGGAAGGGCTGAGCTGCTTGTAAGCAAATTTTACAAGCAAGTCTGGTATAATCCATTGAAGTGGCTCTGGATTATTGAACATTTTACAGCAAGATAACACTTTGGTGACCCTAAGATATATTTACACTCTTGTGTAATCCATGCCACTGGACATCACATCATGGAAGAGAAACCTCTGAACTAGTTTATTCAAAACATATCACTATAAACGTTTTTTTTTTCCAGTTAACTAGTCATACAGACAACGAAACTTCAGAGGTGAAGTCTATAGCAATCGTCTCTTCTTGTGAGCTTCCTTTTATTTTTCAAAAGAGATTTTTAAACTCTAGAAGAGTCCTAGCTGGTCTAAAAAACAACCCACCAAGAAATGAAGAAAAGTTTCAACTAATCAAATTGATAGTTTTTCATAAGCTTAAAACTAATGAAAATCTATTACTTCAAACTTTTGAAAATTAAATTAATTCAAAACCTCGTATATTGCTAGCGAAGAAGAGGTTATACAGAAATTCTAACTTTTATATTTTTTCTTGTACTTACTGGACATTTGTGTTAAAATAGGACAACATGCCCATTACTAAATTCTTTATTGCCTTAATTCTGAAGACCTGACTTCTTCCTTTTGCAAAATATAACAGGGAGATAACAAAGTGTGCCTTAATGCATTGCAGCTTTTTCTAGACACAAGGGTCCACTGTTAAGACGACAACATGTTCTATCTATGAAGGCTCCTTTACAGGTGTGCCAGGACCAGGAACATTCCTAGGAGTCACTAAGGAATAACTTGCAGCCTATGTTCAGCCTAATCATGACCCACTTCTGGCCAGTGCTGACAACTTTTCAAATTGACGCAAATTGACTTGCCGTTTTGAATGCCTGTAGGTAAAACAGAGGTGGTGGCCTTTATGCTGCTACATCACCTGTCCCTCGTAGGCTCTCCCACAGCTCTGCACCAGCAGGAATTTGTATAAACCCAGAGATCAGTCCGGGTGCTGGTCTTTTATCTTCATAGATGTCAAGGAAGGAATAACTGTGAACTTGTCTCCATAGTCAGGATGAGGCATGCTCAGTGCTGAAAAGCTCAGGAATGCTTTCAAAATACACTTTGAAGCCTACTTGGTAGGAACAGCTGGAAAGTACGTCTACGTTATCAGCAAGCTGCTCTGATACTGCGAGCAAAAACACAAGCTGAGTCACAGTAGATGACAATGCTGTTGACAAAATGTTTTAAACTGCAAAGTAAAACAACAATGGGATTATTTATGGACTGCAACTCTTATTTTAATGTCAATAAATGTACTGGATAAATTCCCCTTCATTAGCTAGAAACCTCAGAAGGAAACAGAAATATTCTGGTAAACCACAAGCTTGTTCTTAGCAAATACATGGCTACATTTCCACTGCAGAGGCATATCCAGACCATTTCTTCACAGGGACAATAAATCCCTGGGAGTGAAAAAACAGAGCCTATAAAAGCAAGACCTACAAAGTAAGGGTGTGTGACACATGGCCCTCAAGGCTCCAGAGGATGACATTGGAAAGTATTGAGAGTAGCTTTTTTTTTTTTTTTCTTTTTATGAATGGAAAATGTATTTTCTGAGATCTACCATTCAACTCAAACCACACGGCTGGAATGAGTCCCCTTCACTATGGGAGGCGTTTGCTCTCTTATCTACTGGGCTGCAGACATCCCAGAGAGAGCAAGTTGGTTTGACTGCTGTGTGCAGAGCAAGAAAAAAGAGGAAAAGCACAGAAATAACGTGTTACACCTCCCTAATTGCTGAGACAAGAAGGAGCAAGTCTTTCCTTGTAATAGCTGACTCTATAGATGTTATACATCAGTCCACATGATGCGCTGAATGCAGGGCACTCTAGGCCTTCCCCATCCTTCCTCCTGACACTTCACTACTGCTAGAGGTTTCGTGGAGAGAAAGAAAGGACCCAGATTTGCCACTGGGGCTCTCCTATCATGGAGGAAACTCCAGCAGACGAGCTGTGGTCAGCTTCTGATTCCTTGAGACTGATTTTTCAAAGGCAGAGAGCACAAGGAACAACATCTTGCCGAATGATACTGATGTCTCCTCATGTGTCTAGAAGGAATAGTTTCACCTCAGGATGGAAAATCCAGACATCATGGTCAGAGATTGCTTTTTCCTTCTGCTCCTCAGCACTAATCTTTCTTTACTCTTCCTTTCTAAATCTGTGGTTCTGCATTTTATTCTGCACCTAATGGCTTGCAAGCTACTTCCAGAATTGAAAATGTGGTACTCTGTTATCTGTGTAGCGTTTTGTTTATTTATAGCATGACATTAATGACACTTCGAATTTGCTTCAGAGTTTTTTTTCTTATTGTAAAGACAAGACACACAAACAATTGTGTCTGGGTCGAAATACATTCTTAACCCCATTCAATTTACTTCAGATGCTGATTCCTGAGGAAGAGGGACCAATGACTAATAAATCAGGCATTTCTTTCTTCAGTATAAGTCACCTACTGGGATCAATAAGAAGCAAAACAAAAAAGTTCTCCTGTTTGCATGAGATAATGCAGACAAATAGCTACATGTAGTAGGTAAGAGCATATTTCAAGCCCTACACTTAGCAACCAGGCTAAGCTTATCAAGAATAGCTTGTTGTATTTAAGCAAGACTAGAAAACTATTTGCTAAGAAGGGAACACCAGGGATGAGAACGTGGCTTAAAATGGAGAATCCAAGTCCTTTCTCATCAGCTTTCTATTGAGCCTCTGGGTCAAGATCTATATACCAATATTCCCATTTCAGAAATCTGAGACTTCTTGCAATCTAACAGCTATGAACCTGATGCTCAGCTAAGCAGGCATTGAAGCAGATTTCTTGGGATGGTGCTAGAGCTTTGGTGGCCCTGCCCGTTAGCGCTGGCTTGTGTGGGACGCACTCTCCCGCCTGCACAACCTTCCCTTTTTCCCAGCTTCAGCCAGGTCATTGCTGTGCTCTCAACCATCTCAAGGCAATGCAAAACCTGTCACAACACCAGTTTATTTTCCACTGGATAAAAATTATTCTCACAGTCTCTGTAAATAAGCAGATACTAAAGAAGCCCTGCACAAATGCAAAGAGCTGCAAGTATACTCACAAGTATATGTTTACACAAAATACTGTTCCAATAATGATTTTAGAAAATAAATTTCAGTAAAAAAAGAGAGGTGAACCTGACTACCAGTTAGCTGTGGGTAAGTCAATTGGAATCATGTTTCCTTACCGCTTCTTTCTTCCCACAAAACCCCATTTAGACTGTTGGCTAAAACCCGTTTCTCCACTCAGTTTTGCAAATTATTTGCCTCCACGTTGACTAGACAGTCTTACTTCTGGGTACTTACCAGGACCAGAGCTTTTACCATCATAATATGAAGACTCAATGCAAATAGGTGGCACAACATTATGTTAAGATGAAACATAAAACAATGAGATACCTACAAATAACAGATACTTTTCAGTAACGGGGAAAAGCCTGACTCTTGAAAGTGAAACAATTTTCCTCCTGCTTCCTGTGACAATTGTTTGTCAAGGGATGGGGAAAAGCAAATAAGATTTTTAATCTTCATGAACTATTTTTAAGGTTCACCAAACTAGTGCAAGTTCACAGGTTTCTCTGATGTAACTAAGACAACAATTACATTCTTATAATGAAAGATAAGATTGTTGCAAGTACTGCAATAAGACCATTCCTTCTAAGGCCACCCTGTCACAAAAATGTTACTGCTATATGGCACACATTATAGATATTTGCTTTCACACGTAAATATGCAGGCACACGTCCATGGTCTTTATTCAGAAGTTTACATAAACCTCACACTGAGTCAGGCTTCCAAACCGATAGTACCTGAATATGTTCCAAACGAGGCAGAATGAGTTATTTTGCCCCTCATTCTGTTTTTGTAGAAAAGTAGAGCAGCACCTTTATGCACATACACACTTTCAGTCAGGAACGGATATTATTTGGCCTAGAGCACCTCATTTTTTCTTTAAAATAAACAAACATGGAATCAGGTTCCTTCTTGTAATGGTTTCACCTGAGAATAAAGTGATCACCTTCCTAAAGGGAAATAGCATTAACTAGAGCTTGTTTGTGTTTGTGCTGGAAAACCAGGGCTCCAGTGGATAATCCAAAAGATTATTCCACACTGGATTAACCCAGACAATACTTATCAAAAATGTCACACCACAAATATGAGCCAAGAATACGTTATTGGGAAAGCTGCCTGGACCAATGTAAAATTAGAGAAAATGGGAAAGTATTATGTATCAAACAATGCAAAACACTTGCATAGTCTGCGAGCATACGTTGCTATAACTGCCTTTATACTAAATTAAACCAAATGGGAAAAAAAAAAAGAAAGAAAACTAAGCCCTATACCCCTCCAGTGTCTCATCAGATTGCATTATACTGACAGCTCCACAGGACCTCAGTGGGTCTGGACTCTCATATTCTCCACTCATACCTCTGACAGTATCTCACTGACAGCAGTAACAGGTTGCCATCCTCCCCAGGGATAAATATGAAGGAATGGGACATTTTGCAAGTCCCATTGTCTCACCTCCTCCTTTGTCCTACCCTTTCTGCACTTCGTTGTTTCTCAGACCTGCAGTCATCCATTTCCCCAAGTCCAGATCACCTTGCTCAGTAGTCCTAGCTGCACTCAGTAGCAACACAAACTTATCCCACAGGTATTCCCATCTCTCCACATATCCAAGCTTCTGCTCAAACCTCCCTTGCTCCATGACTCTGGCCTCTTTGCATTCTCAATGTATTTCTGTTTTCTTTTTCCTCCCACTATTACTCCCCTTGCCCTGCCCCGCTCTAGTCCTCTGGTCATCCCCTGTCTAGCTCCTGTGACCCCCAATCCAAACCAGTTAGCTTCCTCCTTGTGTCGCTTCCAGGACTGCTCCTAAAGGCGCAGAATGGAATTATTTTGTAAAAACCGCTGCTGCTGAATCCAGGGATGCAGTTCAGTAAAGAGAGAAACTCTGCGCTTTTATATAAAAGAGAGCCTTTGAGAACACAGTAATTCACCCTGTGAATTTTAGAGTGCAGTTCCATCCTGCCTCACACATATCAGAAAGGTCACTTATACCCTCAGCTTTCAGTCCCACCTCTGTGCCAATCTGCAAGTCAGAAAATGCTGGATTCATCCCACTTAACTATACATGGTACAAAGACATATAGAGACAAACATAGAAAGCCAGATGATTTCACCAAGCTCTGTGCTTTTTGCCTTCTAACACCACAGGTTATTTCAGGTAGGGATCTTATTAACTCTATTTATACTGCACCTGACACAAAGGGGCCATGAATGTGGATTTGGTTTCTGGACAACTTCATATTATAAAATAAATTTTATGCTAAATACCTACAGAAAAGATACTGGTAAAATCTGTCCTATTCTAAGATTTAATAACAAATGTACTATTTGGTGCATAATAGGCAATTCATTTTGCTATGCATTTACTCTGTTTAAAACATAAAGCACTTAAGGATATTTGGAGTATGCAAGACACTATTATAAAATCAATTTCTATTTTGGTTTATAACCCAACCACTTAAAGTCTTAATTTGCTACAATTAACTTTTTTATATTCCAACTCATTAAAAGTGCAACCAGCTACCTCCTGAACTCTGATCATAAGCTTCTTAGAGCTAAACTATTTAATTATTGTCTACCACATCCACCATCTCCACTTGCTTATTGCCTACATTTATGCGTTTACAGCATCAGTTCAGGTTGTTTGCACTTGCTTGAGAACCTGCTGCCTTTTTCTGAGGCTGGAAGGACGGAGACTTTGGTTTCACCGCGTGATATCCCATTACACTTTACAAATAAACAAACAGCAGAGGAACTGGCAGGAAGTCATGCCCCTTTGGCGAGCAGGGCTCCGTCTCAGCAGAGGGCAAACGAGACAGCATCATTTTCACTCCAGCACAAAGTGTCTATTCTTGACTGCTTGACCAAAGGAAGCGAAAGCAGAGGGACGACTAGCAAAGCACATCTGCAGGGCAGTATTTCACAGGAAGTAATGCAGCTCCTCTGCAGATAAGTTTCACTGAAGAACAAAGACTGATTTTGTTCAGTGTTTCAAGAATGATGCATTGAACCTGGACCTAGCTTTTCAATCCCTGAAAACAAGGCTTAGATAGTGAAACCTAACTTCTCCCTCACCCTTGTTCAAATTAGCTGCATGATTTTCAAATTGGCCCTATACTTACCATATGAAGAAAGCTTAAAAGACACCCGCTAATCTCCAAATAAGTTTACATGTTTTATGTATTGATTGCAGACTACACACAAGTTAGTGCATCTGAGATAAATGTCAAAGCAACAATAGCTAAACTGGTTACATGAAACTTATCCTCCAATGCTGAGCTGCCTTAAAGCTTAAGAAAGAAAATATTTATGACTAAGAACAAGACAAATAGTGTAATAATACATTAGCAGGCAGTATTGGCACTGATTGCTAACATATCTTGAGCTTACATATTTTGCATATATCATAACCTCAGAGGCATACTACCCACTACAATTGGTTTCCCAGCAGCTCAACATTTAACATGAGATAATGAGGTGTGTTTTTGAATGATCCAAGCAGCATTAGATGTAGTGGAAGCCAAAAACATGATCATATTAAAAGCAAATAGCAGAGCAGATTACCTCTTGCCCTCTCTTTTAGCTTGAGCAGCACATTCCAATAAGTGTAGAAGACACACTGTCAAGTACTTCTTTATAGTTTAATTTTCTTTTTTTAATCTCCATTGCTTGCAGTGCCCTTGCCCTCTTCAAAGCTGCAGAATAAAATTCCTTTCTCTGTCAATTTTGTACTTTCTCTCAACAAAGAATGACTGGGGATTTAAAAAAAAACAAAAAAAAAAAACCTTCAAAACTTCAGCCCCTCTCCAACAGAAGAATTAGAGGTAAAGGTTAATGATAAGAAGTTTTGATCAATACTTAAAGGAACCAATAAGTTCAAAGGAATGTCATATGTCCTACTCCTAATTATTGCTCATGTCCACTGTGCCCAGCTCTGTAAAAATGGTGGAGCATTTTACAGCAAACTATAGCTAACAGTACATGCAGCCTTGGAGATACTTGCTTTTTAAGGAGGACACTAGGGTCTTTTCTCAAAATATTTTTTTGGCATTTTGGGAGCAGAAGTTGTGAAGTGTGATGAGAACAAGGTAACAGTGGTCTGGGGGAGGTCCCTGGATCCGAGCAATATCACTAGAGCAGCTTGGTGATGCGTACGTGAAGAATTCCCCTTGGTTGCTGCCTGATCTGGAGTAGGACCATGACTGGAAGGCAAAGGTTGTTTGTACTGGCTCGGGTCTCAGGGTCTGGGAGCCACACGGGGCAGATGTGATCACCTGGGAAGGTGGGCTGAAGGCTATGTGTTTACTCTGGCTTGGCAATCCAGAGCTGGAAGCAGCTTCTCCCGGTGAAGGAGAAAATATCCAGAACCCCTGAATTTATAGATTGGCAGCCTCTAATTTTTTTTTTTTTTTTCCCCCTGAAGTGCAGTACAGAAAGTGTCCCTTGGTGGTTATTGATAGAAAGTTTCCTTCAGTTTCAGGACTGATAAGATTATTATTATTTTTTTAATAACTTAAAATCATATTCCTTCAGACCATTATTTAAACATTTTATCCTTGGTACGTGCTGTATATCACATATGGGAGCTCTCCTTATAATTTAGTCAGCATATTGTTTAAACATTGCATTCACAATGTTGTACATTTGTGTATAGAAGCTATAATTTGCATTAGCTGCAGGACTAAATTTGGTTTAATTGCTTTCTCCCCTCATGCATTGCAACTCTGTATGGGAAACAGTAACATGAGGAACAAAGATCTCATCCCTCCGGTTCTCTTCCCAACCTTCCAATCAATGCAAGCAATTCAAGAGTTAACTGGATGGCATCACATCTAGTGATTACTCTCTAATAATACATGGCTACACCCTTTTGTTACAGTAAGCATTTGGGTCAGCAGATACCATAGAAGCAGTGAGAAGAAGCTTTGCCTGCATCTTTTCTAGCTTTCCCTATCAACTTCACCAAACTTCCCTCTTTTATCCTTTTCTTTAGGGATCCACAGGGAAGCAGCACAGCTCTCCAATACACTGAACAACATCAACCCTTAGGCTGATTTCTCCAGCCCAACCTCTGATACATTTAAAATGAATCATGAAAGAATCAGAGACTAATTCACAACATAGCTAACAACTCCACTACAACAGGCAAACCTCAACGGCAACTGAAGTTACTCTTTTGCCAACGGAGTAGACGATTGCTATTCAAGTAAAATTAGCACATCACCTAGAGAAAACTATTTCATAAAGCAGGATGTTTCAACCCCTAGGTCATGGCTCACAGCAAGTTCTTTAGTTGATATGTTTTTGCTGCCTATTTCTATCTGTAATGAATCTACCACACAAATCTGTGTCCACTCCTATGCATAGAAGCAACCAACGTTGGGAAATGCACATAACTAACATAACTTCAAAGGCTGGTCTTGTTTTCAGTTGTTGTGTCAAGTGGGGATATCAACACTGGACAACATGATTTTGGAAGCAAGGTCAAGTGTTTCCTCACTTGAAAAGGGTAAGAAATAGTGCAAAATTTGAAGATTGAAAGAGAAGCAGAAGATGTAAATCAAGCCAACTGGATTTCCAGACAGGGCACACTCAGTGGAGAATGGCTGACCACCAAATATTTAGTACTGCAACAACTTCAGTATATTTTTCCTGTGGTATTTCCTGACAGAGTATCAGAGGTGGGACCCATTTGTGGGAAGTTAGAGCAGGGAGAAATTTGTATTTTAATAGGGCTGGGGGTCTGCACATCTGCCACAGCATCAGCTGATACATGGGTGTAGTGTGTGCTATGACGCCAGCTAATGCTGCTGAAGGCAGAGGCCAAGCACAATGACAAGATATGTCCTCTGTAGGGACACTCTTCTTTAATTACTCTGCTTGCAGCTTCCTGCTCCTTTTCTACCTCCCTGGAACACAGAGGAGGAGGTGACTCTGCTTAGGCCACTCCACTGATCAGAGAGGTAATCAAAAAATACCATCTCAGAGGGGACTCTGCATGTAATTTCCCTCCAGACTCAGTTGAAAGCCCGTTGCTATCCCCTTCTCCTCCTCCTCTGTGTTCTTGCCCTCTGAAATCCCCCGGCAGCCATACTGCTACGGATGTGCAAATGGTCTATCAGCAGCAGCCTGAAGTCAGGAGATGAAAGACATGACTCACACTAGCTACAGAAGAGAGTTGTGAGAGGACATATGCTTTTGGACAGTAAGGTGCTATGAAATGCATTGGGGGCAATTGGGGATGGGTCCTTTCCTCTCCCCAGGTATCCCCCAAACAGTCCAAAAGTTTGCTACTTGAGAAGACATGCAAAGCAGAATGTAATTCATTGCATCCAGCAATAAACAAAATATTAAGTTTGTATTTAATGCTGTAAAACCCTTTAAAATACTTTTAAACTTTTCACCATGGGACATAATTAAACCTGTTTTGCTATCTGCAACAGGCCTGGCCTCCAAACACGTAATTAGGCAGTCACAAATTGCAAAATTGGTTTGTTTGGTTCCCACACTATGCAAATACTGATAGAAGCTTTCCCATTTGTCAGTTATTGCACTGTACTAGACAGGCTACGGGCAACAGAGTTATGTAAGTTTGGAGCTTGAAGACCACTTCCATGTCTTCCCATGATTTTTCCTTGGTGTGTTCTCTATGCTGCAGTGGCTGCACGCACCCAGGTAATGTAGCAGCTACAACTTGGAACAAAAGATTTAAAGCTTGTTAAGCATAAAGGATCTTTTTCTTTCTTTATGAGGCAGAGGGCTGTGCTTTTCTGTAGCTAATTACACAATCTTTAACTACTGGGAGGATTCATAAGCACCAGCATATGCAGAATGACTGCCTGCATTTTGTAGCTCAATTCTTAGGGACACAGATATGTGTCCTGGAGACCAGGAACACCATATGCTCTAGGAAGCAAGTGCTGGGGCCTCTGGACTGTCTCATGTACTCCTCCTATTCCTCAGACTACCCAGTGCACTGAATATCCAAAGCTTTTACACATAAGAAAGAAGTATGCCATGCTCATGAGAATTTTTTATTTAGCGATAATGTGTGATCTATAAAAAAACTGCAGAAGATTGTGTGTAAATCATTTAAGCATGTTCTCTTCAAGATTTCCAGTAGCAGCTTTTTTGCACTACCAATGAGCCAGAGAATATTTCCAGCACAATTGTTATTGCTGGAACTTTTTTCTTTATGGAAAAAACCTAGATTACAAGGATGAAAACAGAACTACGTCAGAAATACCTGAGAAAAAAAAGAATTGAAGGAGGCTGAAATTCTCTCACAGGTTTTCCAAACTATTATCTAACAGCAAGTTAACGCTTAAGGTCCTACAAGACAATTCAACATACACAGAAAGATTATTTATGACTTGCCATTAAACATACCAGCTAAAACCAGGGTTTTAAATCCCAGCTCTGAACAAAGGTCTGTGTAGAACACCAAAGTCCTTGGAGGATCACCAGAAGGAGCATAAGGAAGATGCAATACTTCTGTGTACTTTTCTGGGTGATAGGGGGAACCACAGTCTGCTCTTACAAGACTAGAGAGACTGTTCACAATCTGGATTTGTACTTATTTTCCAGCAGGATTTCCAATGTGCCGAAGATCAAAGGTCCAGACTAACTAATTTCTGGAAAGAGGAAACATCTCCACTTTGAATATACTGTGCCAAGGTGTTTTGCCAACACTTAGCTCCTGGACTTTAAAGAAAGAGGAGAACTCTGGCAGCAAAAGAAACTGCTCAAGGAAGCAAGCGGTGGGATTCCACGCCGCAGGGTGCTCCAGATGCTACAAGTTTGATTAGTTGAGAAGGTTACTGAAGATAGTATTTGCCAATACTTGCTCCTCAGAATCAGGCCCCCCTAAGGCTAATTCTTCCTCTTTTCCTGTGCATTGCCTCTCTACATTAAGGTAGATGGGTAGCCTGCATACTTAGCCACAAATGAAATAGCTTTCCTATTAAAAGGCCGAAGTCACAATTCTGCTTCCATTTCTATGGATATAAGGTTACACTTTCAAAAGCAGACAAAATTAGACTTTGGTTTTACCTATATAAAATAATTGTCTTATGAGAGGTGATTTGGATTTACACTGGTGTAAGCTAAATTTAGCCCCTGAAGTTTGTATTTCAGGGATTTTAATGAAGTGATAATTTTTTATGGCTTAAAACAGAATTGGAAAACACTAACAACATTCTACCCAGTTTTCTAACATGTAGGTTAGCATGTCTGCTCCTTCAGTTACTTTGTGCTTTAAGTTATTGGCATTTGACTTCTGTGGTTTTGGCAGCCATAGCCAGCTTCCCCCAATTAACACAGAATGAGAAAGGATTTCTGTGCATTTAAATACAAATCAGTATGGCCAACATTATACCAGCTTCATCTGTTGAGAAATGCAGACAACTTGTTTGTACCCAGACTGATTCTGCTGCAGAAGCATTGCTCAATGCAGCATAATCGTGACACCTTTGCTATACCCACAGTATTCGTTCAACTGAGCTACAGCACACTGGAGCTAAAAACGGATCACAATGCGCAAACAAGATTGTCAAGGTGTTCTTGGCAGAAGCACAACTGAATCTCTGTTACAGCAGCACAAGTGTTCTGCTGCCGTACCTAACACTGCATCAGCACTTCGGTATAAGCTCTTCTTTTCAGGGCACCACATTGACTTGGATGAAGAAATTCACTCTTCAGTGAGTGCTGGCATTTGGAGCTATGCAGTTTGTCTGCATCCAAACAGAAACACCTTCCCATCTGAAAATATAACTACACATTTCAGCATATAATTATTGCAGTTCTCAGAAACTACAAACTACGTGTCGCCTGCTAATCACAAGTAAGAAGTCACTCTAGCCTTTTATCGACATTGTTATTATTTTAAAACAGGTAAATTAAATGGGTTTACAGGTTCCAGATCTAATCAAGGAATGAGAAGGCTGTTAACAGAAGCCCCAAACGTCTGACAATTAAAAAAAGCTTTAAGGTCTTGCTCTGCCACTGCTTGGTACTTGCAAATCCATTTGCAATCTCATAGCACCTTGGCTGTCTATATCAGCACGTACAGGACCTTGAAACCAGCATGTCTCCGCGTCCAAACATTCCTCATACAGCAAAAGTCACGGAATCCCACAAAGATGCTCTTTTAAACACTGTTGTTTTATCCAGCTTCACTGTTATTGGGGGGATGGCGGGAAGCACATCTAAACTTACCTGTGCTCTGAGCAAAAGTTAAATGCTGCAGAAAAATATGGCTGGGCTGCTTTGCCTGTCTCCTTCCTGCCACTACAGCATACAGAAACTGGGCTGTGGGCAACACGCTCTGCGGGTATCATCAATCTTTGCTCTCCCTGTCAGCCCCAGTTTATCTTTTTAATGCTCTGTGGTTCTGAGCAAGGTGGGAGGCGCAGGGTGGGGACCGCTGGTGCAGAGGCACTCCCACTCTGCTGCAAAGGATAATTCCCTGCTCCTGGGCACTTTGCCCCCTTCAATCACTGCCGAGCTGGGGGGAGTTGGCTATGCTTCAACTCGCCTCTGAATGAAGCTTTGGAGGAGAATCTAGGCAATTTGGATGCTATGGGATGGATGTCAGTGGGCTGGGCCCTCAGTAATTAATGGTTCATAAAGATTTCTGGTATCTGAAACGAACCTGGTTATGTGACTGCATCGATCTGTTCCAGGGGATGATCAGAGGCAGGTGAGAGGAACAGCTTTGTGCCATCACTCTCAAGGCTGTGCCTTCATGGACAGGCTTCTTCCAGGACTTCTGTTATTAACTACATCATCCCCTTCGTGCTCTGACAATCAGTGTAAATGGCCCCAAAAGTCAAAAGTCCTGCAAAGGACACATCTTAGAGCCATGCTCCTCAGGTTTGTGCCAACTATTCCTCTCCTGTGCTGAAGAAGCAATGTCAGCCTAAACAATTAATGAAAAACATGGCAGAGTTTTTCCTGAAGTAAAGTAATTTTCATGGTGGTTGTTGGCCTGAAGTAGGAATCACCAAAAAACCCCTTAATGCTGCTGAGGGGTTTTTCAATGCACTCTACCAGCTTGACCAAAGAATGAGATGTACACAGGCATTCCAACTACTTTGTCTGGAAACCAAATAACAGAACACTGACATTTTTTCAACCACTAAATAAATTCAAACAGTGACTAGAGCAGCAAGAGCTGTGTGTGAAAGAAATATTGCCATCATGCAAGTACTGAACTTTGTGGGAAGAAACTTAATTCAGAATTGAACTTCATCCACTTCATTCAGAATTATACACCCTCCCCCTTTTCCCAACAAATATTTAAATTTATTGTTTAAGAAAAAAACCCAAAAACCTGTCTCCTGACCCTTAGAAGAGCTTTATTTCTAATAAGGATCCTTTTCAAAAATGCTTTGATTAAGTAAAGAAAAAGGAAAGATGAATAGACAGCTAAATATCCTCTAATAAGAAAAGTTAATAAGGAAAATGGTTCTAATATTTCTTTCTCTGATAATGGTTCCATTGTTTTGATTTTAGAGGCATAAGTGAAGTACACATTCAGCGATGCATTCCCATGACTAAATCACCTGTAAGATTGCATTTTGCATTTGAAAGCTCTTTTAAAATGTCTTTCCGAGAGTAGGTGCCCCTGCTTCTTTGATGCGGTTAAGCAATTTTGCACAATCATGTAGTAGATTAAATTAGACTTCGTCTTCCTTGAACATTTTTGCTAGGTCTGGGTTATAGATGGAGCTCAGCAACATCAATTCTCATTGAAGCAGCATACTTGAGGGCACTTAGCAGGAAGAACTTGGAGAATCAAAACCAGAACACAAACCTCTACTTGTACAGAACAAATATAGTCTGCTTTCAGTGATCTTGCCCTTTTTTCCCCTGCCACCGATGAGCTGGAATATCAAGCTGTGCCATTTTTTAACTATTCTGTCAACACCCTTTGAAAGTAGGAAAACAAACAGACCAACCCCACTACACTTAACACCCCAACATAGTACCCCATTAAGGGGATAGAGGCTTTGAGTAAAAATGAAAATGTTGCAAGTTCTTTTGTGTAGCCAACAACAAACTACCCATTTACATCACTGATGAAGCATGGAGCCAGTAGCAGGAAAAATGAGCACAGAATAGTTGCTTTCATTTTTAAAATTTAAATAGTATTTAATGAAGGCATTAATCAGCAAAAAAAAAAATATTTTGTGGAAATTTGCCATGACATACAATAGACTCAAGGAGTCCCTTTGAAGGAAGAAAAAATACCCTTGATCAGGCAGATTGCATTTAATAACATAGCAGAGGACATAAGCTTTTTTTAAGAAATAAGTGTAATAATCAAGCCTGATTTTCTACTACCTGGCTTGCATTAAAGGCCTGGTTCAAGGTGCAAATGGAAAGTCCCCCCCCCCCCCTTTTTTTTTTTCCAGGAGGCTTTGGCTGTGTGTTGCTTTATAACAGCTTTGCTAATTAAGTGTCAATTGGTTGCTGAATGTGACACTCATTTCCTGGCTTTTTAAAACTTTTCTAAATGTATGGAAAATATCTACACTTGGAATTTCTTAAGAAAAAAAGCAGCAGCTGACACTGTCTTTGCCAACAGAATTTCAAATACTTTTCTACTCAAAACGTATGCCGAGATAAATACCTTTTTAACATTGAAAAGGGGGAAGGCATTAATGGATTTTGGCACCTACCCCGATAACAACAAGAAGAGGCTCCCTTTACACCTATGCTACTAAGCTGCTTGGGCTGCCTCACGTCCCCTTTTCTTCAAGTTACTGTTTGCTTTCTTTTGCTCTGAATATGAAATTGAAAAAATATGAATTTGTTCTGCCATATACTTTGCTCTAAATGAAACCAAAGAATCTTGGTTAAAAGTTATTTGGGTCAAATCTATAAACCGCATGAAACCTCTGATATAACTTAGGGTTTTGGGGTTTTTTTTCTTCCCCCTAAGCTTAGGCACAATTCTAGCCAAATTGGCAAACACTATCAGAGCTTCAGGATGGTGTGTGTGAAACAAAAATCCCCACAAAATCTGAAAAACAAGTCACTTTTGCCTTATTTTAGGGATTTCTGTGGAGAATATTAAAGAGCCCCGTTTAACAGGATTAAAATAAATGTACTTTCCAGGGTCTGAAATTTCTTCCCGAGGGTTTAATAACAGTGTTATTAACATAAGCTGATGCAGGATTATACCATAAATATTTAAATCCCAACACTTCCTGGAATTAATCTAGAAAGGGGAAAACTTCATACTGTTTCTTACCCTTACCTAAAATAATCTGTTTCACTGATGTGCTTATATGGTCCACTCTCCTTAATAGGTGTTTTAGAAAATGGGATACTGAGTCACTAGTTAATTTACTTTCGGTGTAATTTTGCCAGAATACTTCTGAACAATTAACACTCTGGTCTGAAGGAGAAGTTACTTTGACAAAGGTGTGCCTAGGGGCTACTCCACAATGTGTTCAGAGTCTGGGATTTTTGGTACACGTCTGGAATTGACAGTGACTCAATACATAAGGATATCCTTTTGTATTCATTTGTGTGATAACCTCACTTTCATTGGCACAGGAATATGTTGTCTTTTAACCTGACTTAAGGAGCTGGCCCTAGAATTAGTCTTCATCATTTTGGATAGCAAGTTGGAATCAAGATTATTTTGACAGATGGTATCTAGCCTGTCTAATATGCATTTTACCTGCTCCATAAATATTGATGACTTCAATACATTTTTGTTCTGCCATATGCTTCTTAAAGGTACACTTCCAAAACTTGACTTGGCTGCATGATTTAGATGGAATTATTCTCCATTTTCTAGTACTATGGATGAGATCAGAATCACATCTATTGCGTCTGAAGTTGGAAGATTAAAAATAGGGTGTGTGCATGTGAGGGCACAGGGGGATAACACCAGCAGATCTGCATCACAGTTCTACTTTCATAATCCTGGGGTGGTGGACATTACAGAGGGACACTGTGCAGGTGGAAGGTGTCTTCATAATAAAAATCTTACGACACGGAAAGAAGTTCTGGGCAAAGGGAACCCCCTGCCTCACCATGCCCTGTTACTTGGACAACATTTGGAGCAATTTCTCCCTCTCCTTTGTGAAACCTTTCGGCTCTGTCAACTCTTATGACTGTCATACCGAATGCCTCCAAGAAAAACACAAAAATGTGGAAAGAAGGTGCTCCTGTTAGATGCTTGCCGAATCAGTCGTTTTAGACCCATAACTATATGAGCATCTCTTAACATGCAAGCTGACATGCTATGCAGGGTATTCCTCTGCACGAGCACTCTTTCCTACACCCTGCCGTTTAAAGGACGCACTGCTGCATGCTTTCTGGAGAAGAACTATTTTCTCTATGTAAAGACAGTTTCCTTGAACTCTGTAATTTCCAAGGCAGATGGAGTGCAGAGTGACAAGTAGCCCACTTATTAACATCACTTTCCTGCTTCTCCACCAAGGTTACAGACCCATCCACAGTGCTGTAACTGAAATGGGAGTGGGGCCAGGGCAGCTGGCAGGAAAACGGGAGATGTGGGCTAGCGAAAGCCCAAGAACCATTCCCCCAGGCTCCAGTAGCCTTGAAAAAAGCAGCACTGCTTCCAACGGGAGCAGCCTTGTGCCCTATGGCTGGGAGAAGTTGGCTTTGACTCCCAGCAGTCTTTCCTCCGTTGAATTTGCCACCTTGTTTCATCAAGGAAAAGAGGCAGCCTTAATGCCACCCCTCTGCACATTATGCTTCTGCTGCTTCCTTTTCCCACTCTAACTAGAAGTTCTTCAAATAATGCCTGGGACATGCTCTGTACATATATTTTTTGGGGGTATTCTATGATATGGCTGAATATAGCAACACACAAAAAATATGGCATGCCCTTCATAGTAAGCTGTAGGAAGTCAGAACCATACTACAAAATTTATTAAAATACTAAATATATGTACTTAGGGTTTTGCGACAGTTAGAAGTGATACAGAGATACCATTTGTACAAATAAAAAAAATATTTTCTATCAGCATTTTTGTGGGTTCCCAGAGAAAAAGATTTTTCTCAAAAATAATGAAAAAAACTATTAAAAGTGATAAAAATGTAACTGCATTTTCTCAATAAATAGTGAAAGAAATAGTTTTCTACTCTGCCAGGTGCACAATTTTTTGTAGCTACTTTCAGCAAAATGAGAGATTACAACTTAAAAAAATCAGTTAGAATTATAATATTAGCATATACCAATATTTTCCCATCTTTAAACAGTTGTTTCACTTTTTTGTAAAGTATCCGCTATTATTTACCCCTCTTTGCAAGGGGGAAGATAGTACACCATAGCTCGTCAGCAAAAGAAAACAGAACTAGAAAACCTGCTGAGAATATTTGCAGCATGTCTTGCTTGATAAATAATAACCACTTTAGGGCTGAGCAGATAAAAGGAGAGGTTAATGGTCTTGCTGATGCATTGGTACATTAGTAATGGCAGAGGCTCTGTTTGTTGGCACTGCAATCAGACAAGAGCCCATATACTGCACGGTACTCGCAACAGAAATACAGGCAGCTAAGTGCTTTAAATTTGCTACCCGAAGTATATTGCAAAGTGACTCCAAGCACCATACAAAACTGTCAGGAAGGTTTCTTTGCAAAGTGCATTTATGTAAATTCTCTTCAAATTAAACAAATTATTTTCTAGTCTTTCTGGCTTTTTACAGCCAAATTGCAAGAGACTTGGTCTATATTTGCTTGTGCTAGTTTAACTGGGCTTTCAACTACATCTGTATGTAGGGCTATGAATAGAAGCAAGAGGCTCTCTAGAAGAATTCATACAGTCAGGGCCAGGATTTATCCCTGTGCACTAACTTACCACATAGCAGCATCCAGCAGCCACACAGGTTGGTATTTATCAGAACTTAAAACCACGCTGACAGCACTGTCCAGAAGCACATGCTGTTTTCTGTAGAGGGGCCGGGCCATGAAGGAAGTTTTGCATAAGATTGGGTTTGCCTGAAGAGACTTAAACTGGCTACGCAAAGGTAAACTTGGTGTGAGCCATGCCCACTCACAGAAGCAAATGATATTCTGTATGGAAATGCAGCATGCTTTCTATACATTCAACTCACGTTTGCTATGCGAGTTAAAGGTTGGAAAAGGCTCACCTGACCATACTATAAAAAAAGGTATATGATTTGGAAGAAAGTCAGCAACATAGGCCTGTGAGGGATTCAAAGATAGGTCAGATCCTTGTTGGATATAAATCAGCAAAGCATCACTGGCTTTTGTGTATTCAAATTAATTTTCACCAGCTAAGAATACATCCTTGCTCTGGTTGGATGAGACACAAAGGAAATCCAGGTACCACAAGAAGAGCTAGCATTTCTGAAGCCAATGGTAATTTCTGGTTTAGCCCATAATAAGAGCTTTAGAGATGTCCAGGAGTCAGTACTCAGCTGGAGCAGAGTATGCTAATTTGTGCAGGTGCTAAAACACAGTAGCTTGGCAGCTGTGAATAGGAAAGAGAAAAAATGAGTGCTGCTCCATCTTTCAGTTGTGATTTGACATCTCTAAATGCAGGCAAGGGCTGAATCACTTCAGCAGGTTGGTTTGACCAAACACCCAAGAAGGAATAGATAAAATAAGGCAGAAATACAATAAGAAATAGCTTTCCTTGAGTGGCTGCTTTTTGGTAGACCAAAACTGCAATGGGAAAAACCTCTCAGATCTATTTTATCAATCTTTTTTGCCACTGCCCCGGTAAGTACCAGTTCTGTAAATGCCAAGGCAAATCAGAACTACTGTAGCAGTAGAGGTTAACCAAGCATCTGTAACCATCAGAAGAGGTGGAGTCTATTTCTGTTCAGTCTCAGACAAAGCTTCTGGTTACTTGATTAAAGTAATTTTACAGGTACAGTACAGTCATTTGTATTTTTGCAAGGGTTCTGCGATGGCAGCGGAGGCTGTAAGTTCACAACTGCCTGCTGTACACTGACACCATACTAAACAAGCACTTATGAATTGCATCAAGGCTTACAGCAGCTCAGTCCTCAAAAATGCTCAAGTGTTTGGATCGGAGAACAATTCACTGCATTCAGATTAGGGCACGCACTGGGCACAGCAACATAAAGTGTTCCTTGCTTTGCCCTCAGTTCCTAGCAATGTCTTCTTTTTGCCCGTTTGCACCACAAATGTGGACAGTTACACAGAAGTATCCACAACAGTTCCAAAAATCTCATTTCAGGTTGACAATAAGCAAGTTAGATTCAGTCGTTCTGTGTAGCAGCTCAGTCTCACTCCACATTCATTGCTTTGTACTTGTTAAACTGGGTTTCCAGCTGCCATTTGTCACCTCTTCACCCAATTTTGTGATGCTTTGTCCAATACTTTGCAAGTTTTGACAAAGACTCCAGATATTATTTTTTTAAAAGTACTTTTTTTTTTTTTAATTTGTTTCTTCGCTCTGTCTTTACTAGTTATGAACCCAAGACAAGACCTTCTGTTTACCTTTTGGAAAGTCAAGTTTCTTTACCAGTTATACTGTATTGACCGAATAACTACACTGAAGAAGTTCCAAAGGTGTGCTCTTGAAGGACACCTGTGGCCCACAAAGTCTTTTTAACATTTTCACCTATTTATTTTTTCCAATTCTTAATTTACTAAACTTTAAGTAATTGCATTGCATGCTCATTTTATTTTGTGGTTCCTTGCCTGATGTCCTAGCAGTCCCTGAATGATCCTGTTCATGCATGCTGTCTGTGATGAGTCCTTTTCTAATTAATTTTGCTAGAATACCAGAGAATATAACTAGCAGTCCCAAAACATAATTTCTCTGAAGGATTTCTGAACAGAAAAAAAATATTTACAGGCAAGACAAACTATTCACTTGTGAGGAGATGAAAAGTCTCTCAGGCCTTGCAAGATGGCAAGGGTCACAGTCCCCATCTTTAAGGCGAACAGTCCCCATCTTTAAGGCTAACACTAATATCTTAAAGATGGCTAATGCAGCTGGATTCTGTCTTCAGAATAGAGAAGTTAATAAGATTTTTGAAGTTGTCAGAGGAAAGAGCTAGCATGAGGAACAGAAAGGGTTACACAGGTGTGAGGAGAACATAAGATGAGCTCTGAGAAAATATTGTATTTATTCAGACAGACTCAAAAATACTCAACTTAAATGGAAAGTAATATGTCAGGTCTTCATGGTTATGCGAGATCAAAACATATTTGTTGCTTCTAGTTTCAAGGTGGTTTGACTTAACATGTTCATAGAGTCCCTCCTCTTTAGTGAGGCAGTAATATAGATAACAAACTAGGGACATATCCCTCCAGAGCTCTCAATATCTTATTAAGAGAAAGAGGACTCTGAGGGTAACTGAAGAATCCAAGAGTCTTTCAATCATTTTTCTTCAATCTGACTGTAATTAATTACTGTAGCTAGACAGTGATCTATTAAAACAGAAATGAGTTCAGTTTTGGGCTCAAGTTCAGGTAATTCTTAACTTGGTGAATAACTTCAGTGTAAGAAGTCCGGCTGACATTACTCTGCATTGCCTGTCAAAGCACCTTGCTAAGGGAAGCAGGTACGGCAGGTCTGATTTAGGAAGCATACGTGCAATCTTAGACACCTGTCTCACAGCGTCGGTGACTACCACAGAGAAGCCAAAGCCACAACTCTGTTCCTGATATGCCTAAATCATTAGGAAGCTGGGATAGTGAAAACACAAAAACGTGTTCATAATTCCTGAGCTTCTGAAGTCTGAAGCTTTATTTCCATGTTTTCTTTTTCCTAATATGTACACAATTTACTTCTGAAGTCACATGTACAGTGTATTCTGTAACAGAGCTCAGGAGCTTCTTTTATTGTCCGAGGCTTGGATTTGTTGCGTTAATGTATCACAGAATACCCCCAGAGGAACAACCTTTTGCCCCATCGGTTTGTTTACTATAGCATTTCTTGGTTTAATAAATGAAGTAGCTAACATGAAAACTTTTACTTGTTCCTAAGGTTTTGTTATTGCTATTTAAAATTATTTCATTACTTCAGAGGGCTTATTTCAAATTACTACCACATCTTTCTTTTGTTCATGTCCCCATAACATATGAGAAATAACAGTAAAACCTTCTTCTTGATTACCTTCCCCTCAATCTCATTACTTCATGTTTCTTTATGTTGAATTGGAGAAGTCACTCAAGTTTCTAGACTATTCCAAACCATTCAAATTTAAATGACATGCCTCAAACTAAGAGCAAGTAATGTCTTCTCATAACGGTTTTTTCTGAGGGGAAGAAGCATAACTTAAGTCCCAGCAATACTGGCAGTCCTCAGTTTTAGTCTTTTCTGCAGTTATCATTTTCAGTATGCAAAATACTCTATTAAGTAATATACAACTCACTAGAGATTTACATCTATATTATTTATGGAGGAACCCCTACCATCATATAATCCTAACAACCTTGTTGACTAAGTAGATCCACCTAGAGAAGCATTTCATCTTGTCTCAAGAACACATCCTAATAACAGTACTACAGTGGCTTTCTTGCGGTCTACTTCAACAAGTAACAGTTCAATTTTCAGCATCCCTTCAAGAGTCATTTTACACACTTCTTTATCAAAGGGTTAATTTCCTGCCATAGAAAGAGCTTTTAAAGCCCCTGCAAACTCTTTCATCAGCCTTTTATTTACCTAGTCTTGTGTAGTAGTTAATGTACAGTCAGATTCAGGAAGCAGAAGAACAGTTTTGTATTCTTCATTCTTCTGTAGATAAACGACATGACCTAGACAAATGAAACAGTACTTCTGAGCCTAAGGTTCTCTATTCAGAAAGTAGAAATAATAACCCATATGTAAATGTAAAGAAATACACAGTATTTTAGGTAAAAAAGATCTTACAAGCCTTATATACCTTTATTATTCCATATACACTGGAATAATTTCTAGTGCAAAAAAGTTTTAACCTTCAGTACAGTCATTGTTTAATTTCTCATGTTAAGTCTTTTCTGGTTGAGTACAAAACCAGTGATCTTCACTGAATTATGAGAGCTATCAGGAACACTTTGCACTTCAGTCTCTACTTCTTACTCATGCATTTCCTGGCAGATAAAGACAGGAAGGGAAGGCTTAAGTCCACTGCTGATGTGGGGAAGATAGACTACTGACTTCTGCAAAAGAAAGTTGTGCCTTGTATTAATCAAAGAACAAAGCAAAACATTATCCCAAAACCAAAGCAAATGCTCTTGATCTGTTCCTTGGTTATGCAGCATCTTGTCTTCTATTTTTGCTTGAGATTACGTCAAAAGTTGTGAATACTAAGAAAACATCTTCTGCAAAACATGGGTACATCCGATTCCTTGGTTGTATTGTTACCTCTGGTAAGGAAAGAGATAACTACTGATGTCAGTAGGACAAACATATTAACCTAAATATATGCATGATTAAATTGATAATATTGTCAAATGCCTTTTATATTGGGAATTGAACACTATCATTAATTTTCAGAGCACTGCAGCAGGAAGAAGACTCATTAAATTAAGTTAAATCAAAAATCACCTTCTGAATGGATTCAGTGTTGGAAATAACTACAATTATAATTTATTTTGGTATAAATGAAGACTCACAACAGTTTCCCACGACTCCCTGTTCCTCCATTACATTTGTTTCATTCAGTTGCCCCCTCTGGGCTGCACAGGTGTACATGCTACAGAAATTTGGCTTGATGCATGTTTACCTATTCCATCCAAACACAAGACTTCTTGGGAAGCTCTTAGATTCCACTTACAGAAAAAGAAAATCACATTATGTAAGTGGCAAATCAAAATTCAGCATTAGTAATCACTGAAAATTCTCTAAAAACCTGCATGTTTAGTGGTAGTTGCATCCCAGAACTTCACAGCTCTCGCCCTCTGCTCCCGTATGGCGCAGTTCTGCAACAGAAACCCCTACCAGTGACTGAAACTGCTGCCAGCCAGAGCCAGAGGGAACGGCATGAGGTCCCGATTTGTAAATATCACTGGACCACTCGGAGGTGGCCTCATTTCTAGCTTTGCCTTCGGCATCATTTGAAGGGCTAATTCTGTTTCATTTCCTTCTGTTTTCAGCTATTTAGCATAATTAATTTAATCAGCCCAGCAAAAGAGCTGTTCTTTCTGTCATGCTGCAATGACGTAATTTCTTTGACCCCTGTTTCTACTTTTTAGATATAAGAGGTTCACATAGGTAGAAATGGTGGCTGTTACATTGTTAGCAGGTATGCTGCCAGTATAATTTCTTCAACGGGTGAAAAAAAAGAAGTATTTCTAAAGTGGCAACATTTCAGGTTGTCTCAGTGTCATGTGCATTATACACCCCTTGTCATGTTACTCCAGTTGAATATATTTTCAGGTAACCAAATTTATATAACATTTGGAAAACATAGTAACTATGACAAACTGTACTGCTCCATAATAAGAATAATACCACCTTTCAGGAAAAGCTGATGTACATGTACAGTATTAGCGGTTCAGCAGCTAACTATTTAAGGAGAAATCCAGCTCTGATTAAATCCAAACTTCTGTTCAGACTTGAAGCTAGTTTAATCTTAAAAGTTTCAAGATCATGAAAAGTGCAATAGACATGCAAGGAGAATGCTATTCTATCCTGAGATTAAATCACAGGTTTAAAAAAAAATTATGACAATAGCTATTTCTGTTACTACAGCTTTGATTCATCAAAGCTCTTAAGCATATGCTTACCTTTAAGGAAGACAACAATGAAATCAACATATGCTCCAAAACTTTTCCCCCTGAAAACACTACCACTGATTTCTGGCGTGCACCCTCTCTGTTTTGGGTTAGCTGAACTCACAACATCTAGCACAAGGACATGTTCTTTAGATGGCAGGTAGTATTCTGGCCCATTTTCCTCCATTCATTAATCACAATTACTCTTTAAAACCTATCTTGATTCTCTTGGGTCTTTGGGAGCAAACACTACAGCAGATATGGGAGTTACCAGGGTTCCTTCCACCACTGGCCTATATTATTATTTCTTCATACAGAGCATTCAAAGCGATTTTTGGGGCTATATATTTATAAGCAACAAGGCAGATGATGATCTGATAGATCACAGTGTAATATATTAATGGCTCAATATCATGGTCTCAGTGATATACATACGATGTCCCAGATGCAGTCATTGTAGCTTGGGCACACTAGCATCCACCTCAGTTTCACTAACTCAATCATCCTTTTTTTTTTAAACTAGACATGCTATGATAATAATTGGGGTTTTGTTCAAAAGAGTCATTCTGGAAGACATGATACTCAAGGTAATACTTTTATTTTTATTTTATGGGCTCTTGTTTTGTTTTGTTTACAGTTATCAGTGCCTGCTGTGGGTTCTCTAGAGAGCACTTTTTCTGAAGCAGGTGCATTTTCAGCTCATGTAATGGATTTACAGATATTTAGCCATAAATAGTGTTAAATGCTGCTGTAAAAATGAGATAAATGTTTATTACCCAAAAGGTTAATAAAAAATCCACCTGGGACCTCCTAGAAAAGAACTAATCCCTTTAAGCCTGTATTGAACCAGTGACAGTTGTGCAAGATTCACAAGCAAATTGCATTCCTAAAACATCCTAAAAGCAGGAAAAAAAAAATCCCAGACTGCACACCACACTAAATGGAGCGAAAGGCATTAATGAGGTAGGTACCATTTATTATCTAATTTGAGCACTTAGTAGAAGCATCTGTTTACAAATAACCACTTTCAGCATTAGATACGTCCCATGTTAGGTTACTGTTCCGTCCAAACTTCATTATCAAACGGTATGATTTTATCAGATAACACAGAAAATCTCAACTGAAAAAGAATGAGTTCTAAAATAGTCATCAAATAATGCAAAATGTCAGCAGGAAGAGGAAACAACACTTGCCAGGCACAAGACATTTAATGTATATACAATATTTTCACTGAATTGCATAGGTTCTCACACCTAGCTTTAAATGGATTAAATGCCACTGACATTTTACTCCCCTTACACCTTGCTGAATATAGGAACAACATGTAGTGGCCTGGATGGAGAAAATAATTTCTTTTCATAGGAGTACTGATGATATCATAACCAGACGACCCAACAGTTACCCATAACTAAGTGGACATAGTATGATCTGTTTATACAACACACAGTCCTTTAATGCAGACTCTTCCATCTAGCCACCTTTCCTAGCTTCTCTTGGGGGCAGGCAGAACTTAGGTGCTCCCAAAAATCAATTTCCTTGTGGCCTGCCAATGTTTTCAAGCGTCCTCTTTCCTTATTTCCACTCATACTTCACTTCTGCTAGTCATAAGTCCACTTCCTCCCCCTCCAAGCAACAAAATGGATAGCAAAAGCTATCTCTTCTTGCTAGATAAGATTAGTGGAATTAAGAGTCATTTGGCCCTTTAAGTTTTAAACAGCCTGGCTGTCATCTCCCCCTTCTGGCTGGCTGCTAGAATGATGCAATAAATCTGTTTACTTCCCCAAAGGAATCCAGCTGCTACCAGGAATGGTGGACTTCAGACAGGTAAGACAGGTAGATGGTTTCTGCACCATTTGACGGGCAATATCCCATACACTCTACTATCATTCTCCTTATTTTTCTAAACGGCTGACGGGTTCTGTCTGGATAAGGACCGTCTTCTTCAAGGAAGGATGAAAAGTTGAGAGTCCGTAATAATCTGCATTTATCTAAGTGACTATTTGAAGCATACACTAGGGATGAACCCAAGTTAAGAGGTACTGAGAGATCTGAACTACTGAGATCTGAACTTTCGTAGGGCTGCAAGTATGCTTTTGGGAACAGATAGTTACTTATTTCAACTTATTTCAACAAATGAAAAAATCTGAACTGTACATCAAGACGACATATTTAAGCCACAGGTTTCAGCTCCTGAAGTTTTCAAACTCTGGTTGGAAGGACAAGGCTGGTGTGCATCTTCAATGTAATTTGGAGAAAAAAGAATTGCATAACATTGAAACATGAGTTTCAGCACTCTGAAATGTTATGCATGATGCAAACTAGCATGTTTTTAAAGACTTTGGCCAGTTAAACACAAAATACTTCTTTCTCTGACCCCTAGAGTGAAAGTCACTGGAGAATTTACACAGTTGTATTTACTGTTTAGAAGGCTCACATAGGACATAGGGACTGCAGGCTCTAAATTCATAGTAGGTGCTACAGTCTTTGGCACATCTTTTTGTGCTTTCATTTCCTGTTGTGTATAAACGGCGATAGCAATGCCTCCTTGTAAAGGCATTAACTGTCTGTGAGGTAGCTGGTGTCTCACAACTAAAACATTTGAACAGAACTTTGAAGAAAAATTTGGCCAGTTGCTATTCTCTTTTTTTTTTTCAGGTCACTGTATTCAAATTCCGTTTTTATACATATTTTCCCAAAAGTCATGTACTTTATGCTGTCTTTCTTCTATTTATTATCACTGATACTTTCTCCAGCACTACAGAGTTTTTAGGAAATCTCCCCCATTACCCTCCCAACCACTAAAACCCTAAGAGAGTCTTTCTTTTACTAGATACAAAATGCTTTAAGATATAACTGTTCCTTTAGACACACCCTTGGTAGCATGTGAGGGAATTTCGAAACTCCGGTTTCTTTTTATACTACAGCGATGTTTGCTAGAAATATATTCTGAAGTTAATGAAGTATCACAGCGTATCAGAAGTTTATGCCAGATGCTTCAATCCCCCCCAAACTTCATGATATTTTAAGATAGTGCAGAGCTTCAATTAACCCTGCCTTCGTGTATCCCCAGGTTTGGAGTCCTGCACTGACAAAATTGCCTAACTCCATCCTAAGATTGACAAGTTATTAATTAGGACAGCAGGCCTGTCACAACCTCTAAACCTCACCAGCAGTTCTACTAGCTCCTTGGAGAGATGTACTGCCGCCTACTATTGGGATTAAGCTTCTCACTTCCAGAAGATAAGCCTCACTCATGGTAGTATATTGAAAATGACTCTATTAGTATTTTTGTAGCCCCTTGGCCTGCATCTCTTCCTTTTTGATTTTATGGGTGAAGTCTTAGACCATTGAAAACAATGGGAGTTTTGCCACTTACTTCACTAGGGCCAGAATTTCACTCTACATATTCTACAGGGAGTCCTGAGAGAAAGAATTTAATTAACAAAGTAGATTATCAAGTGCAGCGGAATAAAAACAGTCTTAAAATATCCTCAGTTGTCTCAATAATGGAGATAGTGACTTGGATAACTTAGGGCAGGACCTAATCTACATAATCTTGCTATATTGGCTGAGAAAGCAGCACCAATGCCGCAAACTCTGATAAACCAATAGTGAATCCTTGTTGTAGGAGAATGCTCAAAGCACTTGGAAAAAACCCACCAGTTAACAATGCTTTTGGAGTACAACAAAATCAAGGGAAGCTTTTGCAATGAATGACCGAGGGGTGACATTCTTGGGACTCCCTGTAAGTTGAACTCTTGCCTTGACACAAAGGCCCCAGCAAAACGTACAGGATTTAGATTCAACAAGAGCTGTATGATTTCATATTACTGTTTGCACTGTATTGCTTAGTATTCTCTAACGAGGCCATTAGCATACAATGATGGTGATCATATGCAGCATGAGCTAGACTCTGCTGGTAGCAACTGCAGATTCTGTTTGAGTTTTCAGTTGCATTGTTTTTACCTTCCACCAGTTCAGGGAACCAGCAAAGTATATATAGTATCAGGACAAAAAGAATGAGAAAAAGAGAATTTTACAGGAAAACATGCATGCTAGAGTTTCGATGAGAGTATTGCATCCCATTAGAAACATTCACGTTTACTATCGGATACCCTGAAGAACAGCCGCAGTGCTGAACTGTCACTGCTTTTGCAGCTCTGCTAGTTTAGAGACAGCTGCTTTTGTTGGATTAGATTCACAAGAAATGCTCTAGCCAACGCCATGTAGGTCACCATGTGGGGTTCTAGCACTTGCCACACTGCAAAAATATTATTTAAGACCAAGTTTTGCGGAGGAGCCAAAGGCCCTCTGTAGCATCTGGGTGTGCTGGTTTCTAGTTCATTGCTCAGAGAAAAATACATAGTTTCAAGACAGAAAATGGAAAGGGATTAAGAAACAGAATTTTTTACAGTGCAGAGCAATGCCCAGTCTCAGATTTTAGTCTTCTACATATTTATCAAAGCCATCAATGTATAGCTTTATAGTCACAGTTTTCAAAACATCCATAGGCCTGTAGACATCACATAGAATTAACAAAAGTACAGTATATAGAAAAGCAACACCACTGAGAATGCATATCTAATTGCACCCCAGCCTGTATAACACCAATGTTCACAGTAAAGTTACAGTCAGTCATAATAATTAAAAAAATCCTACCTTTTCCTTCGTACCCTTTTCTAGACAGCCTTTTTCAAAGCACCTCCAAATTAATGCTATTTAACTGATAGTTTTGAGCATGGAAGCAGTTAGTTATCTTAGATTAAGCTACTAGTGAGCAAGAGTCAACATTGCAGACTTATGCATGACCAACATAACACACACTGGCTATCACACTGAGGTCTCTGGGACTGCTCCAGTATGGAGACTACAAAAAAGCACTTTCCCATTCTTGGGAGAGTTCAAGTCTAGGTCATTTTGGGAACAGACATGAAGGAAAAGCAGTGCTGTTCATGGCTGTGCTGGAAAAATAGAAGCCCAGCTTCAGTCAGTCTGGATCCATGAGAAGGTCAAGACTCTCATCCAAACTTTAATGAACGCTTTGCTATTCTTTACACAGCATTAAGCATGTTAGATGCTAACCCTCACTAACACAATCCAGCAAAACAAGCAATCGTATCACAACGTGAGTTACATATGATGCTGACTAAATCTAATAAAACACAGAAGTAACTGACTGGTAATTAATGGCCAACAGTATCACAGTCACAGAAAGCTACAGAGACACTCGATAAGGTCTTTCCTGAGAGACACACAAGAAACTTCTACTGCCACTTTTTTCAACTTTCCCATCAAACCTTACTTTAAAAGGATAAAAAACAATACTACTTTCCTACCTATCCCATCCACAGTCCTGCCTCTGCCACAAAGATCACACAAGACTCTCCTTTGTCACACACCACCAAAAGTTGTTCTGCCACTGAGGTGCGGCCCTCATAAACCTTAAAACAGTGCACCTGGGTATCATTAGATGCACCAGGCCCTAATATTATCACCTGCAGGATCTTTATTCCTAATAATGCTGTGTACAAAAGATTGAGCTCCAAATAGCTTTCAGGTTAAGAAACTAATCAAATGCAGAGACTCAGGTTGTCCCCATAAGCATGAAATGGCAAAATGCCTTTTTTTTTAACAGTCATTTTCCAGGATGGATTTATATCCTGCAGTGTTCACAAGGCCTGTGTTTTCACAGCATTTGAGACAAACAAAATGCTCTTGATGAAATACCAGCTCTTTCTGTGTGCAGAATATGGCATTAAATTTATAGAGCAAAGGAAGAAGTGGTTTACTTGCCTTGAGGGGAATTGAGAAGTGATAGTAGGCACTTAACAGCAAGTTCCAATTACAGCATTTAAATATAATTGCATACTCTGTTAATCTATGTCAGGGTGGCATCATTTTAATATGATTGTCACAGATTCTTTCTAATATTATGAGTGATGTGAGTGAAGCTGAACCTACTGAAAAAGTTCAGTTCCAGGTCTTAATATACACTCTAATTCTGTCTGTCAGTTATGCTACAGCAGAGTTCAAATAAAGGTCTGGGGATCTAGAGGATGTAGCTACCTTTATTAAAGTACTTCTATTGTAAATACATGTATGGGTCAGGAGACAGTTATCATTTGGGTTTGTTATTTTTTATGAGCCTACTACTATTAGAATAGACTCTTGTGTATAATGATTTAGATGTGTCATGGAATCTTATTTCAAATGGAAACTGTAAAGTGAAATAACAAAAATTACAGTTTGACCTCTGCCAAAATGTTCATTTATGCACTCCCATTATATACATTACATTATATATTATACTTTATATATACCTTATATATTATATTATACTGTACATTATATAGAATATTACAGGAGACAATTATAGTCCAAGCATCCAAAAGCACTTGATATATCCTTTATAAACTCCCAATTCCTAATTATAGAGTGGAAACTTAGGTATACAAAGAACAGAGATTCACGTTTAGTAGTTAAACTTCAAAACTTAACATAGGCATTACTCTTATGGTAATGGAAAAAATGTGTGGCAGACTGTTTCTTCTGGTGTAAAGACCACTTGAAGGTGTTCCTGCCTCCTTGCTTGACCACATCTAGGGCCATATTGGAATTTACTGCCTCCATAGTTGTGCTAGTGAAACCAATCGTATGGCAGCACTTCAAACGTGATCAGAACTTATCTGAGTTTAAAAATGTCCCCTTTTGTACAAGTCGGCTCCTTGATCTGGTTTAGAAATCAACTCACACAGTTGCATCAACACAGATATTACAATAATGCACTGCAGCTTGGGGGCTGTAATGAATGTCTCAGGTAGAGAAGGGAGAGAAATTCTGTCACAGAACTGTATAAAGAGCTTCCCAAATTACTGTCTCTTCATAGAGAGTATTTGAAATGCTAACAGTCTTTATACAGGCACAAACTTCTTATTATACGCTTCACCAAATGCTGTAGATGTTTTGTGAGCAGTGTATATAAACACAATTTAGTACAGAAATGCAGCCACCTCCTTGGAGGAATCCATTATTTTATTGTAGTGATGACCATGTTCAGCCAACAGAATAAAACAGAAAGAAAGTCCCATACAACGGAAAGCAGAGTGAAATTACAAGACAGTAATTATCAGAACTTTCTTACATATGTGCAAATTGTCACTAGATCTTTAGACAAGTTTAAATTTCATATTAAAACATCACTGCCACCAACAAAACTATCCACTAGCACCATGCTGGCACTTGGGTTGCTGTAATTGTGCAGGAAGAATGCCACTTATTGAATCACTGGATTTTCCTTGGCGGTTTCCCATCCAACACTACAGGGCTTGGCTGTGTTTAACTCTCAAGTTCAGGCAGGATCTCAGCCAAAGTTGCGTGGCCACATATTTTCTTAACCCTCTGACCAGCTGCCATGTAAATAGACAAGTTGCAAATGCCTAGCTACATAATTCTTTAAATTTAAGATGCTCTCTTCTAGCATTTTATTGTCACATTTAGTTTCTAAAAATTTTTTTCTTGCCAGTTACGTATATTTAGCACAGAATAATTTCAAAATTGATTTTCTTTCATGGAAAGAACGAGAAAATTTCAAAATACTGAGTTTCTTCTAAAACGACCCTTGCTGAAGCAATGCTGGGGGCTTATGAGAAAAGAAAAAAAAAATGTTCATTTTAGAAATCAGTGAAGCAGGCAAATGATTGTCCTACGAGCTCTTGGACAAGACTGCACAGAGCTGCCATATGCTTCCTAGTGCTCCCCTAACTGCCAGCTGTCTCCACCTTGCTCCTTCCAAATAGCGGAGTGGGCAGCCGAATTGCCAAAATTCATGTTTTGACCTGCAGTTATAGGCAGAGAACAGGCTTGGGGTCAGCTTGATGAGAACATAAGCTACATAAAACTAGAGCAAGGACAAAAGAGGGTCACACCGTTCCACTGCTGTCACGCAAGGGTAACACAGGAAAAATAACAGTATAGAGACATTTCTGCTATACTAGTGTGAGATCAAAACCAAGACCAGATTCTTACCAATACCAGAGCAGTGTTTTACATTAATTTTTCCTTTCTTTTGCAGAAAAGGCAAATGTTAAACAAAGTGCCAGGCAACAGAAAATCAGATCCTCTGCCCGATGAATTCATATCATGATCTGAATACAGATAAGCCTAAAACAAATGAATTGTTGACAAATGTGCAGGCTGGGGTATCTATATTACAATCACCATATCATAACATCCTTTCTCAGAGTAACCCAATTAGCTTTCCTCCATCTCTTCTTGTACTCCCTTCCATCATTTCTGGCCGTGCCAATGGAGAACCATCATGATAATAAGTCTTATTAGTTTGGGCTCCATGCTACTTTATGCCTCATTTCTAAACGTTAGTACTTCTCCATAGTGAGATGCAGCTCAGTGAGTGGCACTTATCCTATAGAATTGGCATGTCATCACTACCTGCTGGACTTGGAACTTGTACTAACACAGACCTACTGACACATGAGGAATGAGAGTGCTTGTGTGTGTGCTTCTAAGCTTGATGAGGATGTTAGATGAAAGCCCTTAGATTAAGAGGAGAAAATCCACTATTCCGCTAAATTACAGTGATTGCTCTCTGATCCTGTCACATTGCTAAGGATAGAAACCCCTGAGAAAAACAATGTAAGACACCAGCATTGTTAACATTGTTTTAACGATTTTTTTTTTAATGTATTGTTATGGTGGTGTATCTGGTGATTTTTTACTATACCAGCTGGAATCTTAAAGCTTCCTTCTTATGAAACGTTAAATTGGATAGGTTATAACTGCCTGATTTCAGTTACTCTCTAAGGTATGCATCTCATGGGAGATTTTAAAAATGAAAGCTTTTACTAATGAAACACATAATAGGCAGGTGTGAGGCAGAATGTAGGAATACATCCTTACCTGCGTTGTAAACTGAGAGCTTGGGAGAAATGCTAATAAACTGTTAAAAGCCCTTAATTTAGTGTGTCCCAAATAAATCGTGTGATATTTGGATGTGAACTTAGAGATCATGAAACCTCCAAAACTCTTATGAATTTGGGCCCATGACAGCCTGGAGACATTGAGCATGCCACAGGCCCTAGGAAAGGCAAAAGACGGTGCAATTACTTTGGCAGTCTCTATTGCTCCAGTATCTTTCTGAGGGTTTCATGACCAACAGAACAAAGAGTGCCAGGATTCACATGATACAGCCAGGCCACCTACCAACTGGACAAAACCAGGCAGCAAAGTGCAAAAAATTGCTTACCTTACTTTTAACTATCCTTCACACAGAAGCAAGACCTGCAGAACCAGGCTCCCGAGGGGACAGGTTTTAGGTGGGGCATACTATCTGTCTGCATCATGTCCTTTAATACTTTTTGAGTTTCAAACCTGTCTTAAGGACAGCTGAACTTCTCCAGTTTGGGTAAAAATCAGTATTTGTCTAGAAGAGAGATCCACTGAGTCAACCTGTACATACTCTAAGGAAGCATTTATCGCACAAGCTGACAGTATTAGATGTCAGAGAATCCTCAGAGGATTGCTCCTTCCTAGCATCCCAAAAGCCTCAGTTCAAGCTTGTATCACCAAAGACAGTTACCCCAAGAAATAAATTCATAGAGAAGTCCAGTCTTCATTAGCTCTAATTCCCATAGAATGAGTTGTTTCAACTCTCTGGTCTTCAGGCTGGTCAAAGACAGTTCTAACTGGATGCCATAAATTTCAAGGGGCTGTTCAGCAGTCATAGATCCTGATGGCATCAGGTGAAGGTCTTCAGCCCTGGAAGACAACCAGGAATGAAGTGTAAGGCTGGATTGCTGAACCGACTCTTCACCAAATAGGAATTTTCTCCACCCTAAAGTTTCTTTGCATTGTCAAGTGGAACTGACTTTGTGCTTGGTACATTTGCTTTTGTATCCTCCAAAATGCTCTGCGCTTCCAAGAGCTCTCAGAATGGTACAAAAGGCAAATCAAGCTCAACTAACTAAGACGCTACTCCCTGTGTGTGTACTGAACACAGACACACGCATGCTCATTACTTAAAACACCCCCCTTCTCCCATCCATATGTTGTTGCTTTTCCCTAATGATGCTTCCACATTGCCAGTGTCTCCTTCTGAACAGGAGATGCACAACAGCTGGTGAAACAGTACAAAGTCAGGGGAGAGTAGCTATTAGAGGAGTTAACTGGTGAAGCCTGGACACCACTAGGAGACATTTTCCATGTCACTGTGCATTCAGCATGGAATCTGTGTCATCACATGGTGCGGCAGCCTTGGCAAATCTGTTCCAAAGCTGAGTCTGCTGGCACTTTGCAGCTACCATCATGCCTGCTGTCATTGCTCTTTGGCTGCCTTACTGCAAACGGTATTCTCTTGTCACCTCTGCTGCCACACAGACATACACAGCTAACTTCAGCTCTAGCTTACCTATATAGCCTGTCACTAGGCTGAGTGGTATTATTCTAGACTCCCTTTTAGATGGTATTTGTCCATAATAGGCATCCTGTAAAAACAGGTTTAGTTCAGGGTTATTAGCATTATTAGTTATTTTCTGCTTTTATCCAGGAATAGAAGGAATAGGGGAGCAATTCCTGATTCTCTTCGGAAATAACTGTGTTCAAGTCAGCTCCCCTTAAATGTTATTTTTTCAGTGAAGCTCATTCATTAGATAAAGAATCCCTGAAGTTCAGGCATTAAACCTGGATTATTTAAAGGGACAGCAGACTTTACTGGGAACTGTACTTTCTCTGTAAATCAGCATAGGAGCAGGTAATAAACTGTGCTGGTGTTAACATAATTTTGTATCTGTCAGAGACAGTTCCTTCTACATAAAACTATTCATTGTGGGTATGCGGTTATAAAAATGGAAAGGCATGAGGACACAGCAGCTCCTGGCTCATTTGTCAAATGTTGGGAGCATATCATGCTCCCTACTGTACTAGACAAACTTGTTTTTCCTGCCGTGCTAGTCCCTTTCATGAGTCCAATTATACTGTTCATTATTTTATGAATTTTGAGGAATCCTTCAAGGCAGTTACTCTTCTTCAATGCAAACTTTGGACGAAAAGTAGGATATTGCTTGTCATTCCATTCTGCTGCTCTCACTTGCCATGGAGAGGACACACTTGTTTGCTGACCCCTCTGGATTGCAGGCAGCAAATGTTAAAGGGGTTTGCTTTATATTCTCCCGATGGGAATCCTTCTCAGTGTGACTAATTCCCTGTGCTAATACGTACTTATGCACACCTTGAGGATTTTTGCTTATGTTTTTTTTTCTGAATCTGCCTGTAGCTAATACAAGCTAATACTTGCTTGGGCAAGTCTCAAGGTGGATGAATTCCCACTTTAGAAAGAAACTGGCTTGAAAGGTCTAGGGGCGCTCAGTAATGGGCCACTTCATACAGCCAGCACATTGACATGGGTCTACAAGCTTTCTGGGAAAACAAGATTTAGAGTTGGGTTCATTAACCACATGCCACAGTATTATGCTAGGACATAAAAACCGGAAGAGTAATAACCGTGCATTGAGGTATAGTCAGAGAAGTAGAACTGCTGGATTGCCATATTTTTTCTTCCTTCTGCCAACTCCTGAATAAAGGGAAACAATATCTGTACAGCTTCTACTTCTTTTAGGAAATTCCCTGTCTCTGAAAGTTTTCATAAGTTTTTCATTAACCTGCTATTATGGATCCAATGCATGCTGTTCTTTACAAAAAAAAAAAAGTTCAATCTTTTGATGTAGAAAATAAAATACTATTCTTTAAATGTTCCTATTATTTAAACAATTATAGTTTCAGGGTCCATCTTTCTCTCCTCTGTCCTGTACAATTGAAAAAACTTTCAGGTTAATTTTTGCTGGCTTTGACATATCTTTACACCTCTTGTCCATCTATTTTACTCCCCTCCTGCTCCTAGCTACCCTATTGCAAGAGGGAACCTGTGGCATTTAGGGATAATGCAAATTTTCAGAAACCTTGCCCACAGCAGAGGGACCAAAGGGAAAAAGTTCATTTGTTCTATTTGCCCCAGATACACTACATACACAAAATATGTAGACATGCATAAGACTCACTGGACATTCATATAGACAAAAAAGGTGCTGGTGTTGGCTAACAAACTCCCCTCAAGCATTTTCTTCTCAAGCAATCAGAAGACTTCCCTGATACCAATACAAAGTAATTTTCATCTAGTGTGTTTGGACTAACACAATCAACTTGATATGACTATATATTTTAAATGGTACAGGAGGACGGCTAGAACAGTGCTGTACAACTTGGAGCAATTCTTACTCTAAGCTTTACCAGACATTGTCTGGTTTAGTTTATCTTTATGGCTGGTTCCTTAGCTTCTGGCAAGGCAAGTGTTTAAAAAATGAACATATGTTGCATAAAATGACAATGCATGTAAATTAATTATTTTACTCTGACATACATTTCTAGCACAGTCCTCTTTTTGCAGAGCAATCTCTATCACTAGCAATTCTGATCATGTTCTGTGAAGTCTGTGTGGCCACGTCTGTTAATGCAGCTGCATTTCACAAGTCATTCATTACCTGTAAATGCAGGTAAGCAACCTATATGAAGTAAAGATGAACTTTCAAATAATTGATCTAATGAGGATGGGGAATATTGTAGTAATTAATGCTTTGGGAGTTGCCGTTAGGGTTCATAAGCTCTTTCCACGGATTACTGAATGTCTGATTCCTGGGTTTGCGTTACTTACATGCAGTGCAGGTGCTATTTACTCATCTGCCTTGTAGATGAGTTGTAGATAATTTTTTTTTTAAGTAACGGCAAGGAAATACAAAGCACTGTGGTTAATAGCTTGAAAGAATGCTGATAATAATCATACCTTTTGCTTACTGCTCCCCAAATCACCTTCCTAACTGGATTTTTGTTCTTTAAAAACTGAAACTGAATGAGAGAAAACAGAATCAGAACTGCCTGAAATGTCAAATCTTAGGAGCACAGCTTGGAGAGCAGACAGATGGACCTAGCAAAAATCAACCGCATATAAAAGTGCTATAATCCGTTGGAGCAGCATGTTAGTCGAGAACAATCAGATTCAAAATTGTTCCTCTGAAATTTTCTCACTGGCAACCAAACATTGTGACTTTTGTCATCGTGCTACGAGGATGAATCAGATGGGTGACAAGAGCCAGGGACTGGAGAGAAAGCAGCAGATGTGAAGACAGAAAAGTGAAGCCAGCACAAAATGCCTCTATCGCTTACGAGGGAGGTAGTGATTATGGCATTAATCAACATTCCATAATCAATGGCAAAAACTCTGAGGAGTGCCAATATCTATTCATCTTTATTTATGCATGGGCCAATCCTTCTTTATAATGTTGTCCCTGGGAGTAGTTTCTAGGTTATAAAGATTGTTGCCATGAAAAGAGATAATTGTAGTTCATGACCTGGAGGCCAAGGTAGTGCATAATAACGCCATTGTGCTCTGGGATGTACAGAGAGCTCTATAATGAGGGTGGAATGTAACCAAATAGGGCATGCCAGCTTAAAGTCAACAATGCATTTTAAACAGAAAATTCTAGCTGTGCTATTAGAAATATGCTTTTGCCAGGATGTAATTACATAGAAAACCAAATTATATCACAAAAGTGATAGCATTCCTGACATCAACAGCCAAAAAAGTACTTTACCCCAGGAGCTTACCAGACCTGTGAACAATGGAAAGTTGTGTTGGAGGGCTGTTAGCCTGGGACTGAATCCTACCTTTGAGTGCATAATGCTTAACTCTTTCTTTGCCTCTTGAGCAATGTTTTCTGTCTTGCTCACCCCATAATTACATCCAATATCTGCCATATTTGAGACCGAGATCTATTTCCCCATATAGTACTAAAATGTCCTAGTTATAAGCCTTAAAATTATCTGAGAGTCTGGCTTAGCAACCTTTGAGCCTGCTGTTTCCAGAAGGCTTCAGCTCAGCACATCAGATAAGGAGGCCTCAGGGTTGCTTTGCTGGTTTTGGCAAGGACCATACTAAAAACCTAAACCAACTCTGACTTCTCCTCTTTACTGGTTGCAATTTCAGTTTCTATTTTCAGCATACTTTTAGAAGAACACCATAGTGCCTTTTTTATACTCAGACATACAGATAATAAGTTGCATCACACTAAGTTGGAGGCTGACAGGCTTTTTTGGAAGAGTAGAGTGTTAAAAGTTTATGGGAAGTTTGACTTAAAACTATAGTCTACACCATGCTCCTCAGGGGAAAAGACAAGGCTGCTTTAAAGCTTGGAAATGATGCTCCATTTGCATTGCATGGTATCTGAATATACTGGATTAAGTTGCTTTATGTGATGTTATGTGACTGAATGTAACCAAGTATAACCATATGGTCCATAAAGTAACTTGTGAAACAGACTTGCCTTACCCTGGGAATAGATGTTGCTCATTTATGATCCCCAAAATATTCTATATCTGAATTGCTTGCAAGTAGCGCAAGGGAACTGAGCTGTATTTTGAGGCCAGTGCAGCAGCCAGACAGAATCCTGACACCAGTTCAGCTATAAAACGTACTTATAGGTCAAAGATATAGAACAATCTGTATCATGCTGATTGTTGCCTTTAGTGTTTCCCAGTATATATCTGTTCAATAGACAAGAATGCTTAATTACTGATCCCGGTTATGGTAAACTGAACACTATAAAGACTATCACATTATTCTGGTTAGTTCTCCAAGGAAAAGAATAATCTCAGAATCCAGTTCTCCTACACGTCTATTCCAAGGATAAAATAATCTGTTTGAAGTGATCACAATTCATTTCTCTGTAGCCTTAGTCCCTGTCTTCTATCTTTGACAGCTAATTCCCCATTCTTTTGGAGTGTAGCTGAATCGCATAAAACTACACTAACATTTCCCAAATATTTTAAATGCCCACTATTTCTGGTTTGTCTCTTATAATAATGATTTGTAAATCCTAGAAGCTTTCCTGAAAAACCTTGAGAGACTCCACTGTCTTTTCCATGTTTGCCATTTTCAGTAGCAATTGGATGTTATGAAGTCACTGGATGTTACTAAGATGAACCATAATTACAAAGATAAGACTCAGACCGTTACTTTAGATAATCCTAGATTAATCTGAATTTGGAGCCTAGGACTAGGTTATGACAAAAAGATACAGAAGTTTGAAATGAGGTCTTTCCCAAGGCTAAAGAAGGTTTGGATCTAGAATTTTCATTTGTACCTTCTGCTAATATCTAATTTTTTTTGCTTTGAAGAATGGCTGGGCATAGTTCAATACTAACACCACACTCCTATGAGAACAGAATTGGAGCACATTGAGCCATTGATAGTCAGCTGACTCTCTTTTCTTTGTTCTTCATTGTCAATAACACCCATGAAATTCATATTTTAAAATAAATAAAAGGACAGAGAGGAAAGAATAAATAAGTTAATTGGTGGATTAATCTAATAATCTTATGGAAATACTGGCAATAACCATTGTTGTTTTAAAGCATGATGAACAGTGCTGTTTTTATTAAAGCTGGATGGAAAAAATGCATGCTCTGGTTCTTAAATATCTTAATGAAAATAGTTTTACTACCAGATACATCCTTTCCCAGCTGCCTTTGAATTAAGTTATACTAGCTAGAAGCCAATAGCTAGGTAAGTAAATCAAAGGGAGATATTGCTGATGAATGTCCAGAGGCAGTTCTATATATTACATGTTGTAACACTATAATTAAAAAGTGTAGTCTAAATTCAAATATTGCATCAAGTACCTGTTGACTTTATTTGATCAGTACTTCTTTATTACCTATTAGATTTTTGGGAGGCATCCATAAAGTTCTAAACCCCTGCTAAGAGTATAAATCTGGAGGTGATGAACTCCATTTCATTATGGAGATTTATGCCTTTAACAAAAAAAGAGAATATTTGATATTAATAATAAAGATCTTTGCAGATTTCCTAGGGATTTACTAGACTATATCTTGTGCAAGTTACTCTATTCATAACCAGTTTTGTGGACTGAACATCCATCTTTTTGATTGTGTGAAATAAGAGATTTTGGAAGTCGTATAACATGAGCTTCTGTGGATGTGTGCTCGCATGTGAATGTATGTGTATGTTTAGGAAAGTTTCTTTATAATTTGCACTCAGTGAAGTGCCACACCAATCCACATACAACTCTGTTTTCTCTTTTTTTTTCCCAGTCAGAGAGCGTTCCCATGGATGTCAGTGGTAGAAGTATCAAGCCCTGCTCATGAATGTTGGATGAAAAGAGATAGAGATATTGGCTTCTCAACTGCTCAAGGGACTAATTCTTGAGACCTATTTCACCTCCAGAAGGAGCTGAGTACCTGAACTATTTAGACTTAAATTATAGGGATGAGGACCAAATATTTGTCTTACGAGATATTGAATTCTTACCCACATCTGGCACTAACATGCAGTGATGAAATAGGCAGGAAAAAGACGTAAAGAAATGTAGGACTGGATATTCAGTCTTAGAGGTATGCATCAAAGCAATGTATACTGTGTCCTTTCCATAGTATTTTCCACTGCCCCTCAGTTTCTTCCTAAAATATAATTTGAGCAGGTGGCCAGACAACAAAGCAAGCAAACTCACGAGCAATTAAAAAAACCTTTGATCTTGTTACTTCATATTTAAAAGTCCAACAGTAAGACACTAAAAGTGGAAAAGAAAAGGAAATAAAGTCTTTTTGACCTTTGTCCTTTGGACATGAGCTAGATCTTTTTTACCCACTGTGACTGATAAGCATAGCTAAAAGGGAATGGAGACATGCCAAGCATGTCCAAATTCTTTATTTTCAAGCTTACTGTTTCCTTCCTAGAAAGGGAGCAACCTCTGCATATTACACTACTAAGTGGCAACTAACGAAAATGGTGCCTCCTTCCTGTAACACTTTACAGCAGACTGAGGGCATGCAAATCATGAGACTGTAGATTTATTTTCCCTTATTTCATTAAATACGCATCTGTAAGGAAACAGGCACAGCCAGGATTATTCCCATAGAACAATTTCATAAATTGCACATGTTCTGCATAGACTTTTAGGCACAGACTAAACATTCATCACTCCTTCCTAAGATTTTTTCCTCAGGTCTTTGGTTTTTCTCTCCCCTTTTGGCTTGTAAAAAGTTGAACCATTTCCTCCATAAAATAATCATCTTCCTAAAATAAGAAAATAGAAGCTTCTGACAACTGTATATCATTATGGTATTCAAGCTACATAAAATAATCCCAACATCTGTTTCTCTGTCAATTTTCCAAACCCTAACCTACTAATAATATGCTAGACGGATGGTAAAACCAACTATCACACTATCTGGATCCTTCTGATTAAATAAATGCAATAGGATGTGTGGCAGCTTTTGCGACAACACAAAATAAGGGAAAAAAATAAATGCAAAGAGAATCACAACAAAAAAGGAGCATATGCCATCAATAAGCAAACATTAAAAGTACACTCCAGAAAAATAATTTTAAGACCAGTAGTTTATCAGAACAGATTTGAGACATTCTGTTTCTACAGTTGCATCACTTACAAGATGATTTCTTGCTGGTTTTGAAATCATGGCTGACCAATGAATTATCAACTTGGCATAATTCTCTTTTTCTGAGTGTGCCTAATGCTTGGAAAGATGTTCTCTTGATTGACCTTGACATTTCACCCTAGATACTTGCATCCTGGGACTGCTTTTTATCATTGGGCAATCATATCAGCGTTAGGAATTCTGCAGTGAAGGCTGCTGTCATCCAGTCATAAAAGAACATTAAGAATGTTCTATTGCATATGGTTGTGACCTTGGTTAATGTTTAGGAAGCGATAGCTGGATTTGATAAAATAATTTTGCCTAACTGTCATGACATCTATTTCTGTGCCAGACTTGAAAAAGACCTTTCTTCTGCTCCGTACATGTAACGTGACTAATGACTTTAGCTACCTAAGAATGACAAACTGAATCAAACTGGAGACCCTGCTACTTTAATATCCTATCTCCAACAGTAGTGAGCAGCTGAAAGAAGCATATAAGAACAGAACAAGTAGACAGGAAGATAGCGATACCTTCTCCCAGGTTCTGACAACCTGCACTGTATGAATTTCCAAAGCCAGAGATGGTGTTCGCATCTTTGTGTTGAACAGCCCTTACTGGACTTTGCTTCTCTCAGTTTGAATAATCAGGTTTTGAGTTGCCTTTTCCTTTTGATCTCCACAGCTGACTGGATGCTGTAATTTGGAACAATTCTTGTTATTATCTCCTCATCTTTTTTGCAGTATTTAATATGAAAAGTGAAAGTCATCTGCAGCTGCCTCATTCCTCTTCATCAGCTCTGCATCTAACTTCCAACTGATTTTAAATTGCACATTGGGAATGTGCCCTATAACCCTAATACTTCCCTTTGTCTGGAACTGGTTTTATGAATGAAGACGCAGTGATTAAATTACCGCAATGACATGCCTGCATTGACTTCTTTGCTATGCATTGTGGTATATGACAGGGTTTGTTATCTAAAGCCTCTCAGGATATTAGTTGTCTGAAATAGCCTTGCAAAAAACCCTCAAATTTTTCATGATAGAATTCTAAATATCCAAATATAACTGAGAATGGAAAAAAATGGAATAAAGTAGCAAACTTCTATGATACAACACCTTCTAATTACAGTAACGCACTCCAGGGCTCAAATTATCAAATGATAATTTACACCTAGGTGATTTGACAGCACTCGGCCTTTGGCCTTCTGCCTAACAACACAATAGGCGTAAATCATTACCAAATGATTCACACCCTGTCATGTCTTATTGCTTAATTAATTTGTCTAAAAGGCTTTCCATGAGAACTTACTTATAGCAAATGCCTTTGTTGTACATCTTTTAGTATGAGGGTCAGTACCTGCCTTCTCTGTCATTCTCAGGTCTCATTTCAGCCTCCTGTGTTTTAAAGGTGCCCAGCAAATTTTTGCTTTTACCATAGAGTCATTTAAATTTATGCTTGCATTTTACGCTCTCGTCTTTTAGGTAAGTTCATCTGTTGTTCTATGGCTGCTGTATCTGTGGACCTATGGATAGAGGTTAAACTCATGCTGAGCTTAAGACTGCAGAGAACCTAGAAGAATTGATCTTATGGCACACTGGAAAATTGCACTCAAGCAGTTAAGATGTTATTTTTGTTAACTAGTAACTGTTTACTCAAGCAGGAATATCAACCTCATCTGTAATCTTAGAATGAGTAAAGCTATATCATTGAGGTAAACATTAAATATTTTGAATATAAATAATGTATAGTGTACTCTTGCAATGAGCTAATCCTAAGCTCCATCAGGGTTCTAAAAAATAATAAATCTGATGATACAAAAAAGCAGTTAAACAAATTCATGGAGAATATAACTACTGATAGCCATTAGACAGGATGACGCAGCTGCAGCCTCAAGTCCTTAAAGTACTGATTGCTGAAAACCAGAATGCTTATACAAAGAGAAGGTCACGCTAATGCTGCTTTTATACTCTACCCTTAAAATTTACATCTGACTTCTTTAGTAGGGAGGATGCCAGGTTAGATGGATCAAACATGCAGAAAGACCTATCTTATGTTCTTATGACCTTCATAACCAGAATTTCCTAAGGAGTGTTTTCTGTTAGAAAGACAAAGAAATTACAAGAAATATTCCATAAGCCTTTGCAATGGCAATATATTTTCTAGGTGTTTACTCAGACACCCAAACCCTACCCCATCTCCCAAAATGCTTACTTTACCAAAATAATTTACTCATCATACAGGGTGCGTCTCCCACGAATGGGGAAACAAACAATATATGACAGGTCCTTGCATCTGGAATAGTCAATGTTGGAAGATGCCCTGGATCTGGAATGATGAGCATGGTACAAACTGAAGGTAGGAGCCATAAACATATGTGACAATCAAGTCAAGGGAAAAGCTGGAGATCAGAATTACATCTTTGAGTAAACAATGCTCTCCTAAGGAAAAGCACTTCTGTGGTAATTTTCCTTCTAAATTCCCCTTTTTCTAAATGTTACGTTTTTTAATAAAATAATTTCTCTTGTAATTTAAAAAAAAGGGGGAATAATTTTTTGTGAGTGAAATGGCTCTGACTCAAAAGCTGAAGTCCTTTAGCTATTCTTGCAACAACAGGCACAGTGGTAGTGCCAGCAACCCACCAGTGTGCCTCCAGCACTTCTTATAGGACAAATAATGATGAGCTGACTTCACGCTTACTCAAATACTTGACATTTCTTGCTTTGACTGTCACCTAGAACTAAGCAAATATTTAATAACGTGCTTGTTTTGATTTTACTTTATTGATTGCGATTTTTCCGTGGTGAGATCATGATTTCTCTCAAACATCATCTCCTGGCTGAATAGTAACTGGGCTGGAAAGCATCCTTGAACTATCTCAAGCCGTGGAACAGTCATTACTGGCCACATAGAGGTTTTTAAAGTCTGTGCAGGTGAATGCAGAATCAAGTTTCTGTCCAAGTAACATTTGTTCTCTTGGATACATCTGCAGTTCTTGTTAGAAATTGTATTTTGGGAAACCATCAATCTAAGGAAACTCCGCTGCCAGGTTATTATGGACAAAAGGATGGCTGCAACTTGAGGAAAACAGAAATCAGCTAAATAATGAATAGTCACAGACATCTATGAAATTTTCTCTTCTATCTTCAGATGGGATACCCTCCCAGCAACACAGAGCCGTGGTGAAACACCTGTCCCTAAGGAACTAAATCAAGACAATTCATGTATACCATAGAGATCACTTAAGAGCTTTGAGATGGTTACAATTTGGTTTGACCCAATGACTGAGGACTAAAAGCCTTGTAATCTCAAAGTTACCCCGCAGCTCCTTTTTGATTATTAATGCTATTAGTATAAGTAACAAAGCAGTGCTAGGAATGCAAAAAATAGACACAAGACTACATTTAGCTTCCAAGAATCTTATTTCTCCTTATTGAATTTTTATCCTTGAAAATGAAAGTTCATTACATGCAACCTATCTTATCTCAAAATAAACACCTGAAAACTACAGAAATTTACTTCACTTCTTTGACAACTAAAGAAGGAACATTTGGGGAAAGCAACCCAGAATCTGGGCAGTTGGGAATTTGATTGCAAGAGAATATAAGTGTTTTCCTTAAATACAGTTTCCAAATTAAATCTATTTTCTGAGAATACCCCTTATCAAAGGTACTTCCGTTCTAACACTTAAAAATGCAACCATTTCTTAAAACAAATTTCAGATTAACATGTTCCAACAAACGCATTTACATTTTTTCTTGCCTGTGTTCATTTGCCCTGTCAATAACAAACAGAGTTTTCATCTTTCCACTTATGTGAGACTGAGTTTCCTGATAAGACCATGTTTTACATGTATTTGTGTGATGGTAAAATCAAGATGGTGAAGTCAGAATTTGGCTCTACCTGTTTACAAGTGTGTTGACTCTAATTATGTAAGGGTGACTGGGACATACCTTCAGTTGCCTTTCAGCAGATCAATGCTCACTGATGTCTTTGTAGCCATTTGCTCCAGAGCCTCATCGAGGGTTTTTTTGTGTGTCTTGTTTTGCACAATAGAAAGGATGCTGTGAAGTAATAGATAATTAAGCCAATTGTGCAGTAGGATGTTTTGAAGAGGCAGGTGATTATATCAGCCCTGAATGCAACTAAACCTGTTTCCATTCAACACTGATGAAGAAACTCATAGAACTGACATAATTTTTCAAACAGTTAAGGAATATATACCATGCAGGCTGTGCAAAATGCAGACATGCTCAGCAGTACTAGAGGACAGTTCATTTGTCTAGACCTAATCACAGTGATGCATGGATGAAAGCCATTAAAGTAATTTCAGGTTGTGAAGTGCATGTTTCTAGTGTTTAGTTGTCCACCAGAAAAGATAAAGAGCTAATAACTGTATTTCTATTTATTTACTTTCATATAATCTCAGCATTAGGATATTAGTTTTATTTCCCTGCTGTTATATGACCTGCTTTGTGTCATGGGTACCAACTGAAGGTATGAATACACTACTAGAGCGGTCCCTTGTCACACAACCTCTTTCAGCAAGAAGCTGGGCTAAGGGAAGTCACAGCCTGACTCCTGCAGCCCATCCCTGCTGTCTTGCTATTGCTACTGTCTGGTGATGTGGTTGCTCCTGGCAGACTTTCCTTACTCACAGCAGTCCAAAGGTGGTGAGTTCATCTGAAGAAGGCCAACCATCCAGCTCATTTTTTCTCCAGTAGATAAGGTAGGTCATTCCATAAATGAATTCCAAAGCAGATCTTTGGAAAGGGAAGGTCTAGTGAAGGAATGATAACAAGCAATGGAGGGCAGCGCAGGGTGGCAGACTTTATTAGGCGTTACGGCTATATCATGAAAAGGAGATAAGAACAAGCTCAGAACTTGAGCAGTCATGACTAGGTTAGGAATAGCTTCTCCAAGAAAGGAAATGTATGTAAAATACATCATTGATATTTTGAAGGAACAGCAGGAAAAATCCCCTCTTGATTCTGAAGATTTTTTTTTTTTACCACTTTGTCAACTACTTAGCTTGTTTGGGGACCTTGTATATAAAGTAGCCAATTCAACCAATGGTTTTAGCAATTGTCACCTAATAGTATTATATCATGTGTATGCAGTTCCTACAGTGCAGGAGAACATGACTTGGAGATGGCAGATGACTACACTTTCTAAGAAGCCAGGTGAGTAGGTCACATATTTTACCACTGTTAAATATCTTTGTACTTAGCAGTGACCTTCCTGAACATTAGCCAGCCCAAATGATCTGCTGTGCTCAAGTGAGGCATCCCAGGTTACCAAGATCAGCTGTTTAGCCTGAAGGAGAGCCAGACCATGCAAACACATAATATTGCATAGAACATGCAGACAAGCCCAATAGTGATGATTTCAAAGGCAGTTGTATAGAGATCTAGCTGTTCCCTTCATTCCTTCTATTTTTTAAAAAAAAGAAATTAATTCAGTGCCATGCCATCCTCTACAACTGTAGGAAAAGTACCCATGAGTCTGGCTATCAAGTTAAAAAGAAACTTCATGGGGACCACCTAGAATCTGTCCTTGGTTATCCAGGGCAACAGAGGCTTAATGAAAGATTTTCTTTTTTCCTTGTTTTTATCTTAAACTTTAAAAGGCAAGGTGAGCCCTTTAAGCACTTAAGCAGCTGCTCAAACACTAGCTTGCTCCGTCAGTCAGCTTGGCCCACACTCTCTGCATTCCCATATCTTAATGCTGAGCTCTTCAGTAGCAACATTGAGTTCTCAAACCATAAGCCACTTTTGATCTTTTTATTAAAAAAAAAAGCAGGTCTGGGTGGTTGGATTTTGAAGATATATACCTCCTGTTACTGAGTTACTTACTTTTGGCCTTAAAAATGCATTGAAAGGTATCATTAACTGCAGGAACTTGTTTATTTCTTTGACTTCTGAAACCTTGGTTTGTGCATGGACCAGCGATATTTCTGCTCACTTCACAGCATGTTCTGAACATAAATTAATAAATGCAGCCTTTCCTGGTAAAAGAAGCATCTCTGCTATTTGCCAACACTATCTTTAAAAGAATAACCATAGTGGCAGTTTTCTTTATTTTGTTCCTGAATTCAGATGATCCCTATTTTGCATGTGTACTGACTCAACCAAAAAAGGCAATTAAAACAAAGCAGTCTATATTGAAAACTGGAAGATGACAATCTATTTAGGGAGACTCTCCTTTTGATTTTTATTTGAGGTCAAGGCTATGTTTCTACTCATTAGACCAAATTTTATTGTCATTACACCTGGCAAGCTAATCAAAGGCAGTGTGACTATAGAACTGCAATTGAATTTCACCAGAATGACACGGCACAGTCTGAAAGATTAGCTTGTAAATCCTCTGTAAAGACTATATGCAGGACAGCAAAAAAATACTTTTAATAATGTCAAAATAGAATGCAATGTTTGAGCGATAACAGGGCCTCCATAATTTTTTTAGTTTGAATAGAAATTCCAGATTAGAAGTGATTCATCCAACCTTTGGGGCTCATTTCCTGCATTAGGACCCAGGATACTCCGCAGTTTACAAAGAAGCCTTGCAAAACAGAAGATTCATGGAGCATGACCCAAATGTGACATGAGAGCTCAGCTTGACCTCCAAACTGTATCCCAGTCTCAGTCACCAGGACTGCCCTAGCTCTGGCCACTTTTGTTTAAGAGATTTATCCAAAGATTTATGATAAATATTTTCCCTGCTCTTTCATTCCATTCTTTCTCATTGTAGTTAATATCATCGTAGAAATAGAAGCTGAAAAGAGTTCATTCGATGCAAATGCTTTACAAGCACCTCTAAATTGTGATCATACCAAATTTGCATGCCTGCCATCTGCACATAAAAACCTTGTCTTTGCTCCAGTGAAGCCAACTTGCTGAACTTACAGTGGCTAGATTTGTACATCCCTGCACCATTGCAGGGTTATTTGTGTAAACACGGACAATAGGAATAGCAGCAGCTGCACATGTCTATCTGAGGGCAGAATGCACTCTTAATCTTTATATAATAATAGTGGCAATGTGTAATGTTTCAATAAGCCTTTTCATCTTCAAAAGTCCTCTGCAGGCACATGCAATCACCCAACATCTCTCTGTTGTGAATATTATTAGCATCATCTTGCAGAAACAGTTAGGGGACAAAGAAAAACAATGCAATTTGCCCAGGGCCAGTTGTGGGATCACTAGCAGAGTGATTATTATGAGTTGGCATTACCTCGAAACTTCGTTTAGAGACCATCAGAAAGAGTATCATAGGAACATGTGTTCAAAGAACCACAAAGAGAACTGGCACTGTTTGTGTGATGCTGTTCTTTCCTAAGAATTTACAGGGATATATCCCAACAATCGTCCTCCCTAAAAAGACAAAAAGAGGGAATTTTTAACTGGTGAAAGTCACCTGGACTTCTCCTTATGGTAGTTCAAGTTGTCACTCAGTGTATTATGATGTAGTTTAGATCTATTTGTTGCAGAAAAGTGAAGCACACTGCAGCAAAAGTGAAGTATCACCTGGGTTTTGCTTCACTGCACATTGATTTAAACCACATTGAATTAAACTGCAACAATCTAGAGGCTTCTTGTTCAAGGCACCCTCCTATAAATATATAATCAATCTTTTTAGTTTTAAGGGATCCTGTTTTCATAGGAGCAAATTCCTGTGCAAAGACAGAAATGCAAAAGAGTAACGAAAATGTATTACAGTAGCTGAAATACCAGTGCCTTGCATCCTGGATTGTACCTTTCTCAGAAACATGACATGTTTTGATCTAAGCTTTGGGGAATAATGTAGACAAAAAGCCTTTTCAAATGCAGAGAATAAAAATGATCTTATTTGAAATTTGAGTATAACAGCTGAAAAAAGCACCACCCTCATCTTTATTAGCCTGCTATTCAATCCAAATGAAGTGAAGACATCATAACACTTCTATTATCACCCCACTGGATGTGGAGTGGTAATAAATGGAAAGAAACACATTATATGCTATCCAAGAGACCTGATCCTGAAATGCAATGAGCTTAAAATACATTTAAAAGAAACACTTGCTAAATGTATTTACTCACTTTTTTTTTTTCTTCTTACATCTCATCTTAACATAGTACATCTGCCAACATAAAGGTATGGCTGCTGAACACTATGTCTATTGATGTCTATTTTGTCTAGGATTTTAAAATTGTATAAAGTTAGATATTAAAGATATTCTGCAGGAAAGAAGTACATTATCCTTCCAGAAGTGGATTTGCACTTATATTCTCCTGTAAAGAAATCTTTAACACTATTCTAAGTTCCTTATGTGAATAAATACTGAGTAGACACATATTACTCCAGCAGTATAATATTGACTGGAAAAATGTGTTTTGTGGGTTTTTTTCCTAAGGTACTACAGCTAATGCTAGAAATCTTATCATCCAGGGTGCTGTTGATTTTTCCCTTGTTCTTTATTTATAGGAGACAGCTATAGGCATACCACTCACTCTCTAATATTCCTACAGAAATGGCAACCATCTGGGTGCTGGGGTGGGCGCACCGAGCCCTAGGGTGCCTTTAGCCAGTTCACTTGAAATCTCGAGTCTGTCCTGTCCTATCACCCAGCAGCAATGGAACATTTGTTCCCCGAAGGGCCGGCACGCTGCCAGCAGCAGGTGTTAGGCTGTCCTCTGGGATGAAGGCAGCAGGCATGAGCACTGATGTGTGCCTGTGACAAGATGTTGCAAATCTGCTCTCATAGCGACGGTGACAGCATCTGGGACAGTGTTGTGAGTCACCATTCTGTAACCATTAAAAACCAGTTGCCATTCCTTTCATAATAATAAATTAAAATATCATTCCAAAGTGTACTGGTCTCGGGAAGAAAATTAAAGAATCTATGTAAGGATAAACACATGCGTGTGCACTGGCACACGTAGAGCTTTACAGCATGTGTTATCAAACGTGTTCAAGTGATTGTATCTTAAATTGACAGCTATAGCTGATGGATAGGATATGTTTGTGGCTACTGTTAAGACTGCGTTTTTAGATTTTCTTAAAGGAAATAAAATCAAGCAGAAAATGTTTGAGAGCAGTAAAAAAGTTACAAACACTATTAGGAACATATATCCTCTTGAATTAATTGTTTTATACTTTCTAACACAGACAATTCTAACACAGTTGCCCCTATTAAGTCCAGATCCCTAAACCATTTAAGTTTTAAATTTTATTTCCATAGGCTGAAGTTGTGCTTCTACCTATATTCAAAGCTAAGCAGAGTATGTGGCATTTTACAAGAGGAGGATTTATATAAAAATCTGCATCGAAACAATAATAGATTAGCAGTAGCTCTCTGTTTCCAAAAGGTCTGTTTTGAAAATGCTTGCATAGATCTGTAGGCAGGTGCACAGATATTGTTTCCATGACCTCTTCCCACGAAGATCATATTCTTCTACTTCGGTTTATACTGGATTTGAATATGGATAAAGCACATTTTAAAAATTCTCAAACAAGCCACACAGCAAATATCCAAATAATGCTGTCCCTTGATTTCTCTGGAGTCTTGTTTCAGCCTGGCATGCTTATCTTCCTAGCGATCTAAATCCGAGACCTTCCATCTTATTGACCTTTGTTGAATGTAACACATGGGATTGATGAACTCAATGACTGGGCTTCTCTTCGACTTGTGGTCTTTTGTCAGCAAGGCTACTGCTTTAATTTGGGCTGATCCTGACCCAGTTCCGATCAATGGCAGAACTGTTAATGATGTCAACAGAGCCAAGATTTCACCCTTGCCCTCAACGCTTACAATGGTTAGCATTATCATGATGGAGTTTTATAAGCAGTGCTTACCAACATGAGGGGCTTCAGAAAGAGAGAACTCATATGAGGGTCAATGCCTCAAGATGCATTAAATCCAATTCAGTTTATCCCAAGTAGCTTTTATCATCATAAGTGTTTCCCTTCCATTCATGTTCAGTCTCTACTTTGCTTAACAATCTGGGTGGTTGTTCACTGCTTTTAGTCTACCAAATCAGTCATTTGCTCACTCACTTCCCTTTACAATTTCCTGTAAGCCCCATTTTTGCAGGTTTGTCTAGTAATATTCCATGCACCTGCCATATTTCATCATGTTCTGGTAAAAAAGAAGTTATTTCTTCAAAGACAGTTGAGAAGTTGGTTTCAAATGGTCCATCTTGTGGAAAGACATTTTACTTCTTGCCTTCTCTCTCTTCTGCTTCCACGTTTTTCAATTAAAATTAGTTCTATTTTTTCCCCTCACAAATGAAATGTGCAAAATAGAACAAGTCTGTTTTTCTTTTTTGACAGTTTTGAAGAAACCAAAATTATTTGTTAGTAGAACAGATCCAGTCAATAATTTGGTAAAAAAAAAAATGCAGAAAACTTTGTAAATGGAAAACCTTTTCTTTTCTGGTCATTTTCAAAATAAAAATGTCTGATTTAAAAAATGCTGATACTTTTTGGTTAAGAGGACTTTAGAATTTTTCCTCAGAAACAAGTATTTTTCATTTAAAATTTGACTTAAACTTGTAAGAAGACAAGAGTCTCTAGAAATTTTAAGTGATATAAAAAGGAAACGAAAGAATTAATTTAAATTTGAATGATAAACTCAGGGATGACTCAGAGCAATTTAAAAAAATTTTTATTTTGTGATGGAATTGAAAAATCCATTGGTCACTCATCTATTTTTTGCAATGTATGGCAAACACAGAAAACCAGGGAGCCAACTATAATGGCAAAATCAAACAATTCCCCACCCAAGGTATTATCAGCATAAACTAAGATAATCTGTTACCTATAATACTACTACTGACTTTAAATCTAGGTTAGACATGGCAATACCACATAAACACCTAGTGAGACAAAAAATATACTTCCTTACGTAAGGGAAGAGAGTAAACAGGCAAAAATATTAAGTGCAGCTTTGAATGTCTGATTTTTTTTTAGGATTAGCTGCTGGGTATGTGTTTAGCTACCTAACAACATCAAATCCAAAAGGTGCCAATTACCAGTCATCTGGTAATTGACTCTCGACCTCTGCTAAAACCTGGTGACAGGCACCTCTCAGGACCTGGTTCTTTTGATATTCTTATCTGAACACTGAAGTTTTCCTTCAGTCTCCCACATCATTCACGTACCTGCTGTGTGTTTAAGATCAGATTTTTGAAGCCAAGCATGTGAATTTGTGCATGTACATCTGCACACATCAAGATTTGAAAATCTACCACATGGTTCAAACAAGAAAAAACTCCACAGTCCTATTCCAATGTGAATTCTACAAATACCCCTGAGAAAGCTGAATGGTTTATTGAAATGTTTGACAAAGAAACCACATACTGCCTTGTTTTGATGCATTAGATGTGGGTCTGCTTTTTTTTTGAAGAAAAAAGCCTTTACTGTAAATCAGCAGCATGAAGAATTAAAACATGAAAACAAAAGCATATTATTTAAAGAACAGCCTGTTCCCTAAACTGTTACTGTGCTTGGTGCCAAACCACATTTTGTGATATATCATGTACAACCTCCTCTTGCATGTTTTACTGCTATGCTTTATATGACTTGGAGTGAGAAAACCCTGATAGTTCTGTCTTAGACTTACCACTGCCATCAAAGACAGGTCCACTCGTAGATCTGAATCACAACATGACAACTTCCTCCAAGGATGATGACTCTAGAAGAGGTGAAAAAGTGTTTGTTTATTTGTCAATGTTTATGAAAAGAAATCTGAGTTAACTAGAAATGTGAATTTACAGGGGAGCTGTTACACTTGGTGGACACAGAATGACAATGACCTTGCTTGCAAAGTGCAACACGTACAAAATAGGGCCACTTCATTCTCATACAGGCCTAGAAATAAATGACAGTGACCTAAGCTTGAATGTGAATTTACAGCATATCAACCACAATTATCGCAGGTGTGCAGTCTGTAGAGGTAAATGTGAAATACTTTATTTCACACAGGGCTATATTGTATTTCATTTACTATGAAGTAACAACAACCACACAGGCAACTAATGCAGAGCAGCTCATGTCCACCAACTTCAGGCTCAAATCTACGCTGGAATGTTTTGTTTATATGCCTCTATCCTCCATCACTACATTTACGTTAAAACATTTGCAAAATACATCCTGATCATTTTTCCAACACATACCTGAGAGGGCAAGGCTAACTTTCAGCCTTTTATACACCTTGTTTCTAGTTTCTCACTGAACAAGCCCTAACTCAGAGACACTCATAGGTCATAAAAAAACAGGTCTGACAAGTTAGCAAGGAAGAAAAGGATTGAAACTGTTTGTACTGAGGGTGATGCAGACACTCAGTAGAAGGTATTTCCAGGGTAAATCTTTCTGTGTCTTTTAATAAAAACAATTAAATGAAAGTTAAATAGAAAGTTAGGAATGCTCATTCATTCATCCTTATTGCCTAACAACTTTCCCTTTTTAGAAAGGCCTTATGTCCTGCCTGAGTTCAAAGTACAGAAAAATATTTGTGATCTAAGTAAAGGTAGAGCAGGTAAAACAGCTTATTATTGAGATGGCTCCAAAACTCCTACTTCTGATTTGCCAACTCAGTCCTTTGGACTGACGTTCTCCATGTTGCAGATAGCTGTCTTAGGCTGATTTGGGCTTTATCCTTTGGAAAGGACTGCACCAAACAGTGTGATCTTAGTAGCTGGAGCTTTGGGCTGTTGCAAGCCATTTTGGGTCAGCATCATGTTTGTCTCTTTGCTCCAGTGGCAGTGTGAAAGGCAAAGCTGCCGTATGCAAATGTAGAAGAGCCTGTCTCACGTAAAGTAACTGGGGCAAAGAGCCTGATGGAGTCATAGCCTAGAGCTGCAGACTGGTGGGTGAAAGAATGAAACTGAGATTCGAGGTGCAGGGAAACTGGAGCCAAGGACCAAAAAAAGATGGAGTTCTGATAGAGAGAGGAGGCAGACTAAAGGAGGATCTGGGACCAAATACAGGAGGGAGCACCACGCAGTGGAAGGAAAGAAGGAAAAGGCTGGCTATGGAAAGCATGTAAGCGGAGCAGACTGCAATCGGAAGCCAATGGCGAAAGCACGTGTAAAAGTTGCCGCTGCTGTTAACTGTTCCATTAGCTCAGATGCACAGGTTCATGCTATGGTATAAAAAGTCCCAGACTCAGGAGTCATCCAGAGGGATGTCAGTGTGATGCAAAATCTGTTTTCCATTTTATTTATGAGCCTTTTAGAAATATTACTGTCAGGAACTATACTAAAATTATACATATTTCAATGCCAAAGACTCACAGGAAAAGAGATTATAGAATCAATGTTACACCTTCAGTTGAAATTGAACTCTCCCTGTTCATATGTATTATATCTTTAATAACGTAATTGCATGCTAAATTTTTCTACAAGTGTCTTGACTAATTTCTTGCATAGTTCTGACCTACTTTGGGATGAAGCAGGGTTGTGTAGAGAAGAGAGACTACTCTGGATTTCCATATATTGAGAAACTGGAGGTAATGATAGATGGTCACTTATACGTAACTCATTTTCAGGGGGTCCAAATTGATACTCAAGGGTTAGATACATTGAAGTGCTGAACTAGCTGAAGCTGAGGACAAAAGAGGGTCATGCTAGGAACATGGGAAGTTTTTAACTTGGGTATTTCCATGAAACATTTATAATAAACTCAAATATCAGTAAAAGAAGCAGTATCAACTGTGAAAAAATATATATTTTTTTTAGATACACTGAAAATAGAAAGTAGCCAGAATCTAAAATTCTCTTTTGTACATATTATTACTGTGATTTCAGTGGATTCCAAGGAGCAAACTGACTGAATTCAATAACTGACTAATGTCACTCAGGTGATCCAATTGCTCCAGATTTTTACCTTGCTGCATTTTAAGAAAATAATGGTCATAAGATTCCATTTTCTGTAGTTAACCCCAAATTAGTGTATTAATATGAAGGTGTAATGGTAAGTATTTTAAAACACTTATAATCTTACATTAGGATTATTTTTTTTTCTTTCTGTATCTCATTTCCCTTCACCTTCTGGTGGTATAACAAAAATAAATTAAATCTTGTTTGTCACCTATATAAATGTTACTGTAAAAAGTGCTTTAAAAGACCTGAAAAGGAAATTAATAACTCTGGGCAGTAAACAAGGCCTGGGACCACACATTGAACTATGAGGAAAACCAGAAGTACCATCTATCTTATATGTGAATAAAAGACCATACAGTCAAGTAAATGTAGCATAATGCATACACAGAAGTTGTGCAATCTTAATTTCAGTTTTCTAATGTTTCAATCTTTGAAGTCCCCTGTCCTTTTAACATTCCTTAAATGTTATTTCACTGTAATTACTGTGTTTGCAAGGAGAGATTTGTTTTCCCAAATGGAGTTATTCACTACCACTCCAGAGTGGGAAGAGAGAGGCTGTGGGAAGGAGAGAAAAGCTGCAGGATTGTAGTTCACCTGTTCAAATCTCTTGCACACAGGGCAGATAATTCTGACCAAACTGGAATATTTTTCCTCAGATATATTCATTCCAGTAGAAAGATGTCTTCACCTACAGGAAATCGCAGAAAAGAGCTGCTGTAGCAGTTTATTCCTGAGTAGCTGCCTGTGCTGCCTGGTCCCTAACCTTGGGTAGGGCCATAGTGAAGGCACACCCAGCTCAAGAGAGGCAAGTGTGCATTGCACAAGGGTGACCACTGGTGGATGAGGAAAACCTCATGGTTTATGAGGCACTGTGTTTATATTATGGCTGGGCAAAGGTGCAGGGTTTATGCTTTTTTTCCCCCCCAAAAAAAGAAAAACCACAGAAAGAAATTGAGATGAAAAGGAAACAAGTAAACAAATGTGGTTTTACAGAAACTGAGGGACAATTTATCCTCAGCACAGCAAGCAAAAACTTGGAAAACATTTGGAAAAGTCAGAAAACAAGTTAAAGTTGGTTGGCAGACTCTGACAGAGCTGACAGCTAAAACTACCCCTGGCATGTTGACAACAGTGTGGCATCAATCTGTGTGTAACAACCTATCCTTGAAAAACTCCATCCTGGATTTAAGCTAGCACTTCCTAACCTTTTCTCTACCCAGCCTCCAAGCTGCAGTGCAAAAAAAGTTTTCAGACATGACTTTCAATTCGCTTATAAGCAGGGGCCAGGACCACCCCCCCGACTGCCATCATGGCAGCAGGCTCCAGCCACACTCCCTCAGGGGCCTGGCTCCCCCCTTCCGCCTCACCAGCCGGTGGAGGCCTCCCCTCCCCAACTCCCAACTCATCCCCTCACCTGGGGTCTCACACCTACCCCATGTTCCTGCTTTCTTTCTTCAGGCCGTGTTTCTGTCCCCTAAAGCAGACCTTTCTGTCCCCCTTTCTTGTCTTCTGTGGCAAGAAGATGAGGAGCATCGAGACAACATGGCTTCCCCTACTGTAGCCCAACCCACTGTAGGCCACGTGCTGCCTGAGGGGGCCCTGAGCACCCTTTGCCCACACGGTTATTAGTAATTGTTATAGGGGTTATTATACAGCTGCATTAGTTGCTCACACAAAGGCCAGCACTTGAAACCTGTGGCTGCTGGTGCCAGCCCCGTGCAGGAGGAAGAAGCAGCCACAAGAGTTTGTTTGCTATGGCTGCTGTGGGAGGGATGGATAAGCCTGAAAGCCCGTCCTCTCCTCAAAAGCCACAAACGTGATTCTTAGGACTGAGGTCCCCTTACAGTTTTCTGGCGACATAAAGGATCTTGAGTAGGTCTGATGTGGGAACTGGAAAGAGGTCACAGTAAAGCTTAATCTTAGGCCCAGCAGCAGCCATTTCTGAGTTGCATGGCGGATTGAGACACGTACTTCGATACCACGTTACACTGCTGTATGTTGTTGCATGAAGGTATTTAAATGCATGCCATGACACCTCTTTCTGTGAAATTGCCAGCTGCACCCACCGTTTGCTGGTAACGGCCAAGGCATTCCTACCTCCGTACTGCTGTAAGGGCTTGCTCTGCCCCTTAGCAAACTATTGACCATTAGATCTCACCTGAGGTGTGGTGGTAGCAATAAGCACAACCAGCCTTTGCCACCTGCAGCTTCAGTCCCAAGAAAAGTGGGTTTAGAAGGTTGTTTTCATGCAATGATCTCACATACTGCCATATAAGATGCCACGGAAGTTATTCTTTCTGCATTGTTACTACCCCTTAAAAACAGTCTTCTGTTTTGAGACCCTCAGTGTTCTCAGGTGATCTGTATTTACAAGGTTCTTGTGGTCCTAAGATTCCTACGTGTTTAGCTGGATGATACACAGATAGCCTGAGTTGTCAGTCACTCCATCTCCATCTCTCCTATCCATCGCTGGAGAGGATCACCTCACTTCTACATACTTCTTTATCTAATATCCTCAAGTGATTTAGATCAAACACCTCAGATAATACATTAAAGACATCCATATGTAGAACGTCAGCTTCTATGAGGATGCAGCCAAAGGTTGCACCGCACAGCTCATACGCATGCTGTAATGACCATATTATTTTGATTACTAAAGAAAGCTGTGCTTTCTCAGTCGTGGTATACCAGCTATCATTTGCTGCTGCATGCCACGTTGAGGTTGATACTTAGCAACTGATGGGGGGAAAATGAATTGTTGACATCTGTTTTATCATTTTTTTGATTAATTAAAAACCAAATAGAGACCTTACTTGTGCCTGGATCAGTCAAAACAATGGGATTTACACAGACCGATGCCATCATGTGTTGCATTTCTAGCAAACAGAATTCTCCGTGTTTACCAAATTATTTTAGAGATATTGCTATAAAGCAAAAAAACCCCAAAAAACTCATGTATACCGCCATAGAGACAACCTGTCATCCAGCCCAGCAGATTGCAGCCTTTGGATACTTGGCTGTTGTGTCACTGGTCACTGTATTACACGTATTGAGGCATCTAACAGAAAAATTAAGATTACTTTTCTTTCCAATTTCTCATGTGCTAAAGCCATGTGAATAGTGGGTCTGTTTGGTTCCCAACTGCAAAAACAAATAAAAATTCCATCTTTAACACTTAGGAAACTATCTATTTTTAGTTTGGTTTCCTATGGAAACAAGGCATCTGTGATCAGGCTGTCTTTGTGCATGTATCTGTCCTTGTGTAGCCCCTAATAATTTTTGAATCTAGTGGCCTTTTCCAAACAAGTGTGACAAAATGACAGAAGTTTCAAAGTAAAAGGATTCTAATATATTTCATGAAAATAAGCAGCCGGAGACATGAACAAAACAATTTGATGTTACCCAGCTGAGGGAAGGCTGCAGCATGAACTTATATCTTGTGAGGCTCCAGAGAATCCATGGAGGTGAGAGCTGCAGTAAATAACACCGCTATACGGAAAAGCTTCAGTCCAAGGCCACACTTTTATGCGCCTCAAATTCATAAGAAACCAGATTCACTTCATTCCACTGCTCACAGAACTATTTGTTTAATACTTGCAGAGGGCCCCCTGCGCTCCTCAGTCAAAAGGTTAGAGCCGATTCTCCCCTTTCCCTGCAACCTGCAAAGAATCTGGTCCCAGGTGTTTTCCAATTTGACCTGTCATTTGGGTCAGAGGATCAGGATCATGTGCAACCAGTCTATGAAATTAAAGCTCCCCAAATGGTGTAGACTTCTGCGTCAGAAAGCTTTAGGGAATGCCTGGGAGCAAGATGTCTTTGGGAATTAACCAGTGAGCCCTACAAGGACATGAAAATAATGTAGATCTCAGCTCTCCTTTTTAAGATGGCAACTAAAATATTAAGAAATAAATGTTGAAGTTGTGTTTATTTTGGTTATTGGGAGAATCAAAAGGAGAAATGCAAACATTAGCAAGGCATGATGCTGAATAGACCTTGGTATGGAAGGGTTACCAGCTTAGATTATCTTGTTCCTTTTTAGCTGAATCCACCTCTTGCTGTGTCTTCAGTCTTCTCAATATTGTCTGGAGCTGGAAAACAAGCAGTAAAAGAACAGTCTTTTGGTGGAAGGAAACTGGAACAGAACATAGAGTGGTTAATAGTACATATGCAAAGTTTACTTAGATTGCAGATTAGAGATGTTCCAGTTCACTTTGTGCAGGCTAAGTCTAAAACTGGAATTACTGAGGCAGGAGGTAAAGACACTCCTCTTTCTCTCTCTCAGCTGTTTGAGAATCTGTACAGCTATACTTCTGCAATTTTGCATCCAAATTGATAAGCTCTATCCCCAAGGCAGGGCTGCTTCTGGATGTGTTTTGTGTAAGTATTGTGTAGAGACTCACTGGCCCAAGCTGGTGCTTGCCTGGGGCTCTGTGCACTGTGCTCTGTTGTACAATGAACACACACGAGGAGCTGTGGCTGTAGACGGTGTGTTACTAGGGGAGATAGCAAGGCTAGCAAACTGGGGAGAACGGCAGCTTCCACCTTCCTTGGAGACCAAATGTTTTTCAAACCCTGCTAAGGTCTGCAGAGAAATCTCAGCTGATTTGTAGCTCTTTTCCACTTTCTAGGCTTAAAAGGACTCAGCATCCTGGGAGACAAATAAGCCTTTCAGTATGGAAACGGTCTTCGTAACAATAAAACATCCTGGCTGTAGAGATGCTTCCCTACAGCTCTGACAGCTGCCTTGCCTCTGTCTTTGTGATGGTCACAGAACCTCAGATGGATGAAGATAAGGATATTTATCTTCACCATAGTGTGCTGAGGAGGAGTTCCCATGAAGCAAAGATTTTGGATTTTCCCCAGATTAATAATATGGTTGCCGCTTCTGTCATGTAGCAGTCTGTTACTTCATCCTATTCTGCATAACGTCCTGGCAAAATCAGTTACACTGTTCATTTGCTATTGTGCGGACATTACGTTTAGTGATCTCCTAATATCTGATCTTTTATACGGAATTATAATGAAAGTCTTTGGAAAATAAAAATAGGCAGACATATTTTTGAGACCATTTGCCTGACACTGAAAGGTAATATCTTTTAGTTGTATATGTTTTTTCTTTCCAATTTCCACAACAACACTTACAGTAATTCATTTTAAAAAAGAGTTTAGAAAGCGGTGGATATAATTAATGTATTGATCTAGTTTTCCATTATGCTGTTATCACAGGTGAAAAATGTGCTTTTGATGAAATTGTTGATTAAAACTACAAAAAAATCCATTATGTCTAGCTTACTTTTCTTTACCTAATGAAGCAGATGGATATAAAATGAAGGAAAGCCATATTGACCTTTAGTAGAAATGTATATGGCATATAACTTGATACCTATAACATAATATTAATCCAACCTTTTCAGTTTCTGGGCTAGAGTTCTCTTCCTAATAGCAGCTACATAATATGTTGTATGTTTTCACCGAACAGGTCACATACTGGCTAAGACAAGGAAAATGTGGATTAGCTGGGGCTGTTCTCAGCATCTCCTAGATTCAGGACAGGGAGGAGGATTCCATCTTCCTTCCCAACCAACCCATGCACCTTGGTAGGTCAGGAATGTGCATAGTGCTGCTTCTGTGGGCAATATGTTTTAAAGGAGGAACATGAGACTGCTGACCAGCACGAGAAATTGCAGAAACAGTTAAAACAGGATATTGAACGGATTTAGCAAGACAGTCCCAGTCCTGTGCCAGTCACTCCCCCTGAGCAGGGACCGTTAGTACACTTGGTTTGGCCGGTATCTAACACGATAATACAGCAATGTTGTTTTACGTGATAAGATAGTCGGTGCTATGTAAGTATGTGATTATGGCTTGCCTAGCATGGAATTACTCAAAAATGGCTTTTGTTTTCAAAATTCACATCAACCCTAGGTCAAATTAACTTTAAGTACAGACAAGTCCTAAAACAAATGCAGGGAAATCTGTAATAGGCTTTTAAGGAATGTTCTATTCATAAGTACTTTCTCTAACTGTTGAGTCAGTGATTTTCCTTTTCTAAGATTTTAAAACAAATCCTGGATGTTTGCTGCATTATTTAGCAGCAGCTGTCCTTCATATTGTCATAACAACTTGTGCCTCAGTTTCTCCTTGGTCATTTGTTTAATGTTAGCATTTTGATCCCCAGCAGAAATTAGAATTTTTTTTTTCCCAGGAAAACCGAAAGAATCCACAGCAAAATCCCATTCTCTTTGGTTTGGGTCAAGTGCAGATCTTTACAGTCAATCTAGCATGCCCAGTGCTGTCTCTGTGTTCACACTTCTTAAAGCTCATGAACTCTTAGAGGGCATTTGTCTTGCTCACCTTCAGTCAAAGGTGCCCTCTGAGAGCAAGCTCACAAGGATGCATGGAAAAATGTTTCATCCGCATTGGACATTTCTAGCTATTAGCTGAAGCAGTTCTGTTACTACACAACTCTGCAGCAAAATACTCTCCAAAGGTCAAAGTAAAGAGGTGAAGATGCAGGCAAACCATTATCCCCTCCTTGTTCAAAGCGTGTCCAGCTTTCCCAGTCATCTGAGCGCTGCCTATTTACTCTGTTTCTATCATGCTGCTTTGTTTTCCCGTGGCATCACTCCCCTCCGTGCTGCGAGTGCCACAAGGCTGACCTCAGACACTTCCGTACGTACAGTATGCTGCATAATAACACAAGAAGGCTCCACATTTCTGAAACTAAATGCATTCTTTATTAGGAGCACTGGTTAGCGCTAAGCTGTGACTGCAGCCGGCGCTCCAGCCATTCTCATTCAGGCTGAATCCTTGGGTGCCTTCACTCGCGCAACCCCTGCTCCTCCCTTCAAATTCTAGACAGGCTGTTATCAGCAGTTGTCTGCCTGCTATATAGACCAAATGGAAAGGCTCCCCTTTCTCAGGATCACCACCTATAACAAGTTTCTCAGCTTTGAATTTCTTCCGTTTCTTACTTGACTGTACTTCAGTGAATTACCCTACACTCCTTTCCAGGGCCTATGACTTCTCCCTTAAAGTCCTATTAAATTCTCCCTTTTCTCCCGCTCCCTACACTGTCTTATGGACACTTACACCACAGAGTCTTTCCCAGTCACAGTTTTTGCTTATTATCATCTGGCTGTTTCATACTTTGCCTGGCTTTCATCCTACAGCATTCTGATCCCCTTGGGATCAAGAACATTGCCCTTCTCAGCCTATTTATACATACATACGTATACATATATATAAATGCCCAAGATTAGATTGTTATGCAAACTGTGCATGTTCAATCTATAAATAAAATATTTTGAGAATATTTTTATATTTCTGTCTCTTTATAGTCAGCAGCATAAGCATCTCTTCTTTTAAAGATGCTTGCAACTCTTTTTCTGGCTCATATAAATAATGTAAATAATTCATGTATTTAGTAATGATAAATATTCATATTTCATTTGAACTAGACAGTGGTTGTCTAGATTAAATTAAACTGCTTTGGATTCAACAGCTGGCAATCTCCCCATGCCAAATAAGGGATTTTAGTCATACTTTATTTAAAGTATATAACTACGAGAAACGAGAGGTGAGGAGGAAAGGAAATGGACTCTCTTACCCAAACATGTAACACATCTGTCTATTGACTGTACTTTCTTCAGACTTTGCTACAAGCAAATATTTTTATTTCTGGAACAGACTAAATGGGTGCTGAAAGGAAGAATACAGTTTGCATACCTCATGAGCATAGATAGCTATGTCAGAGTCTCTTACCATTTTTGGAGTTCAATTCGTAGTGAGTTGTATTCCTCTTGCCTGAGGGAGCTTGGCAATGTTGGGGCCATTTGAAAAAAAACCAAACCACAATATAGTAAAAAAAGAGTAATGAAATAGAAGGAACCAAGAGCTTTTCCTTATATTATTAAACTCTTAAGCTGCATTTTCATTTGTCCAAAATTTTCATCGTTAATCAGAAAAAGGAGCTTCATAAACATGAAGCAGGAGTGAATTTTAACTGTGGGAGAGATCTAGGGATTCTGCTTTGAATGTTTGGAGAAATGTTGGTTTCCTTCTTACCTGTTCCAATCCATCATGCAAATACAAGTCCAGGGTGGGAAGAAAAGCGCTCGTGTTCTCTTTCCGTGTTTCCTTGGTGTTTGTCTACCTTCCTAAATCTGTAAAATAGGTCACTGGGCAGGAGGGTTGGGAGCTGATGTACTTTTTCTTGCTCAGGAAGTTGGAGTGCACATGGCTCTAACTGTTCTGAGCACTCTATATAAACCAGAAAACGTTCAGAAGTCAAAAGGAAACCTTGCTTCCTGCCCAGATGAGGTAAACTTACCAGCTTTAAACAAATCTCAGGCAATGAGCTCTGCAGAACAGGGTAGAGAGATTTCTCCAAAACTCAAATGTTCCTCAAATCCTTCATATATCTTCATGAAGAAAAAGATGCACTTTTTAAGCCAGTCTGAGATAAACCATGTTAAAATCCTGCTGAAGACAAAGCAGTTGTATTTTAACATGCATTATCTAGTCAAGGTTAATAATGGGCTTATTCCTTATCTAGACAACATGAATTGAATCTGTATCTACTGCATTATGGTACTGGTTCTTGGGCTGAATATGCAGTGTATGTCTTTCTGTTCACATCGGGCTATTCTGGACTGGGCCTTTAAAGTACGAATGTAATTTCAAAGGTAGATGGTTTAGGGAGTCAAATTATTTTGTGAGTTTTCTCTGATTTCCAAAAGAGCTGGAGATGAGGATAATGGGATGCTTGGGGTCAGACTATGGGGGGAATGAAGGGGAGAGAGATTTGGGTCAGTGGATTCCCCGAGAGGCTTCCCCAGTTTGCTGGCAGCAGCCTCGTAAGTCACAGAGACATTAATAAATCCTTTGTGTTGTTATTTTTGCTTGCTTCTGTGTTCTTTCCAGTGTTCGGCAGGATTTAGGGCAAGTAGGATGTGCCAGTAATGGGAGGCAAACACTGACACGGCCAATGGAAATATTCTTCTTCTTATGCATGCTCGCCATAAAACATTTGCAGGTGGGCCGTCTGGAATCACAGCCATGACTCTGCCTGGTGTTATTTCCTCATTTGTTGTTTTCTCCATCTGCTCATTTATTTTCCTGGTTATGGTCGCCTTCCCTCTGTCTCCATTTCCCCCTGCTCATTTGTATAAGTAGAAATATCCTTCCCTCCAGCAACTGTGTAATATGCTTTCTCTTTTATGTATATATTTGGCTTGCAAATAGGTAGCTTAAAAAGCTGAGACAAGACAGAGAAGCCATCGTCAAATTCCAACAGATTCTCCATGCATTTAGACTATATTCCTGCAGGTTTTCTCATCTTTTCCAGAGAAATGTTTTTGTCCATGGCATATCACAATCTAAACACACCGTAATGAAGCTTTACTCAGGACAGGTTATGCGGAGATGAGACTGAAGCAGCGAACACAACGCACAGAAGCTGCAGGCTCAGTTACCACTGCACTTGTGCACAGCAGGGATGGGGAACGACTGGGTTTGCCGAGCAAAAGAAGGTGCTTTGCAAAATGTGTGTCCTCTGCCTTGCTGCTGAAAAGGAGGGGTTGCATTTGTTTGTGATCGATGCCAGTTGTTGGGGTGCTTCTGTCCTATTTATGCTTTGCCAAGGAGAATTGCAAAGAAACTGAAATCTAGCCTACCGTCTTTCCTGCATTGTGAAGATACCGGGTCTGACCTCTTAGATGGTGTAAATCAGGGGCCAAAGAATGGATTACAAAGGAGCACAGGGAGGGGAGCAGACTCTTTTCTCTCAGATGGTGGTGAGGGCTACCATGCTCTCAGCTCCCTGCTAAATCTGCCCCTTTGCAAAAGTGTGTGAGTGTGGTATTATAATCTCTTCTTGTTATTTTCGGCTACCGATTCTGCCTGGGTGTGCATTTTGATCTGCAGCTGGAGGCTGGTGGATAAGGCGCAAGCCTGGTTCACCGGTGTTGTGGACCGAACTGTTTTGTCCCCTAAAACTTGTGGGTTTTGACAACGAATTTTCTGCCTAGAGAAGAATTCTCAGCTTTTCCATGGACCCACTGTCCAACCTCTGGCCAACGCAGTCACCTTTCTACGCCTCTCTCTCATCCATCCCATCTGTTTGGACTTCAAGCTCTTGAGAGCAGCCATTGTCTCTTCAAGTGTATTTATTTTGTACAGTACCTAGCACTGTGGGGCTCCTGCCTTGGTTGGAACCACTGGGTGTGACTGTAATGTAAATACTGAGTAATAATAATAGCATATGTGGGGGTGTAGAAACAGGGAGAGAGAGAAAAATATTTTCCCCATTCTTGTCTGCTTTTTGTTGTTGTTCTATTTCCTATTCACAGAAAGCATACAATACTGATTAATGAAAAATTTCTGGCTCCAGTTCAGTATCTGGCTTCAGTACATTTGCTATTTGATATCTGAGATATGTACAACATGTTCACAGTGAATTCTCCAACTGAAAACAGTAGAGTTCAAACCAAGTCAATTAATTCACAGAGTGAATGGATTCAAGCCCAGATTCTCGTGCCTTGTGGAGGCCTCTTTGAGTCTCCTGCCAAAAGATATCTGTTTATAAATGCAGTAAACGTAACTATTTGATACTTATAGCTCTTACAGCCTTATGTGATTTTTTCCTTGTTATGGCTGATCTCTGATAATTGAGTTACATTTTGCAGACATTTCAGGCATTCTCTGTCTCCCTGCGCTTTCTTCCCCCGCTGGCGCTACAGCCCAGCCAGTGCTTTGGATGGTTTCACATTTCCTTTCTCTTTGTTGCCTTGGATATTCTGCTGAAGTAAGGCATAACAAAACTGTATCCAAAATCCATACGTACTTCTAGCCAGGCTCCGTCTTGAACCTGCTTTGTGGCTCTTGCCTGCGAGAAACCTTACCATTTCCGCGGAAGGAGAGGAGAGATAAAACCTTACAATGAAAATGACTGTTGTGTTGTGCATTGATGATCCAAGAACATTAATAATAGATCTTTGTTGAGCAGTATCTTTCATCCCTAATGTTCATGCATTTAATCAACTGATGTATAAAGTACAGTAAGCATTTTGGTAAAACATTCATCACTTATGTGGAGTACAGCAGGTAACGTTATAAAACCAAATAGAAAAAACCATATGTGGGGAACATCTTTATCCATGTGAAAAATTAAGTTAGAACAATGAGGAGTGGAAATTTGGGCAGGATATATGGGCTAGCATTTCTTCTCTAACAGGAAACATTCTGGATTTCTTTCTTTTATTCTTTAAATGCTGCTTTTGTTTATTTTTTTCAGCTCCTTGTTGTGCCCTCTCCTTTCTTTCTCCCTCCAAGTGAGGGTACCTCAGGGCGCTTTTAATTGTGCTCTCCTCTCTTCTTTTCATACCCTTTGCCCATTTTTTAATCCAGCCATTTGGCATATTCACCTGCTGTCTTTACACACGCTGTCCTCTGACCTTCTGCTTATGAACTGTTTCCAACCATCCATCTCAGAGCATGAACACGTCTTCCTGGCTATTTTGCTACAGCTGAAATGCTTTATAGACAGAAGTTGACTCCTGACATATCCTTAGTATTTCTCTCATCCCGTTTGTTCTTTATGATCCTTGGCTGCACCACTCTTCCCTTGCTGCTCAGGTCTGCAGCCTGGGATGATCAGGTTTGATTCATTCCAGTCTTTGGCCCAGAAAAGAAGGAATTAATTCCTGTCCATGTCATGGACTTCTCAGCCATTTGGTCCAAAGGAATGACATCAGTAAAGGTTATTTTCCCTGCCTCTGACAAATTCTTCTAACTACTCATCCTATTTCACCTCATCACCCCTATTATTTCCTTAATCTTTTGGATCCTTCCTTACCTTATTCCCTACTATGTTCCTGTGTCTTTTGCTGCAGTACCCATCTAGCCCTGTTCCGCTATGGCACCTGGATGAGTTACTCATGGACCCGTATCTCAGACGAGCAGCTGGTTTTTATATTATTTCTCATCGTGCCCTATGCACGATGAGAAACTCATTTTTCAGAAACTGCTGAGCAAACTCCTTTTGGTTCTCAAGTTTCACCTCTATGATAATAACAAAATAAAATCAGTCAGTGAAAGAGACCTGGAGAGGTAGGAAAGATTAACAATATCCATATTTTAAAAGTATATTAAAAATGCATACACCGTTGTATTATTCTCCCCCCACCAACAAGTTCTGTGTACCATTTCTCTTCTGAATGGAAACTGCAAGGCAGGACTTGCTTCTTTCTAAGTATTTCTGCAGTACCTGCCACAATGGAGTTCCATTCTGCTCTATTATCATAAATGCTGCTGAGAAGCAACTGTAGCAGATGAGTACTCCCTAACACTATGTTGAAGCATGAGAATATTTTATTTAGCTGCCTAAAGGGAGGTAACATGAAGCTAGTACAATATCAAATGAATATATATTGTCGTCAATATTTTTAGACGAGGAATTAGAAGACAGTTTGTAGCTGCCAAAAGTTCTGGAATGGCCTCACCGAAAGGATTGTGTTTCAAGAACAACTTAACGAATTAATGAAAGAGATCATAAAACAGGATAATGGCAATCCTGAAACCACTGTTTCTGATCATGAAACATTTGTTGATTCATGATCAGCAAAAGAGCGGTGAAAAGAGATTTGATCAGTGAATATGAGTTGTGTTGTATTTGTGTGGTATTTAACTAATTGCATGCTGTAGGGCTTCTACTTTCTTCTATAGCACCAGAAACCGGCTAGGTACAAGGTGTATGGTATGTAGTAGACTAGATGTAGTATCTGTAAGTCTCGTATCTAAAGATATTTTCCTCTTTGTAATAGTGCATCTTAATTGCACAGGTTGACGGGGGGGTTTAGCTGCATATGCTCAGCTCATGGGATCTGGAGTCGGTCCTGCTACCTCCTGCTCCCACTCAGTGGCAGAAAGCTTTCCACTTTTGCAGCAAAGACCCAAAGCTTGCCCGTGGCCTTTGGAAAGCATTTTGTGTCATGTGAAATGGCCGACCTGCGGTCCATTCCGGCTTCGGCGTCCGCGCTGGGTTTGCCTGCAGCTGCAGGGGCTCAGAAGCGCTGCCGCACGCAGGCTGTCCCAGCAGCTCCCGTCGCCGCTCGCCAGCCATCTCCTGCCCGTCTACGAAGGCAGTTGGGCTGCGCTTGGCAGATGCTGCTCAGCTAATGGGATCCCTGCAAAGGATGCTATAACCTTCAGCAGGCAGTAGCACTGCTGTCAGCGCTAGCACGCTAGCTGTTATTTGTGGTATATTTCGATAAGGAAAGATAGCTGAGGAAATAAGTGTCAAAACTTAAATCGTTTCACATTGTAAACTGTCGAACTGCTTTAATCCTACAATAGTTCTGCTTCTTTCAGTTTATTTAAGTCACAGCTAGAAAATCAGTTCCTTGGTATTTTTGCAACCGCAAGTAAACCTTGCCAGCAGTAAAAAAGAGGGGAAAAGGTGAAGGGTTGAAACAGTAAAGCCTAGAAAATAATGAAATGTCAGCATTGCTGTGCTGGTAGCAGAACCCTAGCAAACCGGCAAAGAGCAAAAACGATCGTGTTAAACAGCCAGGGATAGCAAATCTAAGAAAGGTATCTGGACCCTGGGACGCTACTCCATCACAAGCCATTCCCAGGAGGGTGCAGGAAGGCTTTTATTAGAAATTCAGAGAAGTCAAGAGCAATTCTTTCTTCCATTTCTCTCCTTAGAGTATTTATTACGGTTATCGTTCTAAATCTGCCTCTCGTTGTCTTAAGGAATTCTCCTGAATTTTATCCTAAGATAAAACCTTACGTGTACAATCTAAAAAAGGCATCCAGCAGATTCTTCACTGCACTTACTGTGCATATATACAGGTAGAATTTCATTCCAGCACTGCTTATGTGTAGTAGAAAGTGCTTACACAGCAAGCTGTGATTTCCCTCCTCCTGCTTAGGAAAGCATCAGTATCACTTGGTTGTGCCATCCCATCACATACCAGGGACACTGTCTAATTGAAAACATGTGAAGCCAAATATCTGGTCATCAACCTCTAACTGAAATGGATTTTCAGAAAAATTTTCAACAATTTCAAATAAACAAATTGTGTTGATAGACAAGTTCTGAGCAGGAGGAAGAAAGTCTGAATTCATCCATTTTAAGCTGTGAATTAATCATAGCTTCAGAAACAGCTTCTGTCATGCCACAGGTTTGATGTCTCCCTCCCCAAATTTTACTCATACCTTCCCTTCCTTTCATCCTGATGATTAGAACTTCCCTTGGGATGTCTGCTCCAAGACATGCATATCCAAACAACCACATTTATTCCAGTTTCTCACATATCCTCTCTCTCCCCTTCAGCCTAGAGCTCCAAAATGCTACTGCTTTAAAATGTTTCCATAAAATGTCTCTGTCGAGCTGTCTCCTAGACAATTTACCCTCTTCCATGCCTTGCTCATCTCTTTCCAACCCTTTACTCAATGTATCTTTTGTCCATCATTTCATTAAAAAAAATTCTATCTGTCCTCATTATGTATTAACGGCTTCTGTGATGCTTATAGTCAGGTAATTTAAATTTTGCTCATCTTTGTTCTACTCTCTTCAGTGTTTTTAGGTAGATGATGGTTCATAGAAGTATGCAGTAATGTAAAAAAGAAAAAGTGAACTGAAACTACCAAATAAAGCTAAGAGTGAGGCTGAGACCTATTTGCAGATGTTCAATGAAGTCAAAAAGAAGCTGATTTGAGGGGATAAATTATTCATAGCTAATTATTTGCTCTTCTTTAATGCTAAATATCCTACATTTCAGCCTCCTGCAGGCAACTCAAGCAGTGATTCCTGAGTTTTTAACAGCAAAAACCATGCAGAGTTTTTGAAGTGTTTTTGGTCCCTCCGGGTTGACAGGTGCTACATAAAAAGCAGACAGGATATTGTTATTAAGACTCTTGAGAGTTTGAAGCATAAAGTCCTGTAGAACGAGCTGAGATTATATCTTCAAACCACACATATTACAGCTTCAATGTGCTCATAGGCTCCGGGCTGTTGTTTCGGCACAGGCTTGAGCAAAGAGCAGTGTGTCAGTGGCTCTGCCTCGGGGACTTGGTGACTCCAGCTCCGGCTGAATTGTAGTTCATCATCTGCCTCTGCGGTGCTGGGAGGAGAGAAGATGAGAACGGATCATTTGTCTGCGCTGCATCGAGAGTTGCTGGTTCTCCTACGCACGTGCTGACTTTGCTGTTTGCCCAAGGAGCAGCGGGTGGACTCGGGTTTCTGGTCTTTCTCCTTGCTTTCCACCCATCCTAGAGAAGGTGAAGTTTGGTCACAAAGTTCCATGTTCTCATATCAAATGCAAGATGCAGCTTGCCCGGTTAGACCTGCAAGATTTTTCTCCAACACATAGTTCAAATCTCGAACTGACCGTGCATGGTCCTGTTGGCTATGGATACTCTGCCCTTCAAGAAGTTGCTACCTCCTTGTTAGCCTGTAATTCATATTATTCCAAGTCTGGAATACAGCTATCGACTGCCGAACTAAACTGTTCATATGTAATATACATTATCCGTCCATTATAGTTGTAAATCCAATGTAAAGATTATAGTGGAGAAAGACTTGCTCTCCTTTCCTTTCTTTCCTTTCCTTCTTTCTTTTTTTCTTTTCCCCAAACTGGAGATGCTTGTGTTATTTAAATGAGCTCAGACAGCCCAAGTCAGTCCTTTAACAACCTAAGCCCTTTGGTAGTCGATTCTGACTGGCACACGGCCACTCACTTCTGCACTTGCCCATAATGAAATCCATTCAAACGTATCAGCTCCCTGAGAATGATGTGCCTTGATCTAAGATTACCATGAAGGAACCTACAAAACAGGCAGCTACAAAAGCAAGAACTATTTATGTGCATCATTTTATTTGCATTGTAAAAGGCTTTTCCAACACACAATGAGATCCAAGTTGTCTGTGATATGTTTTAGGCTGGCTACTGGAGTGAGCTGTACATTTTGTGTATGTATTTATATGTAGATATATATGTATATGCTGTTAGAAGGATATTAGCTCAGCAACTTCAGAGTCATATTAGGCTGTGAGAGCAAGTGAGAGTGTTTATACAGACACTGAATAGTATGTTAAAGGGCTTGTTTTTTGGAAATAAAAGCTTAATTTCATTATCATAATGGTGATAACATACAGATTTGAATGGTATTAGTTCCTGTTTACATTACTTATGGTGTTGGTCTAAGCTGCATTTACCATCTAGACATAATTACTATTTTATTATTATTTTTTTCACAGTTAAGTGGAGCATTTTAGCACAGCTGAATTGCTGCGAGCCTTGGTGGAACAAATCTATTAGTGGTATGGCTTGAAACAATACACAAAAGAGCCCTGTGTGTGGTCTGCTCTACATGCTTTTCACTTCCTTATGTTAAACAATAAATCTCTGAGTCAGCTAGAACTCAGAGACTAACATCCAACGAGAGCCGCATTTTATCTTTTATTCATTGGCAGGAACATAGCTGTAGGAGGTATTCAAATCACACTTTTATTTAAACAAACACAGCTGGATCACAGCCTCTTAATATAGCAATTCTCTAATGAAAAATAACAACATAGTATTTATCTCTTTTCTTTTGTGCAGCTCTCAATTTGCTAAAATTAGGCAGACTTCAATCCCATACAAAATTGGCATGTTTTCATGACCAGAGCTCATAGCAACTAACTGCAAAATTATAATGGGAATGTAATTATAGTAGGGCATGTGAAATACACATCCTTTTGCTGCTGTAAGCTATATGGGGTTATACAATTATGCTGTAATAACATCATTTATCTTAAAGAACTCAGACAGCTGATTTCATTTATTTAACTTGAGTTCTCCAGTTATGTGCTGTGTCAGGTTAACATTAATGTATTGCACAAGGTAATACGGTGCAAGAAGTCAGGGCTTCCCCAAGATGCATTGTTCCTTTATTTACATGAATTTATTTTCTTCTTTTAGTTTCATCTCTATCCCTGTGAGTGTCCAGAGACAACCAGCTTGAGTTTTTAGCTCTTTGGGAGCCTTGTAAAACATTTTTCTATCTTTGTGGCTGCACTGCTTGTTTCTTTCTGTGGTTGTGATTTGGGGCCAACAATTTCTAATTAACTGCAGAAGAATGTAAATAAATAAAATAGCTGAGTCACTGGGCCACATGCTGAGTAAGTGTTTGAAAATAATCACCTTGCCATTTATGTGGTGCAATAATCGATACTGGCCAAATTCTGCGCTCATCCTAGGCAAAACAATCGCTAAGTCAGTCCTATCTTTGATCTCCTCAGGATTAAGCAGAATACCCAGAACACCATATTTCTATGAGAGATGTAGTATTTAGGGATCATTATGAAGATTACTCCAGACATCTATAATACACTGGGAGCAGTGGCTTAGAGAGAGTAGCTTTTCAGGAATGGGACAGGAACGTGTGACACTAGAAAGATACCGATAAATGACCGGTAAATGATAGATGATAAATGGCTGCGAGGTGCTGTATTCCCACTCAGATATCCTGGGAAATTGTGTGACTCGGCACAGAAAGGATGTATGGGAAAGGGAGAATGTCGTCTGAGAAAAGCCTTCTCTTTGGGAGAGAGACTGATCGGCTATCATGTATCGCTGTTAGCTATTTGTGTTTTATTATAATAAATAACAATAGTAATTACTATTGCTGTTCAATGGGACAATACAGGCACAAGCCATAATGAAGTTCATAACTCTGGAAGTATTCTACCAAGCACTGGGACATGTATTCTTCTCAAGTCCTGTTCCGTTACTTGGGATCACAATGCCATCCTAACACTATGTTTCTTTGCCGCTTCCTCATCAAGTATTTTTATTAAATGGACACAGAGTGAAACATTTTAATTTCAGTCTGAACTCTCCACATTCTTAGGATGTTAAATATGCCATGGTGGCCCAACAAAATATGCTGTTATTGATGAAGGTAAGAAAAAGGTATACAAAAAAGATGTGGACAGGCTGGAGAGGGTTCAGAGAAGGGCCACAAAATTGATCGAAGGCCTGAGAAGCCTGCCATATGAGGAAAGGCTGAGAGAACGGGGTTTGTTCAGCCTTGAGAAAAGAAGGCTTAGGGGAGACCTTATCACCATGTGGCAGTATTTAAAGGGTGGCTGCACAGAAGATGGAGACTCCCTTTTTACAAGGAGTCACATGGAAAAGATGAGGGGTAATGGGTACAAGTTACTCCTGGGGACATTCCGATTGGACACAAAAGAAAAATTTTTCATGATGAGAACACTCAGCCATTGGAATAATCTCCCCAGGGAAGTGGTGGATTCCCCAACATTGGATATGTCTAAGATTCAGCCGGACAGGGTGCTGGGCCATCTTGTCTAGACTGTGCTTTTGCCAAGAAAGGTTAGACCAGGTAATCCTTGAGGTTCCTTCCAACCTGGTATTCTATGATTCTATGAACTAACACTTCACAGCTCCCAAGCTTGGCTTTCCTCAGCAGCCATCAGTTCACTCTACACATGTAGCTCCTGATGTAGACGGGGCTAAACACACTCTCCGTTCATTTCAGAAAGCTGTGTTTAGCACACTTTCTATAATGGATTTTGAAAAGAGTTCAGCCTGTTTAAGACAACAGCCATATGGTTTTCAATACTGGAGGGCTGGCCAGAACGTAAATGGATATGACACATATTGTCAATAAAAAGTAATTTTACCACTAAACACACATCTGTAATTTTAAGGACAGTCTTGGGGCCAAGTCCACATTTGGTCAAATGTATGGGGCATGGGTATCTCATGTGGGGATGAATTTTGACATTATTTTGGATTACAAGCTCAATTTCCCAATAAAAATATCAATTCTTTTAAAATCAAATTTGTATCATGTATCTCAGTTTTTTGAACAAGATCATTTGTATTTGTACCTAACTTCTTGTGTTGCCTACTCTTATTTATTGAGGTTATCTTTTTCTGCCACTGTAGATGTATCTATGACATAATATCTGAATTATGCTATCCTCCAGATGTTATTGGTCAATCTTCATTAAGTCTTATGAGTGTGAATAAGGACTGGAAGGCCAAAAAAAAAAAAACCCACCCCAAACACTGACTGGTCTCTAACTGCCAAAATATAGCCCTGGAAAATAGAATTTTACTAATAGGCACCTTTGCTTTTTACTTTTTGCCATGAAATGCACAGTGTATTCAAAGTGCAGTCAATGTTTCTATAATTGAATTTTCCTTAAATAAGTGTGGCTTCATAATATGCACTTTTCTTCTCTGTTTTTGAAATAGTTTGCTGGAGCTGAAGTTACACAACATGGCGTTACTGAGCGCCAAACATTTCTGTGTAAATGGTTGTTTAAGAAAGGTTTATTTCCAAAGGTACAGTTGCTGCTGGCTATTATATGCCTGTGAGCAGATCTTTGAACCTTGGAAGCTAAAGCAAAAATATAGTGAAGACTTACAAAAATATAGTGAAGAGTTCTTGAAAACTCTTCTCAGGTAAGACAGAATTTGATCATACAACAGGCTATAAATTATAATATGGGGCCTCAAGATTGTATCAAATAGAAAGCTTAGAAAGACCCTGAAATATGAGGGGACCTCAGGAAATGTCACCAATACGTTGCACAGACTCCCAGTCAGCGAGCTATCATCTCACATTACAAAAGAAGCCATGGAGAAAGGCTGAATATTTTGCCTTTGTCCCAGAGAGCAGTTCTTGAAGGGAGAGAAGACCTTCCTCTTCAGTCAATGTGTGATGCCACTTTCCAAACAAAACGGGACTCTATCATTTTGAGTGTTTAAGTTTCTTATTTGTTTCCCATCTCTACAGCTCTCATGTCTCTCTAATAGGATATCTACCATTTATTGGTATCTTTCTGGTGTCACACATCACTGACATTTAGCTATCCCAGTTTTCGCTATTACTAATCCTGGAAAATTCAGCCAGGAGCCAACTGAGTGGAGTGAAACCTTGAGAACAAACTGAGCTTATGAAAGCAGCCTACGTTCCTGGAGATGTTTGGGAAGGCGTGGAATAGAAGAGTAGTTGGTGAGCAAATACTCCCAGAAACACATTTGGCAAACACTACTACTCTTCCAGGGACTGTCCACCCCCAACTCAAAGTGAAAACCAAATAAATTAACCTTGGCGTTGTCCTTGAGGAATGAAGCTCAGTCAAAATGATTTCTTTCTATGGATGCCTTGCAGATCATTGTAATGACAAGTAACTTGTCTGGGCACTGTGACAATTTGTGGATTTTGTCTATGGATGTGAAGTTTCACTGAACACAGCTCTCATGAATGCAGATAAATTCCTTTTGGATCTAATTCCACTATGGTCCACTCCACTATTAGAGATGGGTGTCAAACATGAAGATGGGATAAAGCACTCAGCTGTTCCAGATGTTTATTCAAATCCATTTGAATAAATTAAGCCGAGGTGGAGCAGCCTCAGGAGAACGAGCTCTCTCACAAGATGTTTGATACTTCCTGTTTCTGATTTTACAAAAAATAAATATTTCTAAATGCTGTTTCAACTCTTGTGCTTCTATTCCTGATTAAAAACAGGACATGTGGCATTACACGGGGGAGCTAAATGAAATCAAGGGAAGGAAATCAAGCCACTTCTTGATACTTCACAAGCATCTTGGTTCAGGTTCTCGGAGAAGTGAGTGGTTCTTTTGTTATTCTGCGTAAGGCACCAACACAAGCAGAACTTCAAACATAAATGCAAACAACACTAACAGGGAACCAGTGCTGGTTTCTAAGTGCTGGCCTTCTGTGCAGCTGCTGCATTTTCAGCGATCAGGAGGAATTCCAGCACTGGACCCTGCTGATGTAATTTCACCATTAAGGTGCAAAGCCCTGGATGGTCCTAGGAAAGAGATATTTTTGTGTGTGCTTATGAGAGAGTACCCAGAGTTTGCACTAAATGCAGACTGGAAAAAGCACAACTTTGTCCATTTAGAAGCCTGTCCAAATGTGCATCCCGTGTATCCTTTCTTGTAGGGAGCTCTAGCCTGTCCATTAAGTTTTATGGTGAAATTTGGATAGGGTGTCTTGCATGTTTTCCTTAATCACATGGTGCAAGAAGACCTCTTGTTTGCTCTTGTGGATGAACATAGAGTTCTACTGCCAGTACATCATCAGCAAACACAGCCTCGCTCTGTCTGTGCTCCAGTTTGTCCAAATTCCATGTGGCTGCCTCAACACAGCACCAAGCCCAATTTAGTCACTGGCAGGGCTTTCCCATTCAGGCTTGGCATGATGTTAACCATGAGACTTTGACCACCTTGGAAAGTGGACAGATTGAGCTTGTGTCTGTCCACAGTATGTCAACCTGGAACCCCTGGAGTACTGGGGCCACTTCCACTTTGAACACACTTTTTGTAGACTTGCTTATTTTCTTAATGCATAGTATTCAGCTGCCTCCCCTCCTCCTTCCTTTCAGCAGCATCAGCACAAGGCTAATTTTGATATAAAGCCTGGGGCAACTTGTCAAAAAGTTTAAAATCAGATTTTTGATGTATTCTATCATCATGCAGAAGACATCAAATACATTTTATCAGCTGCTTTTGCTGAATTGTTAAACTATTAGCTGTGTTTTCCCTCCAAAAGTGGGTGGAATGGACTTACATGAGTACCTACAACAACATGGTATTTTTGCTTACGGCTTACACTTCTATTGAGTAGTGGTACCTTAGGTGGAGAATATTATTGTGGTAGGCAAAGTTTTGAATGGGAGTGCTGAGGAAGTATCCCTCTAGGAGTAGCCACAGAGCTGATTCAAGGTGTAGGTTAAGTGATCAGCCCTTTCATATGGTTGCAGAATGCCTGAGCTGGTTCCTCCTGAGAAGTAGTAGTTTTTTTCTAGCCTCGATAGGTATTTTGATTTTTTTTTTTTAATATTTAGGTATTTTTTCTAGTCTCAACTCGATATTGCTGTTCCATATTTCACTGCCAAAAGCAGCAGTTAGAGTACCTTCTCCTGTTCCCATCCCTTTTCCTGCCCAGCTTTGTCCCTAACTCCACATTAGGAAAAGGAATGGAGAAGAAAGGATCTGACTTCTGGGAAGTAGCATATATGTAGTATGTAGGTTAGTATCCCTGGTTAATTGCAGTGACAGTACAAATGGGAAAACTGGGTAAACACCAATTTTAAAAATCCTTTTAGACACTTCCGCTTGAAATCACTTAAATCTCACTTTTGAAGATTCCTCCCTATAACCTTATTCATCTTCCACTAACAGCAAAATTCCATAAAGTCCCATGTGGGGTAGAGAGCTTTTTATTTTAATAAACCTTTTCCAATTGATTTCTCCTGTGGGGTACTAGTCTGTGCAAAGCAAGGAGATAAAAAGAAAGCAAACAAGACATCAGTCAGCGAGACAAGCAGCACACACATACTGCTTAGTTCTCTCCCACACTGCCAGCACCCAGGAGGCTTTACCCTCAAACACATGTTGAGTGCTACCTTATAGATCCAAACAGGCTGGAGCTCCATGGACTTCCCTTTGAGGGAGATACAAAGAAAAAGTGGGGCAGGGAGCTGCTTCTTTCCCTTCTTCCTCTTTATCCTAGACCTCATGTAGCATAATAAAAATCAAAGACGACTATAGAGACAAAATACTTGCGTTGTTTTCCAAAGTCTGCTAATCTTTAAATGTTGCCTTCGATACAGGAAAATGTTTGTTCAGAATATTACCTTTTCACTCAACCACTTTGCTGCCTCATTTACTGACAATAAATAAGATTAAGAATATATATTGTTTCTACTTTCCAGTTAGATGTGCTGAACTACACAGCTATGGAAAAGGAGCCCGGGGTTCAATTCCAGAAGGCACTTCATTAACAAAAATGACATATAACCCCCCTACACACTTGGCAGCAACCTGAAAAGGGTTAATGAAGGACCTATTTGCCTCCCCCATCTGTGAAAAAGTGCCAATCAAAAAACAGCTGCTATAAAAGGCTGCAGCCCAGCAGGAAGAGGAGTAGTAGGTGGGGAGGTGTTGGAGAAGCAAGCTGTAGGAGGCTGAGCCTGCCAAGGAGGGCTGGTGGAGCTGGGAGGGGTAGGAAGGCTTGGTCCTTTGCTTCTTCAATGCTGGCTTGGAAGCTGGAGGAGAAGGTGGGTGTTGAGTCCCTGGTTTCCTGGGACTGGAGATGCCTGGAAGGGGGCTGAACTTTCAAGTTTGGGAGTCCTGTATGTTTGGCCCTGAAGATGGATGTGTGATCTTCCAGGTCTTGGGGAGGGATTCTGATGTGAACTGCTAATGTGGGGAGGTGGGAAAGTTGAATGGACTTGAAGGAGCTTCCCTGGATATCTTTCTGCCCTCAGTGAAAAGAAAATGGAATAAATGCTGTTAAATACCACCCCCAACATAAAAAATAAGTTTCATTAAAAAAACCACCTGAACTCTCCTGTTGTACTTTTATCACTCTATGCTCTTAACACAGAACTCTTACTTGCTTCTCAGTAATCCCATTTTTACTACTATATTTTGTGTATGTTTGTGCTGTTGCTTTCTATGAATGTGCTGCAAATGACTTGGAGGAAAAAAAAGTGTTCACTGGGTCAAGTTTCAAGCTTGGTAACTTTCCCGTTCTGTCCATCCCCAGATGTGGCAGAGAGACCAAATATAAACTTGCTGGATGCTACTGGAGAGGAGAGAGGAGTATGGCCTAGGTACAATCTTATGTTTCCTGCAAGACTTCTTTCCTCTGTGACATTACTTAGTTACTTCAGCCTTTACAATCTGTCTAGGGGGGACTCTACCCCTGTGGGTGTTGGTAAGCACAGGCGTAATCCTGGGATCTCATTAAATTTAAAAAGCAGGTCTAGGGGGAAAAAAGGTCATTTAAATTAATATTAGCACAAAAGTGTGCACTGGAGCTGGGAATGGAAAAGCTTAAGGGAGTTGGAAAATGCCTTCAGCAAAATAAGATGTGATAGAAACGATGTGTCAGCTATCAGACATTGACTAGGAGCTGAAAATGGCAGTAGGAATACATTAATAAAACTTGAAAACAACAGCTTAAGGTGTTTGGTAGCTTGTTTCCTTCATATCTGTTGAAGAGATGGAAAGATGATATGAGCGAATAGGGAATATTCCCCAAACTTGCTTATGTCATTCTTCAACAAATCTTGTGTGGACTTTGTCAGTGATCTTTTTCTCAAGTGCTTAATTGTGTTCTCATTAGCTTTATCTGTAAAATAGAAAGTGCAAGAAAGAGCGTGAGCCAAATGGCAGATCCCTAGATACGTTCATCGGTAAGCTTCACTTGTGTAATTACGATTAAGCTTCCTGCATGTGACAGCAGTGGGCTGGATATTGTAGCTGTCTGCTGACCTGGTAAAAGCCAGGTAGCTCCCCTGCTTGTATGAAGGATGAACCTGTTGAGATTGGAATGGGGAAAGGACTCCCTAGTGCTTCCTGCTGTTGTCCAAAGTCTTCTGCTACAGGGAGTTGTGCTTGTTATATTTGAGATGGGACTACTAAAATGTAATTGTTGGTATAGATTCTTTAATTTCATCTGTTCTGCATTGTTTTGGTGTCTCTTTGGTAGTGTGAGGCAAGGCTTCCGCCTTGTGTGAGGTCCTTGCCTGTGACAACCATCCCTGTGCCAGGCTTGCCGGAGGCACTCGGTGGTCTCCAAGGTCTGTGCTCAGGAACTTGGAGTGCCTGCAACCTGCCTTTGTTAGTGTGCCTCTATGGAAAGAGAAACTTGCTGGAGGCTGTATTCCTGGAGGAAACAGGCTGTCTTGGGCAAAGCAAGGATTTATTCTTGAAGAAGAGTGCCTCTGTCTTATGACTTGAAATGGGGATTCTTTGTTCCTATGAAAGCCATGTTTCTCTCTGGTGTTCACGAAGAGACGGGTTTAGAGTTTGTTAATGAAGATGCAATAGCAAACCTTGTTGTAGGAATAACTACTTCTGGTATGCAAAGTTATCGCTGCTGTACTGTTTCCTCTGAGCTCTGTTACATATGAAGGCTTTCCTTGGCTCCTCTCTTCCCAGTCAGCTCAGCAGGCTTTAGTACCCTTTCATGGGACTGCAATATTTCACATTATTGAACACGGAGTATTGATGACGTGTCCTTTTTGTGAAGACTGCATGATGTATTAGCAGTGACGGCAGCTCACAAACTGCTTTATCTGAACTCCTGCTTCCATTCCCACCCTGCTGTTTTGCCAGGTCAGGGACTCCAGCCATCACATTTCCTCTATTCTTTTCAGTATTCCATGCATCCTCTCCCAACAGTTGTTCAAAACTCTGCTTAACAACTTGCTCTGATCTCCCTGCAGCCTCCCTTGCTTCACCTTCCTGCCGAGAGAGGAGAACAGACTGTGTGATGATGAGCAGGGGTGGCCTTGGGATGCAGGATCAGTGCCGCGTGCCCCGCAAGGGCGCAGTCCTTGCGTTCAGCCTGGCCCTGTGCTGGCCACTTGGCTGCCTGGAGAAGGGGCAGCTTCCCCTGCTGAATAGTTGGTTGACAGTAAAATAAGCCAGCCTGGATTTCAAAAGCCACTCCTCATCAATTTCTCCTGTTCCACAATGTATAGAATGATAGTTCATTTAATCTAGTTGGTATTATTGAAGAAAGTTAATCTGTCTGCACCATGCACAGCTTAAAATTGAACCCTGTGTCTCATCTTTAACAACATTGGTGGTCCTTTGTAGAGCTTGATGTTCTACTTGGGCATTTATCTGTATACTGAAATTGGGAACCTTGCACATCCCATTGCACGAGACCAGAGTTGTTGAGCTGCATACTCAGATGCACACTGGGACCAATCTATTCATGGAGTGTTGGTGGTTTCCCTATTGAGATTCCAGGATGCTACTTAATACGACTTGGCTCTGTAAGGTTTTAGATCTTAGGTTGTGCCCTATTTACAATAGCTTTACAATGCTACCTGTGTGGGGGTTATTTTCTTGCAGTCACAAGACCTGGAAGTTTCTGAAGTGGAAGCTAAGACAAGTGTGACTCCAGAAGCAGGGGGTGAATATGTGGTAGAAATAGTGCCTGTGACTTAATGGATGCTGAGTTACTCCATGGGGGGACCACCATGGTGTTGGCTTCCAATGAATGAGAGTCCCGAGGGTTATTGCTAGCTGCTGCCCCAGCCATTCTCAGAAGCTGCTCTAGAAAGTAGCTTCATTATTCTGTGTTTGTCATGTCTGCACCTCCATCTCTTCAGCTGCTTGGGAAATATTCTTGGGCAAGATATGCTTGACAGGTGGGGAAAAAATCAAGCAAAGCAAAATGCTGGCCTCTTTCAAAGATGGAAGTGTTACCACGTTGGCTGGGGCTCTCATGTTGCCATCTTAGCCATATAGAAAAATGGCGTGGAAAGGAAAGCTTGAGTGTAGTCAGGAGATTCTCACAATCCTGTTTTTGTGTTATTTGTGTTTGCGACAGTATCAGCTTTTTCCACATAAATACCCGGAAGGCAAAATTTCTTTTTTTTTTCTGCAAAAGCTCCAATAAACAATCACTTGGTGCCTGCTCTGCAAACTGACCCTCTTCCTGAGATAGAAATGTGAGGGCTTTGCTTGTTGTCAATGAGCCTGTCATGGTTTTCAACATGTTACTTTGCAAGAAATTCATTTCCAGTGATCGGCTTATAAACCTGCCATAAGGAAGTGTGTTTTCACACTAGTCTAGTGTACTTCTTGTTTTCAAACTCTCAGGGACGTAGAAATACACCAGATTTTTGGCAACACATGGTTTAAAAATCAGCACCAACGTATCTATTGAACATCTCAAATGGGTAAAGGAAAGGGCAGGTTTCATCAGGGGTCAGTAAACAACGAACATCTGCCTTGCCAATCTTTTCTTTTCCTACAGTTTTGTGCAGTCCCAAAAATCCTTCAGACATATGTTGAACAGAGTTTCAAAGCACCCAAGCCTCCTGCTTCTGCTGATATTTTGGCCAGTGCTTAACCTTATGCAGTTCAGTCAGGGCTTTTTCTGCATCTGAATCAGACTGGGTGGATTTGGCTAATGTTTCGGGCTGGGGAATTGAGGTTTCTGATTTCCAGCAGGTAAGATGTAGTATGGGCAGAAGCTCTCTAAGCCTCTTGTGCAGTTACCCAGGAAAAACAGATGAGTGAAGTATTAACTGGTGTTCTTGACCCCTCTTTGTCAGATCTTGGCATGTGACGCTTGGCGTTAATGCGCTTATTATAGTACGTTCCTGCCCAGTGCAATCTGCCCCAATTGGCCATAATAAATAGTTCCACAATGGTCTTCAGCCAAGTAACTGTTTGACCTAATGATGCATCTTACATTCTGCCTTGAAGCTCAGCAATGCCGTGCTGCGTAGGACACAACAGCGTTCTCTGAAGGTCGAGCTGAGCTGGTCTGCCAGCAAGGAGCAGCCATCTGGTGACCCCTTTCTTCAAGCATCAGCCTTCATTCCATAAACATGCAGCCGATGGATTGCCAACAGATGCATTTAATTCTTGAGCCTGGGCATTGCGATGGTGTGCAGGGAGAGACGTGATCCATAACAAAGCTCTGCTCCGGCCCGTGTGAGGCTTTATCGATAGACTGATGCCCAGCAGCGAACAGCAGGTCAGCTTGCAGATCACGAGGAGTAACTTACTCGCGTCGCTCCGCTCCCTCAAAGAGTTGACAAACTGAAGCTTGTGAGTAATCTTCAGGGAGAGTCACAAGCAGAATCATTGCAACTACCCAATGTGGATGTGCTTTGCTTCTAGTCTCTAAAACCCAGAAGGCTACAATCTTCTGGCCCAAGTTCATAGGCAGAAAATGAAAGGGGCCAAAACCAGTATTGGAGCAATTGAGACTTAAGCACTGTCCCAAGAGCATTTTTGGTAGTGTGGAGGTCTATTCCATTCTCTTCCATCCCTGCTTAATTTCCTGAAACATTAAGTAGTGGAAATACTGATGCTGATCTAGGATGAAGGTGTCCAATAAGGACTAAGCAGAAATTCATTGTCCTGTTCACCTTCATTAGATTTTCTGTGTCGTAAAGTATTAGTTTGTCCATGTCTGAATTGAAAGATGGCTCTCCAGCTTAAATGAAAGGGAAAAAAGAAAACAAAAAAAAATTTAAATCCCTTTGTCTATTTTTGATTAGGATCAGAATCAGGTGGGAGAGAGTGTGGTGATGCACTGCCTTTCATCCTCCACTAAGTAACTTGTCCAAAATACTGTGGAAATATAACTACAGTTTTGTTAGTGATGTTTCTCACCTACTCTGCATGGTTTTTTAGGGACCTGTATGTTGTAGTAGGGCCATAGGTTTATGCTTTTTAGATCTATATGTTGCTCCAAATACTACTGGAAAAAACATTTCTGATTTTGTCTTTGAAATGGAAAGAGAATTAGAAATGTTATAGATGCAGCCAGGTAGGATGGCTGATAAGATACTGGTGAGGGGAGGGAAGCACCAAGCTGAATTTTTGGATTAATTTTCCCTCAAAAATGCAACTCTGTCAGAACTGAAAAATTCCTGAAAGAAAATTGATTTTAGGGAAATTTCATTTATTTGTATATTCCCTTTCATGAAGGGAGAAGGAATATTCTAGCAATGTCAAAATGTTCCATTTGGACACTTAATTTTAAGCACTTTAATTTTCAAAGGGCCTCTTAATTTGATACTTATGCAATGAACTTTAAATTATAAATGGACAATCTCTTGGAAAATTTGGTCTATTTTTGAGAGCATTTTTCTTGGAGAACACAAATTTTGGGGCTTAGCCTTTACTCTGAATAAATGAAACAAGTAATTAAATACTTCATGAAGCATAGTATCTCCCTTCGTGGCTCTTCTGATAATGAAGTGTTATTCAGAGTTTCTCTTTATGGTAGAACGGGTCTTGTAATGATTTAAGCCTGGTGAAAAAGATTACTTTTATTCTTTACTGTTTGAGAAGTATTTGTTTACATTTAACTTCTACCATAACACACACATTCAGCTTTCATAAAGAAACCTTTCTGATGTGTAGTGACATCTCCACAGCAGTCACAGGGCTGAATATGTAATAACTGACAGTGTCTAGAAGATTTTTGCCCCTGCTTGTGTGCTAACAGAATTTTCTCACAAACTAGACAAAGAATTGTGTACCCTCTGAGCAGGAGATCATTGGATTTATTCAGCAAATGAGTCAGCAAAAAATGCAAAGACATTGACCTACTTATAACCTGAGTTTTGCTAGCCTTATTGTGATCAGAAATTAAAATAGCATTTCTTACTCCTGTGTTCTGGTCCAAAACAGTTATCCTCCAACAGTAGCTGGTTATGTCTGACAGTAGAAAATGTTCAAAGTCTCGCATGAAAGCAAGTGTTAGGTGCTCAAAATGAGTCCAAGCTCTTTGAATCTTCTTAAGCCTCAGTACTACATAAAAATCCATAATACATATGGATTCAGAACCTGGGTAAGAGTAAAAAAGATGGCAAAACGTGGATTTTTCTTTCATACTGATGCCTTTCTCTGAATAAAGGTCTCTCCTTGGCCACACACAAGTGCAAGTCTTTCTCAGATGCCATCATGCAGCAGTGATATGCAGAGCTATTGCAGGTCCCAAGTTCCCATCCTCTGATATTAACCCTTGATGTCTGCCTGCAGAGTTAGAGACATTATGTATTTTGATTAATCCTGGTACACTGGGACAGCGAACAGGGCTGTAGGAGGTGATTTCTCCATGCGTGTGAATCTGGTTTTTCTTCCTCGGTTATTTGCAACGCAGAGACAAGACTAGAGGTAGACAGGTTGATAACACAATGTTTTTAGCAGGTCTGTAATACAGCCTTCACCACAACTGAGATCCAGCTGAACTTTGTCAGCAGAAAGCCAGACAGACTTATTCGGGAATAGTCACCTACTCCTGGGGATGTTGTGTGGTACCACCCACAGCCCTTGAGTTGCGCGACATGAGCACAGCGACCTTATGTTGTGCTTTTGTTGGATGATCATACAGGGATGTGATGGTGCTGAGCTGAATGACCTTTTCACAGCTGTCTTGCTCCATACCAAGGCTTTGTTATTACCAATTGCAAGGGATGACGTTGTACTTACAGGGTCAAAAGTTTAAGTATCCACTGTATAATTCTTGTAGTACTGTAGTGAGGCAGGCTTGCATTAATACCGCCTCATCTTGGAAGCCTTCAAAGCCTGTCAGTGTGGCTGATGGTGTTTGGCACTTAGATATGACAGTGAATGGTAATTTGCAAGTGTCTTGAATGGACAGAAAATAGTTTTCATTATTTTTACTTGATTTGGAGTGGTGTCAAGCACCCTGTAAGAGCTCAGATATTGCTTGGGCTCTGGTATTCCTGAACAGGTGGCTGTGAGTGGTACAGCATGTCCCGTCCTTGGTGCAGGTCTTGAGAGGTTGGGTTCAATTCCTGGACTAAGCACTGGTCTGGGTGACCTTGGGCAGAGGAAGCAGCTTGTTTATTGCCTTTTGCAAAATGCTTTGCGAGTTATGGATGGAAATGCTATATAGAGGGAAGGTATGACTCTTGTGTTGATGGGCGTTGGGGAAACATGGGTTGCACAAGAACAAGTGGGTGTAACAAATAAGGAAAAGGAGCAGGAAAGTGGTGGAGAAGGTAGGAACAGGTAGTTGCTCTGCCTGGGACCTGTGTGAGGATGTCTGGGTGCCAATGTACTCATGCCCTTGGCACCAGGACTTCTGACAAATCAGCCAGTCTACTCTCGTGTTGGCTTTTGCTGCTTCTCTCTGAAGACCAAATGATGTACTTTTCCTTTGAAGAGGCTGTAATTACAGAAGAGCCTGGCAGCACTTTCCTGTGGTGCTAATGGATATATCAGCACTTCCATAAAGTCCCTTGTGAGGGATTTACAGCTCTGCCATTAATATTAGCCACACAGTGGGTGTATAAGCTGCTTGCCCAAAAGTATTAAAAAAGAGTTTAAACCAGCATGGAAAATTTTAGTAGGTCTTGTCTAGAAGCGAACTTGCACTGGTTTGATAAAGAGTGATTTTAACCTAGTTTGGTTAGAGTATTTCTAATTTGTATGTACTTGCTCATATCTGGCTTGAGGCTGACCTATTTCAGCCTATTCTGACTTTAACAAGATAGAGGCTATCCAGAAATTCTGTAAGGATTCCCTCTTTGTGGAAAACATCCCTTGTGCTGAACAGATCTGATATCTACTGGGTTATATACATCAAGCTTTTCATCATACAAATGAGGGGCAGTACACAGAACCAGCAAGTATTTAGTCAAACTAGTTTTGAACGTCACTATAGCTAAAATGCTATAGATTGTGTGCAGCCACAGTCTAAAACTGAAGATGGGAGAAATATTGAGATTACAGCTATGTTATTACTATCCCAGTGTTAAAACTGGGAGGAAATATCAGAACCTCTCAGCTCAGTTTAACACAGAACACCACACATATCCTTTTATCCTCTCCCACCTACTTCATTACATTGGGTAGGCATAAGAAAACATTTGTCTTTTTCTGTGAGTTAAAAATGACGTGCGCACTTGCTGAAATAAACAAAAGCTTTGAATGTCAGAGGTAAAGCTGAAGGCTTTTTCCGATGGATGATCTTCAGTATCAGGAATTCATGGTTCAAAAGGCACTTTCCTCTGGTAATGGAATCCGAGGCGGTGTTAATATGTATGGCTTTTCCCATTCTGAGAAAATCCTTCTGGAAGGAGGGGGAGGAAGAAGGAGGACAGTTCTCTAGAGTGAAGATCTCCCTACAAGTAAGGAATATGAAGCAATACAGGAGGTCTTGTACTGTCAGCAAAGCAAGACTCCTTAAAAATCAAGTCAGATCCTGGGATGTCTGCAGAGTGGTAGACTGGGCACTTTACCAGTTTTATTTTTGCTTTATATGCTTTGCAATCCCTTTGCTTAGTTGTGGCTTTAGAGTGGAATCGCTTCTGCGCAAGACTCATCTCTTCTCCGCTCCTCTAATGCACACTGCAATGGGCTCCACTGGTGACTTTGCTCAACAATATTAATACTTACTACTACAGCTACTGCCATCACTTAGGCCGATTATAAAATGGAGAAGAACTTTCTAAGAGAGCCTACCAGAGCCTCTTGATCAGATCTTAATCAAGACTCAGTGTAATTTGTGTGGGGCTTTTTCTTCTCTTTCCTGTTTCTGAAGATGATCTAAGTCAGGAATTTAAGAAAACGGAGAACAAGCAGCTGTATGTCTAAACCTTTTTTTGTGGGTTATGTGTTTATGCTGAAAACTGGAGTGCATGAGTCCACATTTAACAATTTTTTTAGTCTATAAAGGTGTATCTTCCTCCTGAATGTAAGGATTTTTCTTAGTTTAACAGCAAAAAATATTGAAGTTTTCAGTTAGGATGGTGAATGTCCTTGAGAATTCCTGTACCTGCCATGAGCTATAGCTGTAGCCATTGTCTTCCAAAGAAGCTCCTCTTGGTGATAAAGCAATGGTGTTAATGAACAGCTGGAAGAGTGTTTTCCCCGCTTTTCTCTTTAATATGGCAGAGTTGCAATGAAAACTGAAATGGCACTTGGACACAGAATTTGTGGAAGTGGCTTGATGCTACAACTTTGGAACAACTTCGAAATTTCATAGCACTGCTGCTCACTCTACCATTACAATAAATATTGGCAGGTTTCAGTGTGGTGTAAAATATAATAGTACTAGCATCTACATGAGTCAGTATATGGGAGCTAGTAACTTCTGAAAGGGAGGTGCTGAATAATGTAACTAAATAGCAGAAATAATTGCATGTGAGTCCCAAAGTTGGTCCGAAGGACTAGAGAGGAGAAACTTTATCCTCCTGCTACCAGATCCCAGATAAAAAAGACAGAGGATGTGTTGAACCCTCGTGACTACATCCCAGCCATTTGACTACATCAGTCTTCAAAGGAAGATGTCCATTTGCTCAGAAGGCAGCAGCCAGTGCACAGCAAGCTTCCAAAAAGTCTTCTACGAATTTTATGTGCATCTTGTGCTCTGAGTGTGGAAGCCCTTTCCATGCCCATGAAAATAATCCTGGCATTTCAGCTACATCTTGTCAGGCAAAGTGGTGGTGATCCCCACGGAGTTTGCTTCTGTAAGACTAGGGCTGGGAGTGCTGCTTGGTTGAGTCCACACAACTTAATATATAGGAGGATGTTTCTGAAAATTCAGTAAGTCTAACATTTTAGCTATAATTGAATAATATGTCAGACTTGTTAGACACTCAACCCATTCCATCAGAATTAATAACTGATTCAGCCTGGGACATGATGAATGTCCATGTCAAAGTCTAATCATATCTGGCTTTGGTTCCAGCATATTCCAGAGACAAAACATTCTTTTATGACTCTCCTAGTCTATGCATTTTTAAAAACAAAGAATAAAAAGTCTTGGCAGCAATCCAGTCACTAGAATGATATTCATTCCAGGAATATTTTTAAGGCCATTGCTTGCTGTTCATCGTCCTGGTATTCTTCAGTCGCTTGTTCCTCTCTTTATAATTGAGACAACCTTTTCTTAAATTTTATTTGAAAAATTATATGTGGTTTCAACTTGCTTTAAGAAGACCTAAATTCTAATGATAAAAGCTATTTACCTGTATTTATTCACAAGTCATCCCAGTTCTTTAAACTTCACAAAGCAAGTTTGAAGTAGGTTGTAATGTCAGAGTATGATTATGTATTTCCATCTTCATACCTTATGAAGTACTCGGATGAGCTACTACAACTTGCATTTCTATAGAGCTTGCCACATGATAAAGTTTTTCTCTAGAACTGGCAAAGAATCACATTTTTCTCGTGTTACTGAAGCCTGAGTAACTGGTCATTTGCCTGCCCTGCCTGTGCTTGGAGATGCAATGCCAAGCTATTGGAGCAACTGCAGCATAAGGTACCCTGAAATGTCTCAGAAATAACTTCAAAGGTAGTATGTGTACTCATGCTAGACATACCCAGGGTTCACGACTTGCAGAATCTGGCCTACAGCAAAAGAGGAGTCCAAAAGAATCCATCTACTTTGAAGATATTAGGATTTACAGAAAATCTGTGCAGTTACTTTCAGTCATAAAATTCATGACATTTGAATAACAGTGCTTGGAGAAAGAGGTTGGTCTTCACAAAATGTGCAATCCTTGAAGTTGTTTTGATTATCGATTGCTGGATTATGGCATTTGCAACAACTCAGAAATCTTGAAATGTTTTAAAGTAGCCTTTTCATTTTTACAGGTTGCAGAGGTGCTTGTTTAGCAGGATATGACGATGAACTCTGCATCCAGATATATAAATATCTGACTAGGCTTTTAGTTTTTCCATCATAACAGTTGCTTCAATCACCACCCTTCTACGGGAAAAGGTATTTTGACTTTTGGTTTTATAAAGACAAAAATACATTGGAGATCATCAGTGTTTGGAACAACTTTTGATAAGAACAAAACCTTAATATTAATGTTATCATATGCAAACTGGCAGGAATCAAATACTTATACCTGTTCTGACATTGAATATCACTTTGTTAAAGGAACAATTCCAAGGTGACAGCTTGTAAACTTGCAGGTTATTTTAGGGCAGAAAGGGTCAATATAATGTAACCCTGCTTTGTGGGTCATAGAAATTTAGCCATTCCTTTTGGATGTAAGCCCAAAGAGAAAATCTGTCTGACATGTCAGTATTCTTACTCTCTTCAAGTGATTTTTCTTCTTATAAAAAATAATAAGTTTTTGCTTCAGGAGTACTGCATCATTTTACAATTATGTCCAGTCCAAAGACAATTCTGATTTTAATTGATGCATTCCAATGGGGAAAAATAAGTACAGTGACTAATTTTGATATCTGAACAGCTTATCTAGGAAAGGGATAGATTTTCTCATCACTTGTAGGATTCAAGTCAAGATCTGATATCATTTCAGCTCGGTAGGAAGGGTGGGAGTGCAGATAATGGAGTAACATGGGAAAATTCTGTGGCACGGGTTACGGAGGAGGATCTGACTAGATGCACAAATGATCCCTCCTGGCCTTCAGACTGCTGAATTGCTTCATGCATGTTAACCATAGTTTACAGTAAATGTGTGCAGTGGAAATTACCAACATAATGAAAGAGGCTGTAGCACTTTGCTGTATTCTTTCTTATTTTTCCCACATGTGAACAAAACGTCAAAAGAACGACCTAGCAAGATAGCACATTATAAATTATATTACCTACGCTCTTCTAAGAAAACCTTCCCTGTGTCTCTGGTTATGAAGGAAAAAAGGGGATATTCCTGTAATGGCTGCTGCATTTGTAATAATTAAGGGTTAACGTATGTGATTGGTACGGGAGGGGTGTTGGTAACTGGTGCACTTCTGTGCAAAAATGATGGGTTCCCCTTCCAACTCTCGCCTATTGCTGGCTGGCTAGCTAAAACAAGTAACGCTGCATGCTAAATATAAGTGGCTAGATCCTACTGTGGATCCATCTGCAAACATACCACGTGCCAGTTGCTCTAGGTAGGGTATCTTGGCATGGACATCTGTTTACAGGGAAAGCCTTTTTTTTTTTCCTGCCCTAATTGTTTCCATGTATTTCAGACTTGGGTTTCTCCCATTTCGTGGACATGAGAGCAATTAGCCAAAAACTTACAAGCTCAGCAGAGTTAGTGGAGTAGTTTATAAACAAATCAAGGTTGCTCACAAGGCGTGTTTTCTCAGATCTGGTGAAATGGTAAATACAGTCATCTCTCAATTAGTCTGACCAGTGCGGGGGAGAGGATAACCTGGATAAAGAAAACACAGATACTACAAAACACATGTAAACGAGTCAATAAGATTGTGTGATAAAGGCATAAAAGGGAAAAGGTTTGTGATGCTTTTGGCTGAGATTCATGGGTGCTAATGAGCTCCTGAGCTGGGAAGCCTACAGTGTGCTGCGATATACCTTAGCCCAAGTCTACCACATGCGGTGTAAACGTTACCCTGGTTCCACAGCCCTGAGAAATCCCATTTCTCAGTGGGGACCCTGGGTTCAGGCACAGGGCTGCGAGCAAGAGCCGTTCTGCTCCTGAGGTGGGTCTGGTTAGAGGGTCTGGTCTTCTGGTTAGAGGGTCGGTGCGGGCGCAACCCCAACCCCTCTGCGGTTATAGCACGGCTGAGCTGCTGCACCCTTCCCCACGGGTGGTAGAGCTCACTGCGTGCAAGGCTTTCCTGGGATCTGGTCGGAGTAGGTACTCGTGTATCTGCTCTCCACATTGTTGCTCTCCACATTGTTGCTCTCCCATACTACTTTACTTCTGACTACTCTTTCAGTATTAACTTCTTGTGTATGAAAATGTTAGCAAGTATTGGCTTCTCTAAAGACACTGCGTCAAAATTCAGCCTGGATTACACTAAGGGGCTTCTCTGAGCTCTGAGGAAAAACTGTTGAAAGCACCTTACAAAACGTTAACTTGTAAAGCATAACATAACCAGACATACAGTACTGTGGTATCTTGAAAGCTGCTGGCCCATGGTCATGCAGTGTGCTAGTAAATTGAAGTATATTAAATGTCTAAAAGCATAGCGTGTACATATATAGCAAAAAAACCCTCCCTTTAAGGAGTTGCTGTTATTAAGTACTCTGTAGCACTTGCTTTCAGAATTAGTGTTTATTAGCACATCAGATTTGGAACGTGTAAGTATTGTTACCTACTCCCGAACACTTAAATATCCACTTTGAGTTCACATTCTGTATTACTGCACGTTTCATTCCTACAGTGCAACTTGCATTCTCAGCTGTCTAAAACTATGCAAGGTTGATGTAATCAAGTATGCTTAATTTTTTAGCATGGACCCTCAAGACTTAAAGCCCTCTATTCTGAATGAGCAGTAATATCTCAAGGTATTTTTTCAAAACCAAAGGGCTTATCTCAGACAAGATTTTTCTCTTTCTGCTGTTAATGGGTACCAGTTGGCCAAGTGATGTTGGAAGTGATGGTAAGGGCATATGCGTAGGTGTTGCACACAGTTGTAAAGCAACCTGGACCTCCATGGTTCCCAGGGTGTTATGGATGGGAGCCTGTCTCTAAGGCTGGTTACACCACAGGGCTCCTATCCAGCATCCTCATCCTGTGCAGCAGTAAGGTTTACGCAAGTAACTCCACTGAAGTCCACTGGGCTCCCAGGATGTGCAGCTTGTGAGAAAAGGTTGGAGAATGAGGCCTTGAACATGCTATAGGCAAACGTGCACGTCTACCTGCTCTCTCAGTAAAGTTAAGTTTTCGGCACTGATGCCGAAAGTTTTAGGAATCAAGCCCTTGTCTGTTTTGTCACTGTCAAACCTGGGGAGGACAGTGCTGATACACATCTACTTCGTAAGTGTCTAAGGAGTTGTTTTTTTAAGAAGAGCCAGGTACATGTATACTAGTTGTCTCCTTAGCACAGAGCCTCTCCAGCACTCTAACCCTATACTTTAGTCACTACTGACAGGTAGAGGGCAAATTTGCATAATGAACTGTTTAAATATTCAGTTTTATCGAGGCTTCAAGGCACTATTTGTCCTCCGCATCTTCAATAGCTAGTGACCCTATCTAAATCAACATCATTTGTCAAATCAAATTAGGCTTGTTGTTAATTTCAGACAGTGATGTTCATCTTTTTGATGGTTTCAAACAACTCTGAGGTAAATCCCTGTGACATAATGCTGCTTAGATATGCTAAATGAGTCACTTGTTCAATGCTGCAATTGTCAGAAAAATATGAAACTTAGCTCTAAGGTAAATATTGTTGGGTCACTTGAAATGTATGCAAATTTGACATTTCTCTGCTGATTAGCATATCTACACATCAAAGTTTTCTATATATCACATCAGATATTTTTGATTCAGGAGAGTTAAGGTCAGTGGCACTTGGCATACTCTTTACTTTGCATCAGACAAGATGAGAAATGAAAATCTTCTTAGGGAAACTTTCCAGCTCAAACCTTACTTTGCTGAAACGAGAACATTGCAGAGGAGCAGGGGAAAATAGCAGAGGTTCCTGTGTTTCAGTATAAAACGAATAAAGGAACCTGAAGAGATTATTCACTTAACTAATGAATTCCAAAGGAAAAAAAGAGGAACAGATTAGGTATTTGGGTGCAGAGAGAGTAAAAAATTTCAACATCTGCAATGAATTTGCCTATACAAAGTATATATCCACATATAGATATGTATGTTTGTTTTTGAAATGAGTCTTTTTAAATGAAAGTAGGAGGTATGCCCTCTTCTTTTAAAAGCTGCATTTTGATTTGTGGCTCGGTTGCGTCCGCGCGAGTTCTGGGCTGTCCTGTGCGCGAGGGAGTGGTGGAGCTGCTAAGTTCGTTAGCTCAGTGATTGCTTCCATAGATGCTAATGTAACTGGTCACAAAAGTTAATTGTTCACATATTTTGTGCATCAGGCCTTTAGAGATCATCAATAAATTGTCAGTGGATTCGGGTCTCCAAAACTCTCTGTGAAAATCCGTTACGTCCAATGACAGACGTGCCTTGGCTTGAATGGTCCTAGGCTGCCGCGCACGACGTCACGGGAAGGATCGCTTACGCAGCCCCTCTGAAGTCCTGACACCTGAGGAGATCTGTGCCAGTGAGGGTACGGAAGTATGCGGCAAGCAGAGAGCAGGCACTAAAAATCCCAACGAGCGTCTTGCTGGAGAATAAACTTGGTGCACAAGTACAGTGACTTTCTGTTCTGCTGCAGAGGAGTAACTTGGTCGTGTAGGGTTTTTTATTTCAAAAAGCGGAAAAGTGTCTCAACTGCAGCATCCGGTGCATGCCAGCAAGATTTTGTTTGAAAAATAAAACAAACATTTTTTGAGTTATTGGAGCACAAAGATGTCAGACACCACTAACATACGTTTATTTTTCTTGTTCTCTCCCATAACTGAAACATGGCCAAACTGTTTCCTTCTCCTTTACATTGTGTGAGTGTCGGTATGTGTATACAGAGCTAATAAATTTTATACTTGCCCTGCATGGAGACCTTACATGCTACAGTCTAGAAATGACTGAATAGACATATTAGACTCTGGAAAACAAGGCACAGAAATGCTGGTTGATCCATTATTACCGCAGGGCATATAGCACCACTCAGCCACATTAGTAGTCGATGTTTGATGATAAATCAATAATAGCTTTTATCTTCTAAGTAAAAGATATTTTATTCTCTCCTGCCTTTCCTGTGCTGGGCGATGTAAAACCAGGAACTGCACTCACATTCTTAAGGCGAGATTTTTAAAACTAGTTTGGTGTAAGATTCACATTTGCAAGCTGCCCGTGCTTCCCATATTGGCAATGATTTTGACAAATGTAAAAAAGTCACTAATATTTTGACACTTTCACTGCCCAACTATGATACCAGCTGGCTGTGAATTCAGTTATTCATTGTTCTGCTGTATTTTAAAGACTGGTCCAGAGCCAATGTACTGGACCAGCTCCATTCATTCATTTTCAAGATTGAAGTTTCAGCTGACTGTAGTGGCCATTTTTCAAATATATCTGGAAACCTCTTCCAATTTAACAGGATCATACACAACAGAAAAAGTCAAGTATGCATGTAGATTTAAAGCTCTTTCTTGCTGGAATAGATACATTTCAGCATGACTCAAGCTAGTCTTCATAGGATTTCTGAGCGCTCTCATTTTTAAGACTTGACCAGTGTTTTCTTCACAGTAAAAAAAAAAAAAGAAAAAAAATCTTTATAATGATTAGGCGGATTTAAAATAAAATTGAACTAAGGCATAACTGTTCTGAATTCTTAAAATGAGAAGTCACTACACTGGGCTCAGGCTGCCTGAGATATATAGCAACGCTATCGTTAATTTTAAAGAAACTAAAAAGAAATGTATACATTTTTGGCTCCGTGTAGGCAAATACAAACTTTAAGCTTTAAACTCGGAAGTCCTTAGTGCACCTGCAGTGCAGACCAGAAGTACAGGACCCTTTGAGTCCAATCTCTTCTGATCTGGGCATCCTGGAGAGCAGATACACATCTAGAGTTAGCAGGTCCTTTTGAAGTGCCCTTCTTTTACAAATATAATAAAAATGTGCTTACTTTGTAAGTCGTCTTTATTGTGCCTGCTAACGTTTTACACTATTTTCCAAAGCTGGTAACAATATTCATCCCTCTGGCTTGTAACTCACTGATTAAAAAACAGATTGCCAGCAGTCATCTGCTATTGTCTGGCTTCTTAAATTCTGTTTCTGGTTTAATTTACTTGATTGTTCCATGCACTATTCATGAGTTCTATAATATTCCAAACTTTAATTTCAACAGATTAATTCTTACTAATTATTCAACATATGAACCTGCACATGAGAATTGTACTGTATGCACCATCCTGAGGCACAGAATGCAATGTCGAATCGTTTTCTGATTTCAAGTGGAAAACAAACTAATTATGTGGAAATATGATAATATATTGTGCTGCAGGGACCAGCCCTTTGTCTGTTTAGAAATGTTTACTTATGATCGGCTCCCTGTGTTATTTCTTCCAGGAGGAGCTGCCCTTTCTTAATGCATAAACATTATTGACTGGTCCATGATTCTTTACTTCAAGAAAGCCAATTTACATAATTTTATATTATTTCCGTCTGGTAGCAACAAACAAGACATCCCAGGAAAGTAATAATTGAGCTAGCTGTAGCAATCTTCTGGAAAGATAAGACACGGAAGTCCTTGGAAATGAAGGATCACTTATTTCTCTCTTATTTCTCCTTTTTTTTTTTTTTTTTTTTTAAAGCTGTCATCCAGCTTTACCTCCGCGCTGTTTGATTTGATGCGTATCAGCATCCAGCACTTCAGCACAGCACGGGGTGCAAATCAACCGTCAAAAGATTCAAGCTAGAACACGCTTTCCCCAGTTTTATGTCCCCGTACCCCGGCCGAGGCCGACTGGGTAATGTTGGTACCGTGAAATATCAGGACACTGGATCATTCGTTGTTTTGGAGAAGGGCAGGTCTCAGCCTCCCCGGGCGGGGAAGCGTGGCAACCCAGCCAAACCTCACCGTAACGCCGCTCGGCCGGAAGAGAAATGGTTTAGTCAAATACGGGAGGCGGCGGGGAGGGGAAATAAGACCCCCAAAAAGTAATATGTTTTTGCTTCCCATGCCACGTGAAATGGGATATGTGCTACAAACTGAAAGGTTGAAGTATGTTTTCAGGAATAAATCACCAGAGGAAAACTATAAAAATAAAATAGAGGAATTGTGTTTCTCAGGGGACCCTGACCAGTAGTGGCGTTATGTAGCAAGGCAAGGCTCTATGAAAACAAACACCAGCAAGGACCGAGGAAGATAAAATCTGGTCCCTAGAACTACGTTTTAATAGATCTCGGGTGGTACGACATGATTTAGCGTATACCATAATACTTTCATTGCCCCTAGAAAACCAACTCTTAAAGAACTGGGTGGGTATCTGGCTTTCCATCCTTCCAGCTTCCCCAATCGTTGTAGTTTATGAACTTTACAGTATCTAATGCATTTGTATATTTACTGTATTTATCCTATTTATTTTTTGCTTTATAATGGCAAAACAGTTTGCAGGTGATCTGTTTTCTCATTCATTTGTAGTTTTGCTATTATTTCTACTGTGTCTTACCTGAAGACCCTAAGGGGCAATCAGAGGTACAGGTAACTAATGCAAACAAAACACCTGTCCGAAAAGTTCCCATTCTAGGATCCAAAAAGATGCCTAGCACTCATTAGCTATTTTTCTCTAATAAATCCAATAGAAGTTTGCAATTACATTATCCTGTATGTCCAACCCTGCTGCTCGTTACTGGTTGAGAGGAGTGATGGAAAACAGAACAGATCTTGGGATGAACCCCTTCATTTGTTCCAGCCACTGATTTTCCAAAGAGTTTTCCTGCCACAAAGAAAAATGGAGAAATCTATTTTTCACAGTGAACATGTTCCAAGCGAGACCAGGACAGCCCAGGAAGGATATGCAAATTCAAAGAGGTAATGCAAAGAGGAATTTTTAATATTAATTTTAGATATTGCATTCAGGTTTGATATGAATCTACAGAGTACTGTCTTGAAAGACTCTAGTATGAATTTCCTGGCATCAGTTAAAGATGGTTTTGTTCACACTTGACGAAGTGGTCAGGGAAGGAGGAGAATGATGGAGCTATATGGGTGAGATGGTTATTTTTCTCATTTCGGCTCCGACTTGAAGAGTAACTTGCTCCTTTGCTCAGAAATAAGGACCGTGGAAAACTTCCTTGGGAAATGGCTGTATAGCGTCTCTTAATGGTATTTAAATAATTGAAATGTAAATATCATTGGAACCCAGCGGCCTGTGTTTTCTCTCTGCCGCAGCAAGCGCTTAGCGTGTTGGAAAGGCAACGCGAGGAAACGGGGGAGAAAGGAGGATGTTTCCCCAATCCCAAGGTGTGCTACAGATCCTGCTACAGCCTGCAGCTGTGCCACTGGCTCTCGGCTGCGATCTCCTCTGATCTCCAGCGCAGCCGTGTCGGATCAGGTCAGTCCTTGGCTGAGAGATGTTCCTGGGGGGGGAAAAAAAAATTTAAAAAAAAATTGGCGATGTTTCCAGAAAGGAGACGTGACTGCAGGCAGTTGGCTGGGGCTGGATCGGACTCCCCCGGCCAGGGAAGAGAGCTTTCTGCCACCTCTAGCCCCACACCTGCAGCCAAACCAGCCATGCTTGCTGGCGGGCGGCGGAGCCGATGACGCTAAGCGTGCAGCTCCGCGCACTACCCTTAGAAGTGCTGTCCGTCCACTTTACAGGCCGGGAGTGATGCGACGAAATATCTTGATCGGGACTGGGTACGAGCATTTCTAGCAGTGCAAGAACATGAAACCGTATCTTCCACGTCCTGAGGTGCTGCTCTGAAACGGGCAGGCTTTTGATCTATGTGTTCTGAGTCCCTTCAATTCAGCTTTCATAAATCCTGGGCATCTTTTTGCAAGGCAAGATTTTCAATTATTTTTTTTCTTTCAGCACTCTGACCATATATGAGTACAAAATGGAAAAGGGAGGATTTGCTCACGTTTGCCCGGAGCGCTGGGAGTGCTCTGGGCTGGCCGATGCGGTCGCCTGGGCAGTGTCCATGTAGGCAGGGTAGGACTTGCTGGCGGTGGGAGGGTTGTTGCAAAGCCTAAAGTCTGCGTCTGACCGAGGGTACCACATCCCCTTTCCCCCTGCGCACAGTTTAAGCCCCGAGCTGAGGGCAGCTGGCAGAGCAGTGCCTCTCGCCCACAGGGGTGCATTACAGGATGCCCCCGAGGTCTCTGCGGGTGATGGGGTGTGGGTGCCAACGCGTTTTGCCTTGATCTACCCAGGCTCACAATGTGTGTGCCATCGGCTATTCCCTCTGTGCGGGCACGGAGCAATGTGTTAATTCCTGGCATCTCTCAGCGCGTGGCTGAGTTGATGGAGTTTCGATGCCTTCTGTGGGGCCTGTTGAAGGCATCAGGAAATTTTGCTTTGAGCCTCAGATATTCCCTGTTTGAGAAACGAGCATTTTGCCTGAGATTTGTGATGGTGTTAGGTGGTTTTGCTCAAAGAAGTAGCGGGGCAAAAGGCATCCTTGTTTCTGGATAAAAGGAGCTTTTTCAACCCTTCCCGCTAGTTACATTCAGAGTCCCCCATTTTTTCCTTCCTCCCCCGCTCCCTTCCTTCCTTGTCCCTTCATGGAAGGACAAGTTGCCCCTCTCAGCCCATTTCTCCCAGGTGGTCCCCAGCAGATCTACCTTCCATCTCCTTGACTTGAGCTCCGTTCCCTGCACCGGCTCGTCTCTGCCAGCAGGACAGGGTTCCCAGGACATTTGCTGTAAAGGACAGGCTCCTGCTCCACTGCGGTTTGCCATCACCGACCCATAGAACCCCCAAGGAAGCTAAAAAAATGGTACGTCCTCAGCCAGGTCATCTGAACGGGGCCGTGTCTTGCACATTTCTTGCTCTTTCTGGCATGCCCACCAGCTCCCGTAGGCTGGTGCTTTTGCAACCGGTCCACACCCTTCGGCCAGCATGTACGGACATTGGTTAGCAATGGAAATTGCCATAAATAAAGTGCTGAGCATGCCCAGATTTACCGCGTACCTGTTTTGCGGTCTCTCTGCAGCGGGTTAGCTGGTGCCACCCGTAGTGCACGTCACTGGAAAGAAGCCTGCCGTGGTTAATAACTTAAATGATATATGCTGAGACTTTCGTTGAGGGGGTGACTGGTCCAAAGCCTGTTAAAATAAATGCAAAGAATAGCCTTGTCTCCGGTGGGATCAGGCCCAGATTCATGATCATAATATACTGTCTTTTTTCATAATTTTGTGAGAATGGCTTTTTCTTTTGTGCAACAAACCATAGCTAAGGGGAGTGGGGGAGAAAGGAAGCAAAGAGAACCACAGAAACTGTGCTAAAGGAATTTGAAATGAAAAATGCATTAAAAATTTAGTGTGTGAGCAGAAACAGACTACTTTGCTCTGGAAGGGTGAAAGGGAGGAAGAATTACTATTTTAATATGTACGAGGCAAGGACAAGCACAAATCTGACCACGTCTGAGAACAGCAGAGAGCCACAGCCTTGACTCACATTGAAAAGTTCTGGCAAATACCTCGGTTTAAAAGAAGATGTGAGAAGGAAAGAGCCAGACCTGGCACACAAGCCCCTACACGTTTGCGTGAAGCTATACCACACTCAGCTTTTGAGACTTTTTGCCTGATTTGAATGCATATGTTTGATAATACAAAATGACATATTTATGTTTATTCCTTACATTACTCGGGAATCTTTTCAAGGGCTTGGGGAGTTAGTACAAACGGTTCTGTAAGCTTCTGTGTCACTCTTGCCAAAGCAACCTGATAATTAAGGGTCGCACTCTGTAAGGCGGGTAAATCTAATGGCACCGGGAGCTCGTGAGATGTGCACGTAACGCTGGGATCGCTAGTGGGGAAAGACAGTTTTCTCACACGAGTGGGGTGGGTTTGGGTTGGCTCCATCTGCAGGGGCTCTTGGCCGTGCAAAGACTCCCAGTGAGATATGTTGTGTCCCACCCGGTCACGCTAGTCCGCCTGCGAGAATCACCTTACAAACTGAGACTTGAAAGAGCGGTGGTCAGGCATCGTCCCGGTGTTTCCATTTCCTTATGTTTTGAGTTTTTCTAATGGGCTCCACTTGAATTGCCCATGACTTAAATATGGGTTTTTTTAATGGGAAAAAGTTGACTTATAGGGGCTAAGAGACAAATCAAAAGAAAATCTCGTTGTGCCTTTCAGGACTCTCGGTATTGAGTTAGTTTCTTTATGAAATTGCATGTGCACATCAACGGTGTCGGTATGGAGACTTCTGGAAAGAGCATTATCATGGAGTCTCTTAGAGAAAACAGTTCTTTGGGTGATTTTTCCTTCTAGAAGCCACTGTGCAATCAAGAAGGAAATACATACGTGACGACGGGAAGACGCAAATATGCAAGTCTAGGCCATCCACGTTAAATACCCAAGAGGGGGAAACAAACCCCCTCATTTTCCTGCAGGAGTAGACAGGAGTAAGAGATGTCAGTGCAGCTATGACATCTGTTTACATGGGGATTTTATGCACCTGTTCACTAGGCAATAACAAATGCTTACCATGGTGGTAGCTGTATCACACGGTACATATGCTGCTTCTGACATACATAACACCTCTTTAAGGAAACACATGGCCCCATATGTCATGAGAACTTGTTTACATTCTACAATACAGTAATGGAAAATATGTTTCATAATAAATGTTTTCATCATTTTTGTGTTTAAGGGAAGAATGGGAGTTTTACGCCCTAGCTGTCGAGCTGAGTGTCCTCTCTCATTGTTCTCATTGAGAGATGTGTGGCTGTGGACTAAACTTCCTACAAGCTTTCAAAGTTCAGAGAAGTTGGGGTCTCAAATTGTCAGTTTTAAGAGCTGATGCCCATGAAAAAGGTAAAATTAAAAAAAAAAAACTAAGAGCGGAACATATATTTGGGTACAAATCAGAGTATTTATTTATTTGGCTTGCTATCAAACGACCAATTTCTGGTCACTTTGACATGAGCAAATGTCACGTATGGGTTTTGTAGAGCTCTTGAGATACTGAAGCCACCTCAGGAAGAGTAGCCCAATGGCTTTGCAGCCCCATCTTTTAGCTCAGTCATCCTGGAACCAGGAAAAGGAATCGTATGACTTCAGATCCGTAAAATGAAGCAGGTTCCTGCTTGAAGGCTGTCTAATGCAGCCTCCTGAGAAATGAATTTGAATAGGTTTGAGCTTTGGTATGGTTTGGTTGAGATTACTCAGATTTATGCTGTCTTTCTAAGGCTTTTCCCTTCTAGTATTTCTTCTGTTTTCAATTGTCAGTGTTTCCACCACAAGGGCTGCTCATACACAGGAGTCTTTGTCCTCCATTCGCTTCTTGCTGCTGAGGCAGGATTTTGTCCTACAAAGTTTAATTTTGTAAATTTTACTGTGCAAAATTACTAAATTTTGTAAAATGTACTGTTTAACAGTACTGTAAGAACTCAAATAAGAAGCTCTTATTTCCTATGGAAGACAGGTCCAAGAGATAATAATTCTTATTATAGGGATTTTTTTTTCTTGGTATTTACCCTAACTGTCACTTTCTGGAATTTATTTTTGCGGAGTTAGCTAACAAGAGTGAAAATTCGACTCTACTTTATAAGGGGAATCCACTCATTTACAGACAAAACTGAGGTGTGAATGTTAGAGATATGTGGACAAACAACTTTTATAATTTTGATGTAAGGAATGATACCTTGATATTTTGTTTGAATACACCTTTTCTCTGTTTAGTCCTCCTGCAAAGCAGTATTCACCACTATTTCAGCAGTTCACTTGATATAAAAGAGTGGATGAATAGATCATTTATTCCGAAATAATAGCCTAAGCTTGTCTCTTTGTGCGTAGATTTAGTGTTGTTTAACAACAAAGAATTTTCATGAGTTTCATAGCGTGTCCACCCCAAGTACTTTTTATTACCTTTTATCACCTCTACCTCATCTATCACATATGTATGTTAAAAAAAAGAGGGGGGGATTTTATTCTCTTTACTTTAAACTAGCTGCCTGAAAACTTCTTTAGGTGCCTTTAACTGCGGTCTTGTGAGAAATGCAAACAGTGTACGGCTATTTCTTCTGGTGTTGCATTGGTTTAGATTTTCTGCGGTGCAATATTTATTCCTCTTTCCCAGCCTCCTTCCTGGACTGGAAAGTCCTTGCCCATTTTGGCCAAGCTTGGACAAGTGATGTAACTCTATGTGATCTGACAAGCAGGGGCCACAGAGCATTTCAGAACCCTCTTATTGAATGTGTCAGTGGTAAAACATAAAAAAACACTAAAAATAGATTGTATCGCACTTTTAGTGACATTTTCTGGCTTATACTTTCTCAGTTTACTTTCTTAATTTCTGAGTTTCTTGGGGCTTGTGCAATATGTTAGGGCAGGAAGGTACGCTTGCCCATACGTATTTGAAGACAAAGGTCCATATTTTGAGTACTCTGAGCAAAGCATGTGCGTTTGGTTTCAAACATGCCGTTCCAGTGTAATACCACATGGAAATACTCGTGCTAAAGGAACCCATTTTGCAGAAAGTCTGCTGTTCCCAGGATAGCACAGAGCAGCTCTGACCTGCAGCATCCGTAGGGCAAAATTTAATCCTACTCTTGACTCTGACACTTACAATGTCATTGCAAAAAGTTAAAATGCAACACCTCCCAAACTGTCTGGTCCCTGCAGTTTGCATAATAGAGAGAAATATCACGTATTCTTTTAATACCTCAGGAAACCTAAGGCCCTAATTCAACAAGGCGTATAAGTCTCATTGACTTCAAGGATGCTTAAAGTTAACCATGTGCTTCATTGCCTTGTTGAACTGGGGCCATAGATACAGTGATAACGCATACTCTATTAAAAACTGACCTGGCTAAAAGCATGGGCTTACCAGGCTTTAGTAGCACTCAATTTCATTTATAAATAATTACAGTTTCTTAAAAGTATCCCTTTAACACAAAAAACCCAGAAGTTTTTTTTTGTCCCTAGGATAAATTCTCAGCTGATGGAATCACACGTAAGATTCTGTTTCTCCCCATACTGAAGCTTGGTTTTCATCCCACAGAGACAAAGTATGTCTATTTATATATAAAATGCATATATATATATATACGTAGGTTATTCCCACAATTAGGCCCAAGACTCCTTTTGAATTTATAATTGTACATGGAATAGAGGGGATAGAAAATCTTGTTTGACTTAGAGTAAGAAATGACTGCCAATAATTCTTAAATACATTTCCCCCATTTTTTCATGTTATTGATGACATCAACATAAATAGAGCAAATTTGGAAATATCTGGAACACATTTAAGTGCCGTATCTTAATCCATCTATTTATTTCTGATGCTCTTTAGAAGAGGATGATGTTTTCAACTTCAACTGTGTTAGAGTACACAAGTACCTTTTAAAACACAGATTGTAATCCTGTTTTCAGGCTTTTGTATGTTAAATATGCAACTGAAACTGGCAGTGAAATCTTACCTATTAATTTCTCCTATAAACTCTACTGAACTGTGCTACTGCTCATGTACTTAGGTGTCTCGTTTACAGCAGAGTGCTGACACGCTTTATGAATGGGAGAATGGCATCATTTAAAAAAGAAAATAACTTGAAATCCCTAAGGAAGAACAGTTTCCCAGCATTTTAAGGTAGCATACAATGTTCCACCAGTCTGAAGCCAACGATTTTTGACTTATTTTCAAGTCAAGAAACAATGCGATAACAACCTACAGAAACTTGGCACGATAATTAAATAATCATTCTTCGTCCAATATCTGATCAAGCTATAAAGACAAAAATTACAAAGATGAGGCAAATTTTATTTTCCTATCATATGCGGTGAGCAGTTTCTGAGAAATATCATTTCCTCACTACAGGGAACCAGTGCTCACTAATAGCAGAGCCAAGCAAAATTTCTGAAAATTGTTATTGTAATGAGATCATTTTTTTTCCATATGAAGTACAGGTGCAAAACCTAAACACTCTGCTCCCAGAAGTGCAACTTTCCAGCCATTTCTTTCTTAAGCAGTCCTTGCAATCTTAACCAGCCAACTATTAATGGGCTATTGACAACTTTGGTAAATCTTTTTTTTTTTTTTTTAGCTTGCTTCTTGCAACCCTACCAATACAAAAAAAACCTCCACCCCAACAGCTCCAAATCTTTCTGCTCATTAATTTTCTTCCTCTCTCTTTTTTTTTTTTTCCCTCCCCCCCCTCATTTTGTTTTTTGAAGACCGGTCAACCTACAGAAGAGCATCTGCTGGACCCTGAGTGGGGAAGCAGACATGCTGAAGCCTTGCAAATGTAAAAGCCAGGAGTGGGTCGGACCCCAGATGGTGAGTGTTTGCTCTTCACAAGGAGGCTCTTTCTCCCTCAAAAGAAGGGAGGTAGCACCCTCTAGCACTGAGCCTTTGCTACCACTCCAGCGACAGGCACTGCCAAACATAAATCAGAGGGATAACAGCCTCTGCTGGGGATTCAGACTCACATTTTCCTGCATGGAAGATAAAATCTTTTCTGGTTCTTAATTCAATCACATACCCAACTGGCAATCTTGCATATCAAAATGGGAATCCTGGGAGGCTGCTGGAATATGCAGATCAACAGAAGCTAATTAGCATTTACTTGCAGCCATCCTTAACTGATTGGCAGCACAGCTGTGGGGACCGAGCAGAACATGCTGAGTTGCATATTTGTATGGCCACCTGCCATTCGGTGGGGTCCAAAATAGTGTAAACTACCACTTCACAATAACTCAGTGACCTTAGTTTTGAAGTAATATTGAATAGACATATTTGGCTAAGTGTATAATTAGTGCTTATTTCACCTGACATGCAGTTCAACAATAGGCTGTGCAGCAGTACCTTTTTAATTTGACATGTTGATGTCTTAATTGAGATTGACAACTTGTTAGAGAGGTACCGTATTTCCAACGCCGGCTGAGATCTACCCATCATCACCGACTCTCCTAGGCATGTGAATCAATGCGCTTTTGTGCCTTAAAACGGATTCTGGCTCTTCGGAACCCAACAATCGAACATGGGTAGAGCTCACTGATGAAAACGATGGGTCCGTTTCTCGCAGGGGGTTCGTGTAAGTACTTTTTATCGCTCTGCAGTGGAGTCGGGTGCGACCCAGAAAATTAAAACGTCAGGAAGCATAACAAAATAAAGGGGGAAAGCATGTGTAGGCAGAAGGAATGTCAGCATTGTAAGCCAGTTCACACAATGGTGGCGAAGTGCAAATGAATGAAAGCTGTACTAACGATTTAGTGTAAGCCGTCAGGCAGCGAGGGGTGCCTCTCGCGGTTAAGCAAGCAAAGGTCTGTAGCCTGATTGCCTCATCATCCTAATGTGGAAACCTGGTTTAGCTGGTTGTCGGGATAGCTCTGCTCATGGGCAAAAATAACTGAAACGGACCATGTTTGGGCACCCATGACAAACTATACATAACTGACATCTGTCAATTGGCACATTTACTCAGGGTGGCTGGACTGGCTTGTAGCAACAAGGAATTTGGTCCTGTTTCAGACTGTGTGCTAGAGAATTAAAAAAAAAAACAAACACACAAAACAAAAGGGTCTGGTAGGTGGTAGGAAGAGTACATCCAGGATTGCTGATCTACGTGAAATATAATAGAATATATCGGCAGTGCTATAATACTCAGTGGAAGGTGTAGTAGCGTAGTGATAGGTAAGAATAGACTTCTTGTTTGTGTGTTTCCAGAAAGGGACCATAGCCTCTGGAGAAAGAAGTCCCTTTAATCAAAACTATATCTGTATCATTCCTGTGTCACATATGGACAGAAGCAAGACCTGGAGTTCATCTGTTATTCTGTACCTGAGGAAGTACTATAAAAGAGGCCTGCTGTGCCTTAACCGTTACCTGCCTTTCGTGGTGTCCTTGGGATAAGTACATTCAGAGATACGTTGGAGAGATATGACCATAAGTCATTTCACGTTTATTAAAGCACACACACAAAACACACATTCCTGATAGTGCAGGGGAAAAGATAACTGGCCAAGTTAACAAAAAACCTCCCCTGCACCCCCATGAACTGCATGAGCTACAGGTGGAAAGAGCCTACCAGGCAAATAAGTCCAGGTGACCTGCCTCTGCAGAAGTAATTCCAATAATTGCTTGATGTTTGTTCTTTGCTACGTTCTCCATCATTATGTCAGTGCTCTTCAAGCGGACACAGCTGTTGAATGCTGCAGCAGGGGGAGAGTGACTCTGTTCCTGAGCCTTGCTGTGAAGGCTTTGCATGCATGGCCCCAGAATTCTGTAGCCACTCTGAATCAAACCATCTGCCTCATTCAGCTACTGGAGGAGAAAAATCTCAACTTGACTGCTAAGAAATCTCGCCAGATAAGTACATGCTTCTGAGCTAAGCCTTCATAGACAGTTTATCCCTATTGCAATAAATTCTGCAATACACAGTAATCACTGTAAGGTGTTGTTGATGTAGCCTGCTAGCCCAAAGGCAACTGAAGATCACAGAAATTCTCCCATTGTCTTGGATGCACTTTGGATCACTCCCACAATTATCACGAAATTGTATAGCTCTGTTTCTGGACATAAACAGAGATGCCTTCAGATTAGGGAGGTCATATGTGTCAAGAGTTTTGCTCCTGCCCAGACAAGTGCCGATTTGGACACGTTGTTTTGTGAGGATCTGAGCAGGCTTGGTAGCTGCTTGAATGTAGAGTGGAAGAACCATAAGAGTCTAAGCTGATGGGCAACTTGACAACCTGTCGGGCAGGTTGCTGCAGCTCTGGGCTTTATGTATGTACGGGAAGCCAGGAGCCTAGGGGTATTGGCTCCTGAGCCCCAAGACTCCCATTCATCTGGGACTTCCAAGTTCCTGTCTCCGTATTATGCAGCCAACTGGAATTTTAATTAGAAACTTATCCAAATTGTTTGATAATTTTTCAAACCTTCTAGATTTCCTTCTTTTCCTTCCAAATCAGAATGAAAACAAACCTCAGAATATTAAAATAATTCCTGTGCCAGAATTACGTATTTTCAACCAACTCTACTTTTAAATTTGTGTCACAATAGGGTTTGTGACTGAGCTATGTCATGTTGCATTATGCTGTGTGAATGACAGCCTGACATTATAAGTGCTCATCACACTGCCATATATGTATAAAGATGTTCTAAGTTCTGCCAACAGACATGGTCGTTGGGGAAAATGTAGACTTGCTAAGCCTCAGAAGTAGTAGTAGGGGCAAGGCAGTGAATTCATTCTCCATCAGCCTACTGTTGTTGTGGTGCTTGTAAGAGCTAAAATCTGGTGGTGATCATGGTGTATTTTTACTTAGAGTGCTGGTACGCAAGGTCCACATAAGAATCTTCCTGAAGACATCTGAGCTGACAGCTGCTTTCAGCTCCACACTGGGCGTCTCTGACCTAATGGCTGATGAAATGGCCTGCTAGAGCTTCTGATTGCCTTTGACCACGAGTTTGTAGCGAATGACAAGGAGGCAGCGCCATTTGAAATAAAGGCAGGCATTACAACCTGCGTTGAGTTGCATGAACACCTCCAGGGGTTGCGAGGGAATGTATCTGCCATGTGTTGCATGCTCCAGGCAGCGCCGTGTACTGTTTTGTGAGACTTTCACACTTTGACCAGAGCATGGCATTTGCACCGTGACTGCCTTCTGGGCTCTCTCTTAGGAGGCTTAAGAGACTAAAGATGCCTAAATATGAAAAAAAGGTACTGGACCCTGCAGAGGAGTTGTTGGGAAATACTTTGTGCCATCCCTATGTTGGAGAGGGTGACCCTGCTAGCATTAAAGCAAATTATATGCATCTCAGCTTCCTGCTAGTGAAGACAGCCACTCTACCTGTTTAGGAGCACTTTCTGGATTTTCCCTTAGGGCAAGCATCCATGTCTCACATCCAGGTGAGACCCCATGAGTACCAAGACAGTTCATCCATCGGGCAGGATCTGGGACACCCAGTTCGTCCATCGGGCAGGATCTGGGACACCTCTTCGTTAGAGTTTGTCCTGATCCATGGTGATGCTTTAATAGTTAATTGGACAACTCCACTTTGAAAGCCTGTGCTATAAGCTGAAGTGGGATGCAGTCCTCGCTAAAGACTTTTGCTTCTTTTCCACTATGCAAAATAGCAAAAAAGACTAATCTTAAAACTGCTCTTAATGAGTATAACCAAAATATTAACAGTAGTAAACAAGAATACATTTGCTCATAACTTGTCATATCAGTGTAATAAATTAAGCCAGAAACACATTAACATTTGACAGCTTAAACAATGCAGGAAAAAATACAAACCTCACAGGGACTATGTGAAGCATGTTGGCAGTTTAACAGACATTTTGAGATGTAGATACATATATCAACCTTTCTGAATTTAGTCTTGATAACTCCTTTTCCTCTGTGTGCCAAAACACTGCCGTGTGAAGACTAATGAGTTCCAGATTTGTTTATCTTTGGTGGCTAAGGCAGATTCATGAGCCCCTTGAACCTATTTTACAGCGGCCATGTGATACCAGCGTGCAACACCAGAGGCAGAAACGTCTCTTTTATGCTGATGGATATACAGTGTGTTAAAAGATCTTACAAGAAAGATGTGCTTGGCCATCTGATACAAGGGACCATGTCAAATCTGTTTTGGATGATCTATACGAGTGAATTGTCCTGCCTGTTAGCTTTCATATGTGTTTTATGTTTATGTTCAGAGGTGTAATAACAAATGCTCGGAATAAATCTCGCACATGAAATAGGGATTATTATGTCTAACAGCAAGACTTCATGTCGTGCACTCGCCAGATTTTTGTATGGGTGACTGTTTTTCCAAACTTTTTTTTCATATTGTGTGAGCTTTCAAATAAACATCGTAGCTTAGAAGACCCTGGGCCACCTAAATGAAACTTCTTCCTTTTGCTTTTCCACTGTTTGAGCTCTACATTCTTAACCGGCTCTTTAGTATTTTGCTTTTCCATTAACCGGGGCGGGGGGGGCTGTGTGTTTTAATGTTTGCCTTTGTTAAGATCTGCAGCCGTTACTGGGGAAAGGAGGGGGTATGAATATGCATCTTTTTCGAAGTTAACACACAACATTTTGTGTAGGCTTTTGTGAAAGCAGAGCGGAGCATTTTCCTGCTGGAGGTCCGAGCTGGTGACTTCTTTGCGGACCGACCTTCGCTCAGTTCTGAAGAGGATGGTTGGCATCTGCCGTCCCCTCGAACCCACGACTGGTTTTTATCTCTTGAAGGGACCAAGTTTGTGCAAAGGCACCTTAAAAAAAGCGGAGGATGCTCCGTGAGCGTGTCGCTGCGGAGGACCTGCCTCTCCGGCCATGGCACCAGGGGTCTGGCCAGGGCCAGGAGGGGCGGCCAAGCCACGTGCCCAGCGATAGCTGTAGGGAGCGGAGAGCAAGTCTGAACAGCTCTGCGAACACTTGACTTCCTGCTTTCAGATTTCGTATTCATTATTAGCAGTGTAACGGAGGCTCTAATGTACCCTTTCCTTAGTTACGGTCCAAAAATAACATTTTTTTTTCCCTTGAATTTAAAAATGTGGTGTACATGTTTAAGTAACTTTGTTGTTGGTTTTTTCCTGTTTTAGCAGATGCATTTGGACTAACTACTTCTGCAGAATAATTCCTTCTTTAGCAGAGACTGCTCTGTATCCTCTTGTTTCTTGTAAGTAATATTTTTTTCATATTTTTTGACTGATGGGGCCAGGTCATATTTTTGAAACAAGCAGCAGGAAAAGTCAATAATGAATCCTCCCTCCCCTCAATTCTGCCTCGAGAATGATAAAATCCAAATGCAGCCAGAATCACACAAGACTTTCTGTACAAGTATGACGGTACATGACTGTGTCTCATGCAGAAGGAGATGTAATAGATGTGTATCTTGTAGTGTGTGATTTGGGAAGGAAGAGGAAGAGCAAAGAAAGGTTTGTTAGACAAAGTGACTTACGTATAGGGAATATTTTTGGGGTTATTGGTGAGAAAAGCTTACTTGCTCTTTTCATATTTAATAAGTAAGATTAAGAAGACTCTGGTTTTCTAGGAACTGGCTTTAGCTCTTTCTGCTAGTGATATTGAGCCAAGATCAGAATTAATTGCATAGTAAGGAGAGGTAAGAAATGCTTTTGAGTTCCTCTGCTCACGGACGTCTCTCGTTCAGTGTGTGCAGCACACTCCCGCGGCAGCCCGACTGAGCCCGCAGTCCCCGCGTGCCTCGCGTTGTACGAACACATGGTGAGAGACAGTTCCTGGCCCGAAACGTTTACAATCCAAATAGATGTGGCAGGTGAGAAGTGCTTAGCGGGGAATTTTCTTTTATCATAAATGGACATCTGAATTGGGGAGAGGGGGAAGCGATTCAGCCGTAGGCAGGAATTTTGCCCGCTCCAGGTGGTCGCTGAGCCTCCACTCACAGGTCACACTGCTCTCTCCGGATCCCTTTTTCATGGCTGTAGAAGCAACCATTTAAGTACGATTTTCTGAACAGAAGAAAAAAATGTAAAAAGCAAGAAAAAAAAGCCATCTCACATGAGAACGGTAGCGCATTTCCGTACCACGAGCGATGACTGTTCTTGTCCCAGTAAAAGCCAGACCTCCCCATAACATACCTTATAACCTGTTAATTATAATTTCCTTCTCTAACACTTGGATCACACTACTAAATATTTTTAAATATCTATATATGTGTTTTTTAAGCTGCTGGGTTTGGGTTACACCTTTTCCATATGCCCAACCCACACAATCCCATCAACGCTTTCACACACCAGTCAAACACTCTATATTTGTGTGAAACTCACTGAAGGAAAAAAATTGCTATTACTACTACTACTAATACAAATTCATTTCTCACAACTATTAGTAGTTTCCTGGATGTCACTGAATGAATTTACTGCAACTGAATGTCTAACTTTTTGTTGTGTTGATTCAGTGAAGATTTTGTATTTATATTCATAATTACTCCAATCCCATCACCACACACCTCTTTTTTTTTTCCTTTTTGCTCGACAAAGCTCCCTTTACAAAACTTAATCACTTTCTGTATGAGCGATCCCCTAATACATTTTATATTCTGTTGTTACTGGGAATGATGTTCTGAAAGTTGATATACATTGCAACAGCAGGTGTTGAGACAGGCAAGTGAGGAACAAAAGCTCTTAGTGCATGAAAAAGTCTAATAATAGACAATTTGTTCACCTGGCACTGGCTGCATAAGCATTTGAGATGAGCTCATTGTTATTTGGCGATGAGCTTTCTGCTGGTCGCACGGAGGAAAATATGGAAAGTCCAGGTTGTGGAAACAAAGGTTTGCTAATATTAGAACGGCATTAAATAGTGCATGATAGAGCCGGGGAGGTTACAGGGTGAGCTGCAGGGTTTAAGACAGGGAAACACTTCCATAACTGGGAAAGCACTCAATAAAGGCACAATTGTGTGTATTCTTGCAATGAAATTACATGTGCAAACATTTTCGATAACTTTACAACTGGGCAAGCTGTTCAGAGCAGGTTTGCACTCGGAAGTGTTGTTCAAGGTTTTTCCAGGCTCGTTGAAAACGTGGCCATTAGCTAGGGAAGCTCACCGTGAAGAGCGGAGTTAAGCAACCTGGTCAAAACTGAACCATCAATCCGTAAAGGCAATTCGGACCCGGAGCAGGCGGTGTGAGGAAGAGGACATCGGCTCCTGGGAGCATGCGGGACGCCTCCCTCCGTGGTGTTGGTGTTGCAAGCATTTGGGAAGCTTTCTCTTCGAGGAGGGCAGCGTGCCTGCTCGGGGGGAGCCTGGAGGAGGGGAGGGACGGGGTCTGCACTTGGCTGTGGTGGAAGCAGAAGACGCAGTGGAAGCAGTGCTTCAGTTAAAAGGGGCAGTGCCACAGCCGAGTGTCCCAAAACCACTTCTCCTTAGAAAAAGGGCCATATGTGCTCCCCCAGAACAGGCAGCAAAATGGGCATCCTTAAGCCTGAGATGCCTTTTCATATCCTAATCTTCCAAAATTGAGAAAATCACATTAATTATAACATACCATTAATTGTCATGCTTTTGTTTTTGGAGAGCAAAAATCCCTCTGATCTTTTTTATTTTCTTTGATATCTATAGGAAATGCCACAGGACCCCATTCCTATTTACTCCTCTAAGCTGTGCACACAGGTGTTTGCCTGGATTCCAAAGAGATGGAGGATGAGGAGACTATAAATGCCATTGGATCTCTTTCCTTAGGCAGGCTGTGGAGAGGAACCCTGAGCCAGTGGTCGCCAACCGGTAAGCTCCCTCTCAGCTTCAGTTCTAGGAAACTTCACTTATCTTCACGAAGTCAGGTTGACCTTCTAGTTCAGTTGTTAATCAAAAGTCTCCGTTCCTTGAGCTTATGGGTGCAGTTTCCAGGAAACAGTAACCGTGCGCTCCATGTGTCGATGAGCCCCCACCACCACGCAGCGTGCTGGGCTCGCTTTCCAAACCGTAGCTATCGGAGCACATTTTGGGCCAAAAGCCACCTCCTTATTAAGCTTAACCTATAGCGGATTGACAGTTGTACTGCTGTCAAGCAGGGCTTATTTCACACCAGTGCTATTCATCAGCATCAGATCTGGCATTGCAAACGTTTATGACAAAGTTAAGCTCGTGCAGGAAGAGATCAACATAATCCAGTAACAACCTCCAAACACCTCTGGTTAGAATACTGGATACTGATGACTTCAACAAATACTTCACAAGCAGGCAATGATTTAAAAAATAAGTGCCCAATACCTCACATGTCAAATAGCGAATATGTTGGAGAGGTTTGTAAACATTTAGCAATCGCTTCACGCATTGCTTGACCAGAGCAGTTGTGCAGTAATGGCTTTTGTGCCAGTGTGCAGGTCTGGTCGACCCATGTATGTGTCATTTTGGTCCATCTATGTGTCATTCAAAAGTTGAGGACCAAAGAGTTAGTTTCTTCATATCAGTTGTTTTTGTTCTCCATTTTTTTTTCCTTTTAAAATGTCAGCTGGAATTTAGCACGTCAGTGTTTAGGTATCTAAAGGGAGGCCACAACACTGAGCACAGATCAGATTGCTTTTCCTTGCAAAACTCCCCCCTTTGCATTCCAACCTGACAAAGTTTTGTTGCAGTTACTCAGTACATAGATAACTAAACGCTTTAAATACTAATTAAAATAAATGATGTTTAACTGTTGGCCTATGCCACTTGTTTATGATGGAAGACAGCAGCAAAGCAGAATCATCTATTATCATTATCAGCAAAGTGTTTCTTTTCTTCTTCTCTTCTTATCCAAGCAATATGTATGTCCAGGCGCTGACTTGGTTCTCGTAAAACAGCCTTGTTTTCAACAGAATCTCTTCCTCCACCTTTCCACTGTCTTATCTTTCAATTCACTCCAAATCTACCTTAAGAAATACATTCCAAATTCCCCCCCCCCCTTTTTTTTTTTTAATACTTGAAACTTTATATTGGAATTGTTTTGGGCCGGAATGCCTGCAGCCCCGTTCTCTCTGTGCAGAAGTGCGTTCCCATTAGTATATAGGAAAAGCTGAGTAAAGTGGCACAATCCACGTTCTCGTTTTTGAAAATTAAAAGGCAGTATAGTTATTAAAAGGCAGTTCTGCTAAATGTTTTCTGATGGAGGGAGAATTGGGACACACTACATTGTCCAGTGACTTTGCCAAAAATATGACACCAGGAGACACGATAAATGAATGTGTAAATAGTAATTGTTCTGAAAGGGGTAGTCATAAATCACAAAGCGAGTTGCAGGACATTTCTTTCTTGGTGATACCTGAAATTAACCTTGAATTAAAAGGAAATCAGATTTTCTCTTCTGGTTGTGTTGAAATGATATAGAAACTGGAAACCCAATTTCCCCGAAGCAGAATCCTATGCAAAATATGAAGCTTTGCAGTAAACATTAGAACGAGTTTTGCAAAGAGTTTGTTGAAGAGGGCAAGCCAGCAATTTGTTGGAGTAAGGGGTTATTAATCATACAACTAGGTGTTGTATGATTAGGCTTAGCAAAATTTTGACCTTGAATCAACGGCGCAGTACAACAAATTGAATCACTCCAATAAGAACAGATAAGTTGCTCTGTGAAGTTCTGCAACAGATCTCGAAAGACCTTTTCCCTTGCAAAACAGCTTGTGTTATAATGACAAATAATCCTATTATTTATTGTGGTCATTTATCAGCAGAATTTGACCCATCTTATGCTGTCTGTGTTCATCTGCTGTGCTTCTGGGCAAAGAAATTACCTGCAGACCACCTCTTCCCTTTTTTTCCCCGGAACAGTATCTGCATTAGCATGTGCACAACCTGGGAAGCAGAAAAGCTGGGATCTGAAGAGTTTGTAGGACGGCTGAGCACTGGAGCTTAGCAAAAGCTGTTCTTCCTAACAGCTGGGGTCCTGTGGGCATGCCCTTGCAGACCTAAACCAGCTCTGTTTTAGTTATTAGGCCAGACACAGGGTTCATACGGCTCTTTAAAGCCTGAGTCCTCTGTATTTCCCGAAATCCTCTGGCCCCCTCCCTCTTCTCTTGCAGGGATCTCTCCACGAGCAGGTCTCTGCCATGCCTGTAAGCGGTGGTGTGCAGGTTGGCACCGCTAGCTCTAATTTGCTGTAATGGCATTTGAAAGTAGAGCCTTGATAAGATTTGGGAACAGGGACCAGCTCAATTATGCAGCTGTGTGATCTTACTTTATTTGCTTTGGCTTCACAGTCTGCCTCTTGTCCTGCTTGTTGTCACACTCCTTTGTGCTCTGGTGTAGATCAAATGAGCTCTTCTACGCTTCCTGTTCACATAGCTTAGGATACAGTGACAGCCCAGGAGAAAAGCCTGGGGCCTCCAAAACCACAAATTTGCTTGGACAAAGCCAGTTTTGGAAAAGCGGGGGGGAGAAGAGGCTTGGCAGTCACAAGGGGGCCAGAGTGAAGGTGGAGTAACCGGGACTTGGTGCACATCACCAGCCTTTTCATCGGGTTGCCCGGAAAAACCCAAATGTTTCTGAGCAGGAGCACTTGCCATCAGCTGCAAGCCAACCTGGGGCTGTTCAAAGATGACTGTAATTTTGGTATTCCTATGAATTTGAAGTTGTTAGTTGATAGTTTCTTTGCTTGTTTTCAAGTACTATTCTGGAATTACAGACACGTGTCTTTTTTTCACCGGGTACCTGAACGCCAGCTACAAGATGTAGGCAGTCGAGATGCTCGGGCAGCCTTGACGTTCGTACGCTATTGATGCACTCTCTGATTTCATAACTCATTCTCATCTGACGCAGTGATTTCCTCAGCAGCAGCAGCAGCAAAGAAGCTAATGTGGTTGCCAGACTGACTGATGCGAGACTGAGATTTCTGAAGTTCCTTATCAGGAATCGAAACAGTTGGTAATTTAGGAGTTAGCTGAGTATGCTTCTTTAGTATAGCCTGGAGGTCAGCCATTACCGGCTAGTAAGGAGGTCATAAGCCACAACTAACAGTATCACTTTCCTCCTATTTGTTCTCTCATACTCTATTTTGAGTCTGTCTGTGCCACAGGAAAAATGACCTGATTGGAAAGGCACAAGCTGCAGCCAGCTCTCCCTGCCGGCGCCTGTACAAGTCTGCGTGGAATTGGTGCCTGGGGCCGTCCCCGATACCTGCGGGACCGCAGGTAAATCACTGCTGCCGTGAGGGAACTTCCAGCCAGCCTTGCTGTGTCCCGTCTCATGCATGTGTGGTGGACCTGGTCCCCAGCCAGGGATCATTCTCCAGCTGAGAATTTGGCTTTCCAGTATCAGACTGGTCTTTTTACGAGAGCAAGTAGTCAGGCACGATTGCCTTCTACTCATTCTTCTACTCATTCTTCTACTCATTCTTCTACTCATTCTTCTACTCATGCCTTCTACTCGTGCCTTCTACTTCATGCCTTCTTTCTCATTCTTTCTCCAGTATTTCTTTGGGTTTACCCACCTTGCTAAAACCGGCTAAAAGTTATCTGTCAGAAGATTGATGCAATACATTTCATGCTACATCTCCAGTAAGTGAAGTATTTTCTGCCCATTATTCATCCAGCTCCTGGAGTTAGACAGATAGTTTGTATTAATAAAATATACACTAATATCAAAACATTTTTAAAGCCAAATCTATTAATTACTTTTTCCATTATCTGCCTAGCTCTACACATGAATAAATGAAAAGAAGCAAAGAAGACTGAGACGTGACACGATCTGTTATGTAAATCACCCTGTACATCCCAAACCATCTTCTGGGGCAGCGCTAACTAATTTATGGTAGGTCATCCAATAGTTATTAATAAGTTATTAAATTGATACAAAATTAATCCAGTAATATTGCTTGAAGTAACAATGCCTGACTCACGACTTGAACCGGCCTGTTCATTTTTGGCAAAAGGGGCCAAAAGTCATGGCCAGTTTCAAGCTCTGTGCTCAGAAAATTGCATTTTTCCCTGCACGCGGGTAGATGTGGAATCCCTCCTTAACAGTTGGGAAAGATTCAGCACTGCATTGCTCCACCGCACAGTCCGTTTCCTCACCCAAAGGGACGAGCCACTTTGTGCCCTCCCACTGCGGTGTAGAAGGTATTCCAGATCCCAGTTTGCTCTGGGACCTCCTCAGTGGCACTAAACCCAGCTGTAAATGCATACATTATAAATTATATTTATCTCATATATAATTATAATATATGTAATATATTGTAATATATAATTATTATAATTATAAAAAAAATTACATATATGTAAACCAATACATTAAACCCATTTCTCAGCTTCAGCATTTGACGAACTGTGCTTGAGTCTGAATTTGGGTACACTGAGTTTTCAGAGGCATGAATGCAGATTTGGAAAACTGTTATGGGTCCTTGCTAAAGATGCGTGTAATTCTTAAAATGCATTTCCCCTTCGCCAGTGGAGGACGGCTCCGTAGACATGTACTTTCAATGCCTCTTAGGTCCAGAATATCTTCTCTCCATCTACTCTAAAGCCTTCATGTCGTCGTCTCATTATGTTAATGGGTGGCCGTGCGCTGTGTACTCTGCTTACCTCCACCTGAATTTTGCATCGAGCTTTCAATTAGCAGGATTCAAACTGATTATTCTGGCAGCACTTTCCCCTCCAGAAATCCAACTCTTATTGCACATCAATTTTTAAAAAGGTGTTATTGATAGTTCAGGAGTTGTCGGGGATCTGCTCCGGTGTGCCTAAGGACGAGGGAAGAAACTTGCCTGTTATTAGGATAAAACTGCTTCCCATAACCATCGAGTCACCTGCACGTGGAATGGCAGGGGTGGCAGGCTCCAGCTGGAAGACCTGTTTTTGGAGACCCTAACCAGAAAACTGGCAATCTGATGAGAGATTCTGGTAGCGTAAGACCCGATTCTGGAAGTGTTCAAAAAACGTGTGGATGTGGCACTTCAGGACATGGTTTAGGGAACATGGTGGTGCTGGATTAATGGTTGGACTTGATGATCTTGAAGGTCCTTTCCAACCTTAGTGATTCTGTGATTCAAGCACAGAGGATATTTTGGCAAATTTTTTTTTTAAAAATGCACGTATATTGGGTGGGCTCTCACATTCCCAAGTTTGAATCATTTAAGTTTGCCAGCCCTCATGTCTTTCATTAGTCAAGAATATTTACTTCATTTCCCATCCATTTTTCTTCCTTTTGTCACCTTCGCTTTACTGCCTTCAAGGAAACAAGATATTGTAGAGAGGCTGCTTTGCCCTTAGAAAGTGTACGGTGGTTATTTAGCGCTGATGCTGTTCTGCTTCTCCTGATGATGGAGCCTGAAACTCAGCCACTACCTATCTGTAATCCAACCTATTTTTCCTAAGCAAAGTTAACCCTTTATTTGTCAAGTGAATTACCTGTTGTGCGTGACGGTATCGGTCACACTGAAATTTCTTCCTCTGAGTCCCAGCGTGCAGATACAAGGCTGCTGTCTCGGTGGTGCGGTCTGAAAGACACACGGTAAGTTCAGCCCTAGTTTCTCCTGAAAGGAGTTCAGCTAAGCCTTCTGACCACGGCTATCTAAAAATGTTTGGAGCTTTTTTGTTCATTATACGTAATTTTGGTTAACGTTGTCATTATTCCAAGCTGTTACTGTACACGTGTGTGTCATTTTTGCAGTGGTTGAGGCATTCGTGTTCTGTTACTGATACGGCAATATTGCAAATGTTGGTGTCATTCATAGAAATGCAGCTGCCTCGTGTTAACATTTCTGTAGACTGAACTTCATCTGATGAGAATATTCACAGGCAGTGAAGCGTAACTGGTTTTGGCATTCAGAGAACCGTTTCTATGCAAAATTTTTATTTTCCATTTCAGATACACCTGAGAAATAATTAGATAAAGTTAAACCAGCCTAAAGATGGCTAAAAAGCTGCAAGACTGCACGGGCTTGTGGGTGCGTTCTTGTGCCTCCAACTTTTATGAAGCCACTTTCCACCACCTTGAATGAGTTGCAAGCGCCCGCAGCGCGGTGCTGCAGGACTGGGCTGACTCCAGTTAAAGACCTCGACTGGAGAAGAGCGAGGGCTGCCAACAGCACGTTCTGCAGACGCCTGCTGGCTCTGGAGCCTGTCCCCAGCCCCATCGGTGTGAAACAGCCCAAATATTACTGACCCTTCCGGGCATGATGTAAAAAACCATCTGTATGCAACAGCTTTGGAGGAGGCCTGATGGCATGGGATTTGGAGCTGGGTGGAAGGGGGTATATTCTGCCACTTGATTTATTGGCTGGTCAGATTAATTTGCTTTGTTGTGCAGGAGGATCATTATGTTGCCAGGTGTTTATTCCAATTGGACTGTGAATCTAGCTAATTGCCAGGGCACCTAGAGCCTGTGAATAACCTTTTATGAAAACAAAACAAAAACTTAATTTAAACGTAGGAAATGACAGGAAGCATCTTGCAAAACAACCCTCCTTCAGCTATTGATTGGAAGCCACAACGTGGAACAAGGATTTAACACAGGCTGGGGTTGTGGACACAGCAGCACGTGCCGAAGAAGAGCTTTTGTCGCTGACGCACAGGTAGGACCTGTCTCAGGGCTGTATCCAGAGAAGATGCTCATCTTCAGTATTCTCATTTCTGCATGAGTACATGGCAGCCTGAGACCAGGGACCTCCCAACCCAGCAGGTAGGGCCCAGGACTGGGATGCTGGGGTCCCAGATTTTGTCATCAGCTCTTCTAACACCCGGTCTGCCTGATCTCGTTGTGCAGCATCATCTGGTCCACCTGCTCTCCTGGGGATATGAGCCCCGTGGGGTGGGGACCACTTCTGATGCCCAGCACAAGAAGGCTTTGCATCACCAGGTGCATCATCCACCTGGGGACCTTCTCGTTCGCTCATTTGAAGCACACTGTGACAGGACTTCTCTTTATTCTTACTGTTATTCTTACAGCTTATAGCTGACGCCTTTTTTTCTTCCCACATTGCTAGGGCAGTGGTGAAACATTTGAAAGCTGCTGGGCACGTCTGAGGGATATGTCCTACTCGGTCTCTCAGGAAGTGGTAACTTTCCTCCAGCTTCTCAGCAATGATGCAATAAATTATTACCCCACCATAGAATTTAATTGCACAGTTAAAGACATCATTTACAAGGCTTTTAGCATGCCCTGCTAAATTCTCCAGTTTTTCATCTGATCTCTGTAGGCCGCCGTTACATTTTCAGAGACCGGCATGGGTTTCATTCCTGTTAAACGTATCGGTAAATCACAGCAGGGAAAAAAACCTGACACGTTTCCCTAGAAATTTTCACTGCAGACTGAGCTCCTAACCCCGCGGCTTCGCGTTCAATAGGTCAGCTGAAACGCCATTTGTCATTGCTCTTTAATTGCCGTGGAACCTCTAATCCAGGCCGCAAATTCCTCCCTGCCCATACTTCTTTTTACTTCAGAATGCATATCTAATAGCAACCATGGTCTTTTCCTATTTTCTCACTTGGAATCTGTTTTGGGAGCTTGGAATTGCTGTCTAACTGAATCAGTAACATCTGTGACTGCAGGGCAGCTTGAGTGGGAATAGTTAGAGGGTTAGACAGATTTCCTGCATTTTAAGACTCTCTTCCTCTGAAGAGACTGCTTTGGGACAATCCAATTGCGTTTAGTGCTGCTTCTTTCCCTTTTCTTCTGTTTTTTTGTTGTTTAACCCCATCTTTTCCCCCCTCTTTCTTCCTCTCCCCCTTCCCTCCAAGTTGTTTGGGTTTAAGAAGTAAAAATGATTTTAAGGAACCACGCCAGCATTTTGAAAAGTTTCAGTTTCAGACACATGAAAAGGAAAAGTCTGAAGGGATTCCTAGAACCCTATTGCAGCTTGCAGGTATGGCTTTGATTTTCCTTTTGGCAGGCTTTCGCCATTCACTCTTTCATTGCCCTTCCAAGAAACGCTGCTGGGTGCCTAAAGACCGGGACGCTGCTTGCACTTGGAAGGAGAAGATAACAGTAATGCTACAGTTTGTGCTTTGAAAGATTAAAAGCAACATTTATTCCTTACAGTACTTTCAAACTTCCTCAAGTTAATTTAAAATCCATTTTAGAGAATGTTTAACTACTAATATTGGATTTTTAAATTTTTTCTTTAATTCTGTACACACCATACCCGTTACTTAAACCGAATAAGTGGTGGATTAAAGTCAGCGCAATTCTTTAAAGCGCATTAACTGCTTTGAGCAGTCCTTTCCCTCCCTTGGAAGGAATACCCTGTGCCTCCATGACTGGTCTCTTTATGATATCTCTGTAAAAGTTCTGGCAAGAAATCACCATACTTTGAGAGCAAATTTCCACTTTTCAGAAACTTTTTGCTTTTCCCTCCCCTTTTTTTGAGGTAACCGACCTCATTGCTAGTCAAGCAGACAACAAAAGTGTCCCTTCCCCACCTTCTGGGGCAGCTGATAAATTATTCATACGACTAATGAGGATTTTGAATTTTAAGGCAAACTGTGATGGCATTTTTAAAGGCTTACATCACTTCAGCAACATTTCTCCCACACCTGCATGCTTCAGGCAATCAGGTGTTTAAAATTACCGACGCAGAGCTTTGCCCCTTCTCCTCCCCAAAGTGCTTTGCTCAACAAGGGAGTCCTGTGGCTATTTTGTCTGTTTGTCTGCACGAAGGTTTTTTTTTCCTGTGCTAATTAGTGTGTGAGGGGAAAGGGGAATCTGAGAGGGCCGTGTTAATTAGCAAAAGGGATCACGTACCTTGCCTTATATTAATTTTGGAATGACAGGACGCAGGTGCACTTTTAGTGGTGTTTTAATGTGTCTTAGCATTTAAGGTCCTTCCTATGGATTGCTCTTACTTTAGTGGGAGTGTTTCCCCCAAAAAAATCTCAAAGGAAGGACGCTCCTACTGAAGCGAAGAGCTACATGATGTGAAAGGGCTGATTATGTTTATATTACATGTTCTCCTGTGAAAAAACCAAGCTCCACAGTTAGTAAGGGAAGAAAAGTCACTGGAACTGAAGAAACAACTGACTCAGTGTCTTAATTCTGAAGGAAATGAGCCCTTTGGAGATGAGAGGGATTTTCTGATCTAGTTCAGTGAAAGGCATGCAACTATGAAAATAAGCTTTTCCTGTTATGTTGGACAACAAAGCAGTGAATCAGAAGGACTGAGGATTGAAAGGCAAAACAAAAAAAAAAATTCACATTTAGTTTTGTTTTTACCTTTAAATGCTCCACAGATGATTGACAATGCTGTATCATTCTCCTAGGTTATCACCCACGGCATCCTTAAAAAGATTTGGGAGTGAAAGATTAACAATAAGTGCAATCCTCCTTGTATATGGCAGCCAGACTTCCATGGCTGGGCTGTAAAGAGCCTTACCATCACTGGTCTACCTGACGGCATCGGGTCCTGAGGTCCTCGCATCTCCTTTCGTACCCACCGCACAGGAACATTTGAATGTGAAGGAGATGGTAGAAGGTCTACTGTCTTGAAGAGCTCTGTACAGGGAATTTGCAATGTATATATTGCACTTTGAATACAGACCTGAGCCTATATTTGAGCCCAAACTCGCCTTCAGTCCACATTTTGTGGAGCTGAGCGTGCAGTGGCCTTCGCTGAATGTGAAAATTAGAGCTTGCATCACTGCCAGTCCATATCCCAGGGGACATCCTAGGTGGGTTGGTGCGCTTCACCTTGCTAGGGTGACAGGATTAGGCGGCAGGACTTCTGGCTGTGCTGTTTGCCCTGACAGTCTCAGGAATGCAAAATCTTTCCTATATACTAGTCACCACAAGGGAAAGTAGGACCTACGGGCAGCATGAAGCAGGGATGCTTAGACAACAGTGTGGCTTTCTACAGCTGAGGTATAGGTGGCAAGTCAAGTTTGGCTATAAATAGAAACAATTAAACTTAGCTTGGTCCCTTACTTGGCATCGTAAGGTTAGTGTGGACATAGTCTTTGTGGTCATTGACAGGTACGCAGGAATGCATGTGTGGTGGTAGGCAGTTTTTATCACAGGTTTTGGTGAAGACCATGATAGCTCTTGTGGAGCTGCCAAGGGTTTAAAAATGTGCTGAGGAATCTCAATCCTCATATAAACTGCAATGGCATTGTGAAGTATGAGCACTGTAAATCTTTACAAATTATTGGTCACTTGAAACATATATACTTGAGAGCTTCGGTGCATATGCCAGTCGTTCTTGGACAATAGTTTTGCTCTGAAATAAAGCCAATTGACTAACTACAGCTACTTCACACCATGGCAGTAGGCACAGAGCATGCTTAGTGCTATGCTTGCAACAACAGTGACCATTTTGAAAAAGCAGATCACCATGGAAGTTGATCAGAAATGCAACAGAGGATTGTTTTTAATGGCTTCTGGGGGAATATTAAGATTTATTCCTGTAAAGACTTACTCAGCGTGTTGCACAAACTCCTCTTAGCGCACCAATAAGTCAATGTGTTACTGAATGCTTAGCCATTATAATTACAGCCACATGTTGTCCTTTTTACAAATAGGTCTGGCTTAATTGCATCATTTTTCAGCAGGATTTATGTGGTCCTGTTTAATCTAAAATTAGTACATGCACAAATGAAGTGCAAACTATTTTCCATCACTGAACTGTGAAATGTTCTCCAGAATAGAGATATACCAACATGTTCCTAAAAAGATGCAATAAACAGTCAGGCAACTTTGTGATTTGTGTGTGTGTCTGCAACTATAAAATTTTCCTAACAGTAAGAAAAAATACACTAAAATATACATTAACTGCAAAATGAACAAAAAAGTCTGTTAAATGATCTAAGTCAAGCAGTCTTTTTTGATTATCACCAGTAAAACAAAGGGTGGGGGAAATCATAAATCTATCTTGATATTGCTAGCTTTCAGCATTTATTAAATAAAGTAAGACCTAATGCGTTTTATATATTACATCAATCTATCACATGTAAATATATCACATTTATAAGATGCTCTATAGGCCAAGATTGTGTTGGCCTAAATTCTGAGTTACTGTGATTAATACTCCATATTACCTGCGTAGCTCTGAGAGCCTAAGGATATGCATAGGACATAGTAGGCGTAAGAGTTTGGGTTACCTGAACCTAGGTCAGATATAGCATTTGCAATATCTACATGTGGATCTGATGTTTGGAACATGTGTGATTTCCAAGAGTGCTGCAACTTATACATAAGAATATAACTGCATGACCAAACCACAACTCGACCCAAATGCTGGAAGCAGATGAAATCATCATTCAATTCGTGTCTAATAGGGAAAAGTTACTTTGACTTCAGTAGAATGGAGATTCACTTACTGCTGTAAGCAAGTCTGCTGATTTTTAGTGGGTAAATACGAAAGCTGAGAAAGGTCACTATATTGCTTAAGAACAAGTATGGAAGTGCCAAGGCTTGTTCTGCCTCTGTGCATGGGAGTTCCTCTGTCTTGTTTTGTTTTGTTGGTATCATCTTGGTGAAAACATGTGTAGCTGCAGTGTAGATGAATGCAGGTTTTGAGAGCTACTCAGTTTTGTGTGATATATGATTTGCGTAGAAAGTAGGAGACAGGCTCTATTAGTAAAAATATATGACTATTTAAAATATCCCTTGGTTTAAATTCGACGTTCCTAATTTTTACAGCTTGAAAGTATTTTTCTTTGTATGTCTCAATGGGACAAAATTTCGAAGACTTAAAGCCGGGCGCCCAGTGACCTGTACGGTGTGATTTTAGCCATGAGAAACGTGCATCACTGTGAGTATGAACGGGTTAACGTACTTACAAACAGTAGCTTGCAGGTCACTGCCACTTCTCTCTGCTCCAGCATGTCACCACAGTAATTCACTCTGAAGCCTTAAGGCTATATCTGGCAATGTGCTGCAAACAAGCTTCAGCTGAGCCGTCTCTTAAATAGCACCAGTCCTGAGTGAGCAGAGGGATCCTTGGTGGTCCTTACTGCCCATGAGATGCTTTCCTGTGTCCATGTTTGGCTTAATGTGATGTTTATGGTGCGTATTATCCCAAAGCTGAAAGGTAAACCAACGGCGGTTGGCTGGACTCATTGTTCCCGGCAGCCCTTTAATCTGAATCCTTTGAGGTGACAACAGAGGTGTTCCCAAAACAGGGCCCATGGTTTCTCCAGCGGTTCATGATTGTACTGATGTTTGAACTATGGTACCAACTTTGACCATCTCCCTGCCTTATTCTGCATGTTCACAACTGCTTTTCTTAAGAATGTTTATTTTGTAAATTAAAGGTAAGTGCCCAGGCTGAGGGCATTGCTACCATTTGTAAATCAGGAGCTGAGCATTCACCTGGTACTTCTCATGTAGGCTTCTCCAAATGTACTTTTAGGAAAGCATGTAAGCACCATTAGTTTCACTTGATAAGAGCAAAGCATGATGCAGGAGTAGGATGCAGGCGTCACAGTCACACTTGGAAAAATCATAGATGGAAAAGGAGGCACTGCTGTATTTTAGAGGACATTTTCCTAAGGAGGCACACCACCTTCTGTGGATGTGGCACCACTCTCAACAAAACAGGCTTGGTGTAAAGTCCTTTCTCGTGCAAAGAAGATTTGGGTGACTTTGGCTTCTCATGCAGGACGTACGAATCTTGTACAGAGCGGGACACTGTCCTTGGAGCATGGAGCTTGGGTGTTCCAAAATAACAGCGTACTAAACAAAAGCGATGGAATAAGGATGCTCTGCCATCGACTATGTAAGTTAATAATTTACGAGGTTCTGTGATTTTTGGTTACTGCCACAAGTGAATAAGCATTTTTGGTGCTGTATGTATGGTTTTGAACATCTTCAGGTAAACAGCTTATGACTCCTTTGATTTTGTCGTAAGAGTATCGTCTCTCTGTAGCGTGTTCCTCTCCATACAGAACAACCTTAGCCCGTCTGCATACCAAGGGAGCAATCTCCATCTGTTGAACACTTGTCAGATGAACTACTGACCTACACTGCTCTAACAACATGCAACACCTGTGAGCTGCTCAACCATGGCCAATGGGCCAACTGGGTGACATGGAGCAAGAAGTGCCTGCAACAGCTTGGAAGAAACCGTGTTGCTTTTTTAACAGACTTTAAAATAAAATATGAAGCAAAGCTCCGCCTGATAGTGATGAAGCTGGAAGCAATTTCAAGCCTTTCTTTAAGCAGAAATGCTGCTCTTGACTGTTAATTCCCAGAAATGAACACCCATACATTAGCCTGGCATCTGCTGAACACTTTAACTATATTAAAGAAGGCACCTGGACTCAAAAGATTGAAGATCTGCTCAGTTTTCTCAGGGTGGATATTCTGGTATTTCTGGTGCATCCTGAATATGTAGAAGGAGCAAAACTTGTCTCGGGGGATAAAGGCATCAGCATGGAGAGGGGTTAGCGTAAAAGTTACTGAGACCAAACCATGGTTCGATGTTCCCAAGGAGAGCGGTTCCCACAAGGTAGGAGCGGTTTTAAAGGAGCCAGTGAGACAGAAAGTTGAAGAACAAATGCCTCAGGTGTGGATGCCATGAGGGATAAAGGTGGTTCTCTGCCTTGCCAAGTTGCCAAGGGCAGCACCTTGGCTGTGGGAAATTGGTGTGAGGAGAGCTGTTGTCCACAGGGCTCAGCTCCAGCAGACTCAAGAGGAGCTGGTGGAGACATCATCACCTGATTTGAAGACTTAATAAGTCATTTTAAACAGAAGTGCGAGTTTTAGTTTAGAGAAGTTCCATGTTTTTTTCATGCAGAAGGTTTCTTCCCCAACCTGCCCTGCTAGCGGGTGGCATTCCCTGAGTTGTGACAGTTCATAAACCTTTCAGAAAATTTCTGTTTGATTTTCAGGCTTTATTATGGTACATCGAGATGTTTTTATTTGCCACGTAGTAACTACTGTAACTGGTTTTGCAATTAGAAAATAATATAGATTATATTATAGTTACAGTTTTGAGTTTACCAGGTTGCAGATGATTTACATTTATATTTTTCCTTCAAATTTTGCAATTTAAAAGAATATTGTAAAAATTGTTTCTTTATTGCTGATTCCTGTAGGCTGTCTGCAGCTAGTCTGAGCTGAAGATGAGCTTGAAAAGGATACTTATATGCTCCTGGAATATAAACTAATCCCTAACTTCTCCAAGTTGCATTCATTATATCCTTTCTTATCTTTTCAGAACAAGGGAAGACATCAGTTAAATTGTCACAAATGAACCCTAAACTGTTGTGAAACTGCATCTGATTTCCTAGATTAATCTGAAAGGTATGCTTTCAGATTTCAAAAACTTCTCCTTAACCTCTGTTCCACAAATAGCTTTATGCTGAGATGAAGTGCAGACAAATGCACAATAGAACCTAAATATCACTTTCTAATAGGAACTGCTGAGGGGTGTGTGCTATATCCTCTCATAGCAACCATAGACCACATCTCAGATTTGGAGGCTGAATAGATCCTATGCAATGGTTTCCATAGTTGCGCAGGGTTTTGTGTACCCAATAACACTAATGTTCCAGTCCTTAATAGAATAACTTATACAAAGGTGTTTTTTTCCTCTTTATTTCCTATCTTAAGGTATTACTGCGTAAATGATTGAATAAAGTTTTATCATGAACGTTATTATATTAAAATTTAAAATGTTGTTGAGATTGTTTTGGCATGAGCTGAAGCCTACAGCACTTATGTAAGCAAAATTTCAGATGCCTCCTGACTCAACACTGTAGGATTCGGCTGGTAAAGTAATGATGTTTTTTTCTTCACCAGCTTGGTAGTACCACTTATCTTAGCAAAAGTTCGATTGCCAATCTTTGTCTGGCAAAGTCAAGTATGCTGACAATGGCCGACCTTTCTTGGAAGAAGACAGTGTGAGGCTGAAAACTTACAGGTGGGATCTCAGTTATGATAACGTGACTTGTATTTTAAGTTGGATTGATGAAAAATGGTTTTTAAAGGAGTGCCTCCTTTTGTGTTTTAATACTGAGTTGAAGGCGGTTATTGTCCTAGCCTTTGTTGTTATCTGGGGTTTCCAAAAGCTCACCCCGTTGGAAAGTGTCCACTACCTAGTTTTTTATGTCTTTCTGAAAAATCTCAGCTTTTAATTGCAGTAGCTATTATGAGAAGAACATTCCAGAACTACACCTTAGCCAACAGTCCAAGAAAACGCCTCAATAAACATTGATGTGCTTGGGTAGCTCCAGTGGACTGGGACTTTGATATCACTTAAAACCGTAAGTGCTTAGGCTGTATGAATGATTCCTTTGAAAGTGCCAATAAACTTGCAGGTGCTGTCCTACTTCTGGGACAAGCCACGGCTGAATGAAGGGTAAGATCATGGGGAAATCTTGCTGCGGGGAAGTGGCGTTGTGTAGCAGTTCATTTGATTTACAGGAGAAAGAAATGTTCTGGCAGTCCTATTGATGTTTCAAGCCTCAGTGGGAATATCCAGCCCTACTCAAGCATAGGGGGTAGGTATCCATCTCAATACTGCAGAATAAAATATGCAGAGGTCTTAAGAGACCTCCTCAGAAATACAACAGAGAGCTTAAAGAAATTGTCCAAATGTGTGTGACATTGGTAAGTATAATGGTTAGTTGCTACTGAGATGTAATCAGTGCTGACTTCTGGCCTCTGCTCTGCAACGGAAAGCCTGTGTGAGTGTGTGGAGCTCTCTAAACCTTCCAGCGATTTATTTGTAGTGTGTGTTATCTGGCTCACAGATGTGTATTGAAGTACTGTTCACAAAGAAGAGCTCAATATGCAAAAAGGTTAAATTCTTAGCTTGTGTAAACTGTTGTTTTCCCACTGAAATCAACAAAGTCACTTCGTGACGTACCCCAGCAGAGGATCTGGTCTGTAACGAACGTTCAATGTATTGTTCTTGGCTGCGTCCATGAATATTTCAGAGTGTGCTGAAGCTGGTCTCTGAATGCATTCATTCATAGACCACCGTATAAGTGATCAAAGGAGAGGCTTCTTGATCTTGTATGTAATAAATCCTCTGCTTTCAGGTTTCCTGAACTGGAGACTATCGTAGGAATACTTGTTCCTCACATATAGATAAGGAAGCTGGAGTCAAGTATTACTCACATTGGACAAATGCATCTGGAAGTCCGTGAATTGCTTGGCACATCTGACAGAGCAGAAAGAAGCATCTCAGCCTTGGTTTACTGCGGAGTTGAGCTAGGCACGGTCTGCCCGCGTGGATCATGTCTTTGGAGACATTGCTCACTGCTTTAGGTCAAACAGTGGCAGAGGAGAAGGGGCATTTATCTGAATATCCCAAAAATGCAAGCAGAAGCAAAGATGACTAATTTGAAAACAACCAGTATGTGTTGGGATAAGCTTATTTCGGGATTTCAAACAGTTTGTTATAGAAACACTGCGTAAGTTTTTAACAAGGGTTTATCTCAGTTTGTGGTTGATCTAGTTTTGTGTTGCGTCTTGCAGGTTTCTTTACAGAACTGTACTAAATTCTTAGAGCAAAACTGATTTGAAAAGGTATTTTTGGGTCATGAAAGAAGTACAGAATTCTCCTTAGACAGAATAGTCTTTTGCCAGCCATCCAAATAATTATACTCACATAAGAATAGTTTAAAACCAACATTTTCTAAGGTTGCTTACAACCTGAAGATATTAGAAAAATCTGTATAAGGAAGACCAACAGTGGAAGTAAAGATCAGAACTTTTTCACCCTTTCTAGGTTTCTGAAGGGTATGTTAATTCTTCCTTCAATAACATATGGCACAGATTCACGGGATTAGCAGTACTCAAATCTAATCTCATTCAAAATGAATGCTTTAAAATATCGTAGGAGGGGTATTTGCTTCTCTCATGTACATCACAGTGGATGTCCCCCATGGTATACTGGCTGAAATTTTTCAAATCAAAATTGTCATCAAGGAATTCCGTGATACATATCTTCCTTGCAAAGGGCAGAGAAACAGTGACACGTGGAAAATACAGTCTTGGAGGCAATATTTCCTAAGAGAAACACCTTTCTTCCAGGATGAAATATTTTAACTTCAAATATTAACTTATTTCAAATTTTTTTTTTTTTATGTAGAATTACTCACCTTGTATTGATACTAGTAGGGTTTGCCAGAAACGCTAAGCATGTGCCTGAAGGTACACACCCACGCACTTCCAAAGACTCTCTGTAGGACACTGATCTATAAACTTATTTTCATACTTCCATTTGTATTTGGACATGTATTGCCTCTCCTCTTCCTTCTATTAGGGAGGGTTATCCAGAAGTGCTAATTGTCTAAACAAGAGGTTCGTATCAGAGTTGTCCATCACAAGATGCTTTAGCAACAGTTGAGATGTAACTTATTTAAATGTGAAATAAAGTCCTTTGTGAATTGTTTCCTTTAGTTAGGCAAACCAAACTACATTGGTCTAGCAACAGGGCCTGCCGTCCAGGGTCTAAAGAAACAGGTAATATAAAGACTAACAGTGAAGGTTTCCTGGGTGTGGGTCTGTGATACCAGTACCAAATCCCCCCATCACCAGAGATGGATGACAACTCCATTCAGTTAGAAATCACAGATAAAAACCAGTCAGTGTCAGTTAGTGAGAGCAGATATTGGCTGTTTGACATCTGTTTAATGATCCTCTAGAAAAGTAGCAAGGTCGTGCCAGCTGCACCTAAGCTGGACCGCCAGTGTTGCGCGGCTGGGCATGAGTTGGGATGTTGTGGCTTCCTCATACCTGGACTCGTCACATCTTTTTATGATCAGCAGTCTGAAGTGCCTTGCCATGACTAAATGACATATAAAGGAAATAGTGGTCTATCACAATCACTGTCCATTATTAGCTATACAAAGTGCCTGAGATTGCCTGCCTGAATTGAATGTATATTATTTACAAAAAGTAGAGGGAGGGAAGCTTGCTAACATTTTCTTTGCCTGCTAGCTGGATCTTCATCAGAAGTAGCTATGGCCACTTTTGCATACAAACAAGATCACTTTTGTGAATTTTGAAAACCCTGTGGGTTGTCACCCCTGTGGAGGGTGTATGCATCTTTCCCATTCAGCATTCAGGTTGTCTGGATGAATGAGCACAAGGTGGGCTTTTGAAGTTTTCAAGGGCTTATTATTCATGCCATGTCTTCCTACACTTAACTGACATAACAAATAAAAAAAAAGTTCCAAAATCTAGTAAATTAGTGATTGGATTGCTCTATGCATCTACGGTAACCTATGTATCACCCTTCTTTGTGCAGTTGTTCAAGAGGTTAATGGAGTATCCTGCCCTTTTGCACAGGAATTTTACCAGCAGCATCAACTGGGACAAGATTATAGACTGTCTGAGGCAAAGCTTAGAAGACAATTGTTGTGTTTAACTGTTAATTCTATAGCATTATCCCAGTAACTTGTTGATGCATCGAGGAGTTGCTTGATGTCTATCTAGACATACCCACACGCGGGCACACACTCGCCTCTGGGAATTCACATGCTGTTGCTAATAGGTCCGCAAGAGATTGACGGGACTTTCTTATCTGTAAACAGAAAATGTTTGGATTTATGTCCTAAGAAAGGGAACTGTTACAAACACAATGTGAAACTGCATTTATGTCTGTGTTCATCTTAGAAGCTGATCAGTTCATCCTTGTGCATTTACAGCCACGGTTCAAGATGCTGAAGATGCAGGAACACCAAAGGACAAAGTAACGTTGCACGTTGCTAACCCCTGGCTGCAGGGATACTTCACCCATTCGGGGAATCATACGCAGGCCATTACGTCCTTCACTCAACAGGATTTGTATGAGATGAGAATTGCTGCCTGCCACCCGACGTGTCTCATGCTGGGAGACGGGTCTATGAAGTAATGGAGTCAGGACTGCTGTACTACATCCAAAGCAAGCGTGTCGCTCGGCAAATGCTGCGTTAATCTTTCGGGGAGTGTTTGTTTTTCTTCTTTTGCTAGGCTGAGTCTCAAGCAACTGATAATGTGTTCACAAGCAGTTCTCCTGTTGCAGTCCATTTTTCAAAACGAGGTGTGAAGACTGGTGCTCCTAAGGTTGGGTAGAACATGGGTGTGAATGGTTATATATGATCTTGCTTCAGTGTGTGAGCTTAAGGTGCTCTCGAGTGCATGTTAATATGCCTATGCAGGTACGTTTGGGACAGTGGAGTTACGGCTCTTTGAAGTCTGATGAGTGTTTTTAAAAATATACCTTGGACGTGGTCGTTCTGTGTTGGTGTTAATTCTGCTGGTGGAGTTACCTCACTGCAAGTGAGATGTACATTTGTTTGCTTAGCAATAGCCAAACCTTCAAACTGCTAAACTATAAACTGCAAAGGCTTCTGAGGATTAGATAAGACAAATACTTTATTGCTCACAGCTTTTTAAGTATTGAAATGCCTGGAATTTTGGGAGGTAAATGGCAGTGTGTCTGGCTTGTTCCTACTTGTACCTGCAGGGTTGCTGCTCCGTCCAGCTGTATCACTGCCGTTAGGGTTCTCACAGGCACTCAAAACCACATCCTTCAAAGTATTTATGCATTTAGTCCCTCCAAACAAAAAGGAATTTAGATACTCAAGTACCTTTTAGGATGCGGAAAATTGAAGTGTGATTCTGGAGCCTCCCAGGTGTGTAGGACCTCTTAAACAGGAGGCATATTTCTGGACTACTTTTGTTTTTTTGAAAACACTCAGTGCTATTTGTTGACTTGCAAAATAAAACCTAGCAACGTGTCCCCAAGTTAAGAGAACTTTAGCATCCAGGGTGAGAACAGAGGATGCACTGTGACCTCGGGATCTTTGCGCTTATGTGCTCTGAAAGAATGTGAACGGGCAGTCAATCTGCTACAAAATGATGATATTTTATGGTAAACGATGATATTTATTCTGGGATAACAGAAACCCAGTGGATGTTTCATGTGCACGTACTTCCCCTGGCAACTTTTGCTGAGAAAAAATCTTTTACTTAAAATCTGTTTAGCTAAAAGAACTCCTAAGTACTATGGAGACCAGTATGGTTTTTTAAGTTGGTTTTTTTGATGAAAATATATACCCCTTGCTTAAATTCAAGGTGGAAAATTACTTGGAGAAGGTTTGGGAGGGAAAGGGGAATAGTTCAGTGTTTTCCTGTTTTCCAGATTGTAATTTTTTAAAATATTCTCCTCTCGTTTACTGTTACCCTAACCCTTTTCCTAGTCACAATAAAGATGATTAAAAAGGCAGAAACAGAGCTTTGAAATCCACCAGGCTGGGGGCTTGTTGCGCACATTTTTTGTTTATTTCTGGTTTTGAATTGCATTTCTACTCTAAAGGTCAAGTTGCCTGGTTAACATATTGGTCCAGAAGGACCCAAGGCGCATGCAGCCAGCAGGCTGGCTAAATGGGGAAAGTTGTCTCTCTTCCTCACCTGCTTCACTCCTCCTCGCCTGCTGCAGACACGAGTGCCATGAGAATGCCGTTGATACAGGGCAGTGTGGTGGTATTAGACTCAACATTTATTGGTGTGGTAACAGGATGGTTCCTCCAGGCTCAAATAAACATTACAAAAACCTTCCTTCCCCAAATCAACTGCTTAAATGGGATTTAAGAGAGGGTTTAGCATCTTGTATTTTGCTGAGTACTTCTTTGTGAAGAGTAATGCAAATCCTTATGATTGGTCTTCAGTTGTAATATGTATGTGTACCATAGGGTTGGACTTTGTAGAAGGATGATTATGTCCTGTTATGTAGGATACTCTACATAACAGACTGCTGATAATGCTGACCTGAATGCTGTCCATCTCTTGGTGATGAAAGGTCCCCAGCGTGGATGGATCACAGTGTGGGCTATGTTGTGTCAGATGTGAGCTGAACTGTGGGACACAATGCAATGCCTACAAAATATAAGCATGATTTCTCTTTTAAAACTTATCCTTATGATTTTCCTAAGCAAGGCTTGATTCTTTTGCATGTATTCCGGAAAACAAACAAACAAACAAACAAACAAAAAACCAAAGCAGAAATTCTTTGGAAAAACAAAAGATTTTCCTATCTTTTGCAATTTCTGCAACAAGAGTATGCAGATTTCGGGCGGGTTACTAAAAACAGCCCAATGTATATCTGAGGATGAAGAAATAATCATGTCACTTCTTTGAAACATGATCTAAAGTTCACTGAAGTGAATGAAAAGGCTTCTGTTGGTTTTAAGTGGATCCAGCCTTTACACGGTGAACAGAAGACGTGTGTCTCATCTGCTTAAATGTGAAAATGTTATTGGTAATTTATGTTGATAGAAAGAGCACATGGTAACTTTCTTCCTGCATTTATATAACAGGAGGAAAAAGCTTCAAGTGTGTAGTTCAAAAACATCAGGGATTCAGTTGCTATTACCAGCATGATTATAGTGACACAACCAAGAATATTTGATGGAAGGCAAAGCATTAGGCACTGGTTTCCCACCTAATGGGTGGGTTTCCCATGGCCATCCCACCTAAAGATGACAGCTTACCATTCCTGGCCAGCAGTGTCACCTTCCAGCTTGCAGAAGGGGAGATGGTTCTTACTGAAACGCCTATGTTGACTTTTTCTGGTTTTAATTCAAGTAATTATGCTCTCTCTAAAATAACCGACCCAACAAGTGCTGGAGAGGTTATCAAGGAATCCATTGCAGATGGGCCAGGCAGGTTGTTGCAGTCTGTGGAGGTGACAGTCTGCTGGTACCGCTCAACAACAGAGCGACTAACACTTGGGAGCGCGGGAGTAAGTTGTCTACACCAGCTAACAACGCGTAACAGCTATTGCCCCTGCGGTATGATGAATGAGGTTACCTTGGGCTGGAATTAATAGAGGACTAACAGGAGAAGAGAAAAAGAGCAAATGGCTGCCTAAAATGTTCTGTGATGGATCTTGTATTTTTAAGATATCCCTGTCTCAACGTGCTTGCAAAGGGATCTCTTCTGCAACCTTGTTTACCATAATCATTTTGGAGAGGAGATTTTTCAGGACTCGTTTGAGTTAATTTTATCTGATAGTCAAGAACCTCTTAATCTTTGGTGCTCAAGTAAGTATGGCCTTTTTTTTTTTTTTTTTTAAGATGACATAGAATTCAAAGTATTTGAAAGCTGTGCAGAAGAATATTGCATAGTAGGAAACTGTGCAGGAGAAAGATGGCTGAAGCTGCTCATCTGTAATAACATGATGCTTCATATGCCAAATTTCTGTTTTACGTGAATGACTTGATTAAAATCAACATAGTTGCTCTGGATTTTCACCAGTGTTAAAACAGGTGAGAGCAAAGCAAATAGACCAATTGACTTTTTTTCCCTTTGTTTCTTTAGGTATGCTGATTCAATGTGTTTCTTTCTTTGGAACACTTAAACAAACATAGAAAATTAATTGAAATGGCAAGACACTGGGAAAAAAGAACACTGAAAGTGAATTTTTATGAATTGATGAGCTGAGAGCTGAGCTGGTAGCAGCAGAGTGGGATCAGTCGGTGGTCAGATACCATACTCTGGATTTCCACATTTTTCATCCAACTTCAAGGCTGATGCCTCATGTGGCATGAGCCAGAGGGAGCCTGGAACCAGGCAACTTCTTGTCAAAGAAACTTGCACCATCACAAGGCATCACCTCCGCTCTCCAGACACCCAGTCACCAGATAATTAACTTCCGTATGCTGTTAGTACTTTGTTTCTCTCACTTCTCCTGCATACGTATGAAACTGTCGAGCTGAATTACACTTTATAAGGTGACAGGGAAAAGGTCTAACATATATTTTTCCCTTCACAGATTTTGCAGTGTGGGGAAGCTAATTTTTACAGCCTGAAAACCAAACAAACAAAACAAGCCCTGCTACTCCTGACCTGACATCTTTCAGGTAAACAAGAAGAGCATCTGACATCATTTGCAATTATTATTACCATTTTTAAAAAATCTCTGCTTTCACAAACACGTGTTGGAAGAGGCATAAGAACAAATGATGCTTATCGGAATCTAAAGTTTCACATTAAATTACACCAATCAAAAGCATAAAAGTAGAAATTTAGGCCTGGGCACAAGTCTGGCATCACCTTCTCAGTCCCACTTCAAGCCATTTTAAGGGGGAGCTGAACATCGTGCAGCCTTACTGCAGCGGACAACATTCCCCATCAGTGCATATACTTGAGACCTCCTCTATGATCCTTGCAAAAGGGGGCCAAAATCACTGATTCTTCTGGTGTTTCACCAAAATTTGTCCTGTGTTGACACCAGTGCTTTCCAGCAATATGCGCATTATGTTTCAAAGACCTGCACAAGTTCCCATGCGCATGCTCACTGCTGCAGACAGCAACAGTTGTGCTCACTCCTGATTCTCTGCAGAGTAAGAAATTCGCAGTTTCTGTGCCAAACCAGCCAAGCCTCACGTCTCACGTCATTCACTAGAAAATGAAAATTGTGAGCTGTACACGGCACCGTTGTTTCTGCTCCCTGCCAGCACTTTGACACATCTGGCAGGGAAGTTCACTGTATGAAGTGTTTTCTACCTCCGTGAGATCTTTTCATGACGTTGCTTGAAACGCCAATTCCTTTGCTGTAGAGTGGGCTGTGCAGCTTGTTCCACACACTTATTGCCTGACTTCTTCCTATGGTTTTGGAATGTTCTTGTGTTGTACCATTTGGTAAGCAAGTCCCTGCCAAAGTCAGAGCATAAGGCTTGTTCAAGGTGCTTGCATTCCTTGAAAGTCACCAGGCATTTTCTACACAAACGCGAATTATTCATCGAATTTCTTCCACCTGGGGTTTGTATGTGTGCATGTATTCTTTGCTAAGTGTTTTAGCAAATACTAAAATCCCAGGTATGTTAAGGGGATCAGCAGAATTCATGCCAGTATTACATGTGAATATTTGTGGTGAGTGAATTTTAAGTATGCTGTGTAAAGTCTATAATGCTTAAGGCTCTATTCAGCAAAATGGTTAAACTCTGCCCTAAGACCAATTTGTCCAGAACAGGAGGAAAGTCGAAAAGAAGCAAGAGTATACTTGTAGTGACGAACATAAAACTGTATGAGAGCTTTATCTGGGAAATTGTAACGGGCAGTTGAAATCTTGGAGGCATTGAAGAGACTTCATTGCTTCCAATAGCAAATTGTTTACGGGGAGAAATAAAGCTAAACCTATTCATTTCTTTCAAGTAGCTCTAGTAACTTGTAAGATTTGTGTCAGACTCCAAGTAGAAAATGATCACCAGTTATATTCCAAAGGATATCAATAAAAGTTTGGTAAGAGGAAAGCGGTACTGAAGCTTCTTTAGTGACCTCAGTAGCTTTAATTGATATGTTTTTTCTGGAGGATTTTTTTACGACTCTGAGCCCCTTTTCCCTCTGTAGAAGTATTGCAATTCATTTACAGGGTTCTTTTTGCTTGGTCTTGTTCTTGCTTTTCTTATTCACACTTTAGCTGTGCACCTTTGGCTATTAACCATGTGAATTTCTTTTAGATATGAGAAAGCTTGTTTCCAGTAATCCACAAGCCTCAAAAACCACCGCAGTGGGGTAACACCCCACTCACCCCGTGCTTTTAAGGTCAAAGAGAAATGCATCTTTGTGCATCTCTTGCATTGTGGAGAAGTCACAGCAGCTTCACTTCTGATTCAACAGCCTTGGACAGAAGCAGGTAGCCTTGTTTTCTGGGGGTTTTTTTTGTCCATCTTGCAAGCCAGGAGGCAGGAATTTCTCCTCATGAGAAAGAGATCGCTTTCCCCATAAACTTATGCCCTGTGGATAGCCTGTGGTTTCCTAAGGGCCCCACGCCAGCCTCGTTATCCGATCGAGGACGTATATACAGGGGTATAGAGGCACCAAACGTTTCTGGGGTAGGCAGATTAAGAAAGCTTTTCATTCCCACTGAAGTTAGGGGCCAAGAGAGATGAGCTAAACAGCACGTTATCCGCTTACAGTTTTACTCAATGGAGTGGGCTGTACTTTATCAGCAGTAGGATGGGAAGAAATATATTGTTAAAGTGGTTTTCTACTCACTGCTTTGATTCACGGTGTACAATGGTCAAAAATATTACGGCTCACGTGGTAGTCTGAATGACCTTTCATCAAATTTTAGTCTTGCAAGTTGGACTCTTGTATCTTTTTAAGTACAAACTTTTCATTAGTGGACTGGAAATGGTTACTTGTGCCAGTTAGACTGGCAGTCCTGTTAAGCTCTAAAACAGGGACTTGAAGAGGTTTTGGATCTGCTGCCATGCGTTGCAGGCTCTTAAATCTGTAGAGTAGAATCTGGAGGGAGGAAGAGTCCTCTTGTTCCAAAAGCCCAAGCACACTTACTTAGCATCAGGGGACCTCTTCTAGCCCCAACCAGCAGGCAGATTTGCTGGTGGTCAGATCCTGGTCCCTCTGGCTGCAGCAAAGTAAAACCCTGCTTCATACTCCCATCAGGATCTGAAGGTCTTTTTTAATTAAAAAACCTCCTCTGCCAGGGTTCATTGGTCCGCATGGACTTGCCATGGTAGAAGGAGCTTTGTTTGCAGGCTTTTAAAATCGGTTGCTGAAGTCACGTTCTTCCTTTAAGAATCTCCATTACTGATTACTGCCAAGAGTTTCAAAGACAGACACTATGCTGTGGGATTTTGGGATCTCATCCATAACTGAATAATGGTGTCTTATAATTCATATTTATAAAAAAACCCCTGTTTTAAAAAGGAGCGTCCTGATTTTGTGAGGAGGAGAACAGGGCAGAGGGAAGAAGGGCAGCAGAGATCGGGGGAGACTGTGGCATAAGCTTTCCCTTCTGTTACCTGCAGGCACGTTTAAACCAGCTGTTGCTGTATTAAAGAGGGTTTTTTTTAACGTCTCAGATATATGCATAAAAACCTGATACATTTATTCTGTCAATTTAACCGAGTGTTTAGAAACAGCACCCTCTACTTCAAACACTCCTCAAAAGTAGATATGACTGGAGCTTTTCTCTTGCCATCTCAGCTGGGTGACAACCCAAGTGGCAAGGGGTCCTGGTTCAGCACCGCCGTTCCTCCTCATACGGGTGAGGACTTCCCAAGGTTTGATGTCCTGCCCCACCAGAAGCTTTGACTACGGTGTATGCTCTTCAGGTTTTTGCTGTCTCCGTGCCCTCATGTGGATGCAGATTATGAAGCCACTTCTCTTGCCCACCTCCATCTGGCAGAATAAAGCTGAGGGACCAGGTCCCCGTGGTGGGCGTTAGTGAAACACCAGTGAAACCAGTGGGACGGATGGTGCTAAATCTGGAGTCCAGAGCAATATTTTAAGCGGGAGCAGCCAACATGATCAATTGAGAAAGTGGGCAATGCTGAACCTCAGTTCTTCCCTTGCTCCCCTCCCCTCATATTTATAGGTTTCTAATTTCCGCTGGATAATGAATATCACTCTTCGTTATAATTATGTTAAAAGGTACCAGCATGATGATTCAGAAACCCTTGAAGATATAGTCATATTTTCAGCAACAGATGGATTTAACACTGCAGATGGAGTGTTAAGAGTGCAGGTAATAACAAACTCAGCAATGTACTGTACTGAAATATAATTGGAAAGTATTAATCATATATTGGTTACTTCAGCTTCACTAAGTAGATGTTTAATTTTCATCAATCTTTTTACCAGATTCCCGGAAAGATTTCTGTGTAGACAGAGTGTGGCTTCTAGGTGAAATGATTGCCGAAGTTATTAATGACTAAGGCCTTGATCTTGCAGGCATGTGCCCATGGCTTACCCAGGCATGCAGAAAAAAAATCATTTGTGTTAATAAGGCTGTCAGATGGGGCCCCGTTCATATGGCCTAAGTTCCAGCTGGTGAGTAGTCAGTAGTAAAACTGAGACCCCCTCTCAACTTGGGGGCTCTTGGAAACCCACCAACAGGAACGCCTGGCTGCCGGATTTGGGGCAGAATGCAGGCAATTTGAAAATCCTGGTTTATAGAGATGAACCATGAGTCTAAGCCTTTGCAGGACTGGGTGTTAGCATGTAGACAAAACTGAGAAAGGCTGGGTTCTTTTGCTATTCCTTATTATTTTCTCGAAGTATAGACTTTTTGAAGTTGTCTGCATACAGAGAAATGTCTGCTGCTATTTCCATAAGCACTGTCATCTTACTGTTTTTTTAAACGTGTCTCTTCCTAGGGGTTGTATTTGAAGCCTGGGTAATTCAGGGGAGTTTTTGCTCTGGGGAGGCCATGCAGGACCAGGGCAATCAGTGATGCCTGGTTGCAGACCATGACCCCGAAAACGGAAACGTTTTGCTTTTGAATGTGTTTCTGTGGATGGTTTGTGTTCACATTCTTCTCTGTGGGTTCGGGCATCTGGTGAAGCTGCATCTCCATTGATTTTCTTGCGAGCTTTCCTTTCCCTTATGGTGGGAGTCCATAGCCGTGGTGTGCCATGATGCCTATGGACTGATCAGGCTTGTAAACAACAACATAAGCAGTCAATACCTAAATTTTATGTTTGGCTGAATGCCTTGGTCTTTTGCTGAACTACTTCGTTTTCTAACTATCTGTGGACCCTGACAATGTAATGAAAAACTGGAATTCTTTCTGGTAAGTTGATTCTTGCTTGATGGTACTATATCTTTATCTTGGCTGATGGAGAAAAAAAAAAGATCAGGTAATAAAATTCAACATGACTGGAAATAAAATTGAGCATGACTGGAAACCACAGGTGAGCATGCTTAATAATGCAAAATCAGTGTGCTGTCTACTTTCTAACAGGCGTTTGTACCCCAGAGAGATACAAACAGGTACTGATCAATTGACCATGTTAATCAAATAAAGGTCTGTGAGTATAAATGTCTAAAAATATGGTGTCTTTTTAAGGGTACCAGTAAAGATTACTTGTTTTTAACACAGGCTCCCCCACTGCTGTTGTGGGAAGGGGGAAAGTTGTTGCTAGAATGCAAAGACAACTAGGATTTTTGCTTACTTTTCACTTACCCTTGGAAATAATCTCTCCCTTGTCTTCCCTTCCTCTTCTGTCCAGATGATGTGGCTGAGCAGCGAGCCCCAGCGCTGCAGCAGGGATTGCAGGCAGCGACGGGTGTCTGGAGGGAAGATCAGCCGGGATCATCTCCGAGCATCTCCGTGCAATGGGTGCTGCAGGTGTTGGCACAGACCTGACCTATGTGGCTGCCCAGGCTCCAGCACATGGAGTGATACAAAGGACAAGACTCAAGGTGGGACAATTTTCCCAGTTGGATGCAATCTGGAGGTCCGTCTCCTACATGCATACTGGTAGGACAGACGCTCCATCTCTCCAGCAATGCTTGAACCTTCCTTCTCTTCCCCCTCCCCTTATTTATGAGAATTAATCGAATCAAAAATTATTTAAATTGTTAAGCTTCTTAGTTTTGATTTAAATTGTATGTTTTAAAGCTTGTTCTGCATTTGTAGCACGGAGTTGTGTTGCTTGGGAGAGGTTCAGTCTCACTGTTCACCAGCAGGACAGGACATTTGGTACTCGCGTGTGAGGAACAAGCAGGTAATGCATTGCATGTACATGTAATAATGTAACTTAATACGCATTAAGAAGCTGTCTAGGTCTGCAGAGAAGATACTAGGAGGGAACAGGTCCCCTTTAATAAATCATCTCATACTTCACTCTAAAAGGCTTAAACTCCAACTCAACCAAAGGGGATTGAGCAAGGGGGTGTAACTTAAATCACTGGGACCCACGCAAGTTGTCTCCCCATTGCCATCGGGACATCTACCTGTCCCTGTTTGCCCTGCGTCATCTTAAGATGATTCCAATTACTGTGATGATTTTTTTCATTTGTGATTCGTGACAAAGTGCTTTTGGATGGAAATTGTAATTCAAGCAAAATCACAAACCACTAGCTTTAGGAAGGCATTTTTATTTGCCAACTCAAGCAGAATTTGTGAAATATGCTAGATGTATCACAAAATAAATGTAAAATTCCTGTATGTTAAAACTGATAAATTATTGACAAAGGAAAAATGCCCCAAGTTAATCAATCTAATGGTTTTGTCACCATTCGTTCCTCAAGGATTTAGAAGTAGTGGATCATGCTTTAGTGCTGGTCTGCTTTCATCATTTGGGAGAGAGAAAACAGAGATTCCTGCGTCTCAGCTCCCCGTCAGTGTCTGAACTTGAATGAATCAGCTATTGAGCTGAAGGAAATGAAATATAAATTGACATGAAGAAAATGTTCTCCCTGCAGCTGCAGTAGCAGCTATAGCTGTCAAAAGCTGATTTTTATCCCTTCAAAGACCAGTATTTTGGGTCACATCATCCGATTCAATAGCTGGACTTTCTGTAAAATTTTGGCCTAGAGGGTACTGCTTTATTTTTAAAAATTTATTAAAGTAAGTTTAGTGAAAGATTGTCTTAATTTCAGCTGTGACTTTTGGCAAAAGGAAAGGAAAATCAAAACACAAGCTACTCTTTTTAAATATTGCTCCCATTTCTTCCTTGTTCATTATCACAAACACAGCATTCGGTAATCTCACAGAGTGATTTACAAATATAATAAGTACTTTTTTATTTTGAAACTTGTAACTTGGTAGTTTGTGTTGCAGAAGTGCTCCTGTCTGGGGTTCAGATGGTTGCATTTACTCACTTTGGTTTTGCTGGGCTTGCATGCGCAAGTGTGCAACGATACAACGCTGTTACTTATTGCACAGGCATCCTAAACAAATGCTAAATAGTCTGTTTTGGGGAGTAATTTCAGACCACTTAGATTTCCAGGACTGCATCCTAGACCCCTCTGGCTGCTGCACTAAATTACCTGGAATAAATTCCTTCAACTCAGGTTGCCCTATTAGCCTTGTTGTCTTAAGCAGAGCCATTATTTAAATGTTATATTTTTTCTGGAAAATACGTTTGCCGTGCAACTTTACTGACTTTCCTTTGAAACTGTGCTTAAATATGCAAAGGAACGTAACACAGTTTTTCCCTGCTCCTCTTCTCATGTACGCTTGGAGAAATGAAAGAGCATTAAAAGACAATCATCTTGTAAAATGCATTCATTATACAGGGCAGAAAAAAGAAACAACTTGTTTGCTGGTATTTTGGAGATGTTTTGTCCAGACCTATTATTCAGTTCTATTTTTGTTTTAATTTTCTTAAAGATACTGTTGATTTTGGGCATGACAATAAGTCACTTTGGTACAGCATTGAGACCAGCTCAATTTATTGGATTGAATGCTACATGCAAACATCTTTCCTTACATGACTGGTATGTCTTATTTTAACAGAGTACATTTTTAAAGCTGACCTTTGAAGCTGATCCCTCTCTAATGCTTGGTGGCCCTCCCTAACTAAACAGAAGCTTTTTATTATTTTTAAAGGATTTGTACACTGTCAGATGAACAGATGCTAACATGCACCTGTAGTCTGTCTGCACTGGGAAGCGTATCTACTGCTGTTTGGAAAATTTTTGAACCAACTTCACGATGAAAGAATAGGTTTTTATGTAAAAAAGCTTTAGTGAAAAGCATCTGCTTTGTATGTCTAGGATGGGTTTTGGGGTTTGGTTTTTTTTTTTTTCCTAGAACTAAAAATTGATGTATATCTTTTGACTTGAGAATTTCTGTTCAAAATATCAACTTTCTTGTGGAAAAAGGAGACAGAGAAGATTTATCTGAGGACTTGTCAAAATTCTGTCCAGACATGGTGATGACAACTTCTGTGTTTTAGCTACTTATCATAATTTGTTGATGTTTTAGATACTCTTGTTTGATATTTGTATTCATGTTGCTGAAGTAAATGGCTTATTTGGGGTTTATTCCTGATTTTGCCAATGACTTTAACTTTCCAAAACACTGGCCAAATTTTTGTGCTTTACTTTAGTGAGTGAGGGTAAAGGGATGGGGTGAGCAAGGCAACTTGGAGACACTTTAGCCTTAACTCTGAGGTAATTAGTGTTCATATCTCCAATCAATCATGAATTTCCAGCATGAATTAAGCCTTAGTTGTTGCAGAGCACTGGGCAGGCATCATCTGGGCGTGCAGGATGCAGAAGGATGAAGTCAAACCAAAAAAAGCACAGAGAAAAAATTACAGTATGATCAGAAGGATGGAGGGTCTCTCATTAGAGAGGATTAAGAGTTTGGCTTACTGAACTCAGCAAAACAAAGCCTGAGAGGGAAACCGAGTTACCTCCAACTACCTTGAGGGAATAAACAGAGAGGGTAAATAAAACCTAAGCTATTTAGGCTAATAGGTAATATTTGCACAAACCCAAACAGACTTAAACCGCCATGAGAAAATTGTGGTTAAAGGATGGTTTCTATCAAGTAGAGGAAGCAGATTCTGAGCAGCTCTCAAATGGAGGAAAGAAACTTCAAAATTGGAGCGTAGTGCATCTATAAAAGGGGTTTTATGTCCTGACTATTCATGATCGGAGGGGACAGAAGGTGACAGTTAGATGTCTGGGTGCTCCCTTCAAAACTTTAGCTGTGATTATCCCTCCCACCACCCACAACCCAGAGGTTTCTAGTTCCACTTCCAGCTCTTGAGCCGGTTTGCGTCCTCCTTCTGAGTGTGATTTCTAGACCGGTGCCCTCTGCTCCTCCCTAGGGCATCGTCCTCAGGCAGACGCCGTCGCTCGCTCTCTGCCGGAGGCACAAGTGCAGTGACGTGCTGATGTTTTGCTGAAGCTCTTCATCCGCCTCTACCACCTCACGCTGCTCTCCCAGTGTATAATCTGAACGCTGCATCCCTGCCCATTGACAACCAGCGGCCCAAGAGTCACGTGGGTACCTTGTGTAACGTGATTTCGCTTTCACGTTTAACCTAAATTACCACCTGCATAAATATATTTTTTTTTTAAGTCAGTATTTAAGCCTGCATTGTTTTGAGCCAGACTGAAACGGCAGGACTTACCCTGGGTTGAACCAAAATCACGCCGTTTTCCCCGGTTGTAAACCCACCATTTAGCAGGTGTAGACGGCCGCGCTGTCGCAAACTGGGTTGCATGGGATCCAGCCCAACGCTCTGCTTCTCTGCAGATGAGTCGTGCTGTTTCAAACTATTTGGCTAATCAGTAAACTGAGATCTGCTGCTTTACAGACAATATATATTTGCTTTGCCTCTGCGCGCTACTTTGCATTTTGGATCCTTTGCCATTAGGATTTGAAGCATATAGACTGCATCTAATCCAATTTATCCTGTTCATCTTGGCAGTGCTTGCAATGCTGACAGCTTAAAGAAAACACTTAATTTGACTAAGTGTTTTCAGTTTACTTCTCAAAATATTTGAAATCGTTAAAGCCAGAGTACCCCTGCACTGCAATACACACAGTTCTGACCTACTTTAGCAAGTTAATTACAATTTGTGTCATCCCGCTTATGCTGCAGGCTGAAGTAGTTTACCTGGCTAAGACGGGGCTCAGTGAATAATTCTCCTGGTTTGGCGCTTTTTAACCTGACTTTTAAAGAAGGTCTTAGAGCAAAGATGGGGAAAACCGAGGACCCGGTGTGGGGCGGAGCGCCGAGCTCCCGGTGCGGGTGCTCTCCCGCTGCGGGGCTGCTGAGCCCCGGGGATCGGTGGCTACGTGCACCCGTGGGTGCCTGCCGGAGGTGCCCCGATGAGCACGGGCGATGACGCGCGGTGGTTCGGCGGCACCGGAGCGTGCCTGTGCCGATGGGGTCGCGGGCTGCATCCCCCTCCTCATAGCTGAGGACTTGCCGCAAAGCCCTCTGTGATGGCATCGCACCCGTCCCCGGCCGCAAGCCAACAGGAAGGGATGTAAGGAGGCTCGCTGCGATTGCCAAAGACGGATCCCAGCCACCGAGCAGGACGGAAGAGCAGGGAGACGGCATGAATGAGAACAGAAATGGACCAAACGGATTTGTCCGTGCAAGCAGTAAGGTGTTGCACTAGCCCGAGGCAAGCGTAGTTGCAAAGGCCGTCACGGAGAACCCTGAGGCAGCGTAAGCATCAGTACACGCTAATAAAGCAGAAAATATACCCAGAGCTGCTCAGGCGTCTTGCACCTTCGCGAGCTCCTGCCGCTGTGTCTCTTCTGCCAGTGCAGGTCACAGCAGCTCGTTGAGTTTCGGGAGATGTCGATAAGCTCCCAACATTCTGGGCGTCTTACAATCCGGTTTGTCATCCGCATTCATGTTTACTGTAGTTAATGGTTCAAAAATTATGAAATAGTTACCTAATCCAAACTTCTCACAAAGATTGCATTAAAAAAATCCTGTTAGGAACGGCTGATTTTGAACTGCTGGACAGGACCAGGTGATTCGTTATTGTGGTTTGGTAGCACTGGAGCATCTGTCTGGGATGATGAAGCAGCCTGAAATTGCCAGTCATTGAGGGGCAGGTGATACAATCATGCTACAGCAACACAGCGATAGCACATCAACGTGATATTTGGTACATCAACGTGATATAAATTTCCTCTGCAATTTGTGGGGTTTTTTTTGGTTTTTTTTTTTTTGGTCCTTTTAAATGATTTGCTCAAGACTTCCCTTTCAGAGATGTGTGCTGGCAAGTTGCAACACCACAGGGAAGGGAAGGTCCGGAGCTGCAGTAGGAACTTGGAAAAATGCAACTGGTGCGGAAGAGCAAACAAGGTCACTGGTGACAAAGCTCTGCTCCATCTGTGCAGGCATGCTCGGGAGCAGAAGCATTCCAGCGACGCGGCATTTTGTCACATTACTCCTTTCCTTTTAAATTTCAATAGCGAGTTATTTGCCCGCCTTTGGTTAGGAGAGACAAAGCCCCTCTTTGTGCAGCCACACAACGCGGCTATCTCATGTAACGGAGAAATGAAATGCAAATTTCTCCGATAAGGCAGGAATGGTGCTTGTCTGGGGAAGAAGGCAGCATTGTCTGGCCGCAGGAGCAGAAGAAAGTGGTGTTGCCCGATGCCTCTGACAGTCAGTCCCAAAAGGTGGAAGAAACCACAATTTGTGGAGTCTTCCGATAATATTGACATTAAAAGCTCCCATGTCCCTGCTTCATCTTTCATAGAAAAGGGACAAAAACTGCTCTGCTGATTTGTGCAATTCAGCAAAGCATTTTAGCCTGCTTTTTTTTTTTTTGTTTTAAAGTACACAGGAAGATCCCCAACTGCCCGCGCAGAGCAGCGGTGATGCTAAAGCATTTTGTAACATCGGGTCTGAGTAATTTGTAAAAGACCTGGAGAAGTTCAAGTAAGGATCATTAAAATTACTGAGCAAGAAACTCTTTTAAACATCCTTTTTCTTTTCTTTTTTTTTAAATCCATTTTTCAAGCAAGTGGAAATTTTTACATTGTGTTAATATTTTTTTTTATCCTTTCTGTTCAGATGTGGTACAGACTAAATGGCTAGTTAAAAATAGTGAAGTTAAAAGCAAACTAATGCTGGAGTAAAGGTAAACCTTGGAGATGTCAGAAATCTGTTTATTCAGTATCAGCACCCCGGTAACTAACGTGCGTTGTGCATATGACGAGCTAATTCAGAGTTTAAATTGGTGACACAGTCGGGGACAGCTTAACCTCTGGCGTTAGCTAGAACTGGGCAGCGATATGAGCCAGTGCAGTAGTGCTAATTAACGCTCCCTGAGGGGACACAACGAGGCATTGGCCCTGTACACCTGAGACGTACTTCTGTCAGCGCCGAGGTGCCAACGAGGGTTCTCTCAAAGAGAAAAGGCAAAATTCCAAGTGATATAGATAAAAGGAGATTTAGACATAAAATAATAAAGTGAATTCAGTAATGCATCTCTCTGGTTCATTAATACAGGGCAGGACAAGCTCTGCTGTAGCTGTCATTATCGAAACGCAGAAGCTTCGTTCCCAGGCTGGGCAGCAGCGCCTTTACGAACCTTGCTCACCCTGACCTGGGGGCCGACAGAACTCACACCCGTCACCTCAGGGCAATCTCCAGTGGAGACCAAGGATGAACGTCTCGGGGCCACCACCTCTGCGGTTAGCATGGCGGTATCTGGGAAAGGATCTCTGCCTACACCGATGGTGGACACAAAATAAACGTATTTGAGACTGGACAAGAAACCAGGAAAGGATTTGATTCCAGTTCTGCTTCTGGTTTAATATTAGTAGTGCATTGGCCTTGGCAGGCTTTCAGTCTCAATGAATTCTGTAAAAAAATTAACCAAACAGCAGTCCTCAAGCTGAAAACCACTGCATAGCAAATCAAGCTGCTACGGGCGTATGGCGAGCTGGACTTCATCAGACGACCCATTCTTGATAACGGAGGCAAGGGAGCAGTTTGTCCAGACTAGCGAGCGTCATGTTAGTCTGGGTTTTTCTCAGTCAATGTGTTTGGGATGGGTGATGAATCTTAAGCACGAATCCATTTGAAATGTTTCTGATGAAGACCCCAAGGACTTTAACTTCACATCAAAGACAAGCCCTCAGTACGGCTTGCTAGAAAAAACTCTTCCCTCAGCTGGCTACACGAAGATCAATGCAGGGATTGCTATGAGTGAGTATATACAACTACAATATGTTACTATTCCTCTAAAAAATATTTTATCAGCGTTTAATACAGTAATAGTGCATGGTTGTATGGGGCACTACTTTATAACTGCCTGGACGGTAGGAGAGAGGAACTATTTGGCAAATCAGGCCAGATGAAATGACATTCATTTGGTTAATCACCAGCTATTAAAATAGCATAAAATCATAGCAACCTATTTGTTTATCATTCAGTGCATAATTTGCTGCACAGTATATTCATAACTGCTGTACCCAAGCTAATTTTAAATGAGCCAAGAAAACCATTTGCCAGCACTCTCCTGGGAAATGGATCTGTGGACTGATCGATCTCTCTGCTTCTGGGTCTAAGCCCCCCCCCCAAAATCAGAGCTGATGACATTGGTGTTTAACTTTGAAATAAGCTGATTTCTGATTCAGACTAATTTTTAAAGCTCTGTGTGGCTTTTAATCTCTTGCATTACTCCAAAATTCATTCAACTTCCAGTGCCTCCAGGTAGGTTATATCCACCATGTTCTCTTCAAGCATGAATGTTCGGGTACCATTGCGCATTGCTTTGTGATTTCTATTAGAGACAACCTTCAACAGCTCTTTGGTGGTTCCCCTCTTTGTCTCCATGAATTCAGTAAATTATGAAATCCCTTTTGTTCAACTCAGGAATACAGCAGTAACTTCCACCTTGGTCTTCAAAGTGCTGATCTTCTGTTTCTGAGGGCTGATACCTCACTGCTGGGGTAGGAGCCCTTTACAATTCTGGAGAACAGAACAGTAGAGCTGTGGTCTGTGCAGTGATTAAATGATTTTAGTAATGAGGGAAAAAATGGATGAAGGTGTGGTGGTAACCAGTACACAATGAAGCTCTTCTGTTGTTTGTGTTGCAGTAGAGCTTAGGAGCCTTAGTGATGAACCTCTGCTCTCAGCAAAAGATGAGGAATGAGTGGTACCTGCCCAAAACTTGAGTTTTTCAAATAAATAAATGGAGAGTTCAAAATTTCTCCTCTGGCACTGTTGGTGTCCTCCTAATCTAGCTTCCTCACATAGCTGCAGAGAAATGAGGACAAATTCTGTCTTTGAAAGCAGATCTAGCCTTGCACAGATTCCCACTGTGTCCACGCTCAAGTGTCAATGAAATAGGTATGTGCTTATTTTTAGGGATGTGATGGGATACGATGAAACCTCAGAGCAATCTTAAGGCTAGCTGAATCGTTGGCTTGGCATTTCATTCTGCACATCAGTTGATTGGTCATTTTATCACCAGTTATGAAGCGAAATTAGATAATCTCGATGCCATATGGTATACAGTATTTATAGTTTAGTATATTTTCCATATACGTGTGCTGAAACCTGCTTCAGGGATTTGTTACGGTCCTTGTGTTTACAGGATTTGGGTCTTGGGTGAAAGAAGAAATTGACAGTTTTTAATGTTTGATTTAAACTGATACATCGGAGGCCACATGGGTGATCCCTAATTAAAGTCAATTTACACTTCCTGTCCTTTGCCAGGAACGCTGTTGGGGCTCCCAGGACCAGACCCTGTGGCCACCCAGCTCTGTTACCTCCGGTAGCAATCGGGAGGAGGTGACCCCAGGGGACAGAGAGAGAAGCCCATGGGAGGTTGGGGATGCTTAACTTCCACCCCAGCTCCCCTCCCAAACGGCCACGAGCACGCGGTGTCTCCTCCAGGTCTCTGACACATGCAGGCTTAACCCTGAAGCATCCCTCCAAGGACTACTGTCAGCGTTAGGTTTAACCAGATTTCTTGATTTCCATCAAAATGCTCCATTCCCCTTGAAATCCTGATAAACAAGGAGCTACAGGATTAATTATGTGGGACATTAGTCACTCAATATGTGTCATTATTTTCTCAAAACAAGCCTAAATGAGCACCACAGAAGGGTCTTAGAGATCTGCACGTGGAGCCAATTCAGACGTGATAAAAAAGGAGTGTATTCTCAACCCCAAGCATTAGTTGCCTCATACAGGTACCTGCGCTGGGGACTTCAGTGAGTTATATGGTGTGAATACCCTTCATACAATTTCTTGACTGCTCCTCAAAAGCAGATCCCCATCCATAGCTTCAGCTCCAGAAAAAGTAGTAGCAAAGCTGTCCTAAGCTTTAGAGCACATGTGTTAGTCTGCTTGAGACCCATGTCCCACTCCTCATCTCTGTCTCTGCTGCCGTGCCTTGGTCACTCAAAATTGTAGAAACTGGCTGGAGCTGGACCAACAATTTTTCTAAAGTAGCAAACAGTAGTAACAATAATAATAATGAACAACAAACCCTGAGAGAGAAGAAGCAATGTTTAATTGCCCTGTAAGAACCCAGCAAGCATTTGAACAGAGAGGAGTTAATAAATGTTACAGTCAGGGGTTTTTTTGGATAGGATTCTTGCAGAATATGATTTCATAATCCGCTGTCTCCAGTGAACAACAAGACCTCTGTAAACACTCAATATTCAAACAGAAAATTGTTTCTTGTAGGCTTCCATGGCACCAAATAAAAGCTCTGTAAATCTGGGCCTCCATATGTGGTTCTCAGCTGGTGTAAGTCCCTGAATGAATTACATGTGAACAGAGAAATTAATGCTACGCACATGGTGGCCAAACTTGAAAGCAAAAATTGCAACTGAGAATATACTGCAGTGGGTTGTGAAATATTTGAAGATAAATGGAAGCTTGAGTCCTTGTTGATATAATGCATCATTGATGCATTTCAAGGGATACACAGCTACCACGGTGAGATAGCACAATGCTGAGATCACGTTTGGGAGAGTGCGAGGACTCGCTCTTTAACAACAAAGACTGAATTTAAGCAGAATGCAAGCTAAAAAGGCAAATACGCAATATTGTCTCTCTAACATAATTTTGAACAAAAATTGGGTAAAATACTTCCGGGTTTTTCAAAATCTAGCAATTTACTGTTGGGGTGAATGTGTCTCCTATCCAGGTTTTGAAATGATTGTGCTCTAAAGCCGTTTTTGTTAATCAGTCAGCATTGATGATGAATTACCCAAGAGTTTTGGTACTTTTGAAACAGTTGCAATCTTTTTGTTGTTGGTTTTTTCCCCCTCTCCTCTCGGCAGAGGAGGAGGGAAGAATGTGCGTGTTACAGTGAATTCTAAATGAGGGCTGTGCCTCCCCTGTTTGCAAAAAGCCAAGCAAAGCAGTAAAAATACTAAATAAAACAAATGAAACCCTCTTTAATGCATTCATGAGCTTGAGTGTTTCAAGTAGGCCATAATATTAAGACAAAGAGTTCTGAAAGAGATGGATCAGAGGAAAGGGCTATTCCTTAAACAACGGCAGCCTGTTTAATTGAATTACGTATTTGTCAGCACTGTATTTTCCCATGTCCAGGATTCTCACTGTTGATTCAAGGCTTAAGGCCTAAATAGAAAGGGCAACAACTGACGTGTATTTTGATCCCGAACAAGCTGTGTCCTTTGAAACGCCAGTGCTCGGCGTTTGGAAGAACGCTGGAGTGCTTTGCTGCAACAGAGGGCACCGGCAAAACAGGTAATGAAAATATATTGCCCCCATGGATTCGACCTTGCCGCAGCATACCAAGGGAAGTTGGCTGAGAATTTTTAAGCCTGATGTTATTATTATACCAGTTTACTTGTATTTATCACAGGGACAGCTGGGACTGGGGTAGTGGACCAAGAATGGGACTGGAGCCAGGAACTCTCAACTTATCCTTTTCTTTGGATTGATTTGGCAGGGGGGGTTCGTATATAAAATCTACAGTTTAGTCATGGGCAATCGCAAATACTCATTGCCTTACGGTCAAAATTTAAACTGTTTTCCTTGTTGATTAGTTACACAAAGGAAGCGGTTATGTTTCCCTTCCCTCAATGGGTATCTTATGCCTCATACTCCACAACGTGGCTGGAAGGAGCCACTGGGACTTGGAAAACAAGGCTGGAGCAGGAGATAAGTAAAACTCACAATCTCTAGGCCAGAGTATCTGCTCTGTTTCTGTAGAGAGAGCTTCCCACTCTGCCATGCCCCTCTGCCCCAGCCACCTTGCTACTACTGCCACATACCTAAGAAAGAATAGAAATTTGACTGTTTTTCTCTTCTGTACCCATACCAGTTTTGTTTATAGATTATTTTGAGGACAACAAGTGGCCTGTGATTATGAAGAGCACGATCGGTCCTTTGTCCAACTCTTTGAGTTACCTTCGCCAAAACTTTGGGAGCATGTTCCTACTGGAGTGTCAAACATAAACCATACCGTAGCCGGAGCCAATGTGCTGGCAGGGCACCTTGGCTTTGATCGGGACTACACTAGAAAAAGGGTGCCTGAAATGGGTCCCTCCGTGCAACTGTCCATCTAAGAAAACTCTGCTGAGTCACTTTTTAAAATTCAACCAAATACTCTGTAAATCTTACTGGGTGATATTTGCCCAACTTAACTGTATCCAGATCCTCAATCACTTTTCATTTACAGCGAGTGTATATAGCCCAGGTACATCCTTTTCCATTCCGTTGTACTCCAAAAGCCCACAAAATTCCATTTTTTTTCAGCAGCTGGAACAACTTTTTTGTGTTCAAAAAACGTGTGGATGTGGCGCTTCAGGACATGGTTTAGGGGACATGGTGGTGCTGGATTAATGGTTGGACTTGATGATCTTAAAGGTCCTTTCCAACCTAGTGATTCTGTGATTCTGTGAACTCTTCCCTCATAATGGATGAGTGACACAGATTAATGCCTGCTTCTGCTTACACCGATGCCAGTGGCGTAAGTTGACTTCGGTGCTGCGGGATCATGCTCTCAATATCCTGAATGCTGAGTGCAGAATCTGTCTATTTTAGACTAAATTGCACTTCAATTGTGCTTGAAGAATCAATCAAATGTGAGCATAAGTGTCACGTTCCTTGAAACATGCTGTATATTAACTGGGCCAAATCAGGCACATTTTTATCTGCCAAAATTGCTACAGTATGGGATCCAATAGAATCACTGTATGTTGAATTTTTTTTTTTTTTTAAGCTTTTGTTTCAGGATCGGATGTTTTACTTGAAGAAATGCCTTAGTGAAATACAGGTTACCAGGCTTAACAGAGCAATGACCAGGAGAAATTCTGTGCTTTATGTCCATGCAGGGGTCTGACTATTTAACTGATAGATCTTAAAAATCTATTGTGCTTCAAAGTACACTTGTCCCTGCTAACAAGCCCACCCATCTCTCTGCCACTCATATCAGCTTTGTCCAATGAATTTTTCTGTCACTAAAAGAAGTGTCTTTATTTTGCTGAAAGTTCAAGGTGAGATGATGTTTCTTTCAGCTGGCTCTAGTTCTCCCAAGCTGTGTTGAGGCACAGCTTTCCCTCCTGCTGAACACACAATTTTAGCAGCGTTAATTGTAGGCAGTTTTTTAAGAAGTACTAAAATAGGTTCCATAAATATGGACGCTGTGACCCAAGGGAACAACTTACCCAGGTGGAAGGGTCTGCCTCTGGTGCATCTATCAACCCCGCTCCACAAAAACCGTGCAGCAAAACTCCTCTGGAGTTTCAACCTGCCCATATACAGAGCAGTTTAATTTTGGAATTCCAGTTCCACAGGGAGCGGGACCACAAAACCAGCTCATGGGGCCGCTTCGGTCTATCTAAAAGGCCTGTGTGATCCTGTTACCTCTGCACTAGAGTGTTCATTTGTCCTCCCAACCGGTGGTAGGAGGAGAAGTGCCACCACCTCCATTTACAGGGAAAGAAGCGGATGCCAACAAGTTAAGGACTTGTGTGAGCTGGCTCAGGGATGGTACACCGAACCTGGAATCGAACTTTCAAAGCACCGAGCTCATCACTAGCTTATCCTTCTGCAACAGAGCAAACGGGCTGTGTGGCGACAGTGAAAATTTGAAGGGGTTTTTGTAAAGTCAGACTGAAAATCTTTTGCCACGCTCTGGCTAACCGAAGTCAAAGGCCAAATTGTTTCTGTGGAACCTAAAGATTTTGTTTGCCATCTTGCCTAATTATTTTATGAAGCTTTGAGTTTAAATACAATTTCAAATAACACCTGAAATACTTTTTTTTAAACACTTTTTTTTTTAATACTACTACTTCACACACCACTTTTTTCAGGTTTTGAGGGATTTGTATTTATTTTGATTAAGCACTTTGGTTTTTTTCTTTTGTTGCTCACCATACAGTTCAGATGCATTTTAAACAGTTCTGCTCGTGTCCGAGCTCTGGTTCTGATGTGTGCGAGGAGCACAGCTGCTCTGAACCCACCACATGTTAAACGGATGAATATTAACTTTTGTTTTTTCAAAGTGACTCTTTAATTGAAAAATTAAATATTTAATGAGCTATTTCTACCCAGAAGGGGCGGGGTAAAAAAATCCTGCGGTTCGTTCCGAGGCACAGATCATGCTGGATTCTGATACATTGTCAGCGGTGAGCTGGCAGCTCTAAGTTAACAGCAATTAGTGCTAACGCTGCCTGCACACAGAACACCTTTGGGGGGTGTTGATCTGCACCCCTGGCTCTGCTCCCAGCCCTCAGTACCTTACCTACACCCCTTAACACATAGCCTGTGTCCAGCACTTCCACTGGAAAACACCTCTGGCTGTGGTTCTTTATACGAGTCCTTACTCCAGCAATGTATCTGGGTAAAATTTGGTTCTACTCACATAAAACCTTGTAATCAAAACAAATGGCATTTCTAATTGAGCAAGGGCCTGTTGGTAATGAAGGGCAACAGCACTGTTGAGATCACTGGTTCGTGTTTCTCTCCCTGTTCAGGAGACTAAACTAATTTATTTATGAAATCAAAGCAACCCACCAGATTAGCCATATAACTAGCTGGCTGCATTGTTTAGATTCACTTGTTTGCTATCTCATGACATCCAAGTGAACAAGCTATATGTCAATGAAAGCGTTGGCGCTCTATCGTATATTATAGACTAGTTTGAAGTGCAAAAAAAAGATCCTGCAATGGGGATTTTTTTTAAATTTTTTTTTCCAGCGAGCATATGCTGCAAGTGGGAAAGGACCGTATAATGTAAACGGAGGTTTCATTAGCGATGGTATGTGGCAGTCCTCGGGTAAAGGAAGAGGAAGCAAACCCGGGAGCACCTGTAGACTTCGCAGGCTGGTACCCATGAGGAAGAGGCACGTGCAGGGATGTACGGAGGGCAACATAGATAGGATCTGCTCTTCCCCTCGGGCCTCCCTGTAAACTCATGTTTGCCAGGCTCAAGCGATTTGGATACAGAATGAGTCCTTCTCTGTGCATCTGGCCTCCAGAAACCAGTTTTCACAAACAGGAGGCAAGTGCTCTCTTCCATGGGAAGTTTTAATATTTCTATCAGAAAGGCAGAAGGTCCGCTGGGATATATTTTTGGCCAAACGTCTCCCGTGTCCCATTACTCTGGTTTTAAAAGTTCTTGTTTAACCTTTTGAGAAATCTTGACCATTGGCCCATCTGTGTTTCCTCTCCCCCGACTTTTTCCTTGCAGAAAAAGGAAGGAAATAGCCTAGGTATGTCCTGGGGGGGAAGGTGTTACGGGACCGACCACGCTCAGCGCCGAAGACCTCGCCGTCCGAGCACCTCCACCGTTACCCTCCCGCCAGCTCGTGGGCTGATTTTAGACGGACTCTGCGGGGGAGATCGCTGGTGGCATGAGCTGCTGAGCTCAGCAGTGTTCCTCAGGACGCGCAGATTCGCGGCTTTTTCCCCGAAGCGGGGGCCGCGTAGCGGCACTTCGGCTTTCCTCCGCCGCTCTGTGTTGTTCAGCCGCTTTCCGCCGCAGCCGGGCTCCGGGGGTGACAGACGGCGGCGCAGGAGGGAAGCGGGCTCGCCGGTGCGGGCTGCTACAACCCCGTCACCAGGTTTGGGCTAAGGAGCAGCCGGCTGGGCTGTGCAGAGGGGCGCGGGGTGCGCGGGCCGCGGATGGCCTCTGCCGGGAGCCGCCGCTCACTGCAGCCGCCCGCGCCCCCCCAGGGCCCGGCCGCTGCGCACCCCCCCCCCCGCCAGGTCCCTTCGCTTTGGCCTCGCGTCCCCCCACGCCGGCCCCGCAGGAGGTGCTGCTCCACAGAGCCCCGCGCTTCCGCTGCCCTCGCACCCCGGCCCAGGCGAAGGCGGGCAGCCCCCCGAAGGCATCTGCCAGCACAGCTGCCTGCAGACTCCGCTGAGGAGCAGATGCAGCAGGGAAAGGGGAAAGCAAAAAAAAAAAAAAAAAAAAGGGGGGGGGGAAAGAAAAAAGGAAGAAAGGGGAAGAGAGAAAAAAAATTGGAAAAAAGAAAAAAGGGGGAAAAGAAAAAAAAGGGGGAAAAAAGAAAAAGAAGAAAAAAGGCAAAAAGAAAAAAGATAAATAAGAAAAAAGGGAAAAAAGAAAAAAGGAAAAAGAAGGTAAAAGGAAAAAAGGGAAAAAAGAAAAAAGGAAAAAGGAAAAAAGAAAAAGAAAAAAAGGGAAAAGGAAAAAAAGAAAAAGAAAAAAAAAGAAAAAAGAAAAAGGAAAAAGAAAAAAGGGAAAAAAAGAAAGAATAAAAAAAAGAAAAAAAACCCTTCCGTGGCTTGGCATCTGCACGACACACATGCCAAGTGGTGTGGGAGTGGGGGGAGAGGAAGCGGCTGGGGGCTGTTTGGCACCCCCGCAGCCCACAAACGGTTTGGGTTTGAGCTGAGAACCAAGCAACGTGCGCTAATGTAAAGTGTGTGTTTTCTGAAATTGGAAAAGCCTGTGTTGAAACTAAACAAATGCCAGCCGGTGGGTTCTGCAGGCTGAGTTCAGCAGAGTCAAAATCCTCCTCATAAAGGGGGGGGCCTTTCTGCACACAGGCTACGTGGGGTGCAAGGGGGAGCCCCCACCCCTTACCCATTTCAGGAGGCGTTGAAGGTGTCCTGGGACCTTCAGCAGCGACGCTCAGCTCGTACAGCTCACAACCCACTTGATTGTTCAACGTTCAAGCCTGTACAAGCTGCTTGAGGCAAGATACAAAGCAGGTGTTAGAAGCCTCTGGAAAGTTTGCTGTGAGTTACTGTGATTTCCTCTTCCCAGCAAAGACTTAAAAGCTGAATGGATCTTTTCAGTTATGTAAATGCACTTTTCCATAAATACTTATTTTGCAGCAGAAACAAAACAAAACAAGCCTGTGGGGGCTGCTGCGTCTAGTTAGGGGCTGCGCTAATCCCGCTCACATCGGTGAGGGCGCGGAGGTGTTCGGGCTGGCAGCGGCCTGGGTCGGCTCGGGGCGTGGGCATCCCAGGCTGCCATCCTGCTGTGGGCGTGGGTGCTGCCGGGGTGGCTTGCAGGGCATTTCTGCACCCCCCCATGCACACTCTGCTCTCCGGTGGGCAGCGGGGCTGGGACAGGGTGTGTTTTTCAATTTTGCAAAGTCTGAATTGAATAGGAATTCAATCACTGTTACTGATTTATCAGGAGAAAACCTTCCCCCTGCACTCAAATTTCAGAGGAATGTATTCGCACCAAGGCCATGAAGCCTAATCCATCGCTCCTTGTTTCTGAAGAGCCAGAGGTTTGTTCAGCTTCTGGACTGTGAGCTAAAACCCCTTTGCAAGCATGGCTGGAGGTGAGTTTTTCTCTCCACTGCAAAGGCCGTGTGCTGGGGAATAGCAATCCAGTGGGTGAGACTGGGAGGACTGGGCTTAAGCTTCTCTCCCAGACTGGTGGATGTCTGGTGGCTTCAGTAGATGACGATGCCCACCACTGGCAATGTGCTTTTGGGGAGGGAAATCTAAGGGTGGGGCGTGCTGCTTTTACATGGCATCTTAAAAATCTTTGGAGAACAGGTAGGTGGTAAAGATTTTGTTTCTGTATCTCTTCTTAGTTGCCCAGGGTGACTTTATTGGACTAATTATTTCTAGGAATGGTTTTCTTCAATGCAGTCTTTGCAAGTCAAAAAACATTCAGATTTTTTCCCCCATTCCCCCATGCCTTCAAGCACCTAAATTTAGCAAACTCCGAATGCATTTACTTGCATGCACTCAAGCTGATGACTACCCCACTTGCCAGTTAAGCCCTTTCCATGAAAATTTTGATCCCGTGTTTCCCCATTACCTTGCCCCAAAATGGGTCGGATTGCCGTGCATGGGTAGGAAGCTGCACCAGGTCTCCAGGAGCATTGTTTCAACTCTTCCTGGGGTCATTGACTTTCTAGGTTACTTGTTAAATTTGGCTTGTGCCCACCTGTGTTTTCTTACCACATTGAGGGTTTGGCAAGCCAGAGCCATTGATGGAGTGTGAAGCACTTGGATGCTGTGGAGACAAGGGATATGTTTGTGCCCAAGGATCGTGACATTTAGGGAGAGCTCTAGCCCTGCAAAGCAGACTTGTTGAAGAATACGTCATGTATGACTCTTTTAAGTGCCCCCCAAATTTACTGAAGAAATTGCCAACATCTCACTAGTGATTGAGGCCTCCCAAGGGGACTGCTCCAAGGCATGCCGAGCTTGGCTCGCTCTCTGCTCTCTAAGTTAGCCATGGAATGACTTCCAGAGCCCCGCTGTGCTGCTTCTGCTCTTGCATTTGCAGGAATAGCAGCAAGAATAAAGGACCCACCGAGGGCTGCTAAACACAGACTTAACCCCTTGGGAGGGGTCTGAGCTACAAGTCACTGCAAGGTGGGAGACCACAGAAAAGAAATATCAAAGCCCTCTCCCGAGGAAAGCATAGCTGTGGGAAGGGGCAGCACCCAGTTTGGGTGCTGGCGTTAGGCTCAGCTCCATGGGTTTGCATGGGGCCTCGCCAGGCAGGTCCCACTGCAGGATTGGGCATCGGCATCACAGCGGCAGCAAGGATTTCTTTCAGTGGAAGCAGGATGGGCTTTCTGGGACACCAGATCTGTAGTATTTAAAGATCACAACTGATGTGTTAAATTCCAGGGAGGTGGGGAAATAATGTGATTGCTATGTTCTAAATTTTTAGAGAATCTGGGGTTTTCATTTTAATTTCCCCCTCTTTCCTGTAGGACTGATGCTGCTGTACATGCATGATGACACAGAAAGCCTGGAGGATAGTTTTACCGTGCAGCTGACAGATGGCAAGCGCACAGTCCGAGGGACACTTTACATCTACATCATGCCAGTCAACGATGAAATCCCTCATCTTTCCAGGTTAGCTATCTAAGTGACATTCGACGCGTAAAGACTTACAAAGGAAAAAAAAAAAAAGAAATGGAAATAACCCACCTCCCCACCAGCATCTCCCAGCCCACCCGCAGTGCAGAGGAGATCTTGCTTTCGTTGCATGTGTTATCCCTGAAAGCTGGTTTATAGCAAGGCTGTGCATGCTGCTGCCTGGTGCAGGACCGTGACAAGCCACGCAATACCATCCAGCAAAACCATTCAGGCAGAAATAGCTGGTTTGGGGTCTCTGGGCAGAGGCTTGTTTGTATTTAAGTTAGTGGCAAAATTCTGGTTGTCTTCAATTAGGCCAGAGTTCCTCCTTTTTCACACTCTATGACTCTCCCGCTTCCTTTATTCCCTTCTGTATGTTTTCTCCATTCCCTTTAATCTATTTTTAACAGTGAATCTTGTTGGGAAGAACACGGTGTGGGTTTTTTTAATATTTAAGGACCAAAGCCAGTTGAAGGCAGTTAATGCTCACGTTCATTTCGAGAGAGCCAGAGTGCCACCTCTGGGAATAAGGCTTCAAACAAAGAGGGGGGAGCTACACAGAGAGTAATATTAATTAACTGTCTCCGTTCACAAGTGGTGAAGTCCTTCCGACATCCTCTCGCCATAAAATATTCTGTCACAAGGTTTTCGAATGACATGGCAAGTCTAAAGCCTGTCATGCAGGTATGAGCTTTTTTTATTGGTTTGAGGAACACAGGAAGAAACCTGGCTGTGGTGGCATGTTGTGAGAGGGCGATGTGGGAGATGTGGTTTCACTCACTTCATGACCGTAACGTGTGTTTTGGCCTAATTAGGGTTTCTACTCTTAAGAATTCACAAGCTGAAAAAAACCCAAATCCTGTAGAGTTGCTGAATCCCTCTAGAAATGCTAGACCCAGTTTAAAAACTGAAGGTTAAAATACTGATTTTGCTTCTTGCCTTATGTAGACCCTTTAAAAGATCTCCATGGGCCATCAGTGAGGCTAATGCTACAGTGCCCTCTCTGCATGGTGATGGTAACAGCATTTTCTTGACTCAGAAAAATAGCTTGTAGAGCTAAAAATAATTTCTATTCTCATCCCACAAGAACTTTTGGGACTTGAAAAAGAAAACTTTTGTCTCAGAGAGAATACCAAGCAAAAACTGGTATCCAAGCGGCTAGTGCGAAGATAAGTACAAGCTTTCTTTTTGAGGCATAAATCAGTGCACGCATGAAATCCCACGTCACTCTGCCCGACGTCTGGGGCCCCTTCGCTGGGGTCCTTCCTGCAGGGTTAAAGCAGAGAAGTCTGGCGCGGTTGCCCCTCTCTGGAGCGGAGCAGCAACCCAAGGTGCGCGCAGGGGGTAGTCGACGCTCGAAACGGCTTTGGCTCCGTGCCCACATCGCCACGAGCGTATTTGGAAAATTTTCACAGAAGTAGTAAACAATGAGAAGTTATAAAGTGGACACGTGTCCCTCCTTCCTACCGGCGTTTCCTTAGGGGCTGTCGAGCCCCTTTGCTCGGGAGGAACGCTGCCAGCCTCCCCCTTCCCTCTCCAGCCAGGTCCTCTCCTTGCAAGGCTCGGGTCTGCTACTGTGTCTTCTCCTTCATGCCACTCTTCTCTGCCTGTTCCCTTGGTCCGGTTATCTTCTGCTTGACGTCTTTCCTTACTTTCCCCTGCTTCTTGCAATTTCCCTCTCATTGTCTATCTGAGGATGGTTTCTTGCTGCTATATCTGTTTTCATGCATGTGAAATGGCTTTATAGTGCTGGATCTGCTGGATCTGCACCTTCACTCCTTCCTAGTGTGAGCAACCCCACGGTGACGTCCCTTATTTAATCTTTTAATTTCCACGTTATTTTCTAGTCCATCAGAGGCGAGCTTCATACCTCAAATGTCATTTATGTGCTCCCAGTCCATGGAGCAAATTGAGCTCTTTTGTAAGGGAAGGAAATGTGCCAGTATTACCATTTTCCATCAAGCCGTGGATCTGGGAGTGTCCTCTTCTGCTCATAGCCATGAATCCGACCCGTAGTTTCATCAAAACCTCTGAGGCTGAAGGACAACAGAAGAAAAAATCACGTGCTTATACGTGGCAAATCTCTCTGTCCCAGTCCCGCAGGAGCAGATTTGTTGAAATGTTTTTAAAAAATTCTATCTGCTTGATGCTAAGAGGAGCCTGTTCATGCTTAATAAATTGGAGAAATTGCTCAAAAATACTTCATCCATATGAAAGCGTGAGCCCTGTACCGCTGCCAAGAGAAGTGAGACCTGTGGTGTCATGCCGAGTAAGTGATGGTCACATGAATTAGAAAAGCCGAGGTACAGATCCCTCGCTACCACAGTTTTCCCCGAGATGTGAAAATATAACAGGGAAAATACAAAGCAGCGTTCAGTCTTTCCAGCCAGATCTGCCTCTTTTGGACACGATCACGGGCCGTGTACCAAGCGGTGTAAGAGAGACCAAAATAACATCTTTAAACAATTCTTCCACCACGTTGAAGTTAGAAGTAACTAAGAAATAAGGAGCCTGAGGAGGAGCTGCTGCCCATCGCCCTGTGCTGGGTGCTGTGCAAACACATCAATGCCATTCCTGCTGCGGGTCACGCGGAAGAACCGATGGCCTTTCTCGCAGCACATGCTCGTATTCTAGTTATCCTTATTATTATTACCCAGCTTTGTTATTGCTGTTCTTAGCTCATTTTTGCCCAGCCTCTCTCCTTGTTGCTTTTCCAACACCCCCCTGGAGAAGTCTCTCAGTTCCCAAGCACTTCAACTTCCATCCTGAGGAGCAAGGGTGACGCAGGAGGCGTTGGGACATAAATTGTGCTTTAAGTTTGGACAAGGGAGTATGTGAAGTCAGTAACCTCTGTGCAACATGGAGACATGCTGAGCTCAAGGAAGTCTGGCTCGAATCGTTAAATCCCCCTCGCTAAATGGGCAGCGACTGCTGCTGGTTTGTTTTTTCACCAGTGTCTCCCTTCCTGTTTCTTTTTTTTTTTCATTTTTTCTCCCCGGGATTATGGGGTTGGAAGTTGAAGCAGCTGAGAAAAGCCATTTCCAGTGGTGGGTGAGAAGCAGACACCAAAGATGTTCCAGGGGATGAGCTCGACCAGCTGTCCCCACGTGCCCAGGTCTGCAGCTGAAGGCAGCGGTAGCTTTTTTAGGGCTTTTCTTTCTCCCTTTTGCTGGGGACGAGTGAGATCCCCAGCCGGCTCCTGCAGCAGCAGACTTGTTCTGGAAATGGTTTAGTTCATGACTTCTGACTTGGTTGATAGCGTAAGCAGCAAGACCAAACATAGGTTTTTATTTGAAACTTTCTCCTGTGTTTAGGTGGCTCTGGTAGGTCCCCTGCAGGATTTCTTTCTTGGTTCCTCCTTGCCTCTGCCTATGAGCTGCCCAGAGCCTCTGCCCCGTCCCGCCTGGAGCTGGCACAACACACCCACCTAACACCAGGGCCAGCTAGAAGTCATCCTCCAGCATCGCCCTGCAGCGTCCCAGCCCTGCTGGGCAATAACTCCGAGAAAAAGCTTTGCTTCTTGAGCTCAGACCCTAGAAACGACTTCTTGCTACACGTCTCCCTCCACCATCCCTCTCTGTAACGACACGTTTTAGCTGACTTTTATATCGGTTCGCGAAGCCACTGTGCTGTCTTCTTCCTTCTATAATTAAGCAACTGGAGAAATCCTTTGAGGTCAATAAATTCTGAGGAGGCTTACATAAAACAGAATATAAAGTGGAGAGCCCTGCCATCAGAAGCCAGTAAAAGTCAGCCTCTTTGTGTGACACCTCTGCAAATGGCATTATGTCATTGCCTAATATTAGTAAGAAATGGTAAGATTATGTTTTTTATTCAGAGCTATAAAAAGTAATGAGTCTCACATAATCTGCTGAAGGGAAGGGGAGCGGGGAGAGCACGAGAGGGGAGGAAGGCGACTGTAAAAGTGAACTTCCATTTTTTTGGACATCCTGAGTGCATTAGGAAATCTAGCTCGTAAGACCCAAATAGACTTTAATGTGCTCTGTCCCGTAGATTTAATTTATCTTGTTTTGCTTTGCTTGCCGGGAACACACACACAAAAACTTTCAGGAGTCAGGTGGTCTTATTTCCGTAAGTACAACATAATGATCCGAAACTGGAAAATATTATGGGGCCAGCGAGGATGGCGTTATTCATCCTGGGTTGCGATACAGTGCTGCGAGTGTCTCAGATGCTGCTGATCCCAGCTCGGCGAAGCCCATGGTATTATTCTCAATCTTCACAAACAGGGGGACATATTTCCGGCGCTAAATATTTACTTTCGCACCGTAGGAATCTAAGTACCCAGCCAACAGATCTGTGGAGTCATTCATTTCGGAAGAGCAAGGAAGCAATCCTCTAAGGGAGGCTTTGTGCTACCGACCTGAATATGCAGGTTGTGTGGGAGTTAAATACGAGCTGTGAGGGCTGGGGACGCAACAGACCGCTTCCCCGCTGTAAGCAAACACGTTCGTGAGCAATAATCTGTAATAAGGACCAGGCTTTACACGCAGAGCCAAGCACGGTAGGTGATGCCCAGTTGGCTTTTCATCCTGCTTGGTCCTATTGAAGGTGGAAGCACCTCGAAATGGGGTGGGAAGAGACCTCTTGCAGACTGCGCTCAGTAAATCCCAGTACTAAATCTCTGACTGGGACGAGAGGCAGGGAAATATTTTAGCAGTGATATTCTACAACCAAAGGAGAGGAAGGCTTTTTTTTCACACACCATAACTGTTCACTAATGCATGCATGAACTAACTGTCCTTTCTGTCAAGCGCCTTCATTAGTATTCTTTTTCTTTCTGTACTGGAGTTAGGCTGAAAGAGAGATTATATCAAAAGTTGGCTGGCTATCAGTTGGTCCAATTTTATCCGTTTTAAAATGTGTGCTTTTTATAGGGATAAAAATTGGTCCGGAGCCTCTGTGTAAGCAGCAGCTACTAGGGCTGGTGGCTATTAGCCCTCTCTTTGGATCCCCAGTTGATTCTCGTGTGCTGTGGGATATTCATCCCAAATATGCGCAAGTCCCTCGAACACCACCGAGCTTTTCTGGAGCTCATCAGCGCTGACGAGCAGGGACTAGCGCGAGAGCCATCAGCGACAGCTAGCGTCAGGGTGCGAAACAATCACTGTTAATGCATGGAAGTACGTCTCCAAAAAACCAACAGATGTGGTGGCAGCCCTAGAAGGTGCTTTAGCCTGGTGAGTTACAAGTGGTTCTGGGTTGGGTTGGAAAAGATGCGGTTTTGAATGCGCTAAGCTGCGTCCTGCCTGCTTCTGTTCCTCCATGCCCTAGTGACAGCACCAAGCTCCTGTTCTCCTTGGGGTACTGCAGTCCTGCTCTCCCTGCGTATGTCTCAGGTGATCGCTCTCAATGTATTTCCAAGAGATCACTACTATTTCCTAACTTGCCTTCCTGATGCCTCGTAATTTTTCTTAACCTTGCTATGGGTTGCAAATAAAAATGGTCAATAAAGGGTGACTTGCTTAGGGCCATCAGAGCTGCTCTTGCCTTTTTCTCTTTTTCCTTTCCAAAATTTCATCCAAGTGAGAACTTCTGGATTTGTCCAGAGTAGCAAGGTATAGTGTGATGGGAAGGGTTGGACTAGGTGACCTTTTAAAGGTCCTTCCCGCCCAGACTCTTCCATGATTCTATGATTCTACAGCAGGCACGTGAGGGACCGGCACCTCTGATAATGTCAGCAAGGGCTGCCAAACCTCCAAAAATCCTGCCCGGGCCACAGCATATGTATGGTGCGTGGCTTTATAGCCCACACGCTGCCGATCCAAGGCTTTCTGGAGTGAGCCGGTGCTGCGCAGTTGCTCTCCACATGTGCCGCAGGTTTGGCACGTCTCCGAAGCGTTGGACCCTGCTTGTACGTGCTGCTCCGAACGCACCCGCTGCAGACAGCTGGGAAGCCCCCGCCAGCCAGATGGTCGAAAAAGCTCCCTGCACCTGAATCCTTAAAAGCATTTGTTCTCCCCAAAATTATTTGTTCTCCAAAAAGGGTTTAGCCGAGACATGGGCAGCTCTAGGTCTGGGGCGGGGGGCTGGTCCGTGAAACCGCGCTGTGTCCCTTTGCCCGTCCGCTACGAACGTTACCGTGTAACCTGGGGTGTGAAGCTGCCACTTGTGGTGTCTAGACTTGTGATTACTGAAAATTAATTAAACTGAAGGAAATTAGGCTGGAAGGGGAGTAGGCTCCTGGGAGGGGAAAATGGAAGAGAAAACAGGATACGGGTGTTAACCCTTTCCAGCTGCTGAAATAGGAAAGGCTGTTAAATGCTCTCAAGGCCGCTTGAATACATGTAGATAGTGAGTTGGTGCGATTTTAGGAACTCTGCTCCCTACGTGATCGGACCCCGTGCAGGCAGCGTCCGTAGCCCGGGTGTGACGGGCACATCCGAAACGGGCAGCCCGTTCTCCCTCTGCCCGCGCTTTTTAAATAAGTGGCTTTATTGCTAGCCAGACCTGGAATACCTTGCGGATCCGCAGCAGGCTTGAAACGAGCCGGTCTGGTTGCGGATAAAGGTCAGGGGATCGGCGATGCTCGGCTGTGACCTGATAATAGCTCCGAGCTCTGTGGGGACGGGACGGGAGGCTGGATGGGCGGCAGAGGGAGGTGATGGCTGGTGGACCGGTTCCCTCTTGCTCTTGCATAGCCTCTTACCTGCTCGTCTGCCTTTTAAAGTCTCTCTTATATAGCTTTCGGCACGGTACCCGCGTGCTTTGTGCCGTCCCCTTGGCACGGAGCCGCCGTCTGGCTAGCGAGCAAGTACAAACCGTAACACCTGGGTGTCAGCTACGAGCATTAGGGTGTGCTACAATGGGCCCATCTGTGGTACTTGGCACATGCCGAAGGTTTTTATATGTGGTTGGCTGAAAAGCGGGATCAGAGAGAGAGGAGGGAGGGCAGGGGAAGAGGGCTCCGCTGGGCACGTGGAGAACATCGTTTTGGCAAAGGTGCCAGTAGGTTTCCATGGGCTTGTCTGCGTCTTCGCTCAGCTCACGCATTCAGGAAAAATATCCAGGTTGTTTCTAAGAAAAGCAGGAGTAGATTTCCCCAAAGAGCAAGCTTAGAAGCCTCATTCTTTGTCTCTGGAGAACAAATCTGATGCCGTAACTGGATTTAATAAGAATACATTTAATAGTAATAGATATAATAAAAACCTGATTTAATCATAACTAGTTTTATTGTCCTTCCATGTAAACCAGGTCCTGCTGACTGACCCCCTGAGCCCCACAGGGTTTCTAGCTGGATTTGGAGCAGGGAGTGCTCTGGTTTTCAGGCCGTGGCAGCTTTTGCAGTGTTCTGTCCTGGAACAAATTTCAGTCGGAGGTTATGGCCTTTGGTATTTCCACGCCAGTATCTTGAGCCCAAAGAGTCACGATAATTTCCAGTTTTACTCAATGGATGCAAAAAAACATGTCCCCATCTGAAAATGTATATATATATCCGTGAGAAATCCCAGCAAAGGTAGGGAATGAGTTTACAGCAGTAAAAGGAGCCGTAGCTTATTGCATGAGATTCACCTAAGTGAAAACTGCAGTGCACTGAAAGGAGAGGAAGCGGTTTTTTTTTCCCCTTTATGTGGCACTGATGTGTTTTAAAATGCATGGGCAAAGTTTGTAGTTTATTTCCTCCAAAGGGGCCAAGTCCTCCTGGCATTCTTATGAACAAGCTCATTAGAATAAAATCCATTATGCGCATAACTAATGACACAAATTTACAAATCTGTTGACAATTATGACCACATCCCTCATTGCATTTGCTTGTAGCTCACTGAAGTGACCAGGCGAAGGAGTTCAGTCCAGAAGTTTTACAGCTTGTGAGCTCCCAGTGCAGCCATGTGAGATTATTTCCCAACTGGATTACAAAGCTGTCATTAGGCAGGGCAACTCGGGAGGACCAGGGCACGAGACCGTAAACTGTCCTCGGGAGACCTGAAGTCATTTTGAAGGCAGGGCGAGATATTCCTGGCTGCAGAGACCATTTTTTTTATTTATTTATTTTTTTTTAGCTGGTGGAGGGGGGAACACATGCGCGTGCGCGCGAGCGAGGGCTGCTCCAAGCAGCGCCTGGCATCCTCTGGAAATGAATAGAAATCAAATTGAGACGCTGGTGTCCTCCGAGTGTTAAATATTTCCAAGTTCTTGCCAGGCGGGTGTAATTTATTGAATGTAGGTTTTGTGAAATAGTGCTCCTGTCAGGGGGAGATTGGCACCAGAGAAATGAAGGCGGCTAATTCTCAGGGGGTCCTCCCTGGCAAAAACCCTCTATTGAGTCCTCGTGCTACTTGTGCTCATAACTGCCGAAAAACCAGGAGTGCCATCTGCAAACTGTGATTCATAAACACTCTGTCAGTCTGCCATCTACCCTGACATCATAAAATAACAAGAAGCAGCATTGTAATAAAGAGAGGAGGTTTGCAGTCGACCAATTAAATGCATCTAATTTATTTCTGTTACAGCTGAGGCTTTATTTATTAGTAAACAGCTGCATTTGTTACACTTTTTTCCCTTTCCCCCCCCCCCCCTTTACTAGGAATGTGCCAACTGGCACTTTTGATAATCCATTAATCCTAAATAATCATCTGGGTACTTCATGGTTGGTAGGAAGAAAAAAAAAAAATCGCAGAAAAGGTTATTAAAAGTTAAAACGTAACCTTGCAAGGAGGCTGGAGAGCGCTTCGCCGCCGTGGGTTCGCATGAGTTATGGCAAGCTTAAGTTTGCAGGCCAAGTCCTACGCTCAATTTACACCTGCGAGTAACCGGCGTGGCAGCCAGCGTGAAGGGGCTATAAATCCTGGAGCAGGATCTGGCCCTGTGGGTATTTTTTTTTAAGGACAGCCTGTTTGCGGTACAAGAGGAGCTTTTTGCGCGTTTGGTTTACTTGCCTCCTCCTTCTCAGCGCTAACTTGATTCTCAGCAAAGCTAAAAATCTGCTAATTGGTTGTCAAAGTCTAATTAGCTGATATTAAAAAAAAAAAAAGATAAGTTTGCCTTTTATAATTGGAGCTGAACCCCCCCCTCCCCTCCCCTCCCCTTGAACCCCCTGGTGTGTGTTAATTGAGCTCCAGGACTTTTCAGTGTATTTTAATGCTCTCTCCTTTTCAGTGCCCTGCAAAGCTTTGCAGTTAATGAGACAATAATATGTACAATCAAGTAAAAATGGAGTAAAAAACTAGGCGAAGCTGTACGGAATCAGGATGGCGTGAAGCTGTGCGGATGCGCGGAGGAGGGAGCAGTTCACCAGCCTCCCTGAAGCAGCCCCGTACGGTCAGTAATGTCCCGTAACTTTTAATTTACCTTGCTAGGCGTTTCCTTCCCCGTACAAGGGGGAATGCTTTTTTGCTTGAGGATATATGTTACCCGTGAAGGGAAGAAGGCCGTACTCTGCCGGAGCTGAACGAACGCGACGGGGACCCTCAGGAGGCCAAACGAGGTGAACCATTGGCCTCCGCTGTATTTTCTTCTCTGTGTGTATACGGACAGAAATACAAAATCCCCAGCCAGAAACCAAGCCCACCTTGAAGCCTATACGGGCTCTCGCGCCTCCAGCCTCTCCTGTACGTCCTTGCCATAGGACCCCAGTACCTCCCAGTGGCGAGTGAAACACCGCGGAGAACCTCCGTCCCGGGCTGCTCCTGCCGCGGCCGCCTCCGGGCCACGCTCTGCCTTGTGTTGGGAGCTCCATTTTCAAGCCCATCTCTTGTTACCCATTAAAAAAAAACCCAATCTTAAAAAGGCGTGAGCACAGGTGGGTGCTCTATATATGGGTGCTCTTTTTCAATATGTATAATAATGTTGAATTTACTTACTCAGTCATGTTTTCCTCTTTCTCCTCCTCTCATCTTCCTCCTCCACACCTGCTTTCAACCAGTCCCCTCTGCCCCGCCTGTCATCCTACCCTCTCTGCTGCTTTTACCACAAACCCACTAATGTTATATTTCAAGTCAAACTTTCAAGCCCACGACATTTAAGCGAGTGAATCCAAAAATACGAGTGGCTTCACCAGCCTCGCCAGGCAGGCAGCCGGCGGGGCAGCGCGGCCCTGAGGAGCACGTGGGGATGCCGGCGATCGATGGAGTGCAGCCGGTCGCGAGGTTTCAGCCATCCTGGCAGTTGGAGTCTGTTTTTTCCTTTAAATCTGTAAAATGCTTTTTTTTTTTTTTTCCCTAGAATCTAAAAAAAATGAATATACTAAGGCCAAATGCTGCTGCTAGATGAGCAGCTTCAGATGTACGCGTCTTCTTGTCATACGGCGCATACGTTCAGCAGTGCGTACCCTGACCGCGACGGGTATCAGGCTGAGAAAAAGAAACAAATGGAAAAGTAGCGCATCAGGCTCACTAGAAGACCAGATGTGTATTTATTTATTCTTTCGAATATCGGTACAAACCCAGGGACTCTTTAGGTAAGTTGTTTTAAATTCTACCCAAATTTACTGACCGGCGGCTGACATCCCAGTTCAGCGGTGTGCTCGGATCAGTCTGGCTTAAGTGTGGGCTTGAAAGCTTCATCCTTGCGCTCATAATTAGGGACATTAGGAGCCTGATTTTTCCCGCAGCGTTAAGCAGTGGGAGTGGGTAACCTGCTACTCAAAGGAGTAATCAGAGGGGTCTTCTCCATGTCATGGGTTTTGGGGCAACCTCCCTTCATTGCATCGCTCTAGAGCGGATCTGATGGGGTTAGCAAAGGTCGGGCTCTGATTCTTGAAAGGCTCTCAGCGTTCTGAAGTTTGGCAGACTCCTGTTTACAGACGTCGTTAATGGGGCGGCTGGGTGTCTGCAGCAGCGTGGCAGACGGTAACAGAAAGCTTTTCTGAAAGGGACAACCTAGGTGACCGTTGCTGTCCCCTGGTGAGGGGGACATCTAAAAATCTAAAAAAATGAGAGTATCGAAAGACTTCCAAGCCGCTATGGGAAACCTGGCCTTTTGTTAAACACGGGCAAAAATGAAGCTGGTTTAAATGCACTTGCCTGTTTTGCTGTTGCCTCCTTATTTTATCTTATTTGTTTGGGTTTCCTGTAAAGAAAATGAGTCAACATGATCACTGCATCTACTTGATCAGCTTGGGCTTGACTGTGGACTTCTGTAACCCTTGAGCAAAGCGTGCTGCAGGCTGACGTCCTGTGGCCCTGGCTGCTTCCTACAGTGTTATCCCACCCTTTCCCTTCCTAGGTGCTCTCTCCTCTGCTCTCCCCCTCGATCTTGGATCACTTTTGGAAACAGCCTGACAAGGAGTCCCTGTTCAGTGAGATCTCATAAAAATTTGGTCGTCTTTAAAGCTGCAACCAAAAAGTAAGAGCACCCAACTTCTCCAACATGACATAGCACAGATGATTTGCCTCATGCCAAATGCTCCAAGATTGGTGAGTTTGATAATGTTCATCGCACTGGGGAAGGGGCTGGTAATTTTCCTTTTTTGTCAACCACAGTTATCATTTTTGCTCTATAAAGGCAAGCTAACTAATTGTATTTGTATTTCCAATGACTATGATGGCCTCAGACTAATTTCCTCAGATAATAGTCACTTCTTGAATGCATCAAGTCTCTTTCACGGTTTTTGTTTGCCATGCTACCTGCAGTGCAAAAGTGGTGTTAAAAGGGTTAATAGCAAAGGTGAGCCATCAAATGGGGTGGAAAGCATGGAAATTGGTGCAGATTTTGTTGTGGAAATCAATTTTTTTAAAACCCCAAACCCTGACAACCGCTATTCTCAGATGTTGCTGGCAGCCTTCTCTAGTTAATAGGAACCTGTTGTTTCTGAAAGTCAGTTGGCAACATAATAAGACGGCAAGAAACAGAAAAAAGCTCCTGTGGAGTCTGGGCTAGAAATGCCATTATTGTATACTGTCATCAGCAGGTTGACTGACAGCCACAAAAAACTGATTGACGTTTTTCTCTTGCTTTTGCTACATCCTCAGCTAAAAACTTGTGTCTGTTTCTGCCTTTGGCAGGTCAACCGTTGTGCTGCCACCCTGATTCAGGTATGTTTTTAGAAACAAGGAGGGTTGTGATAGAAAAGGATGGAGTGGTTATGACTAGGTAAACCATCAGTACTCCATTTCTGAGAAGACCAAGTTCTTCAATTTTCCTGCAGCCTCAGTTTTCTGGGGTTACTCGTTTGTAAATGTGAAAATTGCCCTGGCCCTTGGGTGATATGGTGGAGCTCTTCATAAATAAATCTAATGGAGCCAGAACCTCTGTTGCTGAGGTTACAGCATCACTATCGGCTTAAAACACAGCGTTTGCGCTTAATGCTCAGTTCATTAACGCGTTCTGTCCATTGGCTCATTTGGATCTATTAACGTAATTGTTCTTTCTAAACAACTGGGTCATTCTCTCTCCCTGAACAGAAAATCAAAGCTGGTTTCAATATTTTGGACAAATCACACAGACAGATAAATACAAGTGCTCCGCTATAAACTCACCCAGGCTGGGATTAGATAAAAATGCGATTCCACTTAGCATCGGCCTTGAAGTGAGGCTCACCCCGGGTCATATTTGAAAACAAATGCTTTTTCTGTTGTAAATGTCCTATCTGCCTCTAAAACGTAAAGCAAAAATATTTTCCCAAGCTATTTCGATAAAATTCTTCTCCTTCCCCTGAACTGAAGGGCTGACTTTTATCCTATTACCTTCTTCTGCTCTGGGATGTAGTAAGGAATATTCCCCTTTTTAATTTCTCTCCCATTGGTTTCCCCTTTTACTCATTTCATTTTTTTAGGTGACATTGTTCTACTCGCCAAACCTGTAACTTTAACAGAGGGTGACAGGGTGACCTTGACGACAGATGTTCCTGTGGCAACAGATGGCACTAGCAAACCCGAGAAGCTGCTGTACGCCGTCTCCCCGCCACCTGTGCATGGTCAGATTGAGCACATCAATTATCCCGGCGTGCCCATTTCCAGTTACAGCCAGTCGGATGTGGTGGCCCCGAAGGTCTCCGACATCCTCAACAATAGCCACGGGGCCAGTAAGGAGTCACTCAGGTGAGAAGACCTCCTCTTTGCGCAGCAGCGTGCCGAAAAGCCCTCTGCCATCGAAGGGTTAAGCTTGCCTCTCTCTCTCCCCGACCCAGTCGTGCAAGACTTCACGACCCATCGGTGCAAGACTTCACGACCCGTACGGTTGTGGGGAAGAGACTGCTGCAAAGAGTAACACGATGTGATTTTGACATTATGGCGGTTTCATACTGTATTACCTCTAACAGTGAAGTTGGTATGGCCAAAGGCAATAGGAGCCTCGCAGGCTTAATATCGGGGCGTACCCAGGTAGGCTTCTGCGATCAATTAGCAAGTGAAATCAAATGATTTAGGTACATATAAAAAGTTTACCGTGTTTCTCAAGGTTGCCAGCGGTGGAAAAGGAAAAGCAAAAATTCCCCATCTGCGTCTGTTGTTGCTTTCTGGGCAGTTTGTTCTCCTGAAGGGGAAAAAAAATAATAATCGTAACATTGTCTGAAATGATCAGGAGAACTTAATCCAGATGGTGGTGTCATTTCTAAGAAAAAGCATATGTTGGCCATTATGATACTTAAATATAATGGTTTTACATTCCTCTAGTGGGCACAAAAGGCACACAACAGAGTTGGCGGGGTTTTTTAATCTTCTGAATGGTGGCAGTGGTGGTGGAGTGGTGGGAGATTTTATCTTCCAAATGGTGTGTTTCCCAGAAGATATGGCAAATGCAATTGCGGAGAGCCTGCTGTAAAAGCCGTGCTCCTGTGGAATGTAAATTTGTGCCTTCCTCTAACCAGGAACAGTGGAGAGGCTTAATTTACTGCCCCCTTCGGATTATCATCATTTTATATATATGTTCTTCTGGCTTTTGCTTTTTTCCTTTTTCTTTTTTTTTTTTTTTTTTTTTGCTCGAACATGTTTTTCTTTCCGATTTGCTTTAAAAGTTATTTACACTCCCTTTGCAGCAAAGTGGGCACTATAACTAATTTTATTCTTACCATGATTAACTATGAATAATTTCCTAAGAAATGAGTCAAGTTAACAAGGGGAAGAAGGAATCAATAAATCATGAAAGCAGCCTATTTCTAAGTGGGGTTAAAACCACCATTAAATAAATCACGGACTCTGAATGATGACCCGCTTGGATGGAAGGGGGGGAAATGTCCATTTAAATTGCAGTGAAAGGAAAAATTGTGGGCCAGCATCTGTAGCCCCCCCCGCCGTGTAAAGAGCAGGGCACGGGAGAGGGAAGGGTCTTCAGGGAAGGACCCTGAAGGGGACAAGGCAGAGAGGAGACGTGGTTTCCCTGCGTTGGTTGCTACAGCCCAACTGCGGGGAAGCAGCCAAGCAGGGATCAGAAAGGCTCCGGCTTTTGGACATGGAGGCATAAATGTTGTTTAATAGCACTTCTGCCTCCATCCCTGCTCTGCACAAGAGCTCAGAAGTGCAGGGGCTGACCCCACCTTGCTTCAAATACTGGAAATGTTTTGACTCTGCTTTGGTTTTTATTTTTTCCTGTCGGCTTTCACAGGGTTAGTCACAATTTAAACTACTTGGAGACAATTTCGGAGTCAGGTCCACCATGCTTCTTAGGTGGTTTACGTTATACCCTTTTAATCTCGCGTTAAGGATCATACTTTGCCTGATGGCACGCTGAGCATGGTAATGTTACCTAGGGCTAGATTTTCATCTTTCTTGTTTGTGGAGACCTATAAATCTAAATTTTACACAAGGAATGCCATCACATGCAGGAGAGTGGCTCATCCATCCTTACGCCAGTAAGTAAATACATCTTTGAACTGTAGAAAATTAAGCAGACTTTCCTCCTTAAGTTTTCTATGGGAAAGAAGGCATCAAAATGCTTATTCCTGACTTAAAATTAAAAAAAAAAAAAAAAAAGGAAGGGAGAAACAATTCTGCTTGTAGCCTCCTTTTTGCCATTCTTTTTGTGATCTTTTCTCCTCCCTGAACACGTGTATGAAATGGCACCAGCTCCCTGCTCACTGGGAAGGGGGTACCTATTTCCTTGCGTTACGGGCCAAAGATCGTCAGCTGGTTTCAATCAGTGTATCTCCATTTGCTGAAACGGTGCCGTAGCCATTTAAACCGCGGCTTATGAAGTTAGTTCATAAAGTTGCTGAGAGGGTCTCTTTCCTAACGTACTTTGTGGTCGTGGGAGCTTCTCTCTTATTTCGTGGGACCAGGGAGTAGCCCATGAATTCAAGGTGATGTGGTCTCTCAGGACCTGCTTGTCCTCCCTCTCTCTTGCCCACCTGGCTGCCGTGGGCAGGATTTAGTGCAGGTCTTTTGGCAAAGCTACGCGTGAGATGGGAGGGCCGCAAGGCACAGCGAGTCGCTCCCTGCCCGCAACACCCTTAACCGCTGGCAAGAGCGGGCACTTCAAGGCTTCCTCCAAAAATGAGCACGAAGCGGTGAAGCCTCGTGCCTCCCTCCCTCCCTCCAAGCTGGCGCAGAACCAGGGGAAGCACACGAGCATCTTCACCCCGGTGTCTTCCGTGGTGGCCTCAGCAGGTAAACCATGCTCATCTCGTGCTTCTGCGCTGGTTTGTAGTCTCGGTCTTGCTCTTTAATAATAAATGCCGCTGAACAAAGTAGTGCTTACAGAGCGAGTGCTTTTTCCTAAGCGCTGCACAAACACAGGCGAGCACATGTCCCGGGGGCAGATGGACGTGTGCAGGGAGGACCGGACCCATGCGATGGCCGCAGAGCTTGTCTCCGTTTCCTGCTGCTTGTGGGGGACAGAGAGATGGGGGACGTGGAGGACGGGCAGGGAGCAGAGGAGCAGCAGCGGGGCCGATGGGGAGTGAGCCGGAGGTCCAAGGAAGGGACTGCAAAGGCAGAACTGGAGCGGGTGGGCCAGCGGTCCCTGCAGGCTGCCATCTCCGCCTCCCTCCTCTTCGCATTTCCTTCTGAAAAAAGTATGTATGAGCAGGTATGGGACTGCCTAAGGATCCTTGAGGAACCTGCAACCTTGGCCTCTCTCAAAGACGAGGGGGATGTCTGCGAAAGGAGGGTGTAGGAGGAAGGCAAAGAAGAGGGCACCCGCTGCCTGCCTCTGCCGCGGGATGTAAGGTGTGTCCAGCCGCTCTGCGGGGAAGGGCTGGGGTTGAGGGAGAGAGACAGGGGACTCATCTTTCAGACATGAAGGAGTTAAAACACGAGGATTAAAAAAAAAAAAATCCTTTAAAAAAACCACACACACACACACACTCACACACTTTCACAAAACCCTGCACCCTAAATTAATTTCTGCTGGTAATCTATATCGGGTTAAATAACGCCTCATTATTCTGCAACACAGCTGAGGCTTCTCAAAATGTTTATCTTGTTTTGTAACTGGTACCTTCTGGCATATTCCAGTGCCAACTCTCCTAGCTCTTGCTATATTTCATTCTCACTATTTTTGGAATGGAGCTGCTGGTTCCAGGTGATTTAATAAATTGCTTTTTTTTGTGTTCCTTTTAACTTACCCATCTGCTCAACACATGCGTAACTTGCAATCTGTCGGCAGTTTGCAGAAAGACAAACTGTCAGAGCTGCGTGCATTTGACAACTTTGTTCCCAATTAGATTAGTGGTAATTTTAACAGATTTCAGGGCAATCGAAAAAAGGGATGACATGTTATTAAAGCATCAATTTTGACAGACCCAAGCACATACAATTTCAGTGTAAATTATTTTAAATGCTTTAATTAAAGCTATGAAAGATTTACCCTTTTAAGCGGTAAGTGATTGCAAGACAAATATAAAGGGAAAGTGGATAACAGAGTTTCCTAAATGGTTTATGCTGCGCATGGCAGTCCACAAGTCACCACCACCATAATCTATGACTGTAATGTTGGAGGCATAGTTAATTATTCATAGCCTCATCTCTGGGAGCAGACGTGATTAAGAACATGAGGAGCATTCAGAGATCTAAGCAATACCTACAAAAATCAGAGTTCAAGCCCCTCTTAGATCAGATGCTGTTAGGAAACAGTTTAGGGGTATCTCAAGTGGTGGATAAGTTGATAAATACGCCCTCATTTTTGCCCCAGTTCTGCTCTGGTTTAGACGACCAAAGCCCAGCGGTCAGGGTGACTGCAGATTTAGAGCAATTGGGGATTTTCTATACTCGAAGACACTTCACAGGCTGTACAAGCCTTGTTAAAAAAAAAAAAAAGAAAAAAGAAAAGAAAAAAGAAAAAATACAACATTTATTATTTAAACAGAACACAGCACTCTAAATTTGTCACTCCAGGAGCACTATGCCACATGTGTAGCCCATTTAACTATTTAAATGATTTTGTGAATTATGGCCCCCTTCCAGCAGCCTTTGTTCAGGCAAGGCTGACCTTGGCTTGGTGGCGAGAGGGCTGGGCTTGGCCCCTCTTACCCAGCCCGTGGGTTCCAGCTGGAGGACCGTTGGCCTCCTTGCAGTCACACCTTCATTGTACACTCAAATGTTGGAGCCGAAACCTTCCAGGAGAATCGCTCCAAGGGTTTTGTTTATTTTCTGAGTGGCTGGCTGTGCAGTGCAGAGCTGTCTCGTTTTCAAATTGTTAAATGTGCCTATTGCTTCAGTGTATAAACTATTGGTCCCACAACCAGCACTTAAAGTTTATTTCCTTTTTAATTCAGGGACTGCAGGACTTCCTGATGCTATTTAGAGTAAAAAGCAACAAGCACACTGTTCCCATCCATCCCTGTTTCTTAAAACCAAGCTCGTATGCATCTGGTTTGGGTTTTTCTTGTTTCCTGTGGGGACGGGCATGACTTGGTATGACGTTCTGAAAGGCCTAAAAGTTTTTCTGTGGAGTTTTCTGACCCAAAGCGTTCCAGTACCAAAATGTAATGGAAGTGAGAGACGCGGGTCCAGCAACAGGCAGAACCTGCAGTAAGCCGGTCAGATCCCACGGTCCCGTGCCCTTTCCAGCCATTTGAGTGGTGGAATACGCAGTGCTTTGTAACCGGCACAACGAGTCCAGCAAAAAAGATGAAGTCCTGATGGAAATATCTCACCACCTTTGGGACTGTTTTTGATCTGCATGCACATGCTGCCAGTCTGTTCTCTGCTATGCAGGTGCGTGAACTGAAATTTAAAGGGTTTTGCAGTCGGGACAGCTCCTAAATCCTCTCGAATCCCTTCCTCTAGTGCTCTTCTCAACTGGTGTGAATCAGCAAGGCTCTTTAATCCAATCGACTTACTCAAACATGCAGTGCTTTAAGATCCACCTTACTGTGTGCTGGTTTATGAGGGCTGGCCTCTTGGGATGTCTGAGTTTGGCATGAAAAGTCACCTTCCTTCTTATGAAACGAAGGAGACAGTGCGTCAAAGATCAGAGTATAAGAACAAGATTCTCCTGCTCAGCCCCCAGATTGATGATGTTAGCGGGCCAACAAGAGGACGGGGCCAATGGGATGGCTAGCGGGCAAGCAGATAAACACGGGCAAATGGAGCGGGTTATTTCAGTGCTGATGACCGACCACCCATATCAAAATGCCTGCATGGTGGAGCGCAGCATGGGAATCCTGCCCAGAGGTCCTTCACCAGGTAGCCCTGCACAGCCTCTCAAAAGATCTTTTGTGTATATATTTTCCTTGCCCTGGTATAGCCATTTGTATGTGAAAGAGACCGTTGTACGTTGGGGACAATTTGATAGGACGAAAACACTCCACTGGCACAGGGGAGGTGCTGGGAAAGTTGGAAGCTTTTACCTCATTAGTACGGAGTCAATCATGGTTTTCTTGTCAACAGACCAAGAAAGGAGCCAGCAGGACCTGTAATGCAAGCGAGTCACTAAATGCCTGCAATGGTTTTCAAATGCACCACCAAATAGAACTGAATGACAAGAATATCATGTAAAGGCTAAGCCTTGGCAGGAAGAAGGTCAGAGAGAGCAATCTCTCTTCTCCTTGCTCATTAGCACTTCCCCTTCACTGAAGGTCAGAGAATCATAGAGTAGATACTAGAGATACTAGAGAGCTCATCTTCATGACAGATTACAGTTGTGATAGGGGCTCAAAAAAATCTGAAAAATCTTCCAATTTTTAGTAAGCTTTCTAAAGATTGTGAGCCCATTAGAGTTTCTGAGATCAAACCACTGGTGAACTGTAAATTGCTGTAAACTAAGCAGAGACCTAAAATTTCTTATTTAATCAAGTCACATACAAAACTGAGAAAAAAACCCTGCTTGCATACATATCGAGCTTTGCTGCCTAATCTATTTTATAATGTTTTGCAATTAACAGGCCAATGTTCATCAGCTGATAAATAATTAACAGCTGTTGTTGTTTCTAGGGCATGACGTAAAAGGCTTACATAGGACAAAAACTAGCTTGAGTTGTTTGTCAAAACTCTGGCCAAACACATGTTTATAGCTCGCAAAAAACAAATTTCTTTGAAAAATTGCACTTCATGACATCTCTGAGGGAATCCTCTTTATGAGTCTGCCAAACTTACTAAAAAAAAGTACTCACCTGCTCTTTTTGTCAGCCAGGTACTGGAAATCTAAGATTTCTCTTTTTTACTGGCATTATTCAGACACGTCAAGAATTCAAGTGTAAACACAAAGTTTTTTTATGATTCACCTACAGCTCACTAGTATCTATAGTTTTCCTGACATTACACACAGGATTGTTTGATCTCCGCTCAAAATCTTCAGATCTGGGAGGAGAGAGATCTGAATTTGGTGGGATGTAAACACGCCCAGCAGGTTTAAACAAATACAGTGGTCTAGTTGTTATCCATCTGAAATAAGTAAACATTGACTTGTTGTGAACTCTGGTGACAAACGGGAGATGCAGGAAACAGATCATTTGGGAACACCCTTTGAATGCATCTTGCTGACTGTATCGTCAACTTGCAACTCTTCTATTTTCTTGCTTGCATCTGTTTTGAGTGAGGAGAAGGTCTGCATGAACCATGAATGCTAACGAGAGGAATACCTGCAACCGAATTCATGCTGGAGGAGAGCTCAGTGGCTTCCTCCAAAGCTTTTCTGATTTATTTATCTTTATACTACATATTCATCAAGCAATTACAAGCACTGAGAGAGGGGGATGACTCCTGTTTACAGCACACACAATCATCTATGATTAAGCAAGTTCATACCGTGCTCATGCAAAAGTTCAGTCTCCCACATCGACAAGCTTTACTCCTGTTGTAAAGGCTTCTACTGCACCAGAGAAGCACGTTTCCTGACCGTGGTTTTTAACCAATAACTTCATACAGTTTTTCAGATATCCTAGCTTCAGGCCAAAGAGCATCAGAAAGAAAAGGGTCAAAAACTTGAACATGTCTCCAAATTAAAATTGTGAAGCTATTGTAGACAGTTGAGGAGAGATGTGATGTATTTGTGGCAGTGAGTGTCACCGAAGAGGTCTTCTGTAACATTTTGTACTATTTGGAGTTTCCTAAGTGTTGCAGGCTTCATGCCCAGGTATATCAGTTTGCTGTAATACAGCCAAGTGACCAAGGTGTGAAAAACTAAGGCCAGGTCAGTATCTGCCAGGATGGGATGCAGTCTCCCAGCCAACTGGGGATGGTTGGAAGCGATAATTGCTGCTATGAGAGAGCTGAATGTACTTGTGGATTCTTCTCCCATTTTTTTTTACATAGGAGCTCAATCATAAATGTGTGCTTTAACCACAAACTCTTCCAAATTCTTTCCTCTGCATACTGACACCTCCTATCTCACTTGGGTTCAACTTGACCTACCTGTTGTGTATCTCTCAGGTTATCTTGACTCAGCATTGTGACCTCATCCTGGTATTGGCATGGTTGCGTACGGTGAAAAATAGAGATGTTTGTTTTCTGTGCCTTGCCAGCACTGCGACCACTTACCCTCAGTTGTGTATAAATATTGGAAGAGCTGGAGATACGTCTTGGCTGACTCGATGCCCTAGGGTGAAGATACAGGCTCAGACTTTGCTCTGGACTCATGTTGCTTCTTGCAGCTGGGATGGCAGTGCCCAATGTAAGTGGTGTTGTATAAATACAGAGAGACCTGGAAGAATGAGAGTGGATCATCCTCCTCTCTCTTGATGGGAGGAGACCTGAGGTTGGTGGCAGCAGCGCCGTTTCGGCTCTGGATGTGGTGTGAGTCCAGTTTGTGCTAGGTTAGACCATAAGTCACAGCAAAACAAGCATTCAGCTTCCCAGTTAGAGCAGTCTAACTATCCCGATCAGACATCAGAGGTTCATGGTGGACATTAGTTTACTAATGTACGTAGCAGGGACTTCTTTAGAGGTGGTTGGTTGAAGCAGCAAAGAAACACTCTTTTGCTGTGTTACACTGGGACTGTTTGGTTAAAGAGGAACACGAGTTGTTTGCGGCTCTTCCTCCAAACCATGGTGCTAAAATCAGGATCGTTGGTGGCTTCTGTTGGCTGCTTGTCTCTTATAAAACACTGGAGTGGTCAATACAGTAACATGATCACAACCTGCATTATCAGTGGTTGTGGTGCCCTGAAAATTATCAGGTAGGCTGAACATGCCATCAAGAGATCAAGAAATTACCTGAGATCCTTAGCCAGGGGTGGCCTGAGTATGAACATAAAATTTGTAAGGTTTGGTCTCTCATTTCCTTTTGGTAGCAACTTAGTTTTTATTCCTACTCCTCCTTTATTTTTCAGACTTCCCTGAAACCAGATTGTGCATCATCCTGCACGAGCAGAGCTCTGTCTTTTAGAAAGGACAAATTTTAAAACCAGGGTAGCTCTCTCCTCCCCGGTGGGATGCATACCAGCCTACCGGCAATGGTGTCCCACCACTCTCCCCAAATGTTTGTAAACCTCCTGGTGCATATGCAAACCCTCCATCTCACCCACCAAAGGAAACCCTGTGCCTTTAAACGCCCTCCCCATGGCGGGTGCACACTTTTCTCCTTATTCTGAACTGACAGGTTTAACATGTCGCCTGCCTGGTCACCGGAGAGAGACACCTCTGGCAGAAGTTCAGAAGTCAGTGTTTTGGAAAGATTGGTTTGACCAGCTCTCAAGCGAGAGCAAATCCCAGACCAAAGGCAGTCAAATCTTCAACAACATTTAACCACTGTGGTGCTGTATCTTGCTGGCATCCTTTTAACCTGGAGAGGAGTGTTCATTGTGTTTAAACCTTCAAGTTTTATTTATTGTTTCTTTTCTGCTCTGTTGGCAGGGGGAACCTGGGGTGAAGACAGGTTGTTTTGACTTAATTCTAATTAATTAATTAGCTTGCATATGGTTCTGGCCCAAGACTACAGGGCAGACTAGCAATTTTGGATGTTGCCTTGGTATCTAGACTTCTGTAATATATAACATTGCAGTAAGGACATATATTCCCTTATTGCCTCTTCAGGGCTTGTTATTGAAGGGTTCTTAAGATTTACTGCATCTTGCTTTGTAAAATTGCCAATTCACAAACTTTTTCTCATCCATTGGCATTTACATTGAAGGGTAAAAATTTCTTAAAAAAACCCAAGCAAACAAACAAAAAAGAGCATGCAAACAGTTAATAGTAAGTGGTGCCCAAATTACGTATTTCTTAAACTCATGGCCTACTTTACTAATCAGTTGTCATAAGATGTCAGATGGGGACCCATCACTGAAGAATTGCAGAATGCAGCCAGTGAAGCAACTAATTAGTTGGACAGTGGCGTGGAGGTGTGTGTCTCCAAGGAACTGAAATGATCAGAGCAGGTGAAGAAAGTTTGGGCAGATCAGTATCTCCATAGTATAAAACCCAACACTTGGCTGAATCACAGGAATGCCGAGGGTGAGAGAACCACAAGTCCTTCATCAGGGACCGTGCACGGTGAGGGACTGCAGTACCGCTGTTTCCAGAAAGAAAGACGAGTCAGCTGAACGCTTGAAGGAACACGACCTGAGATGTGCAGGAATTGAGCAGTTGAGCAGTTCCTGTGTTTCATCTGGGAGAGCTGTAGCTGGCTGGCTTGCTCACTCAAGGCTTGTTACTCACTCCCGAAGCCTTTGCTCCTCGGCCACTGCAGGAGCTGGTATTGGTTATTCCTTGGAGGCACCAGACATGCACCATCACAGGTAGGTGATGGTCATTGAGCCAGAAGAGAGGAGGGTCCGTTGGCTCTTACTGCAGCTGGGGACAAAAGGCAGCAGTAAGGAACTCTCAGACCTCTGGAACACATATAAGAGCCTCTGTTGTGAGCTAAAAGATGGATGAGGGGATCGAGTGCTCCCTCAGTAAGTTTGTAGATGACACCAAGCTGGGCAGGAGTGTTGATCTGCTCGAGGGCAGGAAGGCTCTGCAGAGAGATCTGGTCAGGCGTCAGTTGTATAAGGTTTAATAAGGCCAAGTGCCGGGTCCTGCACTTGGGTCACAACAACCCCATGCTACAGGCTTGGGGAGGAGTGGCTGGAGAGCTGCCCGGTGGAAAGGGACCTGGGGGTGCTGGTTGACAGCTGGCTGAACATGAGCCAGCAGTGCGCCCAGGTGGCCAAGAAGGCCAACAGTGTCCTGGCCTGTATCAGCACTAGTGTGGCCGGCAGGAGCAGGGCAGGGATCGTGCCCCTGTACTCGGCACTGGTGAGGCCACACCTTGAATCCTGTATTCAGTGTTGGGCCCCTCACGACAAGAAGGACGTTGAGGTGCTGGAGCGTGTCCAGAGAAGGGCTGGGGAGGGGTTTGGAGCACAAGTCTTATGAGAAGTGTCTGAGGGAACTGAGGGTGTTCAGTCTGGAGAAGAGGAGGCTGAGGGGAGACCTTATCTGAGGGGTTGTGTTGAGGTGGGTGTTGGTCTCTTCTCCCCAGTAACTAGTGATAGGACGAGAGGAAATGGCCTCAAGTTGCGCCAGGGGAGGTTTGGACTGGATATGAGGAGAAATTTCTTCACCGAGAGAGTGGTCAAGCATTGGAACAGGCTGCCCAGGGAGGTGGTGGAGTCACCATCACTGGAAGTGTTCAAAAAATGTGTACACGTGGCACTTCAGGACACTGTTTAGTGGGCATGGTGGTGTTCGGTTGATGGTTGGACTTGATGATCTTAAAGGTCTTTTTGAGGCTTAATGATTCTATGATTCTATTAAAAAACTAAAGTTTATAAACTTCTATAGGTGGCCCATATACTCCTTCAACACAATTTAAGTTGTTTTAAGAGTGCTGGGTGACTTTCTTCTCTCTTCCCTTTGTCGCACCGCTATACAGGTGCACTCCAGTTTTGTCTCCTTATACAAACTCCACAGGTGCAGCAGCAAAACAAATCCTCTCCAAAACTCCGCCAAAGGGAGAGCCCCAGCACCCTGCAGGACCTGAGAGAGGGTCAGCCTTGGATGCCAGGAACCCCTTCGCATCAGCAAGTCACTCACATTCACAGCAAAAATGAGGATCTCATCTTCAGCCTCTGCTCTTTCGGTAGATGGAAAACTCAAAACCAGGTGTTTGACTTGGGATCTTTAGTGCAACACGTCCTCAGTAGAAAATCTTCTTTTCAGTGCTTTTATTTTCAAAATGTTAATGCACACTGTAGGAGCAGTTGCACAAGATGATAAGAACTGTTGTATTAAGTATTAATAAGTAATATTAAGCTGTATTGTTGTACAGATTAAGGGTAGCTATGTCACAGAAATTATCAGGAGATGCGTTTCCAGACCTGGAGGTCACCTTGGAGTCTTACTCTTGTAACTGCATAATTCAGTGCAGTGGACAACTTCCACCAATGGGATGATTCAACGTTCAGCCTGGATCAGCAGTTTCAGCACCGGCCCTACCCGAGGAAGAGGATGCTGATGGAGGACAATGGTCCTCCTGTGATCATGTGGCCAAGGCTGGCGGCTGGGCTTGGAGGACACCTTGGACAGGTAGCACGCACCACGTTCCCTGGCAGAAATGCACTCAGCAAACCCACACAAATGCTGTCTGGAGGTGTAAAAGTAAAAGGGCACCAGTTCTTTTCATCCCATTGAATGCAGGCAAGGTACTTGCTCAAGGGACAGATTCTCGGTTCCAAAAAAGCTGCTTTGACCTTTGAGCTGCCAAATTCCTTCCCCCATTACCTCCCATCTTTCTTTCCAGTATAGCACAGCTACTCTGAGTCATTGTTTATCTAATTTAATTAACATTTGCCAGTGCCTGCAACCTAAAACACTGTCTTAAAACATTTGCTTGAAAAGCCTCCTTGTCCCAGAGCTGTCATTTTTTAGAATGACGGATAATAGATAGAAATAATTATCCTGAACAAGGTTAGACAGCTTAAATGATTTGAGTTTCAAGGAATTAGTAAGCTTAGCTAAACATCTTATTTTTCAAGGCACATTAATAATAAAAACACAACGATGACCATAACGGATTGTAAAATCCGTACTCTGCTAAGGCATATGAGGTCTCTTACAGGTAGATGTGTCTGTGACGCCTTCACCCAGGGAGATTTAAATCAGCGCATCATATGATACATCATCGATCCCTGCATTGAAAGGAACTTTAGGTAACTTTGAATCCCAGGTAAGATGCTTCCAGGGCTGTGAGTGCTGGCCTCCAGTTCAGCTGGTCCGAGTAGGAGGGCAATGCATGCGTGGGTCCTCAGGAGGGCCTGAGTCCATAGAAAGCCACTGCTGCAACCGCGGCCACTGTAAGAGCCCTGGAAAAGGCCAGAAGAAATCAGAAGACAGAGTCTTGGTGCAAATGGAGTGAGCTATTTCAGGTTTACAAAGGTATAACGGAGAGTGGAATTGGGCTCACCGCCTCTGCATTATTTCCTCAGTCCATAATTTTGGGGGAAATATAAGTTTTGAATTAATCATTGACCTTTAGCTTTGAAGAAAAACAGAACTTTGGCATGAAATTGCCAAAAAATGAGAGTAACAATTTGTAATTGCTTAATTTCACTCCTAGAAACCCAGGTGCAGCCAGGCCTCTGCGGTGCTTTGCACTGCGCAGAAGTGGGCTCTCCTGCAGGGAGTCTCAATCCAAGGCAGACAAAGAAAACACGGAGGAAAACAGGCACCTGGCGGAGAAGTGCCAAGCCACGTGCAACGGGACATGGGAGATGCCTCCTCCGTGCCCTGCGCATCGCGCTGTGACACCTTTCAAATAATAAACCTCCTCCCCTCCGTGAGATGCACAGACCTGATGATGTTCCCCTCGGTGCGGAGCGGAGGGTCGCATCCTGCTGCCCGTCGGTGCTCTCAAGAGCTGCCCAGCCATCCCACATGGACCCAGCCCCGGGAACAGAGTCTGGGTTTTAGGCTCCTGTAGTCTAAATTGTTAAATGCATCAATATGATGGAGATTTCCACGTAAGGTAGATCTCTTTTTTCAAAATTCTCATTTGCCAGGTTTTATATTTCTGGGGCCTTTAGGCAAATTAAATAAAAATCTTCATCCAAAAAATGTCCCTTTTCACTTCTGAAAGCAAATGAAAATTTCCTCTATAAAGATGGAGAATTTGCAGACCCACTTGGTAAAATCCAAAAGTTTCACTTTGACCCTCACTTTTACGTTTTTAAATTTGTGTTTTAAAGATCTCTGCATTGGTGTAGAACGATTTAAAATTCCTCTGGCAAAGTGCAGTTTTATTGCTCCAGAGCAAGCATAAAGCTGAATGGGTGGCTGTATTTCAAGCGGGGAGCTCTGGGAGAGTACAGCTTGCAAATGGCAATAGAGCCCAGAAATTGAACTCCAGCCTTTCTATTCAGTGCTCTTTTATTATTAAGTCACAGAATAAGTAAAATGTTACGGGGACATTTTAAATCTACACTTGTTTGTACAGCATTCGATGAATATGTGATGGGGCAAGAAAATGAAAAATGTGGGGATGCTGAATATAAGGAGAAGACTGGATGTTGAAGAATCAAGTATGGTAAATTACAGGATACAGTTAAATCCGTAATTCTAACCTGAAATGGAGGAACACGGTTGAGTGTTGAGTTGCACTCTCATGGTTGTGGGGTGTCTTTAGGGTAGGTGCCCTCTGCTTGGTGGCTCAGAGGATGCGACATCTCTGTGGCATGGCCGGAAGCTGCCTCAGGCTGTAGGAAAAATTGTTATTTTAAGATCTGAAGTTCCCTTTGGGTTGTTTTTGTTTTGTTTTCAGACTTGAAATAAAACAGTCCAGAACTGAATTGCAGAAAACTTTTTATCATGCTTGTGAAAATGCTGGTACAGGCAGCAAAGACAGGTGAGAGCGTGGAGCCATCCTTCACACCAGCATCAAGGTAGGATATGAAGGAGGTTTGAGTGGAGGAAGCCTGTAGGCTGCCATTAGCACCTCTTAATGATATGAAGCCTGAATGTCTGGTTGATGAATCTAATTTAGACTAATGAGTCTTGCTTTGTTTTTAAGGACCAAGAAATTTCAGCTAGTGCTGGTTAAGGTTCACCTGCAGGACTACAGTTTAGTGCAGGTGGATCCTGGTACTACAATGATTTTATTTGGTTTTATTATGGCTCTTGCAGCTGTCGTTTTACAAAGGCACACACTGAATACAGTTTGGAGGAGAGATCTGTACGTCCTCTGCCCCTGCATGCGGACTGGGCCATGGGAAGGCTCTTCTCCACAGACATTCCCAAAGCTTCAGATCCCTGGGGAGCTTCCTCTGTGCTGCTTCTCATTGCCAACACCAACTGTGGCCATGGAGGAATGAGAGGGCAGAAACACATCTATCATAGAATCATAGAATTTTGGGGGAAGGGACCTTTAAAGGTCATCTAGTCCAACCCCATCTAGGCCATGTTGCTTCCGTGCTGGGATGAGACCACATTGCCTGTTCCTTCCACTGTAGGACAGTGCAGGTGACCCACGATCAGCATCTACCCATAGTTGCCCATTAGGATCCAGACTTGCTGAGTGTTTTGGGTAAATATCCCTATCTGAACAGGTATTAGCATCTCCCAGAATGGAGAAAGCAGAAAGAGGCAGGGGAACACGGCCACTTTTCCAGTCAAGGACGATGGACAACCACTCCTAACACTGGCACCACGGAGGCTGTAATTTTAAGAAGCAGCATGTAATTTTGGAGTCCTTAGTTGGGCTTTTATAAGCCACGATAGGAGATACAATGCAAATATTGTTCCTATTCCTATGTCCTTGAGCCAGGTGGAAGAGAAACCTCCTGAAAAAAAAAATGTTTCCTGTGCTCTGGGCTGACTAGGGCCAGATTTTTGTTTCTCACCAGCGCTAAACCAGTTCCCTGGGGACCACCACTGACCCTGGTGCTCCTATACTCACCTGCCTCTTCATCTTGGCCCCATGACCACGCTTCTTGCTGTGGTGATTGCCCTGCTGGAAGGAGGTGTGAATCCCCACACCAAACGTGCTGGGAAAGAGTGGAAAGGGCTGATCCTCCTGCTGTAGTTTCTAGCCCTGTTTTAAATGTGTTTTAGATTTCACAAATCCATTGTAACTATTTTTTGCCCTTCTCCTAGCCTGAGAAAATAACAGAGTGTTAAATATGATTTCCTGAAGGTGTTTTTAACATGCAATAGCAGAACCAATGTGAATGCTAAGTAGCTTTTGCCTGTGTTTTCTGTGCTACAAATGAGGGGAAGTGACCTGTGGGCTACCTCATCATTTCTAGTGTGGTAAATAACCACCGTTTGTGTTTTCTGTCGATCAGAGGTGGGTGGGTGGGTCAGATGGAAGAGATCACCAAGGCAAAGAGATGCCCCCGTGGAGGGGGCACCACCAAAGTGAGTTAGATGAAGACGGATTTGGATGGGGCACCAAACCTGCCAGTAGCCAGTTGGGCAGTGGCTTGAGATACAGTGATGAAAAATGACACGGAGAGTTATTAAGGCTGGTGTCTATGGTGCAAAGGCAAATGTGCCATGGATGAAATCCTGCTGCTTAAAAGGTGATACCAAAGGTTCTATTATTGTCAGTGGACTCTTGCTCCAACTCTTGTGGCACCCAGGATCACTGCAGCTCTGCAGTCAGGTGGTGGCTGGAGAGGAGCAGTGATAAGCAAACCACATCCAAGGGATGGGGAAAGTGAGGTGTACGTGAGACCCATGGGTGGCAGAGGTACTCATCCACAGACCCGCCCTGCGGAGCAAGAGGAGAGCCAGCTCTGCCCCTTTGCCAAAAACATAAATCAAGGGAAAGGAACAGTAAGACACGATGGGTATCTGCTCCTTGGGTTTTCCTTTCAGTAGCACAGCTGGGTTTTCGATGCAATTTGTTGCTCATGCTTGCGGATGTGTAATATGAGGCAGAGCACTCATTACTGGGGAGCCACAACTGATAGATGAATAACACTGTTGGGTGCCAATGTTAGCATTGGCCCTGTGTAACCATCATATTGGTAACCTGCATTAATTGCTCATGGCAAAACCGATGGGTTGGTTTTCCTTAGCAACTGCTTTGTAATTACAGAGCGAGTCCAACAAAAGCAGTAGTAAAGTATAATTATGTAGTTACTTTTTTTACAGTTACCAGATCATTCTTGGATAGAAATATATATATATATAATTAACGTATTGCTGCTGTGTGCTGGGTGGCTGGGAGAAGCCAGGCTTTGGAGCATGAAGTACCTGCAGTTTCCTCCGTTGCTGGTGTTTTAATAGGGATAAGAGCCTCTGCTCATCCTTCTTGGTTGGGAGGAAGCATTGCTTCGTCCCCTGCCTTTTGGCCATGGTGCTCTGGCCAGTTCTTGGCACACTTCTGTCACCTCCTCCCATCTGATAGCATCTTTGCTTCTTGCCTGCCCCGTATCTGTATGGCTGAAGAATTTCTGGTTGTTCTGCAGGGATTTTAGCCAAACGCCATGGCAGAAAGTGCTCTTAACACATTAGACAGCATTGGGGAAGATGGGTGTGAGCACAGAAAACTGCTGCTAATACAGCAGTATTTTTTAAGGACTAAACGCAGAATGGATGCAGTGGGTCTTCTTTGGTCATGTGCTGACTCTCCTGCTTTGTGCATGATGAGTAGAGCAGATTGGGGTTGGGTTTTCTAACTGAAGGAAAAGGAAATTTCTGTACAAACTTAAATTTTCCACATGAAAATCTCAGGTTTGCTACCGGAAAATCTGATGGGGGCAATCAAAACCCAGTGCTGTGTTCTGGATTGGTTTGGGAACACACCGATGTGCCAAAGTCCAGCAGCCTCAGCTGGATGCCCTGGTTTGAGAACGTCACTGTGCCCCATTGTATGTCCCATCAAACATAAACAGTTGTGACTTGATTCTTCTTCTGAAAAAAAAAAAAAAGAAAAAGCAGTATTTCAGCATTTGGCTGAAAACAAATGCCAGTTAATGTTCTTTATGTCTATTAAATAGAAAATCATTGAATAAGAACGAGAGTGTGAAAATTGCTCTCTAATAATTTGTGATTTTGTTGATAACAACATAGATCTTTGCCCCAAAATTTTAAATGCAAGCAACTAGCCAACTTATGCAATATTTAGAAAACGTGTGATCTTCTGATTATTCCAATGGAAAATGTTTGGGAATTTGCAGAGCAGTCTCTGCGGTGAGTTTAGATGGAGGGATTCACTCGAGCATTTGCTTAAGTCCCGTTGATGCTGGAAGACCTAAATCCCATTCCTAAACCACAGTGCTTTCCCAGGTGAGGACCAGGTTGGAAAAGTGCCTCCCTGTTGGGTCCATTTCAAACCTTTCTCACCGCTCATCCGGCAGTGGGATGGATGTCCAGGGGGAGGGAGTCGTTTTCCCAGACATCTCCTGTTCCCTGCAGCTGGATCCAGTCTTAGCTGTGAGTTGAGCACAGCCCTTATGGTTTAGGAGATGGTTCCTGTAAACCCAGAACAAGGCTAATTTCAGGCTATTAGAGTTTTGGCTCTCAAAGCCTTGGTTCTCCCCTTCTGCTCTCTGCTCAAACCCTGTCAGGTGGGTTTGTGGTTGCCTAATGTGAGTTTACTCCTTGTGCAAATCTGGAGTATCGCTGAATCTACCAGAACTGCTCCACCGTTTGACCAGGGTAGGTAGGGTAGGACACTTGCCGCTGCCTCTCTGCAGTGTTTTCAGTGATTTTCAAAGGATAGTTGACTTTTCCTAAATTTAAAATGTATTTCTATGGAAACTGTGAGTCTAGAAGAATGTTTTGAAAAAGTTTAATACCTAACGGCAGCCAAGATAATGGCAATAGGCAGACGTGCAATGGTGCGTGGTGCAATATCCCCATCATTCTGAACAGTTGAGCTGCAGGTGTAGGCAGGTGGAATGGAGGATATATCCAGTATTCACTGCTCAGCCTGCACGCCCTATGCACCCCTTGCTTGGTGCTTAGCAGCCTGTCGTGCTCCCAGGGACCACGGGCAGTCATGGCCATGGGTGCTGGGAAGCCACTTGGCCAAACTGGAACCAGGGAATCGTAACGGGATGTGATAAAAGCGCAGAGAGGAGTAAAGCCTGTGCAGCTCACTTGGTGCAACCTGCAGCGTGCCCTTGCCTGGGTGCGGAGGTCGGCGGTGGTGCAGCGCTTGCACGGCAGCGCCTGCATGGAGGCTGTTTCCGACTCCCATAAAAATCTTTATGTCTCTGTGATCAGGATTTGGTGATGAAAATTTGCTGTGTCAAAGGAAGATGCCACTCTAAATGAATTAGTAGACGAAGAACTTCTTATTTAAGAAGTGCTGACTCTGCACTCTCCCCTATGCCCTCGCTTTTAAAATTGAAGTCTGTGTTTGCTGCTTGCTATGATCTATATTTAGATACTTGTAAATGAAGTTTTGTAGTCACATGGCTGCATTCTTGTACGGCTTCATGAAGCTGGTTTTTCACATTACAGAGATTTATATGTTTGCGTTTACATATTGCAGGTGTTTCCATAAAAGCTTGGGGTAGCCACATTAAGGAGGATGGCCTGAAAGAAAACCAAGAAGTGTTTAAAATTATACCGAGCACACCTAAAAACACTGTCCTGGGGCAAAAGAGTGAAGTCATTGCAGAAATGAGGGAGCCGCAGACAGGTAAAGTTGATGGATGTAGACTTTTCAGGAGCACCTCCTCCAAGCAGAGGGTCGAGTCGTGCAAGGGGACAGCATCCCTTTCAGGATGTATCTATCTCGAGTGATGTTCCCAGTAAGGTGCTGAGCCCCTAGCAGAATATTTCAAAATGTCAGAGAGTGCTGCAGTGCTGAGCTCATGCTATGTAAATGATAGCCTGATGAATTATGTGCTGTACACACTACACACAAATCCTGTCCCAACCAGCCCTGGGAGAGGCAATAGCATTCTTGCCGGTGTGTCCTCTGCTCCAGGAACCTTGCCAGGAGGACACACCATAATTCATTCTCTGCTGATGCTTTATAAAAGTTGCAGCCTGTACCTTGGCTGCTGTGCTGCTGACCCCAGCATCCATGTCACCCACGAGCCCCTCTGAGCCTGGTGGCTGACCGCATCCCCCTGTGCCTATCCTGGGAAGGCTAACGGCACAGGCAGCGCAGGCAGGCAGTCCTGCCTTGCCTGGGCTCAGCACCACATCAGCTAAAATGTCATGGCTCTTCTTGCTTTCAGGATACACCCAGAGCTGGCTAGACCCCAGCTTTGCACTCCTGGCTGCAGAAGCCTACAGAAAACAAGGTGGTAATTCATAGGGCTTCTCCTTAGCTGAAGACCCCCTCCAATCTCTGCTGAGTAACAGCTACCGAAAGCAAAGGATTATCAGCACTTAATTTAACCTGAGTCAGGACTCACCATAAAGCTGTAACGTAGCACCTTCCGTGAGGCAGTGCCTGGGAAACAGGAGGTTTCCCACGGGGAAGGGGCAGGCTTACAGTATGGGATGATAGGGGAATTTCACAGCAAACTAAAATACTTCTGAAACATTGAGGGGGGGATGGCAGAAGTTTGGGGCAGAATGGTGAGAAAGAGTTTGGCTGTGGGGGAAGAGTGTTTTCTGCCACTTTCCATCCCTTTTTCCATGGTGTGCTGTAAGTTTGGCTCGAGGAGGATCCCCGTGCAAACCCCATCCTCCGGACAGGGCAAGGCAAGGTGCAGTGCGGGGCGAGGAGGGCGGCCGGGTGGGTAATCAGGCCCGGGAGCAGCTGAGCGGGTGGGTGCCCAGGCCAGCACACCCAGAGGTGCCAGTCTGACTTTTTTTTGGAGGCTTCTGCTTTTTTGGATCCTCGTTGGGGAACTAAAAATCTCCAATTTCCTGCTGCCACAGACAAGGCTGGGTGCTGCCCCAAATGTGGGTCAAGAGTGACACCCTGTGGACAAGTTACTCTTTTCGTAACTCCTCCAGGATTTCTCTCCTGATGCTTTTTTTTTGCCTCTGGCTTTATCCCCCCCACTGCTCCTGCACAGCCCTCCTCAGGCCCCCAGCTTGCTCAGGGCTTGTCCCCGCAAGCCCCGCGGCGCGCAGGGACCGGCGGTGCTCGCCCCTTAAAAGTAAGGGTCTGAGAAGAGGGGGGCCCCAAATCCCTCCCTTCTTGTTCCTTTTTGCTTTTTCCCGTTTTTATCCTTGGCTTCACCCGTGCAGCTCAGCGAGGGGCCCGCCGCTCCGCTGTCTCCCCGGGCTGGGCTCTCCTCTGCCGCGCAGCAAGGCAGCTGGAGCCGGGTGCGCTCCCGGGGCTCGTAAATCTACCGGCTGCTCGCAAAATTTGGCAAGTATGAGCCCAGGCTGTCTGTTATATCGGGAGAGAAACTGCGTGGGCTTCCCCGCAGCCATCCCCACGGCCTCCCTGTCCCGCGCAGCTCCCCGAGCCGCTCCCCCGGGGGGGAGGATTCCTGCCCGAGCATGAAAACCCCTCAAAAAAAAAAAAAAAACCCCAACTATTACAAGGATTGCTTCTCTTCTGGTCACTGAGATGGTCCCTTCCCAATCTCGGACCCGCTGGGGTTGCACCGTGCTGCCCTGGTGCTCTCAGTGTTGTCCCCAAGGAGCAAAACCTGGCGTCCCAGTACAGGCTGATTGACACCAGCTGACGACCTGGAGACGGGACAGCTCTATTATAAGCAACAAATAATTCAGTTTTATATTAGTGAGAAATTCCTCATCACTCATTTAATTATGCGAGTCTAAAAGAAATCATAATGTTTTGGCATGCCTGAGTGCTGGGAGTGGGAAAGACGGGGGTGTCAAAATCCTTCCAAGGGTTTATGTCCTTTCTTACCCCCAGCAGTTTAACCCTGCCAAGTCTGCATAGACCTATATATATACATATAGCCAAAAGCAGAGACTGGATGGAGATTCCTTAATATCCTCAAAAGAAGCAAATATAAAGTCAGAAATTTTTTCCAATGACATTTATATGCTGCCATTAACTCTACTTTAGCTGGTATAGTTTAGGGCTTTCAGAAAATGTAATTTCAGCTGCACCAACTACCATATGTTTTTGCCGAGATGAGCTGCAGGGTTTGCCTGGACAGCCCACCAAGATCCTCTCCCTTTTCTACTGTATGCAAAACCTGGAAGAGGAAGAGGTGTCTATGCCCTTATGCCATTTCCAGCAATCTAGGCCTGAGCATGCATCCTTGTCAGACGAAAAGAAAGCGGTCAGGTCTCTTAGTCCATTCTTTGGGACTCTGTAGAAGAAGAGTTGATCGAAGTATTGAGAAGGGGGTGATATTTTTCCAACCATACTCATGACATGTTGTACTCTATCCTTTAAAATTAGGAGTGCTCAGAAGGCACAGGGCAAAAAAAGTAGAAAAACTTTAAAAAATCTGCATTGTCCGGGGAACTTCCTAATGAACAGCAGAAGTGGGAAGATGCACCAGGTAAGGAATGTGAGGCAAGAAGCTGCTGGTGGCTGAAGAATAGCTTGGTTGGTTGGTTGGGTTGACTTCATGAAGGAAATGATGTAGGTTGTAGCAATGCTACTGGGCTGTGTACAACAGGGGCTAGAGACCCCAGTCTGAGCACAGGAAGCTGTGTACCGTCTCCAAGACATGGCAAAGCTGAAAAATTCTCTCTTCTCTTTTGAGAGCCAAGGCCACATCTTGGTAGGAAACATTTCATCCCAAGTCCTGCCTCGTCCGTTCAGATTAGGCCACTCTGCCTACAGAAAGTTGCTTTTGGGTGTCCCTTTTGGTCTTAGTACATGGTGGGAGGATGCATCTGTGTGCCATGGAGCAGGTGATGCAGTTAACCCCAGAGATGGCTGCAAATCACAGGAAATTTATTGCTTGTAATCTTCATCATTGTATTGGATGGTCTTGCTAAAGATGTGCAGCCCCAAGTCCACCTGGCACCAGGGGCTCAGGGGGAGATGTGCAACAGCCCAGCTACAACAGCTATTGGCAGAGTTAGAAACAGGGTCAGGCCATAATGGCCCATTTTGGAATTTAAATTTGGTCAATTTGAGGTAAATAAAATAACTGCGCTGCCTAGTTTTCAAAGGATCGTTTACTTTTTTGGAGAGTAGAGCATGCTTTTGGAAAGTGTACAGGCATCTTTCAGGATGAAGGGCTCCGTGCGCAATGATCAAGCTTTTACCTTTTAATTAACAAAGCTTTATAAAGAATTTCAATTCAGAATTACTAAACAAAGAAACTATACAAGCCCCAGATGAGATCTAAACACTTTCCAAAAGACATTAAAAAAGAGAAAAACACTGGGCCACATGTTTTTTCTTATGTCTCTTGAGTCCATTTATTCCAGACATCTGACAGGCAATTCAAATTTCCAATAGTTTTAGGTAACCATGTCCAATTTAGAAACCGCAGCCTTCAGCTAAGCCTACCTACCTCCCAAATAAGTCCTGAAAACCGAGCACTTGCTGATACTTTGCATTTTCAGATTTGCAGAGCTTTGTTATGTATGTGCCATATATACTTGGGTTGAGTTTTCTGGCTCTGTGCAATCCAGTTATATATATTTCATAGACCTGTAATCAGTGGTCACAGTCAGATAAATTATAGTTCCTAATGGAGAACCTGTTTGTGCTTTCAAAGAGTCAAACCGCTACGAAATTGTTCTCCTCTTTTGAGATATCTTCGATGATGGTGGTTGTATGACAATTCAGATGAGACAGAAGCAAAGGGCACTCTGTGGATGAAGGACTAATGAACTTTATTTCTGGATCTGGGACTTGGGCTGATTTCTTAACCTTTCTGTGCCTGAGTGTATCTATCTCAAAAGTGGAGATTAAACAGGACCTTCATGATGGATAAAGCCAAACCGCAGTGGAAATCCTGAGTTCAGATATGGGCAAATAATGTCCTGTTATGTGACTTTTCCTATTTCCTGCCGGGTGAGGTCTGGCAAGTAAGGCAGGGGATGCCATGGCTGCATTAGGTGCTGGTTTCCATGCCACCCTTCTCACCTTACTCCCTAAAACCTGAGTCATCCAACCCTACAGACTCCAGAGCCCTGGTCAAGCTCGTATGGTGCCGTTCCTGCAGAGGTTGGCATCAAACATCTATTCCAGGGCCCCAAGAAAATACCAGATGGTAAGGTGTTACTTCCAAGAGAGCTTGGGTGAACAAAAATTAGGGAGCAGATTCTCTGCTGCTAAACCCCAAAGCCAGCAGAGACTTCGTCAGCCTTCAGCAGCAAATCCCGTTTGGCTGGTAAATGGCCATCACTTTATCCTGTAATCTCTCATTTATCTCATCTATTTTTATCTTTCCAGTTTTCTTTCCAGTGGGAGCGCTCGTATGCAGTCACAAACACTGATACTGGGGAAAGAATAGGATTTGAACTAAATTTGTTGCTGTTAATTTCTTTCAAAGGAAGCATGAATCAGAGGGGGCAGCTAGCAGTGGCAAAACGTCTGTTCATCCGCAGCGTAAAAGCAGCTTCTGACACTGGTGATTGAGGAAAAAGCCAGGAGTGGAGCTGGTCCCTGGTAGGGTTTTTAGGACTAGAAACATGGGAGGGCAAAGTGGAGAGTTGGAAAAGTCACTTGAACCGTATTGCTATTGCTTATGGTTTTCCTGAACATCTCCTCCATTCTCCTTCATGCAGAGGTGACCAGAGCAGAATCAATATCCTTCCTTAAAAATAAAAAAGGAATAAAAGGGAAAAGAAAGTGAATCAAGATGTCTTCAGGCGATGCCTGGTTTGGGACGATATTTATGTCCTTCCAAACCAGCGGTGCCAATGGCCACAGCCCCATTGACTTGAGGGAACTTGTGGTGGTTTTAAGGACAGTGTCTGCAAAATGCACTGCATTTTGAGCAGAAAACAAGTGTCCAGATTATGGTCCCTAAGTGGGAAAGCAGCAACAGACTTTCTTCAGCCTCTTGTTCTAGATATACGAGGGCTGAGAAGTAGAGAGAGAAACGCTGAGTCTGCTAAAAACTGTTCAGATTCTTGTGGGTGCTTTGGAAGAGCTAGTTTACAATTATGAGGCCATTCTCTCTGCTGGCAAATTAACAGCTTAGAAAAATTACAACGGGGGGTGGGAGGGGAGAAAAAAGACATGGAAATTCTGTTAATGAAACAGAACAATGAAAATCAAAGCTAAAGATGGAAGGAACTGAATGGGCCCCATCCAGTTCATTGCCTTCTAGGCTGGATTTCTGCCTATAGTAATTCATGCCATAGCCTTGGAAGTGAAAACAGATTTCATTTACTACTGAACAGTACTACTCTGTGTAGACAGAGTTCATGGCCTCACAGCATTTCTGAGAAGGTATTGTGGGATTATTGCTCCCACTTTGCAGATGGGCACGGTAATGCTGCTTGAATTCTTAAATTTAGGCTCTGTTGACGGGGAATCTGAATTAGGACTCGAGTGTCTGAGGGTTGTCCCTTGCCTCCTGCTGTCACATTGCCTCACCACTGTAGGAAGTGTTGAGATCGCCGAGGTCCCAGTTAAAACTGGTGTTCATGTGTGCAAGGCTCAGCGCAAAGAACATCCCTTGCCCCAGGGATTTAGTCCTCCAGGGTTTGATGACAGAGCTGGACATACGATGCTCCTCCGGTAGTCAAAAATCAACTTTCAGCTTTAACTACATCTTAAGGGAGAAAAATAATCTGAAACTTTTGGTTTGCTCTTCTTTTTCATCAGCCTGACTAGTACCAAGGAGAGCCCAAAGCCACAGCCTGCCCTACCAGCTAGCATCAAGACAGTGGATGGCGTGTCCCCGCCTGCTCACATCGCCAACGCTGCCACAGGCACAGCCTTCCTCAAAGAGCTCTGGCTGTGAAAAATGCACACTTTCTATTGCAAAATAGCAGAAAGCAGGTAAAATTAGCATTTGGAGAAAAGTTCCTATGGAAAAAACTATATGTTCCCCGAGAGCCAAATGAAAAAACCAACAACCAACCAACCCTCAAACCCGAGCTTGCAGTCTGCTGTAATTTATGATATACCATATGAATCTAACTATAGAACTTCATTTAAAAATTTTATAAAGACTGTAAATCTACAGTGAAATATTCTAGGGACAATCTGCTGGCAGAAACCCACACTCTGCTGACTGACCTATGGGAGAGCCCGTTTGTCAAGGGCTTGATCCGAAGCCCACGGAAGACAATGGAAATACTCTCATTGACGTCAGTGGCCTTTAGATCAAAAAGCCCCCAAAGCCCAGCATGGAAAAACGAGGAGTAAGGAGAAGCAAACTGCTCTAATCAGTAGATGCTGCTGTATGAAGGTCTTTAACAATAGCTTAATGGGCCATGATGAGCTTTAGACACTTTTATATTGTATTGTATGTATCTTACAGTCTTTCTCCCGAAACTTTTAATGGAATTTATCTCACTGGAGAGTATGGGGAGAACATCTGCTGCAAATGATGGGTAAAGACATAAGCTGTTGTGGGTGGGGTGAGCCTCAGGAGGTTCACAGTTTGGGTTTGGCTTCTGCTTCAGATTCTTATCTGAACTGTACAGATCTCCTGTGGCTGCAAAAATTGGACTGGAAATCACAAGAGTACGAGACTTCTTGTGAGATTTCCAGCACTTTTCTTATGGTTTTGACTGAACACCAGATGTGGAGAAAATATTTAACAAAACTGGATGCAGTTTTTTCATGTCTGGTTCTAAAAAGAGATGAAGGTTCAGGAATCTAATTTTATCCTTTCCAGTTTCACTCCTTGGTAAGATTCAGTTGTAGTTTAAAAAAAAAAAGCAATTTAAACCTAAAATGTAGCTATTGCAACCAGTCCCAGAAGAATCATTCAAGTAGATGAAACTCTAAACATTACATTGACCATGAACAAAATTAAAACCTTATGCCTTTGGCAAGTGGAGTGCAAAGAATGAATAGGGTGAATGGTGACCATTAGGAAATATCCACTAATGGTCTTTTCCTTCAAAGATTATTTTTATTTTCTTTCCATGCAAGCATATTTGCATTTTTGACCCTTTCCTCCCTGCTTCCACCAAACAACCAAGCTCTTAGGCTTTGCCTAGCACAGATATTTTTAAGAATACTTGAGCAATTGTGCTTGCCACGTGGAAATTTTAAATTTTACACCTGACTGTAAAATTTCTTTTTCATCTGATAGAGTTTGGAGGCTGCTTACACAAGCCTACATTGCCTTTTGGGTGCAATGCAAGTACTGGGATGCTGAGTCAGTAACCAATGGCAAGTTCTTCTAATCCATACGCTCTACACGTTCTTTGTGGACAACTCACAGCTAGAAAGGAGGGTCGTTTTATCAGGTGGTTGGCTCTGATTATATTACCCAGTCATGCTTGCTTTTAAACTGATCGTCTTTCATCAGGGAGGTAAAGAAAAGTTTTTTTGAAGTCAAATAGTGAAGACAGGTTAGGGGAGCTCTTAAGTCACAGGAGGGTTTCAGGACATGTGTAGACATCTTTGGGTGATGGAAAGTGGCCCGAAGTGAAGTGAATGATGTATCTTGAAGGATTTGGATCACAAATGTTAGGACCAAAGCTGAGCAATAGAAAATAAAACAAATTAAAAGAGGAAAAAAGTTTAAAAGTGGCTGGGCTGGCAATGACCCCACTCACTCAAATATTTTATCACTTGTGATTGCCTCTGAAATTTTTGGTTTCAGTCTGGGACAGCAAGTTTCTCCCTGTGGGGTAGGTAAGGCCAGGCTGAATGGAAACTGAGCTGGCATATCTTTTAAACTCCTCATTTGGTGTGTAGCCTCCGATACAAATCAAACGTGACCGATGAAAAGGCAGGGTATTGTCCCATCCAGAAGCTGTGGAGCAGTGAACCATAGCTCCAGCGCCTGAGGAGGCTGTCTAGAACTCACCATGTCTTGTCATTTCAATGAATTTTTGGCAATATTCGGATGTTTTCTTCCAAGATCTAGAGCCAAGCCTCCTGTGAACCTCCACGGCCGTTTAACAAACAGCAAATAAACCAATTAATAATGGCAAGAAACAGCTCCAAAGTGTGGACACTGATACTGGAAAAGGACGGGGAAGAAAAAACATGGGGTTTGTTTTTAATCCTATTAATTTGGGAGGAAAGAGGGGCTCTGGTGAGCTTTGAAAGATTTTAGAGATGTCTCTCTGGGCCTGGGGAAGGATCGGTTTGCTGAGCAAGACGTGCCAAGACCCTGTCAGTGCCTCTGCTCCCATCGGAGATGGGGCTCCCGGCCCCGGCGGGTGTAGGGCAGGTTCTGAGCTGGGGGGAGGCAGTTTTGTCAGGAGCTGGATTCTGCATGTCCACGGGGAAGTGAAATCATACTGCTTCTTCCTAAAGGTCAAGGAAATGTCCACCAGGATGGACCCTCCAAGAAAAACACTGTTTTTTTTAAATGCAACTTGGGAGAGCACTAAAACAGGCTGCAATAAGAGGGGAAGGAGAGGAGGGAAGAGCCCTCCCACTGCTCTCCCCGCGCTCTGCTCGCAGAGCCGTACCTCCAGCCCATGTGGAAATAGTTACCTCCAAATAACACATCCTGCGGGACTATTTCTAGTCATTTCACAGAAGCCTTATTAAAAAATAGAGACTTTATTAACCTGAGATTCAGGGACTTGAATTCATGATAGAGGCTGTAAACTCTCAGCCTATGGTTCAGTTTTACAAGGACGATTTGAGGGCTGGAAAGGGAAATCTTGTGGAGAGAGGCTTAAGGAGCTCGGTTTGGTGAACTTAGCAATAAAGCAGATCACACAGTGACCTGACGTTGCACAGTAAATGCCTTTGGAGGCAAAAATACTGTGTACAAAAGGGCTTTATAGTCTAATGGGGGAAAAACATAACGAGATGCAATGGCTGGAAATTTAAGGCAAAATAGAGAGATTGGGAGGGGAGAGGGGGCTGACTGCTGGGACAGGCTGTTGAAGGGGGCAGGGGATTTGTCATCCTTTGGCGTCTTGAAATCAAAACTGGAGGCCAGCCCAGATGACTTTGGTGAAACACATAGTAGTAGGCTCAAGTAGCGAGTGAATGTGTGGAATCATTTGCTTAGGCATTTATACTGAGCGTTGAACTAGATGATCTGAATTGTCCCTTTCAGCCTTAAAAATGGAGGAAAGATGCCAGAAAAGGAGCTAGAGACCCAAATTCTACCAAATTGCAACTGCTGGGGCCTCTGGGCCCCTTTGGAAATGCTGTAAGTGAAAGGAGAAGTGCTCTATTCTGGTCGCTGGGCTTATGGAGGGACAGACAGAATGATGCATGCCATCACATGCTGCTAGCACAAACCCATTTGTAGCTGGTTTTCCTCCTTGCCCCTCCCCAGCATGTTTTTCTTTTTTATATATTTTTTTTGAAACTAAAAATATATCCTCAGAGGCATTAGTCACTCTGCCCACATATTAATAAATTGCATAATGATGCCACCAAGCATCCAAAAACCTTTCAAACTGTTATATATTATTTCTTTCAATAATATTCTAAAAGGCCAGTGAGGCTTAATGGAGCCACATGGTATTGTATTTAATCCAGAAATCTGGAACTGTCTAAAATCTCATATATAAATTAAGATAATATACAATATGTTTTTTCATTTAATTTGGTTCTCCCCATTTGGGTAGGCTGTAACTCCATAGGGCTGTGTCTTTTGCAAGAGATTTTTGTCTACCGAATCTTAGATTTGTATTGTTGCCCTTGCTTTTAATTGCTCAGGGCTGTACTCCGTAATAACTGAGCCAGTCCTTTGCCAGCCAAAGTTTAATGGAACCACAGTTTAACTGGGCAAAGTTTAAAAATTATGCAAGTTACAAGAGGTTTCCCGGGACTTTTCCTTATGGCCTCTCCCACACAGCTCCTTTTGCATTGCTTCTGAGATGCATCGGAGATGGTGAGCTCTGCAGAGCGTTTGACACTGGTTTGCAGGCGACTCCTTGATTCTCCATGGACTTAGCTGGGTATCTGGCATTTACACACAGGAATTTTTAGGAGATCAGGAGCTATTGAGTGAAGAAACCCAAATTCAAATACAAATGTTTCCCAGGCTGAAAAAACGTAAGGGGTTTAGATTTGGGTTTTGGACATGAGGCTTGTTTTCATAAGTGCCACCTCTGAACAGGTCCATCTCTGCCGTGCAGAAGGTGGCAGGGAGTTTTTCACATAGTGTGTCAAGTCATGGCAGCTGTCACAGGCTATAAACCACAAAGGGATCAATAAATGCTACCTCTTCCTCCTCCTTTCTTTTCATCCCAAGTTCCCTTCATGCGTTCAGAAGCTCTGGTGATCACTGTGCTAGGGTGGAACAAGGCTGTGGAACAGGAACTGTGTAGGTCAGGACCACGGTTTATCTATCTTCTTTTTCCACTCTTATAATCTGTAACCCCAGTGACCCAAGAAACGCACACCTGGGTGTGCTGAGTTTAGTGCTAAGGTGCTTCAAAAGATGGCGGGGAAAAAAATGTTATATGTTCTTGGGTATATTCTGCTCTGCAGTTTGACATCCTGCAGGAGAAGAAAGCCAGGTGTGGAAACAAACTGAGTGAGATGATTTCTTGTGGGATCAGTGGAGGAGACACAACAGAGGTGCTGAAATCTGGGGCATACCTTTCATTTGAGAGAACGTGTAGGAGAATTAAACACGGTGTGGAAAGTAAGAGGCATGTGCATTACGAGTGAACAGCTTTGAATCATACGAGCCCAGGTTTTGGCTGATCGTGTGAACAAAACCTCTTTCAGGCTTAAATACTTCTGTTCATCATTTCTAGGTTCTTTTCAGCTGACTTCGAATTTTCCTTGGCTTTGTCAGGACTAGACTTGACCTTGGACATAAATATTCTCAAGGCTATAATCTGGTTTTGACAAACTTTTGGTAGGAGGAGGGTGTACAGAGGCCTCTTGCTCTCCCCACATCCACAGAATTGGTCCAGTTTTGGAAAACGGTATGATAGATGCTTATTATATTTACAACTCTCCTTTTTTTCTTTCACTCCCTTCCTGAAGTGCAATCTACAGCTCGGTCATCGCTCAAGGGAGTGTGGACAAAGCTGCTTGGCTTCTGTGTCCTAATGCCTCTCCAAACTGGGCTCTGCACCACTGCTGCTGCACAGGTATCAATCTGCAATCGTGATAAGCGTCTCTAGGTGCTTTATTTAACAGCAGATTTGTTAGACTGAGGGTTTCCCCCGCCAAAAAATATCTAAGTGATATAACCAGACCTGTGTGTTGGTCTTCTTACAAACTCCAGCATGGAGGGCAGCTCGGTTCACAGCAGGAGGCATCGCGTGGGAGGGAGGAAGATTACCATGAAACTTCATAAGCAGCAGCTGTGAGGAGAAGGACAGGAGTGAGCACGGGACCTTGAGGCCACCACAGCCCCATAGCCTCTGCTTCGGAGGCACCAAGCTGTATCAGACCTTCCTTACCACCTCCGTCTTCTCCTGGGTCCTTTGGGACCTACAGTGAAAGTCCAAGGTTGCTCTTGGGGCACAGGTCCACCACTCGTAAAAATGTTATTGTAGGGGACAAGTGAAAATTTACTCATTTTTGAGGAGGAGGGCAAGGCAATTTTCTTGCAGGCCAGTAATTCCCTCAGTTTTTTATTGTTGGTGTTATAGACCAGCTTCTCCAAGGCGCTGGGACTTTGCCTATATTGCATCCTTCTTCCCATCCAGTTCCAACAATAAAAACCCTCACGTTTTTTGATCTCTGGCTTTCATGCTTGCTGACACACTCTGGAAAATTTAAGAAGGGCGCAAGGAATGGGTTAGTCACACTTGTTAATATTTATCCCGTTGCAGAAGGAGCGGGGCTGACCTCAGAGCTTGGGCTTTGGAGAGTAGTTATGAGAATGATTCCACACAGCTGAAATGAAATCTGCATGCGAAGCTCATTTGCTGCCTGGAAAGAGCTAGAAGGAAATAAAGGTCTTAAATGATGTATTTCCGCAGTTAACGTTTTGTCCTGTTTACAGACTCTTACCAGAATACTGGGGTTTTTGTTTTGTTCATATGTTTTTCATAAGGATAAATATCCGTGCAGTTTAAACATTTTCATTAGATTCAGACAAGAAGGAGGATGTGCGGCTAATTCTTTCTTTAATTGTTGATCTCTTTTTTGCTAAAATTATTATTTCTTAAAACACTTTTCAGAAATAAAAAGTCAGGTAAATCAGCGAGATGGGGAAAGTTATTTTCTTTAATTATTCTTAGAGCTATTTTGAATAATGTAGGCTAAATTAAAAAAATATACAAGCAAGATATTTTGGCTGGGAAGTATGTGTAATGTATGAACAGCAGGAAAAAAAAAAAAAGCCTTCCTTTCTAAATAGAAAATCTTTGAAAGTAACAGGGGGAAACTGATGGGAAGGGCTGAAGTCCATATATTCCCACCTCCTCCGCCTTGTGCTCTCTTAAAGGTGAGCTGCAAAATGCAAAAGAGAAATGTGTTAAATTCAGATGACTCGCTCGGGTGTCAGGAAGTGGCTCGAACAACCACACAAAGTTAACTAACACATTTCCAGTATTTTTGTTCATCCCCCCCTCCCCTGCTCTTCCCCTGAAATCTGTTTTTTTGCTGCTGTGGTTTCTGCCTCCAGGCAGGAGCACAGCCACTTGTCCACCCAAGCAGCTCTCTGAGACCCCCCCCGGGGCTTGCAGGGAGCCAAGACTTTCTGGGAGTATTTTCCAGAAAATAAGGAAGGAGGAGAATTTTAGAAAATATATTCCTGTGTTAAACACCCTGGCTACAGGAGGAACGAGACGAGCTGTGAGGAGTTGTGTGGTGAGCTTGCGTTGCTTTGCCATTCAGCTTTTGTCTGATCAATCCATCCTATTATCATTCACCTGCTCTGCTGTAGGTGGTCTTCAACATGGTCCCTGGTGTCCACGGTGTTGAGTACCGTGGCCACGGTAACCCAAAATGTGAGTAATGCTGTGTTTGCCAATGACTGCTTTCGGTTGTAGGCACGGAGAGGAGCAGTTGAATGTGGGGAAATGCTTTTCCGGCTGCGAGTGGCGGAATTTGGTTTGCAATTGGATGCGTGAGATGAGAGTAAGTCTTGTTTGAAACACTTTGAAAGTGGTTTAGGTCACCAAAAGGAAATCTGAAAGGCAGGACACCCTGATCCCTTAGCAACTGTGCCGCTGTCCGTGGCAATGTTTCCCTATCCCGCGGACTAAACACGACGCAGACGCCCGCGCGGCGGCGGCCGGGCTGGGGAAGACGCATGGGTACGTGGCTGTTACTCATTAGCTTCCACTTTTCCCTCTGGAAATGCTCCCCGTGCCTTTCTCCCCCCGCTTGGCAGCAGGTATGCAAGGGACAAGTTTTAAATCTAAATGGAATGGAGTTATCTGATTTACAGTGAGTAGATTTTTCATTGGAAATGGCAACACACAGCGTGCTGTGCATTACCTTGCATCAATATAACATACACACGCACACATGCCATGCATTTGTGCCTGGCGTATAAAAATACTGTATTATTGCAGTGCTGCGTAGGAGTCTGCATAGAGCTAATCCAGGTACTACAGCATGCTTATCAAAGGACACTCCTTAATTGCATACTAGTATTTTTTAATTAGTGATTAAACTGTAAGACTCTGTTACAAGTCTCTCTGCTGATTTATGTTCTCTTTAACTACACTGTGAGTGACTTCTGCAGCAATTTTAGTTTTCTGTCCTCCACACGAGACCTCCAAATTTGTTGTGTTTTTTTTTTTTTTAAAGAATAAACCCAACTACACGTCTGAGACTCTTTTAACCAAGGAAAGCCAAAATGGTGTATGAAAACAAGGGCTGCTTTCCCTTAGCTAGGGCCACTTTGGTTCTGTTTACCCCTCCAACAAATTTCTTCTGAAATGATTGTTCTCTGTTATGGACAGAGAAATAAACTGTGGATTTGGAAATATCTCTGTAGCTTAGCCTCTGAAAGAGAAAGTAAGTAAATTGGAAAAAAACAAGTGAATATTAATTCATGTTTCTCCTTTGGGAGAAAGATTTAATGAATTTAAGAAGGAGGTTCTGCTCCTACTTAGTGTTGAATTTGATGAAGCCGCCCAACTTATCATGGCTCGGTGGAGGAGGTGCAACATTTGACAAAACTCTAACAAGACAAATTCAAGAAGCCATCCTCTCACAAACAGGAGGGTTATTTGTGCAGAGGATCGCTACTCCTTCCATTCCTCAGCTTTTTTTTTTTGTCTTTCTGGTGTAAACAGTCGTCAGCCATGGAGGAGGAGAGAAGTTAATACAGCAACGTGGCGACTTTGGGCCAACCGCACGAAACATCTCCGTCTTGAGGCATTTGCGGAGGTGTTTAGGATGCCAGGCACGTGTCTCCGTGTCCTCCTCCGGCAGGAGGAGCAGCAGGACCCCAGGGCTGAGCAGGAGCTGCTCCCGGCTTCACCCTTGGAGCCTGCGCACGGTGACCAGACACGCCTCGGCCGCGGCACGACGCGATGGCGTGGCTGGCTCCAGGCAGGTTTGGCAAAGCAGAGCCACGATCGCTGGGCTGACGTGCCCGGGGGTCTGCGCACTCTGATGTTCGCGGTACCTTCAGCATCATAAACCTGCTACCCTGCGTTCCTTGGTTCATAAAGTCAGAAAAAACCCAAACCCCTCATTTTTTCCCTGCTCCTTTTTCAGCGCGTAGTAACAATTTCCCCCTCATGTCCTTCTCTGGAAGCCCGGTGGAAAGATGATGCTCTTGTCCTGCACTATCTTACCCAAACCTGTTAGGGGATCACTGGATACTGCTGGAGATGAGAAGGATGGGATCACATTTAGCTAAAGGAGAAGGTTTTTTATAATGAAATGCTGATGCCAAGATGTATTCCTGCACACAGCAGCAGTAGCAGAGCTGGTGCACGGAGGGGTTGAGGCAGCTGTTGGAGTTGCTGCACATCCTGCATCCCTCCCGATAACCTCCCTCCCCATGAAAACCCATGTTGTCTGCCGCGGGAACGCTGATGGCAAGAAGTTATGACCACAATTGCTGCAACTAGCCTTATTTTTCACTGCCCCTTACCTTTTCTGTTCTGCCCACCTTGCTTGTGGGTGGCACAGGGCCGGTTTCTCCGTTTTTATTTAATCCTCTATTAATACAAGTGCAGCCGTGCCGTGGTTTCCCTTTGGCAGGAGGCATTGCATGGCAGGACTCATGTTTACAACACACCACAGTGCAACAACCACCTCCAAAACGTCCGTTCCTACTAGAAAAGGTCACCTTCTCTTTGCAGCCTTCCCGTCCCATCACATTTAACCCCCCCAAATTACCAGTTATTGCAAGTTTTAAAACTTTGTAAGATGCAGTGGCTTCATTTAGGCAGCAAAGCTGTGTATTGAAATATGAATTAGTAGCGTGCGTATCAGCAGGATAGACCATCTGCTGTGCTCAGCACCCGGTTTTGAAGCTGGTTGGCTGGCAGGACAGCATGTGTTTACAGAAAACCCTAACAGTTGTAAAGGAGCCATTTAGGTTTATCGTGTCAATTCCTGTACAACTCCACGAGGAGAGATTCCTTTCACAAACTCACATAAAAAAGACAGATAGACTAGTTTTGACCTCTCTCGAAACATTTGACGGTTGAGCTGGTTGCAAGGATAAAATATCTAGAATGGAAAAAAAAAATCTTGTCATTTCCCCCTCTTAAGCATTAGACTCCTTGAATGCAACATCCATTCATAGCTTAGTTCTTGCATTATAATTTAACTGTCTTTTATTTTCCTTCTGAGATACAAACGCAGAACTGTACATGATTTTCATACCATATTATGCCATTGTGAAAAAGCTGTCCAGAGTAATGGCTCCATTTCAACGTGATGCATATGCCAAGATACAGAGATCATTTATTTTTCTTAAAAATGAAATGGGGATGGGATTAAAAATGTTATGTTTTGCCTGTACGAGCAATATTCCTCTAATCAGCCGTTCCAAATATATTGCCTCCTTGTAGCTTCTCTGTAATACAAGTTGTCCAAGGGAAGGCATGTGGTAGCACACCAAAGGGGTTTACACTGCTGCAGAAGCATCCCTCTTACCGGGGCTACCGCTTGCAAAGCACCGATATACCAAGGACAGGGCAGAATAAAACCAAATTGGCCCTGGGAAAGCTTTGGGACCGAGTGCTCGGTTACGTTCGTGTGCATGGAGGAATTATTAATAAACAACCTCTTCAGTGAATGTGCTGAAGCCCTTCCTACTGTTTAATAGGCATCTCTATTACATGTATAATTCATGCGTGTATGGATGCAGAGTAAAAAAGGAACGTTCTTCTACATAAAGCTAAGGCTGAGACCAAGCCCTCTGGTCGTGGTGGCCTATGCATGACTCCGTCTGGCTGTTGGACTGAGAAGATAAATTAAGAAACAGCCAGATTTGATGCCTCTTTCAGATAACTCATTCCAATGTCCAAAAGAAAAAAAAAAAAAGTATCTTAACATATAGGTCTTAAGAATTTAATGAATTTTTAAAAAAAATGCTTGTTCCTTTTGATGGAAAAACCCAGGTTTGATGGAAAAACCCACGAAGCAAAATGAAAGCTGGCGAGATGAAAGGTGGCAGGCTGGGGGAGAACGCTTGCTCCTGCAAACGTACCCCAGCCAGCCAGCTGTGTTATTAAGTCCCCAAGTATGGGTGCTTTAGGACTGGTAACACACAGGGAATCACAGTCTGGATAAAAAGTGTAATTCTTAAATATGAACATAGTATGTTGGTAGTTCATGGAGGGCCCTATGGCTTATATACTGTGGTGAAGCCTGGGTAAGGACAGGAGGCTTGGTGGGATGAAGACGAAATTACCCTTACATAGCCCAGGTGTTGTGCTCATTGATATCCGCTATCTCGATCACGTCTTGGGTGCTCAGATGTGAAAAGGAATTGCTTTTTAGTATCATAGATGTCTAGATAACTTTTGCTTATAATCTTGTGTATCTGTATGTCCATATGTATATGTGTGTGTGTGCATGCGTGTGTGTGTACATACATACATACATACATATATGTCTAAATTTCCTTTAACCTGAACAACGAAATCCCCGCGGGGATGCGGTGCTCGGTGGCGGAGGAGCAGAACGGGGTGAAGCAGGACTGTCAGACTCCGTCTCCAGGGAGGCAGCAGACTAATAGACCAGCGTGAGCGCGGGTCCTCTCCTGGAGGTTGCATTTCGTGTTTAGGGACACCGGGGAGCGGAGGGCGTCTCCAGCCGAGTTGCACAGGGTCGCTGCAGGGGAGTGAAGTGCCCAGGACCCGGTTTTGGGGAGCAGTGCATCACCTGCCACACCCCTCGGTGGCCATAGGATGCCGTGGGCGCTCCTGGCCCCCTCTAAAAGCAGCTTGTGAATACAGCTGGGAGAGCAGAGCCCTGGAAGTCATCGAGAGGAGAGGCTAGTTGCCCACCTTGGCCATTTGCATTAATGGGCAGACCGCAGCAACCTTGTTTCGGAAGAAATGGCCTGGCCCTGGAAGTCTGCTAGAAAAGAGCCATTTTGGGGAGGTGAGTAGCTGATTCAGTTTGCACGAGACGCCACGGACGGGTCAGCTGTGATGGAGCCTAAGGCCGAATCCTGTTTTACACGTGGCAAATGTTACAATCCAAAATTTCTTTTTCACATTAATGCGCGTGCCTCCAGTTTCTTGTTCTGATTTTGTTCTCGATTCGGTTTGTAATCCAAGGTAACACATGGCTGCTTTACCTACGGACTGATTTTATGTGACATCAGTCTATTATTATTATTATTATTATTATTGTTATTACTATGACTATTACTATTACTACTACTACTATCACATCTTTTGGGGGCTGTTCTTCTAATCTTCTTATTTCTGTTAGATGGTGGAACACGGTTTGAAGAAAAGCATGACAATGCCTATGATAGCAGCATTTTTCAGACTTTTTCTAAGCATCCCTCATGAGCGCCTGCGGCTGGGGTTGGTGCACTTCCCTGCAAGACGCAGAGCGGTGCAGCCACACCGTGTCATCTCGCTGCCTATTTTCAGGCTCTGTGCTGTGCCCGCCTGGGTCAAAACGAAAATGGGAGAGCATCCCAAGCCAAAGCGTGTGGAAGATGACTCACTGGATTATTTTTTACATTTCAAATATAACCCTTGCATTCTTGCCAATATATCGATACAATCAGGCTCTTCCTCCTGCAGCAAGCCTTATATATTTACATTTACAGTTACATTTACATTTACATTTACATTTATATTTATATTTACTATGTAATGTCTTCAGTCAATAAATTTACCGATTTTTTAATATTTTGTTATTTTATTTTTTTCTCCCAAACAGGCACTGAAAACTGCAACCCACCCCGTGCAACTCCTGTAAACACAACGTACCAAGGGTTCGACCAGCGACGCCTTCAGTAACCACGATCCTTCCCATTTCAGGACTTACTGAAACTGGCCAAAATGGCTCTGGAGCACTGGGCAGCCCATGACCCGGCTGAGGAAGGAAGCAGCAGCTCAGCTGAGGTATGTTCTTACACCGAGGGAGGGCCAACGGGTGGCAAAGGCAACGCAACGGGGGCTGGGAAGGAAGGTGTCTTTGCTCCTCTCCCTTGTACCAAGATGATGCCCGATAAAACCCAGCCCACCTCTGACCTGCGCGTCCCGCTGGCTGTTTTGGGAGGGAAGAAGGGAAGGGGCTCAGGTCGGGGAGGGCTGAGTTGGGGCCGTTGTTACTGGGGAAAATGTGAACGCAGAGCTCACAGTAGGGAAACGAGGTTGATACCCCAATGGAAAACTTCACCATCAAAGCACCTCGTCTCGGGGATCATTTCATTCTCAGAAAATGGGACATAAATACAGAGTTAATTGTGACCAGAACCCGTAGCAATAACCTGTTTATGGGAAAACTCTAGTCCTAGTCTAGAAGAGCTGTAATCTTACCCTGCCATCTAAAATTTGTTGCTTTATTAAGATTACGTTCTCAGCCGAAAAAAAAGAAGTGAGTTAGTCTGATATGTTTATTGTCCTTGGTCAGGATGGCAATAAAATAGATGTTCCTGCTTATATGGCTGTATATTTATCCTTTCTTTTAGCTTTTCCATTACTGTTCCCTTTAATCATTTAATGAGAAGTGTTCAGGTTCCTGATGATGTCGCAGAGACACTGGCAATGTCTTTGCTGGAGTAACGCTGATCCTCTAACTTTAAGACTTTAAACTCAAACCACATGTTTTTGCCACTAACTCCGAAAACAACTGCTGGAGTTGTGTGACTGTCACTAGAATATAAACCATAGCTATTCTGCAAACAAAAGCCGCAGTATTTAAATCGCGGTTACGGTCAGAAAAGTGACTATTTTAATCATCGCTCTAGTTTGCTCGGGAGATCTGCTCCCTCTGCACATTCCAAATATCTCTGCAGATTTTTATAGACTGAAAGGAGATTTTACTGCTTTCCACCCCTCTTAGCCCTAGAGAGGCCAGCCAACGCAGGGCGAGTGAGCCAGATTTGTTCCAGACTCACACATCAGCAGGAGTGTGAGCTGAATTCCCGCGGCAGGACCTGTCGGACGGATGATGTGCCCGCCAGGACGAGCAGCCACGCTTCCGTGCCCCCGGAGGGCTTGCGGGGTGCAGGGCAGTTGAGGGGGGATAGAAAACCAAAACCACGGTGATTTCCCTATAAACTGGAATGTTCTGAGAAGAAAAAGAAATCCCTGAAAGGCCGCTCAGGCTGGAGGGGCTTTTTTAAGCGCAGCTACCTGGATGCCACCCTGCGCCGGGGGGGGGTCTGAGCAAGGGGAAAAATATATTTTTAAAAAATTGCATTAGATGCAGAACTGGGAAATTGAAAGTAAGAGGATGCAAAAGTCTGAAAGGGATTTTTTTTTTCCTGCTGGGTTTGAGGAGAAAATTCAGTTCCTTTAACATCTCCCTTGCATGGACACTTTCTTATAGCCTTCTGGGTGCCGAGCTTCAGCTTCTTTGGGCTCCTATAAACCCAATCAGTTCCTCCCCCCTGCCTCTCAAGCCCCTCTCTTGTGTGTTTGCTACATCAAAAAACAAATCCCATTAAGAGGGTGGCTGCTTTAACTCCCTATCTGCATTTATAAAATGTAATATATGTATTTTTTTGCTGCAAAAATCTCTTATTACAGTATTGGGAATGTTCCCCTGATATATGTGTACTCAAAATAAATGTTGGTAGGAGAAGACCTAATTCATTTTAGATGGTTTTATTAGGCGTCTCTTAACAAATCCCAGAGTATGTAAATGAAATATCACTATACGTACATATTCATCAGTCTGTTCTTGGAATTAAATATGAGCGCTGTGACATTTGGTTTTAAGGAATGACTAATTAACATGTGCGCAGGATGTTCTCATCTTCCTGCTTTGGAGTCCCAGAGTCAGGGAAAAGCAGACAAAACATATTTCCACTCTTTCTATCATAGTTTGCAAAGCAGAAAGCCTTTCATGACAGCCAAGAACTTCTCACACTTTTTTGTACCTCTTGGGTGCTGACACGGGGCCCCTTCTTGAGCATTTAGTGTTGTTAAATGTCATCTCCTCTGTGCCGGGGCCAGGATCATAGTGAAAAAAAAAACAGCTTTGCATCTGACTTGGCTTTTAATAATTGCAGCAACAAGTTGCAGAGCACAATACAGAGCAGGACGACTTCTGGAGCACGGCCACCGTTGCTGGTGATTTACCTCCACCACGGGACACTGTAAAATTGAGCTGAGCCCTAAGATGCTCCCCAGCCCCACCGTCCGGAGATGCCCTGTAGGAAAACCTGGGCTGGATCCTGGGGGATGTTTGGGGTTTGGCTGTAACTGGGCTTGGGACCAGCGGGTGTAACTGGGCTGCTGGCGAAAACCCAGAGACAAACCCGCTTTTGTCTTCGGCGGGGCTGGCTCGAGTCACTCGTGTGCGAGAGCAACGTGTGTGCAGGGCACGCACTTTTTGCAGCAGAAGAAAAATAATTAAAAAGAAAAACCCACCCTAATTTCTTTCTGAGGGTGCTGGGGGAGGACGGGTGCACCCCGCCGCCCCATCTGAGCGCCCCGGAGAAGTTGACCAGAACAAATCCCAGCGGGAACACACAAACCTCTATTATACCTTTTAAAAAGCTCCCCATTGAATGCAGCCGGGCAGATGGGAAGGGCCCTTTTATTTCCTTTTTCTTTCTCCGCCTGAGTTCATTCCCTCCCTTTGGGGGAACCAGGTTCAAAGACATGCCAAACGCATCAAACCCTTCCCAATAAAGTCCCTTTCACCTCCCGGCGGAGCGGGGCAGGGCCGGGAGCGTGCTGGGAGCGCTGGGTCTGCCGGTGACTTTCAGGACTGTGTGTGGCAAATCGTGTGCACAGCTTCCAAAACAATGCCCTGAATCGGACGTCTAATTCCCTGGAAATTAAACCCCTCAGCTGGTGAGGGGAAACAGGAGCCAAAGAGATTAAACAGTGCAGCAGGGAGAATCGTTGGGGGTTGATGGGAGGGATTTCTTGTGGTTTTGGTTGTTTTTTTTTTAGCAGAGGGGTAACAAAGTAGTGATTTAGTGTTGCTTCCGTCCCCGTCTTAATCTGAACCATGCTTCCCCCGCTTCCCCTCCCAGTAATCCTCGACCCTGGCTGCCATGGGGAAAAACTCCTTGTCCCAGCTCTGTGCTAATCACCCAACAGGTGAGCTCGGTCCTGGCAAGCACAGCCCCGTCTCGGGCTGCAGGACTTATTTCTGTGGCCGTGGGGTGAGCGAAGGGGGACGCTGTGGGTGCAAACCTCCTCCCCACGGCCCCGGGCACCCCGCATCCCGCTCAGGTCCCCGCTAGAGCCTGCAGCTCGCAGCATCTCCCCGGCTCCGCGCCGGCCGCCGCAGCCTTTGCTCGGTCACGGGTTGTTCGTCCCGCTGCAAACTGGGCTGGGGCTGGAGCCGTGTGGGTGTCAGGGCGGCCAGAAACGGGGCTGAGACATCCCCGTCGATTTTTTGCTGCCGGTTTATTCCATATGAGAAGGTCCAGCCACGGATGCTCTGGTGCGGTGCAGCGAGCGGCTGGATGCTGGATAAAAGCACAGTCCCTGCCCCTTAGGAAGCAATCTTTCCCCGCAGGGATGCTTTTTCGCTGCTACAAGTCCAAACTTAGCAGGCCTAGCGGTGGCAATTTTTTTTCCCCTTAAAAAACATAAAAGCAGTTTCCTATGTATTTTTACTGACAAAAGCCTGAAGCTTCCTTTATATGCTTTATTTTCTTTCTCCTCTGAAATGATCGTTAGACAAAAGCAGTTTTGCTGCTGGTTAATCAAGAGAGTGATGTGGCCCTGCATTTTAATCCTAAACCAATTAGCGGGATTTGACATCATGCCATTAGACTGCTTGAAACAAAAATCAAGGACAGCGAAATGCAGCTAGAGAAGAACAATAACCGTCAGCACTGCCCTGTCAAAGGGGAAGGAAGAAATTTGGCTGCATGTGTAATTTCCAAGCAATCCCCCTTCCCTCAAACCTGAGCATTCAAATGAGGGAGCTAAATAATAATGAGAGGGGAAAACGCTGAATCTCTAATCGCATTACCCGAAACTGCACCGGTTTTAAAGGCAGAAATCGCTATTCTTGCTCCTGAGCTGAGGCAGATTGGTTGCATTTTTAAATCCCGAGTGCCGTTTCACGATTTCTTTAGCGGGCGTTTCGTGCTTTGCTTTGGAGGCAGGTTGCACGCGCACCGGCGGCGGCGGCGTCTCCGATGGAGACGTACGGCGAGGGACCCCGGCGCGCACACGCCAGCGTCCCTACGAAACAACTTCCCGGGCGTGCAAACGCGTGCTTTGTCCAAAGCCCCCCGAGATAATTAAGGAACGAAGCGCCTTTTAGCAACTGTGCTTTTTGCCGGCAGAAATGCGCCGCGCGGCTGATGCGGCGGCGGCGGCGCAGCCCGAGCCGGTGGCAGGGGCTGGAGCCAGGCTGGCAGCGTCAGCCCGGCCGCGGCTGCTGCCTTGCGGGCAGAAACACGCCTGGCAGAGATGTGTGGTGAGAACAAAAACGCAGGCAGGCCCCGGGGTATTGGAGGGATGAACGCCTGAAGCACATCGGGGACTCCGCGCCTTGCTGCGCTCTCGAGGCTGGCAACGGAGAGCCGGAGCGGGGGCGAAACCCGGCGTCTCACAAAGCAGCATACGGGTGGAGTGCAAATGGATGGGGTTTTATGTCCTGCGCAATATTTTAATTGATATTTATTTTGATTTAATTTGGCTAATGTGCAGGGAAAATGAAAACGCACCGTGCTCCTCAACATCTGATGAGAAGCCGAATGCTTTTTGAAATTAGTATTCCCACATAGGCAGCGATCTTTAAGGTCTGCCCAGCAACCGTGCTGGAAAATCATGAGTCACTCCATGTAAATCATGGGATGACCCTTGAAGCAGCAGATATTTTTTTTAAAAACGTCGAATTGTTTCTGTTAACGTTACGGTTTCTGGTCTTTCTGCTTCAGCCTTTTGTCCGTAACTTGATTTTAGCGAAAGTGGAGTTTCGCACACCCGCAAACCACTTCAAAGAGAGGGAGTTTTAAAAAAAGAAGAAAAAAAAAGTCATGAGGTTCATGATAAAATGGTGAAAGACGGCAATGGTCCTTACTGCTGCTTGGAGAGGAGGGAGGCTGAAGCGCAGCCGGGGGCACAGGCGCGACGGTCGCTAACTGAGGTTGGAGACCAGGGTGCAGATCTCTGCCAGCGACTTCCAGGGCAAACTTGGGCAAGTGACACAAACCTTCCTCTCTCGCAGCTGCCGTCTGCAATGGGGGATAAAAAGAGCCCGTGTCCTCCACCGGCACGTGTGTGAATAAATGCCTTAAAACAGGCGAGGGGCAGCGGCGGTGGCGGGGCCACGCGCAGGCTGGAGAGGAACAAAAAATAATTCCCCGAAGCTGTTAACGGCAGAGAAATCCTCTGCCTTTCTGCTGACGCAGCGCTCCCAAAGCTTCGTGGCTCTCCATTTTGGGGGAATAAATTTGTGAGAGGAGGTTGGGGTGGGTGAGGTGCGCCGGGGCTGAGGGGTACCCGGGGCATCACACCAAATGCCCCCTTCACCCCGTGGGGCGTCCCCCCAGGGCTGCCTCCCGCTGCAAAACGGGGGTTCTAATGTCCCGGCTCCCTTGGCTGCTAATAAAGGAACAAAAAGTGCATTTGCCTTCTCAAGGGTGTTGCGAGACAAAGTTGGTAAGTGTTGAAAAGAAAGCCAAAGCCGAGCAGAAAGCTGTCTTTGTTGCCTTCGGACACAGACCACCGCAGACCTTGAAACATCTCTTGAATGAAAACGTGTTCTCCCCCAAAAAACCCCATCAAACACGGCCTGACTTGAAACGGCTGCCGGGGTAGTGAAAGGAGCCGCCGATTACAGATCCCGGGGGCTCCGGGGCCAGCAAAATGTTTGTCCTGCGAATTTGGGCTGGATCCAATGGATCCAAAAAGGGCTCAAAGCGACTGTTTAATCCCTCCTGTAGGAAAAAACAAGAGCTAAACAAACCAAAAAACCAAAACAAGAAACAAGAGCGAGAAAACCCCTTTATATTAAAATAATAATAATATTGAGACACTGGCCAGGAAAAAGGAAATTCAGGAGGTCGAAGGCTAAACCTCAGCCTGAATCTTAAACTGAACGGGAAGGAAAAGTAAAGAAAATTGGTCAGACCTTGTAAACTGGGCTTGTAGCTTAAAAAAAGGACAATGCCCTCCAAGGACAACAGCAAGACCAACCTTCTGAACCTAAAGAGCGGGCGAGGGCACTCGCCAGTGCCCTCAATGCTTCAGAGCTTGAGGTATGATGCAAAGAGATTAGGTGCTGTATAAAAGATTTCGGATTCCGTATTTCTTCTATCCTGTATCTTACCGAGATCTACAAAAGTAAAAGCCATATTTGCATTTTATAAACTTTTAGTGATATCACAATGGAAGTTTCGTGCTCACAGCGTCTGGAGGAAAATAACAATTTTTTAATGGCAATAAATTTTTAAAAAGCTGTTCTAATCCAGGGAAAATCTAAGAACACTCAAAAAAAAATTCTCTAAACTAAGACTAGGACAAAATTATCGCAAAGAAAGCAGAATAAGGAGTGTGCCCACAGTCTGATATAGCTAAAGAATTAATGACTGAAAAAAATGAAAGAAATGGCAGCTTTAGCAAAATGGTGTTTTTCTGCTGTATTTCAGGCAAGCAAATATATCAGTCAATGTCTGAGATGGCAACAGGATGCAGAGAAAGCACTGCCACTGCTCGGTGGTTTCCAGGTGAGTATTACATACATATAAAGACAGAGGTTTTATCCTTAGTAAAAAACAAGACTTGCCTCTGAGATCTTTGGTTTTGCTTTTTCAATTCCCAGCCTCAGAAAACAAAACCATTTGTTGCTTTTTTTTTAAATGATTTGTCCATTTTTGGTTTCCAGCTACAAAGTCAATCTCCCTAGGCTTGCAGTCATCTGAAGTGCATCCATCTTAATTCAAGTTGATCCATTTCAATCTTGGCAGCATGTCGATAGCAAACAGGAGCAAGACGCCGTTCGGCGAACTCCGCTGTACCAGCAAAACCAGGGACAAAACAGAAAACCTGCGGTCGTCTGCTGGAATCCGTGCCTGGGCTGCAGCTCAGTCCTTGTATGTATATGACTGTATTTTATGTTTTATAGCCAAGCAGTTATCATCATAATTATATTTGTAATTTCAAGGGTGCGTTATCATACTAATGAATGATGACCACTGGACAATTACAAGAAACATTGATCAAAAAAGAAGTCCTCCTGTCCTAGCAGGGAGAGTGTTCCCTAATCCCCATTATGGAAATCGGTTAAGCCAGGAGAATATTTCCTTTATAGTTTCAGCTCTTCAGAAAGCCTTTGATGTCCTAAGCCAAAGCAACTACCCATCAGGAACTGAGAGACATACTTTGGTCCCCCATGCCAGCTTTTTACTTACGTCTGTCATTTAATTTCCCCCTTAATATGGGGGAAAGTCTTAGCCAACATCTTCATTTTCATTCATCAGTGAAATCACGGTAGTAATACCGTTTTGCACTTACTTAGCTCTCTCCTAGGCACTTTGGAGGTGTCTGTCCCTATGGTGTGTATATATAAAGAGCCCTCCATCCAAAAATGACCGGCCGGTAAAGTTTCTGAATATTAAAAAGGTCGACCCACTACAGAACTCAATTATTATCACTTAAAACTCTGCGAGGCATTGAAATTATGAGTGTGGGAAAGGTGTAAAACGTAGCTGGCTCCCTTGATATCGCTGGGCCTGCCGGGGAGCTCTGCTCTCCATCTCCGCCCCGGGCTTAGCAGCCGCTCTTCTCACTCCGTCTTGCTTTTTCCCCTCAAATAAGAGGTCATTGTGTGCCGTGCCAGAAGGTGCTCTGCGCATCCACTGTTATGCTGTCCTTCGCAGCTTTAATCTGCATAGGTAAGCTGCATCCCTAAATAGTTTGAAAGGCAATAAAATAAGCGGACAAAAAAATTAACACGGCTTCTATGTTCTAGAAGGGGGAAAAAAATGTCCTGAAGAGCTCTCTTTATTAATATGAGATGGCAAATATTTTTTCCTGTTTATTAAATCATATGAAAGGTTAATTATGGTTAGCGACTGTGGGTAGAAAACAATTCTTGGAAGATGCTTTTGTAACAACAGGTTGGCAGTATGCAGAAGCCATCTGCTTCCTGCAAATGTTAAGGTACAATCTCAAACTTGTGAGGTTAAAAATTACAGATTGCAGAGTAGTTTGGTAGAAGGAAAATCCATGTTGTGTTGATGTAAAGTTGCTCAGTCTCCTTGACACGCAGCCTGGAAGGAATGCCAAGTTCCCTAAAGGACGGTATTTGGCTGGAGAGGACCCTCGCTCGGGATATTCTTTACTCACACTGGCTGTCTACTAAGCTAATTAAGCCTTTTTTGTGCTGCGATTAATTTTTTTTTAAATACAGAAATCGGTTTCAAATCCTGACCCACGAAGAGGAGTGGATTGTGAATATAATACTCTGCTTTCGAGTGGGGAATTCAGCTCCTTCCACGGAGGAGAGTAAAACGTTGCCACCACCATCAAGGTGACGCGCTCCTCAAACTTGTTGCTTCGATCTGCGATGTGTAGACTTAGCCGTGACTGCAGACGCTTCGTGGTAAGGATGATCTCTTTGAAACGGAAGAGCTGTTGCCCTCATTTTATGTAGTGAGCTGAGCAGAAAGATATGAAGTGATTTGTCCAAGAGCACGCAGGGAGGTTGTGGCTGATGGAATTAAACCCAGATTTTTCAGATCACAGTGAAGTGCCTTAACCACAAAACCATTCTTCCTCTCTGCGGATCAGCTACTGTAACTTCAGTATTTGGACTGGGTTTTCAAACAAGTTTATCTTCTTCCAGGGATCAAGTTTAATTATGCTGAATTTTCCATTTCCATGGAAAACATCGTGCAGTTTATTCTTCCCCTCTACAGGCAGCATTGCCTGACTTTACCTGCTCCCCACCAAGGAAACACAGCTTCAAGCAGTTGCAAGAGGAGGGATGGGGAACCGTCACCACCAGGTCTGTCCCCTTTGCTTTTCAGCCAAATAGGGAAGAACTCTTGGGTTTTTTCAGAGACACAATCCGGAGTGACGTCATGCAACCTTCAGCCCCTTTCCTCCTCTCCTAACCGACGCACAACCCCTCCCGTGCTCGGCCCCGGCAGCGGGAGCTGGCTGGCTGCTGAAAGGCTGCTGTGTAGAAGGGCTCATTTCCAAACGCTGCGGGCGACAGAGATAGCGAATTGTTTCCTGTGCAATAAAACGATCCAGTGCCTTGTTTCTGTGCGATGTTGTCAGGGCTATGCACGTGTACAGGGTCTCGCCTCCAGCACTTATTTTTAATAGAGGCTTTCCAGCTAAGACGACTTCTTGTTTAAAGCACCCCGTAAAATTGGTTTTATCTTCTCCCTTTGCACTGGAGCAGGTGATCCACCCCGTTACCGACACCTCCTGCCTGCCGTTAAAAGCCCTGTGACTGGAGGGGAAAGGGGCTGGCCCCTTGGGCAATGCCTTGCCATTAACTCCCGGCCATTTATCACAGCCTTGCTCCCTGGTGCTCACAGCGTCGCTGCCCTTACAAGGATCGTTCGCGGCAGGACCCGCACTAATCTGCATCATCCTCTTCCGCTGAGGTCCGGAGCATGGGGTTTCTGGTGGGCTGCGGTTGATGGGATCTTCTATTTCTGGGCTGAAAACGCTGATGGGGAAGAAAGAGCCAACTCTATTCATCTGCCTGTCATTTTCTCAACAGGCCTTGGACCCTTCTTTCTCTTCTTCCTACTCTAATCTCTTCAAGGAAATCGAAGATTGTTATGGGTAATACCAGTAACGTTTTTATCAGGCTTCCCAGAGCGCCCTGCAAGAGTTGGCTGCATGCGAGAGACTGAGGCACGTAGAAATTAAGGGTGAGACTTCTCAATCCCACTGAAGGGATTTGGATGCCTAGCATCCATTAAAATGAGTAACAATTCCTGTCCCGCCCTAAATGGCCAGAGCCCAAATTGCTCCACGAGATGGAAACCATCTTGGTTAATGCACGGACACTTAAGCCCTCAGCATCTGACTTCGCTTATATTTTATTTCCAGCAAACTTAGTTGATCATGTCCAATGAAACACTTGCAGACCCCCCCACACCCATTACCCGCTCCCCGACAGCTCATCGGGCCATCGCTTGCCAGCTCCGCTATCAGGGGAAGGTGATGAAGGTAGCTAATTTGTTTGCAAGTTGGTGAATGATGTAAAAGGTTCCTCGTCCATCATAATAAGGGCTCTCGAAAAAAATGAGACAAATGGTTCTTCCTCTCGTTTTGTCTGCGCTATACGGGGACATTTGAAACTGAGGGAAAGTTCAGCACAGCCATATGTACGGAGGGATGCACACAAATCACAGCTGCTGCTAATTGGATCCAGAAATCTAATTGGTCCCTCATGGTTGGCCGGTGTTACATATAGGGTCATCGCGGCGGTAATGTGGGCTCTGCGGGGGCTTGGTCTGCTCAACTTGGCAGCCCAGTGGCTGGGGGCTGTGCCGGCCCCGTGGCCCGGGCCGTGTCGGGGTGCTGCTCTCCGGAGCCAGGGGTGCAGAGCTGTCCCGAGCAGCTTGGGCTGCTCTTGCTTTCCTTGACCTGCGAAGGGGGCTAAGCCGCTCCGAGCATCAGCATGGGTCTCTCGCTAAGCAGAGCGGGCATCCAGGGCCCTGCCCAACTCCATGGGGAGATGAGGACATAAAATAACATAAAATAATATAAAATTATATAAAATAACTCCAGGGGGTTGCTCCGATTAATGCCTCATCCAGAAAGCATCCCTACACCAAAGCATGAGAAACACTTCTTTAATTGCCAGAAACGTAGGATGTTTCCCACATCCCCTTCCTGCCCAAGGTACATGGCAACCTGCTTGTCTGTGCTGAGGAATATTGGTCTTCTTTAACCCTTTTTAGGACCACTATCACACAATCCACCTCCACATATAAGCCAAACCAGCCGCTCTGGACTTGGATGGTCCCAAGCTACGTGGGGCCACAGGGCCTGGGAAAGTGGGGAGGAAACCCCAAAGTTTGGTCTCAGGTCTATTTTAGTCCTGGAGAAGGCTCTGAGTCTTCTTATATTATGCAAATCTCCTTAGCCAATCCTAATTTTAATAAAGTTGATTAATCATGTGCTGCGGACAAGGACAGTTATTCCCTGACTTATGCCACGGCATTTATTGAAGCTGTATCCTTAAATGAATTACTGCAGGGATCATTAAATTTTGACTTAAATTGGACATAGTAAGCTCATTTACAAAAATAAAAAGCTTAGCAAGTTATATATAAACTAGAGGAAAAATGAATCTCCGCAAACTGTCTCCCATCCCCTTTTCAAGCAGGAACCTAAAGGGCAAATTTACAAAGGGGAGTTTTAATTTTTAGGGCAAATTTTCACGAGGGCACTTTGAAGCTGCATTTGTGCAAATCCTAATTGAATTGTGGGTTCAAGATTTGGTGCTTTATCCTCACTCACCTCAATGGGTGCCATAAAACAGGGAGAAATCGCCCCACACAGTCCCCAAATTTGGGATTGGCAGTAGAAATATTGCTCCCCTGGAGAGGGAAGGTGAAAACTGCTGCCCTGTCCCTGTGTAGTACCGAAGGGCTCGGTGGGAAGTGGATGCTGCTCCATGAGCAGGTAAGGGTTGATTTTGGGGGGCAAACAAGGTAAATTGGAAGGGCTGGCTGGTAGCATGTGTCCAGAGCCTTCATAGAAACATCACACTATGGGAGCTCGGGGAGGGGAGCAGAGACCCAGAGAAGAGGCAGGAATTTTTTTGTGGGATTGTGCTAAAAAGTGACAGAAAAAAAGCCCACTGGTGGTCGATGGCTTTATGGTTTGTGTATTCATTTGCTGAAGGCTTTTAGAAGGAGGATGGAGATGTTGGACGTGTGTCTCCTGTCTCGCAAACATTTGAAAACAGCTCAATATTTGTTGTTTTAATTTTCCTTGTATAAAACTGTTGACATTACTCCTTGGTGCTGAGAATAATCACAAGCACAACACGTGGCCCCATTGCACCAGGGGATGGGTGGGAAGGAGGTTTCCAAGCCCCTGTCCTGTGTGCTGCTCTTTGAGACCCCACCCCTGACAGCAGAGCTAAGCAGACCATAAGCTGCTCAGTTTGGGGTTGCAGGGGAGAAGGTACGGCCCTACTGAGTCCCCCAGGGCAGGGTAGCACCATGTAAAAGCCCAAACCCTGAAGCCTGTCCAGAGCAACATTAAATATTAATTTATTAAATAAAAGAGGACCACACCTCTGCCTATGGACGTATGTTTTGAGTGAGAGGGAAAGACTATAAGCAAAAATAAGGTGATGAAATAGTGTTTTTTAAAGTAACAATATTCAGATCTGTCTTGACATCCAACTTGTACATTCAAGTCACGCTTATTCCTCCGACCCCACACATCCCAGTCAAACCATCCCAGGGGAAGGGGTGAGCTCAGAGGGTAAAGGGATGGCAACGACCTCCGCTGCGTCAGCCGTGCCTCTCTGTACTTTAATTAAAAATTTTAATTAATTTTTCACTTTGTGTCAAAATTTCTTTCAGCTCAACTAGCAGTGATGGACATATCTCTTGGGAAATGGGGCATTTTGCTGGAGAAAGGAAAGCTCCCTTTTTAAAACGACCGTTAGGGAGCAAACTCTGAAGGGCTGCAGTTTACTGCCCTTTCGTGCAGACTTGCTTGGTCACGGCAGGATCAAGCTGCCACTCTGACAGGGCATTTCAAGGCAGAGATTAATATTAAAAAAAAAAATGCAAACCGTGCCGTGCTTAAAAATACATGATAAATGCAGAACAAGCGTACGCATGCCCCTAAAAAAGAAGGGAAATAATGTAAAACTTCCACTCCTCCGTACGTGCTTTGTGCTTTCTGGCGGGGGGGGCGGGGGGGGGGGTTCGGGCCTTCCTCCGTGACCCCAAAACGCTTTTTTCTTCAGCCGGAAATTTCTATCGCATCGCCATCTCGTGGCTTTTTGCAAAAAGTGCTGGCACTGCGCGACGCGCCGACCGACAGGTAACGTCCGCCGGCCACGGGGTACGTGGGCGCGGAACTGCGACCGCGGAGCCGGGCCCGTCACTGCGGAGCCGGGGAGGGGGCGATGGGGGGGGGGTGTCTGTTAACGATTTGTGTGCGCTCGCTTGCGGTCCACGTGTGGGCCCTCGTCCGCGGCCACCTTGCTCACTCTCCCGCGTTACGCGGGCTTGGGAGCCCTGGAGGTCGTTCCCAGATGGGTTTTGCTTTTGCAGATGCAAAGCTGGGGGTGGGCCAGATCCTGATCCATGGGAAGGACCAGGAGCAAACTCTCCTCCAAATGATGGAAGACATCAGGTCTGTTATTTAGGGTAGGACGTATGGCAGGCTTACGTCTATACAATCGCTTTTTTTGGTAAATTTGATTAGTTTTTCCACATCATTTTACTGCTGTGATTGGTTTGAGCTGCACTGAAACTGTGAAGGGCAAAAAACAGATTTGTGATGTTTATTACATTATTATCGTGGCACTGGTACTGGTTTGGGAACGGTCACTGGCTTTGACCTACACTACTGTTTCTGTTTACACAAAGGTGCAGTTTTCGTAAAGACTCCAACGATGTTTAGTCCCGTGGACATGCCTTGCACCTACGGTTTATAAAAGCCTGTCAAAAACTGTGCTCTTGAATTCTTTTTAACGTGTCCCAGCAGTATTCATTCCCAGGTAAAAAAAAACCTCCAGGCTTTAAATCAGCTCAGCGAGGCAGGGCTGTGCAAGAGCCCCGCTGCATGAGGCTGCGAGCGCCGGGCTGCGATTGCGAGGAGGGATGGCTGCGAGGCTGCGAGCACAAGGCTCCCCATCTGCATCCCAGCGACCGGCCCTCCCACCCCGGGGCCGGGCTCCGCGGGGGCTGCGTGACCCACCCCAGGCCAGCGGGACCCACAACAACCTCTCTCTCGCAGTTGCAGCATCTTTTCTAGCTGGGGAAGCAGCATGGAGGGGGTGAAGCACTCGGTCCCGCTGCGGAGGGTGGGCTGCAGAAATAATCGCCGGGCTGAAAGTCTCAACTTCAAGCGTGCCAGCAACAGCCCTCTAGTCCAACCCACCCCATCGCTCTGGTCAAAATTACCCTGCCTCGGTTTCATCCCACTGGAAAGGGAGTAAGTCTTTGCAGGAGGCTGCATGTGTGCCCCTGGTTTTCCTCAGCGAGGCAAGGGGAGCGGGAATGTTGAAACTCAGCCGGCGGTTGGGAAATTTCCCCCCTCTAATACAAGCCAGACCCGTGGAAACCCTCCAGGTCTCAAAAGCCCTCGTCAGCCCAATCAGGACTTTGATGACAAAAAGCAGAATAGAAGTGAACAGGAAGAAAGCAAGTTTAAACAAGCCCAAACAAGAAACAGCAGATTTTGAGAAGGCGAAGTGAGCGGCTACGGGCAGCCCCAGCTGTTTGAGCTGCCCCGGGAAAAGCCAAGAAACCATGGAAAATACCATGTCGTGGTGAATGGCATGGAGAGCCTCAGGTCTCACTGTAGCCACATGCATACGATCATGAACACTATGGACAAGGGAGGACAACGCATAAATCAGTGAGCAATTCCGCCAGTGAAGAGTCCTAGTGAAGCCAGGGTTTTGGTCAGGTTTGGGGCTTTCTGATGACAGCTCTTCCGTTTTCCTGGGAAAAATCCCCCTGAAGACGTTGGCTTGTGCCCTCACACTTCACATCTTCAGGGCACATCGGCTTTGCTGCCTCATCCCCATCCCTGCTGGGTCTCCTCCACACACCCTGTTTCTGCTCCAACTGAGCAGAACGCATGGTCCTGTCCCCCCTTATCTCCCCTCACCCCGCTAAGCCTCAAACAGGGCTTTCCTTGGCTCCCGGCACGGTGCCATGGGCTTCGCGCTGCTTCCCTCCAGCCCAAGGAAGGTCAGGAACAAAGCACTGCAGAGGTCATTTTGGCAGGCTGCTGACTGGGGCATTGCTGTCCCATTTGAGACCTACTCTTAGGTGGTTTCGGGAACGGCAGGGATCTGTGGGTGCGGGAAGGACAACTTACTGCGGGACCCGGAGAGGAAGGAGTAGTGTTTGGCACACAGCATTTTCAGAGGTAGCTAATCTATATCATTATTAGGCATTTTAAAGCATTTGCAAGAGGCAGTTCCCAGCTTACGTTTCACTCTACCGTGGAGCAAGTTTAGAAACAAATGAGAAACTTGTTCATTTGGATCTCGCTGAAATGAATGGCTTCCTTTATACCAGTTGCCTCTCAGAAATGGTGAGATTTAATTAATCCCTTGCTGGAAATAATGTACAGCATTACTCTAATCTCTAATGCAGGATATCATTGCTAATGCTCAGCATAAAGAACGAGGCTTGTTAAACGTACAGCTGAAAACACGACCATGCCCCCAACGGTCCAGTGTGAGCAGCTCTGCTGTCTGCTGACCGGCGTCAGCATGCTCGCTGCTTGGGTGGGTGAAATATTTGCTGCTGGTTGTATTTGGGACTGTATTTTTGTGCTGAAGCTTTGCTACAAGGCAAGAGAGTTGTGCAGCAGGGTGAGTACCAGGTTTCCAGTTCTCTGTTTCGGTCCTGGCCGTGTAGCCGCTCCAGCTCGTGGTACCACACTACCCATGGAAGGGGAGCAAAGCCATCCGAGGAGGACAAGTCTTTCCAGGCATCGATGGGAAGTGGATTCACGTGGCCTTCCCTTAATTTAGCCTTGCCAGAAATCCTGCAGAGAAGACTTGAGGTGCTGGCTCCCACCTCCCAGCACCTCCCTGGGAGGAGGGTGCCCATGTCAAGCTGCCAGAGCTGTTCGGAGGGGAACAAGGCAGCTCTTGCTCAGGCGTATTTCAGCAGGATGGCCGGCACGTGTGTGCTCAGCCAGCTTTGCACTATAAGAGGATCGCCTCTTTTTTTAGAGCAATAAACTGAGATGCAGGACCCTGTGTCTCTTGGGTCGTTTGTGTAGCATTGAGTATTCCTGACATAGCCCATCCCTGGCACCCCACGAGCTCCCGCTGCCAGCTCTCCCCTCAGCTCTTGCACACACACACAGGCGCCTGCTGCCAAGCTCTGCCCTGGCCCCATCTGCTCCCCTCTTCATCCGCATCTCCTGGAAAGCACTCCTCTTCCTCACCCTTTGCCCTAGGCTATATATAAAGGGCTAATCCCAAAGCGAGTCGTGTCAAAGAAAGGGCTGCCACTGTCTTCAGGAGACTGCAAGGACCGTAGCTGCTCCCTTCAGGGTGGATTTTTAATAGATGAGTAAATATCCAGAGGAGAACAGTACAGGCTCATCACTGGAACACTCAAATTTTGTAAGTGTGCCTGCGTGTGATTTCTTTCCCCCAGGAGGATGTAAAATGTGAGGGGTTGGGACAGGTTGGTGCTCACTGGTGTCCTTTGACGGGGTTTATCTTCATTTGCATTTTCCTGGGTGACATATGAAACATTGGTTGGGTTTTAAATTAAAACTGCAGCAGTTTCAGTGCAGAATATCGAGAGCTCTGGGTCACCATGCACAGAATCCAACTGAAGACGATCAAAGGAAAAGGGTCTATTTTTGGTTTTACATCTACTAATTACTCTGAACAAATGAGCAATGCATCTGAGAAGTAATCTTTTTTCAGGTTTCCCTCTGGCAAAAGTCTTGCAGGTGCTGTAACTTCAGAATAATTTCAAGCCTGTACTTTTCACTGAAGAGTCTGAAGCTGGAGTCAACCAGTGAGTGGAAGGACGCAGATTTGCTTTTGTGTCACTCATGTCCATTCAGAAAACTACTACAGCAACACATCTGAGGGCTGTGAACAGCTACACCCGGTATTGCTGGATGCGGTGAGTTTTATAGTTGATGCAGAATGCCCTTTGCATAGCTGTCATAAGGAAAAATGTTTCAGAGGCTCAATCTTCCGTTCCTCATTTATCTTCTAGCTGTACTGGTAGGTGACCTTCCTCTGCAAGCCTCAGCTCAAGTTGGGAGAAGGTTTGTCCTGGCATGCTGAGGACAGACGTGTACTTCCACGCAGCAACACCAGAGCTGGCTCCTACTCCAGGGCTTTCCACTATGCCTTCCCCAGGGCTATATGGACATCACACCAGGGAGGTGTAGAGAGGTCACGTTTCTGTTGGAGCTCTCCTAGGGACAGTCCTGATGACGGACTGCAGCTCAGAGAGGCTGTTTTCCAAGCGCTGTCTCCATAGTTGGTGGAGGGAGGTGGGTACCCTCAGTGGGTGCTTGGATCTTAACCTTCCTGTCCTGGCGGGTGTTTTGCCACGGCAGTGCACCACAACACCGTTGTCCTTGTAGGTGAGTCACAACCCACTGAATGTCAGACCAGGGGGGTCTTTCCTGCTGTTATCCGTATCCTGCTGCCCAGGCAGCACTGCATTATGCGTGGGAGCAATGTCAGTACGAGCAAGCCAGGGACCTCCACAGAGCCTCTGAAACTGGTACGTTGAGATTGTGCATCCTGGGACTCAGTGGCTTCCTCTCTGCAGCTCTTCTCAATGTAAGGTGAACTGGTGTTACCTACACTGCACCCTTCTAGGTCTTTGTCTTCTGAAGACCTGGTAAAGACCTTGAAGATGATTTTGAAGGGGTATAGGGAGGAACCGAGAATAGAAAAACTAATCTCAACTTCTCAGAAAGAAGTTGCGTATTCCTCAGGGCTTCGCTCAGTTTTGAGAGGTACGAAGTCCCACAGCCGGGGCATGGGCTGACCACATCACTACACATAACACCTTTGCAACCCCCAGTGCCGTTGCAGACAACGACACTTCAAGTAATGTGGATAAGGCAGACACCCTTGCTTTTGCAGGACATATTTGAAATCTGTAATTTTATGCACAGGCAAGTGAGACTAAAAGACAACTGAAAGAACAAAAGAAGGAATGAGAGAATGAATGAACAAATGAAAAAAGAGGGAAAGAAAAAAAGATCGAAGGGGCCCAACTCAAAGATATGGTTCCTTTTTATAACCCGTGAAGTTATACCAAGGTGAAAGTTCCCTTTGCCTCTAAATCCTGTTCTGCAGTGATAATAAAATGGCACGGTGGGGAGTGGGGAGGGTTGTGGGGAAGCATGAAGAAGTCAGAATTACATGCTGGATTTACCATTATTTGAGTCCTACGTGAAGGGTGGAGTCTTGCTACATCATATCCAAGGAGTGCAACAGTACTTAAAGACCCAAACCCTCCACCACTTCTCAGTGATAGACGAATTACCGTGGAGTTGCAGGCTGCCTCCTTGGGAGGCCGGTGGTGATTCTGGGGTGAATTTCCCAGCTTTCTGTGAAACTGAGGTTTCACATCATTCGTGAGTGAGTTCCACCCACTGAATCGTAGTGTCATGGACCTGCAGAAAGGAGTGGGAGAAGAACGGGAGACTTCAGAGCTGTTGCTTTTTAGACTCCAGTTATTGCAGAGTGTTCTGTGCACCACTCTGAATTTGGGCTTGTTTTTATATGAAAGCAATTGGCTGGCAAGATTGCAGTAAGTATTCCTAGTAGAGCTGTGTTGGGGGGGGGGGAAAAAAAAAAAGAGAATCCTTTTTTTCATGGAAAATTTTGACTTTATAACTTGAAAACTTGAAAATTTTAGATGAAAACTGCGGGAGCCTTCCCCGATGTGGCTTCTTGTTTTCCAACAAAAATAAAATAGCATAGATGGAAATAGAAAGTTTCTGTTTTCAGTTAGGAAGAAAGTCTCCTACCAGATCAGATAGCTGGTAGTCTCTAGGCTGGCCTGTCTGCCATCCTCCAGCTTCCCTGTTGCTCGTGGATCGGTTTTCCCAGGAGGCAGCGGTAGCTTTGCCGAGCTGAGAAATGGTCCCATGTTTGGCCACAGCTGCTTCTGAGCTCGGACAAAGCCACTGGAAAATATAAATCAGCTCCCAGATTGTGATCAGTAATAACCTGATTTTCAACGAGAGGGTGGTTTTTAGGCTGAGATATATGGAAATATAAACTCTGTTAGATTAACCCTCTGTTGGTGAAAGGCTTGTTCAGGAGTGGTGTGATGTGGCTGTCGGCAGCTGAGTACAGCTGGGGTGGTTCGGCGCACCGCGGGCACCTCTGGGAGCCGGGGTCCCCTTGCCTTAATGCCCCGTTTGCTTTTCCAGGAGGGTTTGGGGCTGGGAATAGGGACAGTGCAGAGACTGCATCAGAAAAGCTCACCCTGAGTTCGGGGCAGAAGGACTGATGGATTTGGTACAGGGGCCTGACGCTGCACAGCCATCTGCCCATCTGTATTCTCACCCAGAAACATGTGCCACGTGCAGAGTGGGGATGGTAAGGGGGTCCCACGCAGTGGCCTCCCACCTCCCGGCGATGCCACGACCATCCGTGCGTGGTGTCACCATGGGCAAGGCACCTCCAGTGACCTTCAGGGAAAGAATTACATGTGCAGGGGATAAACTGTTCCCCACACATCCCATCTCTGGCTAAAGCCTAGCTTGTTAAATTAAACCCATTTTGTTAAGGGTTTTAAATGCTGCTTGCCCATATGCAGAATTATGTCTTTAAAGATTAAAAAATCCAATATAAACAAAATAAATCCTGGGAGCTGAATGCATGAATCATTATTTTAGTACATATTGTCCATTCTAATCTGCAGTCCAATTGTGAAGTCATTCAAAATGCTGCTTCTCAGTAATTAGCAGGAATCTAACTGAGAGCCAATTTCTGATTAAATGTGCTTAAAATCAATAAAACATCATGAGTGATTAGAGTCACGTGTGATTAGCCCTGTCTAACAAAGCAGAATAAGTTATGGCCTCACTTTAACTTGTCAAAAAAGAGAACTGGGAGTGGGAATGAGGAGGAACAGCTGATATTTCTATAAAGGGTTTTTCCAGTTCTCTGTCTTTCTCTTCGCTCCTTTGGAAAAGTGGAACAATCGGTTTGTTGTCTGAAAATTACAGGCTGAAGGGGAAAGTTTGGGGCGGCTTTGGCTTCTCTTGTGGGTTTGTTTAAGGATATGCTGGGAATGGCATTTTTTTAATTCTGCACCTCAGCTGCAGGAGGGTTACCTGCTTCTCCTGGTGTCACCTTTTCTCCAGCTCAGTCCTGACTGTTTGCAGCAGGAATGGCACATACCTGAAAGATTTTTGATTTTTTTTTTTTTTTCTGGAAGAGGCACAAAGATCTCCCTCCCTGTGGAAGGGAGCCATGTAGTGTCATGTCTCCTATCAGTAATAGAAATAGAGAGCAGCAGCAATTCAAACCCAGGTGTTGGCTGAAAAGCATTAGAAGATAAAGCTGGTGCCGAGATGGTTTCTCTCCATCACGCTGCCGTGCGTCGGGGTGACTTGCAACACTCCTGTCCCGGGGTCCCCTGGACACGCACCACCACCCTCTCCATCTATTTGGGGTCCGGCGCAAGGTGACGTTGGTGGAAAGTTGCTTCTTGGCAGCAACCCGCCCCAGCAGCTCGGGGCCGGCGGGTGGAGGTGTGCCAGCACCCGGCTGGGCGAGCGCCGGCGCAGGGGAGGGAGACGGCTGCGATCTCACGTTGGGCACGTGCGGGCTGCGTGGGGTGGGAGAGCTTCTCCAGAGCTCAGCACTTGGCAGGGCTCGCCGGCAAAGCTTCCCTTGACGTCAAGAGATGGAAGAACAACACTCATTTATAGCTACAGCTTCTTCACTTACAGCTGTGTGACCACATCCCCACCGGTTGGACCCATGGAGGAAAATCCAGCTGCATTGCTCAGTGCTACCTCCGGATCCAGCCCTAACAGTGATGCTGCTGGGGCTGCTCTTTCTTCCTGTCTCACTAACCAGAACAAAACCCCCACATCCACAGTGTGCACATGGCGGTGGGTGAAGAGGGGAGGTTTGGGAAGCGTTGTCCCAAGTGTATTTCTGCTGGCAGATTGTGTTTAATTGTATTGTTTTGTGGCCTATTTGAGAGGACATTGTTTATTTCAAGAGTACATCCGCACCCTCGTTTCCTGCTCTCGGCAAGTCTCTGGCCTTCCACCCAGTGAAGCTCAGGAATTTTTGGCAAAATCTGGTTTTTTTTTTTTCCTTGTGTGTGTAATCCTGACATGTTCTCTCCTGCAGACAGAAGCTGTAGATGGAGTTGCTCAGGACTGCTCATTCCCATGAGACTCCTCGTTTGCATGTCCACTGGGATAAGAGCTTGTCACTCCGTGTCACACCTGGAAGGTGCAATAAGCCATCTGGGAAGGCTGTATTTAACTTAGACAAAGGACCCGGAGGCACAGGGAGCCTTCTGCTAAGAGGAGCCCTGCTGTGGGCAACGCCACCATCTCCAAGCACCACACTGAGCTTTGGGTTGGTGTTTCTTCCAAATGAAAAGGTCTTGCAAGCCTCCAGCTGAAATGAAAAGGCAAAGAAAGTTCATTAAACAGTGTTCTTGAGTCAAAATTAGCAGTCCAGGATCAGCGAGTGTAGGTTGTACATCATACCATGCTGTTGGTGGGTCAGCACTGCCAACGCAGCAATGTCACTTGACAGGCAGTGCACACCAACGGGGATGACGCACCTGGTTCACCCTGTATAAATGTTCTCTCTTTTACAGGTTTTCTTACTGCTGTTCGTGCAAGCTGCTGGTCTTTAACAACAAAAATAATGCAGAAACAGAGGAGCAGATCCTCAGCAGATGTCCATGGCAGTAGCTGGGTTGCCCCCAAATTACACCAGCTGAGCCCCTGGGTCTGCTGTGCTCTGAGAGATAAATCATCCTGCACTGACCTCTTGGATCCAACAGCAACGTGGGACCATCTGTGCTCATCCTCAGTGCCACGGCACCCATGGGGAGATCTGCTGCTCCCTTCGCCAGGCGGGATGAGTGTTCAAGGTGGTCAGTCAGGACCATCCAATACAGGGTGCTCATCAGCACTCTGCATCCCTGGAAATAAAACCCAGAGCTGAATGTGAGGACTTATATAAATCAGCTAATTATTCCTCTCCCTGCGCCCCCCCGTGCATAGTTTGGTGTCTGAGTTGGGGTTTTTTGCTTTTCTCCAAAGCAGCTGGAGATGGGATGTTGAACATGGTGTCTTATTGCTCCTAACGGTATTAAAGAAAAACATCTCAAGTGCTGGTTGGCATGTTTTGATTATAGATGAGGGTAAAATGAGTGCCAGATTTGGAGTGAGGAAGGCTTTTTCCTCCAGATCAGATTAGCAGGAGCTGTTGGGGGAGCAAAGTGGGGAAGCGAGGCGTTGGGGGGGACGGGAGGGGCGCTGGGTATATTCTCTCTCTTAGAATTAACTTGGCATTTTCACTGAACAAATCCCCACTACAGAAGACCAGAGGCCTTAGTGGTTCCTTTTCCCTCTTCCTTTGGTGTTACTATTTGTGGCTTTATTTATTTGTACTAAAAGCCTTAAGCTCGTTACGGCATTTTTGCGAAGTGTTTTTGTGGCTTGTGTTGAGTGAGTGTGTGCAGAGCAGTTGTTCCCTGGACCCTTTTGGATTAATGTTTGTCATATGATTGCCTGTGATTTCATGACCTCTGTGGCTGAAGTGGGCTCTGTGGGTTTTTTTATGTATGTGCAATTTAGCTTTTAATTAAGGCCTTGTTATCCAGGGAGTTGCAGCTCGGTTGGCTTGCATGCCCCAAGGTTCTCCTGGCTTGATACTGGAGCAAGGTAGCCCATATTTGGAAATATTCAGCTCGTTTCTCTTGTTTCAGTTATCCAAGCTGTTTGAATTAATCTTCAGTCTTCTTTTCCAATGTTTACTGAAGAACAGCAGTTTTTTCTAACACTCCCTTTTATCACACACTGTGATCAGCCGAGCTCAGACAATGCGTATTCATGCTGGGGCCTGTTGCTCATTTAGCAGTCTACAAACTACTAACGAAGTGCAGATGCACGGAGGAAGATCCTCCCTCCACGGCTGAGCCCTGGGCCGGGATGCGTCGAGGAGCCGCGTCGTGCAATTCGCGGCAGCCGGTTGCAGGCGTCGCGGGCCAGGGTAGCTACAGTGGCTGTTGGTGGGCTACTCATTCCCAAGAGGTTTTATACACTTTGATCACACTCATGGTTTGCCATGTGAGCACAATTAATTCAGCTGGGTTTTATCTTTATTTCTCTTCCTATTTTCTCCTACTTTTCTGTGCCAGCTTGGTTCACCTGGTCTTGAAATACCTTTCATACGTGGGCATAAGGTCTGCCTTTTTGCAGGCACGCGAGCGGTTTCTGTTGCCGTGGGTTTTGGGTGCTCTGGCTTTATCACATACACAGGATGATTTTCAGACCTGACTTCCTTTTCATGTACGATCTCTTTCAGCTGTCTCTAGGATACCCAGAGATTTTGGGAGCTTTGACAGACACCTGGATGCACATTAATACCAGACGACCAGAGCAGACAGGTACCAGACCTTCATCCTGCCCCTTCGGATAGACCTGGTTCCTCCCTTCCTCCTGCCCCTCCCCAAAGCAGGGATTTACTTGAGAGCAAGTTCCCAAGATGCCACCACACTCAGTAACCTAAAGACTGCTACTGCTAACAGGTTTTCACGCATCTGTTTTGGAGATGTTTAGCATAAAGTTGAATTTTATGGCAGTGGTTTGGAATGTAATTCTTGATAATCATATGCCATCTTTATGAGTAATTAATGGAGGTGGCTCAAACATCAGAATTTCAGTACCAGGCCAGATTTCGAGAACCAGAAGGTCTTGAGATGTTTTTAATAAAATACTTTTACTGATAAAATGCACATTTGTAAAATCAGTATCCAGATCTGAGCCCAGATTTGGTACATTTTAAAAGTTCCTTGTATGTTAGGTGGGCTCCAGCATCTCCATTCTGGCCCAATTTTAACAGCTTAAGAATTTCATTCTTAGAGAGCGCTTCTTACAGCCAACTTTGGTTTAAAGCTATTGATTTCTGCTTCACATTTTTCCAAGCTCAGTGGTGAGATGTCGAGCCGGGTGCTACGCTAATCTAATAATCTTTAGAAATCATTCTGGGGTGTTTAATATTTGCACAGTGGCTAAACTCTGAGTTCAGTCAGTCGTAATCGTCACACTGGAGCACGGTCAAGATGCAAAGTTTGGCCCGGACCCTATGGCCATCTGGCCACAGGGAAACCAGCTGCCTCCTGAGCTAAAAAAATGCCCTTCACCAACATGATAAATCCCCTTTTCCACCAACAAACCTTAATCTGCAGCTTACTTCTCTGCACATAAATGGCCATACTCTTCAAATAGGGTCATTGATGGTTGTTTAGGTTTCACATGGCCTCTTGGAGAAAACTTGCACCAGACACCCTGGCAATAATGGTGGGTGGATTTGCCAGACCTTACAGAAATCCACCACCAGGTTCATGTGCCTTGGTGGCATCACCTAGGCAGGCAGGTGCCTGTAAATCATCTGAGCCAAGGGGTGTAGAAAGGCACCTGTGAAGGGACAGGATCCTGCCAAAGGAGAGGCACATTCAGAGCATTTTTAAAACTGATTTCAGTGATGCAGGGTAGGAGACATCTCTCCTGACACTGACTTCACCATTGGTTGCTCACTGAGCGAAAGAGATGCTTGTGATGCAGGAACTACCTCCCACTAAGTTCAGATGCCTCAGGCAGGTCAGATAAATCATGATTTAGTCATTCATTTCTCTCCATTGGTGCTAAAAGGAATCTAGACCACTAGGTCCAATGTAGACATCAACCCCGGAGACATCTATCGTTCGTGGAGACGTGAATCTCAGCTGGGTTGTCTCTGTCTCTAAGCTTGAATATGAGAAAAAGGAAGCCAGGCTGAAGGCAAGGGCAGCAGTTAGAGGCACAAAAGAGAGGCAAAATGTCGAGAAAGATAAAAGCTTATGAGAGGCCCGTAGTCCTGGGAAGCGAAGGGCACCTATCTAAAAATGAAGTAGCAAAACAAGAGAGCTGCAGAGAAAAAGGCAGGGTTGGACCAGTGCAGGAAGATTAAAATTTCCTTTCAACACTGAAAGTAACAGTTTCTAAAATCCACCTTCTCTGTCCCTCCCAAAATGTAAATGCTAGTAGTTACCCCTCTGAAAATCTGGAGCAGTTTTGTGGTAGTAAGTAGCAGATTCTTGGCTACTGGAGCCTCAATGTGGCAGATGGTTTTTTTGGAAAATGACACTTGCGGAGCCCAGCTGGTAACCACAGCTGAGATCTCCCTGTCAGAGATCTTAGAAGTCAATGGCTGTATCGGCTTTGATTTCACTGGAAACAGCGGCTGGGCTGCTGGAAATTGCACCCAGGTGTTGGGTGGAGAGGTCAGACTTGGCCAGTGGTTCCCAGGACAATAACTGACCCACTTCAAGCAACTCCCCGTGTTTGCCACAAGAAACGTTTGCATTAACCGTGATATTGCTGGAACATTTGGCAAATAATTTTGCCTTTTTAGGTGATCTGTTACAAAATTTCTTCCCCTGGGTTTGGGCAATATTTAGGTCTATTTTGGCTGAGGTTTGGGCACCTGTTTCTGTTGCTGCCCAAGGCACCTTGCTTTCGAAAGGCCGATCTGCCGCCAGCCTGCTGCTAAACCAAGCCAGAAACAGGCATCTTCCACCCCCCAGCAGGGAGGGTTGGCATTTAGAAACAGTTCCCTTCTGAGTCTCATGAGAAACTTGGAATATTAAAAGATTTTATTGAATAAAAGGATAGTAGGGTGTTTTATCTCACATGTGGCAAAATGAAAATCAGTCAACAATTTCCCTCAAAAAGTAAACAACGCAGCATATGGGGAACTCTGTTGGTGCTGGTGTTGAAATCTTCATGCTCCCAGAAAATTCTGAAGTGTTATTTTCGGGGGCGGGGGGGAAAGTGTGTGGCATGTTTGACCAGTTGCGCTTGCTTCCAGCTCAGAAAAATCAGCTGGGTTTTGACTTTATTTCTGCTGAGGGCTGGATATTCTTTCCCTAGCACAAATTATTTTGGTGTTTTTTTTTTTTTTGCACCAGAGCTCCCTATACCCAATAATAAATGAAGGGACCTCCAAGTGTTTTCAGTGTCACCTGCAAACTGGCTTCTGTATTTTAACCTTCCCTGTGATCAAGGAAATACAGCTTTCTTTGCACCGTCTGATCTGAATGCTATTTAACCCTCCTTTTCCAATAGTTTCTGTGTCCTTAAACTTTGTCTCTAAAACTTACTTTTTGCGCCCATGCCATATGCACACCCACCTGGATGTGTTATGTGCTATGTTATGTTTTATGCTGTGTTAAGTGCTATGCACACACACCTAACCATGATGTGTTATAAGTAGAGATAGCTGTGGATTTTCCATCCTGTCATTTTCCAAAAGAAAAAGTAGATTCAAAAACATCAGATTTTGCTGTTGAAAAATAGAAGTCCTCTCCCCCTGTTTGTACAGCCCCCAAATAAAGCCATCATTGGGAAAATTGAAATGAATATTGCATTTGGGGATGAATTGATTGTAATTAGAGTACATATAATCTTTCAACTAAATGTTTTGTTTTTCATTGTTTCTACCAAGTGTTGAACTGCTTGTGCCAGTGGTGAAACCAGGGAACATGAGAGCCATGGTTCAGCCCTATACCTTCTTGTGGGAGGTTATCTCTCCCTTCACACGGTGTGCAGTGGTCATCACACCATTATGAGTGATGGGAAGCGGCATTTGGCCGAGGCCATAGACCTATGGGAAAGATGAAAGTCCTGGTTTCAAGGCTGGGATTTAATGTTTTACATCATTACTCCCAGAGAAAGGGGCAGTGCTGGGCTGCTCCTGAAGGTATGTTTGGATTCATGAGATACTTCCCATTGCCTGCAGGAAGCACTGGAGAAAGTCTTCGGTTTTCCAAACTTGCCTTTGTGAGTGTTTTCATGGAAGGGAGTGGTTGCAAGGGCCTTCCTATTGCCATTTCTGCTTTAGGAAAGACCAAAGAAGGATTCTGCAGTGACTTTGGTGCCAATCGGCCAGGGTCAGTGGAAGGGATGGAGTCAGGCAGCTGATGGAGAAGTTTGTTGGTATGTGGCTGGTCTCAATTTACATTGATCTCTACAAACAAGGGAGGGACACACTTGTTCTTTTAAAAAAAAAAAATTAAAGAAATCATTGCTATCCAGTCAGCAACTAAAGGTGGACAGCACTGGTGGTTTTGCTTTTCTTTCAAAGCCCTAAAGTGCTTTTAAACAAGACTGGTCTTGTTACTGTCTGTAGGAGTTCACAGTCATCCTCTGATGATTTCTCCTCTCCTCATCTCCCTAAAAATGATTAGCGGTTTGTCCTTTCTGTTGTACTTCTCAATCATTTTTTTTGCAGCAGCCCAGGGGAGTGGAAGATTCCTGCTCACAAGGCTCCAAGCGTAAAATGATGCGTCCGGGAGGGAGGGAAGGAGAAGTAATTCTGGCTGTACTTTAGTCAGACAGATGAGTGGGACACCAGGAGACACCAACACAGACAGCTGAAGAGAACACTCTATTTGTGCCATATTTTAAAAAAAAAAAAAAGTAAAATACAACTAACAGGCTATACTCAAGGGTCTGCTTACATGATGTAGGGTTTGGGAATTACATTTATCCTATGAAAGTAAACAGTTTTAAAACGTATTTTTTTACTGCAGTTGCATTTTCCAAGACAAAACACCCTATGAACTTCACTGGAGAGATTTTTTGAAGGCTAAGTCATAGCGCTGTGGGTAAAGCATAATCCTGAATGTCCAGAAATATGGATTCTCTTCCCAGCTCCACTGGGAAGTGCATTTTGGTGCACAACGATGGACAAGTAACTGCATCTCCACTTATCGTGTTTGTGCATTCAGTCCTCCTTTAATCCATCTTAGTCTTTCACCTGGCTACATAGTCCTTTAGACCAGCTAGTGAGCAGCTAACCTGTGCCAGCCAAGGTGTGGACATCGTTGAAGCTCATGCCCTGCATAATGGGTTGGTTTGGATCTGGTTAGACCACTTTTATGTAGCTCCTAAAACCATGGATCTGAGTTCTTTTCTGGGATTGTGTGACTCTCCTTGTTTGCTACATCTTGGTTTTTTGGCAAATCAGAGTGCATGCTAAGCATCTGCTAATATGAGACAATATACTATCAGAGATTATTTCACTCTTGTTTCACCTTCCACTTTATGGGATTCAGACACTGTACACTAACCAAGGCAATAATTATTTATATTATTTAATTTTCACAAAGGAGATTAGTTGATAGATTTGGGGGAGGCAGGTGTTTGTTTTGTTGGGGTTTTTTTTTCCTATAAATAATTTTATTTTTGCATCTAGGCATGGTGGAAAAGGAAAATTATCTATTCCATAACTATAGCCTTAGCTGTGATCTAGTTATGTCCTCTGAAAATTGCCTCAGCTCTCAGAAATGCCTGTTGTAGTGAGAACTACCACCACGGCTGTTCTGCAGCATATAAAGGGCAGAAGCACCTAAGCTATTGCTCCCCTAACTTCTTTTTCCATGAGTGAAAAATATCTTACAGAGAGAATATTGCTGATCACCAAACACAGTGCAGAATTGTTGCTTGTTTCCTATTCTCTAACAGAGATGCACCAAAAATAGAAACAGCTGCATCTTTGAATTGGGTGAAATTTGAATAATGTTGCTGTGCTTGACATAAAATGGGAAAGCCGTGTGGAGCGAGGGGTTTGATCGCTAGGTGCAATGAGACCAAATTTCAGAATTCTGTGGCAAATGTAATTCCAGATTCTCCATGACCCAAACCCCAAGAACATTTGAATCTGGGGTTCTAGTTTCTTCTTACGAAGACAGCAACATCAACATGAAGGTTTACAGTAGACTGCGCAGGGAGTGGTCTCACCAGCAGATGCTGGAAATCACCAGACCAGTGATGCCAGACGATCTCGATGAGATTTTAGACCAAGAAAGTGAGAGGGCTGCTTTTCTTCCTTAACTCTGTTCATTTGAATGATTTTACAGGTTCTAATATAATGTACTGAAATTAGTAGAATTTTTAGGTTTTAAAGTGCCAGCCATTCAAGAACACCCACAGGCTGTAATTCTGAGGGATTATACATCTCTCTTACATAGGAATATACAGGAAAGTAGCCCTAAAATGCAGGACCTACATGATGCTGACTCCGGTTGTCCTTGCCTGTAAGACTGAACCAGCAGCTGTACTTAGCGTGGGTGTTGGACCAGCTACAGGTCTCTGGCATGCCGCAAAGCTGTTATTTGGTAGAAGAATACTCCTGAAACTGCCAAACTGAAAGCAATTTCTGCAGATGAAATGGATGAACTAAGTGATTTAGGTCTTGCAGTACCTCAGTATCTTCAAAGACTCAGGTCCTGACGTAGGACTGAGCTGCCGCCACGATCGCCCAACACGGAACACTTACACCGACGCTCATTGCTGTGCTACGTAGGAGACAACAGCGTGAATGGGACACAGCGTTGCAGTCTTCTTGCAGTGCTGTGTCCGGGTGAGTTTGTTCCTCCAGGTCTGTCCACGACTGTCTGAAAGGCTTGGGAGGATCCTTCTTGCTTGGTATCTTGTCAGCTCGTGGGATCACACCTCTGTTGCTCCCATCCTTCTGTTCCTCTTGGCCTCTGTGGGTCCCAGAGGCCTCCCAAAGGCTGTCCCTCTGCGACGTTTACATCTTTCACATACTTGGGCTCATTTGTCACGTCCCCTGGTTTACTCATTGCACGGTGATGCATATTTACTAATTCTAACATTTCCTCGTTAGTCATTCCCTCCAGGCCCATTAATCACTATAAATTCCCAAACGAGAGGCTGCAGTACATCGTTCCTTCCAACAGACAGCTGACACGTAGTAATTAGGCAGCTGAACACAAAAATAATGAGGCTGAGGCTCCCGCAGATCTCCTTCCCTCTCTCGGCACCTCGAGGGCAGCCTCTCTGCGGCACATGCGGCCCCGCACGCCGCCGCTCACGTGGCGGCTGCACAAGCTGCTCCCCAACACGGTTGTGCCAATTTCCCTCTCTTTACACCCAAAACCAGTCTGATCCATTGAAGGGGTACCCTAGCATTTAGCTTCATGACTTCTGGCAGTATTTTTCCATGCATCACATCAACCTAGACACTGAATTATTTAATCTCTCCCTGCCTCCCCTGCTTCCCCATCATGTGGGGATCGGTCCAGCTCCCGTTGTTCATCTCTACCTGCTGCTCCAGAAAATCTTTGTGCCAAGCCATCCTGCCAGTTTGCCGCAGACTCTCTAACTCAGAGCACACTCTTGAAAATAATGCATCTTTTCACAATGGCTTTACACCCTGAAATAAATAGCGTGATTCAGGCATTGGTTTGACTGCCATGTGCAATGCAAAAATGGTCTGAGAGACCAAAAGGCTCTTTGTGTCCAGCGTAATTTTCCTATTTTCTTGTATCCTCCCTCCTCTGCACACTTAGGGAGCAGTTCTGCAGTCTTTTTTCTCTCTTTTTTCTTTTTTTTTTTTGGCCAGAACACTTTGTGGTGATCACTTTTGTTTGCCACAGAAATACCCTGGAAACAGAGTGCCCATGGAGAGGGACATAGCACCATCCACTCCAAATTACACCGTCGTGTCCAGCATGACTGGCCAAACTGGAGTTAATGGGAGGTAGGAAAAAACCTCCCCTGTAGCTCTTTTTTTCTCCCGCTCCCTTCCGAAGCAATGTGTCTTGGCTGCATTTGGCTTAACTAGACCCTTGATCTGCTTTGTTTATGGTAATTTCTTTATTCCTGTGAGAGAGAGAGGGAAGCCAGCACCGAACTGATACTGTTCTGGGACTGCAGATGGGCAGATGGTTTGAAAAAATGATTGCAAGATTTCGCTTGCACTCTGGGCCTGTCTTTCACATTTGGGTGCAAAGACCAAGTTTTGTCTTCTGTCACGGGGAGCCTAATTTAGATTGCCTAAAACTTGAAATCAGTTTGAAGACAAATCCCCGAGGTCGACGACTCCACAGATTTGGAGGTTAAGGAATTGAGGTTAAGAACTGACAAACGAGGATGCCGAGGCAAGATTATGGAAATGAGGATCTGTAGCAAATTCTCTCTTGTTTCCCCCTTGTAACCTCCTAATGACATTAGCTCCCGTCTCCGACAGTCCCTCCTCGAAGGGAACTTACTTGAGCGCTAAAGACGCTTTTATGAGTCCCAGAAACGCGCACAGGAAAACATGCGGGCAAATCTGCTAAGACCCAGATATGGGACACAGTCCTTAAAAGCCCTGCACTGACTTAAAAGAAATGACCTGAAATAAGGAAGAGAGAAAACCACTGTTGGCAAGTGTGTCCCTGCCGCCGTACTCCCGTCCCGGTCCCTGTGCTGAAAGCAAACGTCCTTTTTTACCCCGGTACTGCTGAATGCACTGAGCTAAAAATTCAATCTTCACATCTCCCCAGTGAGCTGGAGCACTTCTACCGTCCCTTCTCACAGCTGCAAAACTGAGATTCAGAGGGATTCAAGCCAAGATCGTAAACCAGTACCTATTAACACTGCCTGTCCAGCTCAAACCAACCATCTCCCGAGTTCTCTGAGTAAGTGAGAATTTTGTGTAGCGTGTTTTTGTTTGTTGCCAGTGCAGGTCGCTGCTCGGAGCTCACTGAAGTCATGTACTTCAGAGAGAGTTTCTGGATACCTGGTCTGTGGCCAGAAATTTTTGCTGTATCTCACCCACCTTCACCTAGGAACGCTGTGCGAAGCCTGGGGTGGATTTAGTTCTGCAGGGCGATGGTTCTTTGACTAAGACAGAAGACCCATATTTTCCTGAAAGGTTGTGTCTCATCTCCTGCACTGCAACTTGGTTGCTCCAAGTGAGGTTTCCTCCTGAAGTCCGTGTAGCACCAGACCTTTCCTCCCTCTGTTTCTCTTGATCTTCCCCACTGTAACTACAGAGAGAGCTGACCAAGAACAGCTGGAAGGATAGGAGGCATTTAATGGAGGTGGCTTTAATTCCCCGTGAAGTTGGTGGACTGAGCCACGGGGCTCACTTTTTCTCCCCTTCTTGTCTGTAGGACTTCTCTACCAGTGTTGGTGAGATCAGGACCATTTCTCTCCCGTGGTTAGATGACAGAAAGCAAAGTGAGTGTGCTCCTTTCCCTTTAATAAATTAGCCAGTGATGGCTAATGAAAAGCTGAAAGATATTTTTTAACTGCAAAGTAAGATATAGCCTATATGGACAGCAAAGTATCCAGGCGGATGGAGGCATTAAGTATGGATAATCAATGTACATGGCTGTTTGAGAAGCACCTTATTCACCTGCCTAAAAAACCTGCAGATTGATCTCAGATGCATGAATTTATGGCCTTGTTATGAATTTTCTCATGCCTCAGCTCCCTAACATTGAAGCATTCATTCAAAGTAGCTATAGCTTTACAAATAGATTTTTTTTTTTCAGAAATAGAGTTTTTCCATCTGTTTGTTCCATTTTCCCATCTGTTCCTCCAGCCTCATAGTCTTGTTCAACCTGTTTACGAAGATTGCCTTTAAGTGAATATATATATGTATTTTTTCCATTCCAGGACAATTGTTTCTTTCACAGTGCTTTGATTTGTTCTTAAACTGTCTCTCTGAACTACTCTGGGCATTTTTTCTGCTGACCCATTTACCTTTCCAATACGTGCTTTAATCCATCAACATGACCGTATGTTTTAAGGCCACAAGGAGTTCTTGGCCACAGTTCTTCTGTGGCAGGGCTAGACTTGTGGCTAGATCCCGGTGAGAAACCCAGCATGCCCCATGGATGGCATTATGGCGTCCACCTGGGTACCACAAAGGTGGGTAACACCAGGGCATTTCCAGTAGTGCTGCTCTTGGTTATCAGATTTTATTATCAATTTAGGCATGCTGCTTTTTTGCTACACCCAGCTAGGACTCGCTGCTACCAGAAGCAGCAGGGTAGTAGACAACCCAGCTATTGCACTCTGCTACAAAACGTGCTCCCCACCACAATGTCATTTATTCACCTGCTCAGGGACATTTTCTGCACTCATCTAGTGTGACCCAGGTGTTGCTGAGTGGCTAGACATCTTTTAAAAAAGAGTTATCAAGCAATTCACAAACACAAGCAGTTTGTGGTAAGAAGCAGATAAATTTAAAATGAAGGATAAATTACCAATAAATAAACAGCCTGTTATCAGCAGAGGGCTCCACTGACAATGGTCTTGCAGCACCTCCCAAGGCTTCCCTTCACTGAAGGACCTCTAGTAGCTTCTGAGTAGTTACTAGATAGAGATTAAGGTACCCAAGGCAGTCCTCAGCTCATGTTTGACCAATCTGGAAAAAATACGCAGGAATCACCAGCCAGTATTTTATTACAGTCAGATCAGAAGCTGGATTGGATTCATCTCTGAAATAGTCTGAGAGACACAAGTAAGCACCCTTTGAGAAGCTGTCATTTCTGCTACAAAGAAAGCACAAATTTGTGTCTCTCCAGGCCACCCAAAAAGTGATCTTTGATTTGTCAAAGTAATCCTTTATGCAGAGGAATTGAGAGCTTGGAAGCTATCCAAAAATATGTTAATCTACACTTTTTAAATTTCTCTTTTTATGTAAGGGGGGGGGAACTAATAATAAGCTTGTAAATCATGTGGTTAAGTTTAAAGAAAAATGCTTTGGGAAAGTTTTCTAGCCTTCTGCAAGACATTTTGTTTTTATTCCTTCTGTCTCCACAAGACTTTTGCCTTCTACCATTTGCCAGCAGGAGAAAGATTGGAAAAAATTCTACTGGTCCTGTCATCGCAAGGGATGATTGTGGAGTGGTTTTATTGTTATCCTTCTCCTTCTGGTAGACCAAGATCAGACCATCCATTTAGCTAAAGACAAGGCATCTTTTTCATTCACGATATGTTAAGCTATTTGTAAACAATGAGTGCTTTTGTTATATTTAACATGAAAGTCAACACTTCGTTGCATGTTCGTGAGCCTTTGAAGACTGCTGTGTTCCAGCTTTCAGGTATAAAGGCTCACAGAAAGTCTTTGGGGCAAAGGAGACCCCAGTTCCTGGTTTCCGTGCAGGAGGACTTCCTCAGACGGTCTCATACCAAGCACTGGCGTTCCAGACTAAATGCAACACCCGCTTCTTTTAAAGGTTTATGCTTAGCAAGCGCATCTTGCTAAGACTTGTGCATGATGAGGCATGAGGAGCCTCTTGCAACAGCCCCTCCTCTTGGTCTTGTCTTTATTTAGGTTGTTCTTCTGGCCGGTTGGAGCTAAGCAGAAATGAGCTATAAATTTACTTCCAAGGACAACTGTTTGGGCCATAGGATTTTAGGCACAAGAGGCCAGTCTTGCACGTTTGATGGCAAGTTTCTCCCTTTGGGTAGTGATGCATTCCCCCATGCTCATGGTATGTGATATTCCCTTAGTTCACTTATTTTGTTACTTTTTACAGTTCAGTTTCCATACGCCGCTGCTCATGTGTGGTGCCAATGCTGTTGGTGATGAATTTCTTGCAGAGCTGACCTGAGCAATGTCTCTCTGAAGTAATCATTTTCTGTCTCCCCAGCGTTTAGCTGAGTATGTGGTCTCCAAGAACTTTCACCAAGCATCCATCAGTGATGAGTTCAAGCTAAGCAAGACACTACCCTGTTCCAGAGGCTGAGCAAATCATACGCCTATGTTGTGACTAATTATTTCTGTTGGCTGATTGTTTTTTAATGCGTCCGTTTTACAGGTAAACAGATTCATCTTAGGAAGGCAAAGGTAATAATGATGCTGGGTTTTATTCATTACCTTCCTTCAGAGACTGAAAAGCTGAATGCTGAAATACGTGTAATTTAGCTATACAGAGAAGTCACTTGATTTTCATACCCAGGCAGGATTGCTGGAAAAGATTGGGAAAGCCTGAATGGAAAAGATTGGAAAAGCCTGAAAAAAAAGTGGAGCCTCCCAACAGGACTCCATAAATGGATTACATTAGCCATGTGGTCTCCAGCTCCAACTCCTAGTGAACTTCCCCATTTAAAATGGAACAGATTCTAATTGGCAGACTCCCTGGAGAAGCCAATTTCCAGTGCAAGGAGCCCACCACATACATAGACCCCACATTCAGATAGCTCAAGAACATCAGCCATTTGTGATGTTCAACTCAACCTTATGATCCTAGGTGCAAATCTGAGCATGGGCATCCCGCAGACATCTCAGCAACTGCTCTGGCAACTGTGACGCCGTTTGTACAATGGTTGTATTGCAGAAGCAGTCAGAGCTGCCACAGAGCACACAACCCATGGATCAAGGAGATCCAAACAAACAGTGCTTGACCCAAAATGCTTATGACAGAAACACCAGAAGGGTGGATGGAAGCACAGAAGACAGAAAAGCACTGCTCACTGGTACAATTTAATTGCCATCAGGGGATTGCAGGAATGGGAACAGACCCTGAAAAGCTCTTTTAGGTTTACAAGTTAAGGAAAAGGAAGAAATTCACCAAGTTAAATTTCTTGCAGGGAGATGTCATATGTGTATGCTGCAAGGTAAAGCCATGGGCAGATAGCACTGTCTGGGTGACGTCTTCATCCACAGCACTCCTGTACATGTTTTGAACTTGTTTTTAAAGAAATCTGGGTCTTGAAAACAAAAAACTATGGCTAAAGATATTCAGGAGTGGCAGTGGCTGCCTTCAATTTAGCATGGCCAGCCCTGGGAACCTGAGCCGGTGTGAGTGCCACCAAGCGCTCAGCACTGTCCACATGTAATGGTCCTGCATAGGGTGAAAGTTTTGTTCTCCCGTTCCTGGAGTTTTCTGCTTTGGAAGGACCCTTCTCCTTCTTTCCACCACTGCAAAAAAGCCGCTTTCAGTGGAAATTTTACCACGGCTAGCTTTTCATGCCTGCCCTCCCTGAGCTGGGAGAGGGAGGAAGACATTTACCTGCCCTTCACTGCCGGGCAGGGTACACTATGAAGGAAAGGAGAACCAGGCCTCTGGTGGTGGCTTTTTCGGCTGGATTTTGGTTTGCCTGCTGGGCTGGGGTTGCAGCTGGCTGGCCTGATCTCCTTCCCTCCCACCGGCTCTCACTGGGAGCAGAACATGCCTTCTCCTGCTGATTTCTGCTTACCATATTGATTGCAGCAGGGTATAATGGAGACAAGTCAGGCAGAAAGCCAGCTACCCTTGGGAATGATTAAAGAGCAAGCAGAAAAGGATAGAAGTGACGAAAAACAGGCTGACGCTTAGGTTGTGTTGGAGTTGGAGCAAATTATGCCCCTTTCTCCACCTCACCCCAGCCCGGTGCCCGGGACAGTGCAGCAGCACCTCTTCTTCAGCTCTGCCCAAAAGAAGCATCGTATCGACCCCCATGTACGCGGGGAACAAAATCCCCGGAACGTGTACAATATCCCTATTGTGCATGGATTTGCAGACTGATTATTCAGAGCGTAGCCAAGGAAAGGTAAGGCTATGACCCATTGTTTTCGTGCGATCAATTGAACACTGTCATTTGCATTTAAAACGCTCCGAATTCGCACTGTCAATATGCCAAACAGCTGCTCGAGCTTTTCAGCATTCCATGGTGACAATCACACTATCGTACATCATTGGCACCAGGATTTGCAATACTCTCAGTGTCAAAATTTTGTGGATTTTTTTTTTTTAAGAAAAAAAAAATCCTCCCCCCCCAAATACCCAAACCTGTGAAAAATCCGCTTTTAAAATGATGGCGTTTGATGCTGCTAAGCAGGCCTTCACAGATGCCAACATATCAAAATTCATCTCTTTTCTTCCTCTCCCACAATTAAAAGGTAGTTAAGAAAGAGGCTGTTCCTGATAGATCCACCTTCTGTTTTCTCCTTTGTATGCGTATTATTCATTAGCAGTCTAATAAGAGTTTCAAAATGCTCTGTGCCTCTGCCAGCAGGGCATATGTATGTAGACATGTGCTTGTGACAGATAAGTACATAAACAGCATATTGGCACCAGAAAGACATCTGTGCCTAGAAAAACGCTTGTGATATGTACATAAATGACATTTTAGCTCTAGTCAAGTCCTTGTGGCTTTGAGAGGAATATGTGACTGTACCCTTCTCCGTGAATACTGAAAAGGCACACCTTAGAAAGGAGAGGCGTTTGGAGGTTTATGGAGAGCCGGAGAAGGAGCGGGGGTGCGGGAGGCTGCCCCGTGCGGCCGGCCGCGGTTGCAGCCCCGGCTCTGCCAGGTTGCGGCAGACGGCGGCAGAGTCTTGCCGGGGGGATCGTGGGCGGCTGCCGCCGGCAGCGCCGCGGGCACGGCCCCCGCGGGGGGAAGCACCCGGCACCCCCAATAGCTGGTTCGATACGTCCGTATGGGGTCTGCCGTGCGGGGCGGAGTGGGGCTGGCAAAGCTCCTGGCTGTGAAGGGAATCAAATCTTGGCCCAAAGACCGAGAAGTCAGGGGGTGATCCGGGGTCTGGAGGCACGGGGGGTGCTCACTGCGGCACTTTCTGCTACCTGCACTTAATTATCTGGCTGACAATTCTGAATGCAATCCCTTCAACACAACTGACTTCTACAGCACAAAAGGGACGTTTCAGTCTGTTACAGAAGGCGACCAAGTGTCCTGCCTTCTGGGATCCCTCCTGGATTGCACAACAAGACCCCTTGTAGCCTATTCACACCGCTTGGCTTAGGCTCATAATGCCTCAGTTTACCCATTCATGGTGACAGTTGCCTGCCTTATAGCTTTAATTAGAGCTGGACACGTGGTTGTGGCCAGGAGGCTATAGCTGAGACATCTGTGTGAGTCCCAGGAAAACGTGGAGAATATTTGGATCGAGTCTTACGAAAGAGAGAGAGAAGAAGCAAAATTGGAGGCACTTTAGTATTCACCACACAGCGGTAAATATGGACTTGGCTCCCTGATTTCAGGGCTTGGAGTCAGAATCCCAGAGATATTTGAGCCCTGAGCACCCACGGGAGCACTTATGCCCCAGTGAAATCACCCCAAGTGGGGAACTTAAGCATAAGGGCTGGGCTGAAGCATCTTTCCTGTGCTTGCTCTGGGAGGTACAGGTACCCCAGCACTCTTGCCTTCTGCAATTACAAATCTCTATAGATTTCAGTCAATCCAGTAAAGCAAATCCTAAAAGGAAATGAGTGTCCAGAGATGCCATTGCCTCCAGGTCCTTTAGGACTCACCTGGGCTGGATCGTGAAATGGCAGCTACGCCTGCGTGAAGGCCCTCTGGGGTACGGCCTTAACACACAACACGCTGCTGTTCACCAGCTTGCCCATGGTGAAAATGGCATTGCTTACTTGGGTCTGATGTAAGAAGGAAGGAAGCAGCAAAATATTCCTTGATGTAAATCAGGATGGGTCCTTGGACCCTTCGCTGGAGCCTGTTGGTTGACGTGACCTGAGCACGTGGCTCCCTGGGCAGGTGGGGGTCTCACACCTCCGACATGGTGGATGGAACTAGAGTGATGGATGAGCTCTTACTTGCCTGAAAAAAAGTGTTCAGGAGGAAAATTTTCTCCAGTCATCCTCATTTTGCATGTGATTTTTCCTACATATGTTTCTAATCATTAAGAAATTCTGTAGCTTAAATAATGCTCTGAAAGTACGGTAACTGTTGGACTACATTCTGTTGTAACCTTATTGAATTTCACTTCTCTGGAAAAAATAATGGGATACTATATCTTGAAAAACAAATGGTAATTGCATTTTTAACAGAATGTTTCTCTTTGTGTTTAAAAACCTTCTGCACACAGTTAGACATCTAGCCAGGGAAGAAGGTACAAAGCATATGGGCCAATTTCTGTCTGTTGGCTGTTCAAGATGCCTTAATATTCAAGCAGTGATGTGTGTGTGTCCATGCAATATGGCACAATTTATCTACCCAGTATCCATGAGCACAGGTGAGGTGATGAAAAAGCTGTGTACTGTGGTCAGAAGAGGTATTCGAGGAGGAACTGGGGAAGGTGGGTTTACATCCCGCGCCCTACTATAGATATGTGGGCGTAAATGCTTCTCTCGTGTTAGTTCAGATTTTGGCTATTTGGACCACAGAAAACCGATGTTCCAGAGGCACAGGTTCATCTTACAGGTGACCAGGATCTTACAGCTAAGAGTCTTGTTGAGACTGCAAAAATAGGAATTTGTCCAACACCCATGTACTGCCCATGTGCTGCAGCAATATGACTTCCTCGGCGTGTTGGGGATCTGCACATCACGACGTGCTGGGAACCGATTTGATTAAAGCCTGGGACCCAAAATAGCATTGTTGCAGTGCAGTTTGGTAACGTGCTGGTGTTATTGTCTACCGAGGTTAGGAGAGCCCTGGTAATACTGGAATGCTCTTCCCTAATTTTTAGTAAATCTGGTATGTTAAGGACTTTGTGAAGAGGTGCATTTGGACATGTGAAGCTTCAAGGCAAAGTAATAAGCTTGAGGTTTCTGACTGACAAGACACATGTGAGTACATGCAAAATGTGCTCCTCCTGCTAAAAATAACATTTCTCCTGTCAACCACGATGCATCCACCCCCACAACACCACCCAGAAGAACACATTAACACCTTGGCTTTGCACGTAGCCCGATTCACAGCAGCCACAAGTGGTAGAGGGATCTGCACTCTATGTGCATGCTGACAAATCATATGGCATAGTGAAGAACAGAGGAGTGAAACTGGGCTAGCAGAAGTTGACGCCTTATCATCACAGTCCCTTTGAGCATGCTGTAGGCTGACACCTCCACCAACCGAGTCATCTCCCCGATGCCAGGATGGAGAGCATGAGCCCGCTATCCTGATTTAGCCTCTGGTAAGCAAGGCTTGGCTTGCCACACTGGGAAGGGTGGAATAGGTGCATTGATGCAAATAGGTACAGGAGCATCACGGGAGCACCAGCATGGGAACAAGCAAAGCATGTCCAACCACTGCTGCTTACAGCTGTGCTACGGTGACATGTAAACTATAGACCAGTGATGAGAGGTGTTTCTCCCATTACTCCTCCCCATTTGGTGCCTAACACCATCCAGAACCCTGTTAATAATAGTTCAAACCAAGAGGTGTTGGGTTGCAGGTAAGTATTACCCTTAAAAAGAACTCCTGCAATAACTGAGGTGCAGGTCTGCCACGCAGCCTGTGTGTGCTTCTGCTGGCAGTGCAGTCACCAAGGTGATGAAAGACATGGAGAGCAAAGCTTTTAAAAGTGGCGAAGACTAAAGAATACATTTTTTTTTTCCTGAATTATTATTTCCTGTGAAAATTTGGGTTTTTTCCTGAAAAATTAAAGCTTTCTGAAAAATGTTGAAGACGATAAAAATTTACCATTCTGATGAACTTCTCACCATAGCTTCTAGGCAAATAATTTGAAAAATCATTATTGGCAGTTTTGCTTTGCTATAAATTTAGATTGTTTGCAAAGTAAATCTCTCAAAAAAAAAAAAAAAAGACCTGGAAACAAGTTGCAGCTAAAACATTGGCAGGTGACGCAAGGTTGATTCATGGTCACAGGGGTCACCGTCGGTCCACTGCAGCCTTCCTCTGGGACAGTGTGAAGCTTTATTCAAAGGAGATTTTCAGAAAAACCAGGAGATTTAAATGCATAAATTCCAGTCGCTCCTTTAGCTGGCAAGCACGTCAGCCTATGCTCTCACTCTCGAAATTAAGCTCCTTTAACTCTCGTTTAAGTGGCTGGGCTCTCGCAGTGCTTCCCTTGTCTGAACTTCACCTGATGACTCTGGCAAAGCCGGGCGGGCTTTGGTGGGCACTGAAGGCATCAAGCCCTTTGCAGGCAGCGCTTAGCACTTGACAGGGTCAGCCCCTTAGTGACTTGTGCGGTGTCCATCACCTCAGATGCCTTACCGTTTTTCAAATTATGCAACGCCCACCATATGTAATTAGTCAAGTAAGCTGCTTTCACCTAACCTCAAATGTTTGTAATGCTTATAATCCCAGCTAGGTGTCTGTATAAAGGAGCTCCTTGCTAAGGGCAGAAGGGAGGAATATTCTTCCGTAAGAAAGTTAGGGCATTGACAGAGATGCAAAGCTAAAGGATTGCAGGATTACTTTTGTTTGGCCAAGTGTTTGAGGTTTTGGGGTTGTTTTTGGAGATCCCGGTGTTTCAACTTAGTTATTCAGCAGGTAGTCTGGCAGTAGCTGTACATGAGAAAGCAGCTCGCCCATGGCAAGTCCTGTCCCCATTAAGCTATCAGCATCTTAGCTTGCTTTGTTTTCTTTCCAGTCTTTTCTTACTCCTGTTTTAGCAAATGTAACACCAGCATCAAGTCCCTTTCTGGGATGAAAATCCATGAGTTCATCAGCCAAGATGAAGCTTCAGTTTTGGCCTGATTTGGTTTCTGTCTTGGAAAAGCTGAACGGTCGGATGCTCCTGGTGGTTCTGGTCATGTTTCTTTTGATTATTGACCTTGTGAAAAAGAGACGTCCCAGGAATTTCCCTCCAGGGCCACAGCTCTTTCCTCTCGTGGGAACTTTTGTGGACTTTAAGCAGCCCCTCCATCTTGCACTGCAGAAGGTAAGAGCTCCATGGACATTTCTCCTACTAACAATATTTTACCTTTTCAGTGACTTTTGCCACCAAACCTGCAAAACAAGGGCAGCCTCTAAAGAACTAGCTATATAATAACCATGTATGAGAGACAGCCCTTCTTGGGTTTATGTCACCTCCTCTTCCATGGGAGTAAGAAAGTCCAATGGGAAAGAGACCTGTAATGGAGGAAGACCTACATGTTCCTCCTCTTTCTTCCCATCTGACCATGTCCATTTTCTGGTGGAGCCCAGGAAAGCTTCAGAGGGGCTGGGCCAGGCTGGGGAAGGGACAGCAAGTGCTGTGTGAGAAATTAACTGTTCAGACTGTGAACATCACCTCTGGAAATTGTACTGTCATTGTCTTTGCTCAGAGGCCAATGATTTGCCTCATTACATCTGAAAGAAACATTTAAGACCCCGAGTTAACCACCCCTGTGGCTTCTTCTGTGTTACAGAAAGAGGCAATGATTACCCTGGAAAAGTTTCCAGAGCTTTGACTCCCACCAAAGCCAACATGAGAGAGATATTTTATACATGTTGAATATGCTTCTCTGAAAAAGTGAAAGCAAAAGTTCTGACTTGCTGGTCGCAAATATCCTTTCTGGTGACTATTTATCTCCAGCTTTTACCTAGCAGGCTGATGCCAGAGTATCTACCCTGGGTCTAGGGTCACTAGCCAGGTGTCTCCTAGGGCATCCCTTGGGAAAGGCTGAGGCTGCATGCTCACAATATTTTGTCAATACACACAATTATTATTAATAGAATTAATCACATTCATTTACATGCACACAAAGACTAAGACACCCATTCAGCCCCAGACTGGTTTCACGAGTCACCATGGCTGTTCAAGGTGACCATGTTTGTCTTTTCATGTAGACTCATGCTAAGAAAAGGATGGCCTGAGCTTTTTGGCTGAATGGGGCCCAAGAGATTATAGGGTCACCCGTTGCTCTTACACATCAGTGAGTTGAACGCTGCACGGGAGACACTAATGCCAGCAAAGTCCATGCAAGGAAAATGTCTATAATTTAGCCATAAATGCATTCAGGCTTAAGATTACAAATAAGTTTCTAGCCGTCAGCCGTTGGAGCCACTTTCTAAATGAGATAGCTGGAGCAAGAAACTACACTTCTTTAGACACAAAGTTGATGAAAGGGATTATTTGTTGTGCTTTGCCCTCAACAGCAAGAGCCTGGGCATGGCGACCCAGGTGGTGCCTTCACCTCTGGTACCCTTCCTGTGAAGAAGAAGGATGGAGCAGATGCCCATCAGTTACAAAGCAAGTAATGTCCTTGTTACAAATTAAATTGATGCAACTCCCTGGTGAAACCCAGGTCATACCTGCTAACAAATATAAGCAAAACATCTCTCCCATACTACAGATCTCTAGCATATTTTATGCCATCTCCAGCCTTCATGGAATAGTTTAGGTTGGATGGGACCTGCAGACTTGGGTGTGGGTTTTTCTTAAATACCCTTGCTCCAAGCAGGTCTAAATTCGAAGTTAGATGCCATTGCTCAAGGTCTTGTCCAGGTGACTTTTGAAAACCTCCACCTTCTTGGTCTCAGAGGGCAATGTACTCTCTTTCAGCTTACTGGTCGGTACGGGAACATCTTCAGCGTGCAGTTTGGAAGTCTGACTTTTGTGGTCGTCAACGGGTACCAGATGGTGAGAGAAGCTCTTGTCCACCAGGCTGAAATATTTACAGATCGGCCAAATATTCCACTCCTCCAAGAAATATTTAGAGGTTTTGGTAAGCACAGCTAGCAGGATTTTGGTACAAATTTTTCATCTATTTGCAATGATAACAATTAGAGTGAAAGCAACAGGTTGAATTCAACCCTTGCTAACTGCACCCGTAAAAGCTTGCGCAGAGGAAGACAAGAACTGAATTCAGTCTAATAATCTCACAGGTGTACTTTTTAATCTTTCTGGGATTTAGGGATGATGATGGGATCAAAGTCGGGTCTTGATGAAAGAGGAGAAATAAATGCAAGCTGCCCAGCGATCGATATACTTGAAGAGTTTTCCCTTTGGTTTTAATTTCTCCTTTACTTTTTCTCCCTGGTTGCATACAGCTCCAGAGACGGGATATGGTATTCCTGCCTGCAGCTCTGCCAACAGCGTGATAGTACTTATAGTATTTTGGCTTACACCTTTTTTTCCCACACAAAGTGACAAAGTAGCAGATTAAAGCAAATCCGTAAAGCTAGATCTTTAGCATAAGCCAATTACTCTTGAATTTTAATTCCCAGGCAAAGCTATAGTTTTTCAATGTCTACAGGGTTTGGGGTTTTTGTTCAAGATGAATGGCCATTTCTGAATCCTGTCACTCACACGTGACCCAGAGCAAGGTTTGTTCACTTCTGTTTTCCACCTACAGGGCTCATATCATCCAATGGACGTATATGGAGGCAACAGAGAAGGTTTGCTTCAGCAACACTGAAAAGCATTGCTGTAAGTTTTGAGGAAAAAGTGCAAGAGGAGAGCCGGTACCTTGTGGAGACGATCGAGGAGGAGAAAGGTGGGCGGTTAAGCTACAGCACCGTGCCCAAAGCTTCCAGCTAAATGAACAACGAGAAGTAAAAGTTTTACTCTGAGGCAGCTCCTAACATGCAAAACATTTCTTCAATAGCTCAATTCTCTATCTTACACTTCCAGACTGTGCCTTTTAGCACTTCTTTTAGACCTCATGACTACTTTTTTACTTCTCCCTTGTTAATATTAAGCAAATATATACTAGGTGTTTATTAAAGCTTGCATGTTTATCTGGCTAAGAAAGTCTCTCCTCTATTCTGCAAAGGAATAAATGCAGCTCTCCTGCTATCAGGCTCAGAGGCTTAGTTAACCTCTGCTTGTCCTTGGTTTTGCAAAGTATTTTAAAACTTGTTTAGTCAGGCTTTCCTTTTGTATCGTGCACAGATGAAGCGTGTGCCTTGCTCTTTTATGGTCCAGCTTTTAAGAACTGCCAGAGGCATATTAGTAAGAATAATTTGTATGTTGGTACATGGGCGATGTTGCACTTCAGCTTTAAATAGAAGCAGATGGGGTTTAGCTAATTCTATGGAGCTATATATAGTAAACAAGAAAGATCTAAATAGGAATTGTGCAATTATATACTGAACTTGCTCCATTTTAATTGCTGTTGCACTGAACAAGCCAAATACTTCATGTTGCCAATTGATTATAGTCCTTTATAGTCCTAATCAATAAACTAATTAAGCTGCTGGTTTGGGCCTTTCTTCCCATTAATAATGACAAATAGTGATCATGTCCATCACTCTAGTATCTGAGCACCAGCCCAGTTTAATTACTTTCTTGAAGGGATCAGCAGTCCTGTGCGCAGTGCCGTGCATCTCAAAGCGATGCTCCCCGGCGTGGCGACAGCAGCTCAGGGCTGGACTGGATTCGTTGCTGATGTTAGTCTTTCATATCACGGCAAGCGGGTCTCCAGGCTGCCTAAATGCGCCCTGTGAGATGACGGGCTCTGCTCGATGGCTCTCCCAAGGAACGCAGAGGTGGTGAACGTCACACCACGCTTTGCTCTTTTAGGAGCTATGGGCATCATGTCTATGGGCCGTATGAGCTATTGCCAGATTTTATAGGTGGCCACAGAGACTTGCAATCCCCACCTTCTCCCCCATCCCATTTGATTTCTTTGCGGTGGACAGTTAAACGCCAGTGCAACGCATTTTTTGCAATACGGTTAGTCCTGAGCTCCCTGCCCTGGGCTAAGCTTTGAGGCACCCTCTCCTGTTGTTTAAAACTGACACCAAAAACATTGTTGGAGCATGCAAATCCAACAGCCATACCGTGGCATGCTCCCAGTCATTCTCCCTGGAAAACTCTGCTTCAGCAGCTCTGTGCTAACGCCGGCGTGTGCCAGCAGCCTGGGCTGGAGACGGAAGGGGGTGTCCTCAGAGGAAGGATGTGGTGGCACGCAACATCCAACCTCCAATGGGTTGCTGGAGGTGATGGGGGTGGTGGGGACCCCAGGACACGGGGTGAAGCCTTAGCGTCACCATGGGGGAAAAGTAGGTGATGTCTCACCCCAACTTCACGACTGTTGATCTCGTAGAGAAGGTGGTTTTGACTGAGGCTTTAAAGAAAAAAAAAGAAAGCTGTCTTTCATTTTGTTTCCTCCAGGACAACCATTTGACCCTCATTACAAAATTAATAGCGCTGTTTCGAACATCATCTGTTCCATAACTTTTGGGAACCGCTTCGACTACCATGACAACCGTTTCCAGGAATTACTGCACTCCCTGGCTGAAACGCTGCTGCTCATTGGAAGTTTCTGGGGCCAGGTAAAGCCAGTCGGATGCTTTTCTAGCTTCAGCTGCATGCAAGAGCCTGGAAACTGGAGTTTCTAAGGCACTGATGTAATCGGCTTTTCCCTGTAGAAAGAGAGTCATGTTATAAGGGAAATGGCCACGAGTATTGCTTTACATTACGCTGGGTTTATACGCTAAAATCCATCAGGAAAGCAAGGAAGTAAGTAAAAATTATTGAGGCACATGGAGAAAAACCACTGCAGGATTGTAAAAGTGATCACATGCCTGACATAGCCGAAGAGCAATGGAAAAACTGTAAAAATACTTACACTTCTACAAAAAGAAGAGTCAATTAGTAGCACTCTCAGTGAAAATTCCCTTCTCTTCCCCCACCCCTTTCCCAGCCAGTTGCTCAGATAAATTTTGACTATGGCAAAGCTGTCTGAGAGTCCAGGTTTATAACCCCAGTAGGTGGATTTGGGGATACAGCTTCTGAATGGCTGCACACCATGGGCCAGGTCTGATCTCTGTCCCCTCCACCGACCCCGGCACTAAGGGGCTCCTCTGCATCCACACCGACTTCTGACTCCAGTGGCCACCTCATACTAGGTGACAGCTTTGGCCACCCAGTATTGGAGAACCTCATCAGCAGAAAACATCTGGCCAATTCTTCTCTTGTTTGTACTTGTTTACAACTGTGTAACTAAATTGACCTTTGTAGTAAAAGTTTTTTTCCTGGTAGGAAGCAGAGCTAGTAAATTGTACTTTCATCTGAACTGTGATACATGCTTTATTTTAACTCAAGAAATGCTCTTTTGCTCTGCTTGATTTCTCACCAGCTGTATAATGCTTTTCCTTTCATCATGAGATGGCTACCAGGACCCTTTCGGAAGATCTTCAGGCACTGGGAGAAACTTCAATGTTTTGTGAAGGGAGTGATCGCAAAGCACAAGGAGAATTTGGACCAGTCCGAGGCAGGAGATTATATTGACTGTTACCTGAAGGAAATAGAAAAAGTAAGAGACAAATATCTAAAGCCACCTAAAGCTTAACCCAAGAAATGAGCAGACAAGACTCAGAGCTGTTCTGTCACAGGAGCCCGTGCCACCCGCGTTGCCTTCTCCTCCCTACCTCTTCCATGTCAAACTTTTTAGTAACAGCAGGAGCCTGATCACTTTGAAAACACACAGTTGTGGGTTTTTTTTTTTATTTGAAAGTATTTACACTTTGTCTTCTTCTATTTTTCATTCTGTCATGCAACGTAGGAGGACTCTCAGGGAATGTGTTCACGTTTCTATGAGAGCTTGCAGGCCTGTGTTTGCTATTGTGAAAATTCACATTTAAAAATGCTACCTGCTTTCAAAAGCAGCTCTACAGCAAACAGGGTGTCTTTCAAAGCAGTCTGCAGGGCTTGAAATTAAATGAAACTAAGAAATTTCCAAGTCCAGGGGAGATGAATAATAATACAGCGGCAGGACTCGACTTAGGTATGGATGGTTTTGGATTGGGTTCCTGAAAGCATCTCCTCCCTAATAAGAGTTTTCATTGCCATGCTTTTCCCCAAGTTTAAGGGTGATGCCAGCTCATATTTCCATGAGGAAAACCTGCTGTGCTCCACCCTGGACCTCTTCTTAACTGGGACTGAGACAACAGCGACCGCCATCCGCTGGGCTCTGCTCTACATGGCCGCGTACCCCCACATTCAAGGTAGGGCACTGATGGGTCTTTCGTTTAGCCCAAAACCAGATAAGTGAAACTCAGAAAATTGAGCTATTTCCATCTTTACCACGTGTTGGACATGCCTATGCCCCAGGTTTCTTACTGGGAACCTTCTGAGCACAGATTTATTGCGTTTTTGCTTCCCGTAGAGAAAGTGCAGCTCGAAATCGACACAGTGATCGGCCAGTCCCGCCAGCCCGCCATGGCTGACAAGGAGAACATGCCGTACACCAGCGCGGTGCTGAGCGAGGTCCTGCGGCTGGGCAACGTCGTGCCGCTGGGGGTGCCCAGGATGTCCACCAGCGACACCACCCTGGCTGGCTTCCACCTGCCCAAAGTACGTGGAGACCATCTGCCCTCCCATTGCCCCACCAGAGCGAGGTCTTCACGGCCCAAGTCCGAAATCTCATCTGGAGGGGAACCAACCAGCAGGAGCTTATGGAAATATCACAGTTATACAGAAAATACAAGCCCTCCTGACGGACGCTGTAGGGCTCTTATGGGCCTGACCTCCTTATGGAGGAGAATTGTGAGATCCTACAGTGTTGGTCATAATTTTCAGTTTTACAAGGTTTATCCTTTAAATTTTATACAAGACGCCCTCCAGGCATTAGGGGAATAGAGGGCCAAGATACATAGGAAAGCAGTTTGAGCTTATTAATTCCACAGAGTATTAAAAATCATCTATTAAAAGTAGCACTTGATAAAAGCCAGGAAATAGGTATTGATGCATGCACACTGTTCTGGCGTTATGAAAGCAAATATGAGATTTAGATATACCTAGTCTCGTCCATCTATATGATTGGTTGCATCAAGGAAAATTAAAAATAAAAAAATCTGGGCATTTTGCTCCACAGTGATTAAAATGTTTTTCTTTTTCTGATGGAGGGTGTGGAGATAAACCAGATCAGGTTTTAAACAAAAGCACAATAAAGTGGATCGATTGAAAATTATTTGGTTAAATTGCTTCAAATTCCTACGGGAACACGTTATCAATTTAAAGATGGTTTATATTAACATCACCAGTGACAGCAGCACAAGGTACAGATCAACACTATGGTGATATATAGAGGAGCACAGAAGTGAACAATCCTGTAGGCTTTCACCCTCGTTTAATTACATAGCTTAGGAAAAAACATTCTGCCCTTAAAAAAATGTCGTTTACATTGTGTGTGGAACAGAGCTAATAATAAACTAGTCTGACAACACGTCGGCTCTTCTCCTTCGCATAACCGCCCGTTTTTTCCACCTCTTGCAGGGCACCACCCTGATGACCAGCCTGACTTCGATAATGTTCGACAAAAATGTGTGGGAGACTCCAGACACCTTTAATCCTGAACATTTCCTGGAAAACGGCCAGTACAGGAGGCGGGAGGCTTTCCTGCCCTTCTCTGCAGGTAGCATGATGGATGGGGAGATGGTTTTCCTTTTTGCGATGCTTTTTTTTTTTTTCCCCGCCCCCAAGACCCCCCCTCCAGGCTAGAGGGTACTGCTCCTTGTCCGGCTTTCAGCCCATCCCCACAGTGAAAATCCCAGCAGCAGTTAACACTGACTGCTCGGAGCAGGAGAGAAATCGAGTTGTTATCGCAGGATGAAAAAATAAGGCTTCTCCCTCTTGCGCAAGCTGCGTAAATAGGGTTTTTTCCCGAGTTTCCCCTCTTTGTCTATCCGAACAGCCGTCACAATTCGCTCAGCAGTAAACTCCTGGGGACGGTTCCTGCAAAATGTGTGGGTGAACATTGCCACCTAACCTTTCGCGGAAGAAAAGCTCCCGCAGCCTGTGCGAGGCAGCGCGCGAGAGGACTCCGGGCGCTGGCTGAAGCTCACTCGGGACTCGGTGGGTTTCTTTTTCCCCCTCTTCCAGGCAAGCGGGCTTGTCCCGGGGAGCAGCTCGCCAGGACCGAGCTCTTCATCTTCTTCGCAGCCCTCCTGCAGAAGTTCACCTTCCTGGCGCCAGCGGCCGCCGCGTTGACCTTCGCCTTCACGCTCAGCCTCACGCGCTGCCCCAAACCCTTCCAGATCCGCGCGCTGCCTCGTGACTGAGGCCGGCGTGGGGCTGCCCCGCGCCCCCCACCCCTGCCTCAGCCCTCCACGAGCTGCCAAGTGCCCCTTCTCCCATCCGCCCCGTAGATGTGGGGCTGAGATGACGGGCCACGGACGTCTAGCACCCACTGACATGCGGGCGGTGGTGGGAAGGGCAGGAGGATCCCATCCTGCACGCCTCAGTAAGGACAATCCTTGCGGCTTTTCCCTTCACCTCCTGCCTCTATCGGTTTGACAAAACACATGAATTTAAAAGCCTTATTAATTTCCACCGTTAGCAACTCCCGGGAAGGGGTCTGCCAGCTGCAAAATCATGGGCACAGGTGGGTCCACGGTGGCCCTTCTACAGGGGGTATGTCCACCACCCAGAGACCATTTAGCAACCCCTAAATCCTACGGCACCCTGAATGGCCATGGGCTATGTTTTCTGAGGCCTCCCTGGTCAGTGGGGGCAGCTGGCCTTGGACATACAAGCTCTTGGTTCATGCCTCAGCCCAGTTTGGACTTCCAGGTGGCCATGGCTGATGCCGAGGCTCAGGTGGCCTTGGGCTCTGTGTGGTGTACGTTCCCTGCACCACCACATTGCTGCTCTGCAATGGAAATATCTAAGCTGAGATCTCTGCAGCAGCAGCACGTGTTTTTTTTTTTTAATCTCATATGTATATGGAGATTTTAATTAGGAGGCCACCGGATGGTAGAAGCAACTTCCACCAAAGGCCAAGCCAAGGGGGACGGCACGAGGAGCCCTGCTTCCAGCAGGTGTCGAACGGCTATAAAAATACGGTATCGCAATGTATGAGCAGGAAAGGTTTATCCAAAAAGGTTTGTGCTAGTGAAATACACAACAGGAAAGAAAAACTGCAAAAAAATAGTTGCATCGGGGTTGCTCAGGAGCAGTTTAACCAAAGCCCAAAAGAACGGGAAGCAGCAGAGAGCATCAGAGGGGTCGTGACCACGGCGGCTCGCCGCTGGCTGTCAGGAAGGAAACGGCAGCACGGAGGCGTTGGGGTGGGAAGTCACGAGTTCGCCGCTTCCCCCCCGCTTCTGGCAAAGATCTGTGGCCATGCACGATGGGCATGTCCATAGCGTGGGGCCGAGGAGGTGGGTGGGGGGGCACGGCACCCTCTGTGATGGAGGCACAGCTTCTGCCCGTACCGGAGTCTCTTTGGAAAAGAGTTAATTAAATGTGCAACTTGTAGAGAATATTTCCATTTACGTGACCAAGCATTAATGCTTATAAATGCCATCTCCTGTGTGCTTTTGTTTGGAATAAGGCCACAGCAAAGGCAATCGTCTTTCTCTCTCCTCGCCTTTCATGAGTGACTTTTCTCTGTGCGTGCATTGTAGGACGCTGAATAGTTAACAGGAAGACAGGATTAAATCAAGGTTCATTTCCAGCGGCTTTAGCCCCCGACTCTGGCAATAACCGCGCTTGCTGCGTCACAAAGCAGTCGCTGTGCAGTGGCAGATTTATGCCACATGGGAGAGTCCTCTGCACATCCCATCCGTGCCACGCCGGGCACACAGGGATTTCGACAGCGAGCCGCCCTTCTAACTGATCCTTTTAATCCTATTGCATTCTTAATTAATGCTTCGCACTTACAGGCTCACGTGGTTGTTTTACGTTCTAAAAAAGAAAACGTGAGAGATCTGTGGGTTTTTTTCACCTCGGAAGTTTTCAAAGCCATTCAGGACTAGGCACCGGTTTCTCTCCATTTTCTTATTCGCTCTGGTGTAGGTCTGGCCTCTGGTATGTGGCTACAGCTTGTGCTATTTGCACTGGCTTAGCAAACAAATGTTGATCTCTTCCCTCTTCCATTTCAATCTTGCCTTTCCCTGTTACCTTAGGGTTTCCTTCCCTACTCACAAAGAGAATAAATGACTGAAGTTTTCTTCTTTTTCCTCTTTTTTTTTTTAAATCGGGGAAAAAAAAAGAACAAAAAACCCCACATTTTAAAATGTAATGATCCCATACCATAAAGGCAGGAGGCATGAATCTGTTTATTTTTTGTGGAGTGTCTCATGTGAGTGAAGCGGCACACGTACGCCTCTGCAGGCTCACGCCTAAGTGTGCTTGCAGGCCAGAGGTAAAAGAGAGATGCTCCTCGAAAGCAGTTTTTTAAGTTCCATAACAGAACAGTGATGTAACTTTTCCAAGTTTCTCAAGCTGCAAAGTTATGCAGCGGCTTCACCCTTGTGCATATGGCATCGCTCCAGCACTACTGGTGCATCTCTGTGCCTTGTCTTTGGCGCTGGACAACCCCAACGGCCACAACCGATGTCCCCAAAAGCGACAAAACGAACCCAAATCATCCCCCGGAGCATGAGGTGGGAGCTGACGACCGCCAGCAGCCGCGGCAGAGCAACGGCAAGCTGCTGCTAGGAATGCTCCTGCTTCTTTCACAATAAAACACAACACGTACGTCAAAATTAAATGTGGTGCACATGCAGGATCAAATAGCTGTCTCGGAGCCACTCATAGATGATGCCGAAAATTCAGCACAGCCTCTTGCCAGCTACTGCCGAAGGGCCACAGCCTGTAGAGCTGGGCATCTCCTCCGGCTTTTCAGCACTTGCCTCAGCTTTGTCGGGCTTTGGGCACGGCTTCAGCACAGGCTGCGGACTCAAAGGCCAAAGCAGGTGGGAAGGGATGGCTGGAGGGCTTGGGGCAGGGTCAGCCTCGTGGCCGCAGCAGGTCGCTCTGCCTGCACTAGTCCGGCGGAGATGACAAAATGACCGTGCTTGGAAACCACCGCAAATCCTGGACGGCTGTTTGCTCCCAGCCCACATCACCCTGACGCACTGAAACCTCAACCCCTGAGTCAGATGGTTTGTGAAAGGTTTGTGCAACCTTATCTCGGATGTCCCTGCTGACCTGGGGCTTGGTCTGGGACTCTTCATACCAGCAAACGAGCTTCTGCAAAAGAGGAAAGCGCGAGGCACTTGGAGTGGCTGGAGCCTCCTGGGCACCGGGAAGCCGACGCTGGGACGTTGCATGGTGAGGGCACCACGGGGAGGAGAGCATGGGGCTTGCACCCAGCAATGGGCTCATGGGAATGGCACGGCGAGCCCGCTGGGAGGTTTTAATACTCATCCTGCAAAGCTCGTTTCTGTCCTTTCGACAAGGACATGGATCACTGGGGTTTTGTAAAGCAGCAGTGGGAGATGGGAGAGGAAAGGGGGGTCTGGGGGTGTTTTGTTTTGTGTTTGGTTTGTTTTTTTTTTAATGAGATCAGAGGAAATGCTTGAGTTTAATCAAGAAGATGTTTAATCAAATAGTCCTTGCTGAAACCTGGGAAAGCAGGAGTCTGAATGTAGCCTCCAGGCCAGGTCAGCAAAAGCTGCTCCATGCTGTCTGATGTTTGTGCCCACAGCGGTGCCAGCACATTGCCCATCTCTGCCTGTCTCTGGGGGATTTGGTGGTGCCCCGTGAGCTCGACCTGCCCTGACCTGCCACAGGACGCGTCCCCGCAGAGACCCACCATCCACCCATGCTGCGTTTCCTCTGGGAGAGCATCTCCTTCCAGATGCTCCTTGTCTTCCTCCTCGTTTTCCTGCTCGTTGCCAACTACATGAAGCACAGAAAGCTGAAGCACTTCCCTCCCAGCCCCTTCGCCCTCCCCTTCCTGGGACACATCCACCTGCTGAACCTCAGCAACCCCCAAGCCATGGTGCAGAAGGTACGGGGCACGGGGTGCCACTGCGGGGAAAGCGACGGAGGGGATTGCGGCTACGCAACCTTTGCAGCGCAGGGAGAGGGTTAAACCCAAACCCCGTGGCCCATGAGGACTGGGAGGAGCTCACCCTGGGGCGGGCGGGAGGTTTGCCCTTGGTCGGCAGCAACACAGATGAAGTTTGCCCGGGTAGAAGGAGGGGGACAAGCGTGGCGCAATCCTTTGGGCAAAGGGCACGGCGTGACACCACGGGTGCAGTCACAGTCACAGCAGTCACAGCTGTAGGACCCCGTCGGTCTGACCAGGGACTGCAAGGGCGTTTGGGAAGGGAGTGAAACAAAAGCTGGAAGAACACAGGACTGGAAAATCAAACCTGGAGAGTTTTACTTGACTGGTGGCCAATTAACACCAACTCCTGACCAGTGATTTGGGAAAAGAGTAACGAAAAAAGACCGTACACAGCCAAGCAGACACTTCTGCAAACACCCTGTCTCTGCTCCCGCTCTCAGCTTCCCTTATTTTCACCCATGTCCCCTGCCAGGGCTACCCACACATCCATGGCAAATGAAACGCCTTTTATTTATTTCCTCCCCCACCAGTTCACTGAAAAATATGGGGATATTTTCAGCATACAGCTGGGCAGCATGTTGTTTGTGTGCATAAATGGGCTGCGGATGGTTAAGGAAGTTCTTGTAAACCAAGGGGAAAACTTCATGGATCGCCCTGAAATTCCGATCGACAAGGAGATCTTCAGCAATGTGGGTGAGTTATCCCTCACGACGCATATCTCAGCTGTAAGGTCAAAGCAGTCCTTTGACCAGAGGTCTGAGATGGCTGGAGATAAGGCCCTGGAGATTTTTACCCTTGGTAGAGAGATCTGCCTTGGCTCACGGTGGCATGTTTCTGCCAGGACTGGTCTCCTCCAACGGGCACTTGTGGAAGCAGCAGAGGAGGTTCACGTTGACGACACTCCGAAACTTTGGCTTGGGGAAGAAGGGCCTGGAGGAGCGCATCCAGGACGAGTGCCGATGCCTTGTGGATGTATTCAGGGATGAGCAGGGTGAGTGTCATGGCCCTCATAAGCTGTGCTGAAGGCAGGAGCAGGTATGGCCTATTATAATTTCACCCATGATTCACTGCATGCTGAAAAATAGCTCACCTTGCAAGCAATGACAGCACCCTGCCAGCATCCCAGCTCCCTTTTACAGGTGTTTTGCCCTCAGACTGGTGAATGCAGTTAGGGAACACCCAAAGCCTTCACCTTCAGCCTACTGCTCCCTTGGAGATCTCTGGAAATCCCATGTGTGTGTAAACACTGATGTTTCCAATCAATTCAAATGACGTCTGCTCTTCTGCAGACCGTGCTTTCCAGAGTAAAGAAAAACATTTCCATAACCTGATTGAACTGGGATGGAGGGTGGGAAGTTTGCTCCATCCAGGGGCTGCCCAGCCAAGTTTGGACAGCTCATGGGGGCAGCAAGGCATCCCGGGAGAGCAGTGAAACAGGAGGGTGCCCATCAGGGGCCATTCATTTCACTCAGATTTGTTGAATCACAGAATCAGAATCACTAGGTTGGAAAGGACCTTTAAGATCATCAATACCTCTAACAACTGTGTTTTCTTCTCCTTTTTGTGAAGACTGGAAGACAATTGATCACTCCTATTTCCTTCTGCAGGGAATCCTTTCAACCCTCACTTTAAGATCAATAATGCTATCTCAAACATCATCTGCTCCGTCACCTTTGGCAATCGGTTCGAGTACCACGATGAGGACTTCCAAAAATTGCTGCAGCTGATGGATGAGGTGACTAGCCTCCACGGGACCATCATGAGCCAGGTACAGCCCTCCTGCCACCAATATGGACGGTGTGCAGTTTTGCAGTGCCATAGTGTCTTCTCTGGAGTCAATCTCAAAAGTCGTATCATTTTCATCACCAAACTTCATTGTCTTTCCCTATTTCTTTGCACGGGGTAGATTTGCCCATAATTTCTCTCTGCCTAATTTTCAAGCTGTGCAATGCTCACGTTGCTCTCTCTCACCCAACATCACCTTTCCTGCCCATGGTCTGTCAGCCTGCCTGCTGTAATTCCAGGTAATGCAAGAGTTACTCCATAATAGGAATATCAAATCCTTGTAATGCTCTTCTAGAGCTGAGCTATTTCTACCAACTCCAGCAATTCTGTAAGAGTGGCATTGCAGGCTCTTTAAGTTTGGTAACGCTAGGGTTTTTTTAGTCCTTTATTCAATTTACCTTTCTCCTTTTCTGTCCAAAGCTGTACAATTGTTTCCCATCTATAATAAAGTTCTTTCCTGGATCCCACCAAACCATTTTTAAAAACTGGAGGTTGATGAGAAATTTCGTGAAAGAGAAGATTGACAAACACAAGGAGGACTGGAACCCCTCAGAGAGCCGGGACTTCATCGACAGCTACCTGCAGGAGATAGCCAAGGTCAGCAATGCAGAGCAAACCCTTCTGCAGCAGGGCTTAGAGATCAGGAGGGGCGAGGAACGAGCCCAAATTCTCCATCTGAGCTGCTTCTGTGGCTGTAAAGCTTAGAATGGACATCAGGTTCAGGGCACCCATCAAGAGGATGGAGGGGGCCAGCAGCTTCTGCCAAAATCCTTGGGGTTGACTTGGACTAAAGCTGGTGTCAGGGTAGCCCTCCATATTCATGTGGCACTAACTCACCTTTTTGTGAAGGACAACGGTGGTGGCACATTCCAGGAGGAAAACCTCGTGGCATGCGTGCTCGACCTGCTGTTAGCTGGGACCGAGACCACTTCCACAACCATCCGCTGGGCTCTGCTGTATATGGCCGTATATCCAGAAATTCAAGGTACAATTAGCAAAAGGTCAGTGCTTATTCTTGCTTTTAGCCCTCACAGCTTGGTGAGACACTTTTTTTTTTTGAGAGAGAGAAAAACTGGGAATTTTCCTGCACTCACACAAGAGATGCACACAGTGGCAGGTGTCCCAGGCTGGTCCTTAGGGGGACCCTCACAGCAACCACTCCAGGTTGTTCCAAGGGGTTTTTTTCTTGGACCTTGGCTGGTCCCTGCTCTTTCCAACCAGCCCGTGTGCAAGCTGAGATTGATGCGGTCATCGGGCAAGCACGGCAGCCAGCCCTGGAGGACAGGAGCAACATGCCCTACACCAACGCCGTCATCCATGAAGTGCAGAGGAAAGGCAACATCGTCCCTTTCAATGTGCCAAGACTGACGGTGAAGGACACGGTCTTGGATGGCTACCACATACCAAAGGTAACCCCACTCCAGAGCACTTACTTTAGTAAGAGACTCCCAGTTCCCCAGGCACAATTCGCCAGGCCAGGTCGCTCCTACGCAGATGGGAGGGGCAGAGCCACAGCGTTTCTGCCCTGTCCAGAGTTCAATCCTAGTGAACACATATTTTTGCCATCCAAACAATGTTCTCCAGCACATTGAATGGTGCAGAGCGCTGCGAGGCAAGACACCCACTGTGCATACCATTGCGGCACAGGTCCCATCTCACATGGCTTTTACAGGAACTTTGGCCCAAGATTACAGCAGATAAAAATTATGTTGATGAGGGAGAAATGTGGATATATAATCATTGCACCTCAGAACAGACAAGAAGTAAGAAAAACTGGGCATGGGATGGGGGCTGTTGGACAAATAATTGTAGCAAATTTGACTATGGATGTTCTTCACTGAGAGGAGACTGGAAGATTAAAATGCTCCTCCTGCTGTCAGTGCCAGAGAAAGTGCAATTTATTTCTCTTTTTCTCCTCTTAGGGCACCATTTTGCTCACAAATTTAAGCTCTGTGATGTTAGACAAGCATGAGTGGGAAACTCCTGACACTTTTAACCCTGGGCATTTCCTAAAGGATGGTCAGTTCTGGAAAAGGGAGTCTTTTATACCGTTTTCTATAGGTAAGATTTCATGGATTTTGGTGTTTCCATGCTGAGGTACTGGAATGGGGCATCCAGCTGCACAGTTGGAGACACAGAGGAAAAGAGCAGATGGAAAGGGCAGATGTTGGCTGCACCCTGGGAGGTGCCGCTCAAGCAGTGCTCACGTGGCCACCCCAAAGAACTGCAACCACACTCTGAGCCCCTTCTTGTGTCTCTTCACATTCACAGAAGAGAGATGAGGATGAATAAAAGACCATGAAAATGCCAGAGACCCTACAAACACCTTCACCAAGGCAAGAGCATTGCTCCTGCTCCCACATGGCTGAGTTCACAAGGGGCTTCACTGTTGTCACCACAGGGCACCCCAGCTAACAGCTGCCCCGAGGAGATTGCTTTTAGCAACCCTGTTTCCCAGACCAGCATTACACACCTTCTCTGGTAGCTCTCTTTGGTGTAGCTCAAACCAACCACCTCTCCCAGCAGGGGCACGTCCAGGCTGTGCATGTCAGCACAGCTTATCCAAGCAGGGGAGGATACGATGCACATGCATATAGTTAAGACACACGTGCCCTTGCAAAGTCATGCTGTAACACCAATACCGACATTGGGGAACTTGGTGTGGGCTGTAAAACTCATCCTGGAAGTAACACAGCTGGACCATGGTCCCAAGGGAAGGCAGAGGCTTTTTTGGCAGTGAAAGCAGCTGGGCAGTGAGCACAGGCTGAGGATGCCACGGGTGGCCTCTCTCTGCAGGGAAGCGTGCCTGCCTGGGCGAGTTGCTGGCCCGCTCCGAGCTCTTCCTCTTCTTCACGGCTCTGCTCCAGAAATTCACCTTCCAGGCACCCCTGGACACCACACTCAGCCTCCAGTTCAAGCTGGGCATCACGGTGGCCCCGCAGCCCTACAAGATCTGCGCCGTGCCTCGGTAGGGAAGCCTTGGCCACCATCCTTGCAGGAAAAATTCTTTGGCATGGATGTTGAAAAGGAGCCCTTGGCAGCTCCCTTGGGTGGTGGTAATGACCGCCCAGCTCCAGGGAGAGGCTGGGCGCTTCATTTCTTTTAAAGCAATTGTAAAATCATTTATTTTACAAGCAAACCTTGCACTCTGTATCCTACAGAACTGATGAAAGTAAATTACCCCTACAGTACAAGTAAGCTAGCAGGGAAACCACCAAAGCCTGTGGCCAGGTCCTACATGCCACAGCAGTTAAGAACTTAACACCCACATGGAGCAGGGAGAGTGCTCTCCACTCCAACAGATCTCTCTATAAAACATCTGTACTCGTAGCTGCAGAAGTCATGGGTCCTGCCTCTTAGAATATGCTAAATCCTCCCCGTTTACCTGCCCAGCATCACTGAGAGGCTGGTGTGCCAGGGGGGCAGAGGGGTGAGCTCCAGCAACATGTGATGCACGGCTAAGCCTGCCGCACTCAATAGTCTCATGAATAAAAGGGTCCCTTGGGAAATACCAGCAACAAACTACTATTATTTTAAACCATCATATACAAGGCAAAACCGTTCTAAGATTGACAGCTGATGGTTAACACCAGTTAAATGCATCCACTTAGTAATAGCTGCACCATCGGACTCTGTCCAGGCAGCCACGTGTGAGAAACTGCAGCTCCTGGCAGCTTCCTGGCAGGAAGGCATGGCACAACACAGCGATGATGACACACACCTCCACCTCCTGCTCACCTGCTGAGGAAGCGAGGAGAAAGCAATCTTTTCCTGTCCATTTGCAATTTTTCCTGGAGTACTTTCTGCATGTTTCTAGAGGAAGCAAATTTTTCCCAGCATTTCTTTGGAGAATTAAATCATCTCCTGGAGGAACTAAAAGCATCTTTTTTTATGCAAGCATTAATGCCCAGTTGGGTTTTAAATCCTTTTATTTTAACCTGCATTTTCTTCTCCTCCAAGCCCAGCAGGGAAGGCTGGGCTGGCCCTGCAGACCAGCCCACAGAAGGGCAGAAACACCCTGTGGCCCCACAGCTGCACACTGGGGCCAAGCACAGCCATACAACATAAAGCAAAATTTCTAACAGGTGAGCATGGCTTCTGGCAAGGCTCCTTCAGCCATGGGGCTTGGTGGGGAAGCTCTGCCCCCTCCTCCGATTTTCTGTGCCAGGCACAGCCAGATGGAAACAAGAGGTTGGACTAAGATGCTGTTTCTGTCACTTGAGGCTCCTGTTTCGCAGCCCCATCAGGTAGAGACAGGAGAACACGTGGTGGGAACCAAACCAACCTATTTATAAAATGCAGAAGACTTGACCAGGTTCTCACCAGAAGTGGGATGAGACATCCCCAATGCCAGCTCACCGCCACTGCTCTCCCCTGCCAGCTGCCCTCCCGACCTGCTCCTGGCAGGGGCTCCCACAAACAAGGAAGTTCATTCGACTTTCTAGACCTTACGTTCTTTCTTTTCCTTCCTTGGGAGAAGCAGAAGGGGAAGGCTGGAAGTGGGCTGCATGCCCGGAATTGACTGGAAACTGGAGACGGGAGCAGTGATGAGCTTCAGTTTCTGTCACATGCAGCATTACTCCCAAAGCACTTCCAGTTTGCAGGTGTCATCTGATTTCTTTTTTTCTACTCCTTGGCTCAGAGTCCCATTTCCTTTCCCAGCCTGCTGCTATATCCGAGAGCTTCCTCCCTGGGTCTCCGCTGGGTTAGTTGCACTCCGAGTAGAGCACATTTTGCCCAAGGGTTCCTTGGATACTTTATCCCCTCCACCAAAACCATCTCATGCACTGTACTCCTACACCTCTCTTCCAAGGACAGCCCTCGCCTAAACATACAAACCTTCTGCTGCATTGCTCGGCTCTTAAGAAGCTACCAGAAAAACCATAAGCAGAGTCACAGACTCAGGCTCTGCACAGGCAGTTTGCATTTGAACATAGCTTCTTGTGACCAAGCACTTGGAAATGGAGCCCCCCCTGCACACACCACCCCTCACTTGCTCCTTCTGCGCTCGGGAAGGCAGCGGTGGCTGCCGGTGTGTGTCCTGTGACAGCTCACATACGGGCTGAAAACAGCCTGCGGCTTGGCTCAGGCTTCCTGCACATCTGAGAGCCTCTTCCGTTCCCCCTCAAACACACACCTGCAGTTTTTGTTCTTCAGTGTCTGAAAATGCTTTTAAGTTCAGCCTCAGAAAGAAGGAAAAAATGGTTCTTCCGTATCTGGCTATTCACTTCTTGGTCACTGGGACACTTCTGCCAGTGCAAAGGCCCTTCTGCATCAGGGTACCACACAGCTCCCCATCCTCATAAGAATAGCAACCCAAGGCGATAAAAATTGTTACTTACCCATGTCAGGACAGCCAGGCCAAGGATTACGGTTCAGAGAAACGGAACACCAAACTCTGTGGTAAAGACAGGTCTGAAATGGGGCCCCTGCAGGAAACTTGTGACACCTTCTCCCTGCTCATCTTCACTCTGGAGGGCTGAACAGCTGCCTGCTCACATTCCCAACCTCACTTCTGGGTTGAGGTTAGCACTTGGGGAACAAGAAAGCTGTCAATGAGACCGAGAACTGAGCACATAAACAAGCTGCAAAGCAGACTGAAGAGGGCAGTCAGTTTTCCAAATAACAAGCATGGTGATTTAGGAGTGCATATCTATCCTCTGTGTCCTCTTAGGTGGGGCTGAGCGGAGTAGGCAGAGATCCTAACTTATTTCAGTAGCACTAAGCAATTACTGAAGTCACTCAACAGCTAATTTGTCATGGGTTTTAGTCTTTCCACTTCACAAGGTCCCTTGCCCAGGTCTCAGATGACTGTCAGCAGACCAAGTATAGGTAACCAGCTTTGGGTGGGAGCAGAACTGTAAGCAGGAAAGAAATGGAAAGAGGAGGGGAAGGTGGCACAACTCTGATTTGCTGTTGTTGTAACATGCATACACACATTATACATACATGTTACATATTTGAGTAACATGACATTTTAGATTCTGTAATTGTATCAACATGCAGACCCAGTTCATGCCCAGGAGTATGGATGCTTACATCAGCTAGGGACCATTAAATGCATTGCTTGGAATAAAGACACCGAAGAATTAATTTCAAAAATCTTTATGTGAATATAAAATAATTCTTTCCAAAGAGAAATAAAACCAAAAGTTTAAAAAGTAGTGCAATTTTTCAAGTTCTATGCAACACAGTGTGTACATTTGTTTTAAACAGAAGATGTAGACACCGATACACTGAAAACCTTAACACTAGCTTCACTAGTGGGAGTATGGGAAAAAAGCAAAAAGGTTAAGAAAACTACTTTACTAGATATTACCAACTCTTAAACAATGGTTTTCATTTTTAATTCCTAAACTATTTATGGGTACCTAAATAAAACATCAGTATTGCTTATATTACTTATTTCCAAGTAAGTGTATATTGTAGAAAATAGAATACCCATATATATATATATATGTATATTTAATGAACAAAAAAACCAGTTAGGTGAAATTTCATTTTCAGTGAATGTTTCTTAATCCTCTATAATACAGTTGTTGCAAAAGAATCTTCTCAAAACTGCTGCCTGATCCACCTTGAGTAAAAGAACCTGCTAGTCCAAAATTTGTATTATTGCTACAAAATACTTCTCTACCATACTGGTTATTCTTAATCTTATATAAAAAGAATATTAACAAATGATATGTTAATCAGAACATATTTTTGTTTCTTTGGATCTATATTACCCGTTTTACTGGTAACTGGCTAAAGTTACTAATAATGCTGATTAAATTCAGCAATATTCCATGATTTCATCTCATAATTTGAATCTGTTCCTAACTGTGCTGCCTGGGCATGATACGAATTCATCTTGCAGCAGGGATAAGTAACCTCTTTCTTCATCCTGCCTCAGCAGTGGTGCACACTGCATCAAAGAACATTGTATTGACATCGTTCTGCTGCTACGCGTTGCATGCAACTTAGCTGTTACACAGCAACGCTATTAGTAGATTTTTTGTTCGACATGAATGAAGTTAACATTCAAATGATACTTATTCTAACGATCCTTTCTGCACAGCCAGATGAGCTGAAGTGAATACAACACCATGGCTTATAATCAAGTATTTATTTCTACAGATCAGTTCCTTATTCATAGGATGTAACCCAAGTTTAACCAGTTATAAAACAGTCTCTCAAACAGGTTCTCAACCGCAAAGAAACGCTTAAGTTAGATTCACAGTTCAGTTTGGAAAAGCCCCAAACAAACAACATTTCATCTAATACCTGAAAAGCCGATTCATTTTTGGCAACCCCAACAAGACTACCGGGGACAACCTTGCCCTGAAAAAGGCTGATCTCTGTCTCCAGTTCCGTATTTAAATTTTTCCATCGCTAGTCTGAAGACAAACTTCTAATTAAATGATAGGGAGGTTCTTGGTCATTTTTGGTCCCAGGGTCTGCAGTTTTGAGAAGTGTACATCAAAGACATTTGCTCCAAGCTTTTCACTATTCAGCACCTGATATGACTACTGACACAGCTCTACTACTGTGAGAAGTACGACAAATGCATCAAGCCTACTAACTAGACGAGTATTTGAAAGACGTCCATGAAAAGTTTCCATGCTGCAAAGAACGAGGGTTGAGACCCATTCAACACCATCAGTGACAGTTTCACATTTCACTAGAACACACCAAAGTACCAGGCTTTAGAAATGTAAGCATCTTGCTAAGACTTAAGTCTCCTGTTCCACTGCTCACCACGATCTCCCACACCACTAGCAAGTTAAACAAGCAATTGTATCTTAAAAATACAAACTCCAATAATATCACTGCAGCAATAAAAGACCTCAAAACCCAAGAGGTAGTCCAAAGAAGCATAGTCCTGAAGAACAAAACCTGACAGACAAAACTGTCCAATGGCAATTTGTCTGGCATATTCTCTACTCATACCACATTTAGCACGAGACTGGCTTTTAAACAATGCCTTGTGTAGGCAGAAGTTTTGAAAGAGGAAATCTCTGTTGAATGCCTAAATGTTTAGCACTGTAAAACGTTTAGCACTATCACCACAACTAAGAAGCAATAGTAACAAAGTATTAAAAATTAATACTTCCCTTTTCTCTAGCATTGCATGCAGAGCCCAAAAAAGAATTTAAGATGCTGGGGAAGGATGAAATCAAAAAACAAGCCATACTGAGGGGCATGCAAAATGGAATACTACTCAAAACTTAAATACTACAAATTTAACCCTGCTCTTAAATCAAAGATGGCCTTAATAGTAAAGACAGACATGCTTTCATTCATGCATATGGCTGAGTTTTATATTAGATCATGGACTGGTACAGCACCCTCAAATACTTAGTTTAAGTGTATTCATTTTATTTGAAGGGCTGCTGTAATTTTATTTTATTTAACTATGGGTATAATGAATTTGTTCTAGACAGTTTGCAAAGAAGAATGGACATTAAAAATTTCCTAAAAGTACAGTTCCCAACAAAAATGAGACATTTGGTAAATAAAGTGACACAAATTTTGTGAAAGATAGCAACTTCCCACACACAGATTTCAGATATCAATCCCCATCTCATCATCTTTGATCTAGATACTGCAAAACTATTACAGTTTATGCACTTTCTCCCTGCCAACAATCAATCTCTGCTGCCAACAACTAGCAAAGCTATCTTTCATTCATCTGCCTAGCACAGTTAGTTCAGAACAACTGAAGTGAAATTACATTTAAAAAAAGAGGAAAATTAATTTCTATGCACAGAGTTGTATAAATAGCTGGAAATAAATGGGGTTCCTTCCTACCTAGTCCCCTTTCTGCAAATAAATGCAGTGTACCAATACGCCAGACTTTTAAAACATAGCCCAGACTTTTGAATTATTATAATAGCTTTTTTTCTTACACAGGAAAAGACAGCCTATTTGGCTTTAGTGAAGTCAACATCTTCAAGACAGGTTTTCCTTAATGTATATATGCACAAACATAACCTTTTCCTTTTTAAATAAACTGAGTAGTTCTGCTTCTCACTTGAGAAGACAAAACAAATCCTGTCTTCTGTCATATAAGAAGTCAACTGGTACTATACCTTTTTCTTCTTTTTCTACAAATGCAAGTTATTCTCTTGCTTTTAAAATTGTACTTTGTATTCTAAAAAAGTATTTTTTAAAAACATGGTACCAATATTTTAAATTCATTTTTAGAAGAGCCCAGCAAAAATTCCCAATATTGCTAGTTTCCTGAAGTACTTTTTTGCATAACATCTTCCCATTACAAAAGTCAACTTTCTAGCCCAAACCCATTAAATAAAGTTTTAAATATATAGTGCCAATTTTTATATTTACAATATATTCTGAAGGCAAATATATATCTTTTAAGTTGTGCTTGTAAATGCATAACTGCAGTTATTAAATCTACTTCTACTTGGAAAACACCACTGCTCAACTTAATCACTTCTTGATATGTTCCAATGTTGAATTTGCAGTTGCCTACCATTCTTACCTCCTCTTTCATCAAGTAGTTAATGTGGAAGCTATAAAACAGTTAAGGACACTTTAGCATATAAGTTTTCCTCATGGTCCTTGTGGTTTAATCAGATGTTGCACCTGGTACTTTAACAGTGAGATTCCTTCTGGTATTGGTGACATGACGTTGCTGAGCTAGGAATGAGCGTCCAGGACCGTCTCTGCAAGCACCACTACTGCCAACCAGTCTTGCTTCCATACCTAGCTTCTGAAGAGTTAGGCTCTGCAAAGAAATTAAACAATGTTTACGCTATAGCAAAAACAAAAGAAAAAAGCCTGGCCATCTTTCATACACAAAGCTCATGCTTACTTGCACACAGAATTTCTTTTACTGTATTTCTTATATACCCTCTTGCTGCCATAAAAGGTATGAACCAAGAATGAAGAAAGTAAGATTCATTCACATTCATACAGAATGTGTTAATTGTAGCTTAATAAAGGAACAACTTTACAATAACTAATTTAATTTTACTTTTCCTTTTTGATTTCCCATTCCAGCCTTTCTTTATCAAACTCTATTTAAACATTGCTTCATATGAAGATGAACAACTTTCCCTAGTCCTTTTCACAGCAATCTAATGTCAAACGTTCTAACAACCTTTGCAACACTGCTGCAGGATGAGAAGACGGCTCCAGCTTTATTTCACAAATGCTGTGCTAAAGACACTGAACATCTAAAACAGGAGCCTGGAAACCTTTTGAACCATGGCCTCCCTTTGTCTCAAGCCCCAAAATTTCAACAGCAAATGCTACTGAACATTCAGGAATTTAGCCTACTAAATCCAGATGGAAGCTTGTGGCAGCAAATACTACATTACTAATGTGAAAGTCATGGCCTATGCCAAATTAAGTGTCCTGTTCCAAAGCACAGAAGACAAGCAAAAAACATACAACAAAATAATTTTACACAACAGTTGATCGTTAAAATATTTTCCCTTTAATGCTGCTATCAAAAATGTTGATGCTTGTATTTCCCAAGTTACCTCAATAGGATTAGAAATTCCCCATAGAACTCAAGTTTGCATTCCGCCTTGAAGTGAGAATTAGCAAGTGGAAGAGTGATCTCACTTTAAACTGGAACTCTCAGGCTTTATTCCTTTCCTTAGTTCCCTGTTTTTAAACATGAGGCCATGCTATTCTGCAAGTTTGATTTTTCTGCCACAAGTAGCTAAACTAAGCTAAGCTTTCTCTCCTAAGCATCAGTTTATAGTGCATCTAAAAAGAAAAAAAAGGGGTGACGCTCACATTTAGCAAAATTTGTTTTTTCTGATTTCCGAGATACCAACAAATGAACTTTTGACCCACCTTATTATACCATGCAGTTACAATTAGCTTTTCCTCATAATCACGTAACTTAGCAAGTTTGTATTCAGCCTGCAAGCAGACAATAGAGAAGTAAACCTCAATTGAAACACAAAAATAATCTGCATAAAATTATTGCAGTCCATTGACTGAAATAAACACAGGCAGCAGAAATGCTTAAATACGCAAAATAACTAGAAGGCTTGGAAGTGTAAATAAAGATACTTCCATAAATGACTATGAGAGAAGTCATAGACTACTTCAGGAAGAGGCTACACACACTGCAGTGCAACTTACAAACATACATCAAGGGGTTGTGTGTGTGGAAATACATGGAAGTCTAGGGTGTATCAGAGAGTCTATAAATAATTTAGTAATTTTTTTACCTGAAAGTCAAAGACAAGAATGTACCTTTAGTGGCCAAGTATTTTTATAATGTTACTACCTAGTACATACACACAGAAGAAATCTGAGGCCACGGCATTTATGAAGTCAGACCTTTCAGCCAACTAACTCGTGTTGAAGAATTTTGTATTTGCTCAGGTTCTAACCGGTCCCATCAATATTGCTTAAAACTGAATGCAGCATTTCCCACATCTTTTTTGGTCCTTGGACTATTGTCAACAATCCTTTCAGGATTTCAGCCAAGCAGATTTGACTTAATTAAAAGGTTTTACTCTTCTATATAGTTCCAAGAGCTCCAGTATATGAAACCACTGATAGCAGAGGTCTAGTAAATTAAACAAGTCACTGCTCAAATATGTAGTCCCACATACAAACTAAGTTACATTAGTACTGAAAAAGGTCAGACTCTGCAGCTCTGTACAAGTTACTGTAACACGGCAAAACTATTAATGTTATGAAGCAATTCATTTACAGCTTTTCACAGGGTTTAGAAAGAATCAAAATTAAGTTGTACATTGAAAAACACTGTCGAAAAGTAAACTGCTCTGACAGACTTATAGTTGGATACAAGGTTAATTAAGGCAAACTAAAAATCTCTAGGTTTGATGGTCTGTGCAGTTTCTAACTGAATGCAGCATTGAAGGGTACTAGATCATTAGGAAACAGTAACTTGAGTGTCTAATATCAGAGACAGCAGAACATATTAGAAGTTATTATTAAATATATGTAAATTCTTACCTCTAGCGCTTCAATTTTTTTGTCTTTCTCCATTATCTGTTTTCTGAGCAACATAATTTCCGCTGATGCTGGATTTAGTTTGGGATCTAAGGTTTTTATCACCTGTACAAGGCAAAACAAAAGCATTACAAGTCAGGTTTGATTCTCAACAGCTCTGCATCTCATTTGCTCTCAGTAGAAACACGAAAGCAGACTGAACACTAATTGGGAAATTCTAATGAAAACTAAGCTGTTACATTGCACAACAGAAGATATCAAAAGGTACAAAGGAATCATTAATGCATCTCATGCTTTAGCCTAAACCCCATTCTCTCATACACTTAACTGACTGCAGTTGAGCAATTTGACTAAAAATGTAACATGTAGCTACTAATTTTAATTTTGAGGTGGAGGGGGGAGACAACAACAACTCAAATTAATCCGTTTAACGATTTACGAGGGTGGAATGTGTATGCTCAGAAATATGCAACTCACATTTCTTGCTTTTTCAAGGTACATTTTATATCTTTCTTCCATTGCTTTCATATCTTCATCTTTTTTTCGCAAAGCTGCTTCCAGCTCTCCAATCTTCTGGGCTATTTACAGAAATTATCAATAAAGACATACAAAATAAAAATAGAAATGGTACTTTCAAGGCTTCTGTGTTCTCGTGATTTAAGCACCCCCCAAATAAACTTTCTAGCTACTACACAATTTTCTAGGTTCTTATTTTTGTTTCAGTTGTACCATAAGGTCTCACCTGACCCTGAATTCCCATTTTGCAGAGTATTGTTCAACAAAACTAAGGCCCCTTGAACTTCTCCCTGCCCACCAGCGTGTGCAAAACCCCCCTCCATTCACCCCTATTCCAGGTTTAAAGCTAAACTGTAGCAGAAATCCTCATCCAGACAAGTATCATGGAAGAAGAAACTTAACATAGTCTCATTAAAAAAAAAAAACAAAAGCCACACAAAAAAAACTTACGGTTCTGACTAACATCAGGCTGGAGTTCCGCAAGATCAGCCTCTTTCTTCTGTAACTCATCATGAACTTCATTCAACTTCTCCCTACGAGTGAAAGGCTGGGCTGAGGATTAAGCTCACAAGTAATTCCATGCACAATTTTAAGAGCTGAAAGCTGAAACTTGGTGGAAGTGTTTAAACAACTATTTTAAAAACTCTGGCAATTCTTTTGAGTTTAAATAGAAATACTAGTATGTATTTTTGAAGAACTATAGAAGTGGTGACTTCCGAATTGAGTCTTATTTGCCTAAAACTAGAAACAGAAAAGAAAACTAACAAAAAAACCTCTCCAGAATCTCCTTAGCAGGAACTACATCTGCTGAAAGGATGGAAGTGTTTCAGAAGAACGAAATATGTTTTGAGTCCACTAAGAGTGATGGTTTTAGCAGTCTATCGTAGAATCATTACTGTTAAAATGCTAGTGGTGATGAAAAGACAGTTAAGTGGATACTAATATTACAAGATTATCATGATCAGAGTAGACAAAACTGGAACAATACTTAACTCACTACACGCATGATTCTCAAATCAGTGGCTTAGAAAAAGAAGACATCCCTACAAAGACTTAGACAGTTTTTGTGCTACAACAGTCAAATCATTTATCATAAACTATTGTGGATGCATGTGCCTTACTTACATATGTGCTGCCAATTTCTGCTTCAGGTTGCTAGACTATAAAAGCAAAGAGTTAAAATTCAGTTATATTTCAGTATTTTATACCATGCAACGTTAAAATATTCTTACAAATCAGCCAAGAATACTTAGCACACCCAAATAAATCTTAAGAAAACTGCATTTTTTTCATGCATTTCTGTAACTGCATTCATATTTTTTGCATCACACAATTCCAATACCAATTCCACCATCTTTCTTCTTTATAGCTATCCCCTTCTCACTATACCACCATTTGGTGATTAAAAGTAAAGTAGAAGGTAGAAGAGTTACAGTTCCTTAAAGAAGGCGGGGGGAAGGAATCACATAAAACATGAGCTTTTCAGTTGAAATGCAGTTGGTGTGGAGGTCTCATGGATTCTCATACTATCGAGACTAAACTCATCTGCTCTGAACACAGTGGAGCCAAGCCTGTGTTACATAAACTCAGAGAGTTGTTTTCAGGCAGGAGAGGGTTTTTAGAACACACTGAACAGCCTCAATTGCTTAAGGTCTTTGCTTATAAGGTCTTTTGAAAGGTGTGTGTTTTTTTGGGTTGGGGGAGGACGGAGGCTGGGTGACCCAGAGGGGCTTCAGAGCTTGCTCACTCCTACTGCTGCATTCCAAACTAACTTTAAAAAACAAACAAACAAACAAACAAGCACCAAACCAGGATCCTGCTGCCTTAGTAGTTACCAGCCCTAGACACACTGAAAAAGAAGAGGCACATCTAAACGGAGGACTTGATATTACTCTGAAGGATTTTAAACAAAACTGGCAAAATGTCTTCAAGGTCAGGAATCCTGAACTTTCACTTACTCCTTCTGTCTTGGATCCCTGCTCCTGTAAAGTCTTTTGCAGATCTTCAATTTGCTGTTGTAACTCCCCAATACGCTCTTCATTTAGCCTTTTAGGAAGAAAAGATAGTTATTACTCATTTAAATAGATCACAAGAGACAATTAGATTTTTCTATTTCATGTTTGGATGATAATTTTTCAGAGGGTTTATCCAGCAGGATTTAAGCCACAATGAAATTGTTTTCAAATGCTTTTAGTTTGACTTGAACTTCTGCTGAAACAAACACAACTTTATTAAACATTAGATAACGAAAGACCTAGAATAATTTTAAGTTTTGAAAAAAACTAACTACCAAAAATTATCATATCCTAGTAAACTGCTTTCAACATTCATTAACTGATAAGAGATATTCAGCCCATATCCCAGTGTTACAACATGGTTAGTTTGAAGTTCTAGAAATAGAGTTTACATCCATTCTTAGTCTACCAAGAATAATTCAGGGCTAAGAACAGCAACCCATTAGCAGCACTTCCTTCAGAGCACGCTACACACAGATCTACCACATTTTACAATATCACATTTAAGCAACTTTCCTTATTGCTTACTTCATAACTCTTTGTTAATAATTACACTGGTGAAACAAGAAGGATAATTGGCTTCCTGCATAGTGCTACGCTACAGATGCAAGCCACATGGCCACTCTGAAGGTCCAGAAATCACTGTTTGCTATATTCTAAGATGCTGTTTCAACCATTACCTTTTCTCAGTTTCTAGTTCGTTCACTGTCCGATGCTTTTGCTCCAGCTGTTCCTGGAGCTCTGCAATACGTTCATTTTCTGATCCTTCCTGTTGTATAAGAAGCATCTTATTTTCATGCTGCAGTCGAATAAACATTTCTCTGAATCAAAAACAACAAAAATGTCACTATCAATTAAGGAAAAGGTGACTAAGAGCAGGAGATAATCTTCCTGTTCACTCCCCCAATCTTAAAGTGAGTGAAACAAGTTCTGCTCAAGGATATAGTTGCAGCAACAATGCAATTTTTTATTAAAAGGTAAATTACAATTTTCAAACGCCACAATAGTTTTTTAGCAGATATGAACAAAATTTTAAATCAAGTCACTCCAAACTCAGATTTTATTATGCCTTTATGTTTCACTCTGCCAGACTTTAAAAGTAGTATTAGCTAGCCTTTAGCTGTTCTGTCTTAGCTGCTGTGTCCTAATTATTTATTCTGTCTGCCAGCAGCAAGATAAGAATTGTTTTGCTCCTTAAAGAGGACCTTTCAAGCCGAACTTTATATAGAGCAATCTGATATGCTTTTAAGAAAGAATGCAGAGTAATTATAGTATGGGGAAATAATTATTAACAGCTACATGGAGGTCCAGAGAAGCATCATGAAGGGAAAGCAAGAAGTGGGATACAGTAATGTTGCTGAAAATCAATACTGAACTTTCACAGATGCAATATTATGCCCCACCCATTAAAATCTCCAAACAACCTCAATTTTTTCATCTTACCTATATTCCACTGGCAGAATTTCAGCAGCAAGATTCTCATGGCTTTTAACACGAGATGCACCTGAAATCGCACGGGGATTTTAATTTAACAAACTTAAAAAAATCACTAATATACATAAAAAAGCCTCTGAAGATAAAGCAATACCTGTTTGACTCAGGTGATCCTGCTGCATCTGTGAATACCGGAGCTCTTCATTTGTCTCTTTCAATGCATCACATTGTACTATCAGTCTCTAAGAAGATATATTTGAGGTGAAATTAAGTCATACAGCATCACTTCAAAATGACAAAAACCAAGTAATATTAATCAGGAATACTACTGACACACATTTTAAGACATATCTTATGTCTTATATGTGTATACACACATACACATGAGGCACTAAACTTCATTCTTATGGTAGCACTACTTCTGGGAAGGTTTTCCTCAAGCAGAGCATTTAAGAGATTTATTAGGTGTTCAAATAAACTGTCATTCAAGAGACTTACCTCTTTTTCTTTGATTAAAGCTTCATGTTTTTCTTCAAGTCGCTTCATTTCAAATGCTAGCTTATCAGCTCTTTTTGATTCTTCAGACAGTTTGTTATGAAGCTCCTGGACCTTATTATAAAAAGACTACATTCAGCACATGAATGTTGCCAGATGCCACCTTTAAAAGCTACGTTAAAACCTTCACTCCTGCCCAGTTCAGCCAAAATAAACAGCTGGTCCTCCAAGCTTGGAGGAGCGGAGATAGACTGGGGGCATGTGTGTTTGGTTGGTTTGGGGTTTTTTTTGGTTTTGGTTATTTTGTTGTTGGTGGTTGATTTTTGGTTTTATTTTGTCTTTTGTTTGTTTTTTTAAATATTTAACTCCTGCATCTCGTAATTGCTACTGAAATAAGTGAAATTGAAATAAAGCTTCTACAGCTGAAAATAAATTTCCGTGAAGAAAGTTAAGAATATTACATACAAGTGATCTCAGCAATAGCTGAACAACCTCTCCCAGGCACAAAAATTACCTCAGCTAAAGTAAAGAAGAAAGGCCTGCAAACCATGGACAACCAAGCAGTTGAGAGGGCAACTACAGTTAAGCTTGCTAGTTTAATAAACAGGGAAACACAGACACTGAACAGCAGAGTATGAAGGAGTTTTCATGAACAAGAAATTTGAAAGGGACAATGCAGGTTAAGTCCATGGGCTGTTAAATTAAGCTTCTCATTTTTTTTCACTGAAACATAATTACAATAGTTTTATTTAGGTAAGACAACTATCTCAGGAAAAAGTAACGTCTTAAGTATAGATGCAGCCTCACCTGTCTTTTGTAGGTTTCTAGCTGGGCACGTGCTGCATTGGCTTTCTTGAGTTCATCCTCCAGACTGACTGTATTGTGCATATACATCATGTTGGTTTCTTGCAGAGATTTAACTTGTCTGCGGAAGTCATTCAGATCCTGTAGCTTTTTACGGTACACTTCAACAGTTGATTCCAGCTTACTTGCCTTGTCTGCAGTAGTCCTGAAAGCATAAACAGGAATTAGAAGAGAGTATATTTCTTCAAAAGATTAAAAAAGTCAAATTCTGCTTTCATGCACATTCAGGCTATTTTCAAAGGGAGATGCAACATGCTTAACAGCAGAGTTAAATCTTAATACTTTATTTTTAAATGCATAATGCAAAGATTGCTCTGGAAAATTGAAATCACCACAGGGTTTAAGTGGGAGCAAGTCTGACATTTGGATGCTAGAAGTACAAGCAAAGGTTAGTATGTCAAATATCTCCAGGGAACTCTGTGGGGTACAATGTAAATGCACCACAACATCCTGTGCTAAACAGTCATCTCAAAGTACTTGTACCTGATAAGGAAAAATACGCAGATGTTCTCATTGCGGGGTTATACATAATTATACATAATTAGAACATAATTGCACTAAGAAAATGATCATTAGCAGATACGACCAAGAATTACCAGCCAATCATTAATAAAAATCTATGTGGGAAGAAAATACTTGGATCATAAATACACAAATTAATCTTAATATCTGTGTTTAATATCTACCATCTCATATTACTACACGCTAGTACAAGAAAATTATGGAAGAAAATCTATAGTTATGATTTGTTTCAGACGTTATTTAAGAACCACTATAAGTTAAACACCTGAAACCACTTTTCTTTCCATGTTTTATTCATACTATTTTATGAATAGCAGACCTGCTTTTGCAATATGATTTGCTTTGGGTATTTCTTGGGTGGTCTGGTATTTAATTTAGTTTACACATGCTGGAATTTTATTCTCATCAAGCTTCTTGTGTATTTCACCTTCATTTTGTTAATCATGTTGCTAACCTAATTCTAGCCTAGAATGCCAACACCAAAAATTATGTCGAAGTTCTAGCGGCATATAAGATTTTCTACATCAGAAAAGGCAGCCTCTTGCCAACATTCATGTCCCCTTAATGAGAATGCACACATACCCCCCCCCATAAAAATTCAATTTTTATGTCTCAATTCTTGAAGAACTTCACATTCCATCCCACATGAAGAAGAATAACTTCTGTATTCATTAATCCCGCTTCACAGAAAAATTCCATGTTGCTATTCTTATGCAAACAATAGAGGCTGTGCCTTTAAACTTGCAGTCCATCTCTGCTTTGTCAAAGGGCTCTTTTCCAACATTTGTTTTAGATCTCATTCAGATAAGATCTATCTGCAGAAGTAACACCTCAAAAAAAATCTTGTTAAATACAAAGCCTTGGATTTAGTCATTAAATCCTCCTAATATGTGTATGGGAAGCGGTCTCTATTACATACCTAAGAATATCATTTTCATCTTTCAAGGCTCTAGATTCTTCTGCCAAAGAGGTTAGTTCATTGTTTCTATGTTGCAGTTCAATCAATTGTTTTTCTAGGTCTTCACAATGGACACGATAATCATCTTTTGCAGCTTCAAGCCTACCAGATCAAAACCAGGAACTCTGTTAAACACTCATCATTATTACACATTTTTCATTTAGTGCTAAAACTATTAACAGTAAGTAAGACAAAGGACTCCTATTGATTTAAGTAGCCAGAAAAACAGTACTATAAGCATGGAACATTTTATTGTCTACCTGTTAAATCATAATGGATTATATAATGCAAATTTATCATATCAAGGGATCACATGAAAAGCCTTTTCTTTTTCCCCCATAGGGATCACAGGGAGAAAGACTAATATGTAAAAGAAATTAGCACAGTAAAGAGATATGGTCGTTTTTGGGAGGCTTAAGGGTTTGTTTTGTTTACACACAAATTGCTTGGGCACTCAACGTTCTGCTTTCCATCACCTTTTCTGAAGTGTCAAACGGCAATTATAAAGTAATATTTTCTACAACAAGTAACAGTTTCTCCCTTTTAAAGGTAAGGACTGTCTTTAAAATACGTTTATACAGTACTAGAAAGATTTTATAGCAAAAGAAATTGAGATGGAAAATACTGAAAGAGTACCAGAAATTCTCAGGATATATTTGACATGACAAGACAGGGGTTTTTGACAGAAATCATTTCATACCTGAAGTTTTCTTCTTGCAGTTGTTCCAGCTGCAACTGTGCATGAAAATACTTTTTTGCAACCACAGTATTTGGATCATCAAGAGAGTCATCTAATTGCTCTAGCCTGTCATTCATAATCTCATTTTCTGACATCAAGCTGTTTTTTTCATCCTGCAGGGCAGCCACCTACAGCAGACAAACCAGCATCAACATTGTAAGACCTGTCCAACAGGAAAGTACTAAAATAAAACAGCAGTACGTCAAATTAGTTTATGAAAAGAGTTGAGTGTTTAGAAATTTTAAATGTAATTTACATAGCATACTTGAGCATACAGATGCTTTAGTGTATGACAGTTACGAAGCACTAAAGGAAAAGTCCCTCTAAAAAAAAGACAAATTTTTGTAGCTGGAACCATGGTAAAGGCAGACAATGTGATATGGAGAGAAACTGGTACATTTATTAAAAAGGATACCACATATGCCGTACAAAAAAACCTTTAAGTATTGGTGTAAAGGTACTTTCCATCTTGCTCGTACTCAACAATAAAAAGCAGGCTGGCACTGGCTAGCACACTAACATAGTACTGCCGTGCGCTCAGCAGTGAATGGTTGCGCAAGAAGCGGTTTCAGGTGCCATAAGCTAGGAAGCAGACACGCAAAAGAAAAAACCTAGACAGCTTCATATAGAGCATGCATTTTTTGCAACAATCAAACAAGTTTGATATTGAAAGTGTTCACAGCTAAGCAAATGAGAATACAACACTCTATTGAAACAGTAAGTATATTAACAGCCATAAAATGGGGAAGGATTAAGAGGAGAGAACCTTTAAAGTTTTTCTAGTGAAAGCTGTTGTGTTAATTTTAACATCCTGTCAAACATAAGAGCATGTAGCATGTGTTAGTTAACTGGCATTTAAACAGGGACAATATGCTTTTTGGGTTATGTTTTCCTGAATCATAAAGAAAACCTACCTTTCTTATACTCTTGGAAAATATCAAGGAAGACTGAGACCTTACAAGTGAATTTATTAAGAATTAGTTTAAATGAGAAGCATCAGTCAATATTATGGCTTCAAATAAATAAAATAAAATAAAATAAATCATGGTGACATTATTAGATAAAACATCAGATATAACCTAAAGTATGCAATATTATGAAACAGTTTGTTCATGATCATAATTTAAAAGGCTGTCAGTCAAACAGATGTAAGAAACAAAACAGTAATTAATCTACCACTTCATTAGGTGCTGGCTTTCTAAGTTCACTCGTTTTTACATACCGGATATCCCTTTACTACATACATGCACACACAAACCCCTGTGAGTAGAAAGCATATCTGTCTGTCCCTTCCTCAGCATAATACTTCCTGTTCAAGGTTCAGCCACTCCTTAAACATGCACAACATTTACAGTCTTAGAATAATGTTAAAAGAACACCTGTCTCTGACTTTAAAAAAGAAAAAAAAAAACCTTTAACAAAAATCAGAGGAAGTTTTTCATCTTTTCTCGGTTCCCTTCTGATAGCTTTCTCTTCTTTTCTATTATGTCAACATAACAGAAGCGGTGTCAAACTCAACACAAATTATGAAGAGGTATTTTAAAAACACGTCCCAATATTAAAGAGCTATGGTGTCATTAAGTCATCTGTTTATACTCAGCAGTACCTTTCCCTCAAAATCTTTCATGCCTTCACCTGGCGCATGCTATGTTACGAGCAACTGGCTTTGTGTTACTTACCATCAATTAATAGAGAAATCTCAAAAGAGAAGTTTGTGGGAGACAGGAGAAAGCCTGTGACTTCTCTAGTGAGACAAAGTCTCCTAATGGAAGCAGAAAGTGCAAGTATTTGTGCAAACTGTTATCCCAGCACCTCTAGAAGTGAGAGCTTTTGAACAGTGAACACACTTTTTGAAGTTTAACAACTGTAACCTGTGAGTCCAGCTGTCAAGTTAATCCTCTTACCCGTTTAAAATAAATCATTTTCTCTTGGAGGTTCTGCTCACAAGCATTTTTAGATCTCTGCTTTCACTAAGAAGCCTCACTACTGCCTCAAGAAAGAAGGGAATGAAATATCAGTTCAAATCTAACAACAGCTTCCTGGGCATGGCAATGAGCTAAAATAAAGTAGCTAAGAGCTACTTTATATATAAAGTATTCTACTTTTTCAGTCATCATTACCTGTAAGAAATGTAAAACTGGCCTCTGGTTTTGTGGTGGGTTTTTGGGTTTTTTTCAGAGGCTCATAAAGCCAGTATAGCACTCTGGCTCCTCTAAGAAGATGCTGCCCAAATGTTCTTTTTGTACAGAATAAAATCTGAGATGAACTGCATCACCAGATAAACCTCTTCCTATTCTCAGATTATAGTGCCATAAAAGAGGAATCAGACTTAGTGCTAGCAAATGGATTTTTTTTTTTCTTTTTTCTTTAAAAAGTCGATTGTAATGCAAGTTCCTGTTCATTGTTACAAAGTCCTCTCTCCTTTTGGGTGGCTTGATTAACTTCTATATCCATTAAAAACAAAAGTAGGCCTATTATCAGTGTGGTTTGAAAATGTCAGCAACGATCTATTAGTTTCTATTATTTTTATTTCCTGAAATATCCTTCATGTTGCAACTGTGTACACAAAAGAGTTAGCAAATTTTAAATAAATTTCTAATTCTAGTCTTTCATCAACTCCTATTGAAAACAGCATAATTTTCCTATGATTAAATCTAATAACCAATAATATGAACTGGATTTTTTGGACACAGTTCAAAAGACTCGAGAAAGCAGTGACTAAAAATGAAATGGGCAATTTTTAAAGCCATGATAACATCATTTTGATGGCTACCTGCTATTAAGGGTAAACATAAAGCTAGCAGACCAAACAACCTTTGAGTTAACAGTTGGCAAAGGACCCCAGCATACACTTCCATCAGAAAATTTATTTCCAGAAATTGCATTTTGGGGTACAGAATGATTGCTCTTCCCACAAAAACAGCTAAGAATTCTCATAGAAACTTAAATAAATGCAAAATTCGCTTTGCCCTTCAGAATTTCTGCATCTGAATAGCAGCACCACTACATATTAAAGAAATAAGCTACTTGCTGATTCTTACCTGTAAATCTAGCTCTTGACATCTTTGTGCCAACTCTTCTTTTTCTGCTAGTGCTTCCTGAAGATCTTCCAAAGCTTTTTTAAGCTTTTAAAAAAATAGGATAGTCAATCATTCTGCCCCATATCTGAAGCACTCACAGTTCAAGCATCTAAAATGTCTCAATTGCTTATACCAATTGTTTAAGAAGGATGTTAGGTGCAAACATTGACACAGAAACCTATATACACACTGTTCAATCAGGATCTCTGTTCATTTCACCTGCATTTTAAATGACTACCACATGTAATAAGTAAATTGAAACTCAACATATTCAACCCAGCAACTTAGGCTAAAAGCGTAACAAAACGAAACACAGGAACATTCGTGTTGTCACAATTTCAAAATCCCTGCCTATTAAATCAAATGCCCTTCATCTCCAAATAGAAATACTGATGCTCCTTTCTGGGCAGGTACTTTTTCCAGACAACTTCATTTTATGTGTGACACCTTGTAGTGTTCAGGTTATCAAGAATTTTCATGACCCCTTAAAAATAACCTGAAGTGTTTAGCCTGGCACAGCTGAGCCTTGATATACCCCTAGCTTTTCTTGCAATGTAGGTTTGTACTGGCCAGTTTTACCCCATCCAGGAAGATTACATAGCAGTAACTGCATTGTTTTAAAAGCAGCTATAAAATAGTACATAACTTTTTACTTAATTAGGACTGAAAAACAGCGTTATTTTATTGCATATTCTCTGCCTACATCAGTATGTTGCTCTGCTCTTTGTGGGTTTAATCAGATCAGCTCTGAGTGGAGAACAGACCAAAGCAGTTTGTGCAGATAGAAGACTAAAAAGAGCACAATTTACTGGGTTTTTTGATGGGGTTTCTTCACCTTTAGAATTGCAGAGGAAGAGCAGCCCTCCTCTTCGTTTAAGCGATGGCAAGATACCAAGTTATTGTTCAGGCTTGAATTACAAGAGCAACAAATATTAGGCAGTTACCTGCTGTTCCATTTCACTTGATGCATCACTTGTGGAAGGACCCGTTATTTCTTTGCTCATGAGCTACAGAAAGAGGCCACAGGAAAAGAAGATTAAATTAGAGGTTAAATTTCTGTAAATTCACTGTGTACTGAGTATCAATTGTATTTTCCACCATGTCCTTGCATCCCTTCAATATATCAAAACAGATTAATAATAATAAAAAACCACCTCATAGTTGGTAAAGGATTTAAACAAACCTAGAATAAGATTACTTTTTTTACCTCCCTCCTCCCCAAATTAACCAACTTAGCAGTAACATCTTATTGGATGAATATGTGATCTATTGAAGTTATTGCTACTCCCTAGTCAAGTTAAAATGGAGTGAATCAAAGGATGGGATTTCACTTGATTCATTTAATAGTTAATCACACTTCTTTGTGCCATGTTAATTGCCATTAAACAAAGAATGGGAACATTAACACAGCTCTCATTGATCTCCAGTACAAAGATGTACACAGTACATTTGTCAACAATTGAAGGGCTTTACTTCTTACTCAGGAATTACAGTATTATTTCTAGATCTTCTTCAGAAAGAAGGTTTGATTAGTCAGAATACAACAAACCAGAGGCTTATGGATTTATTTCTCCCAATAGGGCATTTATAACTTTAAAGCCTATATAGTCAATTTAAATCTAAGTTTTAAAGCCTGCTATCATCTCCACTGTTACCTTGATGGGGGTGCAACTACACAATACATTTTCTTCAACAAAGTCAGCATTTAATTTTTGCCTCCCTCCACACTCTGCTTCACAGTCCTGAAACTCACAGATGTGAGTGACCGTAGAGCTATGCTGCAAGCTGGATCACTAAAATGATCCAATTAAGAACAAATTAAGATAGCTGGGGGAGCACACCATGACAAAAATAGAAGAGATGCAGCTGGGACTTTGTAAATCAGACGCTGGAATGGTCTGTCAGAACAATGTAGCCTCACAGACAGTTACGAACAGCTTAACTTTGGGTCCAAGACTACAGCACTGGGAAAGAAATCTCAGAACCTGACTCCAGTATAATCAGCAGTTGACTACTAGATAAATTTCTTGCGTGAAACAGGAAATCTTAAACACTTATTGTCTCCACAAGTTGTATATTTGGGCATACGAGACTAAAACCAAAACCCCTTGGTTGGCATCTGGGGTCTCTCGGTCCTGATCCTCCCAGATAATTTAGGGAAGTACACTCTTCCCTGACCTTTGCTTGGATGAAAGAATTTACAGAGATCAACAAATGGATATTTGGACTTCTCAACTGACAGCATTAGGCTATGAATTATTCCTTACCTCTTGAATGGCAGTCATGACAACATGCTGAACAGACTCTTCAAGGGTCATGATATTCTGTATGTGTTCTGTGAAAAAGAATTTGTAGTGACTCACAACAATGTACATCTTAGTGTCTTGAGTAACATGACATACCATTTGCAGAAAGACCCAGAGGAAACTATTCCCTATAAAGCTTCTTCAAAGCAGGTAGCACTCTTTTTATACAGAGCACTACCGTTAACCAATATCATTATCCAGTAATACGGTACATCAGCACAAGCAATTCTAGTCTCTCAGGTGAACAAATTTATATTATGCATAGAAGTTTTCAATAGGCTTTCTGCTTTTAATAGAACTCCGGTTTCAGAATAGGCATGCAACATATTAATAATAGAGACTTTTTGATACATAAGAAAGAAATGTTTCTACATCTCTTCCACCGTAACAATCACCTGAGGCAGTCTGCTGTTTGCTGAACTGATTAAGGTAGTGCATACCTTGTTTCCTTTCACAGTTGACTGCACAACCTAGAATAAGCTGCAGAAGCCTGCCCAGTTCGGTGGGGTCTGAGTTCTCAGATATCTGGTTTAAGTCCGGAATAAGCTCTTCTGAAATCTGCTGACCCAAGAACTAAAAAAAATTCAAGAGAGAAAGTGGGCTCCCACTTCTGTGCAACACAAAAATCTGGTATCATGTAAGCAATCTGGACTCAGTAAGTGATCCCAAGAAAGCGTAGAGTCTATTAGTAAGTTTTTTACTATAAAACTTATGGAAGAGCAAGGTTTTAAATGTGGAGATACACATTAAAAATATTGGCTTATGAGGGAATACATAGATAGAAGTACCAGATTAGGAAATCTGAACAGGCCTGGACAGAGCAGATGTTCTTAACTCATTTGTTACAGGGCTTCCTACATGAAACTCAGCTGTCACACGTTGTGCCTCTCTTGGGCCAGCAAAGACCGTTCCAAATCTCTGCCTCTGTCCCCCAGTGTGAATGCGTGTTTGCAGGAAGGGGTACTCAGTCCACTGTTAGCCAATGACCTTCACCATACTCAGAACCTCGTATTTTTCTCTGAATAAGCCTAAATTTAATCTAAAGTAGACAGCATTAAAAAATAAACTCAAAACACCTAGCAATTATTTAGTGCAATGATGTCACACACTTTAGTAAGAGTTCTATAAAATTGTTCTCTCACAACCACAAGTTCTGAAAGTCTGTTAACCAGGTGTTTAGTTAACTGACCACATATACAAGAAAAAGCAAGAGTAGTAAGTTAAAAATTCTTGGGCTAAACCTCAAATATGAGAGAATTATTCCCCCCCCCCCAATTATGTTGGTAGAATAAGAGAGAGAGGTGCTACTTCTGGGCTTGCCAGAGCACTTCAGTCCTGGCAATATGAAAGGGCCTGGCACTCGGTATCACGACTAAGCCCAGGCAAGACCAGGAAGCTATAAGATGATCTGGCAAATTTTTCTATACCATACCCATTATGTAACTGCAATCAAGCTCCATACAAAATTAATCTTTTTTTTAAAACTCAAAATACAGCACCCTCTTATGGCTACCACACTCATCCTGCATAGGAAAGAACAAACTATAACCCTTACTATGTCCAGGAGGATTTGTAACTCCCAGCTTCCAAGTATCATAAAACCTAGACTAGGGTTGCCGAATCTGTTCTGTTGTGTAGAAAAGGATTAAAACTACACTCTACAAGAGCAAATATGAATGCACACACACAAGTCAACAGGATTCTGCAGATCAGTCCTTATGACATTCATCTGGGCAATGACAGAGACATGGTTTCCAGATTATACTCCGAGAGTCTTATCTAAAATACACCTGCTCAAATTAGTATTATATTCACAGAATCACAGAATCACCAAGGTTGGAAAGGACCTTCAAGATCATCAAGTCCAACCATTAATCCAGCGCCACCTGAATTCACTCAAGACCTCCCACTTAGCCAGATAATTACCATATGCTTTCGGTCAAATAAATCCTTAAAATAAATTACTTTGCCAAGAAAAAAAAAAAAAGCTAGGTGAAAGAGGACAACAATCATCATGTTTAATTATCAGAACAACAAAAAAATTGCTTTTTCCATACCTCATGATAGTAGTCCATAATTCCTTGTAGTATCTTCTTCAGATTACTGGACTAATTGTTGTACATGAAAAATAAGATTACAGGCTTTTATTAAAATTCTTAATTTTGCTGAAATTAAATAATAATTTATAATAAAATGTTATATCAACAGACAGTTCAAGTTAATTTAAAGTAACCTAAAAAAGCCTCAGCTTATTTCTATAGTTTTTGGACTGCTAGATACTCTCGAGACAGACAGGATATCCAACCCCACAGACTTTCACCAACTTCAGTTTTGAATACCTTTATTCTCCAGTTGTCACCGACATCATCTTTAATGCGATTTAGCCAAGATGCATCAAACCAGGCAACATCTCTGAAACAAAATTAAATAATTAAACAGAAATAAGCACACACTTAAATAAATAAGATACCAGATTCCCAGCATCAAATCATCAGATGTTGCCTACAGTGCCTAATGAAGCACGAATTCCTGGAGATTGCAAGTTAATACCTATGTCACAGGAAATTTCCATCCTGATGGCTGAATTAAGACACCACCTTCCAGAGCAGGAAGAATTTTGTACATGCTTGAGCTAGCTACAGCTAGGAACACAAGGGTGTGAAGGCCTTTGTCATGCTGAATTCTTATACCCAACAAAGTCATCATAATGCTCTAAAGAAACATCCTCTTTTGACTAGTGCTGACATTGAAGTTCAGTACCTACTCTTGTACATTTGGATTCTCTAACATTCACTAGAGTTTGTCAAGGGTACTTACCAAGAAAAAAACCCTACATTTTAAAAAAAATACGAAATGCCAGTAGTTTATGTCTTTGGTTCCCTTGGGCAGAAGTATATTCCCTTTGCCAGCATAAATAAGGATGAGCTGCTGAGGGAGGTGTTTACATATGCGGCGCTGCCAAGCAGTGCAATCACAGCATATCTAACAATATCTTAACTTTTACACTGCACTGTTTATTCATTGGTCTCAAAGCACCTGATAAAAGACAATTATCAACTCCACTTGCATATCAGCCAACTGGGTTGTAAAGAAGTTTGCCCAAAGCCTGTGGCAGCCTAGTACGACAAACACATGGGAAGTGACCCACTGTGAATCTTCACTAAGAAATCCTAAATCAATTTTTGCCATGCCCCAGGAAAAGGGTGAGCTCTGTCTTCACACAGCACACTTAAAATCTTTTCAACCAGACAGAGGGGGGTTCTGGGTTTGGGTTGTTTGGGTTTTTTCGGGGGGTGGGTCTTTCTTTTGCAGAGGGGGGTGGTGTTTGGTTTAAGTAATTTCTTAGTAATCAAAAATATAGTTTGAGCAGGAGATGGTAGTTCAGACTCCTCCTTTATTATCTGAGCCAACAACAATGAAATAGTAGTAATGACCTGTAGTATGATATTCTTTCAATAAAAGACTCATGTTACAACCCTCTGAAGTAACTACAAATTTTAAAACTAGTGTGTCACTCAACCCAGTACCATTTGTCATCACACCAATAAAATGGGAATTATTTTGCTTTTGATGAGTCCACTGCTATTTTTTAATAATAAAATTGCCATTGAAGTTTCACAATTCTTTCTTCAACACAAATAGTAAGACATCATTTAAATCCTAGAACTCGGATCACAAAGACATGCCTTTTGAACTTTTAGTTCTTCATTCCAAAGAGGAAGATCTTGCCTGAAGCATGGATATCCATGGATATAGTGTTGATGGGAAAAGTGAAAATGATATAATTCTTGCCTAATTACCCTTAATTATGAATTTAATACTATAGTATTAGAATATTTCCTCATCACCTTCTCCATTCTATCACATTATTCTTCAACTATTATATCATTCCCAAAACAACAATATAAAGGTATATTTTATCTTCTGCTATAAACTGTCTACTTTATGTTTCTGTCTACTTTAACTACACAAAAAACCTTTGGGTGGGAGAAAGCAAGTATGCATGTCAAACACAAAAACCGCAAGAAATTAAATACCTCTTCTTGGAACTTACATATCAACTTACATTTGGTGAAGTACCTGCGCCATGGCAACCCCGTTAGTCAAGTCCTGAACATCTCGGCAAGGTGCAGCAGTATGGAACGTCTGCAACTACAAGAGGGAAAACCATTGTGTTTCTCACTCAGTAGACAGGCACAGGAAATTAATTACCATTTTCCTTTTCCTCTTTAAGACACAAGCGTTTAGTAAGATGTCTTTCTACTTAAGGCAGCTGAAATCCTTTTTGAACTATTTCACTTTTAAGCCAACCCAATTATCTCAACACTTCCTGACTGTTGATTATGATTAGTAGCTTAAAAAGTTAGTATTACCATGCTTTGCTTTTTCATGCTAGTCCTTCTATTGTAAATCAGGTTATGGAATACTAACTTGGAAAACTGAAGTCATATTTATCCATCCCTCAAATTATGTTAGAGTGCTTAGTTCTAGACACATAACTACCTAAACAAAAAAATGGTATCAGAAGAAGGGGTAAAAGTTGAGGACTGGGGGGGGAATTCAGTCTAACTGTAAGCATTTAGTAATAGATGTCATGACACCAATAGAGACCCTGAAATTATCTGGGGCTTAAGAATGGAAGGGAGAAAATTATGCAAAAATAGCAGAAAACACAGTTGTCTGAGAACTACTGCATACTTCAAGGATACGAAGCAAGCTGAAAAAAATTGAACCATTTCACATCCTGTGAGCTGACAACATATTTCCTTGCAATTCAGGAATTCTAAAGTTACTCTAAATATGTTCCTATTTAAATATGCAACTTCAAAATACTGCTATAAACCCAAGAAATTTTACTATAACCTTAAGTTACACATCTTTTCCTGGTAATGATATTTTACTCATCTATTATTCCTAGTATTTGTATTTAATATATACATCTTTTCCTGTTATTTTCCAAGCACCACACTACCTGGTGTTTAAACACAGGGCTGGATGCAGTTTTATGCCAGCTACATATTTCTGTCTAAACATTAAGCAACAAAGCCCCAGTTTCCACTCTTCTCCTCTATTACAAAACTAGATTATAGATGGAAGCACTTTATAAGAAGTTACCTGATTTATTTATTTATGTGAATTGTTATATGCAATCTTTGTATTCTAACTGGTCCTTCCAGCCACAAGTACAATTAAAGTCCCTTTGTAGTAGGACTATACAAACAAGATGCAACTCCCATCCTAAAGAAAAGAACTTAATAGCTCAAGTGTTTTTCAGCTAGCTTCTCCAAAAGCAACTCAAATGGCATTAATACCTTCAACATGTCTACATCCCTACAGAGCACTGCAGTAAACTCCCAGCAGACAGCTCTACACATAAGAACCCCATCATCAACCTGATGTATACTACTAGCTTACTACACATCCATAGGCAGCTCTCCTGCTGCCCTGCTAATTTCTGCCTGCAATTCTGACTGCTTCATGTATAAAGCCTTAAAACATGGAGGTGCCCAGGTCCTCAGATCACTCCACAGACTGTAAAAAGTGACTGCAAACTCTGCAAAATACTCCATCAGGCTCCAGGAATTTGTGTCTTGGAGAACCCCTGGAGCACAGACAGTAAGTACATTTATATCTTACTGTCCTCACTGAAGTTTTCTTCCATGGAGTTGCCCGAGGCACTTTTTGCAGTCACAAACTCAGCATCTGCAGATTCTGCAGGATATGCCCTCTTGTCAGAGTTTGTCACCGGCTAGCTTCACCTCACCTCCCCTGCTTCTTGTGCAGATGGGGAACAGTCTCCTTCCCAGTTGTCTTCTCCAGGAGCTCAAGTCTGTATTGACCCTTACCATACCCATCTCCTCCCACTGCGTCTTTCCTATGACCACATGCCCTCATCCATTTAGCCAATTCTCATACGGAAGCTCTTCCATACTTCCCATGAGGACGGTCTTTTTTTCCTCTTAGTTTTCTGGTTTTCCTGCAGTTAAGATCTGTAGGATGGGATTACCTCAATATTAAAAATGTTTCTCTGTTTTGGATATTGTGTATTTTTTTTATTTTTTTTAAACTAGCCCCAAGCTTATATCTTAACATTTTGACAGAATTAGCTATTACAATAGCAATATTTTATTCCCCAAAAAACCAATCAGTTCGGAGATAACAGAGAGACATTTCCACACTCATGTCAGTTCATCACTTGGTTACTCAGGAAAATAAGAGCTCATCGGCAATTATTTTAAGTTAAGCCAACTTTACAATGACGAATAAATTAGAAAGGAGAAAGTTTGCTGTTAATACTATTAGAAGATGTACAGTTAGAATAGAATGGAAGCAAGAACAGATTCTTATAATCTCTGTCCAATGCAAAAACTGACTTATTAAACTTACTACGTTTGCAATGTCCTAAATTACCTGTCCATCTGTGAGAGGGCTTTCCCAAACATCCTGTGAAACATAAGCTTCTTCAGAGGTCACTGATGAATGACCTTGTCAAGTGTGTTTGGGAAATGGAGCTAGTGGGACAAGAGTGGTAGAAAAGCACAGTTTCCACCTGTGACAATTTGAGGCAGTTGTTGTCCATTCTATGTTTATAAAGAGTGACCATATATTCTGAATATTTGTTTGCTTTCTTCAAAAAGAGAAAAATATACCGAGTGACGTGTTTTTTTTAATTTGTTTTTCAGTTTTAAGAGTATTTCTTAAATCGTGTGTTGCAGGAAGTGAGAAGTCAGTAATCCCCGGTAGGTTACATAAAAGGTTAAGTAGAACACCACAAACTGAAGCAGCTGTGATTGACAGCACTGGTTTAATACTATAGCAGCTTTAAAGCCAATGCAAGAACAGACACACAAGCTTATGAGTCAAGATTGAGCATGCTAGAATTCAGAGTTTTATGGCACAACGTTGTGATGCAGCTCCAGCACGGGCTTCCCACAGAGTCACAGCCTCCTTTGGGCATCCCCCTGCTCCAGCGTGGGGTCCTCCACGTGCTGCAGGTAGAGATCTGCTCCAGCGTGGAGCTCCACGGCTGCAGGGGCACAGCCGGCCTCACTGCGGTCTTCACCAGGGGCTGCAGGGGAATCTCTGCTCCAGCGCCTGGAGCATCTCCTCCCCCTCCTTCTGCTCTGACTTTGGTCTCTGCAGAGATGTTTTCACATATTCTCGCTTCTCCCTCTCCGGCTGCAATTGCGCAGCAGTTTTTTCCCCTCTTAACTCCGTTCCCCCAGAGGCACTGCCACCATTGCCGATGGGCTCGGACTTGGCCAGTGGCGGGTCTGTCTTGGAGCGGCTGGCACTGGCTCTGTTGGACACAGGGGAACCTTCTGGCAGCTTCTCACCCCTGCAGCCAACCCTGCTACCAAAACCTTGCCACGTAAACCTAGTACAGTGTGCCATTATCTCCCAGAATAGAAATAGCTAATTAAAATTAAGCAAAAAGCAGGACAGAGTCTTAGTTTAAAAGTTGCATAAGTACCTAGAAATAATGAGAGTAGAACTACTAATTATGTGTTCTCCAAACCCCATGCCAGACCAATAATTTCCTCAAAACAGATTTTTACTGTACTTGCAAAACCAATGAAAGTAGTAGGCATGTGGAGAAGGTTGGTAGAAGCAGCCATAGACTTCAGGACTGTAGCAGCACTTCCCCCCCCCCCCCCCAAAAAAAAATTGGATTAGTTTTACTAAATATAGCTGCAAGGACATACTGCTACTTATGCTGAAAAACATTTAATGAATCTAGCTTAAATACACCCTGTCGCTTGCTGCTACAAAAGCAGCAAGTATTCTTCTCTCAGACATACAGCCATTATGTTCACGATATACATCTGAAAATTTAATTTTGCAGCACAAACACTTAATGCCTTTTCTCTGTATCTGCTGAAGGCTCTACTGCCAAACAGCTGTAGATGAAACAAGTGTTCATATAACCCAACAGAAATCAACCTATCCAGCTCTTGGGGAGGTTTGCTCTCAATTTCATCCAGACGATGCAGGGTTGAGTTTCTCCATTTTATACCCAGATTATACACACTAGGGACAGAAGTTTTAGAGATTTAGTCAAAGAGATTCTAAAGTAACAATAAACATTCCCATTCTTAATCCCAGAATATTAATAGAATAACTCAGTTATTGGACAGAGTTAACATTACCAGTGCTGCCAGGGCCAAAGAGGGGTACAACTATTGTGGAAAAAGATTTCTATTTAAGATGTTACCATACATGTAGTCTCTAGTTTGGAGATAAAGAGAGAAGCAGCCGCAGAGCGGTACACTACCAAAAGACATTCAAGAAACTTTTGCTCTACGCCTATTGTAATGGCACCTAAACGTAGAAGATACTACTGCATCATTAGGCCTACTGCTGCTACTATTATCACTCCACTTCTCCCCGGAGGCAGAAAATATTAAGGTTTACTTCACATATACTAACCAAAGTTTCTCCTTCTGACTTAGAAAACTGCTTCTGCAACAGAGTTGTGAGTTCAATCTTAAAAGACATTACTTAAGTAAATTTTCCTTGGAAATGCCTATGAATTCCCTCTATAATTTAATCTAACTCCATTATGTTTTTCCTGTAACATCCTTAAAAATTTAAATTCAATAATACCTGGGTTGCAGAACCAATAGATAACATTTGTATTTGAACTTGTCTGGACAATGCCTATTTTCTAATATAGAATTTGCTAAAATAATAAAAAAAACCCACCAAACAAAAAACCCCACCAAAAAAAACAAGATCTGGCAGCAGAACACAGAAAATCATGAGCATGTCTTCATTATGATAAAAAAATTGAGAAACCTTTAAAACCACAGAGAGGTACAGAACCCTTTTCTCTTCAGATATTCAGCACTTCATTCCCCCTCCCCAAATATGCTCCACTTCAGAAGTTCAATTTTTTTTCTATTATTCAGACTGAAGTTCAAGTTGAAAGGATGTTTGAAACATATCTTAGTATTAACAATCGCTTGCTACTGAGTTGTAAACTAGGCCTAAGAAATAAGGTGTTAAATCTAAAACCATGCATCCGGCAATGCATCTGCTGAGTGGTGTATACAAAACAGGGTTGTTCATTTACATAATCAACACTATACAAAGATCTTTCAGTTTAAGGCTAGTTAAAGTTCCATTACATTCCATTTAAGATTCATGATGTAATTACAATAATGCACTATGATGATACTAAAAATGAGAATTAGGCTTAAAATGTTTTAAGCAGGAATTGTAAAAATTGTAAAAGAGTTTAGCACTGCTGAAAGGATTTTGAGACAGAGTTCAGGAATGTATTTGCTCAAGTTGCTTCACTGATTTATTTTGCAATTGAATTGTGATGGAGTTCTTACCTGGCTACCAAGAAGAAAATACAAAGTTCATGAGAAAAAAAAAAAGAAAGAAAAGTATGCATCCATTAAATGACAAAAGATATCCAACTCCAGAGAGGTAAGCATAAGACAACTGAAATTCTAAAGACCAACAAAACACTGAAAGCATACAAGGTCACTAAAAGGAAAATGGAGGAAGGGAAGGAAAGGAAGAAAGTGGTTTTCAGTGATTTTTTTTTTTCTTACAGACTTTAACTCATTAAAACTTCTGTACCGTCATGTAGCAGGTAAAAGGAACACCTACTCTGGTAGCTGTTGCTATCACTTTTGCCAGTTTCATTCCTCGATCCCCATGATGCTTCTAAAACACCCCCTTCCTTCCCTGATTTACACTCCACATAGGCAAAACGCCTGCTATTTCTAGGGAAACGCTTCACGCCAGGTAACTGCAGACTTCCCTGCCAAGATTTCATGCAAAAGCTCTATTTAGTATAGCTCACTCTCACCAAAAATATTGTACAGACAAGGAAGCAGAAGAAACTTGGAAAGAGCAAAGGATAAAAAGAAAGCAAGCTTGACTGATGAACTGAACATAGACAACCTTCTTGCGCTGGCAACGCCACACACTTAGGTGTGCTACGCCTGACTAATAAATGCTTTAACCAACTGAAAGCTGCTATGAAGCGTCCTGAGGTTTCTGCTCCTGTCAACGCAATTCAAATTAATTGCATATATTTGTTATTATGGTTAACGACTGAGCAGTTTCCACATTGAAGCCACTGCTGGAGAACCACTACTTGGGCCTATAGGATATTCCAAAGAACCACACACCTACACTTCACGTGGGTTTGCAAGAACATGTCACAGGTCGTGGCAACACTTGTTCCTCATGCAGGCCCCGTCACTGCAGCCACGCTCGTGCCCAAACCGCCCCCGCGGCGCAGCTCACGTGCCGCTGGGGCAGCTCCCGGCCCTCCAGCGGGCCCACCAGGAGCCCCGCACAGCGGGCCGCTCGCCCCCGGGGCGGGCGGGGCCGCCGCCCCCGTCACCACGGCAACAGCGCGGGCCCAACAGGTGGCCTCGCGCCGCTCCGTGCCGCCGCCGCGCTCCGGGGCCCTGACAGGAAAAGCGCCTCTCCGCCGGGGCAGGCCGCTCCTGCGGGAGCCCCCCCGCCGCCGCCGGGGCAGCCCTCGGGGGCAGCGAGGACGCGCTACCGGCGGGCAGGGAGTAGGGCGGCCGTGCCGCGCGGTGCGCGGATAGGAGGAATCCGCACCCCGCGCCACTCACCCAGAGGATGAGGCTGTCACAGAGCAGGAGATCCGCCGGCTTCGCCTCCATGGTGGCGGCCTCTTCCCACCGCCGGCCGCCCCCGGTCAGGGCGGCTGCGTAAGCACCGATGCACCGAGCGCGCTTACGCCCGGAACAACGCGCAGCTGACGTGACAGAACAGCCCACGCCGTTCCGCAGCGGCGCCCACCTCCGCACGCGGGGGGGGCGGGAAAGGGGATGGTGGCACTGTCAGGACGTATACGTCAGTGCCCGCCCATGCCTTCAAACGCCGAGAGTGGCAGCGGATGTGACCAATCATGAGAGAGGGGCTGCAGCTGTTCGTGCCAATCACGGGGGCGTTCGTTAGGGGCGGGGCTACGTGTGGCTCACCTCAGCCGTCATGGTCGCTGCATCGGCTTCCTGTGGCCGCCGCAGTGGGGTGTGTAGGCAATGAGGGGGATGTGTTACCTACCTCTGGGCTGAAGCGTGGGCCGGGGAGTCACCGCGTACAGCCCCTACCTTCCCACTGCGGCCGCGAGCCCCCACGGGACGCGCCGCTCCGTCCCAACATGGCGGACGCCTGGCCCGCCCTGGAATCGCGGGCCACGGCTGCCTCTCGGTTGTCACAGCCGCAGCCGAAGGCTGGGGACGCACGGGCCGTGGAGGTCGCGGGGCGAAGAGTGGCTGGCATGGTTCAGGCTTAGCTGTTGCTACGGTGTAGTCAGCGTACCTGTACCTGCCACAAATGTTGTTTTCAGAGCAGGATACAAAATTGCTTAAAAATACCGTTGTTAAATGAGGCCAAAAATATAAATTCCTTCTTTTGGTAAGGAAAAGGATGGAAAACGCTTAAGCATGAGGCTGATGAGCAACTGTTTTAACCCTTCTGCAGGATGTGGGGTAACATGCCCCTGTCCGACCATGTAGGTGGGACTGAGAAGGGCTATGGCAGTTTTACCTCTTTTAATTTATATTGTCTTCTTTTTTTTTTTTAATTCCTTTCTTCAGCCTGAGAGGCTGTTGTTAGTACTACCTGAAACTCACCAGACTCCAGTATCTCATGGGTGGCAATCTTCCTGGCAAGGGTGGTAAAGGAGGCCTGACAGCTCGAGGGGCACTGCTGAACCCCAGCAAGCCTTTCATCCACCTGGCAGTGCGCGGGCACGCTGCCAAGTCTCCGCAGGCGGCCCTGTAATGACTGCCTGCATGGGACGTCAACCACCACCAGACAGGCACAGAGCACGTTCTTTTCATCTTACGCATTTCACTACATGATGTCTAAAATGGAGGAGTACTTTTTTGTTTGACCCTTTTTGTTTCATAAAAAAAACAACAGAATTGTTTCACTTGCTTTCCTCTGCTGTATTCTCATAGGGAAAACTATCTTATTTGATCAGATCTTGGGTATGGCTGGTGCAGGATCTTGCCTTACATAATACCCTGCCTCAGATGCTCCAGAGAAAAGTCTAAGTACCTTACAGTAAGAAGCAGCAATTACTCTGTCCCTCTGCCGTTTCAGCACAAGAACTTCAGTAACTTTTCTCTCCAACAGCCTCTTTTACTAATTGATTTGAACCATTATTTTTTGTTAGCTGATTCTGTTTTATGAAGATTCTTACATTGCCTGTTGTTACTGGAATGTGCAGGATGGCATTAAACGCATCAGTGTGTAGGTCAGCCTAAGAGTGGACTGAACAACTTGACTAATAGCTGTTACAGGCATCATATGCTCTTCTTTTTGGCTATTCTACTTTAAGATATATGCTTTAATTTTCTGTTACTGATTCTACTTTGACTCACAGAGATTAAAATTGTGGTGGATGATGTGAACAGTATTTACATGACTATTTCCCCTCATAGTGCTGTCCAGAATTGATAAAGGCTCGAGAGTGGACTTGGATTTCTGGAAACCCTTTGGCTGTTTCCTTCACCAAAGGTTTAAGAAGAAGAGAATTGGTTACCATGGAAGAGTATCGAAATCCTTATTAAAAATAGAATAAGTAATAAAAGGTTTTTACAGTAAAATCCCACAGAGTTCTGTGCTAGGATTTGTGCTGTTGAGCATGCTCATTTTAGGTTTTTAATATTTTCCCTCCTTTATGATTTCTACTAGCTTTTGTTAATTTTTCTTTTACTCCTCTTCATTTGCTTACTGTTTCTCCTTTTTATAATTTTATGTCCTTTCACTTCTCAGGAAGTATCACATCCTAGCATCTACCACTTCCTACCAACCTTTACCCAGTTTCCTCCAACTCCTTTCACAGAAATACGTAATTCTGCATTTCAAGTCCTCGATTTCACATGCACTTTCTCTGCAGATTCAACCTCTCACACACTTGCTTTCTTTATACAGTTTTTACAGGCAACGCCTCTTTCCTGGGTTTCTGCGACATAAGCCAGGGAGCAGCAAAAGCCAGCTGCTTTCCAGGGAACGTGGAGCCAAGAGTGAGAATGCAGCTAGGAGGACAGGAGCTTCACCAGCCAGGGCCCCATCCCGCAGTACCCGAGCAAGGAGAGCAGGGGAGGTCCAGGGACATTCAACGGTGAGTTCAGATGGTCAGGCAAGTTCATGGCGATGAGGCAAGTGCAAGGTGAAGCCCGGAAGGCAACCTTCCAGTCAGGGTCAAGGCCAGCAAGGGTCACCAGAGTCAGGCATAGTCCCATGGTCACCAGGCAGGTGCAGAGTGACAAGGCGGTTTTGTGGTCAAGCTGGGAGTTCTTTTCATAGATCACGGTCCAGATCATTGGAGTCCATAGCCAGGCATAGGCATGGCTGTGACTCAGCTGAAGGTCTAGGGCTGAACTTAAATAGAGTGGCCCATGAGCAGTGGGTGTGGATGGAGGCACCAAGTGCAGCCATTAAGGTTCATTAGTGCACTCAGGGCCCCGACAAGATCCTCTGTTTCAGTGGGGTCATCTTCCATACATGCAGAAACTACTGCAGAGAACAGTTTTTCACTAAAGGACCAAAGAGTGCAGATAGGAGGGAACGGTGGAGCGTAATCATATCCAGACAAGGTCTAATACCCCTGTTTCAGGGCTGCTCCTCATTCAAAAGGATCCAGAAATCATTATTCATAAGGGATGGCTATGCTGGGGATATGGCTTGGCTGAGATCTGCGGGAGAGGCACTCATCTGAAATAAAAGGCAAACTGTACAGGTTTGGTAATCTGGGATTATGTCAGAAGAGATTGGCTCACCCAAGCGCTCCTGGCTGTTGCATCTACATCAGATGGCTGACTCCGAATGACTGAGTGCTCACCCAGATAAATCAGTGTTAGTATACAGCAAGGATCTTTCTAAGAAACGTTACACTTTCGGCATACCAAATTCTACAGAGAACTATAATACAAATATTACGTGGAAATCTGTGCAGCTATTTTACATCTTTCCAATTGCAGTTACATAGGGGCACATCAGGAACGCCACAGCACTGGCAAGCTGTGCGCAGAGTTCAGCTGGGGGGCAGAAGAAGTCTTTACAAAGGGAAGCTATATAAGTTATGCAAAGTAAGGTAGTTTGCTTTTATTTTTTATTTTTTAAGCCTGGTTGGAAATTTCTTCATGAGCTGCGACTGAGATGAATGTCTGTCAGCAAATTCTGGTTTTGTGCCAATCAAAGATTATGACCTATATTAACGTGCTAGAAACGGGGAAGACTAGCTTGGCACCTCATGCCAGGACTGCGGTTCAATCTCCTGATGTCTAATGTCCGCTGTTACTACATTTTAAAGTCAGGTTGAATTACTTCTCACAATAGGAACTTATTTAAAATGTGTTTACTCTTTTTGATAGTGCGTCCTTTGCCGCCTTTGACAAAGCATCTGACAATCTTTCAGTAAGGATTGTCTGCCTTTCTTAACAAAAAAGAAGAATGGCATTTACTATAATAATTTAAATTGCTAGGCTTAAAAATAAAATCCGGTTCCTAAGGTGTTTTTATTTTCAGTGGGACTTACATTACTGTATCTAGTAATACAACCAATATTTAGTTCAGACATTACTTAGTGGCTTGCTCAAGAAAGTCGCATATCCAGACGTTTGAGTTTTCCTGTACCTCGTGTGGCAGATATGCCTGTCTCTTGTAGTTTAAAAATGTTCTTGTTGGAAAATCCTTGTTTACAGGACTACATCTAAAAGGGATTTTCTAAGCACTTGGGAACAAAGATGTCAGAATGTAAAAATACCAAACAGTGACACTTGGTGGTTAGTCATGTAACTTGCACATTTCTTGCCATTAGAATACATGAGATGAAAAATGATCCTCAGCTTTTCAGTCATATTTAGTAGCTTGATTGCTACGGTTTATGGAAGTTTGCACTTCCCGAGCATCTTTCAAAAGCTTTAGAAGCCTCAGATAAGACCCATGATGTTCTGTGGCGCTGAGGCATATTTGAATTTTTCAGATGCAGAAACTAGAAACTAACTGATTGCCAAAATGTATGCAGTTAATTATTACACAATGCAAACTGATTTGATACCTGCTCTACTCCCTGGGCCACACGTCCCTTCACGTCATGTCATAATTTCTTACATCTTCCTGGCATATACACTCCCACTGCCTTTTGAAGCAAGCTCTATGTGTATTGGAAGTTATTAGATTTTCATGAAAAAGGTGTTGGCTATCTGTTTATTCTCAAATGTGGCCAACTTAGAAGTTATTCTAATCAAATAAAGATTATTCAGCATAACTGAATGCCTAAAAATCACAAAATATGAAGAAAAAAACCAGTAATGTGACCTCGCATTATTTGACTGGCTGAACGTTAGCAGTACCTAGCTGGTCTCATGCAGGTTTGTGTTTCCCAATTGCACAAGAGATACACCAGGCTTCCAAAACCTGCAGGTCACTGGCAGTCAGCACTGTCTTGTGATCACTGCTGTACCCTAGGGCCTCACGGCTCCGTAGAAACTTGCCCAAGAGACCTGCGTCAGCTGTAAGAAAGAGCCACACCAATCCCTAGCGTACTCCCTTCGGGTGTAAAAACAGGGAGGAATGGCTTATTTTACTATTGCTTTCCAATCTCGCCATGAATTGCATTTTACAAGAGTAGTAACGCCCAGAACGGGGAGTGGTTGAGGTACAGAGAGAACCTCATGATCTGAAAAGGAGCTGTTTGGGCACATGATACTTAACCTTCTTGTTTCTATCTGAGAAAAACGGCTCAAGGAGGTGGAAAGAAAGGATAAAACCAGAAACAGTAAAAAGAGACAGTCCTGATGGCTGAAATACTAGCTGACCGTTTCAGGTCAGTGTTTCTGGTCTATACTCTTGAATGATTTTTGGTGAGGGCAGGAGGTGCTGTTATTGGTGCTTTCAGCAAGAGGGGAGTAGGAAGATACAGGGTATATAGGGATGTCAATATTGCACTGTTAGCCAGGAAGACTGCTGTGCTGTGATGTGTTTGAAGAAGATTCCATTGCTTTTTCTCTGATGATGCTCTACCGTACTTTCCAGGTCAATTATGCCCTGAGGGAAATGGGACCAATGTCATGATGATGAATGTAAAATTTTTCACACTGTAACTGAAGTATCTGTTTTCTAAAATACTCTGAAATATTTTGTCTGGCTGTTATAGGAGATGAAAGTCACTATAATCTATTAATTATCAAAAGAGTAGGAATTCTGGATCTTTTGTATATTAACTCTGAAAATTAATACCTTGTACGAGAGTATAGTCATCAAAGGAGTCTTGTATTCAGGCTTTTCTGAAAGGTGGAAATATTTTCACATGGAATAAGCATCTTTCAAGTATTTTCACATTAGATGGAAATACTTTCATCACTTGAGGCCCTTCTTGGAAGTCATTCAACTATGAGAACACTTGCTTTTATTAAAAGACTGTTTAAGCCAGTGGGATTCCTGGAATGCCTGAGCCATTTATGCTCCTCTATAGACTTTTCTTAGTGCGTCTTAACTCAATGAACATTTTCTTTGATCCTCACAGACTTAATGGTGGTAAGAAATAGTCATCTCATTAAAACCGTGAAGGCTTAGACTGGCATTTCTAGTCTGTCTTAGAAGGAATTTTGTTTTGACTGGAGTAATTCTGGCATCCTTGGTTACAGAATTTCAGGTGTAGTTATCTTAGCCCATGTGATACGGTGCATGTGTATATAGTGTACAAATGCATCTACACCCATTACACAAAATAATAACACAATTATTGTGTTATTATTTTAGTATATTTATTTAGTTTATTATAGTAGTTTCAGAAAAAAATAGCAAGTACTTATTAAAATATTAAGGTTTACCATATGTCAGTGAAGTAGGCATTGATAAACTGAAACAGATGTTACTTTAACAGTATTGCTAACATGAGCTATGCCGATCACATTTTAATACAGAGAATATTAAACTGCAAAATAGGAATCTATTGTTAATCTTATGCATGAGACAAATTAACAAAACCTGGCAGGGTCCTCCTAGATTTTTTTTTATCTTTTATTGGAGGAAGAAGAGAAGGGGAAAGGAGCTGAGTGAACAGAGAGGCTGCTTGGACTTGATTTGAAGCAATTGTTAAGTTACTTGCCTTAGTACTCTTCAGAGCCACAGGCTCTGCAGAGAAGTGGCTTCTTTTTAAACTATATATGCGAGTGTCTCTGGCCAGTCCACTGTCTCTAAAGTCTCATGGGGAAAGGAAATTCACCTGCAAGGTCAAAAAGGAAAAGACAAGATGGACTATATGAGGACTACCTTAGCTGGTCATTCCTTAAGGAAGTAGAAAAGATGAATGCAGAGAATGATGGATTATTTCTGCTTTAAGTATAATGTAATTCCTGGGGGGTGAGGGGGAAAGGGGGTAGGTGAAAGGTGTAAATAATGCCACAGAGGCAAAAGTCGTGCTATCTCATTAAATTCCATAAAAAGCTATACTGGAAACAAAGCAGGTCAGAAGTGGAAAACCACCTACCTACATTTATAAAAAAGATTACATCTTTGTAATTGTACCTTTTGGCTTCGTACAGCAGGAGAATAAATGGTTAACATCTTTAAGGAATGATCTACCTCGATTATCTCAGGGAAACATCTCAGAATAGGGAAGTTTTATGAACAGTGACTTGAGCAGGATAAAATATTTAGACCTCTATGACATCATTTCTCCTCGATGAGACCTCATTTTGTCCCTGTAATCTTCCCTCCTAGCATGTTCCCTTGCTGACTTGGTTGTTTCCCCAAAATTTGTCACTCATATCTATGCTTTTCTATTTCTGGCTTTTTGTTTACTTTCTCACAGATATCTGCACTTCTATTTCAGTACTCTTATCTTCTTTTCAGTGAACAAGGTCACAAGTGAAAGTGGGCTTTGGCAATTCCAGTATTAGCCAACTGACATTAATTGGCATCATGGAACTGTTTGCACTGTCATGGTAGCAGCTCCTGGCTTTAAAAGTTCACATGTATTAAATTTCCCAGATACAATTTCAGTTGCTGCCAGTATCAAAAAATTCAGTACCGGGATATGAGTTATGACAGAGCTGTATTTGTCACAAACAAATCCACATTCATGCTTTCAAATCCTGTTTCCACAGGTGCATTGCAAAGGCAGTGCAATATTGTGGCTTCATTTGACTAAGGCACCAGTTTGGCAGGTGGTTTTGTGTCCCAACAAGACCATTTGGTTTATAGCTTCTGATCCTGAGAATAACCTTGCACTTATTTACTACTATGCACCAAATACCTCCAGTTTTCACCACAGTCTGGGATTATTCCATGAGTAAGCCCATGAGCATGTTTTTTTCAGGATCAGGGAAATCACAGACTTAATTTCCAAAAAGAAGTAATCCCTTTAGATTGATTCTGTGACAGGGTACTGGTATGTAGTCTTGCACAGAGAAACTAATGATTGTAATATCTCCAATCTTTCTAAACACAAAATAATTTTCAAAACTCTATGTTCCATTGTACCTATTGTATACCATTACCTTATTATTGAGAAACATTATCATCAGTATTCAAGCGTCACTGATTAAAATGTTAATAACTTGTTCATTTCCACTATTTTTAAGTTGAAAATTAACAGCTAAGGTATTAAAGAGTATTCCTTTCTCAGCATCTATAAACTGATGTGAAACATTACTAAAAGACATGTTTTTAAATGGAGTATTTAAATAGTATTCTCTAGTTGAAAAAGTCTGTGTTCAAAAGTAGAAGCACAAGGTGAAAATGTCATAGCTATCACTTGCTATTAAATAACACGGAAATGTCTAAAACCCAAACATAGCTAAACAGAGCAGGATAGCTATAGGTATGGAAAGCATAAGATTAATTGTTTTGATGCTCACTGCAACTTTTCTATATCGAATAAGCAAGTTAGCATGCACATGTCAAAACTGAATTCAGACTTCCCATCATTTTTATATCAGTGTCATTTTTCTTTTTTTCTTTGAAAATAAGCTTTGATTTGCCTAAAAATTTTGAACACATTTTCTTTCATATTTTAAGATTCTTTTGATATAGCATATTCCAAAGAGTTAAAGGCAACTCCTACAGCAGAGGGGGTCTCTTTTTAGCAGATTGCTTGCTCTAAGCAGTCCCAGGGAGGTTACAATTCTTTTCATTGGCATTTCTAACATAATTACATTTTGCACTCAGATCTTTTTTTTAAGATAAAAGTTACGATTGTCTGATTTTACTAGCTGTTCACTTACATTTCCATTTAAAGAGTTTTCTCTCTTGCTTTCCTGATCCTCTTCACAGACAGATGGTCTGACATGTTTTGCTCTTGCGTCGGAACTGGGTTCACAGCGGTTCCGGTGGCTCAGCTCCTCACTTCAGCAGAACACTGTAAAGCCTGCCTACGTAGCCAGCAGCCAGCAGCCACCACTCTTACATCCCAGGATGGAATTAGGTCACAGCTGGGACACACTGAGAGTTCACAGTGCAAAACTCCATCTCAGCCGAAAGCCCCCTGGTTTGTGTCAAATGCCATTACACCGGCCCTGCTCCAAAATGCTGCCAGGAAGAGTTATTTCACATCTTTGTACTTCTCAGTCCCATCTTTGTATTTCTGAGCCCAAATTTTTGGTTAGGTAGGCTTTTGTGGAGTAGAATAAGAAACTTTATTTGTAAAATTGGGAAAAAATAATGCAGTAATATGAGTGGTTGGCATGAACAGACTGGTTGGCTTTGATGGCACTATTCAACTATGGAAAATAACTCAGGCATGTAAGTGTTTGCCAGCTCAAACTCCAAAGCCAAAATGACAAGCACGGTAGTTGTGCTTTAAGGCCTCAAAGATCAAGCACCAAAAAAGCACAACTACAGTTACACAAAATGGATCCAGGATTGCAACTTTCAGGCATGTCCTGGGACCAGAAAAGTTAGCAAGGCAATAGGAATGGCTGGCCTCGGGCAATCATGTTTTTTACTGATTTAACGTATAGCTTCATAGAAGTTTAGGAGATTTTATCATGTCTGTTATTTTTCTCAAAATATTCTGGAGTTATGTGAAGGAAACCTTGCTATTATTTAATGGTCTTTCTCTGGAAAACAGGTATGGTCAAATTTGATGAGTTAAGCCTAATAAAATCTGTTTCCCCGTTAAAGACTGCGTGCTGATTAAAGTGCGAGAAGACTGCAGATTTCCTGCTGTCCTGCATCCAGCTGTGCCTGCGGGCCGGGGAAGTGCTTTGAACTGTAATGGTAACTAAGCAGTAACGCGTTTAGAGTGACATAAAAAATGGAACCAAAGTCCTGCTTACTGAAACAACGCAGAATTTAGCAACCAGTTCCCAAGACTAGCGTGTCTGTTTGTTAGGTAAGGGCATTAGTGACCGCAAAAAGAGCCACAGCACTATGCATACAGCCTCTGGCAAGTAAAAGGAAATCTGGGCTCATTTCACCTTTACAAAACATCTATAATCTTTTTGGTATTATTTAGTTAGAGAGGGTTTCACCTCTGTATTAAAACCATCCAAATCCTTTTTTGAGTTAGCAGTAATCAAATGCTTGAGTGGCCTACCTAAAATAGACTTAATGTGTTCAAACCAATTTTCCAGTGTATAAACATTCCTGTCTAAAAATCACAGGAATAACTGACATCTTTGTCAGCAGCCTTTATGAATTTAACATGTTGAGCAGAGTAGCTGGGAAAAGGCTGGAGAGAAAGAGCTATGCTCAGGTATTTGAGGAGTCCATGGGGGAGAAGCATTTTACTAGAACATGGAGAGGATGCTACTGCTGACACTGTGCCGGTTCTCTGGATAAAGAAACAGCTCCAGCTTCTGAATCTGTCAGTCTGGCACCTTTAATAAGTAATTAAATCACACTGTAGATTTGTGTACATACTTGGATAAATAATAAATGACAGCTATCACACTGGCATGCGAGCACGCATGCATACCCCAGGCAGGAAATCACATACAGTATTTCATTTGTTGCCAATTTATCTGTAACAAAGTGAGGAAGATGCCCTGGGGACTGGTGACTAACAAGGAACATTGTTTATGCTACAAATCCCATCCGGTTATTAGTCTTTGAAAAGTGCTTTGTTTAGCTTATCAGTGCTTCAGCAGGAATGCCAGGGGCATTATTTTTGTTCTAAGTGTATTTCTGTTGCAGTATCACCAACTCCCACTCCACCCCTCTGTAAGAGGTTACGTGTTACCTGAGGGCTGAAAATTAGGCATGTGCTTCAATGCCCTGTTGAATCAGGATCAAGGTGGTTAACGCTGCACAAAACCAGGCCCTTAACAGGTCTTCTTACTAATTTTGCTGCAGTAAATTGGAGAACATCTTTACAAAAATCAAGCCTTTCTTAAGGACCATAGAGCACAAGAAAGAATAAATACCGTATGAAATATATGTGCCCACAAACAAATTATTTTAGCATGTTAGGCTTTCTGCTTAAATTCTACACTTGATAATTGGACAATATTTTTTTGCACAATCTAATTGTGCAGTTACGCAATTCCAAAGTACCACAAATATCTGGCGAGTTTTAAGCCTGTTTCACAACAGTACTGATAAGCTGTTACTCTAGCAGATGATCAAAATACCTCTAGTGTGCCCTTGATCAAGTTAATATTTAAAAATAGTAATGCAAATTTTTTATTAGGTTCAGGTATTTTTTCAATTATGTTAAACATATTTTGAGGGGAGAAGATTTATTTAGATGTTTTAGAAAGGGAGGCTGTTCCCATGAGACCTCTGCTTTTTTAGCAGATTTGCTTTATTTGACAGAAGAAAAAAAAACAAACCACCATGTTTCTTTCATAAGCTTAATTTAGAAAACCTGCAGACCCTTGCCATTAGGCAGCTAAGTTAATAATTGACAAAGATGCATAGCTGGCCTTAACGAATGATTCCACCCCAACACTGTCAGCAGGTGTCACTTAGCTCCTCTCAAACATTTCTGGAAAGAGGAATGGTAAGCCCAACCTTATGTAGGTCTTCTGAACCACGGTAGGAAGTGTTCCTTAGAATGATGATTAATAAATAATTGGAGTATTTATTTATACTTGTAATAATTAGATTAGTTTTGGAGAATTTGCATGAAACAATTCTTCCCTTTAAAATGTGTCATATTTTTAATTTTCTTGTGATTAGGTGAAATATGTGTTGTCAAATAATGAGCTGTCCAGTGTATCCTCCCTGATCACCTTAATCGACCTTGTAGCTGAGAGATGGGGCAGCTGCTTGCCTCTCAAAGGAATCTGATGAGGTCACACAGTGTCACGCCTTCCTAGCAAGTTTAAACCTCAAAGCAATGTCTGTTTTACTTCTAAATAATGGCACATGCTCATGGAAAAATGAATAAATGTTTGTTTGCACTTGAATCTGCTTAAGTGCTTTTAAAACTTTAAATCCTTCTCTTCGAACATTAAAAACTAAATTTTCTTGTGGTAAAACTGAAAGATGTTGTGAGCTGAGCTGTGTCACAGAGATAAAGGTTTATACTCAAGACCTTCTGGCTTCATAATCAACAATGTGATCGCTACTTCATGCCTTTCTTTTGCATTCAAGTATTAAAAATGTATCATCAAATCTAGGGGCTGTGTTTCAGTACAATAGGCTTGATTTTGCAGAGTTCTACTAGAATTATTTTCTGAAATACTCAGCTTTCATTTTAAGCCAAAAGATGTGTCCAGGTTTGAAAAGACCTCTCCTTTTTCTCAAAAATCTGATGGTCACATAGGGAACTTCTGGGCTTGAACAGTTTTAAAGCCTGGTCCCTGATGATGTACCTGTGTGGTAATTCTTCTGCAAATCTGGCCCCAAAAGCATGTAACACTTTTCGTGTTCACTGTGAACGGAATATAAACGTAAGGACCTGATTTTAGAAAAACTTAAAACTGTATTTAAAAATAAACATGTTAACATGTCTTTGCCAACCAGCAAATTTAAAGTTTGACACAAAGCACTGTACATTGTCACCCACTGCAAGCCTTATAGTCTTAATTAAGTCTTCAAAAGCCATTTCTGTCATATATGAGCACGTGTGTTACGGTACATTCCACTTACCATCTCCTTGCTAGTTCGTGAAAGTGGAGGGTTCATTTTCCCTTAGTACTTTTCACACAGGGAGTCACTTTATGTCCGTTTGCCAATTTAGGCATGGGCTCTGGTGACAGCTGCTGACAGTGTTCCGATTGGTGTGGCCATCAGGGTTTTCCCACTGGACACGGGGGCTGGATCTCTTTGGTTAGTGAAAGCACTATGCCAGCATGCCCTATGCAGGTGAAAGCTTTAACCACTGACAATTATTTAAAAGGTGACCAGTGCTGCCCCTTGAAAATGCTGAGCCCTACCTAGTTCTTTCGAAGAATGCTCTGGTGCGCTTGAGATAGTGCTGGGTCCTGCAGCTTTACAAGGCAACGGAGTCTTCCTTGCAAATGGTGAGAGCTGAAACATAACCTGTGTGTTTAGTATTACTGTTGGCTAGTGGTAGGCATCTCCAGTACTTGGCCTGGGTGATGCAGGTATAATCCTTACGTGTCTCACTCTCTCTCTGTGCCCTATAAAGTGCTCGGGAGCCTAACTCTGAGCCAGGGAATTCATGGTGGAGGAGATGGATACCCAAATGTTAAGTATTGTGGCACTAAAATTTGAGGTGGCAGAGTTTAAGGCTTTCTCTGCATCTTTGGATTCTAAGTCTGTTTTTCAGAATAATTTGCTTCTGAACTTCGGGATTTGGTTTTGGTTGGGTTTTTTTTTAATTTTCTCATTAAGTAAATTGACCCCTATTGGACTAATCATTTTACTGTCCCATTCTGGCTGTAGCATGATTCCCAGGAACATATGGTTTAGAAACACCAATATTTCAGGGTTTTTAAAGATGAATCTTAGACAAAAACTAACATTAGGTGTCCAAAATAGTATTATGAAAATTGTACAGAAAATCTTGACTCTGGTATTTTCCTTCATACAACATAATGGGAGTTCTGTGGTTGTAAAGTGTGAGGAATTCTTCAGCTTCTGTCTCTCAGACTTGGGAACAGACTCATTTCAAATCCCACTAGTGTGAGCACTAGGAATCCTGAAGGAACTTCCAAACTTTATTTTCTGTGATAACTTTGTGGCACTCCCTAATTTGACTGCAGCTAATCAAGTTACTAGAACATGACGCTTCTGGGGACAAATGGTGCAAGTTTGCCCCACTTCTCCCATGGCAGAGATGTTTCCAGCAGAGGAGCCTAATTTCAGTATGCTACATGGACAACTGCTTTATAGTATCAGTATGGCATTATCCATGGGATTTTCACAGGTGAGATGTGCACCAAGATCCAAATATAAGCTACGAAATAGTAGCTTTTATGGGCGCTCACAGAGTTTCCAGCCTAAAATGTTAACAAGTGTGGCAATTTTAATTCTGCTGTTTGTAATTACCTGTAGAGCTACTGTATGAAAGGAAGCTCCCTAAAAATCTGTCATTTTAGGCAAAGTCACACTAAAGTTAAGACTGTTTAATGCCATCAGAAACTCAAAGTCTCATGACCAAAAATACTAACTGCCATAATAGCTACTTCAATCTCTAATTCAATCTGCTAGTTCAAATGTTTAATGGCTGGCACAAGATCCTGTAAGGAGTAAATTAATTCTGGCAGACTTATAGCTATGTCAGGTATCATCTGTCGTCTCCCATCAGATCCAGCTGGGCAGTCCCCTTATAACCAGGATCAAGCCAACTCAAACACCATTTTGAGTGCCTGGACTCAATAAATCAAAAAACTTTAGGTGCACATAATCTATTAAAAATAAATGAAAGATTTGGCATGTTTTTCCCAGCCTGTCTACTCAGAGCAAGATTAAGCCACTGATATCTTCGCTGAAGGTGACCCCACGTCTCTTTTTTTCCCCCAAATGCTCCATTAATTTAAGAATGACTATACCAGGTCAAACCATGGCCATCTTGCCCTCTCTGCAGCAATGGATGTCTACGGAAGAATAAAGAAACATTAATGATGCTTCCCCAGAATACTCTTCTCTAGCAATTTATGGCTCAGGAACTTCCTCAGTCAGAGGTACTACCTTTGCATTTAATAGTACTTGCTGCCCAGTACCTGCTGAACTCAGAAATTTCTAGCATCCATAAGAGCACCCACTGCTTAACTGTGTATGTAAAGAACTGCCTATTTTTTTTCCCTCTGAATCTGCCACCTGTTAGTCATACTGCAAGAGCTGGTTGAGTTTCCCACCTTGCTTCATTCAGTAAGAGCGAGGTGACAAGAAAATTAAAAAATGCTGTTTCATGGTCCTGGGTTTGAATGATTTTTCTTCATCGCAGCCATGCACATATTCTTCAACTGGTGTCCTTAGTACAGGATCATTGCCTGGTTCTTTGCTCTAATTCATAGTCCTACCTCTAACTGAAATGCTCCGAGAACAGAGCTTGAGCATTTTCAAGGTCTCAGCAGGAACTTGCGCTCAGCTGACGAGTTTCCAGCCCCTCCACGTGGTAGCTTACCTCAGCAGCCAGAACTGGTATTGTATGGCAACACAGCAACATTCAATTTTCCTATTTTCTGAACAGCACAACCTCTGTTTCTGCAGACTTGCTCATGTAAGTCAGCAGTAAGATGAGTCACCTGGAAAAAAACTATAATCATTTGTCCCCTAGGAGTCATATAGTAAGTTAATTATTGTACAACACATTCTAATACAAAATACATGAGCGGTTTCAACTTGTTGAGGTTGCAAAGGGCAAGAGAGCTTTTCAGAATTTCCATCGGTTATGGTCTGGGAATGCTGGGTTTCCCTTGACTCGGTATCTATTGCATAACCAGAAACACATTTGGTTCCCTTTGTTGTATGAGACAAAGCTAAAGAAATGTGTGTGTTGCTACTTTGCAAAAATAGAGTAGATAGATACCTAATCAGCTTATGTCATGTATGCAATGTTTATAAGCACAATTGCTCTGGGGCAGTTCCTCAGCTGACAAAACCTATTCCAGCTCGTATCAGCAGAAATAATGCTCTTCTGAATCTGCAAATACCCCACCAGTATTGCACGGGAACTCCAAGTATAGGAATGTGCTGTGCCATATGAATTCTAGGTAGCACTGTGTTAAAACCTGCTTGCCTGGAGTTCACCTGTCAGTGTACCGGACTTGAATCTAATGATTGTTGTGTTTTAGTTATTCATACCCGGTCATCCCAGCTTTGTTGGGCTATTGTGTGGTTGTTATCTCAGCAGGAGATAATTTTATCAGTGCATAGAGAGGACAATCTGAAAACAATGTAAATGCCTTCAGCATCTGAAATTTTTCTGTTGAGAATCAGAAACAAATACCTTTATAACTTCACAAACAGTGAAGGAGACTTTTTCCAGTAGGTACAGCATGTTGTTTTAAAACCTCCGGTTCTTCTTATTTACGGATTCTCCTTATAGGAAGGGAAGACTGGTATTAAAGGTGCTGATATAAAATCACTAGTTTGGTGAACTTGTAATTTTAGACATGGCTTTGGCAAAAGACCCGGTTTTCTGAACACTCATTTGGTAGATCTACATGATGGCCTCTCTCTTCTTTCTTGGAATTACTACATTAGAAAAACTAATTACTTTAAAAAAATCTTTGTTGTCAAATGAGCTTGAATCTTCACAGTCACTCTGTATCTTCCAGTATTTGACATGCAAAACACAGAATCTATTCCATGTTCTCTTTATAAAAGCTTCTATAAATAGGTCAAACACTTGGAAGTGTATTCATTGATCTGTCGTGTAGACAGGTGCCGGTCAGGTATTTGAAGAACAAATAAGCTATCTCAATTGAGCAACAAGGGACAGCAAGCAAACGGCGATACTGTAATCTCAAAGTATGCTATCATCTCATCGGAATGCCTTAGTTCCATAATGGAAAATTAATACCCATTCCATATAATGCTGGACCTCTGTGGTCATAAAGAAACAAATGAAGTTCATCACTTCATGATCAAAATACAAAATAGAACTGTAATTGATGACATCTGTTGAACCTCGCATAGGCAGCGGAGGGCAGTCAAGTAACCTCCAAGACTCTGCCTTAAAGTGAAGGAACTTCCTTGGAAGCTCTCTCCCCCTTTCAGAAGTGCCCCTCGGGGATTGGTAGAAATGTTGAAATAACTTTATCTCAAGAAAAAAGAACATCAACCACATTATTATTACATTTTCTTCAACGACTGATCTTGTTGAGGTTATGGCAATTGAACATGGTGTGCTAAGATGAAGTAGGCAGGTCCATCATCCATTACAGACTAGCTAATGAATCATAACAAAAGTAGCAAAAACTTTCAATGTGGTAAAGAATCAAGTAAGAACGACTATTTTACATCTCGCTGTATTAAACAATCCTGGCAAAGGTGAATATATTGCCAAACAGACTTTTACTGCTTACGAGCAATGATTTAGCAGCACAGATTGGAAGACCAACGTACATCTTCCAGCCTCTCCCCTCCAGAAATAGGATTTTGAAATGCCTCTTTGGCATTTCAGAGGCTTACAGAATTCTTGTCTTCCTGCTCTGAAAACAAAGCTCAATATTATTCTTAATTATAGACTTTGCTAAGCAAAGGGAAGGACCGTTTGGAAGCAATCTTTTCACTTAAATAAAGGTGTTTTTTTGTTACATAGCCTATGGCAGGCACTAAGGATACCAGTCTGCCACCCAAGGAAGGCAGAGAACGCACCAGTCGTTATTTCAGTACATTTAAGTGATAGACACAACTATAAAGGAGGAGGAAAAAGATCCAAAAGCTACTGGGGCAGACTTCGGGTGCTGTCTGACTAATAACGAGAGCTAGACAAGCCAGTGGTGCAAACTCAACTGGCTTTCAAAATGTAAATATTACCCAGTGGTGTGTGGATGTTTCGCTGGAAGCAGAAATGTGGCATCATGATCCTACCTCTGACACTGGTCCTTTCTGTAGGATTACACAGAGCACTTCATTTCTTTGTGCCTAATTTTCGTTATCTGCTGAGGTAACTATTAGTTATATGTGACATCTATACTTAGTTTCTGTGACCCTCTGCTAATCATAGTAAATTATTATTAATGAATTGAATATGTCAATCAAAATACTAATTTATTGAAGACTCTGTACTACTTCTCTTCCAGGAATCATTCCAAATTTGGCAACCTAGTAATCACAGTGACTTCAGCTGCCCCATCTGCCTCCAGACAGCCACTCTCCCAGTAGAAACCAACTGTGGACATTTATTCTGTGGTAAGTTTTCTGGATTGACAGTGCAGCACTTATACAGGCTACTAAATGAATCACGCTTCTTACAGAAATCTCAAGTCCAATATAAGAACCAGAACCAAGCCCTTGTACCATGAATTAATGTAAGTGCTCTCACTAGAAGCAGAATTCCAATCTTTATATCCCCCCAGCAAATCAGTAGCAGTATTTTTATTTGCTCATTGCATTCACATCTACAAGGTGCAACTTTTAAAATGCCCAGGAAGCCTTAAGGCAACAAGAAGTAACAGATCATTTCACAGAGTACTGCTAAATTACAACACAAACTCATGGAATGGGTAAAATGCACCAGGAAATCACACAATTTGTATTCAATTATGCAAAAAAACCCTGTTATAAAAATCAACAGTCTCATAATCATACAGTTTGTAACTGTGAAAGCTCACGATGTAACAAACGTGAACTCTTATCTTCAAGCATGAACTCACTTCTGGAAAGACAGCTTGTCTTTTTAATCAACAACATAAAAATCCAGCTATCCCATAAAATTAGATCTGATTGTATTTATATTAATGACAATTGGGACACACTGGGCTTAGGTCTGATTCTGTTCCACAGACTTGCTTCCTGTGTGAAACATCTGCCTAAAATAAAGCAAAAGTGATCTAGAGCGGGAAGGCATAATTACACTGGTTTGTAGTCCTGTAAAAGCTTTCTAAACAAAAAAAAAATAGTGGAACTTACATATTAAACAATGCAAGAATTGGGTTTCTAGTCATGTATAAACCTTCTTTTAATCTCTTTATAATTTTTTAAGTAAATCTGTGTGGTCATACAGGGGAAAAATGTTTCAAAGACATCTCATTGCGATGGATGCTGAGTAACTGTTTATTCCAGTCCAGGATCTGTCTTAACAGGAAAGGGACAGATCTGGGGCCAGTCTTGTTCAATATCTTTATTGATGATCTGGATGAGGGAATCGAGTGCTCCCTCAGTAAGTTTGCAGATGACACGAAGTTGGGTGGGAGTGTTGATCTGCTGGAGGGTAGGAGGGCTCTGCAGAGGGATCTGGACAGGCTGGATCGATGGGCAGAGGCCAGCTGTATGAGGTTTAATAAGGCCAAGTGCAGGGTCCTGCACTTTGGCCACAACAACCCCATGCAACACTACAGGCTTGGGGAGGAGTGGCTGGAGAGCAGCCCGGCGGAAAGGGACCTGGAGGTGCTGGTTGACAGCCGGCTGAACATGAGCCGGCAGTGTGCCCAGGTGGCCAAGAAGGCCAACAGCGTCCTGGCCTGTATCAGAAATAGTGTGGCCAGCAGGAGCAGGGAAGTGACTGTGCCCCTGTACTCGGCACTGGTGAGGCCGCACCTTGAATACTGTGTTCAGTTTTGGGCCCCTCACTACAAGAAGGATGTTGAGGTGCTGGAGCGTGTCCAGAGAAGGGCAACGAAGATGGTGAGGGGTCTGGAGCACAAGTCTTATGAGGAGCGGCTGAGGGAACTGGGGTTGTTTAGTCTGAAGAAGAGGAGGCTGAGAGGAGACCTTATCACTCTCTACAACTATCTGAAAGGGGGTTGTGGTGACGAGGGTGTTGGTCTCTTCTCCCAAGTAACTAGTGACAGGACAAGAGGAAATGGCCTCAAGTTGCGCCAGCGGAGGTTTAGATTGGATATTAGGAAAAATTTCTTCACTGAGAGAGTGGTCAGGCATTGGAACAGGCTGCCTGGGGAGGTGGTGGAGTCGCCATCTCTGGAAGTGTTCAAAAAACGTGTGGATGTGGTGCTTCAGGACATGGTTTAGGGGACATGGTGGTGCTGGATTAATGGTTGGACTTGATGATCTTGACGGTCCTTTCCAACCTAGTGATTCTGTGATTCTGTGAGATTTAGAGGGTCCTTCTGTTGGTGGTCTCCTGTCCTCACCCCATGCACTTACAGTCACCAGATAAAATCTAAGTAAAACTGTAATTCTCTAGATAAATGTGCATCCTAAATGCCTCCTTTGAGGCTGCCGAGCCATATGGTTAGAATTACAAAATTTAAGTAATTTTTCAAAGGGAATACAAGGATGAAGCACAGAATAGGGGAGGAAGTTATGTTCAAAACTGCCTTTATAAAGAGGATTTCAGGATTTTTAAGGCCCACATTCTGTACCACTAGAGCCAGTGTGAGCTTTGCACCTGCTTTGACACATAGCAGGATAAGGCCACCAGCACACTTGGACTGAACATTGTTTTTCTCAGGCCTCTGACATAGATCGTCCAGTGAATTTACAGGTGAAGTTTACAACCTCACTGCCCCAGGGGCATATCAGGTCCCTTGCTGTCATCCCCACAGCAGGGCTGGCAGAAGAGAACTGGAGTTCATGATCTGGTGAGGCTGAAACTGCCCATGAAGGTACTTCAGGGCCGCTGAGCTGCCGGAGGTCAGCAGTCCCTGGCAGAAGGGCGGGCAGGCAGCTGGAGGCAGTGCTATCTGATACTGCAACAGCAAGATACGTCAAAAGACACTGGTCAGAACCATAAAGCTCCTTTCTACTGCTCTGGCATGTTACGGAGACATTAAAGCAAGTGCAAGTTACATTTACAAGCCATTTACAGTTTTTTAGCCATGCAAGAGTGTTATAGAAAGACGTAAGCCTAAATGAGAACAGGGGACTATAGTGTTAATACTGGTGCACTAAAAGCACATTTTTATCTGTAGGAAGTGTCATTTTTCTCTATATTGAAACAGTGCTCACACAGCACAATTCCTCGTCACCGCTGCCACTATCTCCACCCTCTGAAACCACAACAAATCAGTGGATCATGAACAGCCAGGGACACGTTGTAAGGCTCATCTACCTCAATGAGTAATACCACTTAATACTCTAGGTTGTTTTATGTTTTCATAATGTTGTTTTATAACGTACAGGAAAAGGATGCTTTGAATATAAGTCACTCCAGGACAAACAGTAAGCATATGGCCTCAAAATGTGTTTCAAATAATGTCACAGAAGTTACCATTTCAAGTAAAAAGACAGACATAACAAAGATCATCAACCTTCCTCCTTCTCCAGCCTAGTTAATTTTCTCTGTTCCATCTGTGAATATGACATAATGATATGGACTTTATTTTATTTTGAGATCTGCAGAGGAGAAGTACCATATACAAGCTTGGTACATGTTGCTATCATTGGCTGTGTATATTTAACTAGGCTTTACTTTCCTCAAGTACATCGTCATTTACACTCTGAAGCATTGATTCCAGTGCAATGCATTATATATGTTATGACTATGTTTATATAGTAGAAGTGGCCTCTGTAACATGTCTGTTTTTCGTGTCTTAAACCAATAAAACTTTACACTGGGCTTATCAAAACCATTCTGCATAGATCTAAGTCTGTTGTGACTGAAATCAGTAATAAAACTTCTCTTGATGCCCTGTGGAACAGAGCTAAGGCAATGCTGAGCTCTCTTAATAAATTCGCTCTGGTAAAAGTTTTATTTAAAAAATGTGGTCAACTCAGAGCTTTCAAAGAAGATTAATGTGGACTTATAAAAAATGTCTGATTTTATTATTAGTAGTAGTTCATACAGTTTGTCCTGCAGTTTTTCCTTTTCAGCTTCAGTTTGAACCATATGTTCAGGAAGTTCAACTGAAAAGCGATCCTTGAGTAATATTATTTTTTTCTAATTGACAATAGCCACAGAGGTATTTTAGAGAAACCTATGGACTCCCTCAGAAGGTGGTGTAGCAGGCTAGATTAAAACAGGATTTTGTCTATTTTATGAAAAATGCACCAAAGCACAAATAGGTCAACTTCAGAGGAGTCCTTCCTTTCCTGTCTTACAACAAGGGATTCTGCATGCAGCACATTTTAATTTCCACAGGGTTCTTTTTTGAAAGCCCTTGAAGAGCTATGGGATCCCTCAGTGCCCCATTGTCATCACGGGGACTGAGCACTGGCACGGCAATACAGCCGTGCAGATCATGCTACAGGATCTGGACCCAGAGGGTCGTAGTGGTTCCTGAAGTCAGGCATGATGTTTGTCAAATGCGAAAGTTCAAGCGAAGGCTGGAAGCTGGCTGCCAGAGTTTATACATACCGCACAGGGATTTAGAGATCAATGCAGCCATGTGCCCAGCCAACTGGTCTGTATATGCAAACAAAACAGGAGAGTCATAAAGAAAAACCCTGCACTCAAATGAAAACAAAAGTAAAAAGCACAAGTCAGAGCAAGGTTCATAAAAAACATCTTTGGGCCAAATTTAACATCCTTAGTATATAGGTCATAACAGTATCATGAACTTTTTTATACTTGATTTCAAACACAGTTTCCCCGATATTCCATTTACCAGTGACAACAGACAAAGTAAGTCTGGGTGCCCTGAGGGCTCCTGAAGACTCCTCATTATAATACTGCTTACAAGAAACTACTTGCTGGTTATTTTTTAAGAACAAAGAGCATTGTTCAATTCAATAAAACAATTCCATCAAAACGGCAGCACAGCGTTCTGTTTTCACTGGGGTCCTTGTCAAACTTGATCAGTTTAAATGTTGAGAGACTTTTTTTCCGGACCTGTCACACCACATGCTGCGCCCGGGAGCTGAAAGTCAAGCTGTGCTGCTTCTGATTAGATGCTATTTATGCTTTGCTGGTTTTGCTGTTAGCGCCGGCACTGACATTCATGTATGTCAACCACTGCCATCAGTTATATGTGCAGTCTGCTCTTACTATCCTCAGACTCTGCCCTCTTTCACACCTGAGACCTTACTGTAAGAAGAAGAGATGACATTGTATCTGGAAATCACTTAGCAGTTGTCCGGGTAAGCAGAATCAGAAAGAATGCAGCAACTTGCTCATCCAGAGCTATGCAGTTCCAGAAGGGTAACAGACTTGAAATACAGCAAGAGAAAGAAAAAGCAGCTAATAGACAAAATAGCCCAATGTCCGATACTTTATCACCAAGATCAGTGTTGTGCCACCAGAAGCCTGCATCACCAGGCTGTCCCTGGGCTGTGCATGTTGCTTTATTTGGGATAACTGGCCCTCATAACCCTTAAAAGCTGTACCGACTCTGGACAAGCTCCACCTCTATGCAAACAAGCGCCTGCTTGTGTCCACAGCAGCCAGCACTGCACTCTGAAGGGTACCTGTATTCCCTAGTGCTTCAGCCACAGTCCGGGGAGCTTCAAGAATAAGATGGTATTCAAAGGAAATGAAACTGAATCAAAGGCTCCCTTAGGAGGTCTGTGTGTTTCTTCCAGTGCAGAAGAGCTCAGGCTCCATGTTTACACAGTCATTTTGCAGAGTAAAACCATGTATTAAAATGAAAGCCAAGAATTACATTAATTTTCACAGTCACTTGTAGAAAGAGGGTTTATTAATTCTGATAACTTCCTTATAAACATTAAATATCCTCAAATATATTTGATGTGTCTTCATTTCCCTCTTTTTTTTTTTGCTGGTAGGTTCCTGTCTGGTCACATACTGGAAACATAGTCCCTGGTTAGCAGCGATAACCTGCCCCCTCTGCAGACAAAAGGTAAGACTTGCCTCCATCTGTATTGTGATATGTACAAAATGACAAGCTTGAGCTCTTAAGATCAACTTTATTTATCGTCTAATTTTCCGTAGCATTTCAAAACCCACTTAGACTTGAATGACCCTGCAGCTATTTGCATTTATCATTTGACACATGTCCTATCAGGCAACTCTGTGAAATATTAAACAGGCCTCCAGCATTTTACTGCTGTATAGTTTATAGAATCTCTGGGATAACATCCCATAAAAAGCAATATGGAAGTTCCTAATCTCGTCTAACCCCTGCCGGAGGCTGCCTGTTGTACTGGAGGGTTGGGTGCGGGTTATAAAAGGAAAATGTTCTTGCTGTTGTGGAACTGCTGGAGCTGGACAAAGTTCCAGTTGCGAGAGAGACTATGGAGAGACATGTCCTACAGAATGCTACCCTTTGTACTGGAGATTAAAATACACTGTGCTAATGCTGATCTCCTTTTCTTATGAAGGTGGTTCTTCTGGATATCTCTTGTGAAAAGCAACAAGATAAGCCAAGTAAACAAACTGTACACGACATCAGAGATTACAACAAGCGTTTCTCAGGGCAACCTCGACCTGTAAGCATTTATAAATCTACATTTACCTAGTTAGTAGTGCATAACACACAGAGGGTCGAAAGAGACCCAACAACGAGAACTAGTTTGTGTCCCTATGTGAATTACCCTTCCATGCACTTATTGGTGATATCATAGTGGAAGTGCTGCCATCCACTGCTGGGTCCAGCACCTTCTAGTAAAGGTGCTTCTCAGAGCTCCTAGCTCAGAGTCGTCCTGCAGGGAGGAGAACGCACTGTGGGATGAAATGCAGGAAACAAAGCAGAACTAGAGATAGTCAGGCTGGAACTTTCAAATATGAACTCAGATTTGAACTGCAGGATTTTAACTTGCCTCTAAAATTTCAAATCAGATTCCAGCTTAGAAAGCAGCTTCCCCCGCTGCCCAGGTATTCCCAAATTCAAACAGTCCACGCTGGTTCCGCACTTTCTTAAAGCTGGAATCCCAGCTGGTACAGAGATACGACAGGCAGCGGAAATGACGTGAAAGATGAGGGCTGAAGGCACAAGTGAGGCCCATTCTTGGCGGGGTGAGGAATATCACCAAAGCAAATCTTCCTCTCCTGTCACATCCTGGTAGGGGCCTGAAAGGACTGTGGAGTCTGTTTCAATCTACAAACTAAACTAAGCACTGTGGAGGGGAAGATTGTTTTTCAACCCAACAAACTAGCATTAATGAAGAGGAATAACCACTCAGCCCTACAGTTCCTGTCCACACTGAGGCGAGACTTGAGGCCTCATTTTCAAGCATTCATAGCCTACACTTGGTGCCAGATTTTGAGGACAGGCAAATACTCAGAGCAGTCATTCAGGCCCAGTTTCCAAAAGGATTCAATGTCAAGCATAATACTTTCTTTTCAAAGCGCTGGGGCACCAGAGATTCCTTTTGGAAGTGTGCCTCTAGATACTGCAAAATAATTGAACAGCATAGGTGGATTCGGACAGCACAGAAAGTACATTCAAGAGACTTGACTCCAAAAGTGCTTAAGAGACACACTGAACTGAAAGAACTACATGCGTCAGAATGCAAAATAACGTAACTCATCTGAATATTTAGTTTGCAGATTACCTTTATGACATGCCGTTATTCCTGGCTCTTGCCTTGCGAGGAATCTTCACCTGGGGTAGTCTTGTATGGATTTTTCTCCTAAGAGTTGCTGTGTGCTCCTTTGGAACTATCATGTGCTTGTCTTCCCCGTTTGACATGAAGCCTGGGCCTCTCTGCAGGATGCTTGGAACAGCTGATGACATGGTGGTTGTTTCCCTTCTTTTAATTTGCATGATAAACATTTGTCAGCAGGTTGCATCTAGTGGGGTAAATGTGGCGAGGTCTGCAGCCCAGAGCATGCTGCCAGAGTCCTGACTGACTCAAACTTGGATTCCTTGGTCAAACCTCACCAAGCAATGACAGGCTTCTCTTTGATTTGGGGCAGCGTATGATGGATTTGCCATTCTGCTGCTGACACAGACTGAAGCAGGACTCAGCAACACTTGGCATGGCCAAGTGATACGATGTGCAAGCGCTTAGAAGACTAGTTACACTGTATACTCGCTAGACTCTTTCAAGCTGCATTTTTCTGTAATTTATCTTCATAGAAAGTGCCTGAAATGAAAATGCCTAAAGCTGTGAACAGAGGTTAAAATTACAGTGCCAATTAACTTGCAGTTGAAGAGTTTTAGAACTCTTGAGCTTTAACATTTTACATCTTGGCTCAATTTGAATAAAATTTTAATTTGAGAACTTAGCAAACTGTACAATTTGCTAAGCCTTGTATAACACTGGGAATGTTAGATAGTATCACTACAAAAGTGCTTTGTGTTATTACAGCTGATTACACATCCACTGAAATACAGATTTTTTTACAGCTCTGCAATGAGTACACTCCTGACTTTAAAATGGATAATATGAAACTGTTATGGTAGTAACACTGGCTTGGAACAAAACTGCAACTATAAGGTAGACCTAGGGGGAGAAAAGCATGGGGATTTGAACAAAACTGTTTTGGTTAAGCCTGTGCAAGGTGCATAGCCTCCTTGAACTCTGTGCATCTAAGCTTTAACAAAGTCAGCATGACTGTTTGTTTCCTTTCCAGACTTCATGCACTCCTTGTGGCTTCCTTGTAAGTCTTGGTACCAGTTCAGCCAGAGAGATCAAGGCCAGTTTGATGATGATGACATAAGTAGCAGGAAGTTTATGGAAAGTTTGCCGAAGTTGGGGTGGGGTGTGTGTGGCTGTTTGTGCTGAGCTGCAAAGAGTTAAAAATGCTGGTACAGCGCCAGACAACCCTACACATCTGTCCCTGTATAATCCGTACATGTGCTATATATTTGGAGTCAGTGGACTTCATTTTTACATATATGAATTGTATATTAAAATAGAGATACTAAAATTTATGAATATTTATTGTTCACAATACACTGGTCTCCAACTGTTTTTTCCTTCTACGTATTTTCAGCTGACATATTTTATTGTGCCCTTGAATTGTAAGCTATGATATACCATTCTGTTGCAGTTGTTGTCTTGCTTGTTATACTCTTCTTGTTATGATGTTTCTTCATTTTATTCCCATCAACTTTCATTGTCTTTAATTATGTCCCTGAACTTGTAAAGCTGTTTCTCTTAACAATGGGCACTTTGGAAATGGCAACAATTGCTTTTCCATGAACTACAAGGCAGGAAGTGCATTGTTTCTTTAAAAAAATTACCAGATGTTTTTGAGTGCTGACTACTAACATAAAAAAACCCAGAAACTATTATTTGCCAAGTTCTCTAAGCGTAATGTTGTTATTGTGTAACTTCTGTTTGCATTTAACTGGCAACTACAGCCTATGCCAATACTAAAGAATGGAATTGCTATCAAGCTAAGTGTATAAAGATGGAGTCCATCTACACAAATGCTGACTCCGTGCGACTGTAGGCTGTTCCTCTTGCCTAATACAGGCCCACCAGGAGGGCGGCAGTTTGCAGTTTGAAGAAAAGAAGGGTTCTCACGAGTGACCTACAACAGAGTTGTGGTGGATCTGAATATGCTCTTCGATTCTGTCACCCCTTGCTTCTTAATGCTCTCCTTCAGCTGGGGACCCCAGTTTTGCTTTTTAAACAGAACAGTATCTTTTATTAAAAAGTAACAGACAAATGGCAGAGAAAAACAGAAAGAATTTCTCAGAGACTTTCACTGAAGGCACGGGCAGTGTTTGCATCTTACAGGATCAAAACAATTTGTACTGTCACAGGTGAAACATTTTTGCTGTATACAGCCAGAGTGTCCAAACTCTCTCCTTCCATGGCCCAGTTATGCCACAACCTGTCGTTGTGAGCCTGGCAGTACCTTGTAGGACTGACTATCCAGGGCAACCTTCAAAATCACCTGGGAACAAATAAAAGCCTTTTGTGGACTAGATTTGGCCAGCAGGCAGCCAGGAAGGTTTCTGAGCCTTAACAAATAAGTCTAAGGAAGGAAAACCCTTCCTATCTCCCTCTGCGTTCCCTGTACCTGCTGCCGCCGAGTTCAGCTCTGCAGCCGGTGAGCTGTGTAGACGCACATGCCCTGAGCTGGGGCTGGCTGATGGGAACGGGCAGGGAGAGCCGGGCTGTTTCAGGGCTGACTCCCTGCGAAACAGCTGGCAGGACAGAAGGAATGCACCTGCATCACGAACGTATTTTCAGTAACTGTGTCGGCTCAGCCTGGTCTTTTAATGTCAACAGCGGGCCATTTCACATCTGCACAGTGATTAATGCGCACCGAGGGTGAGTTACTTGCAAAAGACAAAATGTCACAAATTATTGATAGCAAAACAACTGTGCTGCAAGACTGGAGACAGCAGGAAACAGAAGAAAACCGAGGGAAAAAGATTGCACAGCTGCAAAAGTGATTCTCAAATATCAGCCACCAAAGAAGTACTATAATTAGAGTAAAAACCAAGCAAACAAACAGAGCTTTCCAATGGAAATCATGTTGGAGTCTTAGCTGTAGCAGACAGTAAAATTAAAAGGACCATGTGTGATGCCAGGTGTAGTTACCTGTGAAAAACATCGCAAAGGGCAGCAATACAAGTCCGTCCGAGTCAGTTCAGTTGTTCCCCTGCTGTTCCTGCTTGTGGCAGTCTAAATACCAGCACTGGGGTACCCACAGCTGGTTGTCTTGTCTCTGACTGGAGCAAATGATTATACCTCGTCCCTGGGGCGCAGGGAGTATTGACAGAAGACACTCAGTGCTTGAAGTGAATGCATTTTATTTCTGCTTAAAATTAAAATGTATACTTTGAATGATAAAAGTATACTTTTAAGATGGCCAGTACAGTAAGAAGACATTACCCTCATCACAAGTATCTGGAAATTCGGTACCCCTGCTGTTCGCAGACTACATGGCTCTGCATTAGAAGCTGTTCATGATGGAGCGATACTCTCTCTGATGTTCCACGAGTTTCAAAAATACTTCGTATTTCTTGTCGTAAAACCTGTATGAGAAAGTTAATTTCAACAATGCCTGAGATATTAAAAGCTCGATCCCCTGTCATATACATGTTGCCTTCCTTCACTTAGCCTCAAAGAAGCTCTGACTCTTTCCTACACGCAGCTTTTGCTAGGGTCAGCGTCCGGTGTGCTGCCTCCGTACGGCTTCCACCCAAACTCGTGACGTCAAGCTACAGTTGTTCCTTTCGTCCACCCTGTGGCTAGCTTTGGCTCTCAGACAGCTCTTTCTCCGCGGCGGCAGGCAGCGGGGCTCCGCCGCTCTCCTCCCCGCGGACAGCGGCCCCGGAGCCCCAGGGTCCCGTCGCGGGGAACTCGGGCTCCCCGGCTACCCACCCCGTCCCGGGGCCGCCGCCGCGCCGCCGCCGCCAGGAGGCGCCCGCGCCCCGCCGCCAGGGGGAGCGGCCCCGTCCGCCGCTGCCCCGAGGGGCCGCCCCGCGCGCGGTGCCGGCGGGCCGGGAGCCGCGGTCGCTTTGCCGACGCGGCTCGCGCCGCTCTGACCTCCCGCAGCGTCGGGGCCTTCACCGCATCCCTCGCGCCGCGGGTGGCGAGCCGCGGGCACGGGCAGAGACCTACGCACCCTTCAGCCGTCCTGGGGGGCAAACAGTGCTGCGTCCCCGCAGAGCTGCAGGCTCGGTTTTAAACTGCAAAAGGGCAGACTGCGACTAGACATCGGGAAGACATCTTTCACAGTGAGGGTGGTGAAACCCTGGCCCAGGTTGCCCAGAGAGTGGGTAGGTGCCCCATCCCTGGGAACACTCAAGGCCAAGTTGGACGGGGCTCTGAGCAACCTGGTCTGATTGAAGATGTCCCTGCTCACTGCAGGGGGGTTGGACTAATGGCCTTTAGAGGTCCCTTCCAACCCAAACTGTGCTACGATTCTATAAAGAGACAGACCTTAACTCCATCTTCAGTCAGTTCTCACTGAACACACACGAGGATTACCTTTTATGCTCATGGTTAGGCTGCACGACTCTCCCAATTTTCCCCATTTTCGCCATGGCCTCCTAGTAAAAGACAAACACAAACTGGAAAAGCCTGGTTTGATTTAAAATACTTTTTGACAAGAACAAGATGTTTCAAAACCAGTCGGAACATTACTGATGTATTTTGTTTCGGCTGAACAGGCCAGATGGCATAAAATATGTTCAATCCCATTATATAGTAGTCATGAGAACAAAGTACTGCAGACCCCTCAGTAAACCAAAATCTGTTCCTCTTTCTTACTGGGAGTCCGAGGCACAACAGACTTATCTTTTATTATTTACACTAACCAAAGGAAATGTTAAACACTGCATCCCCGGAGGGGAGACTTCTCAAATGAAATGATACTTTACATGAGATCCCTTAATCATATTCTTAAAGCATCAATTCCCTGCAGCAAGGGAGGGCTCAAGTGCGCTCCAGAAGCTAAAGGTAACTCGCAAAGTTCTGTTATGGAGCCCACAGCTGCCCTCACATTCCAGTATAAAGGGGTAAGAGACAGACTTTGATCCTTCTCTGCTTTTGGCCAAAACAAAGTCAGATGAGGAGATCTCGCAGCATCCCCTGCAGAAAGAGGCTCAGGGACAGAGTCCTGCACAGAAGGGACAGGACCAAATAATGTGGTTTCTCTCCTGATCTCTGTGAGATTCTGATTTTCTGTGGATTCTCCTAAGCAATCCCACTAATGGCCAATGTTCATAGAGGGTCAAGCTCTCAGGCAAAGGTGGAGGGCAGCAGGCACAAGCTATTTTCAGTGGAAGTTATTTCACAAGGAACATTACAGCAATAGTTTTCAGATGGAACAGTGTTAAACATAAAAGATCAGGATTGAAGAACCAGTGTCTGACTAAATAGCAGCATTCATAGTTCCTAAGCAGGACCTGGAATCTCTTTTAATGTTAGTGCCTAAAGCACAGCACTGTGAGAGTATCGGAATGACCCCTGGAGAACAGTCAGCCTGTGCTGCTGCTGGAAGCCATCTAGTCAAATGCTATGGCTAGATTTTTTTAAGCATTGGATGATTTTATAGGCTGTAATATCTGCTGAAGTAAAATCTTTGCTTCCCACTAATCCAGCATTTTACAGCTGAGGATCTCCTAGAACTTTACAACGTAGATGAGGAATGTAAGCAGAGCTTCACTGGCCCAGGACCGGCAGGGATGCCCTGAGGACAAGCAAGATGACCAGCAGACCTTACATCTTCTGGTTTCCCATTTCCCCTGTGTTAAAGAAATATGATCATGCTGGGATGTAAGCGGGCTGCCCGTGAAGCCAGCAGATACTCTTTCTCCCACGCACAGCAGTGTTTGCTCAGCGAGGCACAAAGTGCCTGGGATGCCACCCCTGTGCCAGAGCAGCCGGCGGTCCCCAGCCCTGCCCGGCTGAACCTGCTGTGTTACCTGGCATCTTCTGGGCGTGTTTGCTTCATCCTTCAGCACCAACACGCCCTTTTATACTGCCAGTCCACGTCTGCTACTAGAATGTGGAACACCTACTTTCTACATTTCTCAACTTCAGGCCACTAATACTGGATGAAATCGTGGCTCTACGAGAGGAAAACGCACTGTCAGTGATGGTGCAGTCAGGATTTACTCTGTTAGTCCACCTGACAAAACAGCAGGGAGTATTGCTGCGCACTCATGTGCCTGTGCTCTCTCATACGTGCAGAAGTTGATTGGACTTTTGGTTCCCCAAGAAACACCCTTGAAATAACACTTCCAGTGAGATAGCATGTTCTTTTCTCTGGGACATGTGAGCCTGCTGGCACACAGACTGTCCACACCAGCCAGATTAAAACACTGGCATGGAAAGGTTGGTACCTTTCCCAGTAAGAGAAACGGGCATTTATTCCCTGTTCTTTAACAGGTGATACTTGCTCAAGCATTGTTCCTGTTTACAACAGTCTATCTTTTACAGCTCCCTTACGTGGACAGCTGGATTTAGAGGCTACCCAAAAAACTGAACAAACACACAGAAAAAAAACAACTCAAAGTAAAAGACAATTCCCTCTGTCACCATCAATACTGCTTTTCCAGATAGTTTTGTGTCTTACAAAAAAACATAAGGCAAATGCAAAGCTCCTTGAAGCACTCTCACTAATGGAAAGAGTCACCTTGCTTTCTGCTCCCTGCTTTACATCTCTTTTTGAATTGCCTTGGAGATACCGCACAAAAATAAAACCAAGACATCTGAAGAGTCTAAACGTCTCAGAGAAATCCACTTTTTTCTCAGGTGTAACAAAAACAAAAGGGAGGGCCAAACTTCACCATCTGCCCCCTCCGCACACACGCAGGGCCTGCCTGCTGCTGCCCCGTTCTGGGCAGCGTTAAGAGGACAGGACACAGACAGCGCCGTCCCAGGACACGTTCTGCTTCTGCCTAAGTATTCTACACAATCGTGTTCTGCTTTACTCTGGGGCTTCTAACAACTTCCAGTGCTGAAAAATGCATTACTGCTTCTTTGGGAAACAAGCCAGCCTTTGGAAATAAACCTATCTTCAGACGACTTCTATTTTTACGTTGTTACTCATCTAACTACAGGTCTCCTCAGGCTGGTTCAAGAGAGAACAGGCACCAGCACCGACTCCACCAGGCGTGGAAGGTGTGAGGGCAGCCTTGGTGGGCATGGCTGTCCTGCCGGCTGCTGCAGCCCCGGCCCTGGCTCCCTCCCCTCGTCCCCACCTGTGCCTCCACCACTCTGCTCCACCACCCAATGCCCCACGGGCCACCCGCGGCACTCCGGCTTTCAGACCAAGCGCTTTGAAGCAGTTCTCTTCAAAGGGTGAGACCGAGTCTCTGCAGGGCTGCTGAAAGCCTCCTGCGCTCCCTGCAAGGTCTCCCCAAACCTAACACCCCCGGCACAGAGGCCCCATCCTCTGATGGGCAGCCAGGGAGGGAGCTGCTGCTCCGAGTTTATGGTTGGACTCGATGGTCTAAAGGTCTTCTCTTCCAACCTAAATAATTCTCTAATTCTATGGTGGGACGGCCAGCAGGACAGGCTAGAGAGGTCCCTAAAGGAAGACCAGTCCTTCAAGCCCTGGTCAACACTAGGCAACAGGGCCTGGCTGCTGCTTCACCCATCTATCCACATTTAGCTAAGGAGGAAGATGCCATATCTTTCCAGTTTATCGGGTTAAATACTTTTGCATTTTTAAATCTACTGAAAATACATAGGTCTTTGAGAATCCACAGCATTAACGTTTCACAGCAACTACCAGAGTAATGTGGAATAACACATTAAAAAAATACACAGCCAGCAATTTTGAACAACTCACTCATTCTAGGTTGCTCAAAATATCCTAAATGAATTCCCTCCCCTCATTTGCATTTCAGTTGTGTGTTTTTTTGTTTTTTAAAGTCAGTTTGGTCATTGTTAGTTTGAACAAAAACTTTACTCCCAGAGGAGAGCCTTTTCAACAATTTTCTGGGGACAAAGAGGAACAGAACATTGAAAATATGAATTTACAATGAAATCGGAAACAAAGGAACATTAGAATCGCATTACTGAATCTGATCAACCTTGTGCACTGTTCTGTCTCCAACAAAGCCTTAAATATAGCAAAGAGATAATACTGCTGTTCAGAAATAGTTTGTTTGAGGGTTGACATCCAAATCCATAATTCCAGTCACCAAGAATTTCACAATCTTAATTTGAATGACGCTCTATCTTCTTTGTTTGCCAGTCTAGACAGTACAATGAATACAGTGACTTAAACACAATGAATTCTCTCTTAAAACAAAATATTTTGTAAAATTGCTTTTTAATCATTTCTTTTCTCTCTTTCCATAAAGGCTATGCTATAAATAAACCCTGAAAGTTCGCATTTGATCATCATTTCTAAAGGCTGGGCAAGAGGCAAGTGAAGGGTTTACACAGAAAAAAAGAGAGGCACTGTGGAGCAGGAATAAAGGGATGCATTCATGATTTCTAACCTTTTGTTAGAGTGTCAAAGCTGAGACAGATACAAGCCAGTAAACACTCTGCTTACCACGGAGAGAGTTAGTCAAACGGGGTTACCCTGCCTGGGACAGACGGCACAGGCCCAGGGAACCAAGTTCTACAAGGCTCACCAAGATTTCAGAACAAGGTGCCATTTTGCTGCTGGGAAGATCAGTTGTCATTCGAATTCATTCGGTACTGGTAGCTGAATTATGCTCTTCGGCATGATCTGGGGCGGGAGATAAGTTTAAGACACCAGGGTAGCCTCAACAGGCAGCAGCTCTGCCAGGGAAACCCTATTCGGAACCCAGGGAAAACCCTATCTCCTAGGGAAACCCTATTTTGACATAGCATATAAAAGCTGGAAATTTCAACTGTTGTCCCTTCAATAATGAAAAGGAAAAGGCTTTTAACGCTATGTGGCAGCTGCAGTGCAGCAAGCTAGTCTGTCACACCAGGAGGAACCAGGAAAAGCATGTCAGCCTGGCTTCAGGAGCCCACAGGAGGTTCTTACAGGGGCTAGCTTGAGATGGGGAGACCAGTCTTCTCTGAGTTGTGGCCAACGGGCTCCTGCAAGGGCTCTCTCAGAGCACCCAGCATGATCCTGCTCATCCCACGAGAGCAGCCCATCTCCCTTGGAGCTACAGAGGGAGACAAGATCAGACCACTTGTGAATAGTCCCTAAGTCTGATTTTCAATAGTGACTCAAGAACTTACATGGCTGAATAATACTGAAAATTAATGGGATGTAGGCCCTTAAAAGCACACATCAAATGAGAAATCAGGTTTAGAGACATCAGCCTTAGGTAAGGAAGTGAAGTAACAAAATCTCATTGAAATTAATGAGCTGGGAACATCAGCCCCTTAAGATTGAGCTTTTGCTTTATTTCAGTACTTTAAAAATTGTATGTGAAGTTAAATGGAGGAGGCATCTGAGCACAAATGCACTTTCCCAGCTGTGTTCTCCCCACTTACGCACTTTGATAATCCCAAGAAATGTTTGGACTTTTAACTAGCGTAGTTATTAACTTAACAGTGAAAACAACCACATATCTTCTGAAGTTTTACTGTACAACCAGTGTCTGAAAGCATTTGGCCTGCACATACAAAAGCAAACAGCAAAGCTCACCAGAACGTGTGGCACGCTCCACTTAGAGCAACAGCGTGCCAGCTACTTGGAGGAAGGATCCTCAGACAATATAAAAACCAAGAGGGGTACTCGAATGCAAAGTAAGCAAGTTTTCTGTGTGAATCCTGCTAGTTTATGGCTTATCCAGTGACAGCCATGGTTCTGTTGCACCACGAATGACTGGCCTACGAATGATGGGAAGGATGAAAAATAACTCTGCTGTAAACGAGTTTTGGATCGTAAATTACAACATAACTAATTCGGGAATCTCAGAACAAGCTGGAATGAGATCCATGGCTTACTCTTCTTCCCAAGCTGAAGTTGTTAATTCACCTCATCTTAGTACATATGCAAAAGGAGAAAATTATATTCATTTTATTGTGGCAATACAAGCCAAGCGATCAAACGCTGCCATTCTTGCAGCCAAACGTGGTGAGAAATCTGTGCCAGCAAATGTGCTTCTTAACATAGTGCTGGGAATGACCCGAGTGTACACACGGAAGGTCAGTCTCAACTTCTGAACCACACAGAGCTTTGAAACGCAAATTTCGCCTTCATTACCCTGAAAACATTACCCAGACTCGGGTCAGTCTTGACTCTGCTGGTTTTGTACAGCTCTGCTGTCACAGGCCCAGCATCAGAGGAAAATAATTTAAACGTTGCCCCATTCACAACAGACTGAAATGCAGGAACATTCTTCCCCACCAGATTTGTACTGATTTGCAGAATTCAGCAGGTGTAAGTACCTTCGAAGTAACAGACTGACTTTCTTTACACTTCTAAGTCTTTGTAACAAATACAGTAAATAATATTATATGTAATAATTTTTACTGTTCTTCAACAGTGAAGAACCTCTCTCTCACTCATCGCTATTCCACATACATAAGCTGAGACTAACAGATGCTAACTAACATAATTTTAAGAAGTCCAGTCACAGATATATTTGGATTCGAGGGGAATAAATAGATTTCTTGAAATGCTGATGTTCAAGAAATACTTTTAAACTTTTCTGAGAATTGTAAGCAAGCCTGCTATTTTCTTATAGGCTTTTATTTAGGGACTGCTTACTCAATAGCCTGGAGATGCAAAATTCATCTTATCTCTCCTTACAGGAGTTACATGAATGTATTTATGTAACAGAGCCCTAGCAGTACATTACTTTTTAGTGGTATATGACTGCATGAAGAAAGCATGTGATGGACCATATACAATGTTTTTCTAGTGGTTTTTTTTCCCCCCTCTTAAATTTGTTTGAGTTATAGGGGCAGATCTTGGCAGTATGCACAAAGCCCAAAATCTGTAACTCAATTCTCTGTGGTATTCTGAATGAAGTGAGCCAAGTTTTAAAACACATTATGGATAAATATTAGAGCTGAGCAAAAATTTCACACCTCAGACCAAAGTGTGAAAATTTGGCTTTTATTCATTTAGTGAAAAGGTGGAAATTTTCACACAAGGTTGTATTTTCCTTTTGCTGTGTTCCAACACAGATTTCTGTGTTCGTATCAAACCTGAGAGAGAAAGAGTGTTTCTGTCTGTCTGTCTGTCAGTGAAACTACAGAGAAGGAGGGAGAAGAGGACAGAAGGATGGAGGTCCAGCAAGGAGGACACCAGCTCAGGACTTGAGTTCAAGTTTGTCTTCCAGGAAAAGCCACTGGCCTTTTGAATCTTACTATCCATATGTCAGATAACAGCCCTGGCCCGTCTTAGAGGAATATTTTATGCATTTGTTTGTTGAAGACTGTTACTGTGGTGGAGAGGAATCAGGCGGGTAGCTTAGAAGCAGCCCAACATTATTCTACCTCTAAACCATCCAACTTCAGTTGACAGGGCCAACTGGATGGGCCTTGGATGGAGCCTCAGTACTGCGACAAGGTAGTTTTCTGGTTCAAGCACTGAATCAGGATGCAGAAAGTTTGCGGCAGATTCCGTGAGTTATCCGGGACATGTAATTTACTCTTTTAATTTTCAGTGACTTCTCTCTGAAACAAACGTGCACCCATTGTTTTCCCCCAGGTTTGCTTTGGCTTGTCCACAGAGTCTGTAAACTCTAGGTTTGTCCCTAATTTTGTACTGTGGATGGTACATGGGGCTCTCAGTCCTACTGCAAGCCCTCCGTGCCTCACTGAAGTACCTACCACTCGACCTGTCCTGTCCTGCCGGAGCATGGGTTTCACTCCTTAGTATCAGAGACAAGAACAAATGGAAAAGAGATCTCATCACAGTAGAGACAAGTGCAGGAAAGGCCACGGTACCATTCCTACTTCCAGAGCACCTACTTTTACTCTGCTTCAGTGACTACACTGAGCTGAGCATCAGACAGACTGTGGCGACCAAAGCTCGGTGCTGCAGAGAGCTTGTGCTTCAGCCAGGCGTGGCCAGCTGACAGGCAAAGCCATAGGAGGAGCAGCAGTGGCAATGCAGCTGCTGCAAAGGGTGGCTTGTTGTGCTAGCGATGATATTAATTACTTATTCCGCAGACCAAATTTAGAATGGGATGAGGGTCAGCTATGATTGCCACACCATCTATCAGCTGGAAACTATGTTTGGGTCTAAGCTCCAGCCACACTGCTACTAAATATAGGTTGTTTTGTTGTTGATTTGACTCTGCACTCCCCCAAGTTGCCTTTGACTATCAAATAATTAAGCAGTTCGCTTTGTGAGGGCTCCACTGCTGGCACCTCTTAGTGCCCAAAGCTGCTTGGATGCAAACTTGACAGCTTAGCAGGGGTTTCAGCTTACCGGGCAATGGAAAGAGCCCAAGTGTTTAGCTCCCGTTTCAGTTTCACAGATTGCTGGCACTGGGTGCCATGAATCAACAGTCTGTGGGCAACATCTAAGCAGTCTGCACCAGAGCTGGGGCACGGTTTAGCCGCACTTACCCTGACATGAGCTTGTATAGATTATTCATGAAGTCTAAGGTCTGTGTATGAAGGTGCAAGCTAGTTTTAAATATGTCTAGCACAGATACTGGTAAGATGCCATCACAGCAGCGCAGAGGTCTGCCCAGCCTGCTCACCAGGCTGGTTTCCACGACCCGGGGCCCGCTCTGCCTCCTCACCGGTCCCGCGCCCTGGGCAGCAATGCCCCCCTGGCTACACCACCAACGGGGACAGACAGTACATTTCCCTCACCCCCTTCTGAGGTGGAATAAATTCGTTAACCACACACAGCATCACTGTTACAACAGACTAAGAAGGTTTGTCCACATAAACCACATAAAAATATATTAATTTAACCCACTTTTTAGGCTTGGAAACCTTATGCTGACAGGCAGCTCTGCTGAACAGAAAGCAAGCTCACCTGGGAGTCAAGTGAGCAGATTCCTACATCAGATCCTGAGGCAGGGGAGTGCGCTATAGCTAAAAGCTAAATCAGCCCTCTCCGTACTCCTCCTCACTGCTGGTGGTGATGGAGTAAACTAAGCCTGGGAGCACTGCTCTTCTGCACAACCTGGAGCAAGTTATTTTGCTTCTCTGGCTCCCTTCTCACCTCTGCTTGCAGTATCTGTCCTAATGCTTTTACCCTCCATTTTAGGTGGTAAAACCTTTGGGGCAAGCAGGGCAGGTATGTGCTTCCAGACTAACTTGCACAACAAAAGAAATGAGCTGGACAGCAACAGGAGGAGTCATCTGGACAGGGAAGGGTAAAACAGAGAAGTTGCATCCGCACAGGATATCCTGACACTCGGCCGTGTACTCGACACAGTATTTGGTTGAACTGCACCACTTCCTTTAAGGTGCAAAATTCAGATTTATTCAGCTGATTTCTTTTCGCATTCACACTGAACATACAGCTTTCTTCGTGTTTAGTCATTGAATTCAAACTTTTATTTGCCATCTGGCAATGGATCGGGGTTTACTGAGGGGAGGGGATAGGAAAGGGGGCTTTTTTTTTTTTTTTTGCATCTGTATTTGCTTTATGAGCTATGGCTAAGGCATCATTTACACATGGGGAACTGGATCAGGTTCTCTCAATTCTTTCCATATGTTCACTTATGCTGTCAAAACATTTTTTCGATCTAATTAATCTGCACACGTCTCTCTGTTCATTTCCCCACTCGGTGAGTTTTAGCATTTTTGGGGTATCTAGCTGGATTTTGTCATAAAAATAACTCCTGCCTACACTTTGCTTTAGGGTTACTCCACCAAGAAAATGAAACTATTAGTGACATTTCACTCTTCCCCATCTAATTATTCTTTCCATCTTTCCAACCCTGGCTGAGGAGACTTTCCTTTTCCTCTCATCTTTCAAATATATTCTTTGCCATGCTTCAGTGTCTACCTAAGGTTAATGAGGGAAAACCCTGCTGTGAGTTTTGATTTAGGATTATTTTTTATCTAGTTAATCTGATGTGTGGTTTACTATAAAATACCTGTACCTCAGAAATATGCTTACATTTTACCCAATCTGGACTGCATTTGGGAAATTACCCTGGACAGGGGCTCATAAAAAAAACAAGAGATCTTTAAAAAAAAAGGTCTTTCACTACTGTAAACCAGTAGAAGGTTGAGATGTTAGAACAGAGAGTAAAACTGCATTATAAGAAGAGAGCCTTCCTGGTAACCTTGCAGACATCCTATCTCTAACAAAGATTAAAATATCACTTAAGAAAAAACTGATATTTTATAGATATCCAACGTGCGGTGCACAGAGAGCAAAACCTAGAAGAAACAAGAAATCTGTTAAGAGTTAGACTGCATAGCCATTCTTCCTCGTGAAGCACAGTACAGAGAAGATCGCTGTCTATGGCAGAGGGCATTTGGTTTCCTTGCCATGATTGCTACAGACAAGGTGTTAGCAACCTTTTCTACCACACTCTTCCAGAAAGTATTTTTCTTTCCCAAATTTAAAGCTACAGTGACTAAACTGAGTGAAAGCTGAAGCAAGGCACACTGATCAGCTGATAATATTGTCCCGTTTTGTTAAAAACGGGGGCACCCTCTCTTCTCTATGTCTGAATATCAGTGGCGGCCAAGGATGAGAAGCTACTCCTCTCATTTGCTCTTCTGCCATTAAAACTGTCAATTAAGAAGAGTGCTGTTCCTAAAAAGCACTTTAAGTGCTCGATACATATTGCTATGAAGTTTAGAAGGCTCTTGATTCCTTAAAAACCTGGGAAGCCTGGGATGGATGGGACAGCCAGTCTGTTGCCAAATGGGCTCCAACAGCAGCAAGTGAGAATACCAACCTGAACCGTGAGATTCCTGGGGACACAGAATTCCAAGAGATTTGTATGAGGGAACTTGTTACAGTTACGTCAGAATAGGTGTTCTGCTCCCCTTGCTCCTAAAAAGTTTGGCTTGTATGTCTTGGAGACTGTTGGGAAACGGTGAGTACAGTTCTCTTTAGCATTAAAACTCCTCTGCAAGTAGGATCATCTTCACACGCACAACCTCTCCGTGTATTGCAATTACATTTATTGTATAGGAAAACCTGTAGGTACCAACTTAGACAAAATCATTGGGAAGAAACTATCCTTGTTGGTAAATGTCAAAAGTTACCCTCAACACTACTCTAGCTATCTGTCAGGCCTGCCATTTTTCTATACAAAGCCAAAACCAAGGGCTATTAATGCCCACCTGCCTCAAAGCCATAAAAGAGCCTTTGATTGCAGTAATATTACATAACCTCTTTTAATGAGCAAATCTAAACCTGCCACCCAGCACTGCCAGTAGCGATTTTTAAAGGTATCTGAGGCATCTTTTTCATTAGGAGACCTTCTAAGAAAGCATTTGTATTCATGTGGCAAATAGAAAAAGAGCACATTTTATAGTTGACTGTGCCCAAAACAATAGCTGGTTCTGTCCGAAAACACACCAGTTCGAATTAAAAGTGCAGTTAGCATGTGAGCGAGTCATCAAGTGGTAGCAGAGTTTGGCTGGCTCACAGCCCGAGATCTAATATAGCACCATCCTGCCCCTGGGGTTATCTTTAAAGCTGAGATCTTGCAGAGAAGAGCACACTAGACAGCCTCCACTTTCCCACCTCCAAATTTTGGCTAGGTGGGAGGGTTGGTAAGCTTGTTTATAAGCTCTTCTTGTTATCCCCAGGAAAGGCAAATGGCACCAAATACCTCCAGAGGGATGTTCTCACCTTACAACACCCAGCCAGTCACCATTCCTACTTTTACTTTGCTGTCCTATCTTTATTTCCCATTTTTTAAGAAGCCCCCAGTGAGCTGCACCTTGTGGCTTGCATTTCCAAGCAAACCTTGCCCCTTCACTCACTTTAATGAGAAATTTCTAACCCACTGCTCCTGAATTTCTTATGGGGGAAAGTTCTTCCCAGCACAACTTCTGTGACTCTAAGGAGAGCAGTTGGATACATCAGCTCCTGGATTTTAATCTTGGACAAGTCACAAGATGACTGCACCTCAGTTTTTCATATAGTCCATGGGAATCTATACCACCACTAGATTAATATCAAACACCTAGGAAGGAAAGCTAGCCAATGTGGGACACAAATGAAGAAAAAACACTTTATGCTTCACAATTCAGCTGATCCTAAGAATTGAGCCAATTCCTGCTGCTGAGGATCTGTCCTTTTATTTAAAGGCAGCAAGCTGAGAGAAGAGATGAATAGCAGAGGCTCAAATGGCTCCTAGAGCTTTTCACTTGTAGGTCACCACTCAGAACCTCAGCGAGGTCAGTGAGTGTTTGCGAGTTATCATGGTATGCAAGCATTTCATAGTGTCCTTTGCAAAGAGGATTTATTAGTTTCAAATTAATTTCTATTGTATGCACTTTTCAAACATGAAACCCTCCATTGTTACAGCTCAGTCGCTGTTAACCCTTCACAAACCTACACAAGAGAAACTGCTACCCAAACAGCTTGCCTTTTAAAATTATACTTGAAGAAGTGTCCTAACTGTGAACTGAGCCTGGATGACCTCAAAGAGCCTTTCCTAGCCTTGGGTAGAGGCACAGCCATGAGAGGAAAGCTGTACTGCAGCTGCACATACTGTTCCTCACTCGTGCATAAACCGGGAAAGGCAGAGCCCAGCTCTGCAGGCTTGTTCTTTACTCCCCACAGTGACTGTGCAGCCCTCGCTGGGTCTGCTCATGGAGAAAGATAAGTGTGTGTGCTGGCAGCACCATAGGCCTATTCTTTGCAGAAAGTACTTTCTGAAAGAAAAAACAAAACAGAAGAAGCAAAAATGAACAACTATATCATTATCTGATGTGCCGAGATCTCAGCAGAGATCATTTCAAAGATCCATATTGTTTACAGCAGCTGATGAGTCTAACAAGTGCTGAAGCTGTGCTCTCGCTTAAAGTGCTAACATATTTACAGTTTTCAATCCTGTCCTTAGCACTTATCTGTCATTTCAAGATGAATGCTCCTTTTGTACAGGCTAATTACTTGCACGAATACTCCACTAGCTCAAAATCCCAGATTTGTTTCGCTTTTCCATTAGCAGCAATTTTGTACTTTGGAAATTGCTTAATACAGCAAATCTAAAAAAAGCTAGTTTTCGTTCAAAGGTATTTCTTTGGCTGTGACAAATCTAGAACGGGGGGAGGGAAATTAAATTACATTTATCTGATGAAAGTCTTAATTTTACTATACAACTTTTCTATATGTCACTTACCCATTGTTCTGCTCTGACCGGGTTATTGGTATTAGAATAATTTGTGTAGATCTATATAAAATCAGACTGGATCAGTAATAGATCTAGCTAAACCGCTTGATAAGAAGTGGTTTTCTCATGCTCAACAATCTTTTCTCTATATATAATACGTTAAACATTTGGTAGGATCCCATCCTGCCTCCTCCTCTTCCAACAAACGGTAGGACCATGTGCAACTGAAAAGCTGCTAGTCATTTCACTTTTACAGGAATATAAGGAATGTGGGCCATTCTACAACTCAGTAACTTAATTTAAAAAAATACAACCCAGACATGCAAGAAAAAGGATACAGTTATAACAAGGAGGTCTTATCCTGTTGAATGTTTTACATTACATTCATTGGGTTACTGACCTGTCACAAACCAGTTTCAGATGCAAATCAAAAAATGCTCAGCAATGCAAGATGCATTTGTTGTTTCTGCTAATCCTGATCCCACTGCAGTCAAAAAAGGATAACACCTGATTTTCAGAAGTCTCCAGAATTTGCTGGAGTCTTCAACTGCAGTTTAGAAGGCTCCATACTTGAGCAAAAAGAGCACCCAGTCTCTCAGTTACGTGTTAATTCCAGCATAAGATGTCTAAAGCTACAAGTCTGTGAATGAAAATGCTGATCTCGAATTAGGCTTTGTTGTTCCTAAGGAATTTCCAATACAAACCATGAATGAATTTGTGCTTTAAAGGATATGGTCTTCCATTCCTGCCCAAATATTTTTTAAAAACAAGAATCCTGCATATGAAGTGCATTTCATTGTAAATGTATAAGACAACCTTTAAAAGTCATGAATGCTGTAAATATTAAAAATTGATATAAACTGCAGTTATATTCATCTCATAGTACACAGGCCATCTTTCATATTATATATATAGCAATGAAAATTACCACACATAATAAACTGGTTGCAGTTCTAAAGTAAGATTTTGGTTTGCTATTCAGAAGTCAAAATATATTCCAATTATGTGCAACAGAGTTGTCAGTCTACCAGCCTTTCCATTCTTACTTATTTTAATCCACCAGAGCAACGTCATTAGCATCATCATAGATTTTCTTTGCGCTTTTCATTCTATCACCTTTAATAGAACTATAAAACCAGCCTCTGAGGTACTTACACATCACTAGATCTGCTTCATAAATCAGCTGGATGAAGAACAAAGTTAAACAACTTGCCCGGAGTCAGTGGCAAAGCTGGGAATAAAACTCTCGAGTTAAGTAACATATATTGTTTTCTCACTGCAAAATTCTGCTTTTATTTATACCAAGGTAAACTCAGAAGAACTTGATAGTGGCTTATGAACAGGGGCTTACGTCAGATTTGAGCTAGTACAGCTGATGAGTTTCCCCAATATATGCAGTATCTCCCATTACCAGGCTGCTAATAAGAACTACACTGGCAAATGCAGCCTTCTTCCCCCTGTCACTAAGAAATACTACCTGACATTTTACGTGCTATTTGTTTGATCTGTAAAGCCAGGCAATTCAGTTCTTATCTCAAAGGCATTAAACAAGCTTGCTGACTTGAGGTGTCTAACATTTCTGGATATTCGTTATCTGTTCATACTTGAAGAGTTACAACAGGAACAGGGATGCCGATAAACAAAGAAAAGCCCTTTTTCCTTAACCCTTACTGCTAACGCTGCAGAAAAATCCAGCCTGCATGGGTGGTATATGTGCAAAAACCTCTCTGACCCTAAATCTATTGCTGTGTTGCAGATATAAGGTATTACCTATCTATAGCACGTTTTCCTGCTTCCTGAAGGCACAAGCAAAAGAATGGCAAATGGCATCATTCGGAGAAATTGAGAAAGTTATAAAACATAGCAAAAAATGTGGATGGGAGGAAAATGAGGCAGGGAAGTTCAAAGGCAGCTAAATGAAATGCTCCTGTGAAACAGATCCTGTGTAATTAGCCACTAGGGGGAACAAGAGTCATGCTGCTTAATTAAGGTGCAGCCGCTTTTAGCAGCGGGCCTGGAGGGTTCTCCTTGCCCAGGGAAGCTGGCTGGGGTGTTGGAGCACTTTCCCGTAAGCTTTCGAGTGGGACAAAGGCTTTTTGACCCTCGGCTGTGTTTCACTTTCCCCTACCAGGTCTGTATAGCCCTTGGCACAAGCAGTTAATAAGACTTGAAGGATTCATGCACTTTTCATATTTTCTAGCTGCAGTTAACTATTTTTGCAACTGAAGCATCTGGTAAAAATCTTTACACAAAATCCTGGGAGCAGAAAGGAGGGGATGAAGTAAACTGAGGGGACGAAAAAAAGAAAAAGGGGAAAAAAGGCAAAGCTGGGTTTTTCAGATAGCATACAGTTTGGTGTTATCTCAAAGTAAAAGGGAAGAAAAATCACATGCAGCTCACGCAAACGGTGCGAGGAACGTGGAGCAATGTTCTGCTGCTATTGTTAGACTGAGGTAGTGGTTGGGAGGGATGGCAAGGGACCTGCACCCTGCCTCGTGCCTGCTGTCCTTCATGACTGGGGCCACATGGGAAAAATGAATGAGGCAAAAAGTAAAAGCCCCTCTCGGGCCACTTTTTCTCTCCTGCTGCTGAGGACACAGAACCATTCAACAGCACGGCTGGGACTGAATCACAGACAAACTATCTTTCCTATTACCATAAATATGACAAATAAGTAATAGTTATGGCCTGTAAACACAAGACTGAAATTAAATAGAGTTCTAAATGGTACCCTGTAACTGGAAGCAGGATCCTACTCCTATTAGAGCCAGCTCAGCCTAAAGAGTATCAGATGTTACTCGGGCCTTAGAAGGCCTGAGACATAAACTGTGTGTGTAAGAGAAAAAGAAGTCAAATGACTCATGACAGAGTTTGTTTTAATATAAATGACTTCTTCTGGCTCTTTGCTTTTAAAGACTTGCCATTTTCAGATCCTGAACAGCTAACCTAGGCAGCTGGCTTCCTTAGCCAGTGTCCCTCATTTTATGTATAAAGCGCCGGCATTTACAAACCGGTATTCCTTTGGCTAGGGGAGGGCAGTTTATTTTAGCACTGTGATCGATGCCATCATAAATCTCTCATCTTCCGGTCCACAAACATGGGCACAGCCCAACCAGTGCCGTGTGGATATGCTGCACCCATGAAACAGAGGATACACCACGCTTCACTGAAGTCCTACAAGCCTTCAGAGTAGACCTGAGGGATCAGCGCCGAATGAGCCACAAACCCTTCCTCTTTGTTTTTTACTACATGAGGGCACGGGCAAGGGACTGAGATAATAAAAGAGCAGGGAAAGAAAGAGAGAACAAAAGAAGAGGAATAAGATGAAATAGGAGAACAGCAGAAGAATCAACAGATGAGAAAAGAAGAAAAAGTGGAAAAAGTTAAACAGAAAAGAGGCACAAACAAGAAGGCAAGAATACAAGAGGAAAGAATAAACAATAACAGCGTGGGAGTAGGGAGAGGGAGATGGTGAGGATATTGGGGACTTAGTGCCAAAAAAGAAAAGCCCCATTCTCCACCACATCTATCTTCTTTCTCATGTTTCTTTTATTCTTTCCATGCCAGTCCTCTGGTTCTCCCCTGGGATGAGTGGAACTTCCATGTCCAGAAAGCCACAAGTTTGGCATTTTGTGTCTTATGGCAAATATGCTGGCTAGGAAATGTTTCCACAGGGGAAAAGTTATAGAAACAAAATTAAAAGCAAAGCTTGCTTAGTCTCCCTTTCATGCAATGCAAGAATCATCCCTTAGATGGGACTATTGCAAAATTAAACATCCTTACAACCATGAACAGTAAATAATGTAATGTGCTTATATATACAAAGCTTTTAGACCAACCAGTCAAAGAAAGCGATAGCTCATCACAAAAAGACCCCATTTATCAGAAGAGCTTCAAACAGCTTAGCATCTTCAGGGCCATTATTCATTTCTTTCACCTAAGCTAAGTGCCAGCTTCCAACCTAGAGGCTAACACAGATCCAATTTATCTGCTGTAAGACGCTCAAGCACTGCTTCCCTCAGTCTAGTCTAGAGATACAGGATTCGATACCTAAACTACTTGAAGTTAACAGAAATGAGTGATTTCACGACAACAGATAGGAAGACACTAGCCTGGGGAAATTAGGTAAAAATCAAGTCTTACCAGACACTCTGAAAGCAAAAGGAGTTTAACACAAGGCTACTAGACTCAGCAGTATTTTGCTGAATATATCCAAGGTGTTTAACTCAGTTCTGAGTTACAGGGCTGAGCAATGAAGGGACCTTCCAAATGCGACACATATTCATCTTCCACCCCACAATTCTGGGAGGTAGAGGTTGGGCTTGGTGATGGTACAGCCCTCCACACATACTCTTCTTGTTGAGAGATTCTTCAGAAGAGAAAATATTGATTAAGAATTCGTTTATTTTCCCAACTGTTTTCCCTTGGAGAGTCCCCTACGCTTCCAGAGCTCCAAAAGAAATGACATGGTGAGATCTAACAGCTCCTCAGTCTGTTTAGCGAGAAGCGCACTGCCACATCACTTTACTCTGTTCCTTGGCAAAACAATGTGCTCCCATTAGAGCTTCCACACCCACACTCCTCCCTAAAATTTCTACCTGGTAAAGGATTATCTGGAAGCTGTGCAGAAAACAGCAACTTACAGCAGGTGCTCAGACAAACAGGCCCCACATGGGTCAAAATATATTTATGTGCTGAAGGTTAGTAATGCTGTGGTGAATGCAACCCCTAGGAGTACTACACATTGAGTACATTCCTTATAAGTTACTCTTAGTGGAAAAGTGCACTTGTGAAAGATGACAATCCAACTCACTTTCGCTGCTTATACAGGCTTTATAAGGCACAGCAAGGCATGGGCACAGCAATTCTCCTTATTCGTGTTCTTCCAGTGTTTTTAAACTCTTATCTAGAGGAGTATCTTTGTGCAAAAATCTGCAACTTATGCTTTTCCATGCCCACTTGGTGGTTAGCCTTTCTGCCTAGATTTCCCTCAAGGGTGACGATTATGGTCTTGCTTATAATTATGTGAACACTTGTCCCAATAAAAACAAAACAGAGACGTGAAGCAATTTCATATGGATTCTCTCTACATGCCACTGCCCAATTTCTAGTATCAAACTGTGCCTCAGAAATGTTTAAGCACAATGGATGTGAAAAGTTCCTTCAAAACAAGAAAGAAAGCAAGGGTTGGGAATGGCTGTTATATGTCTGTATCCAAGAAACCAAGGAAACAAGAACCTATAAAGGAGAATGAGAATTGTATTCCAATTCTGAGGATAAGGAAAGCCAGTATGTTAATAAAGCAACTGCCTTCTATGGCTAATAAAACTAATAAAAGTTACGGGATCTCTCCTCTACCATTTCAGATCCATGTTTATTCCCTTTCAAATAATGAGAAGTGTCTTTACTGTTAACCACAATAAAATGAAATGTATTGGAAATACCTAGATAGCAGAGTAAACAGAGTCTTGTTAAACTATATAGATAGGGCAAATTTTGAGAAACAACCCCCTCTAGACACCTTTAGGAGAAAGAACAACACAGTACATGTAAGTTATAAAACTTCATCAAATATAGGGTGGCAGAAGTATGTCCTCGTGGTATGAACCACTGGCATCAAATCCCACAACTAAGTGATCATAATGTCCTTCAAAAAATTTATTGTGAAAAAACTTCAAGCATTTCAGACAGCTAGTGCTGTGACTCTGCATGCTTGTGCTTTGCCACAGAACAGTCTGATCCCCTCCGCTGACATAGCAAGAGTGCAAATCCCAGATGGAAAATGAATCTCACAATGTAGCCAGATTGAGTTTCCAATTCTCCAGTGCACAACTTGAAGGTTGTTCTGCTCAGATATTGAAGAGGTGAGGGCAGAGAGACTTGTAACTTGTTTGACATCCGGAACATCATTTAAGCAAGACACGCTCTGAAAAGGACCTTACTGGCTGCTGACAGTTACAAAGGATCTGTGGTATCCTCCTTTGTACTCTTCCTTCCTATAAAATATTGCTATCACACTTTTCCCTGCTTAAATGGCCTGGACTGAAGGGGAGTCCAAGGTCCAAATGACTTCAGCTATGTCTCTTGAGTATGTGGGTAAAATCTGTCCTTAAAATAGAAGGAGATGGATCACAGTACATTTTAAAGCAAGTATCTATCTACTATAAAGACACATTTATGGTTTCTTCATATTTATGGTTTTCCTCAAGAACAGAGACATCCAGGCAGCTAGAAAAACTGTAAGGTTGTGATATTAAACTTCTTCTACAAGCTGATCTTAGCCTTCGTCTGTTTGAAAAAAATCAACTAATTGTACATCTCCTTAGACAAATTCCACCATGGTCATTTCATGGTTTGTTACAAAAATGTGCAGCAGCAGAACCTGAACTATTCTAGGCAGCGTCTTTTCTCCTGCTTGCCAGGTCTTGGGCTTACTGACAGATGAGAAGAATACCATTGGTTTAGCAAGAGTCTCAACTTCTGCAGATTAATAAAACACTAAATCTTATTCTTTGTCAACATCAGCTGACGTGAGTTTATTAAAAGCTAAAAGACATGACAATCTACACATTGAGCCTACAGACAGAAGAGACTGTATTTGCATACATGTGGTTGCTTCTAATATGGTAATCAGATATGTGCATGGGAGATACAGAACTCGGGTGAAGTCAATGGAGCTATGCCAATGCGCAAAGCTGGCTGTACCTTCAGCATAAAGACAGAGGATTAAATAGACTTCTTTGGTCATTTGAGCATCTGAGAAGTCTTTATTACTTTTCAGTCCATCCTCATAAATGTAAACAAAAAAAGTAATAAAATCTTTATCACCACTCAGACAGAATTAATAAACAGGTAAGTCACACTGATATCCCAACACGCAGTGCCCCATCTCCTTCCACTGATGCCCAAATAAAAGGCCATGTTTCCTTTCATTTAATTTCATTAGTGTGGTATTTCATTAAACTACCTACTTCTAGAAAAATAATATGGCCACATCTTTAAGTATTGGATTTCTGAGACGGTTGCCTCCAACTTCAGTACTTCTGTGCCAGATACTTGGCTAATGTAAACAGGCAGTTCTGTTATAGCCAATATATTACACTGACTTACTGCAGCTGCCTTTCCTTGTCATTAAAGAGTTACTGAGAAATTCCAAATCTGAACATTTGTGTACTGGATGACATTTAAAATGGAGCATGTGAAGTTTCCACGAAAGGACAGCACTTAACAAAAGACACCGCCTTTGTATCCTATTACCTATAGCATCCACAGCTTGTTTCTGAATGGGAAATAATAAGAACCAATTGCAAGAGCTCTAACAGCCTTTATCATCTCAAGATGTGTCATCTACCAGTGAACCATGTGTCAGATTCCTGTTTGGGCTCTCATCCAGTAAAGTACTTCAGCACATGGGCAGTCCTGCTTATCTTCAACTGAGCTTCTGCCTACTTGAAAGTTAGGTGATGTACCCAAGTGCTTGATTGGATCAGGGCACTGGACTAAACTGGTGTCACTCCTCTGAAATCCTGGAGCAATACTGATTTACATTAACTGAGAATTTTGCATTATGATTATGGATCATCTGTCATTTCAGTAGCTATATGACCTGCTACAACAAACTTTGACATTTTCTTAGACAAGTTTTTACCTGTAACAATTTCAAGTGATATAAAATGACTACAAATCATCTAATGTGACAATGAACCAAACACTACTGTACAGCATGTACTGATCTGGTAATACATCAAATGTATGACAACATATAGCATTAGACATTGCACTCCACCAAGAATATTTAACAGCAACAGAATTATTTCTCTCAACTCCAATATAAAAGACAGCCAGCAGGATGATATCAAATGATGGCAGCTCTGCTTCTCATAAAAAGACCTTGGGGACTCCAAGGAGATGTGTGTATCTGCACTTTAACGGCATCGCAATGTGGAAATGTTAAAGTTAGTAAAGCAAACTGTCCTCAAATGAGAAGGGCAACAGATGTCAACCAGTATCACATGTCAGTAAACAGCAACAAGACAGAGGGTACTTTTCTTAGCACTTTTGTGAAAGCGTCGTGCTATCAGCTACAGCCACATTTCAGCTGTTTGACTCTCTAAGTGGTGGTGCTTGTATGTGTGATTTAACTCCCACCAAGAGAGGATTTCCAGCCGTATGGAAATACCAGCCACTGAAGTCAGCTGAAAGAAAGTAGAAATGCTTCTGTATATTTATTGTGGCTTGAAAAGTGAAAAAAAAAAAAATAAAAATCACACTCTCAAACTGATTGAAAGCTCATTCTGTGCTTGGCACAGACAGACAAGCATTTATATTTCTCAGCTTTAATAGAGAAGTATCATCCTTAGGGCAAAAGAGTAGTTGTGATTCATCTGCTTTTTACCCTTACTGCAAAGACTTCTGACAGTAAGGCCAAAATATGCTAACTAAAAAGGCACTCTTTGTACCATAAACACTAGGCCACAAGGAACTGGACAGTGGCCATCAAATCACTGCCTTTTAATTTTTCTCTCTCATCTATATTTCTCTAAAGATTTCTGGTAAGAAGGCAGCTGACTCTATACAAAAGCCAGAGGCATTGCCAGTATCTTGGTGGTTTCATGCATGCCATATTGAGTCTAACTTTATTACACAAGAAAAAAAAAAACACTTTCAATTAGGCAAAGATGTATTTCAGTGTCAAAACACTAAAGAAAGAGGTAAAGGGATAGAGTTCTACTGCTGAGCCACTGCTTTGAATCCAGGGCTGGTTAGCTGCAAATATACTCCACAGCCATCAAACATCTTAGCTGCTTACACGGAAAACAGTTTGGTTCTCAGCAAGCAGTAGAGTCCACATCCTGAACTGTCCATGACATCCCTTGATAGCTTTGCTGCCAGTCACAAGTTAGAGAACAACAAATGAATGGACCGTGAAGATTCAGCTCTTTTCATCATTAGAATACTGTCTCTAACAGTAGATATATAAGCTATGCATTGAAATCTAAAGTAATTTTTTTGTGGAGCACATGTCCCGTCAACTGAGACTGATCATACACAATTCAGGAAGGAATTAAAAAAAAAATCATTTAGATGAAGAGGGCAGACCCAGCCAATCCACTACTCAGAAAGTAAGAGCTGTTACCTAGCCTTGCCCAAAGATGGTCTCCACTAAACCTTGGGCTCAAACTCTACAAGTACAAATCTGGAGCTTTAAGAAAAGGAAAGCAAAATCACAGCACCTTAACACACTCCTTGTGTACAGCATGGTGCCTAAGAACAACCATCTCCTTCCTCTGCGTTTCCAAAATCCTCTGATTAAGGGAACCAGAGAAAAAAAACACATTGCAACATGGCAGGAAGGCCTTTACTAAAAGGTGCGTTAATTGGGTAAGGCAAGCCAACAAAATGATTAATTTGCTGCACTCCTTCAGTATTATGTTTACCCAAGTTGATTATAGCACTTAATTACTAATTCACCCTGCTCAAAAACAAGAGTGCTTTAAATTTTTAATGAGATGAGGGAAGGCAACATTCCCTAACTCAACAGGGAGAAGTCATTTTATTTCCTCTTTTCATTTCCCAAGTTATTACCATTTCTAAGGAAAAAAACTATCCCCTCCCTGATCTTTCACTCAGTTCTTGCTTTTGAAAATATGGAAATCAACAAGATGCTTGTATTAATTTCAATCCATGACCTGACAGGTAATGCTTTGGAAGAGGAATAGAGGATCAGATCATCAACTGAAGCACGTCCATTGAAATAAGTGGTACAAAATTACACCAGAGACTGCCTGATCCAGAAATGGAAATAGCCTAATCCCCTCCAGTTCTGTCAGCAGAAATGCTGAATATGTCCCAGTGCTATTTATGGGTGTTCTTATGAAATGTTGGCTATTCACAATTGCCAGTTGGTCCATTACCAAGGTTGTGGACTAACCGTTGCGCTAAAGAACTTCTTTACGTTCATGATAGTCTTTAACACTTTCATTGTTAAGAGGCGAAAACACTGCATATCACATGTTCTTCCTGGCTGATCTTTATAGAACTTGTGCTATCCATGGGTTTCGTTGTTTGATTTTATCCCACATGCTACACTACCCAACAACTTCCTTAGACAACTGAGAGGAGATGTCCATTAAATTAAGCATAACCAAGGAGTGCACAAACAAAACGCTTCCAAGTTCCTTTAGTACAGAGTTCTAAGTGAATCATTTCCCCTGCACCATTATAACTTCAAACCCCTGTCTGCAGTATATCCCCCTCATAGTTATGGCCTCTATGTCCATTATCCTGAAGGTGAGCCAGGTGACTTTGATCCACAAAGCTTCTAGGGCTGCTTCCAGGGATGCAAATTATACCTAAGGGGTACTTGACTTGCTTCAGCTGCTACTGCTCCTAAATAATTCAGCTAATCCACATTAGGTAATTACATAACACCTCTTTCTATAGAATCTGGCTAACTTTTATATACCTCCAATCTGCTTTATAAAAACAATGAAAAACCTTTTCCCTATCTTTTTGCAGGATATACCACCAACTTGCATAACCAAAACTAATAAAGAAAAGACTACACCGCACTTAAAAGTCAATTTTGTACCTCAAAAATCTTGTAGTCACGTAGACTCTAATTTCTAGCTCAACATTTTACACCAAAGAATTATTACAGAAAGCTGATGACATAAAGTTACCAGTATAACGTATTATAGTAAATCATAAGAAGTTTCTTCTCTTCCACATTGACCAGTAACAATGACCCACGTTAAGACAGCACAACCAAAATAAATCTGGTAATCTGGTTTCATACAGGTAATTTTATTAATTGCTTTAATATGCAATTAAGGACTAGTCAGTGGGCTGCAGGATTTTATAAGGCAATAATCCTGTTCCCTGGTGTACAGCTTTGTCCCAAAGACTAGGTTATCCAAAAAAAGGAGCTGGATGACTGCCAAATCAAACAGCACCTTCTTCCCATTTTCAATTACATACAAGTGAGGCAGAGTAACGAGGATATGCTGGAAACTTTGACATTTATTTATTGAACATTTTTACTGAGAAGAAATTGCTGGCTTGCTAAACCGGAAACTATGTTTTTACTACAGAAACAATCACATAGAAAACTGGGATCCTGCTGCTCAGCATGAAAAGAACGGCTAGAACCAATAAATTGACCCATCTAAGCCAGCAATGTTAAGGTTATTTCACTCAATGCAGCACATATTTCAAAAATCCAAAACCCAAAAATACAGTGTATATTTCAAAAATCCTCATGTCATATTATTTTACACAGCGCTGTCTTCTTTGACTCAGCCAGGTTGTGTTACGGTTCATAGGCACAACAATCAAAATATAACAAAACCACTAAAAGAAAACAGGTGTAGCATTTGTAGGGGCAAATGAAAAGATAACCCACATTGCAAGAAGAAATTTAGAAGATTTTCTCCCCTTTCTGGAGATTCTAGAGACTAAATAACCAAAAGATGAAATGGGGAAGAACTCACCACAGTACATGTTCTTTTTTCTTTTGGGTAGACCAATTGTTTTCGTTCAGTTTTACCACAGAGAAAAATGCAGAGAGAGTAAATGAAGAGGAAAATAGAGAAGTCAACATTCTTTGAAGCAACAACATATGGTGACCAGGCATGAGAGATGGAGGTTATAAATCTTTCCTTGCTAGAATTACCTAAAGATGAAATTGCAGCTTCAAGGGGCTTGAGCTTTTAAAAACACACCAGAATCTAGCAAATTAACCTGCAGGGTTACAAATTTTGCAATAACCTTCATTTCCAACACTTCTTCACAAACTAAAAGTTTTGGTATTAATACAGATGTGGTCAATAGAAAGCATGAAAACCTTTGCTCCACAAATCACTCAGAATAAGAGTAAAAAGATAGGAGAATTAAGAACAAAATATTGCATCCTGCAAATAGTTACTGCTGTATTATAGAAAGGGAAAGGAGACAGCGGGTTCATTGGTACTTGTTTCTTTGTGAGAAGAAACTTATTCAGGGATACCAAAGGATAGAGGAAAAGCTTTTTAGTTTTCCAGCCACTACGGCCAATTGTCCAAGAAAGTGAGGGGTGAGAATCCTATTGTCTCACATACACTTCTGACTGGGTTCATCACACAGTGGCACATAGGTAAGCAAGTTGCCTGGCCTTGGAAAAACCATCCTCCAACGTGTCTCCGAAGCAGATGCTTCCCCATTTCCAAATCCCAATAATAGAATGCCACAGGACTAAGCATCAGGACAGTACAGGAGTATGAGAGTAACAGCAACCATCACAGCCACATACTTTATCTCTAAGGAAATACCACCCAATTCCAAGCATTTTGTAATCATTAAGCTAAAGCAAGCCTAACTCTAATTACTGTGTAAGGTTACCATAGAGTTGGGTCTTCCCTAGATGACCCATCTTTTCTTTCCTCTGTTGAAAAGTGATGCCCTGGTAGATTTTGAGGATCTTGTCTGTGCGTCTAGGTTTTCTGAGTGAAGAGTAGACTGCTGGAGCAGTGGCTCTGACTTGGCTGCCCCATGCCCAAACCCCCTACATTGACAGAATGCATGAGCAGGTCAACTCTAACACAAAATGCACGTTACATCCCCAAAGCACCAGATTTAGCATGCAGACACAGGAATAGCCCTGCTCCGTAGGCTCACCAGCTCCCTGAAGCATCACTCACTGTGCACATACTACACGGCACACATGCACACTCCCTGGCCGACGCCTGGCAGCCATTACTGCTATTGCTTACCACTAGTTGGTCTTACATGTCTGTTCAGCAGCCAGTCCTCTCGTCAGCAGAGCATGTTAAAGATGGACTACAATTATCAGAAGTGATTTTGAGGCATCCTGGCTTTGGGTGCTATTTCCAAGCTGTCCTGAAGATGCTTAATTTTTAGAAAATGGAGAACAGCCAGCTCACAAAAACCAGACAGCTTTTAAGCGTTTTGATTTTCACATTGAGTGGAAGTGTCCAAAAATAATTCTGAGAAATGTGATCAGCCACTGGGGCAAGTACAGTAAAAATTCCCCTTCAAACAACCATAGACATAAGGAAAGAGGTTATTGGTAAAAAACATACAATTTTCTTCTTTACTATTAGACTGAACAGACAAAGAGCTTTGTAAAGCACAATAATTCAGCACAAACCATCTATTAGAGGACAAGTAATAACCTCTATCATTTGCAAAGACTGCAACAATGCTGAATGTTTGTACCAGCACCTCTAAGAAAGGTTTGTTTTGGAAGATGTGATAGAAAAATAAATGTAAGAGAAGGATATTGAACTGCAATGCTAGGTATGCATTTATGCCTCACCAGCCCCAAGAAGACATTTATTCACTTTCTTGTTTCTCGTAGCTGAATTCTTTTAAAAATAGTTTTACATAATCTAACGTATTTGCTGCATGATACAACTGAAATTGCCATAGGTGGCAACTCTTTAACGACAATCTTCTGAACACACACTAAGCCAAAACAGTTAGCTGGTGGTTTCTTCACACTGCTGAGATGTGGCATTCTGGATAGGATTCAGGGCCTCACCTGGCTTCCAGTGAACACCGCAGGCAGTATGATGGAAAAAAACATGCTCAAAATGCCCAGTGGGAGGTATAATAGCAGTAGTTTCCAAACTACTATCCCCTTTTCTGTTTCAGACATATCCCAGGGAAACCCATGGGCTTGACCTGAAACTCAGCGAAACAAAAGGAAACTCCTCTGCTGACTAGCAAACCCCTTGGAACCAGACCTTACGCAAACAGCTGCTGAAGCACCGAAAACGGCAGAGGCTGCGTTTGGGAAACCAGACTCCTTATGCAGTGCTGAGGCACAGGACTGCAATTTGTATTTATTCTTTTTCTTTATGTACTGGTATTAACTTACGTGATTCAAGCAGAAATGGGAAGGGCTCATGAAGCCCAGCTCCTGACAGTCACAGGTAAACCCTTAGGAGAAGTTGATGCCAGGAAGACCCACAACCTGCACTGTACTTATGACAAACCAAAAACCATACGCATAACCAAAGAGGCAGGTATCTCCTGACATATCATAACAGTAAAAGAGCAAACACTTTTTAAATTAAAAAGTCTGTGACATGGCTGGTTCATGGATCTACTTTCTGATAAAGATTTCTGAAGGAGTGTGCTATGCAGGCTGACATATATGTACGTATGTATAAAATATACATATCTGTTCTAACATTATTGGACATGCTTCTGAAATATTTTTATAGATAAAGGCAGGATTAAAAACTAAAGGTAAATGAATATGCCAAAATTATATAAAAACACATCACAGAAAATTTCACAGCATTAGATTTTTTCTAGTGAATGTCTTTATGAAGATAGACTTAATAAAATCAGTTTTGAGCTGTTCAGTTATTGTGTAGTAGTGGAAAACATCTTAAATTTGGAATGAAATAACTGTATTTGAAGGCAGAAGATTAACAGAAGAGTAAGAATTAAATACGAAGTCCTGTCACCGAAAGTTGCTACTGAAATTACATTTATCAAAACAAGTTTTCCTTATAAGCACTAGAATTATTAAATACAGATTATATATATTATACCATGTATTTGTTGCAATGGGATTAATTTTAATGGAAAAATTCTTATGAAAGGAAACTGCTATTCCTGCTAGCCTACATAGCACTGTAGAATATTCACATTTGGAAAAATGCCAAACACGGCCCAGTTCTCCAGCTTATGTTGAGCTGTTCATTGATTCCAGTGGAACTCCATCAGTAAGTTGAGAAGCTGACCTCCCAATTCAGAAAATACATTTAGATAAGTTTTTGTGCAAAATTTCACCTACAAATACCTGTGCCTGATGTTATAAAGAAAAGTGCATCTAGGGACCATCCAGATAAATAATTTTGTCCAATTGGGTGCAATGTATTGTTTAGTGTCCCTGTGTGGTATGAGGAGAGGAGATGTCTTATACTAGCGGAATTGCCAGGTGGGAAAACAGATATGATTTTGGGCATTCAGACCCTTCTTCGGGTTTCTGTATACTACTCTTGTTTATATAAATGCAGCTAAGTCATGCTTTGGCTGATCCACTGAACTTAAAAGCCTGACTGCTACTTTTACAGCTGTTAATGGATTGAAATAACATGAACAAACATGAAGTTCCATCCTCATTATTAACTCTGCATTTACTGTGGCCCAGACAAGAGGTATAGGTGTGTCATTTTTTAGTGCATAAATAGTGCTATGTTGTTTCTTATGTTTAACATTCTTCAGTCTGAAGGAAAGGAAGTAGGACAAATATAACTGAGATGAAAGTGTGACCTTCTTGCAGGATCAGAGCCTTGCCAAATTCCCTTTTTTGTCTGTAAAATGACATGGCCTAACTTCATAGACAGCAGCTTCTACCTGCATGTTCCTACAGTCAAAAGACAAATACACCTAAATAACATACAGAGTTAAAAAGAGTGGAGAGAAAGCAATGCTGGCTCTTGTCCAGCTGTGCAGAAGGTACAAACTTTTCCACTTGAATTAAAGTCTATGCATGGTGCCAAATGTCAAACTGTAAAACGCATTAAAACTGAAAACAAACAAACAAACAAAAAAAAAGCCAACAAAAAAACCCCAGGTACTGCATACCTGTATAGATGCAAAATCCCCAGAAGCACAAGCTCCAAGAATAGCAGCACCCACCAAAACAGACTCCACTTCTTTGGAGAGGACAACAGGCTTGCCTATACAAGAAAAAGCCATGCCTCTGTTAGAAAGAATATAGCAGAGCTGCACAGGCAGCACAATAAATAATTAAAGCAAAAAAGACAAAGCAAAAAAGACAAAAAGGACTTGAAAACCATGTTCACAACTCCATTCAGAGCTACAGTCTACTGTAGGTTAACATAAATCTCTGTGCTCTGTGGCTCCAGGCTGTAAGAAAAATGCAGAATTTAACTAAAAGAATTTCAGCAAAATATTAATGCAGAACATAAAGCATACAAAGAACAACCCCCCAGATCTTTGACACTGGTTATTTATCTCAAAGGGCTTGGTATAAACCTGTTACCCACACCCTCCAAACCCACGTCCCTATTAAAAGTTGATCTCGAGGGGAAAACAGGGTGGTATCCTTTCTGTTTCTTTTACGATGGACAAAAAAAAAAAAAAGATCCTTTGTGTTTGTTTTTAAATATATAGGCAAGAAAGCCAGTCTGGTTTGCTGGAAGACATGAAAATATGACTAGTAAACATTCACAAGCTATGTATGAAATAATAAGAGAAATCTTGACTTCCAAATTGTGCAATACTCGAAAACAAGATTAAAACACTGGTAAAACAAACACAAACAAACTCAATATATACTCTGAAGTAAAATTAAAAATTATTGTTTCATCACTCATGGGTACTATAATGAATATACTTTCACACCAAGTTTTCTAAGACCTGTATTACTAGTGTAAAAACAGCAGGAAAAGAGACTAATAAATAAAAAACAGCCTGCTTTCTTAATTCTCCTTAAAAATCTAAAACAATAGCGTAAGTTTAAACACTTTTCTAGCTGCACTTCAGATGCTTATCCTCACTAAGCCAAAAAAACCCTAATATTCCTACAGTATTTGGCATGTGTCTAAATTTCCATTACTGAGATAATTTCATTCAATGAATGATGATGCAAACACAGTGGTGGGAGGAGGGCTTCCTTCTGTGAATAGCCTCAATGATGTTATGCCTCAAAAAATGCTGCTCCTGAGAGCCAACTGTAAGACTAGAAGGAGCTGAAATTTGGAGGAAGATCTAAAGTAAGCCATGAACAACTCCTACACAGGAAAAGGCAAATACATACTGTTCAAAACGGGAAATAAAATTATTTTTTTATATATATATATATATCAGAAACAAGTATTGATAGAAAGCAAATGCACCTTGCACTCCAGCCATCCAGTTACATTATACTAACTTTGCACTGTTCCACCAGTGTAAAGCTGCTTACAATCAATTTTCAAAGACATAAAGGTGCCACAGTGGTCTCTGTGGCCATTTCTTCCCACAGTTAGCACAGGCAAAGCGACAGGGCAAGAAAGCGGATACAGTGAGACCTTGGTATTTGATTGCTGAGATGACTACTAGCAATGAACTGGTGCAATTACAGCATCCCTGAAATTTCTCTGACCAAACAAATCGACCTTAAAAACACTAGAGCAGGATCAGGCACCTGGGCATTCCTCCGGTTAGGATGGACCACAGCTCAGGACTTGGGTCAACTTGGAACAGATGCAGGCAATCTAAAACTCAAGCTTACAGCTACGTGGCTGTTCGCCAGCCATTGAAGCAGTAAGCAATTTTCAGTGTGCCCTAAAATTTACTGCACATTTCCCGCATCATCAGAATGAATACAGAATTCTTACCAGGCAAACAAAAAGATCAAGATACTTTTTAAGTGGCCTGTGAAATTATCTATTGGATGTCTGCATGGCTGAGTCATGGGCATCTGCAGTTAACAATAATATATTCAGATTTTTTTCTTTTCAGGAAAGAATGGGGGATTGATCCTGGAATGTTAGTTATTTTATCTGATAGGCTCTAATGAGTTCAACATAACCACGAGCATTTCAGCTAGATGAACTCTGACATCCCTTGTCAGTCACTGATTTTACAAATGGGGGAGAACTCCAGACTGCAAAAAGGCCTTTTTGTACTGAATTGCACTTGGCCATTAGTTACAGTCAAAGAACTTCTGATTACATTTTAATCAGAATACCTTTTCACAGATCTTTTATTTTACACATCATGAGCCAGAATCCCAACTCTACACGTAGCTGAAATTCACCTAAAACATTTGAGTTATATAAGGAAAGACACAGACTTGACAACATCATTTTTCACAAACAGGAAGCATCACTTTGACTACAATGTATTTAGTGAATTTTAAGGTCAACAGGCATTATGCTTTTTGCTTCTCCGTTTCGGTTTTCATCTCAGGTAAGTACATAAAGCATATTTTCATCTTCCCTCCTGCATCAAGGTTATGAAGTGTGGTTTGATGTTAGGGCAAGTCAGATCTCCAGACGAAATGCCCCAAATCTGAGCATTAAACTTTATTCATGACAGCTCAACTGGTCTTAATTTGAAATATACCCAAAACACACATCATTCAAAGTTTCTCTGAAGTCCTTTACACTTAATTTTGTTATTTTTTCCACATTTTTTAAAGTATATTCAACTGATTCACAGGTGTGCTAAGATGTTCAACACACACAGGCTAAAGGGAGACCAAAAATACCACGCAAGCCTGAGACCTCCTCTTGTAATGAACCATGTACCCAGGACCGTCCACCCATCAGGAATTCTACACAACCAAATGGAACACCATGCAGGAAGCAAGGATAAAGAAATTGTCCCCTAAACCATGTTAATGATACAGACATGGAAGTAATTCAGAAAAAAGTTGTTCTCTCTGATGGATACAATGTCCAGCACAAGCAGGAAGTGTCAGGAGAAGTCCAAGAGAATTCAAATAGGGTGAAGCTAATAGAGGTTTTAGTAAAACACATCTTATGCAAACCATACTTACAAAATGTACCAGGCACATTATCCTTGTCTAATTAACTTCTTGCAACCTAACTGAATGCAATCATTTCTACAGAATGTTTTTAATAATTTTTAAAAATCTGATAGTGAGAAACATCTCTGACATGTAATTTATATATATTGGTTTTAAAAATTCCATGCAAAGTTTTTATATTTATACTATCACACGTTCTTAAAATAGCTGTAAGTCTAAGATCTGCAGATTGAAAATCATGCTGGAGGTTTCTCCAGAAGTCTGTTTTCTAACAATACGAAGTATGGAGCTTTGTTTGTACCTCATCTCTGCGTTATTCAAATGTCTTTATATTTCAGGAAATCCAGTCTTGCAGGAAGTAACATTTCATTACACACTTTTTGGCCAACCAGCAAAATACTGTTCTATATAAAGAGAGTATTTATTTTTCCAAAGACAAAGTATTTAGCCACCTAAAATAAAGTAGTTTACACTCTCTTCCCCACACTTCCTCTAACTTACCAGTAATGTCAGCGTGCATCTGCACAAAGAGAGGGTTCTTGCTCAGCCCACCGCACAGAAACAGCGTGTTGATATGATGCCCTGCAGCCTGCATAGTTTCCAAAATATGTCTTGTTCCTAACTTTAAAAAGGGGGAAAAAATCCAAACAAGAAACCCAGATGAGCACAGGAGAGCAGCCACAGGAACAGATCTTAAAGCACAATTTGCTAAAAAGAATGACACTACTACCTGTCCCCACCAGTAACCTGAGGGCTGGGAACAGACCTGCCAGGGGTACAGCCTCTGCTTCGCCTCCAGCCAGGAACAGGCGTTGAAATTGAGAATGAGAAAAATCAAACAGATGGCACAAGGAATTGGGAAGCTCACGGGCACAGCATAATGCAATAAACGTCCTGGGGCTGGCTGAAGAAGTGAAGGTGTCCCCGTATACAATAACACAGGGAAACGGGGCTTACAGGGAAGTACCAACAAGGGTGAAGACTGGGATTACGAGAAGACACGGAAACGGGCACAAGGAAAAACTGACGGCAGTGATGAGCAGGTGTTTGTGACCAAGCGTGGCAGAGTACGGTAAAACGTTTCCAGACCCAGAATTAAAATCTACATGGCAAAGACATCCCCACCAAAAACTTCTATTTACTTTGTGTAACAGCATCTGAAAATCGCTCTCAGAAAGAGATTTCAATTCTGAAGCCAAATAGCGAAACAGAACAAAGTAAAGGAGCAAATAAAAACCTGTATTTTCTGCCTGTTCAGCAAAAAGGAAAACCTGAAGAATTTTGTATTGGCTTAACTATTTCTCTTGGCCTTTGCCCTGTGCAAAATAAAATGTTCCGTTTCATGCCTGGATTAATCGAAACATCTAAAATGTAGGCATTTTTAAACTTTTCAGTTACAGTCTCCATTCTGAGAAACTCAAATTAGAACAGCTCAGTGTTCCGCTTCACAAATGACGAAAGCAAATGCTTTGCCATTTTAAAAAAATCTTTTCTCTTTTTGTTTGCTTTGCTTGCCTCCAACTACTCACTGAAGTCAACCTTCTCCCTCTTTCCTCTTGGAAGAACATTTTCCGTTTCTTTGACAAATTATTTGTCCAGAAATAATTCCCAGCTCTTTATAATACCTTGGAAGTTAATTTTGAAGCTCAAACTTGACAAAATGCCCAACTGAAGCCAAACTTTTCCCCGAATTGACTCTTTGTAGGTAGATTTCCCACAAAACACAATCTGGTCAAAGTTTTTGCAAACAGCCATTTAAGTTTTCTTTACGCTACGCTGCAAGTTCACTAAGAGGTCTGCAGCCTGCAATAAACCTCTCTTCAAGTAAAAGCTAGTGAAAATCGAAGCTAGCAGAGTTTCACCAGACTGGAGACCTTCACTATGAATGACTGGCACCATTCTGGATAGGCCTTCAAATATATTTTGGTTTTTCAGGCAAGCGGTTATGAGGAACTTTAGCAGCCGCAACACCAGCTGACTAAATCCATCGCTTCCCTATTGACACAAAGGGCTAATTTCCAAATCACACAGCCACAATTTTAATTATGGAAAAATAAACCGCTCTAAAAAGAGTCTGTCTCCTCAGAACGGGCTTGACGGCCACAATTGTATCTCTGATCATGTTCTCATCCGTCTAACTGTTGCATCGCGTTTTGCAATGAATAGTTAAAAGGATATTCTCTTTCGCTACTTCTGAAATTCAAATTTATTAACAACTTTTCTCACAACATTCACATGTCAAAGACCCTGAGAAAGTACATGCTGTGAAAATTATTTTGTGTTTACCTGCCTGGAAAATTGTATTCACATAGCAATTTAAATTAAAGCCAAACTTATTTCACTGGTGGGGGGGGAACTAATTTAATCCTGGATTGGAGAAAATGCAAATTGAGGGGCTTCAAATGCAAATTTTATATAAAAAGAAAAAACCGTCTCCTGCTGAAAAGAAAACTAGAGATTAACATTCTGTGGGCAGGCCCACACTTTTTACAAGAATTTTACTTAGGTTTAAAGTCTATCTTGCACCCATTGAAGACAGTGAATGGTGCAGGACTGGGGCTGTCCTGAACAAGAATTGCTTCCTTCAACAAAAGTGAAGCTAAAACTGGGAGTGACGGAGTATGGAAGGAAAATTAAATTTCCTATGAATCACATTAGCAGTTCATAAATATATCAAGTCAAAACCAAGCCTATTCTGTCTACTTTTTAGTTACTGTTTCAATAATGTTTTAAGAAAAATGAATTTCCATTAACTTACAATGAAAACTACGGCATGGCCTTTTTATATTAAATCTCACAATCAGTGCAATTAGCTGTCAAAAAGATATGCAGATGCTGAATTTTGTGTTCAACACAGTAGTTGCATGTTACAATAAAATTTGAGTTGTATCATATAATGAGATAATCGGTGACTTTCCCAGGATTTCCAGCAGAGAACGTTTCCACTTCGTTAGCACGATATAATAACGGAGCACCGGTTTGATACTGGAAAGTTTCTTTCAGGGGCAGTATCAGTCGCTGGCATTGTTTAAACTCTCCTAGACATTCTTATTTAAATGATGGGATTATACTGAAGCATCAGGTATAACCAAGCTACATTCATCTTCCAAGGGATCAAAACTCGTAACAATAAATTCCAGGCTGGAGTTAAATTCTCATTATTTGCTGAACAGTGAGGGTTAACACATAAGATGTACAATTCACAGCAAATTTACAGCAGCCGCCCATCGTCTATATCCCAGATGGCTGACCCAGCCTAGCAAAGTTGTTGTTTAACCACTAAAGGAGTTTGGAAGTTTTCCAACTGAACAGAGTTTTGTCAGGAAAACTCCCCAATTCATCAAACTGTTAATGTTTTGCAAAAACACCTCAAGTTCAACAAACTTCAAAAAAAATCATGAAAAGGATGTCAAAGAAATGTTGATTTCAGCCACCAAATGCCTGGGGATCGCACGCCCCACTGAAAATACCCTGCACCAGGGTTTCAAAACAACTTCGACCCAGGTTTTCATTTCAAAATAGAACTTCTTGTGAACTGCAAATCCTGGTTCCAGAGAAAATGAGGGCGGAAACAAAAGTATTCCAATAAAATTACCCATCTCTGCATGCTAGCAAACATAGGGGACATTTTCATAAAGATGGTCCCTCTGCCTGCTTTTACAGAAACACAGCCACGGGCTGGAAATGCTACGCACGCAGCAACTGCTTGCCTTGCGGCAGGGAAACCGAGGGAGGGATGAGACCTGGGCTGTTCCGCCTGTAGCGTTATGAACTGAATCACAGACCCACTCCAGCTCGCTGTGGTACAGAGTTCTGACTCATCTAACAGGCAAGCAGGGGAAATCCATGGATTTAGGAACAATCTGAAACTGAGGCATTTTAGGGGAGCACAAGATCCTTCAAACAATTGCCAAAGCTTTTTTTTTTTCCACTCTCTCAGCTTCCCTCTAGACAGCCCATGATGTTAACACTGCCCTGTATAGTATCAGCCTCCTTCCTCACATCTGCACTAGAGGCAAAAGCTCCATTTACAGAATTGCCATAAGGAGAAAATTTTTTAGGGGATCATTCTCTCCACAGTCTGTCGATCATCCTACAGTAGGGAGTAGTCACCAATGCAGGTAAACAATAGCTTGCTCCTTTAAGAAGTCTATTAAGTGAATTAATCTATTATTAGAAATCTGTGTAGCAGCAGGGAATGATCAGTCTGCCACAGAACATGAGACAATTCATTTATTCTTCTATGCACTTAAAATGGCTTACAGCAATGGCTTGAATCGTGGCCAAGTAGATAAGGGCAAGTTCATCCAGACCCCGAGACAATGTTAGTCCAACAACCTGTGCAAAGATCAAAAAGAAAACGTACAAATCCAGCCAAAGTAAAACTCTATTATTTTCTATGGTTTCTTGTTGTAACAAGTTTTAAGTGCTAATTCTAAGCCCTGCTTTTGTGAGTTGTACACATAATGTTATGTTAAACATGTTATTCCTGATCTGGGGAAGAACCACATAAATTGTTGTTGCCCTTGCAAAGAAATAAAGAACAAACAGCATATTGTATGGGATTAGAGATAGATTAACTCTGACAGTTTTATGTTATGACTCAGATATTGCTCGTGAAAGTATTTAATGTAATAATATGAAAATGCTATTACATAAAAATAACTTTTTAAAAGCATTTCTCCCCCTCCTCTCCAAGCACCCTAACAGTGAAACACAATTAATAATTAAAGACTATATCTTAACCTTCTTTACTCTGACATAAATCAATACTGCACTGTAGTTACTCCGGATTAATATCAGCATAGGCAAGACCTGAATGCAGCCATAATTGTGGCAGAAAAAAATCGGTGGCTATTACCAGCATTTGCATACAGCCATCATACCAAGGAAATTCTGATGCTGCTGCAGCATATAATTCTTTCATAAAATAATACAGCTATTATTAGGACCCAAAAATATAAAAGCCATCTATCTTTTTAAACTACAAATGAGGGAAACATTATAAAAAGTGTTGCAGTGCTTATGCCTACCCTTTCCTATCTCAACCTCAAATACAGCAGATTTTGGTGCTGGTGAATACCTTGAGATGCTCACTTCAAGGACAATATGCCATTTTGAAGTACATTTTTGCATTTGTCACCAGGTATTTTGATATCATCAAATTATACCCTTATGATATTCTTCTGTAATAGTTCTGCACAGTAACATCCTGGCTTGTGACCTAGCCGATCTACCATCATGAAGTTTAGTGAAGAGAAACATCCAAACATTTAAAGATGGGCTGAAAATCTCTCCAGCAGAGGTTCTCTGGTGAGCTTCCAAACACTGTTCTTTCTGGTCCCAGACCGCAATGCTCTGAAAATTTGTTTGTGTAGAACACAATTTTTCAAACCTTTAAGTTCTGAAAGTAGCAATTTTAAAACCACAAGCCAGAATCAGATCAGGTTTACCTCTGAACAAAGACGTATGCAGCACCACGGTTGCGTGTTTCCAATCACAAGAGCACCTATGCCCATTTTTAACAACAAGCAGAGGAGCTTTTCAGTTTCTGTTGAAATTCATTACCCAACAACTCTAATACACCACAGTTACTGAGCATTTATCTGTTTAAATCAAGCAATCTCTCCTCAGAATATTTCATTCGTTTCCCAGATAGGCATACCCAAATTTGTGCTGAAACTCACTGCAACAGATATGCCAAATGCGGCAGACAGGTGAGTTAACAGCAGCAAGTGCTGCTAGTCCGTGCTCTGAAACGTGACTCCTAGGAAAGATATGGGGGGACACACAACGCTCCTCATTTTTAGAAAACAAATGTGGTTGTAGTGATATCTCAACTACAATGGTCTCTGGTTTTCTGGTGAAACATTAGCACACTTCGAAACACAGCAAGAAACCCCAGTCCTATGGGATAGTTTAAATAGCTAAGGAGGAGTACGCTCAAAATTGAAAAAAGCTCCTTCCAAGCTTTTTTTTTTTTTCTTTTTACCCTGTATTGACCTTTTTGCAAAGACAGGCTGTTTCTTACCATGCCCTTTAGTGTCAGATCTGTTAAGGGAGATCTGTTACCATGGAAATCTGGCCAAACATGTAAATCAACAGTGAGGAAACCCACAGGCAAAGATTTCTTAATCAGATCCAGGTGACTGTTCAAGTATGTATATATACTGTGAGCACTAGAAGAAAAACAAGTTGGAAAAAGAGTGGGGGAGGTTATTCATCAAACATAAAACATTTGCACTACCATCAAATACAGAAAACCTATCAAAGAATGTCAAATCCCAAATTCAAAACGAAAGGAGAGAAAGGCAGAAACGACTGCTTGCCAAGCCCGTGGCATCGCGGGGTGCGGGCAGTGGGGATGTCTCTCCGCACGTCCGTTCAACAGCCCAGCTGAATTCCTCAGTTTCAGAGGACGAGGGGAGATAATGGCAGTGTGTGATCTTGAGTTTGTACCTTGACTCCTACGGGTCCCTAGACGAGCCAGAGCTGTGTGATATTTTGGGGGCTGATGATGCTCGCCTCTAACAGAAAGGTGCTGACACGGTGGAAGAGAAAGCTAGAGAACAGAAAGCTGAGAGAGAGGAATGAGGAGGATTCAAGGCAGAGATGAAAATCAAATTCCTCTACAAATGTTTAAAATTTTCTCTGATTAATCAATAGCACTGGACTTACAGCTTTCCTTTTTTAAACCATAATTATTTCAGTGTGTGTTCTGATTAAAATGCAGCACTAAGGGTGGAGGAGAGAAAGTAAGTGGCTGCTATTTTAGGGAGGAGCCGAACATGGGCCTAAATACGATTGTATCTAAGTTCAGATACTACACCCAACTCCACAATATCCAACAGACTATTTCCTGGACCAAGGGTACTCTTAGGACTGACAGTGAATTCTTCAGCGCTTTGGCTTGCAATGACTCTAGTGACATTCCATTTAAAAAATGTTGCAATTATGCTCAGAATATTTTTTTCAAACACTCATACTATCATAAACAGATTCATATACATTTTCAACTCCTCAGAAATCTCCAAGTGGGGCATTTAGTTCTAGACATGTGGGTCAATAATAGCATCTAACCCTAATTACAATTGATTAGTCATTGTCTCATCCACTGTAGACCCAAACAGTGATATTCATTTAGCCTCTACATGTATATTCAATCATGCACTAATGAGATCCCTAAGGGAATTTGGCATATGCTTTACTAGTTTGACTTCTGACCTGCTAGCAGCTGTATATTTATACTTTGCATTCAACCATTCGGCTACATGTTTTTTCAATTATACCTTACCATGTGTATGCTATCAGAGGATATCATTCAAAATGAAGTACACTTGGAAGACATTAAAATAACTAATTCACATCATTATTCACGTACTTTAAAATGTACTTTATGTGTCTTCCTGGACCTGAATTATGATAATTTTGAGGTCACAATAATTTTTTTCCCCCTTGTTGTACAAGTGGCCCTGTTTTCCACTACATCCCTAAAGACTGCACTATAAGCAGTACATGCTAAGGACAAAGTCGTTTTATTTCCAGTCTAAACCATGGCTTGACTGTTGGGAAGGAAAAGAAAGGAAAGCTTCACTCAACCACAGACCTACCAGACATCCCAGCTTCTATCTGATCTCCATCCTGCTTGATTACTCTCACAAGGATTAGAGCCATTCGTGCAGCTCTGACAGAACACAAGGACTGTACAAAAGAGGCTGAAGTTCAGCCAAACAGGCTTAAGACCCACATAATCTTGGAATTACATTTCCCCCCCTCCACCTTTTACTTTGGTTTTTCTACATGTAAATGTGGGTTCAAGGCACTACATTTGGACTGACTGGCAAAATCCTTCAAACACTTGCCAGTTCCAGTTTCTACCACATTTGTGTTATACATGGTATTACACCATCACCCCTCTGGAGCTTTTTCTATTAATTTCTATGAGAAGTTATCAGTAGCAGCTGGATCTGACTTGCAGAGTTGAGCACAAGCTATTGCCATTAAAAGAGAACTATGTTGAAAGTGGAGAATAAGAAAACAATGCAAGTTTGCCCAGGGTTATGTTCATATTTGGGACATAACTTCAGAACGCAACAAGAGGTTGGTATTTAATCTGTTCAGGAATCCTGGAAGATGCCAGCAGGTATCTTTCAGGGAAAAAAAAAATCTAAAAATTGTAGATTTCTAAATCTAATAAAAAGGGGTCTAAACCATCTTGAGGTATAGAGAATTGCCAAAATGATTATTATATCCTACTTGAAAGAGCCCAGAATTGTTGATAGATACCGTGTGTGTAACTTCAATGCTTTTTTTCAGAAGACGTCTCTTTAGATGGTGAAATGGCACTGAGAAGTGTAGGAAAGGAAATTCTGTCCTAAAACATAGCGCTCCACAAAGCGCCAAAGGGCATATCATCTTTGCTGTCAAACAGTTATAGAGACTTTCTTCCTCTAGAAGATTAGAAACTGTGATTCTAGGAAACAGAAATATTTAAAATTTAAGGCATAAATGATCATATTATTTCTTTTTTTTATTTCCTACCCTAGCCTACCTATATAGGATTTAACGTATCAGCGATGGCTAGACGTTAGACCTACACAACATATAGATTGAAGAGCAAAAGTGCTATATACACAGCAATTTCTGCAAATTGCATGAAAAAACCCAAGTTTTGTTGCTCACAGAGCATGCCAATTAGTTAGACCAAATGCTAAATTTACAGCTGTCCAGAAAATCCTCATGTAATTCAACCCTCTCCACTTCCAGTAAAAGAAGGGAAAAGAGAACATAGGAATAGTACTGGGAGGATTGCACAAGACTGGTCTTCAGCACAAGTGGTCAGTGGGAGCTGGTTTCTGGCAAGTCTAAGCCACTCGTGCTCTAACAAGTTACCATAAATTACTGAAACAGTGATAAATGTCGCTTGCAAACTCTTGCTCCTGGTATAGGCAAAGGAACAGAAGCCTCCACAGTGAAGCTTCTGAGATCAGCTGCTCAGCAGGCAGTTTGCCATTGCTGAACCTACTTATTACCAGTCTAGGAGCCTGGGAGAAAGGAAAGACAGGCTTAGGAAGGTAGAAGTGGGTGATAGGCAACAGCAAGTAAGAAGCACAGATTTGTGACCTCAGAATTTGTTTTTTAATGATCCAGACGTGCATGTGCTTTTTGTCGCTACAAAACCAGCCTAATGCTTCATAGTGTTGCACCTAGCACGGGAAGTAAAGGTAATATGCAACTGCACACCTAAGTATGGAATTCGCATTTTGTTTTCTTTCGATGACAGTTTGCAACGGCTGAACAGATATAAATTCCTATACTCACACAGAGAATATACAAAATATAATAAACCAGATTCTCTGAAATATTCTGCTGGGATTTCCAGACAAATAATTTATCATCATCACCAATAATCCCCCAAAACAAGACACTATGTTCTTATTAAGTATATGACATAATATAAGTAAACACATAATCCAAAGTTGGGGCCAACACTGTTCACTAAAAAAAATGCCTTGCACTTGTATAGCTACTGCTACTAGTCCCTATGATAAGGCTGAAGTTTGTGCTCCATGTGTAGAAAGAAATTAAGAAATAAGGAGAAAAAATCAGTTCAAATTGCAAAGTTCCTGATTTTTGTTTGTTCAAATTAAATTCTTTAATTTAACGAATATTTGAGGACCGGGAGAAAGGGGATAGAGGGAATTTATAAGGGACTTGTTTACTAAAATTATAGCTATCCAAACATTTAATTAGGAGAGTAATATCTAGAAAGCATTATAAAAATACCATTGAGCAAATTAACTTTATAGAATATGATCATCCTTTTTATAAAATATTATAACCCTTTTTATGACTGCTATCCTGCAGAATTTTACTAACTGCAGGAGACTTAAACCCAAAGTTGTGACAACATACACTCTGATAACATGGAGTTCTATCCCTGATATTCTGTATTTAGTGTCCTATTCACATCACAATCCAAACTTTTTGCACTATGAAATTAGTTGTGGTCAGTCAGTTCAGTATCAGAACTAGTATAGACAAGCAGGGTATACTCATTTTTCCAACACACACACAAAAAAAGGCTTATCCTTGTACTATAGACTAAACTAATTGTTTGTCTCATGCTTGTGCTTCATATGGGGGCACCGGAAAAATGGCCTGGAAGCCAACATTTTGGAAAAAAACCAGATCAATCCTTATTCCAAACATACACAGATGCATTTATTTCCTGATTTCCTTTTTGAAAGAACAACAAAGAGAATTCTAGGAAGCATGAATCTATTTCATATTGAATGAAGTCAAATAAATTTAAGATAGTAAAAAAGTAAGATATTGTGCACCACAAAGCATGGAAGAGTCATCCAGAGAAACCAGGTAGCTTTATCCCCCTTGGAAGGACTGAAAGTAACTGTACAATGGCATGCGCTTAATACATCTATCAGGACTGACCCTTACCTTTTAGACCAGAGTGATAAACTGAAGATAAAATGCCAAGTTTGCTGTTTCTTTCTTTAATACAAGGACGAAAAAGAAATTAAGAGAGAACCAAATTTTCATCCAATGTGCCTAAATGTTCAGCTAAGATCTCTCTGGGAGTGACATGAACCATCTTAAAAGGAATCCAAGCCAAAATAGCTTGAGAAAGTCCAGATCTGACAGAAGTTTCTGGACTGTCTTCATCCACTTCTAAAGCAGACCAAACTAAAATTCCACATTGCACACAGCCTCCTGCCCAAGGAATCCTCGAATTACCTCCAATTCACTCCTACATCTTAAGTTTTGTCTGAAAATTCATCCTGGGTTTCTCTGTTTTATTTGTGCTGCCATGCAGGAGTTTTTCATAGTGTGGCTATACCTTCCTTTAGATGACTGTTCCAAAAATATTGAGTAATATATTCCTAGTTAAGCTACATCTCATCCTTGGAGCTTAATAGTGTCACCTACAAATTAAGACACATCATTAGCCCAAGGCATAAAGGTCTGCTGAACAGGGCTGATGCTATGGTATCAAGAAATACTCTGGGCTGGATACAAAAACAGCTGAAAAGCAAAAAGTTAGTATCACCACTTAGATATGCCAAAGGTATCTGAGGGGAGTTTAAAGCTTTCGTCTTTGAGCAATCACCTGGCAAGCCTTTGTAAATAGCTCCAACCCACTAACAGACTGTTAATTCCTCTTTTTCAGAATAAGGATACAGCAGTGCAATTCTGTACTACTGGGAATACAGTGTATCATCAATTTGTAAGGCAGCTATTTGATAAAGGAATAAGAACAGTGACCTGGCTGCAGCTTTTGACTGTAATTCCGGGAAGGAGACATGGCCTCGGACCACATGATCTATCTGAAAAAGAGGAAAGCAACATTTTTGGAATGATTACATCTTAAAAATTCAGTCCTGGAAAAGGGTAATACAGTGTCGTAACTTTAAAAAGACAAGAGAGTTTCTAAATTACTCATGAGGTGTTAAGTCCTAGTCCTAGTGAAGCCAATGGCAAAACTTCCACTGACATTACTGGATTCAGGATTTGGCTTAAAAACGGTAAGAAACAACCACCAACGCTGCACCAAAACCAGGCAGAATGCTAAGCACGCAGCTCCTCAGTCAGAAACGCAAGCTGAAAGGATGACTTTTTTCCTGTCCAACACTATCTGAAAGCATGTCCTTTAGTCTCTCCCATTCTCTTGCATGCATACCTTCACTGGAATTCTACCAGGAGCATCTTCTTGGCCCAAAACCCTACATGTTTCCATATTAAACTGTTATAATAAAATACAAGGTGTGTTGCCATCCTGATAGATGCTCCATATGTTCGTTGCAGGAAACAAAATGTATACCGTGACAAGCAACTGTTGCTATAAAAAAGGATCAATATAGGCTCTGTCTATACTAAAGTTATAAATCATCTGGTCCTTTCACTTCACAGTGGCTACCATTATTCACAAAACAAAGTATCAGGCAGAATAACATGGGCTTTTAAGACAACAGTTCAGCAGGTTTTGTGGCCTCTCTGTAATATCCCATCAGAGGTGACAGTAAAAGCTGAGGAGACTAAACTAGAGCTACTCAAGAGCACTGAGTATATTTGGCAATACCTATTGGCAGCAAACCACATTAGTATTTGATTTTTAACAGCATGAGTCTCATCCTTATAATGAAGAATACACATCTGAACGTAGCAATAAAAATAACGCATGCCTGTTCTTCCTGAGATTTGCATCAGACAAAACTCAAACAAGTACCTGCCTTAGAAACAAAGCTCAGACCTGAATTTTGCAATCTTGCATAATCTCTTTAGAACTCAGGAGCAGCTCATAAATTCAGAAATAAATCTATAAATAAATATCACATATGCTTGTGCGCTGTGAAAACACTTCACACAAAAATGTTACAGAAGCTATGAAGTTAGATACTTAAATGCCCTGCCCTTAATTCAAGACATGGCCACACGAGGGTTGCATCTAGAAATCCTCTTCTGCTATTCTTTATTTACAATTTGCAATGACGTCATGCCATCTTTTGTCTCTGTTGTGCAATATCTTTCTTCCTACAATTTTGAAAAACCAGTGCAAAAGCCCATCTAACAGACAAACAAACATGCTTTTTCAAAACAAGTTGCGCTCTTAATTCTTCATCTAGACTCTACCTGAACCAGTTTTCAAAATCTAACAGACTCTTTTCGCAGCTGTATCAATAAAAAATTAATTAGAAATTTTTAAAGGGAAGTGTATCAGTTTTACTTTTAACAAGTTCAACAGACTGTTCAAATTTCGTGAAAAGAATTCACCTTTGGGCATAGATCAAGCAATGAAAAGAAACCCAAAACACGTCCTTTTTTTTGTTTTGTTTTCAGAAAGCTTGAAGTATGAGAAAGCAGGATCTTAAAAAGACTACAGCTTTAAAATTACAAAGATAATGAATGCAACCTATCCTCCACACAGTGCACATACACTGTTTCCTCCTGTGGCTCCCCATATATGTTCTATACATACGACCTCAAGAAAACCACATAAGAGATTCTAAGAATGTTTTATAAGATAGCTTCCCTAATATACCTAACAGTACTTAGAGCTGACTTTTGCTATGGGTCCTAACAAGACCATACATTGCTTCCAGCAACTTCTTTAATGACTCAGGAACATCTTGTCCTCTGGTACTAGAATGGAAAGGATTTTAAAAATCATTTTTCTGAAATGCCCTCACTCTCATGGTATGTTTTAAGTGTGGAACCACCTTGAGCCAGCCAACAGAAAACACTGACTTGCTGTATCCTCTCCAGAGTTTCTTCACTCGCTTTGGACTAAGTGCATGGAGACTTCCCCTCTCAGAAGTGTTCTTACAAAGAAATGCACAAGATTTGCCATCTTCCTTTTAAAGTGATGTTGTCACAAGCTATAACTAGATTTTATTTCCAGTTGTGGCAGTCACCTATAAAATGGGACACTTTGGTTCTAGCCCCATCTTGACCTGAAAAATTTATAGCACACACATCCCACCTGCTGCGAGAGCGCTTTAGCTGTGAGGCTAAGCATGGGTCGGAGATGGGAGGGGAAGTGGAGGCTGCAGGAGAGGAAGAGGGGTGACTCTCCCACTGAAGCTGTGACACTGTCCAGAGAGGAATGTCAGATTCACGTGGCCAAGAAGAGAGCACAGGAGGGAACACCAATTCATAGCTCAATGCTTAGGGTGTGCCTGGGCTTCCTGATCCAGGATTATTTCTGTCTCCTGTTCAGTGACTCTTTCATATAGAATGCATAAATGCAGCGATGCCCAAATCTACTACTTCCTGGACACGTACTCTGATCACTAGGCTTTTAAACAGATGGGTGGTGCTAGGTCTGAGTAAGACAGCAATTACGCCTGCAATTTGTGAACGACCAAACCCACCTGCACGCTTTGTGAGCTTACACAGGATACCCCCAGGACTGGGCTCGCCTCCTGCAGTTTCTCAAGAGGAGCTTGGCACCTCACCCCTAAGGGCAGCCAGTATTTCTACAGACTGAGCAGGGAGACACACAGGGAGCTTTAGAAGCTTCCAGGGTTAAGCAGCCACTAAGGTCTTGCTGACACTTTTGGACTCAAGCCTAAATACTGTTTTATACATCTAGCCTTTCTTTAAATTTGACATCAGTGTTTTCATTCTGATTGCCTCCCTGTAAATAAAAAAAAATCATTTTTAGATAATCCAGTCTGGTTTTCCTTTTTATTGATAAATTAAATTAGCCTAATATTGTTAGTCTCTTTGCACTCAAAGAAAGAATTGAGGTGACAATACATGCAGCATCTGTCTAGACAGGATAACATGTTAATATGTTACTATTCTGTCCATACAATACATCTTTCATTTATGCCCATCCATCAATAAGCACAACTGTTCTATATAACACCGTAGGTATCATTTTCTTTATTTCAAAGTCTATCTCAGCCTCCTGCTAAAGAACAAATGCCTGTTTGCCTGTAAAATAATAACAATAATCATCACCATCATCATAAAAGGAAGACATGCTCGTAGTGCTCTGCCCCATATGTAATCCCCTACCAGTATGCAAATGAACAGTTTGTAAGAGACATAACAATCAAGCAGAGCTCTGCCTGAATTGACAGTGAAGCTATCCCGCCTAATGACAGCACTCACGGCAGACCTCCCATCTTGGAGTCTGTTTGTGTCTCCAAACACTTACCAGTTTTCCTGTAGCACTTTGACCTCCTTCATTCAACCACAATCCAGGTACCATTGCAGAGAAATAAGGTCCCCAAACCCCAGGCACAAAAATGGGTGTCTCGCTGACCTGGAAAAGCAAAAGAAAGCTCTAGTGAATGAAACTACTTGTCAAAGTAGGTACTTCACAACTAATGTCCGGCAGCTATCGGAGTCTAAAACTGAAAATGATTCCTGTTCTTCCACTGGAGTTCCCAACATGAGTGGAGATGTATAGGTAGAAGGAGAATAATTCTCTAAGGAGAATATGGAGAAATATGTACCCATTTGCATAATTTTTAGATGACATGACACAGCTGCAGCTATCGATTGCACAACTGCCCCCAGTCACCACCATTTACAGAACAGCTGGGTCTGGCCATGCAGAACGTAAGAAATTTCAGGAACAGAAGCTGTATTTTACAGAGAAAGAGAAACTGCTCTGTTTCTCCAGAAAAACATCTTAGGATGAACAGTTGGATGCAACACTCTGCTTTGACTGTCATCAGAAAACACAGCCAATGGAACTGGCAACTGGTGTTTAGAGAGCACTCATCCTGTATGTTTTCAGAGTTAAGAACGGAGAGGGAATCCTGCTGACAGAGGACACAGGGAGGTGCCCCAAGATCTGCCATCCACTCCTGAAGTTTGCAGTGGAACCCCAAGCTCCAGTGCTCTCACAGCGCTGTCAGGAGAGGTAGGTGCCTCGGGTGGAAGCTGCAAAGCTCTAGGCTGGGCAAAAGGGGATTTATTTGTTTTAGTCAACAGGAAATATTTGCCTGGGTAAACATTAGATTCTGCCCCTTACTTAGGCTTAGCTTTACAGAAACCACTCCTTCCTGCACACCTGTGAACCATTTCATCAAGGCAGGATTCTAAGCACTATATTCCAGACACTGAACAGAACTGTATTCTGTCGCTTGCATACAAATATACCACCCACATATACAGTGATATCCTATGCAATAATTTAGTGGTTAGACCACTCAGGATGTGGGAGACAGTGGTTCATTTCCCTTCTCTGCTTCAGAAGATGCAAATTACCAGTTTTTAAGGGTGGAGGGCATCTTCCTTCCTCTTATAAAGCCACTCCACTTTCAACATAGATAGACATTCTAGACTTCCCTCCTGGTCCAGAAAGAAAGCGTAAGTAGCTTCGCTGTCTAGCCTAGCGAGTAAGGCCCAACACATGACGGGGACTGGGGCAGTGGAGCTTGGGTCCCTAGTACTTGCTACGAAGACTAGTTCTGTATTCTGCACTGGTTGAACACATGTAATCCTTGCAGCGGGGGCTGGAGAAGACAGGTGATCCATCCCTTGGCAGGCTACCTGCTTCTCTCGGAAGCTTGATTCACATTTTCTCTTCCAGGACCAACAAGAGGCATATACATTTGAGGTATACGCAGCCATGATTTCACTGGGAAAAGAGGATGGCAGTGCAGTCCTACACCGGCACATGATGCATGGACGCACTTCCCACTAGGCTACGTTAATGGGAAGGTTAAATCTGCAACTGTTGTTCTCCGGAAGGTGGGAAGTGCTCCAAGAGGAGGAAACATGAGAATTCCCTAACAAAATAAGTCTGTATGTTTGCAATGCTGGAACAGCAAAAAAGAAAGGTCTTAGTCAATGGGACAATGTTTTTCTGTATTTAGGCCTTGCTCTTCATTAGCAAAATCCTAGACCCATTAAAGGATGCTTGAGGTTTGCCATTGATTTCAATAAGGCCTGGATTTCACGTCAAAATAGTTTTGAGGAAGAGTAATTAAAAATTCAGGCTTGTTCCTGTTAAATTTGATGCACATTCTTTGTATATTTAAACAAGCCAAACTTTAAAGACAGTTTTTGCTAGCAACTAGGGAATATGCACTAAGATGCAGTTTACTGGCATTTGTGCATCACACGTGTTTAGTAAATACACCAGCAGGGAGGTTCTGCACAAACAATAATCAGCTCAGGCCATAAACTTGCATTACAGCTCATTCTTGTCATGAAGTAGGAAAATAAAACAACAAAAAATGGTTTCTCAAAATACATCACTACAGTTTCAGGCAATCCTGATTTCTCTTAGGAACACATCTAACGAATATGAGAATCTTACTCAGTTCTCCCCGTCAGCTCTAATGCCCTGACTTACTTTCGCTAAAAATGTACGTGTGCACATGTGTCTGTGTGTCTGCGTAAAATTTTGGCTGACTAAACCCATTAAAGAGCAAGAATAGCTGTACTGAATTTAAAAAGGCATTTATGACTCCAAGTGGACGAAGCTACGTCAAAAACATTGCAAAGACATTTGGTTTTGTTTTGTTTTCTCTTAAAACTACAAATTAATACAGCTTTGGGTTTTCAACACCTCTATGGGGCAAGCCTTCTTTTACAATTTCAATAACAAAATGAAATGCAACAGAAAGCAAATCCTAAAATAACCTGATTTTTAGACCAATTCCACATCACTGACCTTACTGAGAACACAGCATAAGGTCAAAATTCCAAGTTAGTATCTGCCCTGAACTAGCAATGGAAGTGTGCTGAGAACTCAAGCGTCCTTGTCTAATTCCCATCCTATAGCTGTGTCCACAACATGTTCCTCTACAGGTGGGAAGGAACATTTAGGACCAAAGGGGCCTGGGTTTTCAAAGTCTCATCTCAAAATATTTTTGATGCTGCAAAATTCCGTTTGCGTATTCCGTACTCTACTGTGATTTCTGAAGGAAGAATCTAGCTACACCAGATGTATCAAGCTTAAAATCCAACTGCTATGTGGTCTGAAGAAACCAAAGAGTCTAAGGATATTAAAGACACAAAGTTATTTTGTGAAATCAGGGGAAGTTCTGAACATCAAGAAGGACAATATAATAAACAAACAAACTAACAAACAACTTTCTTCTATCATTAGTCCACAATTGTCCTGTATGTCTGAGAGCACTAAAAGGCTTAGATTGATTGAAAGACGAAACTCACCCTGGAGCCAGTACTTCTGGACTAGTATTTTGGACACCCACAGGAATTTGCCAGGACAGGATATTTCCATGCTGGCTCTTCTCAAATTACACTGAGCTTTTCCTATCATCTCGCTACTGAAGTACCGTTTGTACACATTCCAGCAAACTTTCAACAGATAAACAGAGCAAACGAGGGAGTTGCATATCGTCACGCTGATGAACACAGCCAGTGGGGTACGAGGTTATCATTTGGTTCTGCTGTGGGAACTTTTAACTGGAATAAAGAACACTGGCTGCCATGCTGGGCTTTATTGGTACCACATATGGCATCATCAGGTTTCTTATTTCCTCCTTCCACTTAAAGAGTTTAATTCCCATTTTGTAGACTCTGGGTTTTGATGCACATGGAAAACGAGAAAATTGGGAAATAACATACTCCCCAAAAGACACACACAATCTTTGAGAAGCAACAGGGTGAACATTCTTCCCTAGATATATGCATGAGAAATAGCAAATGGTTTCCATTTCCCCTCCTTGAAATAAGTTGGATGATGCTTAAGTCTTGCAAGCCGTGCAGCAGCTGGCATTTGTATTTTCTTAATAAAAAGTCCAAATTCTGTTTGAGTATACATACCACCCAATCCCACTAAAACACATGACCAGACGTAAGCGTAAGGTTGGAGAAATAGTGCAAAGGTTGCGGCAGAACCCAGAAGATGAGCACAATTTGCCAGATTCAGAGCTATTTTTGTTACACTAATACCATGTCTGTTTCATAGCTTTGTATTGCCTTCAGACATTCTTATGATGATATAGGAGGATCAGTGTGGTGTCATTATTTTTTTTCCTTTAATGAGCTTAAGAAAATCCTTAATCTTTTTAGTAGAAAAACAACATCTGTTTTAGATTTATGGGCAATTGATTTTTATTTTTAAAGCAAATAAGAGATGTCATCTTTCTTTGGAAGTTAAAATACATTTTCAAAGGGAGCCTCGGATTTTCTGCCTTCTATTTAACTTAAATTTGTCCTTGCACACACCCCAATTGTGAGGCATATTAATGTTTAGTATTTTTTACATGTAGTGAAACTGAAACTCAGAGAGGACATCCTCTGGTAAACATTACAATGATCTCTGCACAACAATTATTGCAGCAGGAAGCTGAAGATGGGAGATGAGAAGAATCTGAACCTATTCACGTTTTGGGTCATAAGCAGCATCTATAAAATATTCACATTGAACATATTCATACAGAGACTATTGCCCTCATCCGTGATGTTTGCTTACAGAAGCATTATACTTGGACAGGCAATTCCACCTCACAGTTATTCTGTCTTTGGATGAGGAAGAATTCTTTTGTGCAGGAAAATGCCACCTTTCCATGTCTCCCCAACACACACATTCCTTCTTGCTCAGTCCATCGTTTCAGATGAGATGAGCGTTAAGCAGTTCCAAGATTCCTGCTCATTTGAAGGAAAAAAAAGAGTTCAACACTTCCTGAAAGGGAGAAAAAGGAGAAAAAAGTTCTATCTGGGAGGATTTAACCTCAGTGTGTGCTTTATAAAAGATCATACTAATATGTAAGATATGTAAACATTATAGAGCAATCAGAAACAAATGAAATGATGAATTCAGTTTAACAATATTCAGCTGTGGTGCAACTGCCAGGAGGCACTTTTTGTTATGAATAGATCATTTGGATGAGTTACAGACCAGATTTCAACCCTGGCGTGTGCTACGCAAATCAATGTCAAACTATCTAAGATCAGAAGGTATCAGCAGCACATCTGGCAGCCCACAGAAATGAAAAATGTCTTTAAAATATATAATGCTGTATAAACCTAAGCTGAAGTATGAAAGGACCTGCTTAAATTGCACTAATATGAGATCTGTAATGTATTTAACTTTGTCTAGCCCTGCCCACTTGCCTCTCCCTCTAAAACAAAAACATACAAAAAAAGAAGTCCACCTCTATTGTAAAAGCCTATGTGGAAAACAGCACTACTTACCGCTTTTAGGTTAACTTACAGCTCATGTGAGTGAAAGCAAGGAGCCAGCACCGTTAATCCAAACTAAGTTCAGCTGTCAGGACTGTCATTTTGGTACAAGGAGTGGAACAGAATCACAGAATCACTAGGTTGGAAAGGACCTTCAAGATCAAGTCCAACCATTAATCCAGTGCCACCATGTTCCTTAAACCATGTCCTGAAGCACCACATCCACACGTTTTCTGAACACTTCCAGAGATGGCAACTCCACCTGGGCAGCCTGTTCCAATGCGTGATCACCCTCTCGGTGAAGAAATTTTTCCTAATATCCAATCTAAACCTCCCCCGGTGTAACTTGAGGCCATTTCCTCTCATCCTATCGCTGGTTACTGGGGAGAAGAGACCAACACCCTCGTCGCCACAACCCCCTTTCAGGTAGTTGTAGAGAGGGATAAGGTCTCCTCTCAGCCTCCTCTTCTCCAGACTGAACAACCCCAGTTCCCTCAGCTGCGCCTCATAAGACTTGTGCTCCAGCCCCCTCACCAGCTTCGTTGCCCTTCTCTGGACACGCTCCAGCACCTCAACATCCTTCTTGTAGCGAGGGGCCCAAAACTGACCACAGACCTTCACAGGCGAGAATCAGCTAGGCATACAGCCGTCCCATAAAATGAGCAAGTCACAATGTGAGATTTATTTTACTTAGCTTTGTTTTGCTAGACTGGCCATAATGATCAGGCACATGCTTGTGTTTCCTCCTCAGTTTTATGCAAATGTTATGGTAATCAAAGACAAGATAAAATAAAACAGGCCACACTGGTGAGCGCAGTTTTATGGAAGCATGAGTTTCAGCAGAATTTTCTTCCTTAGTTGACACCATCTGTTGCTGCTGGAGGCTCACACAAATTCCTTACAGTAACACTATTGGAGAATTTGACTATTACCTGAAAGTAAATCTTTATATTAACAGGCTGTACTGCTATATACCCATTTTCTTCCATTTCCTGCTTCCTAATATTGGGCCCATGATATCTGGCAGCATTCTAGTATCAGATTCTCTATTTACTTGCAGTATGTCATAGAGCAAGAAAACCAAATTTCTGTGGAACTATTCTTGACTTACACTCACTTACATGAATGCAAAATTAAGCTTTCATTCTACTGTCACAACTTTTTTTAGAGTAACCATTTGCTAATGAGAAGCTAGGTCAGAAAGTTTGTTTGAAAATCACCTCACTTATCAGCTTCTATAGCCAGAAATTCAGAGTAACAGCTGCTTTTGTTAGACTAAGGCAGGTATGAAAAAAGATCTAAGATATTAACGGAGAGCAGGGAAAGAAACAAGGTAAAGCACTGTATCAGTCACCAACTAATAAATACTCTTTACAGTTCTGGACTTTGATCACTGACAAGTCAAATACTTTCATTAACTTCTCTGCTGACTTTCAACTTTCAAACTTTCTGACTGACTGTGGATTGAGAATACTGACATTCACTCAATTCAGAGGTTTTACACTGATGCATAAAATCCTGTATTAAGAAAACTGTATCATTTTGCTTCTGCTGACAGATGGGTCTTATATAGCTATTTGACCACAACTCTCTGACAAAGAATGAAAGAGATTCATAAAAAAAGGAGAGAATTCAAAGGGAAACCCAAGAACGTTTCATTTCTAGGTTTCTGGTTCAAACTCCGGTCATAGTAATAGCTACTGAACGTGTGATTTAATAACAGCACTTTCTGGTGGCATATATATTAACTGGGTGGAGTTGGGTCATGCAATTGTATTTTCAGTGAACTGATGCCTAATCTAAAATTGCCATCCTGGCATTATGTCTCCAGCACTAAATGGGTTTAAAACTAAGTTTCCCCATAGCTCTGGAGGCAATTCTCTAGGTTAAGCCTATGGTGAGTGCAGTCAACTTCCTAAAATATATTCATTATTTGTAGGAATTACATATTAAACACTTAACAGTATTCAAACTTTAGCCTGATGTAAAATACTTTTAAGAAAATAGGGTCTTAGAACACAAGAAATGTACTTGAGAACACAAAGGAAATGAGAATTTATTAATATTCAAATTCCTATAGGTCATATAGCACCAGTAATTTATTTCATTATATTTTAAGCCTATGTCCCCTGGCTATCATCGGTTTGCTATGCAGCTGCACAGCTTGCGGTGGCAAGTCACATAGCTGTCTTCCATGTGACAGGTTGGCATCCCATGGGCCATCCACTGTGACAGACTTTCTGTGCAATATTAAGATCAGGCCACAAAAATTTTTGCACAGAGCTAACTTTTTCCCACTGGAAGCATGGAAGTTACTTGGGCGACAACAACATAGATACTGAACGTGGGCTTCGGGATTCTGCCTGAACACATCCATCCGCAGATGACTTTGGTAATCTGTCTACATGCAGTTGAAGAATTCTGGCTTATGTGATGAAACCACTTTCATAAATACCTTGCTGAACATGGACTCCATCATTTGTGGCCAAGGCTATGTCACAGGCTTACCAAACCCGGAGACCTGGAAAGTTACTAAACCTGAAAGACTCCCATTTAGTTAGGAGAATGGTAACAGAATGAATCAAAGCGAAACAAAATTGTCCAGCTACATCTATCGAGGTTGTGCAACAACAACATAAAATATTCAGAGACGTCAGGCAATATTTTTGCAGTATAAGATACTGCAAGATAAGATTCCTATGTAGTCAGCTAAGGTTGAAAGAGACAGACAGAAAGGCAGATATATTCCTAAGTGGAAAAACCATGCAACAGAATCAAAGGCTTCTGGGCACTGCCCAGAGTGTAAACTTACAGCCAGAGAGTGGCCTGTGCTGGGAAAGCTGAAACAGAAATATGTATTCGGCATTATTTTTTTACCCAAGTTGGTTTCTTTTGTGTTGGCTGTAGTAAAGAAATGTTTTTATGTCACCTGGGTCTCCTCACTGCCTTTAGTCTCCTGGTAAGTGTAAAGGGCGACTGCTGCAGGACTGGAGCTCTGGCAGAGGCACATGTGCCTATTTAGCTGGCAGAGCCTGGGGCAGCTGGCCTGAGGGGTGTCAGGGCAGAGTTTACACCCAGAAAATGTAATTGAGAGGCCGAAGGAGAAGGCAATGCTATTGCTTATTTACACACCAAGAACACAAGTCCAGCACATTTCAGTCCAGCAGCTCCGCAAGGTTCTGAGTGCAGCAGACCCACAAAGGAGATGCATGACAAAATTAATACAAAGACCTTTTTGATTTTGGTGCTTATTCTGCACTTGGTAATATCACAAACTTGTATGACAAAAAAATCAAACCAGTCACAACCACAGTAACACCCGTAAGTAAAAATTACCAAGACATACAGAGTGTATGCATCAAAATGCAGACTGAGATCTGAAATTTCTGATGATGACTTGGAGCTTGTATTCCAATTCAGTCCCTGCTTTAGTTATTTTCTGGACAAAACTTTCAGTATGACCTAAAAGCAGGAGAAACAGATGAATTCTTAGGGACTACTGTTAGGTATTATTCCACATAGTAACCTTATGAGAAAGGCAGCAAAATGTGAATGACATGCATGCAGAACTATTTCTGATTTTCTAAATTTTCCATAAAACATTAACTGGTCGACAAACTACAGACCAAACAAGGTATGTGATTAATGCCCAGCAAAGAAACCACACTCCTAGGGCAAGCTGATTGCATCATCTCTGAAAATATTTCAGGTGAGTTATGTGATGGGACTATATACTGCACAGCCTGGCTTTATATCTAACAAGAATTAATTGGAGGAACATTTCCACTGTGAGATTTTTATTCAAAGCTAAATAAGGAAAGGTATTTGAAATTTTTTTAAATCTTGTTAGTTTTAATGAAAGAATATTTTGAATTACAATAATATTCGTTAACCAACTTGTACTTAATTTATATTAATAGGTATAAAGAGAAATTCATCCAGATCAGTGCTTCCAGCCTTGGGAGCCAAAGCCTCAGCTTGTACGAACCAGTATATTAACCATCAGCTTCCATGGAGATGTGTTGATTTATACTGTCTGAAGATGCAGGACTAACGCTTGTATTTAGACACTTAAATAAGTACTCTGATTTTCAAAAAAACCTAAAGACCCACATTTCCCATTGATTTCTGGCTCAGGAACTTAGAACGTGAAGCCAGCTGTTTAGGTGTCCAAATGTGGACTTAGCACCTACCCTTAGGAAGTATGTTGGCCCTAGTTTTTTAGTGTCTGTAAGAATGCTGGCAAATGTCCATACAGGTAAGGGACACCTCTTCAAACGAGGGACAGGAGATACCTAGATGCAGAAGAAGGGAATATGCCTGCTTCCGCATGTTGATGTTCTTAATTTCCTAAAAGTAGGGACCAAGAGAGTTCTCGAAGACAGCTCCTGCAGTCAGCGCTTTGTCTCTAAGAACATCACACTAGCTCCTTAGGCATGCTTCAAAAACTGAGAACTGGACATGACTTTACTAGACATGCTCCTCACTCCAGGGGGATGACCACATACTCAAATGTTTACTGCTTTAAAACTAATCCACCAGCAGAAACTATAAGGCAAGGTTTGAGGGTTTCATCCTCAACCAGAGGATCTTGGTTCTTAAAACACTTAAATACATCACTTAAAACGTTCCTTAAAACTGACAACAGAAACAACAACAAAAAATTTAGCAAAAACTCCTCCTGTTTCACTCAGCTGTATTTTATTTTACCTTTAAAAATCCAATAGACCAGGCTCTTGCCAAGAGCAGGGAATGTAAGAGGTCATAGGCTGCACTTTAAGCAGCTTTTCTGGAGGTCTGCCACCAGAAGCCAGTTTGAAGTTGCATTTCTGAGAAAATTCTCTGACAATGGATGCCATGGGGCTTAACTAACTCAGTGTACCCCTTAACCGAGCAACAGACCCCTCTACACGGTGGCCATTTTTAAACAGCAGCCAGGACTCTTCATCTGAGCTAACTGTGGGTAGTTAAATAAAGCGCTTTTTGTTTTCAACACACTGCATCACTTTTCAGCCAACGGCATGCATGGTATTGGTATGTCTTAGGGTACGGCCACATGAATAAATTATTATGGGCAAAACCGGGAGGTCAGTTGCCCGGCAAAACCACCTCTACTCCTCATCTTTCTGTGGTGTATCATGTGACAGATCCCAGGGACCTCGCACATTCCGCAGGAAACGAGGGCCAGGAGTACTACTGCAGAGTTGCTGACATCGTGCAAATACACACTATAGACTACCCAGTTAATTTCTTTATCTACCCCGACCCTTATTACTTGATCATACAAAAAGATTTAAAAATTCTCTTTTTTTTTTTTAAATACAAATCTTATGAAAGAAGCTTGTAATGATATCAGCCTTCAAATATTAACCAGCAAAGCCACACAAGTGATTTGTTTTAAACAGAATAATATTTTTCACATTATAAAATCCTGCCATTTTCCCAAGGGGAAAATACAGTGCAAGACTGACTACCTCTCCTGCTGTCAACTTTTTACTTCCTCTCTTTACACTTAACACTCCAAATTCAAAAGCAGAATATACAACCAGGAAAAACTGAAACTTGTATTGGAGCAAAATGCTCTTCATTTTGTCTGCCTTATTATTATCTATTTTTAAATGGTGAAATGGTAATAAAATATCACTTCTCTGCCAAAAAATGTATTTTTATAAATCTCCTTTTCAGCCAGGAAAAGATGTTAGTAAAATGAGAGACAGAGAGAGAGAAGACAATTTCAATCATTATTAAATCAAATAGGGTGAGTTTATATTTTCTTCTTACTGTATATTGCCTACCTCTCAGGGCAAGGAAACTCAACTGTAGGAAAGTTGAGTTTGGCTCACTGCATTTAGGGCTGCATTAAACCTTTCCAATTAATTTTCTCCTCACAAGGACAGAACAAAAATAGAGTGGGTGCTCCAGATCAGAAATGGTATTGAAATCCAAACAATGTACGATACTTAACCACCGAACTCTCACAAGGCTACCAGCAATGTCCTTGTAGCTCCTCCCCATTCAAACAAATCTTCTCCTAACTGTACATATGGAGCCTGTCCCTCCATGGATTTTTTTATAAAAGCGTAAGAGAGCGCCTACAACCTATATTCTCATTATCTCTCTCTATTGCATAATAGAAGAGTTCGGAGGAGGATTAGAGATACCATAAACACACGATCCATGACCCACTACTTAAAAGCAGATGATGCACCATGGAAAAAAGGTGCAAAGAAGTGTCAGGAGGTGCAATACATCTCTCAGCCACCTCATCTTATCTTTACCTAGGAGCGCTCTGGCCACAGGCACTGAGAACAACATGCTCTTCAAGTCATGTTTCAATTGTTTTATGAAATTTGCCCGCTGTTTGCAAAAGATGGGAGCTGTAATACGACATAAGTGTTTGTAAGTTGGCCGCTTAAAAGCACAAGCTAGAAGAGGAGCACAGCTTAATGGTATCTGTGTCAGGAGCATTAAGTAATCACCCTACTGTGCTACCTGTAGCCACTTTGTGAGACAAACAATTAGAGAGCGGAAATATAAAAATCAATGTTCTTGAATAGACATAAACTTCTCAGTCTTCGACGAGATCCACCAGAGAGTTGGCAATCTTCTGCCAGTGGTTTCCTGACCATTGAGTGATGACTTTACTGACCCACTGTGAGCAGCAGACTCTCATGTTTGCAGTCATGTGGGTAATCCACCCATGAAGCACTAAAACCTCCAAGTCATATATATGAATCAGGGTCACTAACCTCACATGTGATGGAAGAGAATGGCAGCTTGGAATTAGGTAGCTCGACCATCTTGGAAATTGGGTCCTGAGACTCCTGTTATAGAGAAGCAAGTGCTGAACACTGTTCAGGTAAAATTGAAACCAATGAACAGAAAATGTGAGCAGTAAGATCCATCCTTTGAATTGGGCAACAGGCAAAAAGACCAATATGGTAAAAAAGAACCCCTGAGACCAATGGGCTGGGGATGCTGCTCGTGATCCAACAGATGATCTTCTAAAAACATAACATAAACCAAAAGCTATTAGAGGGGTAGATGTACTTGTTTTCTTTCTAGAAGAATGGTGCTGTTTTCTTTGTAGAAAGAAGAGTTTTATGAGGAACTGTCAGATGGTTCAGACATTGGCCCCAAGAACTGAGAACCGTCCCCAGAGAGAGGCTGGAGCAAGTGGATCAAACCGTTTCTGTATCAGTACAAAGAGAGGCCAGGAGGGTCTAGAGAGTAGTTTCAGATTAAGTTAGGTCATTCAGAGTCATATATGAAATAGGTCTCCAGGAGATCACCATGGGAGCAGAGAGAAGTCTAAGCACAGCATCCACCTCTAGAACCGTCCCTGGGTTTGCTCTCCCCAGAGAGAGAAAAACAATGCTGGTGTCCTCAACAGAAAATTCGCACCTCTGTAAGTTTTTATTCCTTGGGTGTGAGGTTAACCTCCTGTGTTTATTCCAGGAAGCAAACTTGGAAGTAAGCCTGGGACAACTTGAGAGCTTCAGCTCTGGAAGAAGTTAAATAAGAATGAATTAATGGGTAATCATTCCAGGCTCATTAATGTTCACCATTTCCATCTGCCTAAACCAGAGATGCAAGAACTTCAAATGTCTTATCAGGGACGCTGACTGAATGTTCAGCTTTGAAACAAAACCTTTAAACTAGATGAATTTTGACTGTTCCAAACTTGAATGTTCACATACATTTACTTCTGCCTTTTATCAGTATCCATTAACCCAAAGCATATTTTATGTTTCAGCTTGGGAAAGTATACAACAGGCACACAGTGGCACATCATCCTTTTCTTTGTATTCCCAAAGGTCAAGGTTTCTTACATAAATTGGAAAAAAAGACCTTCAATCTGTGAAATTGTTTTCAAGATCCAAAACAGAAAAAAAAAAGCCCACATTCATGATGGATTCAGAAGCTTTTTGCTAAGCACTTAAGCACTAGCGGTTCTACATTGATTTATTTTATTGTTTTATTTAGTGAAATGTCAGGATACAGATATACAGATTAACCTTTTTTTTTGCTCATATTCACTGTGTCGCCTTCCTTGAAATGGGAACTACAAGTGTTTTGATAAATGGACTGAAAGGTTGTCTGGTTACACCATAGCTTCTACTTGTGTCCTCTGCTGAAATGCTATTATGTACTCCTCTAAAGCAATGCTGCTCCATGACTCACAGCAGTTACTTCTGTGCCTCTCATAACAATAGCTCACTGGGGATATAGGGCCTCAAATGAGCTAGAACAATTTATACCGCCCATTTACTTTTACTTCTCTTCCAATGATAGATACTCACTGTCACAAAATGCCAGTTTATGTGAAGATATATAAATCTTCCAGCACAGACGACTAACTGCAGGCCCTTTTTAAATATGCACTTTATAACACTACAATTTGCTGCTATAATAAATTAAATTCCTGAAAGCTCCTCACAATATGAACTAACTCTTCTCAATGTTTAAAAAAAAAAATAAAATCAAAAAGTCAAGCCAAAGATCCATATAGCCCACTAACCTGTTGTTAAAAGTGGCCAGTAACAGATAGCTTAGGGAAGAGCATAGGAACCGGGTGAATATACAATAATTCTCCCCCAGAATGTCCTCCCAGCCTCCAGTGAGTTGAGGTTCAAGCAAATTTCTGTTCTTACTTCCAGCCAACAGAAGAGAGCAAGTCTTCAAAAGCGACTGTCTGAGATTGCAAACAAAACACATATTTCATGAATGTTAGCAATCTCTCAGTGAAAAGCTCCATTTGTGCATTAGAAAAGAAATTTACTATAATGCTGACTTGGAGATCAATATAAGTCTTTTACAAGAACACTGGAGTTTAAGTGTCTCAGAATTACTCCTTTAGCTCACAGCCCTTCAACTTTAGTTCTGGTTCCTAAACAAACACACCTCAGATACCACTTGCAGCACCACCTTATTTTAGGAGACTAGTGAGACCTCATCCCAACCGGAAAGGTTAGGAACTGTGCACACGGAACAGCTGTGTCACAAACACTGGTGGACGCTGCACCCCACTCACCAGATACAAAAATAACTCCACCTCCAAATGATACTTAAGAAACCCCCACCAAGCCTCCCAGCCAAGGCAGGCCCAGTCCCTGTCACTGTGGCTAGAAGACAGCAGTGTGATATGCTGGGCCAGCAGAGGAACAGAGGGTCTCCATTTCTAGGTTTCTAGTACTGACCTTTTCCCAAAGAGCTGATGACAGAATTGTGAATTGTAGGAAGATATGAGCTATCCTGTCTCCCTTTCCTGGAGACTGTATCCTAAGACCCTTGTCTTCTCTGGAAAAGTGTTTTCATGGTTATCTCTAATAGGCATGCTAAGTAGTTCAAGTCTTGATAACCCCAAACCAGGTAACTCATTGTGTCAGATGTTGACAATCTTGAAGAACGTGGAGCTTAGTATCTGATGTGACAGCAATTCAAGGCAAGGGTGGGAAAGGAATCTCAGCTGTGGCATTTAAACAGGAAACTCAAGGGTTTTTTGCATGTAGTTATTATTCCTAACCTTATTATTTATGGGGGAGAATTTTTCTTCAAAACCTCCAGTTCTTGCCGCAATCAATGGGAAACATCAATGAAAACCAAAATCTTTTCAAATGAGTTCTGGTGTATATTTCTATTCTGGATACCCTTCCCATGTACCTTAAGGCTTTTCTTATATATTTATTGCATAATAAAGTTAATTTTAGAGATTTATTCCTTTGTCACTGTCAGGTAAGTATTCCTCCTGTATTAGTGAAGGCCACTACCAATAACAGTATCATACTTACAGGTAAAATAAATCTTCTTTCGCAATACCCACGAGTTACTGAAAGCAGATTTACATTATATGGGATATACTATCACACACTATTTTAAACATATTTTTAAACATTGGAATAAGTAAATGGGTAAATCCTGAGAACCTTACTTGGTGTTTATTCAGCCCTTACTTACTGAGACAAACTCCCAAGGACAGAGTAAACACTGAGAGAGGACCTCAGGCCTTCACCCACAGTTATAAACAATGAACTCAGCATAAACTGTGATTCCCGGCTGACACTGGGAGAAAAGCAGCAGTTAGTTTTTCTCCTCATTTTGCTTCCAGAATGATTATATGAAAAGAGATTTACTTTCTCTCTTATAAAACTTGCCCCATCTAGAGTCTTCCCCCACCCACAGCTGGAGCAGCAACAGGAAACTTAGATGAAGAACCACTGATTCATGAGAGGCTGAATAAAATTGGAAATGGAGGAAAAAAGCCTTAGTAAGAAGCCTACTGCCCAAATAGTGATTAAGTTTGCCTGACTGGGGGATTTGTTGCTGCTATGAAATACCACTGCATCTATAGCACCTTGGACCCTGGAGTCCTTACTACCTAGCACTCATGTATCACATCTTTTGTTAGAAAGATCTCTGCCTGCACAGATTCAGTTTCATGCTCGTATTGCAAATGGGTAAACTAAGAAAGGGCAACAATCTGACAGAATCATACAGCAAACTGGCAACACAAAATAAAATCTGGGATTTTGACCTCAAATTCCAGGCTACTCATTGCATATATCGCTAATTCCAAAATTTTAAAACTAACAGAAAACTATGAAGTTGTTTTTCATACAACTGTTGTATTCCCTTGAAAATTCTATTTAATTGTTGTGCAGCCCAGGGACTACCTAACTGATGACCAAAGACATCCCCTATCACATCTCATTTCATTTGTATTTTAGTTATTCTTTTACAGTTCAGTTAAGTTCTTACAAGAAAAGGAGCATAAAAAGGAGTCCTTTTTGTTCATCATGAGGTCTAGACACAGAATAAGCAGTCTGTTTAATAAATTCATGCCAACTCACAAAAAGAAGATAAACAAGGGATCTGGAAGGGTCATTCATTATACATAAATATGCTTGTGATCCAAGAGAAATCCCCTATCCAGCTATCCTCAGAACACAACACCCCAGGAAGACACTCAGGTTTGCTCAAGACTGTGGGCTTCAGGCTAATACATTCTTCTGGGTCTAGAGAGAGGCAATCAGAATTGATTAGTTAGCAACATTGATGAGAGTGTTGGACCTGTCAAACCTGATATCATCACTTTAAAGAATATAGAAAAGGAAAGACAAAAATCTTCTGTTGTAATGAAGGGTCGCTGCTGCTGGACTTGCGTGAACAGAAACAAGAATAATGATACATAAAGAACAAATCAAAATTAAGTTGCTTTATCCTGTCCCCTACAATGGAGTGATGCTATGCTATCTGAACATCAATGAAGGAAGACAATTTTATAACTTTACTAGCTACAGAATCCAGAATACAACCTCCTTCCTACAACAGAAGAAACAAAATCCCTAAAACCTTATTAAAATATACAACTGTTACAGTTAGGAAATAAAAGTGCAAGGTGCTGGCTTCTAGAGCTAGATCTACTTACAGGTAACCTTCAATCTCACAGTGCTTTAAGTAGAGAGGCCCAAATTAGGCAGCCCAATACTTCCAGCAGACAGACCAGATAAATCTTACTAGTGCCAAGATAAGTACATAAGAAGCTCAGTCTCTCTTGCTCACTCTAAGGCAAAACGTGGGAAAAGCAGGGAGGAACAGGAGAGGAGCCCTATCAGTAGTCAGACCTGGAAGAAGCCCAACATAAGCCTTTACGTCCATTGTGCTTACATCAAAAAAAAATAGAAAATCCAAGGAAGGAAATAGAGAGATCTCTGGTTTACACGCTGTTTATCATATCGTGCAATATACAATTGTCTGTAGTGTGTAAATGCTGTCATTTCAGAACACGGAAGAACTTTGCAACAGGTAAGGCAAAATTTCCAACTCAGATGTCATACACTCCCAAAGCACTGGATAGGTGCAGTTTGTAAAAGTAAAGATTAACAATTAAAAACCTGCTAAACAATGAACTGCCTCAGTCTCCCACCTAATAAAACTGGAATAACAGTTCCTACTCTCTTACCCCATTCATTCACTCCTGCAAAGAACCCCAAGACCACCAAAGAGAAGACACTGCAGAAAGGCTAGTGGTATAAATTTGACACCCTGATACATGGCTCTGTGTCACACAGGGTAGTTTGCACCTAACCGCAGTATGGAAACCACCACGTCTGTTGGAATTTTCAAAGCAAGTGTTTTCACTGATGTCAGAGAGACGTCTCTAGAATATCAGCCTTCATATAGTCTCCAAGCAGAATATTTTTCAAAGTATTCGCTCCATCCACATCTATTCTTTGAGTCTTGAACTCAAATGATCTGTTCACACAAGGGAAGGAGAGTTGACTGCACGGTTTTCTGGACATGTTACTAAGCCTTATGTAGTTTATGTACAATACAGATTGTATTGCTTTCAGCTACATTCCCCTGAACAGGTTGACTACCAGCAAAGCGATGGGGTGCGAAACTTGGATGTCTCTGACAGGCACACACTAAATGGGAACATGCCATTCTCCCAGTCACTGAGGCATACCTTGAGCTTTGAATTATGTCAGGCCAGGAACAAAGGAATCTTGCTCATAACAGAAACTTTTAATAACTCATTTACTCCCTTTCATGTCTGCCAAGCTTTAGGAAAGGCTGGGAGGCAAGCAGAAATAAACATTATACAGACTCACCACTGCTGGCTCTAAAGTAAACTCTCCAACTTCCTATTTACATTTCAAGATCTTAAGCTTTGTGGTTTACTAGTTCTGCAAGTAAGTGCTTTGGGTTTTGGAGGCTGCCTGCACATGATCTCCCACCACTACTGAAGTCTTCCTAGCTTTTATTAATATAATAAGGAGGTCAGAAAAGCAGCAATCTTTTATATACCCTGCTAGAAATATTTTACTTCTCGCCTTTCAAAAACAAAACAAAGCAAACAAAGCATACAATGTCAAATTAATGCCAGCAAAGGGGATATTACAGTTTTGTTTGTTTCTTTTTCAAACCAAGGATGCTAGAACACGGAACAAGACAGTCTCATTAAAAAAGGGTGTGGAGGTCTTCTTTGAGGGACAAGTAGAAGGCGGCAGCAATTTTATGGATATATAACCCTTCTAAGGCCACGGGCTGAAAAGGCACCTAAATAGACTCTGTGACCTTTTCCTCAGAAGGCTAAATCTGTGTACACTAAGGACGGGCAACCTGTAACAACAGTCATGAAGCAAATGTGGTTTTCATTTCATGCAGGCCTCCCTGAATATAAAACGTCTTCATTAGCTGGGAAGTCAGCACTGTGACTGCTGCCAAATGCAATATATAAGCCAGCAGAACTGAACTGAATGAGGACAGAGCAAGAGGAGGTTCCTGCGATACTAATTTATTTCTCCCATTTGAAAGACACTAGCTCTGTGACTCATGTGCAGAACAGGCCTTACAGAAGAGAAGAATATTAAAAAACCAAGAGGACAGGCGTTTATCAATTTCATAAAGCTTGCACAGATCATTTCAAAAACTTGTCTAGGCTGCCCTAGCTTCAGTAGTTTTGGGTTTTTGGTGGTTTTGTTTTTTCGTTTGTTTGTTATGGTTTTTTTTTTCTTCTCTATTGCATTCCTCCCCCTTCTCCCTGCTCGTCTGACCTTCCCAAACCCAGCCCCTTTCCCCTGGTCAGGAGAAGGACAAACTGCTGCCTTTGCTAAACCCTGGGTCACAGCCAGTTGGCACTCCGGCACGTTGCCCTGGGATTCTGGCCCTGTCCCCCCGGAGACTGCACGTTTCACGTCAGGGATGCATGTGCAGCAGTGACTGAAGAGTGCGAGGCTGAAGTGCTGCACGCAGTCCTCCGACTCACTCTCCAGAAACACATTGCTTAGTGCCACCCCACTAGATTAAATATAGCTGCCAAAGCAAGTACCAGCCTATTTAGTCCCTGCAAGTTCTCCCCCCATCACAGATGATTTCAAGCAGCTGAGGAGTCCCTGTGCAATAATTACTTAAAAGTCTGCTGCTTTAACAACGTGGCATGTTCTGAAGAGGAGACTCTCGTACCAGAGCCAAAATATACTGAATCCACTTGCTGGTCTGGCTCCCACCGAGATTACAGAGATCAGGCTATGAGAACACTTTGAGCCAGCATGTCTCTGCAGTCTCCACTCCAGGATGTACTGCAAAGGACACGTACTGTGCATGCTTTGGGGGTGGAAACGTGCTTTACACTCTATTTGTGTGAACAAAGCTGGCAGCTTGGGCGGATATTGTGGAGCAAAGAAACTCTATTGTGTTTGCCAGTCATCACGAGAATCAAATGAACAAATTTAGAATAAACAAATTGGGCTGAAGTTCCTTTAGCAGAAAACAGGCAAAGAGAGTATGGGATATTCTTTCTGAAATAATCCATAGTGAACACTGGGACAGCAAAATGATCTGCCCGTTTTGCTGTTCGTGTAATTGCTCAAGCTCTGTCTTTTAGATCATGTAGTAAATTTGAAAAGATAGAAGATAAATTACTTGTGCCTCTGCCATTTAAAAAATGACTAAATTATCAGCTTCAAACCATTTACACCTTATCACCCTTATCAGGGAAAAAAAATTGTGCACCAAGTCAGTTCCCAATGACAAGAGTCACAGAAGTAACAAAAACAGATGCAAAAGACGACTCTCCATCTAAGCCTGAAAAGATTCCCTGACAATCCCAAAAAAGAAGTTTTGAGTACAGAGAGCTGATAAAGAAGGAATGACTGAAAAGCACACAGACCACACCACCAAACGAAGAGAGAAAAATATCAGAAACTCTGAATAGGAAGGAACACAAAACTTGTATATTTGGGATTCAAAATGCCAGCCAATTTAGACCCTCCCTGCCTCGGTAAGCTGAAATTAGGCCAGGCAATGTTCCCATTAGAAGCTGCTCTGGCTACTTCCTTCAGCTGTGAATCCAAAAAGGTGTTAGAGCAAGAATGACAAATATTTTCATAATGGAACAACTGTTCTGGGACAAGGGCAAAGAAGAACACTGATCTCTAAGTGAACTTAATTCACCACAAAATAGGCAGAAATGAGAGTTTATACACATTTTATGAACAGGTCTATTTTATGTGGAGATTCCTACTTTATTCAATATGCATAAATAGCACATATCCTGCATACGTACAAGATTAACAAGGACCCCACACTGCAGACAACAAAAAAGAAGATGGGATGTTGCAAAAGAAGATCCCTACTCTCTCTCACAGTAGGCTTCAATATTTCTGATTCTTGCAGCTCTGCATGCACACCCTCCTTGTCCTCCATAAAAGTCCAGTCTGGTGGGAGAGGCACTATGCCCTCCTAGCGACTACGTAACGCTCAGCACTCTCAGTGTTCCCACTACAGAACTATCGTTTACTTCTGCTTACCATTTTAAATTACTTCAAATTCCTTCCACAACTGCTGGCTACCACAAACCAATCCCCGGCTGGTCCCAGTCTGTTAGGTGTCACCTCAGTTTATTCAAACCTGTAGTCTCTTTGACAAAAACCTTACAGTCTAATGAAACATTTTACTTTAAGGAAAAAACCCACGTTTTATTATGTGAATTTAGTGCCCACAAGAAGAGTGCTATGATGATATCAAGTATGGGAAACAGCAAGATTTATAGAATAGAATTGTGGAACAGTTTGGGTTGGAAGGCATCTTTAAAGGCCATCTAGTCCAACCCCCCTGCCATGAGCAGGGACATCTGCAACTCAATCAGGTTGCTCAGAGCCCTGTCCAACCTGACGTGGAATGTTTCCAGGGAGGGAGCATCTACCACCTCTCTGGGCAACCTGGGCCAGTGCTTCTCCACCCTCACTGTGAAAAAATTCTGCCTTATATCTAGTCTAAATCTACCCTATTTCAGTTTAAAAACTGAAAGAAGCAGCAGTATTGCTAGATTACTTGCTCCAAGGAATACTAGGAAATTTCTGTGTCCAAGTCCCCTGTCACACTGCTTGTTCATATTACGTTTTTGCTGTTTGTTAACTGGCACTTGAGAGTTATCTCAATTCCTGGTGGTTTTACACATCTGCAAAAGGGCAAGCATGCTTGTGTTCAGGACTGGGACAAGATAATACCAGATATCTGTACCTGAAATCCCCTCAATCACATAAAGGTTCCAGAACAAAACAAAGGATTTTTGAAACCTTTAAAATATCCCATAAAACACCTAAGACACTGGCAGGAAGACAGGGTTTTAGGGAAACAAATTACCTTATTCCCAGAAGTTAAGGCATGTCTGTTAGACTCATGCAAACTACTAGTTAGGAATAACATGCAAGCTCCTATTTCAATGCCTCAAACCTGCTGCTATTTTACCATGAAAAACCACTCACAGATTTTGTGTAGTCACCATGGCTACAGAAGGAAAGTCTCCTAAAAGTTCCAAAACTAAATGTGGGTGCTGGAGCTTAGAGACCCTGTCTACAAAGCACACCGACATGCAGCAGCCCACTCAGAAAAGTCAGCCACTGAGTAGCCAACACTTGAAAGGAATACCTATGCTGCGCAGACAGATCAAAGCTACAGCAAATGAATCCGAGCCCTAAACTGGGGGACAATCCTTCACAAGTAAAAGGACAGCTTATTTGCCATTCCAAATGCAAATTCTGCCGATGACTTCTGCTAGGGCAAAGGAGGCAGCAGAGAATCATGTAAAATGAATAACTGTCCAAAAATATTCAGAAAACTATCTTTTCTTTTCTTTTTCCTCATGGATAATGGATGAACCCTGAGGTGGCAGGGACTTTCAGCAGCTACCAACTCAGACCTAGACTTGGATCAGTAACCTAATGACAACGTGCTTTTGGTTCTTTCATGAGCTATTCAAGTATCTCAAGAGAAGCACAAAATGCTTTGTGTGTGTCTGATTACCCCAAACTGTCAGTGGTTAATTCCAAAAGTGTATCCTCACTTAAAAATGGTAGTTCTACCACAAATTAAACTATTATAGCCATGAGTAAAATTAGGTTCCACATTTGTACTTTCTAAAATATCAAAGGCATGATTAGCAAAGTCTTTTGTTCAAGATCTCTAGAGTCCTTGAGGTAATGAAAATTGGGTCATGGAGTAGTTTCTCTTAAAGTTTGAAGTAAATGGTGTGTTCAAGCAATACCTGCTTCTGTGACTCATGGAGTATTTGGTCTAGAGAATGGAAATACTGTACCAACACACATACACCAACAGTAGTACCCCTGCCCTCACCAAAAAAGGAGGAAGGGGGGGAAGAAGAAAGGCATAGCAGATGATTTTGAACAGTTTCCTGTTACGATCCCTTGAAAGAAATCCAACTGTACTTTCACCCTGCTTTCTATTTTCTGAATTTCTCCTGACAGTTGGCTCTTTCGTTTGCCAGAACCACAACAAAGGACGGCCTTGAGTTTCCACACAGGCCATTTTCTCCCTCTCTCGTCTCTGATCATCTCACAAAGGTATTATTGTTGCTGGCTTACTGGGGCTCAGTGCACCTGAGGCAGATCAAAGGCACTTTTTAATGCCCGCCTGACCACACAGGTCTCTCTCCCACTGCATTAAATTAAACTCGATGATTAATCTCTGTTGCCCTGAGGGTCCCTTGGTGCACACAGAGAGAGAAAATATATATTTCTATCAAAACACAAGTATAATATACTTTCATTTTATAGCCCTAATTAAAAAAAGGAACAGCTAATTTCAGCCAAATGCAGCTGCATATAGGTCTCATTAAAACACAAATACAACTGCTCTGTGTGCTCTACATTCGGTTCATGCAGTTTGTGCAGGTAATAGATAAAAGAACAGTAAAGCAAAGTCCTTTCACAGATTAAATTCAGAGAAGTTTAGAATTTGCTTATTCTCTGCTGGCTAGACATTGTTCAATCTCTCAACAGATAAGTGAACGAAGGCAGTTAAGGAAATTATAAAATGCTGAGTAGTTACATTTAAATAAAAATCTACTTCACTCTAGCAAAAACTGCACAAGCATCTATTCCTGAGTTTGCATTCAAGTGATGAAGAGTCTAAATAGGTTCCATCTCGTCTATGGTGTGCAGTCTGTGTATGACTTTGGGGTTGCTTGAATGACAAAACAGAACATTGATTAACATCAACACGGATTTTATCATGTCACTTTTGTTACATTAGCATATTTAATGGTCCAGGAGTATGCACAGAAAAAGTGCCATGAAAGTGCTTATGATATGCCGTGCTCTAGTTTGGGAAGCAAAACAAACTGTAGTAGTGAACTGGGTCTACTTTAGAACTTACCAATATACATATATTAAAAATTAATAAATAACCACATACATCTCCTCCTCCAGGGCTAGTTATACTAAAGGAATAAGTTAGAGCCAGCTGGCCCATTTCCAGCTGCTCAACATTGCCCTTAGACCTTTTAGAGAAACTGTCTGAGAGCTCCTCAACTCATTTTGGTCCAGTATTATGTCTCTATTAACTCAACTAATTTCAACCATTTAAACTAACTCAGCTAAATGAAACAGGTTAGGAAGAGTTCACAGAAACAGCTTCTTCTGAAAGGGCAGAAACCTCCATCAAAAAAAGGGAAATAATAAAACTAGTGTCAGGTTCGAAGGGTAACTTCTTCCCGCAGAGCTGGTGTTTGCAGGGTGCCCTACCTGCACGGTGATAAGACAGAAAGATACCAATGTAATTTTTCAGAGAGAGTAAGCCAAGAGTGATTGGAGTTTGAGGCTTGAAACTCTTGTATAGGAAGGAATCCACATATATTTCAACTGGTCTACAGGATTTAAGCTTTTGTTAAATGCTCTGCTTCATGATACTGGGATTATTCACATCTTTAAATTCAATCATGTGCTCAAATGCTTTGCTGAACTACAATCCATGTGACAAGATCACCATTTATTCATGCTCAAGATCATCATGGATTCATGGTGTTACTACGAAGACAACTTAACTTAATGTTAAGCCTGAAGTTTTATTATCAGCTTGCTTTCTTTTTCTCTACTGGAGCTTTCTCCATGAAGCATGTTAGTCCTCCCTAAAAAACTCTAGCACTCCCATTTCCATTTGCTCATTTAGGAAAAATCCAAATTATAATCAGTCTAAATTTAAGACCAAAATGAGTTTTAAATAAAAAATGTGGCAGAAAAGGGTACTTATCTAAATGGAATGCTTTCAGACTCATACATTTTAAAAAGGTATAAATTTCAAAAGCAGACACTAAATTTTAATTGCAATCCAGAAAAAGCTTTTGTATTAATTCACTGAGAAAGATTAGCGAAGTGAAAATTACTTATCAGGATTTTTCTTTCTTTTTAGTCATGATATGTATCATAATTCTATACACCATGGCAACTTTCAGAGGCAGAAGGATTTATATTGATTAAGTGAAGAGGTGGGGGAAAGGGGCTGTGTCTGAAGACATGTACTTCTCCAAAGACACTATTCTGTAACACATTAGTGACAGGCTTGTCACGGATAACTCAAGCTCAGAGTCTTTGGCTCAGATTTCAGGCTGCTCTTTAAGCCACTCTAGCGTCGTGGTTTTTACTTTCCATGTCATTTTTCAGTATTGATTTCTACTACTATTAAAGTTCTTGCTTAAAAGCAAATGCATGGTAATATATAATTAATATCCAAAGGTAAAGATAGAATTACCAGAAAAAATTCAAGGAAAAGGAAAAGGGTGAGAAGCACAAAGGTCATTTTTCCCCTTCAAAAACATTGGTTAGTATATTCTGTACAAATTAGGACTACGCATACAACCTACCCCCATGTGGCATGAAGATGTTCCACAGATCATAGCAACTCGGGATGTAATTGGCTGGTTTTCACATGGCAGGTTATGTCCTTTCACATCTGCTCCAATTACTCCTATTAAAATAAAATTAAAATTCTATTTTAAAGAAGAGCAAGCCAACCCTCACAAAACAGAGCTTTTTCTGTACAGAAATAATTGCTGAATATCTCACATCACTGCTACAAATCAAAAAGTCTACTTAGCCAATAAACAAAGTTATTTCATCAAATCAGATTAAAATGTATTTTTGTTATAGATACATGAGAACACAGGATGATTTCTTTTACGTTCATGTTTATCATCATAATTTTTAGATGTTATTTTGATTACAACCCGTCCTTCATTCTGTTAGGTAGCACACTAAAATGCATAAAAGACTGCGCTGTTGTGAAAGGCACTACAGTAGACTGCAGATATGTTTATTTGTTCACAGTTTATCGTGCATATACTGTGTTTTGTCAGGGGATGAGTTGGAGAAAGGGATAACTTGGCAGGAGACTGGAAGGCTGCCAGTTTTGTTGTCATGACTGCTGCTGCTGTTCTGTCCATGTCAGATGGGACCATCTAAAGGAAGATTACTCCTTCCCTATGAGGAACTGTGCTTGGTTCTGAGGAGCTTCTGCGTGCAGGACGGGACAGGAAGGAGGACACTCAGCAAACACTCAGCCCCCAGCAGAAACATACACCAGGAGGTGCCAGAGAGGAGCCAGGAGATGGCTTACAGAAAGGGGCAGACCCACAGCCAAGCTTCAGCATACATAACATCATGCTTAATTCACTTAGGGGGAGGCTAAAGTGGAAATCCTACCCTCTCCTCCTCCTCTCCGAGGTTGCATTCTTGCATCACATTGTGCTGCACCCAGCAAAATGCAGCAGCCCAACAAGTAATATTTTTTTGTCTTTTTTTTTCCTTGAACATTACTTTTCTACTGGCAAACTGGTCACCAGACTGCACATTGTGTCTGCATCTGCAATGCGCAGTCTGGTGACCAGTTTGCCAATCCTGGTAAAAAAAAGGATCTTTCCTCTCACTGTAGAGGGAACATGAAAGCATTTGCTGGACATTGTGAAAGATGCCAAGTGTTACTGCTGGTTAGTATGCTACATTTCATTAACACCACCTTGTTTAGGCCACCACTGCAAGATTCTGTTATTAAATCGGTCTGTTGGGGTTTGTCTTATCATGATTGTCATGGTTATCATGGTATTATCATCATTGGAAGTTGCCTACATAATCAGAAAATTACAGTGTACAGTATTTAAAAATCTGTCCTTATGTCCCTTTACACTAGCTGGATTGTAGCTATGTAGTAGTGTAGCTGTCGCACACATAGGTTATTTGTAAGGAGCAAAAGAAAGCTACAAGTATGGCTTCTACCTCTTACGCTTTATTTTTCACTGCTCCAACACAGACATGCACGAGTCCATATTAAGAATTTTGGTAGGTTGTCTAAAAGGCAATTTCCTCTACTAGGCAACACTGTAATAGAATTTCTTAAAGGAGTTAAAAATATTGTTCACACTTCAGAGGGAACAAATCTATTAAAATGAATTGTCAACATATGTTGCAAATGCATTTTCATGAACAATACAAAATTGAAAAGCCTCATGTTTAGATATTTTTAATCACTAAGAAAAAATACATTCTGCAAAATATGCATTCTGGGCCTTTTTGAAATCAGTGGGATTTTGTCAGTGGCTTTACTAGTGTTTAGGGTTGCTAGAGTCTTCCTATTTGTGATTAAATGAAGTCAGACAGCGAATAAATCTGGAACATTCTCATAATAATGAAAGCTTAGATATTTTATTCGCTAATGATAAATAGCTAATTTATTTTCTCTATTTTTGAGTAATGAAAATATCATTTTCACCTTTAACTTAGTTGGAATTTTTCACACTCTGAGGCAGACACAAAATCTTTTGAAGATTCTCAAGAGAGACTGAGAACAAGAAGTCTGTATACCACACAAACCGTAGGGGAGATTTTAGAAAATCAGGCAATGCTTAGCATGTGTACTTTTGGATCTCTTCCACAGTGACAAAGTATTTTAGATACTGTACAATAAATTACCTATTTTTGCTGAAACAATGCTAATGTCTTTTTAAAAGGTGCAATGTAAATCTTATTTTTATGAGGCCTGTCCCAAACGACTAGCCTCCCATTTTTATCTGCAGGCTCCTTTAAATTGGTACAGTAGGTCAAAATGTAAGACATAACTACTTGGCTTTTAGATTTTTCCTTTTCCATAATAGGTATCAGATGGCCTGATTCAAGAGTCATAGATGACCTCCACAGACATTCACATTACATAATTCTTTATCTTTACCTTATTTTACTCAAAACTTTGAAGCTTTCATAAACTTCAGGAACCTGTCCAGCAAAAACACACTTTATATCCAGCCAAAAGCAGATTTGAACAATGTGTCAAAAGCTATTCACACTGAAAATAAAATATCTATCATGTCATTTTGGTTTAGCCTCCAGGATAGGAGAGAGCCCTTCTTGTTACTTTGCTGTTACAGACTACTTTTAAAACAAACAGCAGAATGTGTTCAAGAATAATGACACCCACTGGATGTTGTCCCACAAACTAATCTAACACTTACTAATATACAAGTCATATCCTTCAAGCAAATTGCAAACCTCAATATTTCAATACAGATCACAGCACAGTAAGCACTAAAACACACAACAGTACTTCTAAAAAAAGTTTTGCATCAACTACAAGAGTTATTTATTCCCAGTATTTTCACATTTTAATTCACTGTTTCAAATATCTCTTCTCTATTTTCTTTTCTCTGTGCCCCTTTTATCATTGTTAAAAGATTAATATGCTTTAGTGCATTGCCACCCTTAATAGCTTTTAATCAGAACACAGTTTCACTTCCTACTTCTGTTATCTATTATCTCTTTTAGCTTTTCTATTTTTCCTTCAGGATTTTCAGCTCTGTATTCTACATACAGTCTAGTAGGTTAAACTAGACTTGAAAATGATTAAGGGTCTCGTTATTAACAGCTATGGATGAAGGACAGCTATTCAGTATTGATTAGCACGCAGGTTCTCCCATTGCGTTACTGACTCTTCCCTCTGTAATGCGCTTTTCCCTCTCTTAACAGCAGCCTATACATTTCTTTTCTCCTGGCAATGATTTCAGTAGTCTGCTAGTGTTTGTGGTGCCATCTGGGAAAACATATTCTGATAAACAGGATTTTTATCTGTTATCTGACATAAGACGACTGTCTCTATCCACTGAAGTCTTACTCTGTTGGATGCCTGTAGCTACATATTTCTAATGTTAGAGTTTCTTTACAGAAGACTATAGCAAATGAACAGCGCTCTATTCTTCTTTAAATTCAATTCATTGATTTCAGAACATAAAATTTACTGGACAGACTTTTTGTGCTCTGAATCCAGTACTCACAGAATGATGACAATTAAATGGGGACCCTCCACTCTCCTTTTCACATGCTCTGTGACAATCCAGTTTTTGAGCAAATTCATTCTTTCAGGCCATCTTATTATTACATCCTTTTCAAGAACACAAAACTGCTAGGGTACACAGTTTTAAACACATTTTTATGCAATTAGGATACTAATTGACACAAATAGCTTTTTAAGTAAGTCACAACAGTAGGAACACAACACACCTACAACTATGCCACTAAAACTCAGTCTTCCTTGTTGCAGATGGATCTCTCTGTGTAATCCTTCTGAGGCAATAAAAAAGCAACCTACATGATTACTTAACCTCATCAGAAACAGTTATCAGAAGCAAAGTAAATGGATTTAAACATTTAAAAAGTCCCAGGCCTCAACTTCCAGAAGAACAAATGAGATTTGAAACACCACAAAATATTTGAAACAAAACTCGTATTTTAGCAACTAATCATAATTCATTTAGATCTAGAGAAAAATACTCTGATGAGCAATAGATTTCCATTGAACAGTACTGTTTCAACAACACTGAAACTTTCTGAGGTAAGACTTTCTTCTAAACTATCAAGCTAAAACCACCCTCAATTTCCTTCTGAAAAAGTTACATTGAATCACTTTGGTTTTGACTGCATTTAGGTAAGGCCAAAGAGCATAGTCAGAAAATGGAGCCTTTGAGCCTCCCCAAATCTATTTCAACACAGTTGAAGCTGGCATTATCAGAAAATTGTGCTGGAGAAGAAAAAACTCTAAGCATCAGGCCCCCCTCTCCAGTATGGATAAGAAGTTCAAAGTTGCAGAAGGGAATGCTCTGCAGTGGCCAGTTCCGCCTCTACTTCTGTTTGCTGGTTTAGATGCACAGTATTTACCTATTTTAACCCCCTAGACCAAAAGCAGCATTTTTGGAACATACCCCACATTGTGCTAGCTTAAATGTATGTGAAGAAGTCTCTATTGCATTACTGAAACAAAGCATGAATCGTTTCTAAAACTAAGAAGGAAGACTAACTATGAACAAGCATCAGACAGCAGACTTCTCCCTTAGAATGTTAATCTGTTATTTTTCTTGCCTATCCTCAAAGTTTTGAGCAACAGAAGATGCAAACTCTCAGCACATTGGCATGCCAACACAACGGTGTTTCAGTTCAGGAATTCAAAGTGGAACTAGCAGGAGTTAACAAACAATTTTGAAATGAAGCTGAAAAGAAATAAACAGTGATAGCCCCTTTCTATACAGATATTCAATATTAGCAGTTATTGTGAGGGTTTTTTTTTATTTCAATTATTTCAATTATTTCTATTTCATAAGAACAGCATCAAAGCAAATTGCTGGATACCAAACAGGCTGTGAGAAAAATGGCTTTCTAAAATTAATTCGGTACACTCCTGTTTCCAAGAATAGTAAATATATGACTGAGTACCTAGTCCTCCAGCATGTGCATCAATGAGAGATGCTGCTACTGCAATCCCTTCAGGGAGCCCAAGATCTTTTGCAGCTTCTGGCGTTAGACCTTTTCCAACAGACTCTCCAGGAGACAAGACGTGGTTTCCTGGGCAGACACAAGAAAAACCAAACACCTGTCAATTTACTAAACAGAAAAACAAATGTGTATGTTATTACAAGAACTCCCTTCCTCTCCCTCAAGTTAGTGTGGTATATTTAAAAGAAAAAAGTGCATCAAAGAACTCCATTTGATTAAGAAGTATCTTTCATTATCTGTCTGTATATTAAATACAACCATGCTAGATCAGGCTGTCCCATAGCAATTTAAAACTTCAAAAGTATTCAATGTCCTATCTAGCCACAGAGAAAGATTTCACCACAAGCAATTAAATTCTGCTTGGCATCTTTCCAAGAGATATGAAATACTCATGCAGAAATCCCACGTTCTTGTGGGAGTTACTGACTGGGCTGCCTGCAGCCATTCTCTGTGCACGTGAACGAGACTCGGCTCCGTCTACGCTCACAACTGAAAACTGCATCTGATGCACAAGGCAAGGGCCAATTTTTTTTTCCCATTTCCATCCTCTCCAGCAATTTCTAATAGGAATAAGGTGGCTATAGTAACAGAAACTCTGAAAAAGAAACTGGCTTAAGCAGCAAATTCCTCCTATTGCAGCTGTATTTCCTCACAGGCTTAAACAATCCAGTTTTGAGCCCTCACTGGCCTTATGAAGTCTGAAGAACGTTATGGTCACCCTGAACGCAAGCAATGCAACCCTTCCTTCTCAGTCCTGGCACAAGGGAGCCTGGTGCCAGGTTTTGCCTGCATTGGTGTGCGCTACCATAATGCACACTTAGTTTTGTCTAGCGAAAAGGGATTGTTTCAATAATTAAATCACGGTGATAGAAATCACTCAGAGCTTAGAAGAACAAATCTAGATTCATCCAACTTTCAGAATTTAAGGACACCTCCCCTCCGACAGCATCCTCTCTGAATATAACCACAGCTGAAGCAATGAGACTGACAGCTCCTGGAACCGCATGCACTTCTCTACTTATCTAAAGATTTTGGGGGTGAGAGGCAGTGAAAGGCACAGTGGGAGCTTTCATATACCTCCCTCCTAATACCATGGCTTTAAATCAGAGACTTTGTGCTCATTTAATAGTATGTATCTGTAGGTTTACGCAGTTCAACAAATCTTCTGGGCAGAATTGACAAAACTCCTTTTTAAAATAAAACAAGCCTATTTTCACAGTCAAGTCTATTGAGAATGTTACACCTAAAGCACGTTCAGATGTGTAAAAAGGAAGTAAAACATCTTCCACAGAAGAGATTAATTAAGAGAAACAGCACATCATAAAAAATCAGGAACGCACTAATGCTCATGAGCATAATCTTCTAGAAATAGAGTTATACGACCTTACTGCTAGATGAAAAGAAGGTCTGATATTAAATTCACAGGTGGAAAATGGGTCTTCAGTTATACTTCTCACTTAGATGTTTGGTTTTGCTGTAATTTATGTTGGTTCTTCACTTTAAGGAAGGTGTCCGCTTCCTGATGAATGCAGTGTATAGTGCACTCTGCGATTAGACAACACACAACTTCTCTGTATTCATTTCTCCAAGAGTTTCTATTCTATTGACAGCTGCACTGCCACCTCTGAAATGCTAGGCTGAGTCTCATACTGGAAATTTAAAACATGTATAGCCAAACTTTTGCACTTGACTGGGTTTAGTTTGGGGCAGTAACCAAAACTCACCATTTCCATCACTCTAGTAGCTTATACAGATGGAAGTAATGATATTAACTATCTCCTCACAGGAAAAAAAAAAATCTATATGTTATTAACTCTTAATGTAAAGTTAAAACATTGTGCTAGCTTTTTCAAGAGAGGTGTATCTTTTGCATTTTTTCCCCCCCCAATAAGTTGGAGAGCAGGATATTTCTCTAAGAGAACTTTTGTATTACTTTTCTAGTTTTTTAAGACATCAGAGAAGAATACCAGTGAAACAAAGTTGTCTGCTTTTCCTGACATTCGAAGACCCTGCAGGTGGAAGGAAGTTGAAAAGAGTTCATGCAGCTAAAACCAACCACATCATCTTCTTCAGAATCAACTGCCTGACCTGAAAGCATACAAGTATCTTGTATATACAGCATGAGGTAAAATTAATCTGAAATAAAACCTCTTTCCAGGCACTCAATTCCATGCTTGGCTTGTTTATATCAGTCATACTGGTCAAACATTTTAGTGTGTAATTATTATGTGGTTAAATTCCATTTTAGAGATCATGGCTACTATTAGACAAAATCTTTTCCTACCAGCTTCTCAATTACTGTATTTCTAGTTAGTAGGCACTAAGGGAGCAATTTCAGAGATAAATATAATCCTGTCTTATATGGCAGGAGTAGAAAATGACCCTATAGATTCCTTTGGTACTACTTATGTATCAGAACGATGAGCAGCATTGCTGTCTCCCATGGACATAACCTGTGTGAGAACATTCAGAGATGGGCTTCTTGTGATTTGAGGATGCAGCATAAAAATCTTGTATTTAAAAAAAACCCTATTAACAGTAGAGTATGCCCCGTCTGTTTTAGGAGTCGAGGTAAACAGTTACTCCTCAACTGAAAGCACTTCCCAAAAATCTGGGAAGCAACAGCAGTCATAAGTCACCCACGACAGGGATTGCGAAGGGGAGTCTCCTTGGTCACCCAACAGTCAGGGAGAGCAGGAAAGAGATGCCAGCAAGTGAGTAGAGTAAGGAGAGGATACTGACTCTGCCCCTCTACTTCATCCTCCCAGTTTTAGAAATCAATGAAAGCTCTGCTATGCCCATATGATATGTTCATGAGGAGCTCTGTAAAAGGGAAGAAGCAGGCTCTGCATGGGCATTCTTCCTGTCATCATGGAAGGTGCCTCCCCACCCACGCAAGTGTGAGTAACTAGGTGTGGAATGGGCAGAGCCTTGACTGAACCACATGGGTAGAGACCTGGAAAGGGAATTACATTTCTCATTCTTTACTCTTCACTGAAAAACTAGAAAACTCAGCTAAGCATAAATATGTTTAGACTCTGTAGGTATAAAGCTATTAAATGATAAAATAAAAAACACAAAAAGCAACCAAAGAGGAGCCACAATTAAAAAGTAAAGCATTCGAAACAGATTATACTCTGGTACTAGCCCGGGAGAGAGTAAACAGATTCTTACTTGAGCAAAGCACAGTGGCTTTAGAAGTCAAGGGACAGCTCCTATAAAAATAAACGTGTTCTACAGCTACACACCAGCATTTCAAGAGCAGGTGCTGCTCCCCTTAAATCCTACCTGTCAGGGGAAGGAGCTGTCAGGGAGGGAGGAAGGGAAATGAGAGCTGCCTGCGTACAGAGGCGGGCAGTGGGAGTACTACAGAAGGCTGCATAAAAGAGGCAGTGAAAGGACCGAGTCTTCTCAAGGCTCCTGCCAAAGTAAATGTATCGAGTCTTTTGTTTACAGTAGTCTCCTGTGCAAGTCATTTACCTTTGCTATAATGACTTCCAAAATTAGACCTAACCAAACAAACCCATAATGGCTGAAGCTGGAGAACTTTCTGTTTCACATTCATACAGCTGTTTCACTAATGCAGTGCCTTAATCCACAACCTTTTCATTTTGTGCGAGACAGACTATTTCTAGCTTTTTTTTCCCCTATAAAGCAGTGAGTTTACAAAAGGAAAAAGCTGTCTGAATCTCTTCCTCCTCTTTTATCCTTCTTCGAAGACTAATGTTAGAATTTGCTATAATCAGGTTTTGTTTAAAGAATTTATGTGGTACCAACGACCCTCTACCTTTTTAGGCGGTCACCACAGCAACCAGCTGTTTACCAGACGCAACACACAAGGCAGGCAATAATACATCTTCAGTCAACTTTAGTAATCAAAATTCACTGTACTGGCTTACTAATATTTAACAGAACTAGGTACTTTAGGACATAGACCTTTTGAAAAACAACAAAAGCGGAGCGCAGCGGGGGGCCCAGCTGACTCAACTGTGATATACTCACTGAGAACAGCTTTTCATCTACCGTGCAGAACGTGGCTGCATTTCATATGCACTTATATTTGGCTCTATAAGCACATAACAATATAAAAGGAAGAAAATCAAAAGGAGATGTCCCTTCACTAACTTGACACAAACAAACTTGAACTTGGACATATCAATCTTTTCCTGAAATCCCAGCAAAAAGGGTGTTAGAAACAGTCAGATTTAAGGCTTTTTTAACATGGAAATACCCTCCATAAAATTCCCTGTTTGCTGGTTAAAAAAACTTGAGAATTTTCATTCAGGAAAACCAAACCAAATTCTGATATTATAGGCCAGCTTATTTAAAAATGAGAAAAACGGTTAAACAAAATCGCTTTGGCTCTCTTCAATTCAAAATTCATGTGTCTCTATCCGAGCTGCCACAGCAGCTTGAGGCAAATCTAATTTGGGTCCTTTCCATCCCACTGTCCCATACAGCTTATGCCTTTGGCTGTAACACATCTCAACTACCTAACATGTAATTAGTTAAGGCAGACATATGTCTGGCAATAGCAAGCAACCTATGTGCAGGCAGATCCTGATTCATTAAGCTGAAAAGTAAATTGGTTTGCAGACTATAGGTGCCTACTTCAACAAAGACTATTGTCTTCTTGCCCAAATGAAAGACAGCTACTTCATGTATAAATGATAAGCTTTCCTAGTTAAAGGTCAAAAGAAAAAAAAGCATTCTGCATCATTGGATCATTAGGCATGTACATTGACGGACGTGACTGAGTTTTCATTACTAGATTTCAGTGAAACAGTGCAGAATGAACATCTCTTGTAACGCATGGTTCGCTACTCGCTATGCTGACATGCATGTGGGTATACGACATGTATATTTGCATGTCTTACTAAGTAACTAGATGTGATGTATTTGCATCCAAACTCAGCTACCTGACACATTTTTGCATGCAAAAAGCAATTTCAATAGGCTGATAGTTTACATTTCTGGCACTTCACAGTACAATATTCCTAACAGTCCCTCTAAATACAAAGATCATCAATGTATATGACTATTGCTATACTTTCAGAGTTGCAAGTAATCAGACTTTGGTTTGGTACAGTACATCACTAAGATTGTACAGGCAATTTAGCTTGAATTAATTACAGACTATTACTTAACAGAATGCTTCTTATTACTGGATTTTTTTTTAATAATTCACATGATAGCAACTCCTCTTTCAAGAACTAGTTACCCCTTTTCAAAACAGAAAGAAATGACAGACCAAAAATAACCCGATCAGTTGCTGAAAGGAAGCTTTTGAATCTTTCAGCTAAGCTTCTGATACCTGCACAATCTTATTCCCCACCACATTCACACCGTATCCAGATCTAATATCCGTACTGAGAAGATACTGATGCATTATAAAGGGTTCAGAAATGAGTCAGGAAAGCAATTACAAGGATTGAGAAGTATGACAGTTCACATAAGAGTTTTGGTGAAAAACCTCAAGCAGCTCAGTGTTTTCCTTTAACATAGAAAATTTCAGTCTGTGCAGGTCAAGCATGTCACTACAGTCTGCCAGACAGGAGTAGGAAGTTAAAGTTCAGATGAAAAAATATAGTGTATTTTTTAACTAATTCATTAATTTTGAAAAATGGCAGCAACTAATAATCTTTAAGTCTGAAATGGGCTCTCCGTCACAGAAAGTTATAAAATCAAGATTGGTTCTAAGATACACTTCAAACTACTGAAACATTAATTTTAGGGAGTCCAACAGCCTCCAACTTGGAGGACGTTGGCAAATTGTTTGAAATAGTCCTTCTGGTTTTGTAAATCCTGACTCATAAAGCAGACCACTGTTTTAAAAGCTATCTCAGCATGAGGCTTAAGCAAAAAAAAAAAAAAAAAAAAAAAAAAGATGAACAACAAACAGGACCAGGGAGAGGAAGATTCAGGTAAAAAGAAGAAATGACCCAGAATAAAATGCTTTTTTTTCTTTTTTTTAGAACTGTAAGAAAAATAAAAAAGGAGGATAACATTTGAGAAATTTAAATATTAAATAATCACAACAGGCTCAAAGTCTGCTCAAAGCTTCTCCTATGACTTTTAGCAACAGAATTTCAAAAAAAAGCTCCTTGTTTTCATACTAGAAAGAAAGAGAAAGTTCACAAGTCCACAATCTTGCCAGAGTAGAAGAAAATATGATTCCCCAGGCAGACAGAGCCTGGCAGTAGAACTCTAAAAGTGGACAGTGGGAAATATTTTATTATTATTATTTTTTGAAAGCTCTAAGCTTTTACTATCAGTTGTCTAAGCAATGACAGAGCCTGAGGATGAAAGAACACCACACCATACTCCTCATTTCTTGCAGCAGAGAGGAGGGAGAAGTGGAAAGGTACCATCTGCCAGCAGGACTCAACCTGATGATAAGCAGGGTGAATGATGGTTCCTTTCCTTACAGTGGAAGAGGAATGGAAAATGTCACCCAGGAAACACTGTGAAGAAACCTGAGCTGCCCAAGTTTAGCCCAGCCTATTAAAGAACAGTTATTGGAAAGAGGAAGAATATCTCAGGATGAAGAAACTGGCCAACAGGATACTCGTGAAATTCAAGAAAGGGAAAAGCAAAGTCTTGCACGTGACGTGGAAGGATCCCATGCACCAAGACACAGAGGGGGCAGACTGTCTGGAAAGCAGCTTGGCAGAAAAAGGACCGTGAGGTCCAGTGGACACCACGTTGAACATGAGCCAGTGATGTGCCCTTGCAGCACAGGCAGCCAACAGCCTCCTGGGCTGCATTCGGAAGAATGCCACCAGCAGGCCAATGGACATGGTCCTCACTGCCTGCTCAGGAGGCCGCATCCAGAGTGTTGTCTTTTATATTGGGCTCACCAGCACAGGATAAATATGGACATAGTGGAGCAAGTCCAGAGAAGGACCCCAAAAGTGAGAGAGACATGTCATACAAGAAGAGAGACCTGAGACTTTAAACCCAGCGAAGAGAAGGCGGCGGGGAGGGCCGCGGATCTTATAAACATGTAATAAATATCTGATCATAGAATCATTAAGGTTGGAAAAGACTTCTAAGATCATCAAGTCCAACCGTCAACCCAACACCACCATGCCCACTAAACGATGTCCCAAAGTGCCATGTCTATACATTAATGAAGGGAGTAAAGACGATGGAGCAAGGTTCTTCTCAGTGGCACCCAGTGACAGTACAAGTGGCAACGTGCACAAACTGAAACACGGGAAATTACATTTAAACAAAAGAAAAAGTGGTTTTATGGGGGAAAGGTGGTCAAGACACCGGAACAGGTTGCCCATGCAGATTCTGGGGTGTCCACCCTTGGAAATACTCAAAACTCAACTGGACACAGCCCTGAGCACCCTGCTGTAGGTGACCCTCCTTTGAGCAGGAGGAGTCAGACTAGATAATTTCCAGAGGGCTCTTCTAACCTCAACCATTCATGTGATTCAGTGATCTCAAGATGGAAAAAACATAAAATAAAATAGAAATCACAGGAACGTGTAGCTTTTCTGAGAAAACTTCTTTCTAACTTCTTACTGCTGAATCATGTATTATGAAATAATGCCTCCAGCTTTGAGAAAGGAGACACCCTAAAACCTCTTTGCACTGTGCCCGTTTCAGCTCCTTTACAGTTGCTACAGCTCTTGGACGGACTGAAATGACAGGAAGCCAGAAAAATGTTAGCGTATTTGGAACACTCTTCAGTTGTAAATTCCATGGATTTTGACAGCATGTAAGTGTAAATATCCTCTGATTCATCCCCTTAATTTTATTTGAAATTGTAACTTGTTGTAATTTATTGGGGATAGCAAAAGACCAAAGAAAGACAGATAAAGGGACCCCATCTTAAGAGAATCCTTTTACTTATTCTCTATGATTTGCAAAGTATGGTGTTTAAAGCTCGTTGTTACAATCAAGCTCTATGAAGAACTGGCAGCTACAAGCTGACTGGGGGGGGCGGGGGGGTTGGAAATCATCCTTTTCTCTCAGCCTTCAAGGAAATCCTTCATATGCTGTGGAGCATCTGGCATCAAAGGGCTTGGATGAGATAAGAAAACCAGCAGAACTAATGGATTGAACACTCCCTTCACAGCTGCTGTAGCATAAGTTAATATTAACTGTATTCTCCCACCCTGGACTGAATCTTCCATTTTCAGCCTAAATGTAAACAAATGAGTAGACCTTCCAAGTATTAAAACTGACTACTTCTGACACAATACAAAACCTAGGCAGACTATATAAGTGTAACAAGTGAGGTATACAATACCATTACCTTCATTAGTTTTGTATGTGGAAGTAGACACTGACAGATGCAAGAATATAGCCATTCATATAATAACATGTTCATGAATAAACAGCCTGCTGTTTTGTCACTTGTTTGAATGCCTAAAGGAACAGAGAGCACCTGCATTTGAAAACCCAGCATATTGTAAAGCTTGTGCACAGTAAGAGTGACAGCAGGTACCAATCAAGAGAATCACAGCTATCTTGTCAAAGTCCCAAATGATATATGGTTTCTTTATTACCAATTTATCAATAAGTACTACAAATGAAAAAGGATTAGAAAAGAACTTCCAGCCTTAAAATTCTACAGATTCTTCTCAGGGCACTCAAAAATGGCATACACAAGTGCCCAGGTACTGGAAAACATCACGCTTCCAGTTCCCAAAGTTGTGGAATTAAGGGAAGAGTTAGGGACAAGAGATTGCGAAGTGCTAGGACTGTACACTAAAGCACTGTCAGAGTGTGGAGCAGGGAGGTGACACTATTGTACTGATGTATGGGAGTAAACTAACCATAAATGCACTTTAGAGTCAAGACAAACGCTTCATAATTGAAAACACAGTGCCAAAATTTAAAAATAAAATTTAGAAAAAAAAAAAATCAGAAGAAATCCTACTGGAGATGGATTGAGGCAATATGTGAAAAGTGGGCAGCATTATTCTTGAAGGTGGCTAAGAATGATGAGTGGGTAAAAGATCCAGAATGGGATTTAAGTAAAGAGATGTTTAAGGACCAGAGGGGGTTCTTCCTTACACCACCATCATCTGCAAAGTCAAAAATCAAACATGAAAGAATTCTACCAGTCTTATGCTAAAGCAAATTAAGAAAAGCTACAGTTTTAGAGTTATGAAACAGAGAGAGAAGTGCTGCTTTGAAGACAGGCGTAAAACTCTGATCTCCATATTATCCAGTCATATGAAAACTTAAGGGAGAAAAATCCAAGTAATTTTAAGAAAAAGTTTATCATTTTGTGAACAAGATTGTTGACGATGCTTGTCTCCTAAACTCTTATCTGCTGATATCACAAACTATCCATGCAAGAGTTATTGTCATAAGCATATTAATTGCAAGCACTCAAAGTTCAAGGGAAGCACAGTATTTCCATAAAACTTGTCAGATTTAAACAATCCAACTACTTTTCACAGTTTTGCCTCAGATGTTCATAAAGCTCCCATATGTACGAGCTGTGTATTTATTCACTTTCGACGATGTGGCTGTAAATGTCTAGTCAGGAAAAGCTGGGAACTGGGTTTATGAAATCCTTATCATGTTGAAGGGCTGTATTTCCAAGTATGAAGCTTGCTTTTTAAAAAGATACTTAATTAAAATCAGTGTGCTGCTCCATCACAGGTGAAAGAAGGTGACAAATGCCCCTTTACAAAAGACACCATTTTCGCTTTGAACATATGATCTACAAGAATAATAAAACCTATTCTGCTGTACCTGCAACGCTCTCTCAAAGGCACCATCTTCAACCAAAAAAAGAATAAAATATTACCATTCAATAAAAAAATCATTATTTGGTCCCTTAAGTAGCCCCTGAAGTAGAGCGCTGTGGTGAAAATTTATCAGGCATTTTCCTCCAAATGGAATATACGCTTCAGTAGTCTAAGAGGTCTATAGCACATGAAATTTTAACGGAATTGTTAATGTCTTTCCAGGTTTTATAATACCACAAAGAGATACTTATCATGTGCTTTCACCACGGCAGATAAATGCTAATGCCTATAGTACACAACATGTTCATAGTGGTTTTGAATATAAGCCATCCTCTACTCTCTTGGTGGGCAAATTAATGGTATCAATAAATTTTGTAGTATCTCCAGATAACACTCTTTACCTTCACAAACGTGATCAGTAAATTCGCAATGTACAGAAGGGACCACAAACAGTTTATTATGTGGATTCCATGGAAGGTTAGTCTGCTCTGAGAAATGTAAAATGTCAAAGGCCTGGGAATTTTCACGTGTGAACCCACGCCTTGATGTGAGAAAGATTTGTGGAAGATCCTAAAGGTCAGATGTGAGGGTCTCCCTTATCAACAAGGTCGTATGTTAAGTTAAACTGAAACTAAGAGAAGCGTACTACCTGGAGCCACAAGCACCACTCTGATTACAGTAAATATATTTTTAAAGGGCAAGACATTTTAAAAGTGTATTTATCAGAATAAAGAAATATGTACATTAGAGAAGTTGTTCTCGGGTAATTTCCAGAAATATTTCCAGTGTCAGGAAAGTTAAAGCTACTTCAAAAAAAAGTCTAGTCATTCATCTATAGTTCCCTCTGACTGGAAACAAAAATTAAATCACTAAAGATTAAAAAAAACCCACATAGCTCTTCTTCCTATTTTAAACTGGTAAACTATGTATTTACTTTTGTTACAATAAGAAAGTTTTGCTAACTTTATCTTGTGACATTTTGCTTCGTTTAGAAAGAAATGATGATTCAGAGCCTCCTAATCTTTTAGGAGAGATGTGTGAGAAAAATACTATTATCTCTCTCTACAAGGGGAACGTGCAGGCATTAAAATACATCTTTGTATTTGAGCAAAACAAACCTTGAGCAGACATACATGGACTTGGACGAGCTTGAGAACAGAAAAGGAAATTCCACCGGAATTACTGGAGGTTAGGTTTATTGTTAGGTTTTTGGTCTTGTTTTCATTTTAGGAGTTTTTGACCATGTACAATCTCCCTTCAACCTGCTCCTACCTAGGTTATCTGGCAGTTTCAAGTTCCTTAATCTGCAAACCAGCTAAGTCTAGTGCTTAAAATTCTTTCCTGTCAGCTGTAGCACACTGTGATGTGCCTCCTGGAAGCACACACACTGACTGTTTGTCCATATGAGTCACTTCAACAAATAGCCTGAAGTTAACGGCAGTTGAGACTGTTCACTTGTGGGACAGCACCCTGAAGCGATATTATAAATATAGCTTGAGTTGAGTTTGTGCAAGATGTGAACCTATGTTCGTTGTGCTCAGTGTAGCAATTGTGGGCTCCTTGGAGAAGGTCTATGCAGTGATGGTGCCTTGCCACCATTGCCAACACCTTGGGAATTGGTAGGAAGAAGTCTTCCACCATACAAGACCATTACAACTGCAGTTTGACCAGTGCTGCTCAAGTGACTGAATGGCGTTTTCCTTGTAGGTGGATCTACATTGTCCTGAGGAATTTAAATTAAGTAAAAGAAAGGTTACCTTATTAAAAGTGCTCTTCCCAAGTCCAGCAACACTGAACACTCATTAAATCAAGCAAATCCCCCAAACTTGCATTGGAACAATGTTACCATTCCCATTTTCCCATGTACAGGGACATTGATAAGATTAGGGGTGGCAGAAAGCAAAAAACTTCCACAGCACACAACACAGACCTCAGCACTGTTGAGTAGCTTCAGGGCAGGGAGTGAGTTGCTTTGTTTGGGTGTCTTTTTGTCACCTTCTGAAGCTAAACCCTTGCAAGAGACTCCAGCAGGTGCAGTTTAGAAGGTAACTCAAAGGAATAAAGCAGTAGTTGCTATCTGGTTTCCACATTCTTACAGAGAGCTCCTTACTCCCTCTTCATAGACACATGAATGAAGGTCACTGTCTTGCTTTTTTGTGATTTTATCACACAGCTAAATATAGTGAATGCAACACCATCCTTTTTTAAAAAGGCAGGGTTAGACAAATGGTCATGGAAATAAGCATACATTCTACCTAAGGCCAGGTTTCAGCATTATTACGCGAAACAAAAAGTGTCTTATACTTTGGATACACCTAAGGTAATCAGACCAAGAATCTGAAAATCAAAGTATTTCTCAAGGTGAGTACGTGCTCTTCAGAAGCTTCAGTTTGGTGCAATTCTGGAGGTCAGATTCTGCTTCTCCAATTCCAGTCACCAATTCCAGACACACATGCACCAAGTTATTCTATGGTTCGTTTCTTGAAAATCAACGCAATTGCCCAGGGAACTAGACACTTTCCCTATTAACTCAGGAAAACATTTTTGTCTTGCAAGACATGCCTATCAACAGAAGTTAGTTTACTGATTTATTTTGTAAACATTGCGTTTTAACAAAACTGTAAGCCTGAAACTGGAAATTAATGATTTTTGTCTTGCTAAATGTTGCACCATATACAGATTAGTTTTATAAGGCTTCCATCACAACAAAAGGCCCTTTCTATTAATGGCTACTTTATCATTTAAAACATGTATGTTTAGTTACTTAAAATGGCAAACTGCTTTGCACTGTCCTTGAAGGGCATTGCGTAAATATTGCATTAAAGCCTTAGCTTACACTTCATAAATTATTTATTTTAAAAATGCTCTTTCACGAGACAACCAGCTGCCCAGATGTTCATTTTTCTGGTAAAAACATGTATTTATTGCAAGTCGTCTTTTAACTTGTTGAAGATTTGCTAAAAGCCACGTGATAGATGTTCTAAGAATTTTATTCAAACTAAAACCTCAGGAAGCTAACAGCCTAATATCCCTAGTAGGTTTTATACCTTTGCATAAGCGCTTTCAGTTGCAGGGGGAAAAGCTGAAATCTATTCAAGGAAGCTTTCAGGTACAATTTTTTGATAACCTGAAAATCACTTATAGTATATTTTGTGATAATCAGAAAAGTTTATAGATTTCATTACATTTAATTTTGGTACAGTCCTCCCTACGCCATTTCTATTTCATGTTGCTGCATTTAAACTGCTGTACAAACTTGTTCAAAGTGCTAGACATTAAAAAAAAAAATCAAAGGAAATATCAGATAATTAACTTTGATGAATGAACATATTTTAATTCATGTCTGGTAATATTCTTGTTAATGACATGTCTGCTTAGGACATCCATTAAAAGTCCATTAACTTAACAGGGAAAGTCTAATAAAGTTATCCTGGAAATTTTCTGGTATATTAACGTTATGGACTTTTAATGAATATCTGCTGCAGGAATTGCTATTAGCAAGCCTACCATTCTAATTAAACTTAGGCTCTAAGAGAGTAAAAAAAAACAGTATGAAGATAATAACAAGCAGAAGTAGCACTTTTTTTTGAAAATTACTATAAGGGAGATCAGTACAGGTCACAAAACATGCTATATATTATTACATTGTGGCTTTTTTTCATAGCCTGCCATCCAATATACCCATATCAGGTGCTTCCTTCATGTAATCAATTGCTGAGGCTCCCATTTACTTCTCTGTTGTTGAGGCTGAGCAGTACTGAAAGGCTAGCTAGGCCTTCCAGAAGGGCAGAATATAAAATTTAAACACAGTTTTTGATGACAAAGCCAAGGAGAAAGTGTACTTAGGAAAGTTGTTACTTATGGGCATCCAGCATTGTTATCAACCCATCTGAAGCTTCATCAAGTCCTGCTACGTTTCTGCTGACATTCATAATAATACAGCAAAAGATCTTTTTGTATGTATATCTTTTATATATATACATACATACATATATATTTTAATCTATGTATAAGTATATAACTTTTTTATTTATATGTATAAAACAAAACAACCCCCGATATACCTATTTTTTCATACTTCTCCTTCACCAAATCTTCCAAACCAATCATTTTCCAGAAACTGTCATCCCAACCTCCATCTGAAGTGTATGTCCACTTGCACACTACTGTACAGAGGGACCTAGAAAAGAGACAATATAGGCACGGAATCAGGCAAATGAACACATTTGGTTTTAAACTTGTGACTAGAAAGAAGAACAATCTCTTCATCCACTGGTCAGAATTGCCAAGCATACTGCTAACATGGGAAAAAAAAATCGGTTGCTGTTTGGAGTGCACGTATTGAGATACCTTAAAAGGACCTTATATTCAAGATTCTTCTCTGCTGCAACAACTCCTGATCTGGTCACTTCACTGCATGAATCAGTCAAACAATAGGCCATGCATATGCCTAGAAGATGGCATAGCACGAACGTAACAGCTCTTTAGCAAGCAGCTCAGAGAAAGATTCCTGCTTTTCCAGGCTGTACCTAAATAGCAATGTTTCGTACACCATATGTCCTTAGAAAAACTTTTAATAACTTATGTTGAAGATGAATTACTATTTACAGGAGATTATGTAGGCACTGATAATTAGGTTAAACGGCTCTGCTTCAATAGCTGCAGGTACAAAATGCCTTTATTAGGTGAATGTGTGCAAGCAAAATTGCATCCAACTACCAGAGCTTCTGCATAGCATCTGTTCAAGTACCACTACCATTAGGTCTGTATTTCAGCAGAAGCCTATGACAATTCAGTGAGATGCTGAAACAGCGTTAGCCATGATACAGCTGAGTGCAATATTAAGTTCATGTTTCAAGTCTCATTCCTGCTAAACTGATGTTGAACTTCACTGTGACAGTATAGCATCACAAGGGCAGACCACAAGAGCAGAATGTCTATCATGGCAAATAGAATGCTTTTCTCCTAAAATGATCCATATCCCAAACCTCTCATTCCCCCCAAAACAGGAATAATGTTCCTGAAGATTTAGTATCACACAGACTGTTTTCTGTCTGAACACTAAGAACCATCTCAGAAGATCAGTATTTAATTGTGCTTGAAAAGTCAATGAACTAAAAGGTATTAAGAATACTACTGAAAATTTCAGTCTTAGGAATACTACCACCCCATCAAGTGCAAGACATCTCAGATGCATCTCAGGGAAACACAACATCATAACTATTCTCAAAGAGAAACCCCTTTCAGAGATAGATACTCTTTGATATCTCACAAGACAGCTGATTTGTGACCCATGTTTAGCCAAGGTGTACTTTCACAGACATTTTCTTTTTATTAGGATGTTATAATTTGGACATGTATCTTCAAAGCAAACTGAACTTTAGTGATGCATTTGACCTTTTCTTGCAGTTTTGCATAGGTAAAATCCAAACAAAATTCCTGTCTACAAAAAACATTATTTGAGTTAAAGTAAACCCTCCCTTTCACCCAAGTGACCAACCTAGGGACCTAAATAAGGAGAATTAAACTGAAAGTCTTATTATTGTATTACATATTGTTACTTACGTTACCATAATGCCTAGGAAAACCAGCTCTTGACAACGACCCCACCATCTACAGCAAGGTACAATTACTGAGCAAAGAAGGAAGACTGGTGCCTTCAGGAAATTTAAGGATAGCACATAGCTGACAGTCAGACACAGCGAGGTGTCCCAAAGAATGTTATGCATATCAGTACTTACAACCAGTACCAATGAAACACCATCAAACCCAACTAGATAAACAAAATACTAAGCATTCGGTCAAAGGGAGACACAAAACATCACATAAAATACTTGCTGCTAATAGAGATGTCATTGCACTTTCCCTATCTCGGCAAAGTAGAGCTCATTTTACAGTTGTAGCAAAAAGCATGCAGTAAATAATAAAGGATCTGGTCTTTTTGAAAAAGAGGCCACTAAGGGAATGGATTCTGCTACTTTCAAGCTTGGCAAACATCCTTGTCATAGCTTCCCATTCATTTATACAGAAATACCCCCAAAACAAAGCAACAGTGAGGGCCTCTCCTCCATTAAACCATCGTAACAGAAACTAGCAAAGAAATCAGCAAACAGAACAGAAAAAAAGAAGCTATTTTTATTACTATCTACAAATCAAAGCTCAGGCTTCCACACAATGATACTGTACATGCAATAAAGCTAAAAAGGAACAGGAAGAGCCTTTCCACACAGGTGGAAGACTACCTGGAACTCAGATTCACCATGTTTTGGGGGTTTACAACGAGAACCAAGGATGTACAAGTGAAGGCAGGATCCTTATGGAGTGGGACAGATAAAGCACTGTTTTCAGTGTATGTCCTCTTATGTGCCACTGAGTAGAAGGTTGGATGATTATATGGACTCCCCATACTCCCATTTTCTCATCCAGGACAGAATTGTGTATTTTAACTGAATCATGTTTCATTTCACTCTGTTCTTTTGGAGTGACCATGTTTTTTTACAACCAGAGGACTGGTGATGTTCATTCACAATCCCCGTGTTTATAAAGGTGCATTGTTTGCTCTTTGCAATGGGAGAATTTATTAATATTACACATTTTTGGGAAAAAAAGAAATAGAGATAAGTATTTATAGCCTTTATTTCAGGGTTACTCTTTAAACAGTTCTGAACACTGTTTGTTGGTTGTTTTTTTTTTTTTTAAAACAGTTTAAAGAATAGATCAGACAATTACAGTTCAGTGTCTGGTTTGAAAACAGAAAAGCACATGACCTGTAACCACAGCAATGACAATGTTGATACAAGAAATTCCAATTTCCAAGGATTTAAAAGCCAGACACAGAAATCTAATTAGGACCTTTGACAAAAACTGGGTGAATAAATAAATTCTAGGCTGAAGAAAATACTGGAGGGGGGAGGAAATGTTTTCCCCAAATCAGCTCAAACCTGTCATTAAAAGGAAAAATAAAGACAGGGCATTTGAAATAAAGATTATTTCATCACTTCAGGAAAAATTTAGACAATGCATCAAGTTTTCCCAAATATGGTAAATACCAAATCGTAACAAATTATCATCGGAACTGAACATGTATTTTTCTAATTAGATCAATGCTATGAACTATTGCCACACCCTGAAAAATGCTCTAAGGATGAGAGCTAAATGTCATGGCTCCTCACTCTGAAAGCTCACAAAGCAACTCCCTCTGAGTCTCCATGCTTTTCCAAAGGGAAACTGGAACAGCCTTGCTGGACTCCAAAAAGCGTGTTTCAAACAGGGGCCAGTTCTTCCATACAGCTCACTCTGAGCAACACCACATTTCATACGTAGCCCCACTAAAACTGCGAACGGGGACAGACCGGCCCTTGCCAATCCAACAAATTCCATCATATCGGAGCTCCCTTGCTGGATATGGCTGGACTGAACATAGTCTAGTATGAAATGGCAATGGGGCTGTGAGCATTTTCATCCTACTTGTGTAGATTTATAAATGCAAAGTGCTTACAGAAGAAGGAGAAATAGATGATTTCTTATTGAACTTTTAATACAATATATAGAACACATGAAATGGGAAGGACATCTATTCCCAAATGAATTAACTGGCAGATCTGCAAGTGGAAGGTTCTGATATGAGAGCAACCTCAAATCTGAGCTAAAACACTAACCCATTATGTTGGTAGGTTTTTATTTTCCTGGCCACAACGAAGAACCTCAAAACACTTGTTGTAAATGTAGTCCAAGCATTTACACTTCTCTGGGATTTAAGCTCCTTATTCCACCCTTGCCACCATTCAATTGCCACATAAAAAGTACATGTTTAATTGAACAATATAGCTTTATACAAATCCTTATATCTAAGAGAAAGTACGGTACTGCAGAAAGGCACTCTGCTCTCTTAGATAATAGTTTAAGAAAAGAGGATTTCTTTGAGATGCCTATAATGACCAATTAACTTCACTACGTGCTTCAAAAGAACACAGATGCGTTGAACCCAAATCCCTGCCATTTAACTGATGAGGTGCTCTAATAATTCCCACACAGCTGATCAATTTGTATATCCCAGAGAGCTGTAGGCACATGTGGAGAGAGCATTCTCTTCATGGTTTTTCACCTTTGAATACCAGTGGCATAGGTACGTATTAGCTTTATGGGCGATTGCTCAGAAATTCCAGAGATCACCCTGAGAAAGTGATAGCACGACTCGTAACTTGGAAAAACTGTATCCAGAAACACATTATGGTGAAGAGGAAACCGAGGAACCAAATCATTACACCCACAAAGAAAGCCTCAACTATTAGAAAATTTTGTATTTCACAGCAACTCCTAAATTTTATGAGATGACGGGCAGACATTACACAGAAACAGTACTGATATTCACTGTGGTATATTCCTTGTTTCTGAACTATTTGGCAGTATTGCCTCAATTATTTGGCTATAAACACCAGACTTGCACTAGCTAAAGCTGGATGAACCAGATGGATAGAAGCAAATGTTCCCCTTACTTCACTACCAGGATCAACTGGGTTCAAAGGTGCTGAGTTTATAGGCAATCATCTAGGCAGCAGTCCTCTCCCAACTCCCTAATTTAATGCAGGGCTTGAGAAGACATGGTGCAGAACCCCGCAGTAGCACAGGCCATATTTAGCTAGACTGAAATAGGATGAATTTGAAGACTGTTTTCCTCAAGCATATTCCCAATACAATGAAATGAAAGATTTCCTTTCTCTGTTCAGAACAAAAAGTTTTGCCTAGAATACTCTTACTGAAAAAACCCAACCCTTCTGCACGGAAAACTTTTATTTTATTTAAACCAGATTTTCAACAGGAACATGATTATGTTTAGAGTTTCTCACAGATTCTAGTCTACAAAGAACTATAGGATCCTGCTTGCATCCAACAGCCTCAAGAAAAAAAAAAATCCCTGCCACATTCATTACAAAGTAGATTTGGCTGGGCACAGAATATTACACAATCCTTTCTATTACTGTCTAGCTCTGAGTTTTTGCACATCTCTTGCTGAGGACTGACTGAGGCTGTGCTGAAGTCCTGTATGACCAGAACCTCAGCATTCTGAAAAATCCACCAGCAGTATGTCCTCGTAAGAAAACCATGAGATTCAGGGAGCCTGTAGTGGTTGAACACACACTGATAATTCCCAAAATGCTGTCTGGAAGCAACTATTTGCTCCCACTAACCTTCAAAAGGATCCAGGACAACTAGGCTCGTGGCCAAAGCAATTCAGATGCTCAAAGCTAGTTGATACGTGGCTCTTCTCACATTGTCTGAGTATTATCTTTCACTCTGTTGTACTTCTTGGAGACAAGGAAATCAAATACACTCATTAAAAAAATGGGAAATACTGTATGGTCTTAGTTATCGGCATAAAAATGTATCTAAAAGTTAAAGCTCACAAAAAACTTCTCCACACCTATTTAAGAGTTGCCAGAGCTTTACACTTTGGTCTGTTCTTTGCTGACACCATCACCCACACTCCAGAAGGGATGAAGCAAGCAAGGACATGACTCCCAGTTCTGCAGAGATTCTGCCCTGTCTGGGAGAATACTTCCTATTTTTGACAACAAAACACAGTTTGGAGTTTATTCTATAATTGCAGTAGTCTCCTGGAAGTCATCCTAATTTTGAGTATAGTTTAATATAAAAGTTCTCTTAACAAGGATAGGTACTAAAAGAAATGGTTCTTCCTGGAAAAGTGACCCCATAAGGTCATACATGACTTTCTGTTCAAGAGGGTTGGTATAATGCTAGTTAGCCTGGCAAATGAGTCAGCTACCAGCTTTAAAAGCAGAGTACCCTGTCTTAACCACCCTGAAGTGAATGGAAGTTATGCTCTTAATTCGAAAACATAAAGACGTACTTAATTCATCCTAACTAGTCAGAAATTAGTTAAAACTCATCAACATGATTACTTTTGCAAGCATTGTTAAGACTGTAACAGTTTAATCACAAAATATGTTCAATGGATCACTTCCATGAAAAATATCCTTGCAACCTGCCTGTCATACCAAGAGTGACTTGGAGGTGATGAACTCAATGCAAGTGCACCTGCTGAAGACTGTACCAAAGCTGAGTCCTACAGAAGGTAGGATAGGGTATAGTCAGGTGCCAAAAGAAATAGCGTAGGATAGTAAGATAAAGTAACTTTCAGTGGTCTGTTGCCCAGATTTATTTAAAGCTACAAAGGATGGAGAACTAATAAAGCTGCATGAGGTTCTGAAGGCAAGAAGGAGACCTGAAACAATAGAGTGTGACTGTCACAACATCAAACATGTTTCTTCTTTTGTTCTGCAAACTTCAAACGTAAAACAGATTTTGAATTCAAATTGAAAACCAGAGCTTAGGTTCTGCTCAAGTGAACTTCTCCACATACTGACATCTGGACCAAGCTGTCAATGTCCTCCCAAATTATGCACCCCACAGTCTCAAGGCTTTTTACAAAAATGGGCAATTCACCACTTTAACACAGTCACAGATCTGACTGAGGTTTTTGCAAAAACATTCCAGACAAAAAATTAAGACACAGCACACAGACTTCCAGCATCCAAGCTTTATATTAAACAGAACTGGGCATTGGTACTGCAAAAGCCTAAAATACAGCAGAGTTTATCACAGAGCAATAGGAAACATGTAATTATTCTCTGCTCTATTATGGCTAATGCCATATACATTAATACATGACCTTTGAAATAGAACCAGATTATTAGATCCACATCCACCGCTGTTATTTATACCTGTCACGTCCATGTCTCCGCCTGCCTGGCGTATTTGGCTGCTTTGGGGGAAACAGGAAAAGAAGAGGGCAATTTGTCCTAAGGGAATACTTCTCAGCTAATAGGAGAAAAAATGTGACACCTAATCATTTATGTTTGAAACGTATAAAATGCATGAGATTCTGCCCATGTTAAACGTTTGCTAAAAAGAGTCAAAGAGCAGTGGGTTGCATTGCTGCAGTGTAGGAAGAGCTGCACCTGTTGTCACTCAGTTACTACAGTAGATCGCTCGGGCAGATTAGTTTTAAACCACAGGGCTAAGTAAGTCTGGGTGTGCTCTATTTCACATAGGCTGTCTGCATTTTACTCATTTCACCTATTCAACAGCGCTTTAATTGCATGTACGCAAACCGAAACATGTCAGGGTCTGTTCCATCCACCCAACCATGCAAATCCCAAGTTCCTAATATTTACAATACACTACTTTTTATTATTATTGCCTTTGACCCAAAGCCTATGAAATTCCTGCCTGCCCAAACCCATTGTCCTAGCACAGCAGTGCAATATGACTCTTGCCTGAAAAGGGTTTTCTTCTTCTAACAAAACATTAAACATGCCAAACAAAAAAAACAGGTGGATAAGCCTGTTTGGGACAACTAGCAGACACATACCAGTTGCACTCAGAGGCCTCGGCTTTCAGTCTTTGGGTGTCTGAGGATTTAAACTTAGCCAATAAAGGTAGCAAGGAAATGACAGCAAGCAGCGTTAGCAATTGTACCAGCTTCATCCTATGCTCTGCACAACACTTGTATTTGTCATAAATAGTAAAAAATAAGTAAAAAGACTGCCATTTCTTTTTTTTTTTTAAGAAGCTAAATATCACAGCAAAATCAAAGTTTTCTCTCCACTCTATTTTCATTAAAACTGCAGAGAAAAAAAACCTATAATATATATTAAGTACAGATATAAAACTCTAGGCTGAGTTTCCTTCCTTCTGCATGATGCAATGAAAAGCCAGTATTTGTTAACATTAAGGTCAATGGTAATTTTGTCATATTTCACAAGTGAAATAGGATTAAACTCCAAATCTCAGCCTTCAAGAGTTAGTATTCCAAAAATTATGTGGACTTTCCTTTTTTGTTTTTTTGTTTCAAAGTCTTCGTTATCTCATTTTAAACATCTTCAGTATTGAATTCACCATAAGGAAATCTGAATCTCAGAAAGTAGCTCTTCAGTTTCAAAATATAAAGTTTTAGTAGAAAAGATTTCTTTTTACTACAAGTGTGGAAGTTTGGTAGAAGATACCAATCCACAGAGTCACCAACCCAAAGGACAGGGAACAGCTCGTGACCTATAAATTGGATACACCAAAGCTAATAATACTACTGATATTTGACTATAGAATACCATTCCAAACACTTTCAAGCCAAATTTTTTTGTGTTGAAAAAAAATTATATCGAAGTACTAAATTTGGCCTAAAGACTTCACAGGTTTTCTTTAAAAACTGTGCTGAAAGTATTTGTTTGAATTTCAAAATACACTATTCCCTCCATATTTTTCTGAACACTGCTGACTCAAGTGAACTTGTATGGTCCTGGAAGACTGCTTCACAGTCAACAAGACTACATTTTGGTTTACAAATTCGTGAACTTGTCTTCAGCAGTTCTGATGGCCTCACATCTCCAAAGTCAGAAGTCTCACTGGACTGGTGGCACAGCTTTTATTTAAAAATGTAAAACAGGTCTCCCTTGCCCTACCGTAAATCTCCATGCCAAAGCACAGTCCATGAAAGAGTAATGTACTCTTTTAGGTAAGAGGACATCTCCTAGGGAACTGCAGCTACATCACAGCCCTTGAGGGACTGGTATCCATCAAATCTCTGACTAGTACTTCAAAAGTTCTTTACCAGACAAGGAAATGCATGGGGCTGTAAGGGGTAAAGGGGTTTGTCCAGTTTCCACTGAGGTGAAGTGTTTCTCTTTCAGGCCAGTGAGGTATTAGATCAAACTTCATCACTGCTCAGGGAAACCTACACTGCAGATCCAAATACAAAAATGGTCCCTGTGCCTCAAAGGGCAGCTGTCCCGAGGCAGGCAAAACGGCCAGATGTGGCCATGATGGTCTTCTCATGCAGTAAGCAGGAGCTCCAACTCTGGCAAAGGTTGCACCATGTGAAGAAAAGCACTGGCTAAGCATGTTTCATAAGTAGTGTCTCCATGCTCACTTGCCGGCCAGCAGCATTTCAGCATTATTAAGTTCTCAACAATATCCAGGAAGAAAATACAAGAAAACAATTTCTTGTACAACCATAATGTAGTTTCCTTGCAGATTATTTCCAGGACCTCAGTGAGAGGAGGCATTTCAAGGTAGACATATTACCATGGACTTTTAGGTCTTTTGTCACGATACAACACATAGAAGCAGGACTCTTGTCTCTTCTGAACACGTATCACCACATGTGCATGTTCAAGTCCCACTCACAGACCTCAGCAACAATCAGTGAGCAGGAAAGTCAGTCTTTCAATTAGTAAATCAAAAAGTTAAAATTATTTCTGTAAAAAGGAAAAAGGAGTCATTAACTCAAGCCTTATTAGAGTAAGTATTTGGTGTCCATGCTATAACACTTAGCAGGTTTTTGGCTGGCTTTTGAAATTACAGAATTTTCTAAGCAAGTATGTTGCTTACTTACAGGGATAGATTTTATTGTATGAAAAATACAATTCACATTTGCAATTTTCTACACCCACAGCTATAATTAATCTCCTCTGATTACAGCCACTCCCTGACAAGATTCCATGTTATATTTAAAACCTGGGTGCCACTTGAAAGAAAAAAAAGAGCAACAATAAGATCATTTTCAAAGACTACATAGCAGCACAAGGTTTCAAAGCAGCAAAGTGCCTTAAACTCTGGTATCAACCTACTGACCACCCCAACCAGACTTAAGAGTGACCTCCAATTACCACCACAATAAGCACAGAAGTCTCCTGAGAAGTATAAAGTGTAGATGTTTCCTGTACTCCAGGAGGGGTATGAGACTGATGTTGTATTATACAGATGTATCTCAAACTTAATGACAGGCTGTTGGGAAAACCACTTCTGTGACACTCAGACTCTAAAGATCAACCCACATAAATAAAATGGTGTGCTGGATAAGGTACCTTAAAAAAGTAACCTTTGTACACCCTGCCAGAGATGTGAAAGCATGCATTTGATATATAAGTATTGTAAGAAAACTGGCATGTTTTCCATAAACAAACACACACATGTACTTACACACATACAGATATTTACTTTGGATGAGGACAATGTACCTGTCTGTAATTGTGTGCTGTAACCTACTTAAATCTGTCATTTAAAAAAAATATAAAGTCATTTAAAAAAAAAAATAAATGCATCAAACACTGCAAACATACAAGAAGTCATACAACAAAGGTGAATCACTCTAACTAAAATGAGATTACGTTTCTTTTACTATTTGTAACGGAGTCCAATTAAACAAAAAAGTATGTTTCTCTTTAGGAATATACTATCAAAAGATTTAAAGACTTAGACTCTTAAATTCAGTATTCCTAGAAGAAGTTATGTCGTCAGACCTGAAGGGCAACACCCCTCTCAAGTGCAACTTACCAAGTCAGATTAATCCCTTGTGTACATCCAGTAATTTCAGTGGATTCATACCAGGGATGTATTTAGCTAAACATGTTGAGTTGGACCAGAAAGTACAAAATAAGATTATTTTATCCACCCACATACGCCTCACCATGTCATGAGGCAAGGGGAAACAAACAGTCAGCAGACTGCTTGCTTTTTTATTAATTTCATTCTGTATTATATTACAGACACCCAACCAAGATTCAAGCCCATTGTCTTCGGTATTGTTGAAAAACACATAATGAGACACAGTCCTAGACACAAAAACGTATTGTCTAGACAAATCAGACATAGCATGTGGGATTGGAAATATTAATCCATTCCCTTAAAAGATGGCAAACAGAGGCAAAAGAAATTGAGTGACTTGGCCGAGGGTCAAAGAGTAAACCTCATTCATACCCCTGAATTAAACCTTGAAGTCCAGAGACCGAGGCAGAAAGACACCATTCAGATACTACGATGCCGAACATACTAAAAATCTTCCTATACACAACTATAGTCTCAATCTTTAAATACGAGAGTAACAAAGAGCATGCACATATATAAAATTTAATCTCTTTGCCACTGTAAGTTTTAAAAGCTTAATAAGCAGAGAAGAGGTTATAAAAATCATTAAAAAATGGCAAGGCAAATTAAAAGCAAAACTGGAAATAAAGCCCACATAAATAGCTGCTCCAGTCCGGCAGTCTGCCCTCTGGATATACCTCCTACCATTATGCATCATCAGCAGTGTTTCGGTTCAAGTTATTCAGAAAAATATACTCTTTTGAGCTCAATATTTCAAGCAAACCACTCTGCAACAGGAAGTCAAATATCTCTTTCAATGAAGAGCTTGTATTTAAAAAACATATCTTCTCCTGTTACCTTCTTCAGGTAGTTAAAATTACTACACAATTGAAGCTGAAAGTATCCTTACACAGAGGCAGTATACAGCTTTCTTCTGGAAGCCTAAGCTGGAGCAAATTTACCATAGTTCAAGTCTTCACCAAACACTCAGTGAAGTTAGTCAAAAGGTTAAGTAAAGACCTACAAGTAACTAAGAAAAAGGAAGTCAGGGTTCAGGCAAGCTCCCTCACCACCATATGGCTTTTGGTAGAGTGAGATTACTCCCTTCAGCAACATAAATTTCTCCCAGTATAGTAATGGCAGCACACCACTACTCACATACACACGTGCACCACCTAACACATCTGTCAGTACCAGTTGGTGCTTCAGCTGCTCCCTGGCCATCACATGGCCGCAAGTATCCTCACATCTCTTAGCTGTATCATAATAGATTTTATTATTCCATGGGATTGGCATGGCTATAGGAAGATGGCAGTTATAAGGTCCATGACACTTTATCCCTCTACTGTGTGAAAAGCAAACATAGGACATGCACAACCAACATCCATGTTTAGAGAGCACAAAGACTTAGGAAGTACTGGAGACTTTTCCAGTGGTTTAGAAAGTGTGGCATGATGTTGAGGGCCATGTCTGGCCAGCAGCCGTGTGGACACTGACACTCTATACACTGACTAGTAAAGCAAATTTCCACACGAGCAGTGCTACACTTCATGATGTGGTTTATGCTATTTTCATATAATTGAGTAGAATCGGACACACACACACACACACACACACACACACACACACACACACACACACACACACACACACTTACAATCCTACCATTGATATTTTGAAAGAACTGTTAGTCCAGAAAATCTTTTCACAAGTTCACTATAAAGACAAATTTTACTAATTCATGAATAAATAATGTTTCTATTCCTAACGTCAAAACTGTTGAGAAGCTAATTTAGCACAGTACTTGAACGTATGTGCAAGTATAAAGTCCTGAAGAAATGTCAGTAGAGTTAATGGGAGTTTTTACCAGCTTAGTCAGACTCTGCTGAACTGGAACCTAGGCTGTCATGCACTTGTGGCCAGACAAAGCCTAAGTGAAACCAGAACAGAAGCAGTGAAATTGCCAAGAGTACTGCAATAAAAGAAAGTTTTAATAACTACATTTTGACGCACACTGATCTGATTTCACACGCTAAACTCCAATATTGAGCCCTCCTTCTTTACTCAGGCAAACCTCCTTCAAGTCAACTCAAGTTAGGATGACAGGATTCAGTTGCCATGCGCACCTGAATCAAAGATGCACATTAGAGATTCCTACACAGGCAGTGAGGTGTGCTGTTATCTCCCATCACAAGAATCAGTTCCGTCAGTGCAAACGACAAAATTGTAAGTCATTCTAAATACTCGAGATATTTGGTCAAAATTTACAGTCATTAGTATCAATTTTTGAAAACATTTTTGACAGATTTTAAGGTAAGGCGTTTAAATCAAAGGAACAGCAAGGTGGCTCATTTCACATCCATCAAATGTTGTATTGTATACTTGTATTTTAATCTTTTAAATGACACTAACAGTGCACCTATTTCTAGAGTATATTTAATAATAATGGTTAGAGTTTACAGTCCTTTGGAATTGTATTCGTGTAAAAAAGAAGGTAAATTTTTGAGCAAATCTCAAAAAGGCAAGGACATCAACAATTTTATTTGGATAGCTGTGTGATTTCGCAAATCAAACAAAGAAAACCCCACCAAGCAGAACCACAAGGAGTTCTGAAACAGATAACAGAAGTGAGTAAAAGCACACAGACATTTCAATAAAGTAAGAATGAAAAAACCAGCTTATTTACACCAGTATGGAGAGGAATGGGAGATCAATACAGAAAATAAGGAAGGCTACAGAGCAGATAAATCAGGTGTCATTATTCCTCAGAACACAGCAATATATTCATTCAAACAAAACAAGCATTCCTTATGCAATTGAAAAAGGGTATGGGTATTGCTGGGACCAAAACCTCAACAGAAAAAAAAATTTACAAAACAAAAAAGTTACATTACACGGATAGCTATGCTGCTTCCACTCATAATAGAGAGAATTAATATAAGGGAACATAACCCCTCATTAAGTGAGCATGATTTAAAAAAAACTATCCCCAGAAGGAAGTTAACAGGGAAGATTCCTCCCTATTTTTTTCCTCTGAAACAATTAGTGCTGTCACTGTAAAAGAGAAGGGACTGGACAAAATGAACCTCTACTTTGACTTGTTACAACAATCCAACAATCAACCCACAGGTTCTTAGAAGAGTGGGTAAAAGAAAGATGTTACTTTTCTAACCTCAGATGCTTTAGCATGTTACACAAGGAAGGTGGACATCAATAGTTTTTACATTCATTTAAATCTTAAAAAACAAGTTCATCTGGGAATGAACATCCGCAGCGCTCTCAGAGACAGAGCTAACCCTCCCAGGTAAGCCGGGTAATGCCCGAGCTTGCCTTACACTAAACACTGTGAAAGGTGACGGTTGAACCAGAAGGGTGGAGTTTACCACTACTCTAAACTCTAATGAACCCTTTCATGCAGTTCTAACAACACAAGAATATGTCTTTCCCTTTCTTGATACCTGAATTATACTGCAATACTTGCAAAAAATACACTTGCAAATGCAGCCAGCGCAGAATGGACTGAAAGTCAATTTAAAATCCCTACGTTAGCTGCCTGAAAAAATAAAGAATGGTTTATTCCCTCTTTAATGCTTTTTATTTTTGTAATTGGAAAGAAAAAAGCAAGAATTTCCACATTTGTGTGTTTTACCAAATTAAGTGATGGAATTAAAAAGATTGCTCTTCACAGAAATCCTGTACAATTTTATGTAAGAGAAATTTTTTAAAATGCAATTTTGCAGACTAGTATTTATCTGTGAGCCTGGTCCTACAAAGACTTAGGTGTGAGTAACCTGACCTGAACGAATAGTGTCTTTGACGTCAGCTGGAACATTAATGTAAGTCACTTCTTTGCATAAGCAACTGGTGAATTGTGCTTGACTTATTCTTTGCAGGTAGTCCTTACTAATTCCAGCAATTCCGTCAGCAATATCAGGCTGTACTTTCTGTATAATTAAGCCACTTTCCTTAGTCTAAAGTGGTTTGCACCTTGACAAAGAAAAGCACAAAGAAAATTAACTCACTGATGTTCTAAGATGGCTCTAGAGGTGAAAGGCCAACTTTCACTGCTGCAAGATGCAGACAGAAATCCTAAGGTCTCAATTTAACCGAGTTCTCCTGTCCTGACTTGCCATGGATGGTATGTGAATAAGGAGGATGGACAGCACAAGACCTTCTGTCCTACAGTAATCAGAGATACGCAACTCTGGACTGCAGTAATGAAAAAACAGACACAAACAAACAAACAAACAAATCCACATCGAGATCAAAAAATAACAGCAAGTGCCACCTAAAAGGCAGTAGTTACTTAAAGACAACTTTCTGGAAGAAGAAATAACATGTCATACCATGGGCTAAATCCACAGTACCTTAACTGTCTGAAGATGCTCTTGTCATATGACAAGTGCTGCCAGTCAGATTACTCAGCTGGAGCAAGACATTCTCTGGGTGGACTAACCTTGATTTTTCCATATACACAATTTCTTCACAATCTGTAACAAGTAATCTCAATCAACACCCTCCAGACTGTTCGCAAATTGTTATGTGTGTCATACTGAAATCACAAAGTATCTTTTCTGGCCCCTAAGTGGACACAAAGTTCAGAGGAGAAAAATGAACAAGTGTAAGAAGAGCAGTTCCCCAAACACTCATACAACCAACAAACAGCCTGTTCATACCAACATGCCTGCATCACAAACACAGAACCCAGACCAGCAAAGCGCTTAAGCACATGCTTTAACTTTAAGCACATGCCTAAGTGCTTTGCTGGAAAAAGGCCCAAAGAAAAGAATTAATATGGTTCACTGAAAAGCCCTTCGGTACTGGATTGACTGCTTTGTTTCTCCATTAACTCTAGTTGCTAGTAAACACACGTTTGGTCTCAGCATCCTGCCGAATATATTTAACCCATATCACAAAAATAGAGATCTGGTACAACCAATCTCTTTACTCAGGGAAGTTCCAGGAATTGGAAAGCGAGGGAACTGCAAGACACGCTTGGGATTTAGGCTACTTATAAGGCATTAAAGCAGCACCTTCACGTCTCTCTGATAAGCAAATCCACACGTAGGCCCTGACCATTAAATACCCTTTTAGTAGCTCACCACACAAGCCTGTGTTGTCCTGCCTCTTCCACCTCTTAGATCAAGCTCCACAGAACGTATTCTTGAGACCTCAAAGAGGGCACAAAACACTGCCACAGGACCGATGGCTCTTCTTTCCATCTCCCACTTGTGAAGGAAAGAAACCCAAGCCTGGAGAAGATAATTTCCGACTCTGTACCTTGGGAATGTGACAGAATTTTTTATTACCTCCACCTTGGTCCATTAACAACATTTTTATATGCATCAAATTTACCCCAAAACCAAAATGAAAACAAAATTCCCTAAAATATCTTAAGCAAAATGCTGAACTTAAAAAAGGATTGGAGTCCAAAAACGGAAAGATGATTAGGAAGGTAGGTGAGGTTGGAACGAAACAATAATAAAAAGCCCTAAGAACACATCATATATTCATAGCTCTTGAATCATTAAGGCTCTGCATGACAGCTCTCACAAGCACCGGTATGGCAAACTCACTGACTTTTAAGCGGGAGTGAAAGTGGTTAAGCCCTAGGACAAATAATTTGAAAATCTCAGCACAAGTCTGATCTCAGAGAGTTTAAAGGAATGCAGACTGCCCAAAAACACAGCAGCTGTTTGTTTTTTCTGCCACCTTTCCAAGGTTCATGTCTGGAGTGAGGATAAACAGTTCTGAAAAAAAGTTATGTGGAGTTCAGACTTTAAGAAAATAAAACATCAGACTAGTATTTCTTGCAGAAAGATTAAAAAAACCCAAACCTTAAATTATTCAGCCTTGGAAGTTTTCAGGTAGAGCTCTCAGGAGCAGAGAGGTAGATGGCTTGAGGCTTCAATATATTAAAATGCTCTCTCTAAACCAGTCTGCATTTTCAAAAGCTTGGCCTGATGTGGTTTTCTTGAGCAATATTCCCCCAAGCAGAGTTTCAAATTTAATAAGGTAAAACTCTATCCCCTATTTTTGCACACACACGTGCATACCTACACACACACACAAATAGAGACCCTTTCAGATAAACCAACAAGTAAACGAGGTAGCAGATGAAACCTTAGAGATCAGCCTGAAGTGATTTCCATCAGCACAGCAAGTATCACAGCTACAAGGTAATTTGTGCCATGTCATTTTGGACATCATTCTTTTTACTTTCCCTCCCCCCTTCTCTATTATTCTGTCTGTGCCAAAGCAAATGAGCATCTACTTTAATTAATTAATGTGATTCTTGATAGGTTAGGCAATTAGAAATCTCTTGACTCTTAACATTTTTAGTTGGTATAACTTTCCTTTGATCCACATTTAAAGAGACATAACCTGAAAAAGAATGTGCTAACAGGAAATGTACTTAGCTAGATTACCAGTGGAGCTAACCTGTGTCAATAAGGATTGTCTGTGTTGTTACAGGCAGGTCAGAAACAGCAGGAAATTTCAGGCACCATGTTGAGATTCAACATGTGTTTATGAACTGTCCTTATACACAAAATGAAGAGTTGCTACAAGACAAAGTATACAGAACCAAGAAGTCTGAAACAAACTGGAATCTCTCCAGAGAACTCCCCTGTTATATTCATACCTGGTGGTACTGGGGTATGAGCATGAGGAATGGTGAACACTAAAGAACTCTAATTTGTCTTTGAGATACACATTCAAATTATATGTATCATAGGCAAGCATTACCCAATATGACATATGAAAGATACTGTTCATGAAGGAGACTACATCAACTGCTCTTTTTAAATCCAGATTGCACATGGATGCCCACACAGCTTAGGGGATGGAAGCAGGGAGGGCAAGAACACCAGGGGATGGGACAAAGATGAAGAATAGGTGTCAACAGTGTATCATGCTCTTACGTATTCCCCATTTTCCCTTCTTTATAGAGAGATGAATGCACTATGCAGCATTAACCTCGCATACAGATGCTGTGTTCAAGGAGTTAAGGACAACACCACACCTACTTTTTCCATTAAGATAGGAAGCACACTCAATTTTTTTTTGAAAGTAAAATTATATCATAATATTGCTTTTTCTCAAAACAGGCTGTATTAGGTATTTTATATACAACAACAAACCAGCATCAGAAACTCCCAAGTACAGTTTCATGGCGGGAATCTCAGAAGATGGAAACTACAGGAAAATAGTTTTCTGTGTATTTTGTGGCATGTTTTCCCCCTCTCATCACTTTTAATTAAATACAAAAACACCTTACTTCTGCAGATCCAGCCTCATCCCTCAGAAGAAAGAACTCACCTTGGAAAGTGAGGTTGGAAGGAGAGGAGAGTATCTTTCAAAGTTTTAAGTTTAAAAACTGTAAGTTTCAAGCAACAGCGAATGAAAGTTGGGAGTTATTTCCTTCATCCTAACAACCTGTACGACATATGCGGAAATGCAAGTGCGTTTTGGGGGTGGGGAGGATTTTGAATATGGCAGACATATCTCTCTTTGCACATCCTCAGGTAAGTTTTTCCCTATAAACTTCTGCAGGATGAAGGGCTTTCCTACCTTCTTTCCCACTTTGACAAAGTGTTGCTGTGCGTGGGTACTAGAGGCAATTGAAAGGCCACCTTCCACGCACGTGGAGCCTGGGAGCGATGGCAGAACCACAGCGCTGGGACTTCGAGCTGACCGCAGCCTGCCAGGTAACATGGGGACAGGCTCTCTAAGGAATGCTTGTTGTTTCCAAATCCCCACTCAGGAGAGTATGAGGATACATCTATAATGCAGAACACCAGCAAGTTTATAACTCAGGCTGACAAGTCTGAGATAGAGCACTTGAACTAAAATAAAGCGGACAAACACAGGTTTTAACCTAGATTAGCAGCACCAAAGGCAATTTAAAGCTGAATGTGGGCAATCTGAGCCAAATATATATAAAATCCAAGTATTATCTGAAGCCAGCTGATACTAAAAGATAGAGTAGAAAACTTCCCCCCTTCACTTTAAAATAAAACTAACAGCCATGGTGGAATCTGAAATTTCAACTATCCTATCCACAGGAGAATTAAGTTTCCTATGCATGCACGGTCTGACAACCACTATGCATAACTTCAGTCATCTTTGCTGTACCACACCACAATTGTTACTGCTTCATCTGTTTCTCTCAAGTCAGACAGTCAGAATCCAACCATCGAAATTTAATTAAAGAAGGTAGTAAGAAAATAAACAACCTTTCTTGGAATGTCTTTGATTCCATAAGTACATATACATTTCATCCACTGAAGATGGAATTATAACCTTTCATCTAATGAGCAGCTTAGTGGAATGGCACTGGAATAAAGAACAGGGGAAGGAAAACACAAATACTTGGTGATTTCATATAACACATTATATATTTATATAATATAGGGCTTACTATCTAGCAACATCAATTTGCAAGCTACAGTAAAAGCGTTCACTATCTTAATGTAAGTAGAAGGCAGAGCCAGGCATTTACACCAAATCAACAACCTGATCTTATAGTTAAAGCAGCAGATTATCTACCAGAGTGAAGAAATGACACAACATGTATGTAGAAGTGTCTGCTTACTTTAGACACATTCTTGAAAGCACAATATCATTGATCTAAGATTATTTTTACAGGCAGATGACAGGTCAAGCATAAAAGCACACTGTTTTAAAGGTTATGAATTTGGCAAAACTGGTATCACGGCCATGGACAAAGAATCATTTTCTTTTGAAGTCTTTGCTGTCAGGTTATTTACATTTCACAGTTAAAAGGCTCCTCTCTGGATAATATAAATGCTAAAACAAATAAGAGAAGAAGTCCTATGTAAGCTAATGCTACTCTAAAGAGATAATGTAAATCAATTCTGACACCATCAGTGTCATCCTAAAGCATGATGAGAATTTCCAGTGAAAGTTACTAACATTAAACAGATTTAGATAGCCAGCCAACAAAAATAAAGCAAACGTGTAAACTGCCTTCCAGGCCAAGACCGTTGTTACAGCCATGTATTACAGTGAAAGGGATAGGAGGAACACTCTAGTGGTGAAAAGCATTTGTTTGGAAAGTCTGGAGAAAGAATTGGTCCAGGATAAATAATTTGTAGTGTGATGTGTGAAAACGCCTATGGAAGAGGACATGTAATTCTCACTTCAAGTTAGGCAGAAAGCTGGATGCCCAGCTAAACGCTTAGAAGATTGTGAACCTTCAAATAATGTCTCTATATTCCCATTTATAAAATAATAATGCCACTTTGTTACTTAAAAGCAGCATTTTAAGGCTGAATTTAAGACTCTTTCATATGCAAGATATTACAGAAAAGTGGGGGTTTTTTGGTTTTTTTTTTTTTTTTTTTAAATAAGAAGAAAGAGCCCCTTGCGGAATAATAAATTTAAGTGAGTTTTAATACTTTTAAGCACTATATGTACACATACAATGCACAGACTTCATGCTACATAGCTTTCTTTTCCTTCACTGGATGAGAACACTCCTGGAATGTTATTGTTTTCAGGGAGTGGTTTTTAAGAATTTACTGTGAATACATGCATTATATATGTGCACACTGCTGGGGTTGTAAATGACCCAGGAGTTCATAAACATGGCTATTTTCTTATCTGGTTCAAACTTAGGCAAGAAAGCAACTGTTACACAACTCTTGCTGAACACAGACCCAGCCTCACAAGGGACAAGGGCTTTGCATGGGGCTTTCCAAAGAAGAGAGAAGAGTTCAAAGAAGATGACAGATTATTTATAACATGCCTTGTACCACGAGGGTCTGATCCCTCATGGCATTCACAGAAGCTAATGCAAAAGAAACATACACCCCCTGAACACCCAGCCTATATCTGAAGAGAACCAACGTGATTCTAAAAAAATGAGATGAAGAGAACTGAAAGACAACAAGCTCCTCTGTGGTTTCTGCCTTGTTTTTCCTCAGAATTTAAGGCCGTAAGACCACAACCTCCTTTGATACTCCTCCCCCACCCCAGCTTCAGTGAAGCACAGTTATCCAGTCCCACCATTAGTTAGCACATCAGCCAGCCGGATCTCAAAGACTCCTAGCCATCTCTTTACAAACTTTATTTAAAGAGGAGATTATTATCTGACCCTCAGAGGAGCTAATAATTACAGTGTTCATATATATATATATATATATTGCTTCTGCACAGGATTGACAATGAAAGGATTGTTTGAACACAGCTCCTTTGCTTCGATGGAAAACTTTGAGTGTGTAGCACTCATCAGCTGAAGTACATGTTAATGACTATTATGGAAAAATAAGAGGCAGAAACATTTTCTGATGTACATAGTATATTTAAGAGGCTTCTTATGATGTAGAGTGTTGCATTTTGAGACTGAAGAAATAAGACCTTTAACAGCAATGAATATATGAACCCTGATTATTTTTTTAATTTTTTTTTTTTTATAAAGCACTGGAGAATGTCTTAACCATCACACAGACACACACACACACACACTCTTACTTTCACATACACACACACTCTCAAACTACCACGCTAGGCAAGATCAGAGCTTAACAGCCAACAAAACACACATTCAATCCCTGAGATCATTTTCCTGAAATAGAAAACTACATATGTTTCTCAAATTTCACATCAAGCCACCGCACAGCCCGAACTGCAGGAGAGAACAGAGCCAAGCCTGCCTTTGGGCTTGGGGGAGTAAGAACCTGAAAACAAGATGATTCCTTTCACATCGCCACATTTCTCGTCCACAATCTAAACTTACAAACACCCCCATTTAACAGCATTTCTAGCGGGGGTTGCTTATCAAGCAGCCTTTGCTTTGTCAAATTAAGACACATTGCCTTGGATTAGTGAGACTCCCTGAGTTCAAAATGACTTCATGGTTGGCTCAGAGTTCACTGTCTCTGTGGCAATTTGCCAGTAATACATCTACTGCGCCTGCCCCCAATCCTTTTCTATACTGACCTAGCTGACTTTTTTAGCAGCAAATGAACACAATAGAAAACCAAGGGCTAGATACTGTCAGAGCTAATTAACAATCCTAACATCTTAAAAAAAAAAATCAAAGTAGTAAATATTTGATGATCTAAATGCAAACCTCTGAAATGCAACATCTCAATGTATGTCAAAGCTGTTGGAAAGGGACAATGCAGTTTTTCTTCACTGTGCAGATACAGTTAAGACACTATGAAGGGATCCTGTTCTTGTGGAAAACACATTAAGCTTCTTTTGCTAATATTTTGTAAAGGGCACTTCTACAATAACAATAGCTAAAGCTTCCTGTTTGCCTGTGTGCTTCCTGGCTAACATTAATGAGACCTGCTAAAAATTTTCTTATTTAGCACACAGAACTCTTTCAGATTACTGTGTAGACTTAAGGACATGTCGTTTTTAAATTTAAAAAAAAAAAAATCTAACAGTAATGGCCCACAATGCAGCTGCCCTTCACAGTCCTCATAACTTTTACAGCTATACATTTCCTATTTTCTTACAATGGATCAGTCTGTGTGTCACTGGTCTCCAAAGAACATATTCTGAATTTATTAAAAGCCTGATAGAAGTGGAATTCTCTCATTTGGCAAAGATACTGTCACAGGGACACTTGCTTTTGGCTCCATGACAAGAAATTCATCGTACTTTGTTTGTCCAATCCACAAAAACACCATCCCTCCCCTCCCCAACCAGCCCTTCGAGATAATGCTCCCTTCTCCAGAGACTGCTCCAAACAAGTCTGCAAGTCTGAAGTCTTGGGTTTCATTTCATAAACAGGACACAAAACCCGAGTGCAATTCAGGATACTGTCACCGCCACATGGGCTGCAGTGCTAATCAGGAAAGCTTTCTGAAATATTCCCTAGCCCCTTTCTTTCCAGAGAGCGGGCTAATTTTTAGACCAGGCATCTTTTGAAGTAGGCACAAAATATAAACAAGAAGCAGCCAAATGCCAAAATCCCAGCCAAAGGGTATACATTAGTCATGGCAAGGCTAGGAAGGAAGGGAAGGGCAGCTGGCCCCAAAAAACTGGTGTCTGTGCTGCTCCAGTTACCACATCTCACTAACCAGGATTGCCCAATCCTTTAAAAAGACACAGGCATCCTTCAGATAATCATTAAACTCACACCAGTTTGTTTTTTCAACAGCGCCTCTAAACATGAGCTCCTCTTCCAAACTCTCTCTCTTTTCAAAGTTTCCAGCCTATCTGGATAAAATATTTGGTGAGGACTCCACTAACCACACTGATGAAATACCTCACAGTGGTGAAAGTAAGCAACCTCATAAGAGTGTATGCATGTATCAGTTTAACAGATGAAGAACACAGGAATGAACAAGAATCAAATCCTCAAAGGCAGTCAGCTGTGTAAATACCTCTGAAGATGTAGATTTAATTCACTTTTCCAAATCACACAGGGGACATAACAGAGACTTGAATCCAGATTCTTGGATTCAAAAGCACCTTCCTAGCTTTAATGTTTTACTACATTTAATGTTTTACTACAAACTTCCATCATTGCCACACAGCAATGGACCGGTCTCTGCTTCCATGTATCCGAGCATACTCTGCATCAATGCCACGAACATCAGAGGAGTTCTCTGGTTTTAAGTAAGTACAAAAGAACCACCTCTAGCCCTAATGATAAGCAACTGGGAACAGATTACAAATAAACTTTAAGAACTTAATCACTGTTTAACATAAAGAGTCAGCCATTTAAACGTTTACAAGCTAAGGAGCTAGCCTCTTTCCTATAAAAGAAAGAAAAAAATTGTCAAGGTATTTTTCCTGTTGAAAATACACTGTATATTCAAAAGATATCACTCAATCTCACACAGATACAGTCTAGTATTAGTTATGTGGTTCCCAGAAATGCTTTTTATGAACCGCAAGCATTTGTCTTTCACTTTGCAGTCTATAATTACCATAACAGCATTAATTTCTTTCTTATAAAACTGATTTTCTCTAGAAAAACTCATGATCATGAGACCTATGGAAAGGAGATAATTTACAGAAGTTCCCCCAAAAGTATATGAAACATCTCTGTTACGCCATTTTCCCTGTCGCGATAGCCAGCAGTTGAAGACTGACCAAGAAGTATTTCCACAGGAACATTATTTGGGTCAACATTCATGTATGAGATGAAGTCTCTACTAGGTAACACATTACTTTCCCCAACTATTAACATATCTAGACTGCAATAATATAAAAAAATTATTCAGTTTGTTCCAACCTTTTTTTTGTAATTTTGGGGGGTGGCTTGTAGCATGATGTTGGACACTCTCTACCTCAATAATGTCAGCCTGACATTCTTCCCTGTGTTTCCAAATCCTCCACCACAGGTTTAATCTCTCTTTGGTTACAGGTCATCTTAAGCCATGTAAATTCAGTAGAGACTAGCTAATTTTCCAGTGAGTTGCTTATGATTGAAAGTGGCCCTGAAACAGAAAGCTGGATCTAAATATACATGACCTGTGAAAAATTTGTGTGTGAATTCTACCCAATTTAACAGCTCAGCCGTATTCTTATCTGCAATGTAATCCTTCACGAGACTTCAGAAATACAATAAAATTGCAGATGTGCATCTCTGATAAGAACTCTCCATCCATAATACAGTAGCATGTAACTAATCCAGATAGGTATTTAGATTTTATTAAGATACCTTTTTCCAAAATACCATATAAAGGAAAACTTATCAGAGATTATAGATGGTGGGTGGAAGACCACAGTGAGTCACACTCACCATGAGTAAAAGTGCTGAGCCTCTGAAAAGCATTGCTAGCGTGTCTGCGAAAAAACAGCATGCTCTTCCTCTCCACAACAGCATTAGACAAAAATAAGATAACTGTGGCAAAGTGGCAAAACCAGTACTCATTGTTGCAACCCTGGGGGGCAGAAGCAGGGAAGTTCCAAAATTTTACATTTTTTAACTGAAGAGCTGTCAGTAACATTTTTTACTGCAGAACAGTCAGCTGTCTGGATCATTCAGAACAATTCAATGGCCCTTCATCAACTCAAAGGAGAAATAATAAAAAATAACTTTTAATATGGAATATTACAGGCAACAATCTTCCCAGAACAATGGGATGAACGATTTGGAACTTATCCTTTCCAAGTGATGGGTGGACGCTGTTCAGTGAGATATATAGCAGTTTCAAAGACAGTCTCAGAACATGTTTTAGTCTCCACCTTCCAGGTAAGAAGCATTTACTCTTTATTACACATCCACTGGAAAAAACTTGGCTACAAGGCAGTTCAAGCCAGCAGAAATAAAAGTGAAAGACAAACAATTTCATACTCAGAAAAAAACATGAAGAACTGCTTTTGAAAAACTTCAAATCCTGATCCCACACACTACTTAACTTTGTGCACTGAGTAATCTTACTGAAGCCAAAAAGTTTTTAAATGTTAAATACACACAAAATGTTTTAAAAAGACCCTTAAAAATTTAAAGAAGCAAGAGTAATAGTTTCAATGCATGCAGAAGTCTTTCCTACAGAAGTGCCCTTGGAATTGCATTTATTTTGGTAAAATCCCCATCACCAAAACAAATTTAAAAAAATAAATCTTTCTTTTATCAGGGCTAAGTTATGTATGATTCACAATGACTAACACTGTGTCTTACCCTGTGAATAGGCTCCTTTGTGGCCAAAGAGAGAAAGGTGGTAAGAATCTTATACTTGATAAATTCACACGTCCCTAGTATTATGAGCAGATGCAGAACAAATTACTTCACCAAACTACAAGGAAATTCCCAAGACACAGGTGTGTATGGGGGAAAGCAGAGGAAGGAAAAAAAATTAGGTTTTATTCCAACAAAATGTTTCTTGTCCTTATTTTCCTGTCTTTTTCTTCCTCCTTTGTTACCCCATAAGACATTCCACTTGAGCCAAAACAATGGGCTTAATTTTGGGGGCTTATTAAGGCAGCAAAGGAGGATGTACAAGAAACTATTTTATCCAAAATAGAAGACTCTCAACCAAAGGGTGGGGGAAGACTTCATCCAGAAAGTCTTTTCCCAACATTCCTTTCTCCCTTACAACATTAATAAATACAATCAAAATGCTTTTGAATAATCAAAATGTCATTTCTAAGGAAATGAACTTGCCAGTAAAAATTCAGTCAGCTCTACTTTTGAGTATAATCTTCAGCAGTGGTTGTTTGTTGTTAGTGGTGGTGGTTTTTTCAAGAGAGATTCTCTGCCTCATCTCAACAAAGTTACAGCTAAGAACACAAAGCCAAAGCCAGGCAGGACCAAGGAGCTGTCATTACCAGTATATCCTCCCTTTTCAGACCTACTTCCAAAGCAAAACCATCAAAACCTTCACTGAGTTTAGACAGTCCCAAAGTCTACTGCAAGCTATGGCAGCCTGACACCAGCTGACAGTGCCACTACATTAAGTCCACAGCATTAATCTTACCTTATCCTTCTTTTCCCTTCCCCACACCCACAAATAACACTGCTTCCTAATTTAAGGCATCTATGATGGACAGTAGACAGGAACTCTGTTGTCATACTCGAAGCTCCTATGTATCCCCTCCTAACTTCCTTTTAAGCCTCCTGCAATACCTCGTTTGCGTACAAAGTTTGCAGAGGAGGCTGAAAATTCTAATCTCAGGAATTCAGACTGTACCTCCTGTACAGGTTCGATGAGCATTAGGGAATACAATCATTAGTTCGTAAGATCTGTTTGCTCTTTACACTGTTATTAGTCACATTTATTGCAACAGAAGGTCCCACGAGGAATTAGGGTCCTACAGTGCTGGGCACTAGCACCACACCCAAGAACACACCTGCTCTTCCCCAAAGACCTCACAGAAGTTGTAACCATTGACAGGTACATGCAGCAAGCAGATGCACAAAGACTACGCTGGAATAGCAAGTACCAGGCATGGCATAACTCTAGCAAGAGTTTTGTGAAAACCACAAGCAGGTGGGAATTTTCAGGAACAAGTAAAAGGATGATGATAAAAAGATTTATTGTACTAAACATGCTGTTATCTTTGTTTCCATCCAGATTCCCCACTACTGCAGCATCAGTTGTTAGCAGCGATCCATTACTTCTGCAACTCGGATAGCTGCATAGCTACTGCAACTCCTATACTTCAATACAATCATTCATTTCCCAACAGCTAAAGAATTACTCATAACAACAGTCACATTTTTATGTCTGCAGGAAGGCATTGTTGTTCTTTCCCATCTGCTCTCACAAGCTAGACTAGGCTGGGGGTTAAGAAAGACGGAGAGAGCGAAGGGCAGAGGGAGAGGTTTCTTTTATACGGTATGGCTACCACTATTACTAACAAGACTGGCAGAACATGCGATGGATCAGGGAAGACCTGGGAAGAGCAGGAACTCTGTTCATCAATGCTGAGATCCCTCTGCTCAAGCAAGATAAGAGTTCTTTTTCAGATATACCACCATTCTCTCTGAAACTGCTTCCCTTCCTTTAAAAATAGATTCCAAATAATATTTGACTCCAAGCTCACATGGATCATACTCTGTTTTAGCTTCTTCAGCCATTAGCACAAGGTGAACACTGCATGATTTACTCACACATTTTATCCCATCTCTTAAACATCATCTGGCCACAAGGTCAAATTAAAACTGTGTTTGGAACCGAGTTCTGAAGAGGATCCCTAGCCAAATAAGAAGGGTAGAACAAAGACACCCCTACCACATGTAAAAGCAGATGAAAATGTTCCCCCATCCTATTAAGCAGAACTATTAGTAGACAAATTACAAGAATCTGTAATCCAATACAGTGACATTTACTTTCTGGGTCATCATACCCCCAACTACCTCAAAAAGGTTCTCTTCAGGACAGGTGACTACTTTTCTCACACATGACCATGCCTAAATTTGAGGAGCACTTGACCTGTTGCACGCTTATACAGTTTATGGGAACAAAGCAGTCACCTTTCTCCATCTAGTCCCCTGACCAAAGGGTGCTAGTTCTAGATCAAAGTCTTGAGTATTTTTACAAGACCAAGACCCTGCATGGCACATCCTCTGGGAGCCTGGGACTTATTCTCTTGAAGTTAGAGTTGGGTCAGGTGACAGGCCTGCTCAGATTGCAAGATCTTTGGGGTGGGAGTTCATCTTCGGTTACGTAGTTCATAGTTACACAGCATACAGCAGAATCTGACTAAAGTCCAGTGAAGGAAGATTTGAGATACTATCTTTCAATTATCATCTAGCACTTTCCTGCTCTGTAATACAAGATATTTAACAATAGCTGACAATCATAGAGGCTAACTAGGGAGAACGAGAACACTCAAAAAGAACCATGTCTGATGTAAAGCTACCTTCAATTTCCCGAGGGGCTAAGACTATCCTGTGACCAGTTTTCATTTTAGACTAACTTTTGCACAGATTCAGCTCCACAAACTGCAATGGAAATAATTCTGAACTGCACTGACCTGGGTATGCAATAGGTCCATAAGACTTTATTTTAAATAAATAATACTGTACCTCACATTTCACAGTGACTAGTTTATCCGCAAATGGACTTCACTTGTACTGGTCACTTTGATCAAGATTTTAAAGGGGTTTTGTTAAATTGCTCAGCAAGTATTCTAGGATGCTTCTGGGAAGCAATACAGCTGCTGTGTTTTACAGTGAAGTGACCATTTTAAACAAGATTTTACCACATGGCAAAGAAGTGTTTTCTTCCAGTTCTCAAAATAGTCAATACATTTGTCAACAAAAACAGATTTCAAAGAATTATTAGAAGCATATTTCACAGTAACTAGAGCAACCATATTTATGTTCAAAAATGGAGCACGACATCAATTAACCAACAGTTGTAGCAATATATTGTATCTGTGAATTACACTGCTCACAGGAACAACTGTGTTCAGGAATGCACAATGGAAGCAGGAGATAGGTTCAAGATGTTTTGGAGCAGGCTGTATTACAGACAGATGTATGTAACAGTATGCCCAGTCAAAATGAATTAAAGCAGAAACGTACATAAGAAAATATACGAAGACGACCAAATCATATCGTTATAATTAACATACCTTGCAGTGACACCTGTGGCTTTCCAAGATAAGAAATCCGGAAGATCAAAGAAATAGCCTGCCTTCTCCCAGCATGATTCTTGCAAGTTCTAACAAAAAAATTTTTAGAAATGCAGATATTAGAGGCCAGGCATGATCATGTCCTTATTTTAATGCCATTAAGAAACCTGACATTTATGTAAAAATGTCAATTTTTCCAAACCAAATATTCTGATCATCCTGTCTCCTCTACTCCCTTTACAGTGATTTACTGTCTGCAGAACTGAGCCTTTCCCCCACCATAGACTGATCATAGGAAAAGAGTTTCCCATGAAGAGTTCATGGAGCACATGTTTCAGATCAGTAACATGGGCTCTCTCAGTTCCCCACCAGCTGCTCAATGTCAGAGCAGTCTCAAAGTCAATAGACAACTTTCTCAAAAAACGTTTCCTTGAAGAATGCCCTACTTCCTAAAATTAACCATTTTAAATTTAACAATTTTGAATAGTAAGTACAGGAATAAAACAAACAGCTCTGTGAGCACTAGAACAAAGCTTTCAAATCTATTTCAAAATGACTAAAATATGATGGAAGCGTTTAAGAACCTGTAAGCTTCCAGTGAAGCTTTTTTCCACAGCTGGGCCAGGCTCTATTGCCGTCTTCCTATTCCTATTGGAGGCTCTTTTCCTATCACCTGGGCCAGGCTCTATTCTTTGTTTCTATCTCCAAAACTCAGTCTGGTTTCAGCTTATGATAGCAATGCATATTTTTAAAATCGCTTTTCCACGTAAACCATCTCCACACTTGCCACAGGCATCAAATGATGATGAATGGGAAGAAAGTTCCCCCAAGAGTAATGTTTTATTCCAGTGTGACATGAAGAGTGAGCATCATTGTCCTGCAATACAACAATACCATCCAATGGCCACCTCTGGTCTCAATACCTTAAAATAAATAAAGAATATCCAAACCAAACAAAAGTCGGTGCTGCTGACCATAAGGTTCACAAATCAGACTTCCACAGACAGATAGGATTGCTTTAAAAACCTCCACCAGCTTTTAAAATAATTGAAACAGAGCAAAGTTGTCTCACTTAAGAGCAGCTGTTGTACTAGAAACAAAAAGCCTGACCGCGGTCTTTTGGGCATGGAGCCCTGCTAGACAGCACAGCCTCAGCAAGAACACAAGTTAGGTCAACAGTTGCATCTAGCAGGCTAAGGCAGAGCTGGAATGATACTTCAGAAGTGCATGAGATGGGAAACTATGTGCATCTTCATCTCTACACAAGAAATGTGAGGGATGAACTATTTGCCTTGTCTTTTAGCTTTCAGGTCCCACCTTTTTCATCTACTCTCCGTAAGTGCAGGCCAAGACTCTTCTACAAGATTGCAGAAGCAGAGGATTTTTTAGAGAAGTAAAAGTATTAAACAGTAATTGAGTCTCAATAGCACTGTTTGTCAACAGCAACTCCAAGTCCTCTGCCCACCCGCCAAAAAAAACCAAAAAACCAACTGTATGAACCTGTGTACACAGTTGAGCAGAAGGACGAAGTATTTTAGCAAAGGTTCTAGTAGCCTTGTTGTTATGCTTTTCTTTTCAAAGCTTTTTTTTCAGACTACTCAGTAAATCGTCAATAACTAACATGACAAGTTAAATTATCTGCTTTTTAAAAGCTGCCGTCAGTTTTCTGGAGCAAAAATTAATTATATTCAGTATCAAGAGTGTACATGCTGAATTAAAATGAAACATAATTCAATTTTAAGAAATACTGTTTGGCTCTATAACTTTATTCAGATACTATGTGATATCAAACCAAAAATCTTAGAAGTCCAGAAAGTTACTGAAATGGAATCTATGAATTCCAGAAACTAAGGTGCAACTGGGTAAGTACAAAAAAAGCAAAATTTTGTTTAGTTTTGCATCATGCCCAGAACCTGTAGTCTTTTGAGTTGAGCTCTTCAAAAGCTTCTAAAACTTACTGGTTTTCAATTGAGTTCAAAAAAGAAATGCTCCGATTACAATTTTTTTTAATATAAAACGCACAACCTTTGGATGTCTGTTCCTAATCACTCAGGTTTAACTTACCTCCTAGATATGTGTGGCTGCTACTCACATCAAATTTAACTTTATATGTGAACACAAAGGTGCTCCATAGTTTAGTACGAAGGTAATTCAGCCTGATTATTTTGATAATAAAAGCCATTATGTATTGTTCACATACCTAACAGTCTTCAAGAAGTAACAGGAGTCGTTTTTCTATTAGTGTTAATCAGAAAAGAAACTGGATTAAGAATAACTGTCCTCTTCAAACAAATCTGTTTCATCAAAGATACTCCTTGGACCCTTATTATATTACTTCAAAAATTCCCAAAAGCCACATGTTAGCGACACTAAAATATGTTGTTTCATGAACGCCCAAATGATTCATTCTTTGCCATCTTGATGCTTTGTCATCACTAATTAGTACGGACAAAAAAATCATAGCATGCCCTGATGCTTTTTCCAAACAAATTTAAAAGTCTCCATGTTTTCGACACTCACTGAAGTTAATTCTAATTTATTTTCACTCACAGTCAGGAATCTGTGACCACATTAAAAGGATTGTGGAAAAGATCCGGGAACGTTCCCAATGCTGTATTCATATCCTGCGACTCACCCTCCAAACTCACTTGTAAAGAAACTAATTCAATCTCTCTATTTTTCAGGGGTACTTATGGAGTCCCCTTTTCTTCATCTCTCTCTCACTGATAGTTTTGGCTTTTTTTAACAACTATACCTCCAAACAATAATTCTTTGAAATCCTTACAGATAATCCCAAATACTTGGGGGCAAAGAGTTTAAGAATTATGAAGTACAATGTCTTCTAATCTTCCTAGACAAGAAGAGTCTAGGAGAATGAGGGATCACAGAACTGATACAGAGCACAATGAGAGGCCTCCATTGCCCATTTATTCCTTGACAGTCAAAAAGATTATCTTGAAGCCATACTGCACAATTTTGTATAGTGTTAAATGTATTTCTTCACTTCTTAATTGGACTGAAAATACACACAGAGGCAGAATTTCACGTGAGCTCCAGCATCCGATATAATATTTGCAGACACATAAAGGCACATTTTCCTTGGGAAAGCTGAAAGTGCTTCCACGTTCATATTTTACTGGTTTGCTGAGGTAGCCTGTTTCTGTACAGGAAACCTTTGATTTCTACTCTTACTAAGTATATAATTTTCTTGTAAGATGAAGTGATCTTCAGACATCTGATGTTTATGAAAACACATTTTTTTCCACTAGAAGTAAAAAGTGTATATAAACACCAAAGATGTCCTGACTTTTGTTATTGCTAATACAGATTAAATATGAATCAAATTATCTTAAATGCCATTTTAGACAGCCTTGATATCAGATCCTTGTTGATTAAGTAAAGATGAGCTAGAAGCAAGACATCTGATTTAGCACAGGGTATCAGTCTGAATTTCATGGCTACTTATCAGCCAAAACCCACAAATTCAAAAATCATCCCAAACTGGTGTGTTAGAAATCTAGATTAAAACCAGGACGAACAGATGGAAGCATAAAAATGTTTTACCATTTAGTATAAAAAAAGAAAGCTGGCGTGAGCATGCAAGTTCCACATCAGGCCAAAATCTAAGTAATTGGAAAATCAGAAAACAAACTAATTCACCAAAGAACTGTCTGCTTTTCCCAATTCAACCCCAAATTTGAATCTCAATTTCCCAGGCAATCTTTAATAGTAGGCTAAGCAGTGTATAAGTCTCTCTTTTTCTAAATTACAAGACAACAAATATATACTGTGTGAAAGGAAGAAAGAGAACAACTTAAGACTGAATGCACACACACACACAGGGATACAAGAAACTGATGTCCCATGCCCTATTCCAATTCAAAGCAAAGGACTTAGAACTTGGATCTCACACACTTCAGATCAGATGCCAAGCCATGCGATAGAGCTATTCTGTGATACCTAAGATGGGCTCTGAGCAGAAGTTCTATCCTTGCCAAGGCCACAAACTGATCAATTTTGCAACTACCAGTTGCTCTCTAATTGGTAAAAAATTAACTAACTGAATTATCAGATTCATCTTGAGGCTAGAACTGGGGGGGGGGGGAGGAGGAGAGGAGAGGAGAGGAGAGGAGAGGAGAGGAGAGGAGGGGCTTGGAAAGTAACCTCTTAGAGTAAGGCTACTGCTGAAGGTGGAGAAAACTGCCTTGCTGCAACACACCATCTCTATCACCAAGACACACATGCAGGTATTTTCAAATCCCTAACACCACAAGTCAGGGAATCATCAGAGTCCAGGTCAGAAATGGCTACAGAGGGACAGACCAGGCACTTTAAAGGCTGAGTTGGCAGAAGCTGTAACAAGAAGGACAGTCTGTGTGCATGTTGTAAGCCTCATCACACTGCAATGGAGTGGAGAGATATGGCCAGGAGACAGACTAAGTAGGGCGTACTTAGAGTTTAAGTGCTAAAAACCTCCCAACTGTTAACCCTTTTTAAAATGGCAATTCTGCTTGATTAGCAACTGCAAGTAAAGGCCAAACTCAATAGTCCAAAGTACAACTTATGCATACATGTCTGCACGATGTATGGATTTTGATAACACAGCGCTGTTAAAGCATTTATAAACAATTCTTATCAAGAGCTTAGTTCCAAACTCAGTAGCTTGAACTTATTCTCACTTAACGTGGAATTTATTATTTATTTTAATGGGAAAATATTCAGTCACATTCAACAAAACAAAAAGCCAGCTGCAAAGGCAGCAACCAATGGAGAAGACATGCATCAATGAAGAAGCTGCTGCCAAGACAGTGCCAGTACATCCACTATTCTTCTTCCCTCCATAGCCAGGGAAAGATATGTTTTAATTTCTTCTGCAAATTATCCCGTCACAGGTGTACAGAAAGAAGAACAATAATGCATAAAATGGCAGCTGTAACTGAAGATGTGAACTGTAACATACAGAAAGATCACCGACCACTGTGCCAGAGAAAAACAAACAAACCAACCAACCAACCAAGAAAATTACTCAAAAACTATTGTTTTTATTTATTAATTGCAGAGGAATGGCATGCTAGCCAGTCACTCCGTGAAGCAATTTTTTTTCCTAAAGGGAGGCACTTTGCTCTTACACACCATATGAAGAACAGAGTTGTGAAAGCACAGTATAGGAAGACTGCATTTCATTTGAAGACAGTTACCAAGCAAATACCTACTCCCAGTCCAGCATCCCCTACCCATTTGAATAACCTACAGCATCTCTTATTTAACAGGACTAGTATTTTTTAGAAATAGCTGATTCGTAATGTCACTAGTATGAGGAAAACATAACAAGCATCTTTTCATTTTGGCACAAGCTACAAGAAACTTTCCTGCCAGAAACTAGCAAACAAGATTTTTTTTCTTCTGCTACCTCTGGGGAAAAAAAATACTAACAGGCTAATTCTAGAGCTGGACGAACATTCACTGCAGTTTTTACATTGCTCTGTTTAAGCTATGCTCTCACTACTGTGATGTTGGTTTGCTATAGCATAGACATGAATACAGTCATGTTGTGCTGACAAACATTTGCAGCAAAATAATTTCCAAGTGAAGGACTATGTATCTACATTTTCAGTTCATATGCGCACATCTACCTACCAGAATTATGTACACTCTCATTCAGACAATGTACATCCAATTTCTTTAGCCAAAGTCAACCACACAGCACAACCTGCTTAGCAAAGCTGCAAAAAATATACCTGCAACTGCAGAAGTAAAGAACCATTGCAATAATGTTTTGCAAGATAATTCTAAACAATGAAGTCATCTAGGGAAATAACAGCAAGAAGAGTGAATTTAACTGGTTATTTTGAAAGACCCAATAACCAGGGACTACCTTCCTTTTCAGTGAAGTTTACATTCAGACTTACTGACTTCAGGAAGACTTGGTCAGAATCTTTCAGCTATTTTCTAAATATTTGTGAAATATTTAGAAAATATTTCTTGTGAAAGGATAATGATTCTTTATTTCAACTTCATCTACAGTTGACATTCTTAATTCAGCTGACCACATTCAAAAGTTAAATGCATCCACAGAAATTAGCTTTTTTAAAAAAATCATATTTTCATTTCGTTTTACATTAGAGATTTAACACTGGACTCTCTTTATCACCACACATGGTCCACACAGGCAGAGAAATACAATGCTCCCCATAAGCGGACCACAGATGTGCACATTTTTACAAGAGTGCCCCATAGGCTATACAGTAGCTGCATTCAGTTGATCATTTACTGCCAACAGCTGTCCCCAACCCACAAACTCCACTTGCAGCAATGGCTTTGTCATATGAACACCTATCTGCAATCACAAACATCAAGACAACCCAATTAATTTCAGGTAGACTAACCACTAGGCGCCAGAGGGTAAAATGATTCAGCAGCGATCAAACTCAACTGAATGTAAGCCAATACAATTCAAACAAAAGATCTCAAAAGGCCTATTATGGCCTTCGTAGTTTAGTTTCTTAATTCAAAACCAAAATGGAATAGAGATAAAGAGTTGGAAGAACAGAATACACTCTGAAGCCTCTAGTCAAACCTCTGTGTACAGTGGGAATGTAAGGAGATGAAACGTTAAAGAGAAAGCATGATGTGGAAAAGAAAGTCAAAAAGAAGCAGACGAGAATAACTTGTGTCTTGGAAGAAAAACTGCAACACTCCTCTGCAAATAAATACCAGTGTAACGGGAAAGCCACAAGAGATAAAGACCAGCATCTACTTCTCGTATAATGACATCAGCTTATTCCTCACAGTCAGTGATGTCATCTTCAATTCTAATAACAAGATGACGATGGGAATGGAAAAGCACAGTTAGGTGACCATAGCCCTCTCCCCCTTCTCTCTCTTCATTGCTTCCAACCAATTCGAGTAAATTTGCAAAGTCATATTCTTTAGTAATACTTTCAATTGCTTAGATGAAAATTCTTCAGGTAATAAAAATCCAATTCCTTCCTTTGAGGGACAGCCTAATCCCTTGACACGATACTAGTGAATTGACCTATGTCAGACCCTTCCTCACAGATGCTAAGTTTTCAGATATTACAGTTAGGAGAGCCCAGGTCACATAGTGAGAAGGCAGGATCTCCTAATGTGGCCTTCCACAGTCAAGTTAGCATCGTGGAAAGGGTGAGGGAGGCTTTGATGACAATGTACACACAATTAACCTATAGGTATAACAACAGTCCAAAGGGTCATTTAGTATAAATACCTTAAATTCCTAACTTCCAAAAGTACATCTAGTTAATCTCCTAAATCACTCATCTCCTACAAGACTTTTAACAAACCAATTTAGTTTACAGTCACATTTGTGCAATTTATCTTGTATTAGCAAGACTGCAGTTTCATATGACTGACTCCATGAATATGGAACATGGAAAAGCCAAGGGAATACCTTGAATATTTATCAGTTAGGCAATAAACTCAAAAAGAAACATTTATATTTATGCCAGCCTAAATAAACTTTGAAGCTCAAGAAAACAGTGTTAAGAGTTCCAAAACTGCTAAGGATCCACTGAAATGAACATACTTCATTAGGACTCATTTTAAGGTTCTTCCAGTTACATGCTGTTTACTGTTACAAATACATGAGGTTTGATTAAAAGAAAAGTATCAAACATTTTCCCAATGATACAAAAGTTAATTCAGCTGGTTACATCAATGAGTCTGTAAATTGTCCTTAACTATTAATTCAAGGTTACTTTATCATAACTTCAGACATACAACAGTAATTTTCCCCACTGCACCCTCTCTGCAAAACCTAGATCAATGCAAGTAGATATGGAATGTGCACAGCGCCAATCCCAGGCAAAGATGTACAGGGGCAAAATAGCAAAAGCATTTAATAGCAGAAACATTAAACTCCTGGGGAGTTCAAAAAGGGTCCCAGGGAATTCAAGGCAAACGTCAACAGTGAATCTTCACACATCCAGATGTACCCACTGACCTGGAGCATGACTGTTCAAAGTGCATGGCTGTGGTTTCTGTTTTGTTTTTAAAACATCTATGTGTTGTATGCATTGCAGCCTCATCAACTTTTCTAATCAAAAACTTTCCAGAAATGTGATGCCTACCAAAGGGGCAAAGGCCCAAAGTAGCTTCTGGATACACCCCAGTTTAGCCAGTTTTGATTAGGGCCAATCATAGAAGAATGTGCCCAATCCATTATTTGCCTTAAGTTTCTGGGATACTGTCAGGGATATGACAACATCAGGGAGGAATATTAAGAAAGGACTAAAGAAAGGAAAAAAAAAAAAAAAGATCACTATGGTCCATGGCATGGAGATGTTCACTGGGCAATGATATAGTTCAGTCTTATACACTTAAAGAACTAAAAGGCAAATGAAATTTTAGGAGTTTGCTTCAGAAAAGAAAGATACCTGTTCCCACAAAGCAGTTAACAGTGGAACTCATTACCACAGGACACAGTAGGTGCAAAAAGTGCATGTGGGTTCAGAAAAGATTAGCTAAATTCATAGAGCAAAACACTTGCTACTAATCAGACACATACTGAGTCAAACAGATTTCTGGTCTGACCCAGGATGGTTCTTCCATCGAGCAGCAGGCTGCACCACTTGCAGTCAGATGACTGGAAATAGTTCTAGAAATACTGGAAGTGTTTTCAGAAAAAAACTGAACCAACTGTACATATTTGCAGAGGTTGGCAGAAAATTCTGGAAGAGTATTATATAAAATAGCAATAGACTTTTGGGATGCTCTGAGAGGGATCTTATTTTAAAGCGGCTCCTGAGACTGCACTGCTTGCTGAAGCAGGTATTATCTTGGTAGGAAAGGTTATTTCACATTTGATAAAGAAAACATAAGCAGAGGTGAGGATTTAAGTAAGGCAAATAAACTACTCAGATCTACAATACTTTAAAGAAACCTTGCTGGTGGTGTAGTTGGTGACATTTAGTACTCAGGAAAGCTGGAAACCGAAGGCCATGATCACAGCCAGGCACACAGTGTGAGCAGACACTATGTAAAACTTCCCCAGGCAGTCCTGCCAACACATCTCAGCCCTAACGTTCAGTGCTCATAACAATCCCATTTTGTCCCTCTCCTCAGCAACACCAAGGGACGCGTTTTTAAAGAGTCTGATTTTATGCCCATGAAGTTCCCATCTAGCCAACTGACTCAACATGTGGCCTACACAAACTAGGTACAGTGCAGTTATCTTTAGAATACCAGTTGTCACAGTTAAATAGAAGCACAACAGGAATTCCAGTTTCAACTTTGTAAAGCCTTCAGATATTCAGTTAAAAAGGCTAAAATAAAAATGAAATGTTTCTTTCTACCTGCTAATCTTGTGACTCTCCCAAGGGATGTGAAAACCAAACTTCTTTTTTGACAGAATGTGCATTATTACTAGCTTAAGAAATAATCCTGCAATCAAAATAGAGTATTTTTTCCTTGTGGAGTATAAGCGAGATCAAAATCTAACTCTACCGCACCTCTGAGAACTGTGCAGTATTAGCAGGAGGGAAATACACTAAACACAGAAAAGAAGGAGGATACAACTCAAAAACCTGAAGGAAACATTAAGTACCATTTTATAAGCGGTTTTCCTGACCACGCCTTTAATACCTGTGTCATGGTTTATTCATCCAGAAAATGTTAATAACAAAGAATCTGAAGAGACTGAAGTAACTTATTACTTGTAGACCACTTGAAGACAGCCACTGAATAACAACGTATGTGCAAACTGGTGTTTTAGCTCTCATTTGGAGAACCTGACGTTCAAAGTTATTGTAAAATTTGCTTTCCTTCACAAAAAGTGAGAACACTGGCATTACACGAGGATGAATTTCAGCTGTCAGAGGCTAAGATGAACCTTTGCTGCTAGCCCTGAAAGTCATGTAATACACAGGCGCATTACTGTGATTGGCACTGAAAATAAACCATCACTCTTCATACGATTCCGTTCACACTCCTACTTTGCAACAAGTATAGAAGCAGTAAGCAAAGACTCGATCACATACCTGTCTGAAGCTAAGAAGTTTAATCCTACATGCCCACATCTCAGCTGATTACAACCGACTCCGTAATAAAAGTTATTTTTCTTTCTCATGAGCTAGCTGAGGTGCTACTATAGATTTTGCTTAAGGTGCCCGAGTTAAGCAGGGCAATCTTAAGCAGTTTAAAAGTATGTCTTTGCTAGTCCACTCAGGATGCAGGAACTGCCGCGTGAGCAGCTCAGCAAGCAGATACTAAGGTAAAAAAACACCTCTCTTAAGGATAATAATCTCTTTAGCTGGTACGTCAGGAGCCAAAAGGGGACATACGAACAAGCTCTGGTCTGTAATGCCCTTCTGCCAGGCAATCTCTGCTACTGGCTGGCACGTAGGGTAAGGTGAATTCTATTTCCTACCCATTTGCTCATGGAGGAAACAAGCCCTGTAATACTTGCTCTCCCTTTATACTAAAGCAATGATGTCAGAGGGCTTTGAGGCCATAGCATAGGCTTACATCTCTGGGTGACCACATTTGGAGACCCCATAATCTGGCCTTTCCTGATCAGTCAGGTACTTACATTCCAAACCTTGCAATATAAACACATTTTAAACACAGTGGATTAATTTAAGGATTCTACAGTTTACTTTTTATTATTATAAAATGACTGACGTATGATACTCATAGCTCAAGAGGAAAGAACTAATAGATGGATATTTGTATTTCAGTATAACATCTATAAATAATATTAATTATGCTCTATTATCATTAATCTGTCATTACCTGCTTCAACCAATTAATTCCTTTCACTTTCCTCAATCTGCACCTTGTTACTATATGATGTTTCATGTTTGTAAGGGCAGGAGACTTCAGCTGCTTGAAAACGGCAGCAAGTTACTCACATTCAGGCTTTGTTAAAGTGACAGCAAGCATCATTGAGACCAAATATAAAAGCCAGATTGGAGGAGGTTATACAAAATTCAAGCGGCAAGCACTTCTCCTTTTATCTGACAGTTACTATTAAAAGGCCATATGTCATTCTGTAACACATAAAATTTAAACACAAGAGACAGAGATAGAGTTCCACGTTAAGAACAGAGCACCTTCCCTCTACAGATGGTCTACTTCCTACGGATGGGACAGAACTAAACTGAAGCTCTAACTGAACAGTTTCTCTACCAGCAGCCAAAGACATCACACATCCCCTCCCTGTTGGATGCAGTGCCTCAAAGGCAGTACCTCTGTCCAGGATACCCAATCTTGAGATGGTGCTGTTTCCAAACTGGATTCAATAAACCCATCCCAAAAGTAACACCTACACCCCTGAAGCATGCCCAGCCACAGTAGTTGGAACAGAAAATACGCCTCCATAACTAGATCTTAGGATACTTTGAGGACTCATTCATTATCTGCAACTAAATCTGTATGCATATCTAACCTTAAAATTAGATAAGAAAGGCATATGAAATGTTTAATCAGGAAACACTAAATTTCAATAAAATCAAAGATATTTCTAAATAATTGAGAGAAAAAAAGAACCTCAAAACATTTTCATCACAACTTAAGCCTGGACTTACTTTGCACACTTTTGGGTTCAACACTAAGGCTGAAGGCTTTTGTTTTAGAAATTTCATTCTCAGAAATTAACAAAGGGCATTGATCATTAGTAAAAATGAACCACAGTCTTACATGTACTCACTTCCTTTATCCACAGCAATTTTGGTGGCTGCATTTCCACAGACATCACTCCCCCTACATAGCTCAAAACCCTGTGTTGCGTTGCATTGATGTGCTCAACTTGACTGACTGCACGATGGTCCATCCACATAATAACATTCCTATAGTTTTGCCCTTGAGGAGAAAAAAAAAAAAAGATAATATTTTAGATCTGGTTTAACGCCACCTTAGTACTGTAAGTTACCAGACTCTAAGCTGCTTCACACTTTCATTTCTACATAGAAAACTCAAATTCTATTTGTGTTAATAATCCACAGATATCTAAAGATAAAATCCTAGCCCTCTGAGCCAGCTTTAAGACATACTGAGCACAGAGAATGCTGACTGAAACCAATCAGGCTTGTAAGCATCCAATAACCTTGAAACGCTATGCTCTTGTAGACTGTATTTCATTCAAAGAACCCAAACTTTTTGACAAAGTACACATATTTAGTTAAAGATATAAAGAAGCATTTTGGTGACCATTACCCCCCATTTCAGGGGGGTAATTTGCTGAAATGCTTTTATTTTGGATGTGGAAGGAAAAAGGATTTGGCAAGTCTGCATGACACGTGAGAATAAGATAAAAAACATTTTATCAAAATTAACCTACAGAGGACCTGCTAGACAGATGGAGCAGTAATCCAGATGACACCTCAGATTCCTCTCCTTCTAAGTACACTGCACACTCAATTTCATGACACAGCCACTCATGCATAATCAATAATATGAAAACATATTCCAAGACAAGGCAGGAGTAGGAGGCACACCAATATTTCTAACATGGATTGAAATACAACTTAGAACTGTGAGACTGCCTGAAACCACACCATTGCATGCCCATACCAATGTGACAGTATTCAGTGCATTCTTGTCTTTTTATTTAACAACACTGCGTAAACTCAAAGTTCTTGGGGGTATCAGAGAATAAAAAATGAGAACTGAGTTTGACTAATAGACCAAAATAGCCCCAGACATCATCAGGCATTGAACAGATTGTAAGAGACTCTCAAACTGAAAAATAAATAATCTCATCTAAATTTGGCGAAGGACATTTTGGGGGCAAAGCTGGTTGTTTGAGAAGGATGGGGGAAGATGACAAATACATCTGAGAATAGAAAGGGAACATACACAGAATTGTGATTATGGCTCTCTAACTCCTGATTTAGCACACATCTAATCTTAAATGGGATTCACTGAAAAAAAGTGTATCACAGACTTTTCTTGAATCTTCTGAATCACCTACTAAAAAATTAATTTTAAAAATTAAAATTTTTAGAAAAAGGTCATAGACTGTTTCTGAAGTTTAGCACTGTCCTAGAAAAAAGACACAACACCAGTATAATAAAATACACAAGCTGAACCTCTGGCCTGTCACTCCATGACACAGTAAGCAGTTAGACTGCACTAACACTAACATTTTTAGCATTCCTTTAGCCAGTGTGGATGGGCAATTATACACACTATAAAAACCATAATTAGCAAAGTCTGAAGAAGGAGAAAACATACAGAAAAGAAAAACGACCATAGATTTCTGTAAGAAGCAGTCCCTCTGAACCAAGATTAATGAATTTGATCTTAGGATGCCAAACATTTAGCCAAACAGTAAGTAACTCTCATCTCAAATACAATTTTGTAGTATAATTAAAATAGTAAAACCAGGAAAAAAAGATTTTCGCTCTCTATCTCCAAGAGTCAGCCCCATCACTTGGCATTTGGATGAAATTGTAAGTTCATTCACATCGGTGGCAAAACATGCACAGTAACACCAATTTTTGTGCTGGAGTCCTACCTTCACAGTTGACTGCCAAAGGTTGGAATTGTTTATCCACAACAACAAGGGAACATGTAGCATCAAAACCAACCCCTCGAATCCAGCTAGCATCTACTCCACACACAACTTTCTGCAAATATACAAAACACACATGAATACAAATATATCCATATATATGCAGGTGCCATGTGAACTAATGAGTACAAAAAATAAGTTACAAGTTAGGAATGCAGGCTCAAACACTGAAATTCTTGAGATTCAGTATTCTTTAACACCTCTAATCAAAAATACACCAAATTACCAAAAATTCTTTGGTTTTCAAAACTGAATTCAAAGGTCCACGAAAAGTTCTTTAATAGGTTTTTAATCTTAGTATCCATAGTCCTGGATAAAAGCAGGAAGCGCAAAAATATCAGAAAATAAAGGTAGCCGAAAACTAGCAATGCTAATTTTCTGTCTTTTCTAAAAGCTTGGAGTTGAGCTGCATGTGAAACATGGACACAGGATTAGGGCCAAGTGTTTCCATCAGTTACTCCACTCAGTCCCCACCTGTGGAAGCTACTATCTTCTAAAATTGTCTTGGTGATACTGTGCCCCAGCTTTTTGTCTTGCAATAGTGAAAGGTCCCAAAAATAAAGTTGGTCAAAACCTGTAGCAGTGATACCACTTCTGCAATGCACACCTTTTCAAAAGCTCTGCTACCAAGAGTTTGGATAGCAAACTTTTTGGAAGGTTTTCCAAAAAAAAATAAAAAAAAAAAAAAATAAAAAAAAAAATCACCACACCAAAAGGTCTGAACTTCATGGCTTCCAGCAGCACTGGAAAAAAAAACACAACACCCACATGGATTATGTGCCAAGTGAGGTTGCAAGACACCTAAAATGTAACACCGTAATAAATTGCTACTTCTCAGCAACAATAAAAGTATCATTATTGTAATTAGTACTATAACAAAAGACTTTCACTAGACTTGCTACAGTGCCAGTCTCTTACCGGCTCTGTAAAGCTATAGTTTCAGAGACCGTATTTTATTGCTTACATATAAGAGATTGTATTTAAAGAAGTCCAGAGCAAGAACAAAGCAATTCACAAAAAGAAAAATCAAATAAGCAGACTAAAGATTTGCTCTGCTTTAACATCAAGCTGTTCTTCCCTATCACTCCTGTCATTCCCCTCTTTTCCTTCCTTCCCCCTCACCTCATCTCCTTCATCTCAGAGCATTTCTGCAGAGCCAAGCTCATTAATGTTTGAAAAGGCTGATCAATAACAAGAGAATGGGTGAACTGTCCATCTGCAAATTACCAAGCATATCATGAATATTTAAAAAGCCAACCTTAGAACATGGAGCAGGCTGGGGCTTTAGGATGAATGGCCTACAGGTGCACTGCCAAGCAAGGTCACTAATTTACTTTTACCACCAGCATGTATAGGCAGATCGTTGGACCAGAGGGTACAAATTTTCCCTCAGAGTAAGGTTTATTTCAATCTAGTTTTATGCTTGATACTATCCACAAATGTGTATAATTTATTTTGGGCTCATAATAGTGGACAGGCATCTTAATGAGGAGGATCACAGGTGGCAGGCATTATATTAGACACCATCCAGGAACGAGATTACAACTTCACTACAATAAATGCTCCTTTGTGACTCCAGTGCAGCACAATGCATGTCTTTAAATAGATGCATTACCAGGTTCTGAGCAACCTTGACTCTTCAAAAAACTATCTTGTGGCTAGAACATACACCAGCAAAACAAAACCCACAGATGTGAATCTTGAAGGCAGTGGGTAAGTGCTGCCTCTGAGCTAACAGCGCCAAAGAAGGGCTTCCATTCTATTTTCAGTTGTATCACAAGCTTCCTTCACTCTGTCCTTCAGCTCCTCACCTATATAACTGACATTGTGAGGCTACATCAGCCATATCCTCAAGGTGCCTTTAATGCACAAGGATGGTTATAAGCTACACAGTCATACAGCACGCACGGAACTGGATGTTTACGGCCAGTGACTGGAAGACCTTAAACCTCCAAAACTTGAAGAGCTACCTGCAGCACATACCTCCCTCATTTTCTCTTTCTTTGCATACCTTTGTGACTGAGCAACAGGCAGCCCATATGTCTGCAGAGGATTGCTCATAGTGGTCTGGTTGGGGTTCCCAAATTTGGATTGGCTGATCTGCATGTGCCACTACTGTCCCAAACTCGTCTACCAAAGCTGCACGAACACTTGCTGACCCAACATCAATTCCAACATAGTATTTTACTGGAGGCTGCTTCTTACTGTGCATTTTTAATAAGACCTGTTGTGGGGAAAAAAAAACCAAACAGGTTAAAAACAGATAAAATGACTGATGATGCAAAGCTGTGCTGAACAGCACAGGAAAGATGATGGGCAGGCACTTTGTTTGATAACTCCTTTTTGCAGCAAGTCTTCACTTGGCATTTTTTAATTAATTTGAAGTTTCGAGTCTTGCATTAGTTGTACTTTTTTTCTTCAAATGTTTTTATATAAGTTGCATGGCACAGAAGCTCCTGAAAAGCAAAGTGTAAATTCACCTGTAAAAATATGCATGCTATGATAAAGTTCATGCACTCATACAAACAAGGAACTGAGCTGTGGTCATACAGCATCATGCCTACACAAAGGGAAAAAGGGGAGGGAGGTAGGAAGGGAAGGAAAAGTTATGGTTCCAAACTCAGCAGCAATCAGGAGCTGGTGCTCTACACAGACAGGAAATTTCAATCCAGAGACTCCTGGGTTTTCCTGAATTCTGGCACATAGGAAAACTGCTGATGCCTGGTAAGTTGGATTCACCTCTGGGCAAGACAGCAACAACCACCACAGGTATGTCATTGCCTCCATGCAAACATATTATACTCCTGAAGTAGTGGAAGGGGTGGTGTGCCTGGCTCCACCGAACCCTGACCTGAAGAGGAACAAGGAGGCAAAAGCTGCTGCCTCCCATAAAGCCAACCAGCTAATGAGTGGCATATTACTGCTGAACGAGACAGTGAGTCAGGCTGAATTTCTGCAGAATCTGAAAACAGTTTCACCCCACAAAAAAGTCGTGTGATGCTGATAATTAAAATAACTAAGTGACAATCTGGTACTTATTACCCAATTTTAAGCCCTCAAAAAAAAAAAAAAAAGAAAAACAACACCTGAAAACCAAACTGGTTAGGTTTTTAAGAGCTATCCACCATCAATCCACACATTTTTAAAGATTCAGAAAATAATTTGCTGAAAATGTGTTGAGTTATGAGAGCATCCCAGGAAATCTCTGCCTACTCTCTGACAACCTACAAGAACAAAGTGAGGTTAAGTTAATTGATTTAATTATTCACAATGAGTTGCTTACTTCACTATATTACGTTTAACTACTTGACATTTAATACAGTGACAAATGCACTGTACTTAATTTCTCACAGTGTGTCCTTAATTAATAGTTAACATTTACATTTTGATCAAGCTGGGAGTAAGAGCTGATACAAAGTATTTAAAACGTCAGACAAGTACCAAGCTTACTGCTTGTATGAATCTCCTAATAAGCCTCTAACACACAGAACTTGGCTGATGTGTTAGCTTCTGATTTCCAGAAAATGAATGGATCAATTATAATTTGATGAATACACAGTATTTATTGAGCACCAAAATGGCTCTGCTTAAAAACAGCCCATCTCGCCCAAAGAAGTGACCTGGATTACTTCTGTATATGGAAGATGGGTTGTTTAGAGGAAGGGACATGGGCAAAGGCGGAAAGATAGGGAAAGTACTGCTCAGTAGAACAACAGGATCATTCAAATTTCAAATTAATCCTATATATATTTTTTGAAATAACTACAGTTTAGTGGCAAAGTATACCAAAACCCCAATAGAAAAAGCAGTGGAACAGAAAACTGTGAAAGTCATCTTTCTACCTTCAGACAATAACAGCTGATCATATAGCCATATAAATGGTACTCAACTTTGGGAGCAATTTTTTTTTCTTGTTTTATTTCTACAAGACAAAAAAGAAGCCTTTTTCCCCGCCCCCATGAAACATCTTGAATATAGGTCAAGATTTATCCTTTGGTGTCGGTCTGAACATAGTGTTGGCACAATGTAAGTGCTGGTTCACATCTATGGTTGGCTTGTAACCACTGCAGTTGATGGCTATTACAAATCTATTATCACTGAGGGTTCGAGGTAGCAGGTGAAATATAGAAAAAAAAAAAAAAGAGAAAGGCAGTCAACTGTCTCAGAAAACTCATAATCCAAGGATCATCCCAGATAATAAGTAAACAGTGTAACAACTGAATTAAGACAAATTTTCATTTGCATTTGAAAAAGCATAAGCCAACACCTTGACTAAAGAAAACTATGCAGCTTCCCCTCATCCTACCCCATTAAATGGTTCATGGAAATGTGGTTAGTCAGTGCAGTTCTGTGATCACCACCTGTCCCGTACAACCATTCTGTACTGCCTCAGTCTGTCATCTCATGCTTAGACTACCACTGCTGGGGGCCAGGGACCATTTTATTTTTTTCTTCGTTTGGACAGCATTGGCACAAGGGAGTTCTGTCCATCACTAAAGCTCCTACGGAGCCCGGTACCAACCAAAGCAGTTGTCACATCACATTCTCTATGCGCCACGGCAGGGTCACTTGAGGAAGCTGTACAGATCATTAGCCTCCAACAATAATCAGAAACTAGAAAAAACTCAAAGCTACAGAGCATATTGTGGTACTGATGGAAATACTAGCTACTCTCTTTCAGCAGGGCAATACACACTAATCTTGTTAAGCAAGGTCATCTGTTCAAGCGATGAGCAATCAGCTAAAAATAATGGTGTGCCATGAGTCTAACACCTAGGAATACTGGCAAGAAAGCTTGCTTTATTTTCTTGGCCCTGGCTCTATGACCTGGTCAGACTAACAAAAGCTAATGCCTCTGTCACAGAGAGGACAATTCTCCTGATATCAGTGATTAATACTGCATCTGTCAGCTGGGGATACTTACAGCACTCTGCATCCTCCTCTTAGGCCTTGGCTGTAAAAGCAGTTTTAAGACATTCTTTTCAACAGATGATGTTCACTTTTTCGTTTTGCACTCCATCTCCTCAAAGCTTAAAAAGCTGGCTGCAGATGCTGCTAGCTACTTGCAAGAAATTTCACTATAAAAAAATTGCATAACACTGTTCCTGATACTAGCTCACAAATTTCCCGGTTTTCCCCTATTTCGGCACTGCCTTTAGCTGCTGACATAAAAAGAAGAGAATAAACCACAAGCTGCAAAGCAGTTGTGTTTTTTTTTTAAACATAGGCAAATCTTTCTTACTTGCTTTTCACAAAATACAAATAGCAAAAGGAGTATTTTGCATCCTGCCTCCTTCTCACACACACACACAATATTACTCTAATTTTTTATTTCTCTTCCCTGTATGGCAGCCTTGGTTTTAGGCTCATTAATGTGTTTTTGCTCCTTAGAGAACAAGCTTAACAGATGTTAGAGAATTAAGCTCATAGTACCTCCTACTCAGCACTTAAAATTATGGCTTTGCATTGGATTCTTCCCACAAATATTTGAAACCTGGAACCCAATCAGCCCATGTAATGTTTACTTTCCTTTTTTCCTTACTAAGCAATCAGGATGCACACGTGTGAGTGACTGTGCAGGAGGCAGAGTTTGTTCAGATGCTCAAGCAGTACATATCAGTCTATGCATATCCACTATTTTATTTCTGTATATTGGTGGACAACCAGCAAGAAACAGTTAAGTGACAGAGTCCAAAACCACAAACCTATTCAAACTAGTCCTCTGAGTAAAGCTCATCTAGATTTACAAAGCAATGCTTCAATATCTTACGAAAAAAGGCTAAAAAAAAAAAAATATTAATCCTTTTTTCAAGCACAGCAAGCCCTAAGTTACTGAGGCTTTTCAAAGTATAGTGTCTCTGCAATGGGATCTGATCTGCTTGCAGACACATCATTTGATGCCACGGGTTTTTTTGGAATACCAATCACTTGGTATGCCACCTACTTGTCAGCCGGATCCACAAAAAGCACTGTCATCTCTAGGTCATAAGTGTCACCAGTTAGGGACTCTGCCTAAAGCTATTTCTTGAGAACCTAAGAACTCAGCAGTAAGGCTGGTGGAAAATATTTAGCCAAAGTACTTCATTAAGAATTTAAAGAGGAATGCTGTCGTTCAGTTTTGTTTACAGAATATTCCCTTAGTACAAGAGGAGGCTCCAAATCAGAAATGAAAAAACCCTTTAACTGAGTTCAGAGGTAGAAGGTCCCAGCACAAACCTCCTGCTTTGGAATCCAGACATCTATGTTCATTGCCATGTGCAAATAAAATTTTGTTGTGCAATTAAAACTCCGTATCTCCTCGGTTCTTAGCATACAGCTTCTGCAGTCAATACAATCATGAGAAAAACAGTGAACCTGTTCAAATAAAGAGTCCTAGCGGTCCAGTCAGACAGGTCAGTTCCTTGAGCACAATATTCCTAACAAGACGCCAAAATACTTGATGCATGCATGATGCATGTTTATGGACTTTCCACGTGGTGAAAGCAGTGGTGATAATGCCACCACCTTTGACATCGCTGAAGTATCTAAATCATGAAGCTTGGCTTCTTGCAGGCAAGAAAAAAGGCCCCCAAAACTTCAATACAGCTCTGCCTGTCCATCGCAGAATTAGGGCCTCATATTTACAACTTATTATTTGGATGTGCAAACAGAAAGAGAGGGAGAGGGGAAAAAAAAAAATTTAAGAGACATGTCCAGCTTGACCATGTTAGTGCATGACTGCAACTGCTAAGATAGGACGAGAAGCCAAAATTCCCTCCAAGCACTAAAACAGCAATGGCCTCTTTCTTTGCAAATCACAGCAGGGACAGAATGGCTTTTCAAACAAGCATTTATGATCAAAGGGTTGCAACATATGATAAATATTTATATGGCCCATTAAATAATAGTCTGTATAAATATTATTCAAAATGTGCGTGCTGGAAACCACAGACTTCCCAGTTTATCCTTAAACAAATGTGCTAGTTTTCCCACATAGGCAATGAAAAAAAAAAAAAAAAGAGGAGGGATGAAACTGTCATTAGGCAAAAATATTTCTTTAAAAAAAAGAAAATCCTTAACATTGTTTATTTTAATTTAAAAGGAATGACTAAGTAACCACATGACTGTTTCATTACAACTAACTACTAAACTCAGTCTGCCCTACCTTACCTCATAGTTATCAAATTGCCAGGACATACCTTGCTGTTAAAGCTACAGTACAGGAAGGCTGCACACTCACATGCACACAGGCCGAAGCTCAGCAGAAGTATTTGTCAGAGGCAAGTATAGATTTTGTGGTATTGTGTGCTTAAATACAAGGAATTATAAAGGACTGGCACATCTGTTTTAAACTTTGATCTTTGGAACACTGCAAGCTGCCCAGACCAGAGATCACAGATAAACAGTATGCTTTTAGTACCGCAGCTGTGCTTTTCTATGGATTACTGGGAAAAAGATTAACAGGCTCAAATTAGGCTGCATAATCTTAGTGTGAAAAGATCTAAATATGTTAAATAAAAGCCACTTTTCAATTGTAGAAAGGAGATAAAACTAAAGAAGCATTTTTGACATTATATTGGAAATTCAGCACTTTGTTGGCTTTCTAGGGTTACAGTAAACTAACAAAACTGGTGGTGGTAGAGTGGCAAATCTCTTCTTGAAGACAGTGAACTCCCTTTCCTCTTCCAGGATCTTTAATTCCTGTTTGGATGTGAAGCAACAAAGGCGGCACATGTCTGTGTGGGAGAGTGGGAGCAGATGGGGAATTCTAACACTGCGTTGAAGGGCAGTACTAATATAGAATAAAATCCTTAAATGCCCAAGGGACTATGCTATAACTATCAACAAGCATTTCTTTTTCAGCTTCCCAACAGCAAGCAAAACAAAAACAAGAAACAAAAGCACACCTCGTCTCCCCTTTTCCCTTCCCAAAACAGAAACATGTACATGCAGGAGATCTCCCTCTTAGTAATGTGAGGTCTGTGTTAACAATAACAAAATTGGAATAAGTAAAAACCAAGCTGAAGAAAGTATGCTTCTTCACTAAAAACCAAACACTTCTAGATAATGTCATCCATTCTCTGGTAAATTCTGTGAAGGTTTCTCACATCTTAGAACAAGGAAAAGCAGCTGCAAATAGTGGAAGAGAGCTCATTTTAGTAGTAGAATCAGACCCCAGCTCCCAGTCTCCTAATACCGAGGTTGTTCCACCAATTACCCTCCCTGACATTGTAACATAGTCTCAATAAACCCCACCACAGGACTGAAAATATTCTACTACTTTCTAGTATTTCTTTTTCTCTCAATAAATAATTCAGTATGGACTAATCTTCTGTAATGTCTCTCCATATCTTCCCCCCCCCCGCCTTTCTCAGTGTCCAAGACAAAGCCATTACTTCATCGCTGCCTTTTGCCCTTCAATTCTATCTTTTGTATTTTAAATACTTTCAGGCCAAATAATTCCACCTGCTCTGATATAAAGCAAGACATATCCCAGTTTATCCTGGTGTAGCTAATTAGCAGAGAAATGAAAATGACTAAGCAAATTACTCTGAGAAATGAGATGCAAAATCTATTTATTTTCAGCTTCTACTGCCTACATAGACATCTCGCTCATGAACAGCGGAAAGATGTCAGCGTGACCAGTGTCAACAAATATCAAGCTCTTAAATGTACAACGGAGTTGTTTTTCTTTATAATCTGCTCTAGAAGAGATTTGTACTAAAAGCGAAAAATGATGCTTGCATTCCAACTCCTCTCTTGAACTCACACTGGCAGATACAGCCCATAGTACTGTTGATCAAATGAGAGCAACGGCATTCTGGACCCTGATTAAAGAGAAGAGCGTGGCTGCACTGGGTCAGATGAAAGGTCCAATTAGTACAGTATCCTACCACAAACAGCAGAAGCCATATAAGAAAAGCATATGCCTGCCCTTTTCATCCAGCGATACTTCCCCAGGACACTTTCTTCCTCCTGCTATCTATAGTAGAGGCACTTCCTGAGCCAGAAATTTTATCTTTAGGATTAGCAGACCTTGAAGGCTTTTTCCTCTCTGAATTTGTTTGTGGTCTTTTTGAATCCAGTGAAACTTTTGCAACTGCAAACTACTGTGGTAATGAGTTATAAAGTTCTATGTAAACAACGCAAGAAAAAGTCCTTTCATTTGTCCTGAGCGTGCCACCTGCTAGTTTTGTTTGATGTGCTTGAGTTCCTGAGCTAGAGGAGACATTAAGCAATTGCTCTGTATTTACCTTCTCCATGCAGTCATGATTACATCGCAGTCTGAATCGTCCCCAGAAGGCTCACTGCAGCTATCTGCAGACCAACAGTGAGGAACTGAACTCACAATCTTCACATGGTCAGGTTAGTCAAAAGGCATTTTTCTGCTCTCTGACTGTTCATAGATGTGGCAATAATAAATACCATAATACTGTGCAGTAGTAAGTACTAATAAGCAAGTAACCATCCCAAGACCGCCTTGGGCAAATAGAGATAGTGCTCAGAGATGCTCACAGTAAAAAAACAATATGTTGGTGTCAACTGACAGGAACAGAGAGGTCCTGCTACGGAAGGCCAAGGATTTCAAACTTCAGGTGGTTCCCAAAACACTGGTCCTCAAAGTGTGTCTAAACAGAGGAATCTGGGAGCTCCTCCCAACTATATGCTTAGAGAAGACTTAAGGCTACTGCACACCCTGGTTTTCTTTGGAAGGAAGATCAAGGCACTCGCACGGTTGTTGCATGCCCCAATAGGCTCTGCATTGCGACAGGCATGAAACCAATGCCGCAGCATGCCTCGCAAAGCAGCCAGGCTGCCCAGTCAGAGACTGTGAGACCAAGGACAGACCAGCAATATCACTGTAAGATTATCAATGTGACAGCGATAAACTGGGCTGTCCCATTTGCTCTCCAGACTGCAACTATGCTGCACAAAAGAAACAAGTTCTGCTCACTCTCTGCTTCACTGCTCGTCTAACACCAGGAATAGCAGGAAACAGCTGCACAGAGGAGCTCTCGGGAAAAAGGAGGGTTGAGCAAAGGGCCACAAGAACACACAAAATGAGATGAGGAGAGATGAGACATGCTACTGCGGAAACCCAACAGCTGCCATTCCCTCCAGGGCGCTCTCAGCCCTGCTTGGACCAGGCCATGACTTCAAAAGCAGGGTCTGATCCTGCACCCATTAAAGTCACTGGCAAAACTCCCAGCTATATTGGTAGTTCAGGATTAAACTCTTGACACTTGTGAACGCCACAGGTGCACTCACATGTCTGCAGGATTTGGAATGCTTGCCATTACCTACAATTTGTCAAACAGAGGAAATGTTGATCAGTTTATGCCAAGACACAATTCTCACGCAGGAAAACCCAAGGACTTAAGAGGGCATGCATATACCAGCACCCTTTCTTCTCCATACCTTGAAAGTGGCAATCAATACAATTCATGCACCCCAACCTATTTAGATCCATACCCTGCTCTGACACTGCAGCTGCATGCATCCCTAAAGGCTGTGCTAATGATCTGGCAGACACACATGTCCCAAATGACACTGCAGAATGCTTGAAGCTCTGAAAGAAGACACTATCTTGTTTACATCGACTGTGAGGGGAAAAAAGTGCCATCTGATCATTACATAAATTCTAGCTGTAACAGCTTCCTGACTAGTTGAAAGGAGGCAACAGGCTCCAAAATGACTGATGGATCCAAATGGTTGGATCCATCAGTTTATTAATCTAATGCTAAGGAAGATCTTTCTTATTCTTGTATGTCTATCACTTTAACCTACTCCATGCTGGACAGAAAGAACAATCTCTGTTCATTCCCTGTAAAAGCGAGGCAGATTCTTGTACTGTGACTTTTGTATTTTTTCATTCTCTGCTATAACGGAAATGGTGAAACTAATAACAATAATAAAAAATAATTAAAAAAATTTAAAAGCCCAAAACACACACACAAAGAAGCATACAGTAAACACATCCTTGCACAATAATAATATTTGCACATAATAATGTTAATTTACAAAATACCCGTTTAAATTATAAAATATAACTTGAACTAGAATGCAATTCAAAAGGCTCAATTAAGAGTTCACGTAACCATACACACCCTAGCTTTAAACTGCATTCCTGGAGCAAACCAGCCTCGGCACCATGAGCTTCAGTGCAGGGTACATACACTTACCTGGAATCCTGGGTAAATAAAGCCATTATGCAAGTGTGGATACCAAATTAGCCAAATTGGGTTCATGCTGATACTCTAACTTTAGTCACATCTGCAGATTCCAGTGCTACATCAAGGTTGAGTTTGGCACTAGCTGTGGGATTATGTATCAGCAGATCAGTGTAAAAATAATTTGTTCTGAGTTCACAGTTTTATGAAATGACAAAACATCAAAATTAGCATTCTGGCTGAAATCCACTGCATTTCCCATCAAGGCTTACACATTTAAGCAACATCTGAACCAACTGTCTATAATTAATCCTGGCAGATACTGGAACACTTAGGCCAGTAGTAGATGCAACAGTGAAATCAATTTTTAAAGACATGTTGTAAACCACTTCTTTCAAGATGCTCAGCCCAGAAGCAAATGTGTGTCTATAAGCCAAATCCACAGTTTACTATACGGTATTTGTTAAGTCTTGCATAGTAAGAGCATGAGAAGAATGACAGCCGTAAGTAATTTGTCATTTTAAAATTAAACATTGCAATTCCAAAAACACTAGCCCTGAAGTTCCTGTCACAACTGCTTAAGAGGAAGTGAGGTTGCACATTAGTTTAGGTTAAAAGAAACACAAATTCTGCACAAAAATCAGATATCTAGATAGACTGTACATGTGTAACATGTCTACATCCCCTTCTTTTTTACAGTGAAAGAAGAATCACATCTGTTCATCTGAACCCAGTGAGTTCTCTTCCTTCTCCCTACATACACATCTGGGCGGGTTTGTTTGGTTTGTTTTTATGAATGCAAAATCTGCCTCGTTAATGATCCTATCAGTCTCATCATTTCAAACTCCCACAAAGACAAGCCCAGAAGGTTACAATGCCAACACCTCTCTGTAAGTTCCCTTCAATGACCTTCTCAAAACATCTCAGAAGTCAAGAGCTTGTAAGCTTGCTTGCCTCAAAGAGCTGAAGGTCACAAATTTTCAAACTTTGTTTTATGAACAGTCTATGTACTTTCCCTTTCACACATGGAAATGCAGAGGGAAACTGAAGGCAGCTCAAGACACCAGAGGTATTAACAAAAGCCAAAAAAAGACAATGCTGATCAGGGATTTCCCTTTGAAAATGAAGCTCAGAAACACATTTCTACCAAGGCCATACCACTACCGTCCATTTTGCACAGCGGGCTCTTTGATATTCCAGTGGTAGATACCAGGGAAAAATTTCAACATGCATCATTACAAAAGTGCAAGATACAAAACAGGAACACACAGGAGAGCTATTCTGATCCTCTCCTGTAAATGTACTAGTTCTCAGGAAACAGATCAACCTCTAACAGAATCAAAAGGCTTAAAGGAAGACTGGCTTATGGAAATAGAGAAGACAGACTTATTGAGGAAGTACAAGAAACAAAGAGGATGAGTGCTTATTTGGGAAGAGGATGAGTTTTTCAAAAGAACCAACATTTAAAAATTATAATTTAGCTGAGGACTGTTAGAAACACAGGACAGAGTAACACAAGTGGCTAAGAATACACATAAAAACTACCCAGCATAGCACTAGCCTATTTAGTCTCTCCTGACACTATAAATTCATTTCTGCCCTGATTCTTACAGCTGGGAGCAGCTGTCCCTGCAAGAACCCAATTCTCCCTGTTTTCCTGTTTCATCCTCCTATCCCAGACACCCTTCCCAGGGGGAAAAAAAAAAGAAAAGCTGATTTTTTTTTTAACCATATGCCAGTACATGTTCCTGAAGGAAAGAGAGCCATTAACATTTAAAGACACTTTAAAATTTCAGTATGTTTTGTACTATATTTAAGTACAGTTAGAGAAAAGTTAATATCAATAAATTAAGCGAGTGGTTTTCCAGGATCAGGGAATACCTGAGGATGAAAAACAAGTAGACCACCTTCACAGTACTGTGCTTATGACTTTCGAAGAACCTCAGAGATGAGAGAGCGACCTCTCCTCTCCTTCCCTGAAGTTCATTCCTTAAGTGTTCTCCAGAGAAGAGGGACTGATGCTAAATTTATTAAACTAGCTAACAAGTCCCAGGCACCTCAATAGAGAAAGAATCTGCAAGGTCACCAGTTCCTAACTGGTGCAAAGCACATCACTAGCAAGGAACACGACCATTACAGGGAGGTCTGGAGCCGAGCAGGAGTAAACTCCACCAGGTTATTGGGGTGGGCTCCATGCCAGCCCATAAGCTTTATGAGAACGCAGGAGCAACTGCCATGCAAAGGAGACAGTGCTGCAAAGGTGTGAGAAAGAGGAGCTGCAAGAGGAAGGAGGCAGGCGTGGAAGCAAGCAGCAAGAGGACACGAGTGCCAGAAACACCTGTGCCAGACACACAAGACTGGAAACTACCAACTTGAGTAAGGGCAAGAAATACATTTAAGGAAGTCTCCCAGGGATCTGGAGGATTAAGCAAATATGTAAGTGATGTACACGTCCCATCTGCCTAGTCAGGTCACCAGAGCGCTGCCATTTAAAGCTCAGGGAGAGGCAGCAGGGAAAATGGCAACTCCTATGCCACCGTCTGCAGGAGGTGGCCCTGGGAGGAAGCGATGTGGCTACCCCAGCCCTGCAAAATCTCAAGTGCCTCTCCAGGCGCTGCGCACCCCCATGCTGCCTGGAGCCTGTCAACGCAAAGGGACCGTGAAAAAGGGCAGACCCATTCTCATTAAATTTAGGCATTATATATAGGCTGTGCTGTTGAGAAACATCAGTAAAAGCAAACTTCGAGAAGCCAGGCAAGGGAGACTAGAACGTAAATCCTGTAATGCCCCACCAGCTACACGAAAACCAGGCTCTGAAACCGATTCGGAACAATTTAATCGCACAGACAAATTCCGTGCGGCCTTGAGGTGCAGCGAGGGGTTACCTGGGGAAAAGGCCGGAGGCCGGCGTTACACACGGGCACCACAAGTTTTTTAATTAAAAAACACCACCGCAAACGCGATACGGCTTCTCCCCCAGCAGCACCTCACGAACAGGGAGGGAGTTCCCTGAATATCACCGCGGAGCTCCGGAGAGGGGGCTGGGCTGGGCCGGGCGCCCGCGCGGGAAGGGCGGGCCGGGCCGGGCCGCGCCGCCACCGGTAACGGCCACAACGCTCGGCGGCGGCGCGCGCCAGGCTGAAGGAACGCGCTCCCCTCAGGGGCGGTGCCTTCCTCGCCTGGCTGAGGGGGAGCCCGCCCGGTCGCGGCTAGTCGTCGCCAGGCCTTGGCGAACGTCAGTCACTTACTTGTCCAAACTGAAACACTATATTAGCTGCGCAGGGAGCGGACTAACAGAAACCGCGCTTTTCCTGACAGGGCAATTTCCTGACCGCCCGCCGCTGCCGGGAAGCCCGCCGCGTTGCCCTCCCCCCCCGGCCCGGCCGCGCTTGCGCCGCCGTCCGCCGTTGGGGCGGGGAAGGGGAGGCGGGAGCGGCCGAGCCTCCCCCGCTCGCCTTTGAAGGCCGCGCCGGCCGGTGCCGGCATCTGGTTTGCATTTGGGGGCCCGCGTGTGGAGCTCGCCCCGAGCGCTGTTGAAGGGATCTGCTGTGTGTTAGGCATAGCTGTCAAGCTGCACTGCCCGGGAAAGCCGAGCGTGCACTGTGCCCTGTCAGGAATTCAACTGATACGAGTATTTTTGCCTCGGAAAGGGAATCGTATTTCTCTTTTATTTAAAAAAATAAAACACAAACGGGGGGGGGGGGAGGGGAGAGTTGGCTTTTTTTGTTAAAGGTGTTGTTGCTAAATAGCATTTCTCATCCGCAGCCCTGTTGCCCTACAAGACTGCAGAAACATTGGGGGTTGCAGAAGCATTGAGCATTTAAGGGGTGCAAGAAGCCACATCGAGAGCCAGGGGAAGAATAAGCACAGGGAAACAAGCAAAAGGGTATGTCTGGACTGAGAACATCCCCCACCTTGACCCATAAATATATAATCGCTTCTTAAATAAATAAAACAGGTCTGCAAGCCATCAGTTGGATTTTCTGCTCTGTTTGAGAGTTTTACCTGAAAAGCTGGCAAATTCCTGATGTGAGGAATAAACCCCGAGTTTATTTAAGGTTTGCTTAAAATGGAGGGCAGGGCAGTAGGATCCCCTCAAATGCATCCCTTAAAAACTGAGTGACAGGCCAGCAGCAGCGGCGTGCTCCAACGGTGGTTTCCAGACCCCACTGCGTCCCTCCACCACCCACGCAGGGAGGAGCGGATGGAAACCCTCACGTTCCCATGATGTCCGAACACTCCTGAAGAGGCCCCGGGGAGCCACCAGGGATTTTTCCCGTTATCCCCCAAATATTCTACAGCAGGAAATCTTGTAGCAAAAAAGCTCTCTTGCAACATTTCCAGAGTTTTCCCACTTTGGCCCCGGCAGAAATACTACAGGAACAACCTTGCTCAGGGAAAGATGAGTGTTGTCTCGTGGTTAGAGCACAGGGTTCGTGGTCAGGAGCTGTGGGTTCTCATTCCAGCTTTGCCACTGAATCATTTTGAGAGCTTCGCTAGTCACTTTGTATTAGAACCAGTTAGTAATTTTCCGTTGGAATGATTTTCTGATGGAAAACACTACTTCTACAAAACTGAAATCTTCTGGGTGAAAATCGACTTTCTGTTGGGAGCACCTTGCGTCTAGGCAGGGTAGGAAAGGCCATTAGACCCAAACTGAAGAATTTGGAGTTTTCTTGCATTAGTCCAAATGTTTTGCTTTGAATAGATAGATTTTTCTTTCAAGATACCACCCCCCTGACTGTAATTCCAAGTCAGCTCATTGCAGGGTGGGAGTGTGCGCTCTCGTACTCACCTCCTGTAGTGGGATGCAGATTTCCCTCGGTTCTGAGACGTGTACATCCCGATCTGAGTCAGAGCGGCCCAGGCACGCGGGCACCTGGCCATGGGAACGAATCGCAGCGCCGGGCTACCACTCGGACCGAGGAAGTGCAGCACGGAGGGAAAGTATAGAGACACAAACAAGCTGTTTCACATTAGTTCAGTGACCCAAAACAAAGTACTGTGACTGTGGCGATACCAAAATGTTTTGTTCAGCTGAACAGCAGTAAAATGAAGCCCAGAGAAATGGACCTGAGTGTGCTTCTGCTATCTCTGACAAACAAATCCTATAAACCTTTCAATACACATACTGAGCTCCAGTTTATAGTTCTTCACCCTCCCATTCATCTTTCTTTGCTGTTTTGCTACAGAATCCTACTCCTCTGTTCATTAAAAACAAATTTCGTTATTTCTGTCCTCTGTATATTCATAAATTGCTGACAATTTCTTTAAATATAAACAATACTTGTTCTCCTCCCACAGTGTATTCGTAGACGCTATTTAAATGCCTTCTTAACGGTTGTTTTGCCAAGTTAAGCATTAACCATTTACATTTTCTTTCACAACAGCAAGCTTTGGATTATCTAATAAGCTTTCTCTGCATTTGTTTCAGTCCGAATTCATCTTCTCTGAACATGAGTGATCACAGCCCAACATAATGCATAATGTTCAAAATGATGTCTTGCTAGTGACTTGTACAGTGGCAATAATAATTCCCTATGCACCCTTTTAGTTACAGACAGGGATCAATTTTGCCTTTTTTACATCTATATCACATTAGTACCTTGATTTATCCAGGTCTTTCTGCTCCAACTAATAGCAAAAAAAAAAAAAAAAAAAAAAGTTCTGTGTCTGTAAGTACAGACAAATGTATTAACTTTTCCTTAATCCATTTTTCCATTTCATTACACTTCTTTAGCACTCACATGGTTTCTTTCCAAGGGGGTGATGAATTAAGATATTTTCAAGAACAGTTACAATATCTCCAGCCTCCAAAATCGAAGTCCTGAAAAGGCTTTTTTTTTAAATGAAAGAATCCAAGTTTAGATTATCACATATTCCCAAGACCACATGAGGCTTAATTCATTACTCCTTTGAAATATTCTGAACGCTGAGGGTTAAGAGGTGTTATATTAGTGCAGAATAATGATGATTAATTTGTGCTTTGTATCAAATGCAGGAAGAGTAGATATGTGTGCAGTGAATTCTCTATAATTTCAAAGTCTTTCTGTAAATTTGAAAATATCTTGTAGATGTATGTACCTTAAATGGAACACAAGACCATTTTCTTCTGTTTAGAGTGTGGCTGTTGTAGTTTTGCTTGACATTACTGCTTCAACTAACCTCCCTCTTTTTCCAAGATTCTGGACAGATTCACTTAAAATATACCCTTTTGCCTTTTCATTACAGAGTAACTAATGAAAATTCCATTTTAAATGTGCTTCCTGTGAGACAGGGACATTCTTTTTTTCATTATTAACAAAAGCCCGTATTTCAAGCTGTAAGGATACAGCTTCAGGTAGCGTAAATCAGCATTGCTCTGAGATGGCCTGCAGTCCCCTCAACCAGCACTACAGAAGAATTTAGTGGTTTTAGATGACAGTTGGCATCTTTGAAATATTCTCTTTTGCAGAACTAGACTAGATGTGACACTTGCTGGAGAAGAAATCTTGCATAAATCTGTCTAAAAAGACTCACTTAATCATATTACTTCACTAGCAGTGGTAACCTTTGGAGGCCAAAGTCCAGACAGGTTGAGAGATGGAACATGAGTACATAAAGGTGACAATTCCATTAACTGCAATCAAAGAGAGAGGTGAATGGTGAGATAAAGACAAATGACTTATTCTATAGAGAAAAGAAAATAAGTGTGTGAAGGGGAAAGAGACAGAATGAACATTTTCCAGCCTTGTCAAGGAAATAAAGATCCAGTCCCGTTCCGTTGAGATCAACAGAAAAATGTCCCTCGGCCTCCCTGGATGCAAGCTCTGGCCCAGCATCCCAGCCTCCTGCTGAAGGTTAGCGCAAACCATCACTTCAGGAGTGCACGCGTACATGAGTGCGACACCCGTAGAAAACTATAAGCAAAACATCTTGCTGAATCCCCCACCAGAGCTGTGCTGGAAATGGAAATACTGGGCCTAGCTTTGCAGTCAACGGGGCATTTTGCAAAAATAAGTAAGCAAGTGGAAAAATTGTTGGCATTTCTGAATCCAGTGAGTCAGGATTCTCACATATCTTTCAGTCCGGCGGGGTGCACTTCAACCCCAGAGGCTGAACACAAACAGCTTTGGGGCTTTCTTTTGGGCCCCAAATCAGAAAGCGCGGGTACATACTGATAACTGAAACTACCACCACAGGGAAAAAAAAGCTCTCACGCAAGTTCAGTGCCAAACTTCAGCACAGATAAAAGAGAGATTGTCAGGGCATATTCTCATCCAGTGAGGCCAAGGACAGCAGAAGTAACATTGCTAAGACAACTTCACATTACTGAAGTTTTTTCAGAGGAGGTGGAAGCTTAGAGACTAGCCATGCTGGCTACCAAGCCGCTTTGCAACACTGGAAACAAAGCCACAAAGGGATCTAATCTATCATCTCTCAAATCTCTTTAAATTTAAGATAAAGAGGAAATGAATAGTATAAAATCTGTCTATATATACAATGTCCTCCTCTTTTGCAATTTTCCAACTTATGTCTGGCATTTTCAAGAATCTTTATGCAGAAAACCTCATCTAAAACCAGTCCATGTACCAAAACAAGCAGGTAAGCAAATTGTTTTACTTACAGAAGCAGAAATGGATCTTCGGGCATTCAAAAATTTCGCTTACTTGGGTATTGATTAGCATAACAATTGAAGGGAAGAAAAGATTTATAAAGGGTCATGTAACACGTGCTTGCTTAGGCAGTTAATATAAGCACCTGGGGTGGTTTTCAGTCTCAATTTTAAGAAGCAGTGTAACACTGGTCTAGGAAATAGAAGCTGGGGAATACTCTGGATGAAATGCTTATTGAGACATTAGACTAGGACTATTCATTCAAACAGGGAAATAGGGAAGTAAAAAACAACTGAATACTATGCAATGACAAGAAGGGATTTTTGAGTGTACAATAGGAAAAAAAGGAAATTTCCTTTGGGGGACTTTTTCTGTTTTTAACAGAGATATTAAGTTACTGTTCAATACTAGAGCAGCCAAAAAGGGAAATCCCTGTTTTACACAGCTCTAAATATAGCTAGGAAAATAATTCAGATTTTATCAGTTTGTGACCCATTTCATTACATTTTGGGTAGCTCACCTTTTAATACAAAAGTCAGAAGCCGATACAAACAAGCATCCAACATTTCAGGCTCCACCAAAATTCCAGTGTCTTGCCCAGGGCCTGTTCCTGCCTGCCCTCTTGGCTGGATACCAATATCCTTTATTCTCAGGGGAGTCAGCCTTCCAAAAAAACACTTGGCACTTGAGTCAGGGCTGCTCCGTTTTCCTAACGTTCACGGCAGGCAGGATGTTTTCTGACTCTGGTACCCAACAGTTGAGCATTCCAGACCGCACAGGGATTTTTCTTTTGAAACCGCTCTGTCAATGCCATAAGAATAAGTGAAGTTCTCCGACACCGTGTGATCCTGGTGGGAAGATAGGATGGCTTTGTTGCCATACAGCGATATACAAAGGGAAAACGCGCGTGACTTGCCACCTTTACAAACTCTCCTTCTGTGGCATGAATGATGAAAAAATTCTGGCTTAAAGTCATGTTTTCATCAACTGGTTCCCCTCTGGGAAGACTGCCAGATCTCCACAGATTAGGTTAAGGAGAAGACCAAGCCCCCACCCAAATGCTTGGCTGGAAAAGCAGCCCACTGCTGCAGTGTAGCGGAGCGGGTGCTCAACAGTCTTGGCACACATTGTTGCTGTACCCATCCCTGTTGCCAGCGTGTGAAAATGGTCTGTTTGCTCCCCAGAAGAGATTCAGTCTGTGAATGCACAGCACAGATACCCCTGCAACTTTTGCATATCCCTTTACATCCTTAAATATTAGAAATATGACTTCATCATTAACATTTATATTCAAGTAATTCCTGAGATCACTGATCTCGGGGCCAACTACAGCTGTGCAGCTTTTGCCTTGTGGAACAGAAACTACATAGGTGAGGGCAGGCAGGTTACAACTCACAGACAGGACGGGACTCCGCACTGCCCAGGAGCAGACATACTGCCCTGCTCTGTCTGGGGGGCAGATTTGCCATAGATGTCTTCCATCATAGCTCTATGCCAAAATCCAGATGTGCAAAATCATGAAATCACAATCTGTTGAGCTGGAAATGAATTTCAGAAGCCAAGCTGTGAAAATCTGTCGAGCTCCTTAAATTTCACAATACCTTACATCTCATGAAAAATAACTGACAGAGGTTGAGTATTTTTCTGCAGCATCCTTTCAAGACTTTTTCCATAGAATATGACCAGCTTACGTGAGCTAGTTTGTTACAGTGGTGATACATCATACAGTGATGCCAAAATCCAGTCAGCGTGGAGAAGGGCTGAAGAAGTCTCAACCGCACTTCAAGCAACGTGTCCTGTTGCCGTGCCTGGGACTTTCTGCAAAAGGCAGATCCTCTTTTGCCCTTTGAATTCAGAAACTAGTGAACACAGTCATGGGAGGCAAAGTACCATCAGCATCTGTTAATTTGTAAAAAATATAATTGTCTGTTCTCCAAGGGTAAGACTGTTAACCGGAATCAGGATTTCCCAGGTTATAAACAACATGCAGCCTTTCTCCTAAACTGATTGCAAAATGTACAAATGATGTTCTAAAGCCAGCACTGTAATCTTTTAAAATCTTAAATTCAACAGGGGCTCATTCAAGAACATAAAAAGAAGTTTGTAGGATGGTTTAGCCACCTGCAAATTATACTCAAATAAACCAAACAGGACTAGAAACAGGAATAAAATCACCATATATGTAGCTAGTTCCTATAGCAGTTAGATTTTCATGCTCTGTATACAACCCAAAACAAATTGTCTGCTTATAATTAAAATATGACAGTGTGTCCACAAGTCTTGTCTCTAGAGAGATAATTTTATACCACGGGGCAGATACAGCCCTGGTGTAGTATTTCGGATTTTCATGAAATTACACCATTAAAGGATTTGGCCCAACATCTTACCCAGACTGATGCAATTCAACTTCTAAGGGACAGTTATGGGGTTTCCTCCTAACTCAGGCCAAGTTTCTGGAACAAGGGAAGTCTGTAAAAGAAACCGTTGGAGGGATGTCTTAGTCTGGCATTTAGGAGTATTCACATATTAGAAAAGGTCACAGGATTTATTTTGTACGTCTTACATGTTAGAATGTCTTGCTTTTTTTTCTTTCCTTACAGATACATTGCCAGTAGGTGGTCACAGCAAAATAGGATAAAACCCAAAGAAATGTAATGAAACAATTATAGACAGCTGTGAGCAGAAAGACATTTGTGGATGCAGTTAATTCTGCTTCATCTTTGCTCTATAAATCTATTTTCCAAACTTAATCTATTGCCTGAGCTTGTAATACATGATTAACAGAATATCTGCACCGCTCAGGACTCTGGAGAAAAATGTAAGATCTTAATTCTCCAGCATTTTAGGTAACTTTAAATATTTTGGGCATGACTGATCTCACGTAGCGCTTTGGATTTATGCTTTGCGTGGCAGATGGATATCAGCATATACACACTGATGCTCTCATTGATGTTGAAAACTTTTGACTTCTGTGCAGAATCAGAGAAAAAGAGCTGTAACACTTCCCTCCTCCTGGAGCTAACCTGGTCTTTTGTAAAATCATGCAGCCTCATAGGTCACGGGCAAGAAAAGAGGAGTCTCCCCAGTTCTTCCTGCCAGTGCTACACGTACCGGGCGCCACGGCGGGGGGGTGGGTTTGCAAACAGTGGAAATGTGATGCTGTCAGTGGTCTGGGGGAGATTATTCCATTGCCTCTGCAGTTGTCTGAGCTGCCTGAACAGCATGAAGCAGATGCCTAGGTTCTTAAGGCTTCCCGGGAAAACCAACACTGCTTCAAAACTGTATCAGAACCAAAACTATGGAAAGATTAATCAAGCTTGGGTTAAGAGGGAAGAAGGATGCAATAGCTTTTGACAGCAGTAAACTGGTAAATGATGTACCCAATGTTGAGCTCTTCTACAAGTCAGAATATTCAGTGCATCACATCAAAAACTCTTTTAGACTATTGACACAATATTAGAAAGAACATAGAAAAAGACGGTGAATGTAGTAGAACCATCAAAGGTACATTTTAAATTTACTGCTATCATGCTTACACTAATCTGACAATCGTAAAGCCTTACTATAAATCAAATGCAGCAAATGCTACCAGTAAATTAAAATATATAGTAATCTGTGTACAAAAGTTAAAAAACCTTTTGGCAGAGAAGACAGCCGTGATTCAGAGTTCCTTCCAGTGTTAAGCACAAGCACCATAACAAAACAGCTTTATGCATTACTTAAAATCACATTCTGATTGCTAACCTTTGGATTTTACAGTTAGTCTTTCTGAAGCAACGATAAGGCCATCACAGCTTTAATCAACTTTTTGAATCATTGACCAGTCTGAAAAACTGAGAGTGAAATAAAAAGCAAGACACAACAAAATCAGAGACACTGTACATTTTTTGCCATTTCTGTCAGCCACAGCTATTAAGTGTTGTTATAAAGCAAGACAAAAAATTGAGGAAGGAAATAAATGTAACCGGCACTCTTATTTTAGGCTAGTTTATGTCTGATTGTTTCAAAAGTAGGAGGCGTATGAGAGTGGGTATGTAACTCCATCCTCCCCAAGAACTGCTGGGATCATCAAGTGTGATCCAAACACAAGAACAGCTTCCTTACCTACAGTATGTTGTAATCATGGAAATATCATAGGATGTTTACTGACACTTTGCCTCCATCATCACGACGCACACTGAAAAGTCATTATCATGGGACAGGACAGGACAGGAAAATTAGGATGGCAGGCAATTATCCCATGGACTTCACACACTTCCCTCACTGGAATCTTGGCCACCGAGGGTCAGCAGCCCATGCAGAGGGCACAACTCCACCATGGTGGGCACACCACCTGTGAGAGCTACGTGTGGTTGCTCAGAGCATGGGGGCCTGTACAGACCCCCCTAAGCTGGTGGCAGGGTTTTGGGAGGGAGGCCAGGGGGTTCTACCACCTCTGTATGTACCCTCTCTTGCTGCCTCAAAAGGGGATGATGCTTTAACTCTGTCCACTCATTGATTTGTATATTCTACTGCTGTAACTCAAATTTCCCAGAAAAAATCTTAAGGTAAGCTCTGAAAAAAAAAAAAAAAAGCTCTGAAAAGCTCTGAGAAGCTTTTACTGAACGAAGCAAGTTTTCTAGAATATGGCCTCATCCTTTTCAACCAGCTCTTACAGTCAATCGGATTGGATAGTGCCACGCTTCGAGTTCACTCAGTTTCTTTCCATTTCTTTATTGCTTTTAAATTAACTGGCAGCTAAAAGTTTCATCTAAAGCTATTTTGTATGCTTTTTCTGCCTTAAAAAAATGCCCATCCACGACTTATTTACTCAGCACCAAGCTTGAGGAAGTCACCTTGATATGGGATGAAAAACATCTGTTAGAGTTGCTTTGTTCTAAAATGGTAGTGAAGGAAAAGATATCCCAGATAGAGCTGGGGATGTGACTGTTTATCATCCTTTGAGAAAATATATGTTCTAGATCAGGTCAGTAGTATTTGTGTCTAATGTTGTTGAAAACTGGCATGATCTGAACAACTTAAAATTTTGACCCAAGAGTAATGTCCCCCTTTAAAAGAAAGACCTCCAGAAGTAAGACTTCAGCTGCTCCATCTTGAGCTAGAGAACTATTTTTTCAAGCTGCTGCCTGTATTGAGCTTCAAACCACAACTGAATGAATGCAAAGGAGAAAGCCCAACGTACAGCAGTTTAAATATATGGAGGCTTTGCGGGTTTTGGAACATCGAACCCTTCTGAATACAAAATATTTGCAATTTGGTACTGCAAGCATTTCCCTTCCCACTGGAAGGTTAATTTATCATAGAGGACTACATTGCTCTCAGGCAATACCACAGGCTGGTTGTGTTCTTGCTACCTTAACTTATTCTAACCAGAAGAAAATTAGTGTCATCTGTGGTGAGGGTTGTCTTTGGGAGACTGCTCTCTCATATCATACTCCTATTTAAAGGGTTGAGAGTAAGGCTAAAGATCTCAGTGGTATTTTGGATTTTTAATCACGGCCTTTTCAAGGCAATCCATATTTTAGCAGTTGCTCCTAAGTGTTATCTTCATTTGTAACCTCTTGCCATATATATTCCATGGAACTTTGCACAGAGCTCATGACCGCAGAGGCTTGCTGACTGCAACTCCTCCCAGCTCAGCTTCCAGCAATACATCCCAGCCATTTACAGGCTGTTTAGTATGCAAAAACCCACACCGGTACTCTGGGTTGAGTAACGACGTTCCTATTACACCCACGCAACGTCCTTAATATCGGGTAACAGAAAGCCAGGGGATGAAACGAGCTATTACTTTTGGTTTCTATGGTCCTGAATCTGTAAGCCGTAGTTCTAGGGGGGTATCTGCTCCTTGACAACACTTCCCATATTGTGTTTCAGCCAGGAAGATGGATGTACCTTAGTTAAAGTGAGTCATTCACTGAACCTAGGCCAAACTTTGAAGCAAATCTGGGCCAGTTTACCGCCTCAGGAGGAAACCTGTTTTTTGCATGAATTAGATGTGAAAATAAGCAGAGCCTCACTGACATCTTCTCTGAATTCCAACTCTAAGGGTAAAACCCATTGGGCATGAGCCTCAGGCATGACAAAAATCAGGAGGGGAAAATGAGCCTTCCTGTCTCCCCTCCAAGAGCCAGATAGAAGCATGTTACTCAGAACTTAGGGTAAATTGTTAATTATTTATACACTAATTAAGTAATGTTTATAGAGTGTCTTACATATGTAAATTGCTGTGAATATGCTTACATTTTTCCTGCAGTCTCCAATTAAATGAACTTTCATTTTAGAGCAAAATAATTCCATACCAACTTGTTACACCCGTTCTTTAGCCAGGCAGCTTTTTAGCTAATGGTCCCAGCCCAAACTGCACCATTGTATTTCTCTACGGAAATTTCTGTGCTGGTTTGTAGTTGCTTTAATTCCATCACAGATCACATTCTGTTTAATGATAATTTGATTTTGCATTGCAAGACCCAGATGTACATTAGGAGGTCACAACCTTTCCATTTATCTCTTAAAGTAACTATTTTTTCCCTAAGTTCCATCAGGTTAAAACAGTTAGCAATTTTTCTCCTTGAAGTGTCCCTTCAGCTTGGCCAAGATATATAATAGATCAGTGTAGCTACAAATGCATTACAGCATTAGTCATCAATTAGTTTTAAACCATTGCTGTAATATATCATTTATCTAGCTTGCTGTAGCACTATTGTGAACATTTAATTTTTTAAAGGCATCTTGATTTTTTAACCTGACGGCTGCATCCCCCTTTTGTCTCCTATACAGACATCTCCTTAAGGAACAATAAAAATTAGATTTGTTTGACCTGCACTCAGGGTTCATTTAAGCGAGATGGATTTTAATTGCTCTGCCTAGTCTACCAGACAGCTTTTATGTAATATTCCAGACATTTACGCACTGTCTTCTCCCTTGCTGCAAGCAGGTGTGTGTGCCCACAAATGCCTCTAAAGCAGCTCTTACAATTCAGTTCACATCTCTGACAGTCCTCTGGGAAATTGCTTACTCCAAGATATCACTGGCATCAGATTAAGGGCTCCAGTCATTGCCACTTCTTTCCTCCCAATACCATTTTCTTTTGTCTTTAAGATTCAACTTTTTGAGTGGCTAATTCTAAAAGGACTTTGCTGAGGACTGTGTTCCCTGTGCTTGCGTTGTCATCATACGACGCATATGACTCACCTCTGCGTCTCCCGATAGGGAGAATGCGTACAGAGCCTTACCTGCCTCTCCCAAAACCCACATTTGTCCTTCTACCATTTGCAATACATTTGACTTCAACTTATGATTTTAAAAGGTTTGGAGTATAAAAGACAACTGAGGCTGAGAGAAGCATGTCTATGCCACAGATGTTCGCTATCTTGAAGGATCTCTAACTTCAATTAGTAAGTCACGCGAGCAAGTTATCACAGCATTGACTCAGAGCCCGAAACACCCTGACTTCTCTGCCAGCTTGGAGTAGAGGCAAAATGAGCTCACGTTTGCCCACGATGAACCTTATTTGCTCCAGCTGCTCCAGCAGGGAGAGGAGAACCTCATGCGGAGAGTTCTCTCCCTGCTGACTCTCCTCTTCCACGGGTGATACAATCTGAAGATGAGGTCCTCTATTTTTCCTGTTCTTCCCATTCCTAAAAAGGAAGATTTGGCTGTCTTGTGAGTTACCAAATCAGCACAAAAAAATGGGCCTCCTAAGCAGTTATTTGTGCCTACAGCTGGTTCTGGTCTACTCTCTGTTGGACACACACATGTAATTAATTCCCATTTGTACTGGATGCCTATTAAAAGAATGAATCTGCAAGTGAGGAGGGTCTCTTCTACCATGTCAATGGAAGGGAAATACGTAAATCTCCTGCATGCTGAGGGTGAATGTATGCTTAAAATGCTTGGGAGAACAGCTGTGAAAAAGAATAAGCAGTTTGTATTATGCTGCAAAGTGTCACTGATCCAACATGCTAAGCTGATCCTCATGTGGTACATTGTGCTTGCTCCATGCTTGCATTATACTGCCTACTGCTTCCATGTGTGGGTAACGCAAAATGCACAGCATTTCAGACAGCACAGAAAAACAGACAAACCTGGCTTCAGGTTTGAACCAGCATGGTTCACAGCAGCAAGGCATTGGAAAGGACAGTTCCAGTTAGGGGCCCCGTGCAGTGAGTGGAGGTGGAGATCATGGTGAGCCATGGAGAGAGCTGTGGAAGAGCAGGGGGAACTGCTTGTCCTTCCCAGTCTGGGAAGCCATAAGAGGGATTTGAGTAATCTTCCTTGGCACCACTGTTTTTCTCCCTTCTTATCTGCCAGTGGTGAATCCCAGTCACTCGGGAGACATCCTGGAGCGAGCCTGGTATATGACGATAGGTGAATCACAAAACATTTAAAAAATATTAAGGGTTCTGTAGGAGACAGTGGAAGGAAGTCCCATTTCCTTTCCATAAAACCGAGCAGAATTGCACACTTGACCAAGACCCACAGTACGTCTTCAAAGTGCAAAGTACAAGTGAGTAGCTCAAGGCATTCGTTTTCTACTTGCCCTGTCTGAGCCAGCACCCGAGCCCCATGACAAACTGCATGTGCGGCTTCCCTCTGGACAAGAGAGAAGCAGCGGAACATCTGAGATGTTAATTATGACATCAATGGAAGAAATTCAGATGCTACACTGAGAGCAGCCTTAAAAGACTTTTACGTGATATAGAAACTATGAATACAGCAGTGACATCAGGAAAGAGATGGGAGGTCCAATGCATGCACTTTGCATGTGGACACATAATTCTTAATTTCATATTCTGTTTTTTTTCTAGGGCTTGTATAACCATCAATAACACACACCAATATTTTTTACTTCCCTGACAGAAGCACTGAAAATCAGAACCCATTTATTTAGTGCCAAACAAAATCAAAAATAAGAGCGGGCTTCAACACCGGAATACAGATTCCTAAACCTCCAAGGACTAGATGCAGCAGAGCTGGAACACTCAACAGCTGTAATGTGCACCGAGAAGTCACATTTGTTCAAGAAAAGTCACATTACTTTTATTAAGTGGAGGTGTCCAGCTCATCCTGAGTCCACTTAAGTCTTGGCAAACCTTTAGCTCCAAGGCATAACGAAAGTATTAATGTAGATATTCCTTTATATTATGCCATTTACATAACGACTCCCACCTTTGCAACCTAATACTTATCCTTTGGAACACAGAGAACTATTGACTCATATCTAGACTAGGATGCCAAAAACTCCTAAATTTAGAGATGTTTGGAACAAGAGAGTTTGGTTCAGGCCCATCCACAACAGCAAATTAAACACAAGCCATCATCTGTGCGAGCGACATTTTCAGGATGTCCAGAGCCTGGCGTGAGCTGACATTCTTTCTCCCAGTCAGATTTACAGAATTTGCACATTGAAAAGTACTGAGGTAAACCATAGTCTGAGGGCCAAGTGCATAAATTAGACCTGTCCCCTCCCTTCAGTAAATTACATATATGCACGCTGTAGGTTGGCTAACTATGCTTTTGGCAACTTGAACAAGTCTCTGTGAGTGCGTGTTAACAGAAGGGGAGTCTGTGTCATACGCATTTACATTTTCTTTTCTAAGACTTTGGTGCAAGGAACATGTCGTACATCATTTTTCCCTCCATTCACATCAGATACTAGATTAAATGGAAAGAAAGACAATGTAATATTAAAAGTGTTGGCACATATTGCACTTTCTCAGCAGAAATTGGGTCACTTGTATATCAGTTTGGTTTAGATTCTATAGGTCAATTTAAGGTCAGCAAGAAGTGCTGGGTTAGCATCCTCAGAGACTGACGTCTTCTCATTCACAGAACAAGTCCAGATCAAGAAATGTCAGTTAAAGCTTCATGAACAACGCTTCTTCCTTCAAAGACAGTTATATTTTCTCAGGCCAAACTGTTCCTTGAGCCCTCTGCTTATATGGCAAAACAAAATGACCAGTTGGCATGATGATAAGGGGACTGACACGATCAGACTGCTTCTTTAAACTCTGTCAAGATTTTTATGAGCTGCTTATTTGCAGCAGTCCATGTACCTGTGAAATAACTGAATCACTGTCTTTCATGCATCAAAATTATGCCATTTCTGGGCTGTTCCATCTTCCTCCCACGGATCTGCCACTTTTTAGGTAGAATGCATGGCCTAAAAACCCAAATGCGTGTTGCAGCTCAGATTGGCTCTTGGTGACTGCTAAAGAAGAAATACAGTGAACACCACAAGGAAACCCCCTCATTCCCCCAAAGGGCTGCAGTTTGCACTCTAGGCTTTCAGCCTTTCAAACTGGATTATCTGTATGAAGCTTTTCTCTATGACCTGAAGAACCAGTAGAAGTATTTTTAATTGAAGGCAGATAGTCTCACATAATCAGATGATATGAGAACTAGGGCTTTCTGAAAAATGGAAAACACAGAATGATTTTGGATTGAATCACAGAAGAACTGAATATTGTGCATACATCTTCTCTTGAATTTCCAGCAAATTCATCCTCTTGCTGGGCATCTCACTCAGCCCAAGCCCTCCTCTTGGAAATTTCCTTGGCATCCCATCTTCCAGGCTGCCTCATATCTCTGCTTCCCCTCAACTTCATTCCAGAAGGTCTTTCCACAGATCCATGGCATTCCAGCACTGTGGCATTCCGCAGTGTCCCTTTGAGCAACTGAAGGATGTGTTTGCGCAATATGTTCAAGCTCTATCTACCACGTCTTCGGCCCTTCCCAATGTCTTCTGTGCAGGGTGAGGGAGATGAACAGCAGAAGCAGTTGCAGGAGTGTCTGGACAGAGGGTCAGACCTCAGTTCCTTCCCTTAAATCCCTTGTGTTCACCTCTTAGCAAGCAGAACTGTTGTTCCAGAAACGAGATCCAGAAATTACTTGATTCCAGAAATGAAAGTTGCAGGAAAGGTTTCCCTCCTTCCAGTTCTTTCTAAAATTATATCCAGGAAAACAAATGGATTGTTAGGGGCTGAGTTGGCAGCAGGGAGGATATCCTCCATATCTGTCTCCCAGAGCCTTCTGTCCTCTCCTTTTGGCACTGCACAATCAGCCCTGGCTTGGAAGTGGCCACTGGATGGAAAGTGGATTTACCTGAAGAGGGAAAGAAAGCGATGACAAATAAAGTGGGCTGTCGGTCTCTGTTAGCACGTGACAGGAGGAGATGGTGCACCACCCGGTGAACCCTCTCTCCACACCTCTGGAGCACCCAGCCCTGCTATCTCTGCTGTGCTGGCCCTCCACGCAGCAGAAGCCAGCCTGCAGGCTGCGGGGGCAAAGCTGACAGCGTCTTAGGGATGAGCCTGCTGCTTTGGCATTGATGGCAGACCAGTCTCAGAGCACCAGCGCTGCTTACAGCAGCTCCCTCCTTGGCTTTGCCCTCCTGTTTCCTCCTGCACCTCATCTACAGAAAGAGATCTGCTGCTTCACAGTCCCTTCCCTCCTCTGCAATTAGGACTACACTTCACTAACAGCCCCCAAAACACAAGCCTGAATGCAATTCCCAAACACATGGCTCTGGAGACTCTTTCCAGTGTGCAACACATTTTAAAAGAAATGCTTTCTCTTATGCTACTCCCTCCTATACCCAATAACAGAACAGCCTGGTAGCAACTACAGCAAACTCAGAGTGGGAAAAATAACAGCAGAGAAGGAGTCAGTGTTCACAGCAATCTCCTTTACCATGATTTAGCAGAAATGTAGCTGGCATGGCCTGAACATAAAAAAAAGGTCTTTTGAGCATACTGCAGAAACTGCTGCTACAAAGTTATGCAAATTCCAGAACTTCTGTTTCTGTAAATAAAAATTTTCCAGGGGAGAACATACAGAGGAGACAGTCATGTGCTCTAGCCTGAACAGGAATTGGGAAATTCAGGGTCTAGTCCCAGCTCCACTTGCAGACAGGTACTTTGCCTCACTCGGCTTCCGCTTCCCATCATAAGACCAAAACAATGATAATAAAAATCACAATGAAAGCAACTGAAAAATATTTGCGTAATTATTTAGCATGTGTTTGCATGCTTTGCATGTTAAACAAGAGACCGTTTCTCAACCCACAATCTCAGAACAGGTAGGGAAGTAGAAAGCGGGTAGGAGAAAGGGAACAAAACCTAATACGTGTAGAAGTAAATTCAGTTCCATAGAAAAACAAGCTGAAATGTGTATTTAAGACAGGCTGGACATGCAAAGACTCAGAGCCTGGTGGAAAAAGTCAGGGAGTTCATACCAGGAACATAGGCTATGACACAGAAGGAAGTATGGAAATAATTGTGGAAGAAGCTGATAAATGGGTGGGCTGGGCTTCAAATACTGGTAGAGCTGAAGGCGGTATCATGACAGGTGTACAAACGATGATGATGATGAATACATTTTCAGTTTGGACAGTGATGAAGCATGAGTCCTGCTGACTAAGGGTGAAACAGCCCAGACAGCGACTGTTAGATTCTGCTGCTCCGGGGCAAGATGCATGGGACTGCACCTAAACCAAGGCAGGACTGCCTCGGAAATAACGCAACCTCTGGGAGTGTTATCTGCGGATCTCAGCTACTTCCAAAGCAGTGCTCAGAGCCAAGCACCCGCCTGAGGAAGACATTGCTCCACAGCTCTTTGATAGGGCACATTTACCAGCAGGTTCAACCAGTAACTCAGTGAAACATGCATTCAAGTCAATAGGACAAACCCATGTGGGAATAACCGTGAGTCACATCATCGCAGGAGTGGCACCCCTGCCCTGAGCCGAGCCCATCCCAGAGCATCCCTTGGCATCCAGTGAGGGTCTGCCACAGATCAAGTTCTCCATCTGACACATCAAGCCCTGCCTCATCCGGGACAAATTTACTGCTTTGATCTTTAGACCCCACTTTATGTGGACATGGCAGATGAGGTTTCCTAAACACTCAGACATCCATGGAGACAGAAATATCAACAGGAATCAATGCAGAGATATGTCACCTGGGCAAATTTAACTTACTATGTCCCCTTTGTGCTTTGGCAACTTTCAGGTGAGGCTCGTTGTATGGTTTGTAGAACTAAATTAGGGAAACACTGATTCAAGAGAAAAAAAGCTGAAGAGGAGCTGGGGTTTTCATACTCTGTGAAATAAAATGATAATCACCTATCAAGAGAAAAACAAATGATAGATGCCTCTGGCAGTAAAATTCTTAAGAGCATCATGAACTACAGGTTACAAGAAAAAAGACAAAGACATAAAGAAGAACAGATTAATCCAACCATGAGAGAACAGCAAGAAAAGCAGCTGGTTCAGATATTCATACTGACAAAACTCTGGCTGGCTACCAAATACACCCTTCCTACCCAGAAATAATTTGGGCTTGAAAGGAGCATAAACTTCCCTTATTATTCAATATCATTAATTGCCAGTTCTACTTGGTGTCCAAATGCCAGAACATTAACATCTGAATTCAAATACGATGTGGTCCTAATCACCTGAAAGTAACTACACCCCTTGCCCCACAGTACACTCCTTAGGGTTCATGTGGGGAGAAGCATGACGTGCCATATGGAAGATATCAGTCAAAATATTTTTATCTTCTGTTAAGAGTCATTCACAATCTCCCACCGGTGTTTGCCATAAAACCAAGAAAAAGTGAGGTTGTTTAAGCACTGCCTAGTCTCAGAGACTGCAAATGGATGTCCATCCAGTTTTACTGCAGTCTGGTGTAGTCTTTCTTGAGACAACACGCACGTTCAGCTGTCTACAAATTCCATAGATGTTTTTAGTAAAAGTAGGAGGTTGTGCTACCAAAGGAGAACATGAGCCAAAGGTGTTCTATTATCCATATCCTATTAAAGGTCAGACAGAGCTCTTACCTCAGTGCTATAATGTGACCAGAAACTTAATTGAAAATATACGAAAAGGTTATTAATAAAGAGATGAAGCCATAGTAAATTTAATATAGCTCAGAGAATAACTTTTGCTAGAGAGAGAAGGTTATATAGATAGATAGATAGGTCTTTAATTAAGGTGTATTGCTGGGCTAAGTGTAAATTTTCCAAGCAAGCATGAAGATAGAAAACTGGTAATTGCTCCCAATTTATATTATAAAAATCAGTCATACTCATTTTACTTCCTATGACAGCCTTACTTAATTCTAAGGTTCATTCACTTAATTGAAAGGGAGAATTCTTTGAGTAAAAACATAAGGAATTGAAGAAAGAGACAGAAAGATTGCAAGAATTGAATGAACAGCACTTTAAATGAAATCATTAAAACCCCTCGTCCAAGATTCTCAATAGATTCATGTTTGCTGTCCTCAAGGGATATTTATTATCAAAGCTGAGTAGGAAAAGATTGGAAATTATATCAGAAAAAAGTCTCTAATGGTCTTCTTGAAAATTGAATCTGAAGAACTCCCTGTTTCTATTACTATCACAATTTTTCCATGTCTCTAAATTACTGTAGACTAGAATCTCAAATATTTCTCTCACTGAGACCTCTTGCAACAATGGTGTAACTTGGTCAAGTGTAGCCAAGAGGTACACATCCATACAAACGAAATTTGCTTCAACTGTATTACCGTCTTTTGCTTGTTCACAACAGAGAGTTACAGGAAGGAGTATGTTCAAAGAGAGCATTGTTGTAAGTATTCACACAACTCTCTCTCTTTGCATAAATCAGCAGCAGAAAAAAAGCCCTGCTAAAGCGATGAGTCTTTGTGGGTTTGGGAGTTATCCAGTTAGTGATAAGGAAACAACACATGGTGGCTTAAGTGGCAAATAACAAGCAGTAATGATAAGAGCTAACACTTAAAAGTAATAGGCCTGGAGAATACAAGTAATGCACGAGACTAAATGTCAGAATCACTTGTTGACTACTATTGAATAATAAATCTACATCTCTTTTGCAGGTAAATTGCCTTAAAAAAGAAGATTAAGTTCTGAGGGGATTTGTTTAGTTTTTCAGTGTGAATATTCATGCAGCTTCAGTGATATCTAGATAACTGCCTACCCTCCTTCCCCTGACAAAGACCAGCACAGGACAGCTGCTTCCACATTTACTGTTACTGGATAAGAGATATAATTCTGTAATTATAATCAACCAAGGTGCACTGAATTTTAATCTCCCAATGCATAAATCAGAATAAGTGCATCACGAATACATTCCTGCCAAGTGGGTTCTGCCATCGACATGCGTCAGCAGCACAATGCCCAAGTCTTTCTGGGATCCATTTAAACAAGCACTTGAAAAGGTTCCATAGCAGAAAGAGGACCGTAAAAGTGGGGCAAGCTGAGGCAAAGACAATGATAAGTGGCGCAGAGCTAAATCTCTCCCTGTCAGAAGTCAAATGATGTTAAAGAAATTACGTCTACAGATGGTTTTGGTAAACGTCTTTGGTTTCTAGAGGGAAGAGACAGGGGATGTTACTCCATCAATAGATATAGAGAGAAGGTTAAAAACATCCTGATGCTAATTGTTCAGCAGCTATAAAATCATCATGTTGCAAAAGTATTTAATACTTTCAATTTTCAAAGTGGTGAGCAAGGTTTAACTAATTAAACAGCAAGGTTAGAGTAATTAAAAGCTCAGATGTTATGTTGCTAATAGGAACAGAATAATAGATTGAATGAATTATCTTTAAACAATCCAAGACTAAAGAAAACACCAAAACATTCCTATGTTTACATGAAGGGAATGAGATCTCAATACGTCAAGAACATTAAAGCTAGCAACAATAAATTTTTATCTGTCAGTGGGAAGGGAAGATAGAGCTCCAGAAAGCCTGGGCAGGATTAGGGAGAACAGTAGACAATCAACAGTGAAACAGAGACAAAGCTGGGAACATAACTATAAAGTGCTTGAGGAAATCCCTAAATCCATTGGTATTAAAGCATTTACAATGACTTTTCAATTTTGTGGCCAGTCTCACTATCAGGAGAGTTCTGTCATTTATGACAGTGGACGCAAGATGAGGTCTTAAAGTCAGTAAGTCAAAAAAGCTTTAGTGAGGTTTGAAGTTATTTCATGAAATGCACTTAATGGTGATTCGCTTAAGAAAGATACAGCTAATAGCGACTAGTAGGCCTTAGTCGTGAATACAGAAACAAGTTAAAGCAAGGTAAGATATAGTGTGAAACCAAAGCTGCTCGGCAGGGAGTCGTGCGATCGGAGTTCAGTGATACCTTCTGACAGCAGCAAGGCTTTCCCCAGCCTTTTCCCCTGTGCTACGCTTGCCACCCATTCATGTGGCGAGACAACTGTTGTGGAACTACATGGAGAACTGGATCACTAAAATAACCTAAGTTAAAAAAAAAACAACCAAACAAACAAAATCAGGGAGGTGTATGTTTTCTTTAACCCAGGTTATTCCCATGATTTAAATTAAAGCACAGCTGCACACACAGCTCCACACTCCACAGACTGGCACCAAGAGGAGACAGTAACCTGCAGCATGCGGGCAGAAATGAACTTCCAAAAGTAGAAGGAACTTCTTAAAGGGGCTTTATTGCTTTGCTTTCGTTTTCAGTAAACATAAAATAAACTGCCTTCAGGAAAAGAGAAGTAAGCTAACTTCCATTGTCCAAGGGTAAAAGCGAGCATCCAGACAGTTATCATGGACTTGCTGAAGTGTTGTGTGTTCACACCCTACCTTACTCTTCTCACTAGCTCTGAGAGGGACAGAGCAAGCACATTAGTTTGGCACTAAAAATCAGTTCTGATAAGCCTCTACATTTGCTAAGAATTTACCCCTAAAAAGAACTTTTCTGGTATCTGAAATAGAGTAAGGTGTGAAAGGCTGGCAAAAGCTGAAGAAATAGAATGGAAACTCCCTTTGCTTTCAGTAGGTACAGCATCTAGATAAAGCGTAAGAAGGAGGGAAAGGGACTGTGTTATTTCAGGGAAAAAATATCCAGGGTTCTGTCCCAGAGGGACAGACCCAGCCATTCTTAACTGGAAGTACCCTCTCTCCCACTTGGTACCAGTTTCTGCTTCTGCCAACAAAATAAGAGTCCTTAAATTACGTCTGTGTTGTGCAGTGGTTCTAAAAGGACATAGCATACGTAGAAAAATGTAGCTGTTAAGATCAGCTTCCTCACTCCCTCTTCTGCATATGACATCTCGTTTACTTAATCCTTTTGCTTGCTCAAGTGCTCTGAAACAACGGTGAGGCTTTGCACCCCAACGCTCAGCCAGACCCACAGAGGTACTGCCCACCCATCTGGTCCAGTCAACAGCTCTCAACATCCTTCACTCATCCCCTCTCCTGCCACCTGTTTATCTTTGTGCCCTTTCATTTGGAGCTTTCTTTTTAATTTTTAAACCTCTACTTTTTTCCATGTGCAAAGCCTTTACCAGTATGGGGTGGCACCTTCTCTAAAGCCCTCTGGAAAGCACCTTTCCTTCATGAAGCAGAAGTCACCCCATTAGCAAGATGATGCATTTCTTTTAGAGAGGGATGAACTTGTTGCTCCCTAAGTAGTTCCATGAGCACTGGGACAAAAGGAACCTAATTCCCACTCTGCCTTTACTCTGTGGACTTTCTGATATAAGGGTTGTGTTTGCATTTCCCTCATAAGGGACATTAACAAGACTCCTTATCCTTTAATTGGCTAGATATTTGCACAAAATCTATAGGAAATTTACGCTTTTGACTTCTACTTCCCAGTCAAATTTGGTTAATATCAGCCAAAACCACCAAGAATTACTGGAAAGGGAATAACAGCCTGACACACACCTAGTAATCATACATCTTGTTTCCTTAGAAAACTTGGCTAAACCAATCCTAGCAGCACTTACCTTTTTTCAAGGACAGTCTTCATGAACAAAGATATGATGTTGAAATATCTTTCTAACTGTTCAGGTATCATCCCATGTTACACATTATTTTTCAAGAAAGCTAAGCATAGTAACTAAAGCAAGATAAAAGGAAAATTTGGCAAAAAACAAAACAGCAACAAGGCACTGTTGCCTAAAATAAGGAGACAACTCATGAAAAGCTTGGTTCTCCTTCCTGACACATCTTTCTCTTTGACTGTCCAATATTGTGGGTTTTTTGGTAGATTAATTTCTCATTTAAGAAGTTAGAGTATATCTCACATTTTTTTAACCAGTCCTGTTCATAAAACAATCATTCTCCAGATTTCTCATTCTACTATGGCAAGAAAAAAAAGTTTCCAACATCAAGTATTACTCAACAACAAGCAAATAATGTAGAACATTTTTGCAATATGGTAATAAATTTAAAAATCTGGTCTTTGTTAGGCCCAGCCCAAAGCCCTGTATTGTCTATGGAAAGATTTCAGTCAGACTTGATCAGTCCTCATAAATACAGTTATTAGTTCAGATTAAAATGTTGATAGTGCAAAGTGAAATAACTTGGGGCTTCACTTAGTCTTTTCACAAACAAGCGTCAGCAATATCAACTGGAATTACGCGTGTGCAGGCGTGGGCAGAACGCAAGTCCGCTCTTGTACTGGGTTTGCATGGCAAGGCTTTGGTAGCGGGGGGCTGCAGGGGTGGCTTCTCCGAGAAGCTGCCAGAAGCTTCCCCTGTGTCCGACAGAGCCAGTGCCAGCGGCACCAAGACGGACCCGCCGCTGGCCATGGCCGAGCCCATCGGCGACGGTGGCAGTGCCTCTGGGGAATGGAGGGGGGGAAAAAACTGTGCAATTGCAGCGGGAGAGGAGTGAGAATGTGTGAGAGGAATAGGGTCAGACAGCTCTGCAGCCCCCAGCCCACAGCAGGAGGGGCAGGAGGGCTCCAGGCGCCGGAGCAGAGGGTCCCCGGCAGCCCCTGGGGAAGCCCACGGGGAGGCCGGCTGTGCCCCTGCGGCCATGGAGCTCCACAGGGGAGCAGATCTGCACCCGCACCCGGGGAGGGCCCCACGCCGGGGCAGGGGGATGCCCGAAGGAGGCCGTGACCCCGTGGGCAGCCCGCGCTGGGGCCGGCTCCTGGCAGGGCCTGTGGCCCCGTGGGGAGAGAGAGGAGCCCCGGCTGGAGCAGGTTTGCTGGCAGGACCTGGGACCCCGCGGGGGCCAGGCTGGAGCAGCCTGTTCCTGAAGGATGGCACCCATGGGGGGACCCAGGCTGGAGCAGCCTGTTCCTGAAGGACGGCACCCGTGGGGGGACCCAGGCTGGAGCAGCTCGTTCCTGAAGGACGGCACCCGTGGGGGGACCCGGGCTGGAGCAGCTCGTGAAGAACTGCAGCCTGTGGGAAGGACTCACGTTGGAGAAGTCCATGGAGGACTGTCTCCTGTGGGAGGGACCCCAGGCCGGAGCAGGGCAGAGGGTGAGGAGCCTCCCCCTGAGGAGGAAGGAGCGGCAGAGACCATGTGTGAGGAACTGACCACAGCCCCCATTCCCCGTCCCCCTGCACCGCTCGGGGGGAGGAGGGAGAGAAATCAGGAGCGAAGTTGAGCCCGGGAAGAAGGGAGGGGCGGGGATGGTGTTTTAAGTTTTGGGTTTAGTTCTTATTACCCTACTTTGATTTGATTGGTAATAAATTAAATTAATTGTCCCCAAGTCGAGTCTGTTTTGCCCGTGATAGTAATTGCCGAGTGACCTCCCTGCCCTTATCTCAACCCACCAGCCTCCCGTTATGTTTTCTCTCCCCTGCCCAGCTGAGCAGGGCAGTGACAGAGCGGCTTTGGTGGGCACCTGGCGTCCAGCCAGGGTCAACCCACCACAACTGTCTACATCAAGTCCTCAAATTACAGCGCAAATGTGATCCCTAGGACAACATATCCAGCTTACTGTCAGTCAGCCCAAGTGATTTTCTTCCCGAATAACACTCTGCAAGCACCAGGATGCCAAACATCACTGAGTGATACAACAGCAGGAATAGGCCCAAAATGCAAGCTGAAATCACAGCCAGATCCGCCCCTTCCCCTTGCTGTCTAGCTCTGCTGATCCCTTCTCTTTTCAAATCATGGGTTTTATTCCAGAATTACACATTTATCAATCTTCTGAAAGAAAGCAGTAACTTCTACGTTGTCCCCTAAACCCTTCCATTTTGGTCTGCTTCACACCAGCTACATTTCACCTTTACTACTCTTTCTCCTAGGATCCAAGATCATGTCCAGCTCTTAAGTATGCGTGTGAGTGTATATATATATAAAAATAATCATAGATGAGTTCGGGTTGGAAAGGACAATGCTATTTCCTAAACTCCTAGCCCTGTTAACATTAGAATGATATGAAACTGAAAGGCAGGAGTGATTTATGTGGTCACCACCATGCTAAAAGATAACACTATATAAGTGGTCATGTGCTCTCATGGGCAGTACACAGGGCTGGAGTCCAGAAGCCTGAGCTCATCCTGCCACTGACATCCAGTTCAACCTTGGGCAAATTATACAGCTTGATCCTAGACCTATTGAAGTCATTGGCAAAGGTCTGTTTGACGTAACAGTACGGGATCAGGTTCTGCATCTCTCCTCTTTTTGTTGCAAGGTGTCTCTAGGGTGAAAGTGTGTGAAGTGTTTCAAAGATTTAAAGTACTATAGTTGTCATACTGCAATTCTTATTCATGCCTGATAATTTTTACTTGTGGGAGTAAGCCCATTGGCTCCATAGTCATCATTATTTGTAACATTTCTAGTATTATTCATAACACATCTAGTTTTCTGGCATATTTTTATTAATTTTAGAAGTGGAACATTTTTAGAAGCATGCTTTACGTATTCAGTAGATGCATGATATAATTAACCAAAGAAACGTCATAAGACACAAAGAAAATATTCTTCTTATTACATTCAATATTTAATTACCCACAGTTACTCTCAAGTCAAACCTTCTGCTGTTCAGAGAGTTGTCACAGATCACTTACTTATGTTGCTTCGTGGGGTCTTTTTAGTGAGTCTAAGCCAGGACTCATTTTTCTTAGTTTTAGAAGTTTATCATATCAACATGAAAAAGTAAAATCACACCTCAGGTGAGGCTGTAGCATTAGTAGCTTACCCTCAATTCTGCAAACGCCTTGTAGGGATTTTTTTTTACTCCATCAAACACAAGTTTGCAAATCTTGGCCCAAATTCCATCTAAATGATAGAAATTTAAATGCTGCTGGAGTTTGTAGAACATTCTCTGGATCCTCAAAGAAATGTAAAATAAAGTGGGTCCAGAACACACATATGGGTTCGTCCAAGTTTGCCAAAATTTAGTTTTATGACTGAGTGGCCCAATTCTTTTCCCTTGATTATCCAAATACTTGGAATTGCTCATTCTCTCATGTGTCATCCATTTTGTGGTGTTGTTGCTACAGAATGAAGCAAATGTCTTCCTTTAGGACAGGGCCTTACAGGGCAGAGATCCAGAAGGTGGTCCACAGATTAGATGGTCCTTTGCATGTGGCAATGTGTTAGTGCTAGTCTTTACCTTACCTAACTTTAGCTGTCTAACATCAATCAGCAATACTAAACTACCCACCCCAGACTCTCCACATATTTTGCAAAGTATTAGGAAGTGGTGTTAGGAAGCAACTTCAAAAGGGCAATTCATTTCAGCCCAGCAGAATGAAGACAGACAGGATGAGTCACCATCTCAGAGCACCTACTTGTCCCCATTTACAACAGATGAAGAGTTGGATGGCTTGCTTAGACTGAATGCTTAACTTCAGATGGCTTAAGTTAGGTGAAATGAATCCCACTCAGATTTGTATTCAACATCAAATTCTGCTGCTTCCCACAACCTATGACTTTAGTCATCAGGTGCCTTACTCACTGCCTTTTGCTGTTTTGTTCAAGGAGTAAAAAGCCTTTCCTAGAAATGAAGAGGAAAATGCTTCTTGCATTTTTAACTTTGCTTCTGTTAGCCAAGTACTTCCTCCACTATGTCAAGGTGTGGGTGTGGTGAATTCTTTGTGCGTAATAGATGCCAGTGATGCTGAAGCCAGGGAGTAAGAGATAATTTTCAAAAGCTGCCTGGCAAGCAGTTGGTCAACCGGGTGTCTGAAGAACACAGAAATTGGCTGGCTTGGCAACCAGACCTCTGTTGGTTGGTGGACTAGAAATCAGTACTTCCCAGAGAGCACAATGGAAGTAGCTATCCCAATCCTATGGAACCTCAACAGCAGCTGGGGGTGTCTGATCCTCTCACAGTCCTCTGAAAATCTGAGCGTTGGATTTTAAAGATGCAGCTAATGGATATCCTGGTGACTCAACATGAGTCAGTCCAATTAAGAACTGAATCAGGCTCTCCAAATATTCCCATGAAGCTCTTCCTCTGAAGACTTCAAAGTGCATTACGAAGATTCAAAGTGCTAACAAGTAGGATAATCCAATGATGATATATAAATTCTGGCATGACGCACTTCCCATGTGACCAGGGACAAGTCCATTTAGAGGCACATTTATCATACATATTTAGAAGCCACACAGAGATTTGGACTGAAATACAATAAAGATTGCATCTTGACAATCTTCTCTGCAGAATTCTATAAACTGGTTGTGAAATTTTATAGAAAGAGCATTCCACTAACGACTGCACACTGGGGGCTTTCCTGTAATAAATACCTGTCCTGCTCCATTTTGGAACATAAACCGAGCTTTACTGCTCAGCCAGATGTATTGTCTGAACCATGTAGCCCTAAAATCATGGTTTTGCTATCAACCTGCTGTTTGTCTGAGGAGAAAATAAATAAAAGGCAAAGCTGAACAGAACCATGTTACATATTTGTTTAACCCTTCCTTGATGGAGCTACAAAATAATGCGTTAATACTACACAAAGCAGCTGTACACTTCTAGGACTCCTCTAGTTCCTTCTGAGGACAACGATGAAACCACACACTGGTTTCATTTGGGTGAAGGTGCTGACTGGATTCTCAAAAATAATACTGGGCCATCCCTACAAAATAAGAACAGTTTTCTGAAAGCAGTGATTGTAAGAGCAGCTGAGCACACTCAGTAGCACTGCTGCTGCTGTCACAATGAAAATGTTTGGGGCCTAATACTGAGCCCACTGATATCAACAGGAAAACTGCTATAAGCACCAACAATCCTTGGACTGAGCCCTCATGCAAATGCTCTTTGTTGCAGAATATGATAGCGCAAATCAAATTTGAGAAACATTTTATTGGCAGCAGACAGTATGTCTGTCCTATGCATTGCATTGATAAACTATACAAGTCATCACTGCCAACACTCGCACAATATCTAGACAGTATGAGGTATGCTTAAAACCCCTTAACTGCACAGGGGTATACCAAACGTTAGCAGCTGAGTTGCAGCGGCATCTCAGCACAGCAAGAATGGATGAAGATCCTACAGCTCTAGGTACCACGCAAAAACATCCAGACAACCTCAGGCAGTCCCTGAAAATCCCAGCCATCCTTGTTCTACCTGGTTTGAGAGGTGTTCCTCTGTGAACTAGCACTTGGAGCAGAAGACTGTCAGCATTGGCCTTGTTCTCGTGTCCCTATCACACAACCAAAACCACCGCTGGCACTAGCCGCCTTCCCTGCTCACAGCTTTCCCAGAGATTAGATCTCTGCTGTAAACTCAGAGGGACCAGGGCACAGCTTTGACCCATGATCTCTCAGGTTGTGAGAGTTAGAACTGTAGCTGTTAGAACTCTCCCTCGCATGGCACTGGCCTGTCCCAGCTAGTGCTCTCCCAGACGATGCCGGGGCACACTTGGGAGACACCGAAGGCCAAGGAGTGTCCTCAGTAGGCCATCTGGATGAGGCCAACTGCTTGGGATGCTGGAATGGGGGGAAAGAGTTGAGTCATGTCGATATGAGTCATGATATGCTGCTTTGTGTTTGGGTTATTTTATTTTCTAGCCATAGCCAGAGAGACTAGGGAATGAACGGTCACTCTTCCTGAGGGACTGAACTACTCTTCTTGAAAATAGCACTTTGGTGAGAACAGGCAAAGAGAAAGTTCCTTGCTTTTGACTAGGTTTGCCCTGTGCTGTGGCTAAGCTGAGACTGTAGTCTCTCGGGCTGCCATCCAGCTGGATTCAGCAGCAATTCATTCACTAGAAAAAGTAGAAAAAGAAACAGGAAAAAACGATATGAGGTTTCCATGGCTACTAGAGGGTGTACTTTCTTCTGACCATTATCACAAATTTTGCCATCCAAACAAGCAACAGATGTCAGAAATAATGTTTGGGTTTGGTGAGCATTCATTTCAGATACACCACAGGGAAAGGTACTGCATTTGAGCCCAAGCAAGTGGCACATTTTCATCTGTGGGCAAAATACAAAGCACAGACATCCAGACTGCTAAATGCTGGCCCTAGAACTCTTCTTCAGTAATATTTCCCAATTACGTTGAACTTCTAAATTTCATGTTCTTTTGTGATGGTTCTTGAAAATAAAGGTCAAGAGTAACATCGCATACGGTTTTCTGAAGGGCTAACATATGTGAAAGACTACAGTGTTTTGTAAAGAAATGGCACAAACTTTGACTTTAATATTTTAGAACAATGAAGAGAGGACAGAACTAAAAGCCATGTAACCAGTTCCTCTTATCAGTGATGCTGGACTGTAGAGCAGATTATCCTGTATTCATTCATGATATATTCAAGAGCAACAGGTGGAAGTACAAGTGGTGTTTCTTCTTCATTCCCCTGTGTGCCTGGTCAGCTTATCACTATTATTCAGATAACATAAAATACAGCTTAAAAGGAAAAAGTCTCAAAATTTTCATTAGAAAAAAACCTACTAAGCCTCTACTTGCTTTCCTATGATTCTCTTTCATCCTACTTCCCTATCACACACCTTGGTCCACTTTTTGGAGCAATACCTGGATTCTGCATTTGCTACAGAGCCTTCTTCCCTCACTTCCCTGTTTTAGATGAGTTCATTTCTTTAACGTACAGGCAGCGTTTACAGATTTTAGGACTGAAAGGTTCTATAGATAATTTCGTATCTCTGCCCAAATTTCAAGCACGTAGTCTAAGGACATTGCTAAACCAGAATGTCAGCGCTGTTGATTTACTGTTCTTGTAACTCGGACAAAAGTATAATAGATCAAAAGACCCAGAGAGTTTCCTTAGATATCTTTGCTGGCTAAACAGTCTGCGTGAACCACAAGCTACTCGATAGTTAATAATAACAAGCTTCTCCCCCCAGCACTTGGTTTGAAAGGACTACAAGCTCTGAGTCATTGCACAGTTGATTTGAGCTTAACCCTAATAGCTCTGTTATGTCGTGGCTTATTCTTAAATCTTCTTGGAAGCAAGAGAGTGTCAACAATAAACTTGTACAGTTTAACACTCTAACACCAGGTAAACTGCTTTATCTCAATTAAAAATATCAGTGTCCTTTCCACTACATCACAGAGCTGTAAAGTAATGCTGGAGCAAAAGCATGTGCCTGCTGGTATATGCCTGAAGAGGTTCTGGGAATTAATTCTGCTTTGCAGAACTATTCCAGTTATTCATGTGACTCAGCGGCTGAGACCGGGATCTTCCTGCACTCACATGGTGACGTGCTGATTCAGGCTGGTTCAGCGGCGCGGGATAGGAGAGACACCTTATCAAAAGAAAAGCCCTCCTTGGGGACAGGCTCTCCCAGTAGTTAAAAAGGAAATTTCCGTTGCGCTATCTGCGCTAGTCCGGCGGGGCAAGATTAGCAAGTTATGATTAGTTCTGGATGACTTACTTTACTCTGGGTAAGAAGGGAATCATTCTTTTCAACCGATAACGTATTCCTTAGCGCTGCTGCTGTGATGTCTGCCCAGATGTGATGTCAGGGCTAAACGCTAGCACCGTGTCAAAGGAAAACAGTACTCTGCACCTCTGCTTTCAGAGTCATACCTCAGAGTCTTTCAGCCACACTCAATATTCAAGTTTTACTTACACATTTTTTAGAAAGGATTAATACCTGGCTAACCCTTGCTACACTCATGTTGCGGACAGGAACAGTAAATTGCAAGTCATCTATCAGCATCTCCTAGACTTATTCAACTTTGTATATAATGCCTGAGACATTCATTATAGATTAACCCTTTCTAAACCAATTGCAAATAGTATCTTGACCGACAGGGCACTCATCAGCCCTATTATGCACAGCAGACAGGAATTACCTGGTTAAATTCAGGCATCTAGGATGGAACCCTAAGCATCTGAGCCAGCCACTCCACGCTCTCTCTGCAGGTAACACAGTCAAGGGAGTGAGTCCTCCAAAAGTAAACATCTAAAATAGGTCTATCAAATGGTAGCCAATGCATTTTAAGTGACCTGCCCAGGATCTTACAAAGCAGACCGTGGCAGATGAAGAACAAGACTCACAGCTCCTAATTCCTGTCCTTATTCTCAGTCCACAAGACCACAGCTGCCCTATAATCACATAATCATAGTTCTGCAATTCTTCAGTCAAGCTGTGAATGCATTTAATCAAGGGTCTTAAATCTGACAGCTTCAGAAAAAGACTTCCTTGGATATTGCGCACAATCTAGTATTTTTGCAGAAGCAGCCAGTGTAGTCAATATTATCTTAGCCACCTAAACGTTACAGCATACAGAGGTATACTGTGCAAGTGCTATGGTTTCACAGTCCATCCTGACACAAATAGCAATTACAAAGTATTTTTGGAACATTTTGTACCAATTGCAATACCAAAGCATCACTTCCTTTACCTACTCTTCCTCCACAGCCTCCTTCCCCTGACTTTACAGTTGGATTTTCTCTTTCAAGAGACATTATTTTTGTCTGCTCTGCTGCTCACTTCGCCCACAACAACTGGTACATTCAAAATATAGGGGAAGCAGTATGTTTAACCCGTCCAATGGGTGAAAGAATAATGACAGCAGCCTGTGAAACATGTGTGAATTAAAAAAAAGCCATCTGCTGACACAGGGTTTAGTGGTTATCAATGGATTGGAGCAGAAGGAGTTACTGTCTGTGACCTGAAAACAAGGCTGTCCATAATAGAAAGGAAAAAGGAAAAAAAATCTCAGGATCTTCTCCCTTTCCACCCCGAAGACCTGGAAGACTTCTTAATTGCTTGTCAGACTACAGCTGCTGATGTAGGTACAGCCTCTCACAACTGCCTCCAGTCCATAAAGTTGTAAATTCCTACCAAAAAGAGAACTTAAACAATTTTATGTACATGAAAAACTTAACCAGGTACTCAGAGGCATAGATCCACATGATATTTCAGGGTTAAAAAACAGAGGAAAACTGTAGCCTGGGAAAATAGGTGTTTTCCATTCCCGGTGTAACGAAACGACAGATTTAAAGCTCAGAGTGAGAAAAGTCATTGAAAGGAATTAGATTTCCAGCTTCCTGAGACACACAGGCTTTGTTTTTCAAGGCTATTGATAAATCTATCAGTCTCCCAATTACTGTCCCCCACCCCCTGGAAAACCCTCTACAAAAAGGAATTTGCTGCCTTAATTGGAAGGAAAAAGTCTTAAAGAATATCCACTGTAAGGTCTCTCTGAAGAAAGAAAGTCCCTGGAGGCAAAACAATAATTGGTTTTGACCTTCCGCAGTTAAGGAGGCGTTGGTAAAGACGAGACTTAAACACAGCCTGACAACTGTGAGTTCCAATCAAATTCAGAAAGAGACGGAAATTGGATAAGCAAATTCCTTTTTGTTCATGACCCCGGTCCCGCTTTCCTTTCCCCCTGCAGCATGACACATCAGAATCTTTCCTGCGTACCATAAATCACTCGCAAGACAGCAGTAGCCTTTGAATAGCTGTCTTATATTACGTTCATATCTTCCAGACGAGCAGCGTTAGCAGTCCCGTCTGCTCTGGAACAGCAAACACGTTAAGCGCAGTACAAAGGCTAGCTGCAGCAAGGAAGGAAGCCGTGTGATTTCATTGCTGTTTTCAGCACGGTGTAAATTCCCTCTCTCAGAGTTTGGAAGAACTCTTCACATTAGCACTAGTAGCTGCTTGCCAATTTAACGAAATTTGGTTTTGAATGCAGAAACCCACAATCCTCATTCTGTCAGACGCTGCGGCTGACAAAATGCTTTCCTTTTTGTAAATTTGAGCTCGCAGAGGTCACTCTTTGCCATTCGCTGCCACGGCTCCAGGAAACGTAACGTTTCCTGCGTTACCTTCCGCATGACAAGTGCATCTTGTCTCGGTGTCCCTGCAAACTCCTGGCAGCAGCTGGAGGCACCTACACGCTTCCCACAGCTTGTGCCTGTCAATACTCATCATCACCGCTCAGCACGGCCATGCTGGCCGAGTGCCCTTCAGCTGGCCAAGGCCTACTTGGGTTCCTCGTACTATTTGTTACCTGCAAACTCCACTGCTTTTAGGAAAATCAGAGAACTTGAAACTCATTTTTCTGTTTTAAGGACGTCCTAAGTTAAAAATGCCTCCAAGGCCAGCAAGGCAAAATTTTCCTTACAACGGCCCTGAATCCAAACTTACAATGGAATGTCACTATACTTCAAAAAATAAGAGAAAAAAGAAATGGCAAAGACTCACAACACAAAAACCATAGACCAAATAAAAATGCATGAACTGGTGAATTTTTCCACCTTAAGCGGCCAGCCATTTTGAGATGGTCACCACTGAAACCCGACTCATGTAATTTGCAGATATGACTCACAAGAGTTGGAGCTCCAAAAGCAATAAGAGCACAGCTTGGAGAGATATCAAGACTTTGGAGACAAAAATTAGCTATTTTTAGGGTCTGATGAGACAGAGGTGAAAGTGTAAGTGGTCTACCAAGTGTGATGTCCAGGTATTTTGTCAAATTTGATAGGGTTTCACTTTCTCCTGGAAAGAAGCTGAAAGCTGGGAATAGCTTCATACAGATCGAGTTACATGAGTTACAAGCAGTAGGGCTGTGCCAGAATGCCAGCTCCACACGCTTTGACCTTTTCTCAAGTTTTGGGAAAAGTTGCTTCTTACACATGCCTCCTTCAACTGTACCTAACCTCTGTTACCATTAGCCATGGCTCTTCCAGCCTTTTAGCTGTCATGACAGCTGACTCCTGCTGAGTCTATGGGAAGGACTTGGTCCCAGAAGCACAGCCAGAAGTGTCCAAAGACTCAATGTGACATTCAGAGTCTGACAGTAAAGCAGAATATCACAGAATCATTAAGGTTGGAAAAGACCTTTAAGATCATGAAGTCCAACTGTTAACCCAACACCACCATGCCCACTAAACTGTGTCCCAAAGTGCCACATCTACACGTTTTTTGAACAGGCCAGGCTACGCAAAAGCAAGAGGGTCTGCTAGGTGGTGGGGACCCACTAGCTCAGCCCTTCCCAGAAGCTCTGGGGATAGCTTCAAGAGACATAGGAGAGATGACAATGTTCTGGCTCAGTCTCAGTGGCTCTGCAGTCACAGTATCCAAGCCATGCTGCAGCTGCTGCAAGTCAGCAATGCTTAGACTCCAACCTGGCACCTTACATGCTCGCTGAGACCAGGGGCATTTGGCCCAAGCCTAGTCCCAGCAAGCAGAAAACATACAGTACACAAAGCGCAACCACGACTGATCTTTGGAAGGACCGGGCTTGGAACACATTTCAGAATCACAGATATATACCATTTGCGTCCTCCAAGTCTCTGTTACGAAGATGTTTCCCAACCACGAATCCTGCCCTGTCTCATTCCTCTTTAAAAAGATTTGATTGATTTACTTTGATTTGGGGACCTCTAGCAACTGACGACTCTCCTTCTTGTTCTGAATTTCATTCCACAGACCCAGACTTCTATGAAGAAAACTGCTCCCAGTTTTTCTCTGCTGTCCTTAGGAAGTATTACAGACTATGACCAGGAGGCACAAGTTAGGAGGTGAGTTAATCTTTGTCTATAATGATGTTCAATCAGTATGTAGGCAATGGGAATTAATAAAACTGGAACAGGCTCAGCATTGGCACTTTATGTAGGACAATACGTACCTCCTGAGCTGGGTCATGTACCTAGCACGTCCTTGCTGAAGTGCCAACTTTGCAGAGGAATGCTGACACTTACAGGGGTGCTGCTATGTACTGTAGTAGTGCAGAGGCTTCTGCAAAGAGCCAGCAAGGCAGGTTAGCTGGGAGCATATAAAAAAAAATCTATAAATAACATTCTATAAACAAGGTTCCATAAAAGACCTAAAAATACCAAGAGGGCAGTTTGTCAGTTGTTGGGGTTAAGTTATTTTATTTATTTGTGGAGTTCTACTGAATGGGAATGAAGCTTTAGAGCCAAGTAAGAAAAGAGAAAAACCAAATATTCAAACTGCAAGATGCTGTGTGCCTTTAATGCCCCTAGAAGTCAAAGGTGCTGAGTTGCCATCACAGTGGCACAACCTCACCTAAAACCATGGTCCTAAACTGTCATTGACTATTTACAGTTGTCATTCAACACTTGCTCAGTGTTCAGAAGAAGTTTCAATTTAAGTAGGAAGGAATTCTTGCAACTTTTTTTCTTTCAGCTTCTTGGTTTTAATTTTCATGTTTTAACTTTTTATGTTTTGTAGCACTTAATAGTGAAACAATGGGCTTCAGCCATTGATCTCAAAATAGTCTGAAAAAAACCCCACAAGGTTTTCAGAAGACAAACCAGAGTCTTAGCATACTGAAACAATTTACTCAAGCTAACCTGGGCAAGTCAGTAGCAGAAAGAACCTCTGCGGTCACCAGCAAGGCCGTAGTGATTCCTCCATCTTCTCCTATTTTCAAAACTATGAGTTGCAAGTAGGAGAGCCTGTGGTGGCAGAGGTGACAATTAGGGCAGGACATGATCCAAAACAAGTATCTTGAGTGTTACTCCCTAACAGAGGAGCAGGGTAGAGTTTTCTATCACGATCCTTTAGCTCTCCCCATTAAGTGCTATAGCGGTTTCTGTTAAGAGGAGGTCAGATGAGGACCCGAGACAGGCAATTTTCACATACTGTTCCCGTGTAAGGCTGCAGGAGAGAGCCCAGCAGGGTCTTGCCTTCTGCACGACACCTCAAGTTTGAGATCTGCTCAGTTACCCATACGCAGCTGTTCTGGGAAAACACGCCATGTCTGCAGTCACGCCGTGGCACAGAGGCGGCTCCCTTGACTTGGAGGGCACTTTGCCCTGCATATCCTTTTAGGTCACCACATTTGTTTTCGAGGTCTCTTGAATCCCTCAAATGTATGTTTTAAAGATCATCAAGGCAGAAGCTGCCGTGCTTTCAGTGACACCTCTGTCGAATTATGCTCTCCTCTAAGAGCGGGGCAACCTAGCTCTCCCCTGCCCAGACATCCGTGCTATGAGAATGACACACCGCCAGTCATACTGTTCACACCAACTGTGGCAGTAAACTTTATTTCAACTTTGACATTTAGTTCCTGTACAGTGACTCACGACCGCCTATGATGCTCCGTTTAGGGATGCAAGGCTCAAAAGCCAATGCAGAAAAAAAATCAGCAAGCGACAGAAATCAGAGAGGCATTTGCTGAAATGAGGCACCTCATCATTTTTATATACTGCAGGGAGGAAACAATAGATGAGGACAACTTCCAGTTGCTGTGTCGTTTTGCAGAGAGAAGCTGGCAATTTGTATTTAAAGTACACTTTATTAAGTGTACTTTTTAAAAACACTCTACCAGTGTCAATGGTGTCACCAAAAGCATTTAGCGTAATGAAACCATCAGGACTTCAAGTTTCCAGAGTTTTAGAAAAAAATGGGACCACAAAGTTGTTTTAGAGTGCATTGAATAAAACTATAAGGAATACCACATGCATTCCTTATCTTGTTCAGCCTATTTATAATCCTTGACTGACTTACAGGTCCTAAGAGAAACTTGAGCGATGAATGACAATTTGGGTCCCCTCTGACCAGGTCTGAGGTTCCTCAGGGGAAGTGGCAGGTGACAGCAGCAAACATGTTCTGTTTCTGAAGGACCAGTGAAGCACGTGGCTACAGGGCTCTGTCATTGTCCCGTGGAATCCACCATGGTGAAGCAAGGACACCAACCACAGCTGACCCAGACACAACCAAGTTCCCTCCGCCTTCCCCTTCTAAATTTACTAGCTATGGTCTGGACCTATTTATGTAGCTGGTGCTGAGAGAGCACAAGGAAAAATAATAATTCTTCAAATCCTGAATTAACTTTCTACATGTGTGTGTCCAGAATTACTTCACAGATACCAATTAGGACAAACACGGTTATATCTAAGAAGTTAGCAATTTTGTTTTTGAAGGTATTAGAGATTGTTTTCTGAGGCTGAGCGAAGGCATTTTGAAGACAAAGTTACACACATTTTAGCAACTGGCATTTACTTAAAATCTACACTTATGTGCAAACACATCTTACAAGGGCATGCTCTCACTTTCTCAGAGCCTGAAAAGATGCTCCTTTGAAACCTTTAATTTCACAAGGAGTAATTCTTCATATCTTCAATGCATATATGAAACCACGAAACCTCCTTTACCGATGGAGCTGAGCTCTGAGGTCAAAGACAGCTCACAGATTCTCAGAGCAGTAGCTAGTGTCAGCTGGAAGAGCTCTCAATTACTGCTGAGCTACGATGACTTCACCAGCTGTGCCCAAGTTTGCCTTAAGTTTCCACCTATAGGCATAAAATGCATTACCAAACTCCTGTAGCAGAAAATCTGTAAACAGCTAAATGAGGGCGTATATGTATCTGCTGACTGGAAAATGTCCAAGTTAACCTACTCAGAAACCCAACTCCGTTCCCTCATCTTGCATCACAGAATTATTTATTTGCCTAAAGGCAGTCTGAGGCAATTAGTATATTCAAAGGTTGGTATTAAGACTGCTATTGATAGTGGCGCGGGGAAGAAAATTGCAGTGAACGTCAGTAATCTGAGCGTTTTTGGACTAGAACAGTGTCAGATTAATGAACGTTGATGCTATTTCAAGGTTATGTTTGCTAATATTAGTATGTAGTCAGACATACCGGAATGCTGTTTTTTTTTCTCTTTTTCCTTAAAGCGAAAGTTTTGACTTAAGACAAAATGTAGCCATGGCAGCAGGAGTGGCAGAGGGGATAACACGTCACCATTCAGCTGGCCAAGTCATTTGGATTAGCCGGTTTTGAAGAAAGAGGTTTCGGTGTATTTAATTAACTTGTCTTAGAGTTCTTGATCTTGTTTCAAACCTCTCACTCCTTAAGGTCTCTCACGAGTCAGTGTTTCTAACCCAAGACTTGCAGGAGCATTTTTGAATGCACCTAAGTGGCTTAGGGTCTTGCTGGTTTGGGGATGAACTTACACTCCTGAAAGACATTAAAAAAAAAAACAACCCAACTCTCCAGAACCTGAGTGCTTGTCAACAGGTATAGCTAATCATAACTTACTGTTTCGTCTGAATATTTACCCATGTAAGAGAAACAATTATGTTGCTTATTCCTATTTCCAGCTGAAGTATTATCATTTTTTGCTTCCCTCCAACTTGGAAATAAGTTTGTAAGCTCTAAAAAGTCTCAATGTTTGTATTTTATGTAAGCAGTTTGGAAAGGTCAGGCCTAAGCATTTGATATAAGGAACAAACCCAAGTTATTAGACAGCACTGGAAGACGAGGCACTAAAATGTACTCGGGCACACTATTCAAGTGGTGCTTATCCAAAGTTATGCCTTCTGTGCCTCAGTCAGACCACCATGGCAGAGATCATGGTAGTGCTTCCACTGTAAACTTGAAATAGAGTTTATAAAAGAACCTGAAAGCCAAGCAGAAGCTTTGACAAAGGCATATCCATTTCAGTGCAGAGCTGTACCAGAGCAGCTCACTCAGTTTTAGCACATACAAGGAGTGGAAATACAAAATTAGTGATTCAAGCTTGATTTTTAGCACCTGCATGAAGAAGCCTGGGAGAAATGGTAAATGGGAGGAAGGTCCTGTATACCAGCTACTGGAGTCCTGTGCTGACACAACCAGCCCTCAGAAGGGTTAACCTGGCATGGGAGCGAACACACTGTGGTCAGGATTTACAGCGGTAAGGAAAGGGACGAGAAGATCATGGATCACCTTCCCTCCCCAGGGCCTGTCTGTAGGCCTTTTGTTCCCCCTGACAAGCCGGAGACCTGTGGTGCAGGATAGGACAGTAATTCCCCTTATGCATTATTTTGTTCCTGAGGGATGAAGTGCTGAAACAGAAACATCCTGGCCATGCCTAAGTCCCTTGCTTGAATACAGGCTTCACACAGCCAAGTGGCTGGACCTCATTGCAGCTGGACCTCAGGACAGAGTCGGTGGGGCAGCCAGGTCTCCATTTCTATCGAGTTTCTCTGCCTGGAGGCCAGCTGGCCGGCTGGGTTGTGACTAGACGCAGCCCACAGAGGAGAGGCAGAAGAGCAATCTCATGAATTCTTCCATTTGGCACAGCCCTTGGAGAAGCCTCAGGCACTTGGTATCACACAAACATTGTAGAGAACCCTGACCTTGCTGCGAAACATCTATTTAACAAACCACCACCAATGTATTTCCAGAAGGAATTATATCATGAAGATATTTTGCTTTTATTTATAGTAAAGCCATTAAAGAGTCACAGTGTGCCAACAGTACTGCTCTGGTACACAAGCTATCACAAGAGCTTTCTTTTCTAAGTAAGTGGGAGGAAAAAACCACTTTGCCACAGCTTTGTGCGGAATTTGCTGTCAGAGGGTGACTTTCTGACGGTGACCACCACACTAAGCTAACGCATACTACTCTTTACACACACTACATCACACAATCTACACACTGCTTATTTGCTACCTAACACTAATGGTTAAATAAATATTAATCTGATAGGTGGGTATCTTGACCAGGCGTGCAAAAATGACACCAGACGGAAAGAAACAATTTACGTATTACACACACAGAAGTAGGTAACACAGAAATGCAAAGGGACTATGGGCTACACCGGTCTGCTATCATTAGAGTAAGTAAAGGTACATCTCGAACACAAAAAACCCCATCTCACTGAATAGTCTACTACTTTTTATAGAAATGCAGCCACCTCCCCAAATTCAAATGATGAGCCTTCAGCTTCTTCAACAACACATTAAGTATGGTACAGATGCTCTGATCCGGGGTCAACTTTAATTCTTAAAAAACAAATTACTCATAGTACGTGTTCAGCTCATTATCCATGTGGGAGTAAGGGAGCGAGAAGTATTACTGTTTACCCACCTAAGCGCTCTGAAACGAGCAGATTTCCCCCACACTGCTGTACGACTTTTCTCCCATCCTGCCTCCAAGAAGATAACTTGCAAGTAACACTCTGTGACCGACTCTGCTAAGCGGAAACCTTCACAGTTAAACAGACCAGCGGCTCTGTCTGTCTGTCTGTCTGTCTGTACGCACATCAAGGCATGTATATGTATACAAGGCCAAGCTCTTGAGTTTGGAATTCTAAATTTGAATCAGATTGCATGATATTCTCACCTTTCTGACCTCAAGCTCAGGATTTCAGCCTGGGTACTGAAAAACTCTTTATTCTGCTACTCCTGCCCCTTTGTACTGTCCAGTTTGCAGTAAAGTCCATTAAAAACTCTGCTGTAAAGCCAAAGGGGCACTGAAACCTATGGCTTACCTTCAACCAGTCCAGATAACAACGACCCAGATATCCTGATCTTTTATTGCAGAGAGGCGACATTAGGGAAGTATCGGGAAAGAGAACCACAGTTTTGGCTGGATGAGTCTAGAAGAAAGAGGCGAAAGGAAGCCACGGCAGCCTGCTCTGTGACTGTTGAGGTGACTGTGAGACAACATGCAGGTGGGAGAGTGCTCTGGAAAGGACCTTAGTTCTACCTGATAGTCTAGCAATGCATAACTTAAAGTATTTTAAAGACCAGGTTGCTGGAAATGAATAGCATACAGCTAAGTCTTCAAGGTGTTTAGGAGATTTTTCAGAGAACCTAAGTCATCTCTGAATCACTGGGAGATTCACCATCTAAAATCCCCGTAGGGCATTCTGGAGGATGAGCCCTTCAATACTATGCATTTGACAGGAGTTTTGCTTTTAATGGCATTAAAACCCAAATATTGTCTCTATTTTACATCCCAAAATTTAACTCGAGTTTAAAATTCTCTTCTAACGCCCCTCTCCCCTATTTTCAAATTGAAATTGTCTTACTTTTATCAAAAACTAATTGATCTGCTAAACAATCTGCTAAAAGCTGGACCTAGTGTGATCACAGAACAAGCAGTTTCACACCAGGAAGGACTCTCTCCTCCTGTTTGATAGCGGGTGCCTCTAACCTTCTGTCACCAACATTGCCATGGCAGGTGCCACGTACCAAGTTCTGGCCTCGCCTGAGTATTAAACCACTGACCACACCAGGATGCCTGCCACTGACTGCAGCTGGACCAGAAGCTCATGGACAAGCTTCTCGTGGACAAGTAACTAGTGATAGGACAAGAGGAAATGGCCTCAAGTTGCGCCAGGGGAGGTTTAGATTGGATATTAGGAAAAATTTCTTCACTGAGAGAGTGGTCAGGCATTGGAACAGGCTGCCCAGGGAGGTGGTGGAGTCGCCATCTCTGGAAGTGTTCAAAAAACGTGTGGATGTGGCGCTTCAGGACATGGTTTAGGGGACATGGTGGCGCTGGATTAATGGTTGGACTTGATGATCTTGAAGGTCCTTTCCAACCTAGTGATTCTGTGATTCTGTGATTCTGTGACAAGCGCAGTGATCATCCATTACACAGGTTTGCATTCTAGTCATGCTGGAGACGCTGTTAACGTCCCAGTATCCCACTCCACAGACTCTGTACCATGAACATCTCCATGGTGAACACCTCTGCCACCACACAGAGAGGCTTTGTAGAGCAGAAGGAAAACAGTCTGCTGTGGATACTGCAGACCTTTGTCCAGGTCTGCGTTTTAAAGCAGGAACGGCAGCATTTCCCATTTGGTGTATGATGCCGCTCTCCTTCCCACGCGCAAGCATGGAATTTGTGGACGTGGTGGGAGATGAACATTAATTCCAGTGCAGTGCCTCTCATCTTACTGCCTTTTAAGACCTAGATGAAGACTGTGCTGTTACTGTTCTCCTGCCCTTAAACAAGCCCTTTCTTTTCGGTGCCTTGTGCAGGGCTTTTTGTTTTGCCTTTGGCTTCCTTTTGACTTTGATTCTTTTGTGAGAGTTTTTATCCTCCTTCTAGATGTCCCACCCACTCAGCATCACTGGAAATGAAAAGATTAGATGTCAACTAGTCTCCAAGTACAGAATAAAAGAGAACAACAAATTCTACCAAGGGTCTCTCTCAGACTGTAAAAATAAAAGATGAGTTTGTATTGGCAAAGGCCTCTCTTGATCTGTTAATATCAAGGAACACAAAATTATCTGTGTTCTTTGTGAAGCAGCAGTTGTTTTAGTGGGGAAGGAAGCCAAGACAGCTGTTAGATAGTTCAGTACAAAATACTGACAGTGACACACCAACAACACCAGCAGTGAGGGACTCGGCCAAACTGCCAAAACACCAAATATTATTAATGCTGCTGATTTTAAAAAGTTTGACAAACTGCAATAATCTAAAATTTCCAGAGTGAAAGATGACTTTTTAGCTCATCTTGGCCTACTGTGCTTAAAGATGCTGCAGAAAGGGCAGGAAAATCTCTCAGATACAAAAGACACCATTGAGAACAAGGAAGCAGGTCTTGGTCAGCGCTCAAGATTAAGTGGGGAAGAAGCATCCATGTTTAATTTGGATGCAGGACTTTCCTCCTTTGAGGAAGGAGAGGCCGTGAGATTTCAACAGCTTTTGAGTCCTCAGCTTAAGCTACTTGAACAAATGGCTTTGTCCACATGACCTGCAGCATACCCAACCCCATGACAAAGGATTATGAAATAATTTTTTCCACTTCCTTCAGGCAGGATGAAAGACGACGTGCACTGCGGTCAGGAGCAAACCGGAGGTTCCTGACTGGGACCTTGCTCTCACCCTGTCATCTTGCTCTGGTGACTTGACCTTTCCTGCACATAATTTTCTCCATTTGTTCCGACTTCCTAGTAAGGGTTTATTTGCAGATCTTCAAGACTTTCAGATAGAGCTAATATCTAAGTACAAGGAATTTAACTCTGCCTTCAGTCACCTTTCTCATGCGCACCACTGGCAGTAAACAGGGTTGCACCCATACAGCTACAGATAAGTCGCCTATTAGGCTCAGCAACAGAGATGGTAAGAAGCAAAATTTGGCCCATCAGCAAGAGCTCCAGCCACCAGTGCAATGTAAGCTGTTGATGACTGCAATAAATTTGCACTCTGGCCTGCTTGGAGGGTTTCATGTCCAATTTCTCCCCTTCCAGGCCCCCAATGTCCTCTAGAAAAGCTTTATTTTACTCAACTACACCCTTCTACATGGCACTACTTCTCTCTCCATCTGCACCTTCAAAGCTTTGCTAACTCAAATTAGTCTAAATTGCATTTATGGAAAAAAAAGTAATTTTCTTTGAGTGCAGAATTACGTGTTGGCTGTTTTCTTATAGAGTTGGATCATAAAAGAACTTAGAGAAAAAAAATACAAACATACAGCCCAGCTTGGCTGTAAGTAACAGCCTTTGTCCTGCATCAATGGATGTAGTAGAGAATGCAGCATGATTGATACACTTTTATAGTAAGGAGTAAGACCCCACAGCTCTGATGGCAAAGTCCTCAACCCCACCAACAGAAAGCTCCCACTGATGGGAACTGATAGTTCCCCCCCAGTATGGGCCTGTTCCAAAATGGAGCTCAGCCCTACATCTCCCAAAACACTAAATGCTTATACTTGTGGAGAAATTATAATGAACGCTCTTTTCCCAGCATCAGGGACTCCTGCAACTTTTTTCCCCCTCTCTCTTATCATACGGGATGCAGCACATCCTAAATTCCGCAACAGATGTTCTTTACAAGGCAAGAATAATTTACAATGAGTGTTTTGTGGATAGGGAACTCATACTTTTCAAAATCCTGGTTTTGCCTGTGTATACAGCTCGCCTGCAGCGGGCACAGACTCAGCAAAAATTCCTGAGAGCCTCTGACCTGTGAGTGGGAACCTTCCTAAGACAGAAGCGGATTTGATAAGCCAGCAAGTAAAGAGAGATAATTCTTAGAATATGAAAGTCAGTAGAAATGCTTAAATATCCACAGCAAAATTCACTTTCAGTGTATGTTATTTCATATTTCAGATTTATGCTGTGATTCAGCGAGGTTTTTACTCGGGGAGCAGATTCTTTTTACTCACCAGACTGAAGATAACCTTGCCAAGTGGGAACTTTTAAGAAGCTGCCCACGGAATTCACAGGAGATAAAAGCAAAGTTGCAGTTCTAATGTCACGTGACAAAGTCTTTGGCATTTTATACCTAAAAAACTTTTCTGCAACTTCTCTTAGTATTTTCAACAGCTGGATATTATACTATATTCATAGGCAGGTCCAAATACAAATAGTAGTTTCTCTACTGACCCATATACTTGGCCTATATTCAGAGTCTTTTAAGATGTTTCCATTAGCCGCAGAACAGTGTCAGGTATTTCTCCAGTGTAATCTTATTTATGAGGTCCCGTTTCCCAGAACAGAACATGATGAGACCAACTGCAGTTGGGCTTTTTGCTCACATTTGAAAGCCTGTTTTCCTCCTATCCTCCGTGGACACATACCTTTACCCTCAGTATCTTTCATGGCTGCATTTTCAATTCTTATTCCCGGTTCTTATTGTGTCTCTGCCTCTCTCTGGCTAATCCCCAGTGCTTCTGCTCCCAGGGGCACACAGCTTCCCTGAACAATCCCCTGCAAAGCTGAATTCCATCCCAGCTGGCAAAAGATTGTTTCTTTGGGGGCAATAGCTCCTTTTTTACCTTTTTTTCCAAAAAGAACTTGACCACTTTTTACATCTATTCTGAATGAAGAAAAGTTGTCAACACCTCTGGATTCAGTGCTATATGAAGGAAAGAAGACTGAAAGAGATGAAAAGCCGTAGCTGATGGGGGAAAGCGGGAAAATAAAAAACCAGGAAGGAAGCGAGTAGAAGCTGAGGCACATGGCTCCACAATTACTATTTTTTAGTATTATATAACTTCGTTTACTGTACTCTTGACTCATCTGGTCTGTGAAATCTCCAGTCCAGAGAAATCAGAGTAACTGAATTAATCTAAGTACAAAAACCATGGCTCAAATCCTCTGGCCTTTATCTGGGGAAGTCTTTTATTGGAGCTTTCAGCTGGAAAGAGACTGCAAGAATTTGTGGCTGTGGAGCTTGGAGTTACAATAAATATATAATTCATCACGGAGAGGTTTGCTAAAACTGTTAGGAATAAAATAAATGTTCTTCTTTCCTATTGAAAAGAGATGTCAGTTTTTCTCTTACGATTACTCAAAGGGCTAGCCAGGCAGAATAAAGGCTTATTACATTAGAAAGCATATAGAGCCCTTTTATGAACTCTGGCTGCAGCCATTCTCTTTGTGAGAGTCTTTGTTTCAATTTGTTTTTCAGCAGCTGTATCTGATCTGTATCTTGCACACTTTCATCCTGTGACAAAACACAGCTGCAAAGTGACTAGAAGTTCCTCATCCGTCCATCTCTGCATGTTCTCACAGATGGGACAGGTACCCATGAGAAGCACCAAAACTGACTTACGGGTGTGAAATCCGATAAATAATTTTACACTGAGTCACAAGGTCTGTCTATCACTCTGCTCATCTTTCCTGGAAGTACGAATGATAGCACCCTCTCACAAAAGATACTGACGTTCACCAGTATAAAGTGAAGGCAATTACTGGCATAACGGAGTGACTAGGATTGCCACCCCTTGAAAATGAGGCTTTAGGACAGAAATACTTTGTTTTCAAAAGCCGAACAGAAAACTAGTCACTATGCATTTAATCTAAACCTTCCACTCTGAAAAATCCTTGACACTCAAACAAGGAGTGGCAAGAGCACAGCCGACGCACAACAGCTTCAAGCATCTCCTTGCCTGATTTACAAAAACGTTATCATAGTTGAAAATATTACAGAGTCCCACTGGATAAAATGTGTATGTTAATGCTTCATTCAGACAAAGCCGCCTCAAGAGAAAACTTTATTTATCTAAATGCATCCCTATGTCTTCCCTACCATCCCCTACTCCCTACCATTTCAGGAGTGCTGCCCTTCACAAGCTGAGGAGGAGAGGAGACCCAGTGACATTTGTAAGCCTGACGGGGAATGCAGAAGACATCATGCAGGAGCAGGCTGATTTTATACAGTAGGGTTGCAATGGATTCAGTGCATCTTGGGCACTAAAGGGAGAGAGAGGAATGTCCTACAACTGCGAGACTCGCCATCTCCCCCAAACTATTTCCTCTCTTGAAGTTTCCTAGTTTCTTGACGCACGTCCTCTATAATGAGCTGCTCACCACAGATGGGTTTTACCCCATTCCAAGCCTGCAAAAAGGCCACCAGAAACAGCCACTTCCAATACGCTCCCATGGAGCCCTCTCCTCCCGCAGATGCCAACTGTGATTTACAAGGAGGGAGCTAAGATACACTAATGACTGCGACTCTCGCCACTAATTACCACTTATTCAGGCACTAATGGACTTCATTGGCCAATGCAAGTCCAATGTAACAGCCTTGCAATTTGAAAAGAACCATTTAGTTTATTAAACGTTGTGGATCTCAGGCACTGATGATGGTAAACGTGCCCACGTTTCTCTCCACAGTTAAAAAAAGGAGGGTACACAGCAACACCAGCTGCACCTGTCTGACTGGCCCAGTTTGACCAGGACTGCACTTACAAATTTTACTGGTATACTTACTTTGAGCTTAAATACAAATGGCAAAAATAGCAGAGTGGCAAACACCTTACAGTGGATGCAGTTGTCAATCTTGTGATTTTTTAATCTAAGAATTCAGTTGTCAGTCATGTTATTTTTTAATCTAAGAAGTACCCTCCTCTTCATGCAGGAAAACCAGCTGCAATAGTTATACGGGGCAATACAAAAAGAAACGCATGATAAGCGATGGGGACACCTTGTTACCGAGCGGTAACTCTCCATGACGCTCTGCTGCTGCTCTGTGATGACAGCGATGGTTCTCTGGAGACGCTGGTTCTGCTGTCCACCCAGACCTGCCCACCCACCCCTCTCGCGCCTGCACCCCTCCTCGCTGCACGCTGCCAGTCAGATCAGCCTCTGCTCGCTGCAAGATCGATGTAGCAACAATTCTGCCTGCCGAAGCACGGATACGGAAAGCTTCATCACCGCCTCATCTTCAGGAAAACAAATTTCTGCATCATGATACATTTGCAAAGAACAGTACGCTTCCACCCAAAACGTACTTACTTCCACGCCTACTACTGAGGGGCTTGGGCCAGGGACTCAACACAACATCTTCATGATTTATGATTTTCTTTGAGTGAGGCAGTGTCACCCCCTCCTTTGTTTTATTGTTCCAGTGTGCTGCTTTCCTTTTGGTACATTGTTTGAGATAAAATTTATTGTTAAACTGATTCTAGCAGACACCTGGCAGCACTAGAGGGCAAGTCCTGCCACTTCGATTCATCAGAGAAGGAATTAAAACACTGGGTGGAAAACGAGCTGATAGTGTCCGTGGGTCCCATGAAACAGGACCAGATTAGATGGTGACCCTTAGTTCAGACATCATGTAGGGATCACTTTCTATTGCTTTCATCATTTTTGTCTGCATCTTTCTAACCAGACTTTGAAGCTGAGGAGGCCTCATGTCCTACAGCACTGCTAGAAGCCTCAAGAGAAACGATGAGTTTGGTATGTGAGAAAGAAGACAGTAACACAAACTTGTTCCCTTCCAGTTTTGCACCCAAGACTAGTAAAACCATGCCTTCTTTTGAAGGTACTGGTTCAGATCCAGTCAGCTTGCTAGTGCCTTAAAGGTTTTACTGGACGTAGACAAAAAATGGGACTTTTATCCCATGGAAGATTCTGTCACTGACATTTGCTTTTCTGATAATCACACAGAAAAGCGAAATATCAAATGTTTTTCCAAATGGAAACTCTGAGTTATTTTTAGCTGAAAGGATCAAAATTAGTTCATTAAAAATTTCTACCTGATAATGTCATCGTTCATATCTATAATTAAACTTTAATATCATAGTAATTTTTAGAAGCTAGAAAGAGATAAACTCTGAAATAAGGAGTCAAAATGAAAGTCGCTCTTTCAATCTCAAGAAGTATCAACGTTTCCATTGAAAACTTCATCAAGATGAACTTTCCCCAAAATTCTAATTCTGCCAAAACAGCATTTTCCAGAAGAAATTTATTCTGGGGGAAAAAAAATTATAATAAATATATTATAATAACAAAAATAATAAAAATTAATAATTTTTAAAAAGCAAAACAAAACAAAAACCCCAAAACACAAAACCTAGATGCCTGGCAGCCTCAACCTCTCTAAAAATAACTAAGCCAAGTCAAATCCACCCACCTTCCCTCTCCGTCACAAACACTACCTCTCACGATTTGATTACAAACCTCAGGGCACGTTGTGGTTTTGCTTCAAGCTGTAGGTCCTGGAGTCAGGCTGATCACAGGAATAGCCCAGGGCTTGCCTATGCTAGAAAGGATTTTCTCAGGAAGAATTTGCCCAGGCAGAAACACCAGTAGATCTCTCTTGGCAAACAGCTATGATGGACACCGTAGAGCGGAATAAGCTCTTTCACCAAGCGGACTGGTTTGAAGGCAGAAGCCCATTCCCATCACAGCATCTGGCAGCAGAGCTGCTGCTGAGAGGTATGACTTCTCCACTCTCTTGGACGCAGCTGTGCCAGCTTTCTGGTGTACATCACAGCACCCTCTGAAGTGAGCAAGTGAGCCTCTCTTGCTTTCAGGACTGAATTTTAAACCTATCTAATGAAATTTGGGGATCCGAGCTGTGAATGTTTCGTTTATGGAGTTCAGAGAATGCACTAGTTTAATTAAGAAATGGAATGAAATCAAATGAAAAAGGAGCACCATTTCCAGAAACCGATTTAAATACTCTTTTGTAAATCATTAATTATGTTTTTAAGTTTAACTTTTTACTTCCTGAACACTTCTTTCCCTTTCTACACACATCACACTTAGCTATTCCTCCACATTTGAGGAACTGAACTTTATCTCATCGTTTAGAGTTGTGCAAAATCTTCAAAATTATTTTGATTTGGTAGCTCTTACTTTGCACCTGCTTTTCACAAGTGTGATTGACTTTAGTAAGAGGGAAAGCAGGGAAAAAAAGGGAGATCTATGTTCCGCACCATGTTAGGCTGTAGCCGGATAGGGAAGACAAGAAGAGAGCACCGGTGTTCCGCAGCTGCTATACATTCGCAGGGAGGAGGTCTGGGGGAGGAGAGAAATCAGGTAACCACCACTCTGTTGAAAAGAAAGGTGTTTCCGTGTCACCAAAAATTCCAGAATTATTCCAAGTTTTCTCCAGTCTTCTTTTCCACTGCAAAGACCAAAACCTGCCCCGTCAGATGCCAACCAAGCTGTTACTTGTTTTGTTTTGCAGGTCGCTAAGAAACAGGGCTGGTTTTGCTTACTTGCCTCCCCTGGGCTATTTCACAACACTTTGTAATATACACTGCTCTTTTTTCTTGCACATCTGGTTTCGATTTTAGGTTTCAGAACCCTCTCTGAAAACTGAGATATTAGTTTTTCATATCTATCATCTAGACAAAGTGCATCAGCCTGTCAAACTGAGTGCACCGGTGAGACACATTTAACCCTCTCAAGTAACTCTCAAGTTACCCTCCAAAACGCTGTTTTCATCTGTTGTCGAGTTCAGATGGTGGAAGTAGCTCAAGTATTTTATCTAATTCGGTGTGTGAAATTAGCTGCAACCACCATTAAATTTTAGGTATGAAATAAAACTACCCGTTTCTTCAAAACATTACATTGGATAGGAAACCCTCATGCGTCGCAAACGCTAGCAAAGAAAGATTAATTGATCATCACCCCAGCAGATGCTTGACAGCTTCTCCCAAAGCTTCTAGTCTTTCATTTTCGTTGGAAGCAACTACTCACAGAAAAGCAGCTAACTAGCACGGAGAGGGGTTCTCCTGTGTCTTTGAAAAATGGTGTTGCTGGATGGCAGAACAACCCGGCTTGTACTTTGGGACAGCTGAAAACACGTCCTGCAGTCCCAGCACTGCAGCTGGCCATGCTGAGGAACCAAAGCCTCCAGCTTCAGGTAGGTCAGACCCAGGCCTCACAACCCACCGTCATGGTCCATGCAGCCCATTAAGAGCTTTTCCACAACACTGATCCACATACAAACAAACTGATGGGGATAACATGTATTCCGGCTCTGCTGATATCCCTAAACCAAATGATCCTTACCTAAGTTCTCTCCCAAAGCCATTCTCCATACTCTGCAAAGCAAAGCCCTGACAGAGAAGAGGTGGGCAGAGCTAACAGGGTTTCTTTAGTCTTCACCCATCTGGTCCCAGCATCATTTAAAGTTGGAATTAAAATTTATATCGTTAGGCTAAGGTCACTCAGAAAACTTATGTCAAGAACTACATACATTTGACACCCGGCAGAGAAAAGAAACTGCCTCTGCTTTATCCTGATAGTTTGCTCCCACCACCACGCCAGGGATTTGTCTCCGTGCCCTTCTTAAGCCACTCTGGTGACTATCTAATCCTGTAAAATTTTTTCTCTACAACTAAAGACCATGCTTTTGTTCATTTTTGGAAGGGATAAAGTCTGTTCTAATCAAATAATTCTAATCAAATTAAGCTAAACTAGACCTCAGCCTTTCAAGTTGGAAAACCATACAAGCTTTGTACAACGTAATTTCTTGTCTCTATATAGAAAGACATCTTGTCTCGTCTAAACATACGGCCAACATTCAGAAACAACGCATATAAAGCCCTGCTCACTCTCTGGGCCTTCAAACACATCCATATTGGTTGTTAGCTTTCTCTAGAGCTGCTTCACAGTCTTCTTCCCTGACTTTTCATGTACACGTACTCCAGAGAATCCTCCTTTCTCAGTAGGACGCACTCTTCTGGCCCTGTGGGTTCTGGCACGTGATCCTACCCAGCAGCGCAGTGCCAGGGAAGTCCAGGTTCAGCAGGTTTGAATGACACCGTCTTTCTGAGCATCACCAAAACTATCACTTAGGAAAAAATACCAGCCAGGAAAGCTCCGTCTGGCACCTGCGCTTTGTGCCGGATGAGGTACAGGCTGCTGCAGCCTGTCTGCTGTAGAGCTGGGGCTACCAGGGCAGGACTCGCAGGTGGGAAGAGTAAGGTCTTCCACAGGCCATCCACCTTCTTCAGCAATACCAGACCACACCTAACTCCTCAAGCTTCACCCTACAAACCTGAAGTGAATATAAAATTTAAAGTCTGATTTTCATCCTTCTCCTGAAACCTATCCCAGCACTGTTAAACATTCACTCTGAAAAAGTACTCAATGCCACAGAGGTTCGTACCGTTAAAAAAGAAATTTGGAGACTTCCAAATTTTTGTCTCATGGACGGACTGCCCTTTCCTAAACAGAAGAGTACAGAAGGATGATACCAGAGGACCACTCTACCATGGAAGGGCTGTGGGTTTTTAAGATTGCACAGACTCCAAATCTTGCGAATTTTAGAGACCTGCTAGTTCTGGACTAGTGGCTGCGCCTCAAGGTAATGTCCCAGTGCTGCACACCTTCCCCCTGACAGGGCATTGAAAGCAGCTTAGCAGTCAAAGGGAGGTGCCTGAAGGGCAACTGGGCAGTATAACATGGGATCTTTCCTACCCCACCTTCTCCCAGACATAGCAGAAGTCAGCAGAGCATGGAGCTCCTCTCGGGACAGCGTGTGGCGAGCCCGGGGCCTGGCAGCAAGTCCTCCTCCTTTACAGGACTCTCAAGAGTTGGGCCAGAACTAATTGTTACCGGGTCTCTGTGATCCACATAACCACGCGTTGCGGTCCTGCAGTGCAGTGGAGATTGGGAGTGTATGAGGCAAAAAGCCTGAGGAAAAGCCTCATGAGAAAGCATACAGTTGGTCTCGTCATTACCCTGTCATAGCTTTTTAGATGCTCCAGGGGCAAAAAACAAAACGAAGGTATTAATAGCGGTAAGCCACATCTTTCTGTCTCTGCATCAAATCTAAACCAACCCAACACTTCGAGCCCTCATATCCAATTCTCCCCTCCACCCTTTTTTCTTTTGGCGTGGTCAGGCTTTCCCCTCTGCACAGCCTCTCGCCAGTTCAGCCCTGGAACGATTCAGGCAGCTCCCTCCACCCAGCAAGAGTCCTGCCCAAAACGCTGTCCTCCTGCCGGCGTGAGCTCACCGTGACCTTTCAGCAAAGCACAGCCCTTCGTTCCTCCTCGTGTTTAGAGAGGCTTGTGGAGCACTGCCTTACTTTCAGCTTTTGTGCTTCACGCTTAACCAATTCATATTCCCGCAAGAGGAAACAGTGCTGGGCACTACACCGGGATCGGGCAAGTGGCTTGTCCCGACTGATGGAAGGTAGGTCAGGAGAGGGTTAAGAACATCGTGGAGCAGTGGGGGCATAAGAGAGCTTAGTCTGGAAGCAGTTTAAGTAACCTAAGGAGAATCTGATACAGACCAAAGACACACAAGTACAGATGCATTTAATAGAAGCCTCTCTCTGCTCAAGATCTACAGCTGAGACTCATGCAGCAAAATGTGCTGTTTGGAACATACTGTGCTCCAACCACGATGGCTACAGGAGGAATCAGAGCCAGTATTATGTGCTGGTGCTCTTAAGGACTGAATGTTCACTTAGCACACACGTTTGGGGAACATATATTTATGCATACATTTTGGGATGCAGCACATCCCATCGCGAACTTGGACAGCAGCTTGCTCTTCGATCTAAGAATTTGTCTATTAAGAAATCCCAGTATTGTGTAAGTAAGGGCACAGCCCCACGTGCTGTTCCAGCGGCAGCTGAGCCAGGTTAAGAGGTTACCACCTCCAGCCTGCCCACAGCTGTTTATCCACTGCCCCCCATTAGGGGTTACCACCCTTTTCCATGAGCCACATAACCACATGTGCGGACACTCCCAAATCTGGCTCTGTCAGAATGATCCAGCTTAGTTTAAATAATACTTTTTAGTAGGTTTATTGTTTGGGCTTCTTTTTTGTTTTGAGCTAGCTCCTCTTGAGAGTGATAGTTTCTTGACTCGGTTCAGCTGCAACTGGAATAGCATCTCTGACCATGCTCCAATAACACTGTTGCAAAATTGCATTTGTCAGTCTCTTCAGTCAAAGCCGGTAAGACTCATCTAAAGATATTGTATTTAATATAAATTCCCTGAACATTCTTTTGTTCACTATCTCGTTGTTTCCCAGGTATTACTGGAAATTTAAATATCTCGCGGTGAACTGATCACTTTTGTTTGCAGGAGTCTGTATTCTCCCCCACTTTATTTAGGGAGATGATCAACACTCTGAAGAAGCCGTCACCAAAGCCCCCTCCAGTGCCTCCCTTTTCCAGAGAATTTATCGTTTCCCTTAGGTGGAGAACTGCAAGAATCCAGTAAGTCACTGGGGGACTTTAACAGAGACTGTCAATGCATTTACACTATTAGTATTATTACTTTATTTCATTTTCAATTCTTGGCATATGGGACTGACTTAGAAGACTTGTCAAAGCTTTGGGCCTCACATAGCTGTGCCAGGAGGCAAGAAAGGTAGTTTGGGGAGACAAAAATATTTGCTTCGCTGACCTGTGTTTGGCTCCTAACTAGGTTTGATTTGTATTCATGGCTGTGCATGTACTCTCAGGAACACACATAACTCAGGCCAATTGTATGAGATTGGAGTACAAAGAGAAGCCCTACTTAGGCTCTGACATTTAGCAAGCCAAGAGGTTTGAAAATGGAGCCAAGTCAATTGCCTGGCTTGGCTGTATGAACCAAAACACAAGCCTCGCCACTGGAATTGATTATATACACATGAAAAGAAAATACATAAAATGATACATAAGGTTCTTGTAACCTCCAAGAGCTGATGCCAGAATATGCTCATTGGCTTGGTCCTTCCCTGGCTCAATACCACAACCGAGCACAGAGCTCAGCCGAGGCCGCGCTCAGGTCTTCATCAGATTAACTCTTCAGCTCAGGTCAAAGCACCCCTTTTCACATGTTCTAAGATCTAAGTTTTCCCTCAAGCCCTCAGGCAAAGTAGTAGCTGACTATACGCATGCAGGATTTATAGCCCTTAAAGCTGGTGCAAAAGGTGCTACAGCTGCCCACAAGAGGAAAGTAAATTGAATTAAATGAGATTAGGAATCTACACAACAGAGTAGCCAGGAGACTGTTTATGCTAAATGCAAAATACTTCATGAGCCAGGCTCATATAAAGTGTATTTTTCCTCTGCTACAGATCCCATTTATCTCTCAACACAAATTGGGGTCTTTGGCTATGCAATTCTTAGTTTAATTACACTTAATAATTTAGTTAGGAAGCTTAACCCATACAGACTACTACACTGATTTAAACAACAAAAACCAGCAGGCCTTGAAATGTTACATTTCTTGGAAGAATAGAAGTTATTAATAATATTCTTTCCAATGCAAATATTTGTGCCTTTCTGTAGTGTCTCACTATTCTCCAGAAAGATACTTTTTTCTCAGTTTGTAGTACTTGATATGATTAACTACCAAAGCAACACATAACGCTTTCAGGAAGGGCTCAAAAGCAGACATTATTCTCTTACCAAATTTTACTACACTAACAAGGAGACTCAACATTGCCCTGGAGATGTGCAGAGCTAACAACATGTTAAGTGTCTTCCAGTAACCCTCGAGCCAGGTGCTATTGGAAGCTTTCTGAAATGATAGCTAAAGAGATCCTCTGAAAAATGAATCAAGCCTTTATCCAAAGACCTTACAACCTGAGTTACCTCAACTAGGTAACTAGCACTTTTCCCTTCTGAAACACCAAACCCGAGGACTTGAAGCAAATAAAATTTTCCAGAAAGACAGAAAGAACCAAAGGGTAACGCTGCAAGAGCCAGTAATTAGTATGCTACCTGTTGGATAGGTTTCTAATCCCCAGAGTTCCTTGGCAGTAGTCTTAGCCTTGGCGTCTTCGTAGCAGGAGTGATAATACATGGTCGTAATGGCCATTAAGAGCCTGCAAAACTCAACCCACAGTTTGCTTTCTGCAACACTGGAGTCCAACATTCAGGTATATCCTATCTTCTTTTAAGGAACATGCTGTCTTGTGCCAGCTAATGCAGGTAAAATGGTCTCATCTTTAGGATTAAACAGAGTAAAGACTCTCCTTATAGTCTCTCAGCTGGTACTCCGTGTGACTTTAGCCCAAGCTTGCTGCCTTTTCTCAGATGTGTCTGCTGGCCACATCACTCTTCAGCCACGAAGCAGTGATACCCTGGCCTGCCATGCCCCGGCAGAACACTCTCCTGCTCTCCCAGCCACCCTGATGATGGTTTTGTTGAGGCTGACTTCTCACTCCAAACTAGTTACATACATTCCCCTTATTTTATTATCTGACAAGGAAAAGTTTTCATTCATCCCCCCAATTAAAACTTAATCTGCATTTTAACTGGAGAATTGTGATACATGTGATGGGGGAAGGTACCACTTACACTGGATATATCTCCTAGGCCAGTTCCAGGTGGTGGCAAGCTACATAAGTTATTCTGGGAAATCTCAAACAGCTCTGGGATACTCCTCTCTGTCCACCAAAAACTATCTCAGTGAGTAACAAACCCCGTTGGGACCATAATCCACGCTTCTACCCACCCAGGTATTTCATAGTTGATTGCTTTATGCATTTCCATTCAAAATACCTCAGTGGAATTCATGACAAAATGGAATAAAAAACCTCACCGAACTTTGACGAAATAAAGGAGAACTGTGAGAAAACCAGTTATTGCAGAGACAAGCTACATCCAACACAGCATCCAGGCTGTTTCTCTTCCTTCAAACACCTGCTTACATTTCAAAAGCAAAGCCAACACAAGAACCTCCTCTTCACAGCTGTTAAACCACACCCAGGCTGTACTCTCTGGTAGAGCAGCCATATGATGTTCTCGTATGAAGAACCCATACGATGGCCCTTCCTCTCTCAGACTACTCTGAACACCGTTAATGAGTTACAAGAAGCTCAAATCTCTCAGCAAACTCTTCTCTCCCTACAAAGTGTGCGTGACCAGAAAGAAGCTGCAAATGAAAGGCGATGCACATCCCACCCCACCTCAACAGCCACAAGACAGGACAAGCCACAGAAAGTGGCTTAACCGATGTCAGCTGTGGGATAAGTAGATTTTGAGGGTCTGGGGGTTGCAGATACCTCTGCACATGCCTTATCTAAGTGTGCCCATAGCCTGTATCCTGCAAACAATGAAAGATTCAGTGGCTTCTAAAACCAGCTTTGAGAGCCAGCTGCAGAAGTGCTACAATGCCGTGGTACGGAGTGCAGACCGGCTCCCCGGTACTCCATCCAAATCCTTTGCTCCTGCCACCTGCACTGTTCCTTCCATGCTTTGGATGAACTACTGCGTTCCCAGGGAAGTACTGAGACCTGATCATCAGCTAGATGTAAACTGGTAGGCCACCACTGAAGTTACAACTAATTGATATCGTGGTTTGCTCCCCCAGGTCTACTCACATGGTCAAAGAAATAGATACCTTTTAATATCTTTAATGGATTCCGTCTTTAGATTGCAGCTTCTTCCAGAAGAGAAAACTCAGTTCAGCCAGCTTCACTGGCTCCTCTAACACTCTTTACCCACACTTTTATTGCTCCAAACCTAAATTAAATTACTACTACTACTGTTACTCCTGTATCAATTTCTCTTCAGATTTCAGAAACTCCTGTGTTCTCCTAACAGAAAGCAGGAGGAGTTCAAGAGCGCATTCAGACTCTCCCATTTAATTTGAGATTTAGTCCTTTCTAATTCAAAGATATTTCATTTGAAAGTGCTTTTGCCATATAATAAACAGATAATAAACAGATTCTTGATTTCCTACAATAAAAAGAGAAAAGACTATAAACTTCAAACTTTTGAAAGGGCACACGGGACTATTCTTTAATTTTACTCTTTGGCTGTGGAACTTATACTCATTAAAAGTGAAAAGTTGAGATCTGATTACTATTTTTGCTTTTAAAGTTTGCATTTCTACCCCCCAAACAAAAGGCAAAACGGGCTGATGTGCTTTCACTTCCCATTTTTAGACGTTTTTACTTCCTGTCGCAATGTGGCACCAAAATATGAAGTTTGGATTTCCTAGAGTGCAAAGAAGCAAGCAACTAACTACACATATTCCCTTTCAGAAAACCTCTTTACAACAGTGTTACATTAAAGATACAAAATATTTTCAATATTTTATAAACTATGAATTTTGGCTACTAAGTGACAGAAAGGGTAGTAAAATGGACCGACTCTTTCCTTGCTATGAATCATCCTGATGTGCTCATGATCTAAATATGTAATTGCTTCCTTGTTTTGCTGTATTTTTCTACAGAATAAATATGTATTAATAGTAAAAATACTATAATTGACCTTACAGATGTAAATGAAGATTGGATTCATAACAGCTAGCATGAGACGGCCAACGGTCTACCATGATGGGATGGGGAAGGGCGAGGAAGAACAAAGTTTCAGTCCCCTCATTTTACTGTTGGAAATGGAAATATGACATAATACATAAGGCCATATTTCCAAAGATGCTAAGCTCCTGTACATCCTGTTGTCGTACTATGACAACAAGTACCCTGAAGGTCTGAAAATTTGATTTTTATCTGAAGGTAGGAAAGGGGTAGGGAAGAACCAGGATCCACACCTCGGGGATGAACAGCTTTCTGGATCTCACTGGAGATGGAACCGTATCCACGCAGCATCTCCCCGCTGCAGCCCGGGCGCAGACGCAGCTGCTGGCCCTGCCCAAGCAGGGGCACACCCTCGCTCCCGCCGCAGTTTGCCAAGTCCTAAATGTCGAGCCGTCCGTTCACAGCAAAGCAAAATAGAGCCTCGCGGTCCACGTGCAAATCAAGAGCACATGTACGAGTTTTCCCTACACATCCCCCCACGACTTTCATTTGGTTTGACTGTAGAGTTCAGAACGTCCCGTGCTTTAAAGGGTGTTTGGGAGCTCTGCTTTTTCCTACAGCTTGGAAAAAACTTAAATTACTGTTTCATTAGAAGCTGTTATTTCAAAACTTGTTTCCATTCCCAAACAGAACCATAACGATCCACCCAATACTCTCAATGCAAACACACTTAACACAGAATGGTTTTTAGAACAACCATGCATTTCAAGATTTCCTGGTAATATACATTGCTGTTAAAGCAAATATTTTTCCATAGGTTTTGAGTCCGTGTTATCGGGGTTGCAATAACTTTTGTTATTCCCCACATAAAGACGTTAAAAATAGAAAAGCGTTATGTGTCAAGTGAATTATTTCTGTTGGATCAAATGAATCCATCTCATCCTGATTCCCAAACTTAATTCTAAACATTTCTTGAAGGAACTGAAAAATATGTAAATATGAACAATCATTTGAAATAAAAATATGCAGTGTATGCTCTGAAAATATTGACACTGAATGATTGACGTTATCAAAGGATCTTTTTGCCTCAAGATATCTAAATGAAATTAAATTGTTTCTGACGAGTTCCTGAAGAAATTTTTAGTTCAAATGAAACCATATTTTCAAAGAAAAACATTTCAAGAGAAAAATCTGTGTCTCACCCATTTAGCACAGAGTCCCTACGCATCTCGTTAATAGAGGGGAGCTCTTTGCCGTGGCGTAACTTTCATTCTGAATTTGCCTATTTTTAGTGCCCTGTGTCAGAACTCAGTGGCAATTTGGGGATTTTGCTTTCTTCTTTTTTTTTTTTTTTTTTTGTGGTTTTGTCTCAATATGAGTCATTTGTGCTGTACATTGATGTTACTGCTGTTTGTAAACAGTGGACTATGAGCTGTTCCTAAAAACTAGAACAGGTTTTACCAGAAGGGTGCCTGGCTACTGCCTTTTCTTTAGCTTTTCTTTCTCCTGTTCTGTGTGCATTTAGCTACACACTCAATTCCACGTATTCTTGTAAATGTAAGAGCAGAATAAATTTAGGAACCACAGCGCTTTCAGCTGCCCCACCGCATTCTCACACCAGAGGTTTCTACACTACTCCTTACAGTCAGCTACTACAGACATGCATGAGCAGCAAACCACCGCTGCCTCCAAGGCATGTCTTGTCTCCATGCTCATCTGCAGTATTTTTCTCGGGACAAGTCGCATGGGGTAGATTCTGGGGCTGTTATTTATTTTTGCAACATGGGTGTAGTGAAATCAGGAAAACTCAAAATAGTGTATGAATGGTCAATAGAAACAGAAATGAAAAGTGAAATTAGTTTCAGACAGAAACTCAATAGTGTAAACACTTTTCGGGTTGGGGTGTCCAGCCTTCTCAGCCCTAGGGTCAGTGGCTAGTTTTGGGAGCCCTTGTGGGTCATATGGCTCAAGTGGCCCAAGCAGCTAAAGCATCTGGCTGGATGTAAACACTGTAGGTGGATTTCAACTTACAGGCTTTCTAAGCTTTCCTTTGAATATTCCTCTTCTCCTCCAAGACAAAAGGCTGGTAAAAAAATGATCGAAGAGGCTTTGTAATGCTTCCACTAAGAGTCTCTAGCAGTGACACTGCATGCAGAGCCTCTCATGCTGTATCAGCATTTCTGCTTCCATGCTAAAAACTGGAAGTGAAAAGCCATCTTGTTAGAATAACCCAGAATCGAGAAGAAGTATGGAGCCAGGCTGCAAAACCAGAAAAAAATCAGAGGGAAGTAGGTGACCAAAAAGGAGGAAGAAGATGGTTTCTAAATACTGCTTGTCTTTGCCTAACTGGGTAGCAGAGTTACCAATTAACAAATCCAGTAAAAGGAAATCTGCATTTTAACCACATTTCTTATGGCAATGCATGGAAACATTTCTTGTTGGAGTCATTTCTATCCCTCGCTTTTTCTCTCCCTAAAGGTATCTATACCCATCTCGTAAGAAAGCTGTGAAATTCAACTGGTAAATTTTTGTCATATAAAGGACAGAGCTGAAGAAATGCAAGATTATTTCATAACAGTTTCTCAATAGCAAGGTTTTTGATCTTCATAGTATTATCCAGAAATAAGACAGATATTTCTGCTCAGCTGAACCCAGCTGGCTGTGTGGAAAACATTTCAAAATCTGCCACAGATCTTTTTTTTTTTTCCTTGATGTCTGTTAATTTAGTTAAAACAAATCAATTAAATGTCCTAATCACAACTGAAATACATAATTATATTGTGCACTCAGTTCAGTGCATGCTAATGAAGCAATCACCACCTTATTAGTCACTCTTGAAAACTAAACTCAAGTGGGAGCTGAAAAATGTTTTTCTGTATCTTCAAATAAGGCACTTGATCCAGTCTTCACTTATTTCTAAACGTTAAACTTGAGCAAAAACAAGCAGACAATTATATATAGGATCATTATGCATTCTTTTTTTCGTATAGTAAAATTTCAAGAGGAATTATCACCCACTAAGGTGGATCATCTCCTTACAAATTAGATACTATTCTTAACATATATGTTAGTATTTTGCCAAAAACTTTTAGTAAATTCGCATAAAATCAAGAAGACAGTACACAACTCTCTTAAAATTACTTTGCTATAGTGTCTACCTCCAGGTAGGCTCCTAAACAGATAGGTTTGATTTTAAAAAAATTGTAAACATAGTCTGCTGCTGTGTATTGACATGTATTGGAGGTGAAGGTGTTCAAACTACCGATCCTCAAACCTGCTACCATTTTCACAGAATCACAGAATCATTACGGTTGGAAAAGACCTTTAAGATCATCAAGTCCAACCATCAACACAACACCTTTTGTAGGTAAATCTTCTCTCAGCTACATATACATAACCCACATGAAACCTGCAGATCTGCCTAGCTGGAGGAAGGCCAGTTCAAAACAAGATTTGCATAATTTGCTACGGAAAATAGTTGGTGAAACACTTTACCAAAGGATTCTCATCTTAATACCACTGCAGCTTTGTCTACTTCCTCCCCTATTAACAACCAAAGCCCAACGTGCCAGTACCATTAGAAGAGGTGGGTGCACACAGATGTGGTCTGTGGCCTTCTTCATTCCACCCAGGCAGTGGATGGAGACGGGCCAGGGTCCCGTCCGCCTGCGTCATATGGCTTCAGACCAGATCTCCTGGTCCAGCCACCCCTAACGCTAGCAGCAGCCGGGTCACGGAGATGGGGGCCCTGCACAGGTCCTTCCTCGCCCTCCTCAAGCTGCTGCTGCCACGGTTATTGCAGTCCCTGGTACTTCAGGCTGGGCAGGCACCGACAGCAGCGAGGACGCGCTGGGGAGCGGGGTGGGGAGGTACCCAGCAGCCAAGAAGAACAAAAGGAGCAGGAGGCGTCTACAGCCCGCAAAAGCCGACACGTGGCATCGTGACACAAAACACAGTAGCCTTAATTCACCACTACCTTGAACCCTGTACACGGCTGCATAAAGTTGCCATGCATTTTTAGGATATCAACTCACAGAGGCAAAGGTTATCTTCTGAATTTGTTACAGCACACCAGCAATGGAGCCACGGTTTCTCAGCATAACAGCAACACACGATAGATTGATAATAATTTTGACAAGGCCCCATTTAGACCCACTTGGATCACAAGCGTGCTGCGGAGAAGGATTTGCCCAGTAGGCTAAGAACCTGAGACACCCCTCCCAAAATATACTCTGCAAGGCTCAATATAGTTTTGTATCGGGAATGAGCAACTCGGAACTCTTTATACCTTGGATGTGTCCTCTGTTTTGCAGCTACTCGAATACTTCGTCCCAAATCTAATTTAGATGAAAAGTATTTTGGTGAGTGTGCTTTGCCTGCCTAAACAGAAATATTATAGCAGCTACTTAAATGGTAATTGATAAACGCATAAAATTACTACCATTCAAACTGCAAATCAGTTAGCAAAATTCAATGAAAGTTTAAACATTTCATTGCATTAATGATATAAATGCATAAATTTACAGAGGATAGCATCCAGGCATTTGGCAGTCTTCCACTGTATTTACTTAAAGGTGATAATGCATTTAAAAAGCACTTGAAGCAGAATATGTATTAAGCGCTACTAAACTTGCACAGATTTATTAGCACAAGCTTTTAGACTGTCTCTGCCCTGAAGCAAACTCTTTTTTATTTCTGGAAATTAAAAAAAACAGAGCAATACATCATTTTAAGACAGATCAGAGAGGTTGGTATGGTAGTTATCTTAAAATACTGTATTTCTTCATGACAAGCATAGTTTTGTAGCCTTTAGCTTCTATGTGACTGACTGATAGGACTGCCTAAGAAACGTTGATAATACCCACAGGATGTTTCCTTTACATGTTTGTGAAAAAAAGGTAGGCTGGAAAATTCTCTAGCATCTCCAGAGACTAATGATCTGACACTTCTAGCACTTTAAAGTTCCCTGGTTTTTCAGACAGTGTTGAAATCCTGTCCACCTAGAAGAAAAATCGGATGCCTTTAATGGTGCTGCTAGCCAGGCATTTAAAATTCTTTTGGGCAACTTCAGCTGACAAACATTATTCTTACAACAGATGTGAGCAAAGAGAGCAAGAAAATATTTGCAGGTATTTAACGGTATTTGCAAAAGTGTTCTATTAGTATTTGCAGGATAGAGTGTGTGCAAAAAGAAGTATCCCAAATACTAAATAGTAAATAATACGTATCTCAGGATAAACCCACAAACTGGATATGTGCCTGCATTATCTTCACAGAAGACGGATCAGCAGAAGATCTTGAAAAGTAAGTGGGAGACAGGGCTTAGGACTCCTCTCTGAGCTGGAATAAAATAACGTGATTTAGATAGATGGTCAAACCTGGGAATTGTGTGTGTTGTGTTTCACACAACAGTCATAGGCCGCGTCAGCTTGCGATGGACTCCCATGTCTGCGTTTCAGGAACAGTATTAGCAAAAAATATTTGTGGCTAAAGAATTAAATTCAAGTAAACCCATCCATTGTGAAGAGTTTACATGCTCTGTTCCAATATGTCAAGGCTCCTAAATGCACCTGAACCTTAAACACAAAGGTCAGTGCCTTCAATTTTGCACAGAGGACATGGAAGAAGGGTGGCATTTCTGGTGCAATGCAAGCCTCAGCATTCATGTCCCCAGAGTTCTGCGTCAGGGCTCTCTCCATAGGCCATCATGTCTTCCTAATTAGTGTTCTTATCACTGTAAGAAACAACATAAATTAGTGAAGACTTGTCGCATCAACTTTCCCAGTTCCCGTCGGAGTCAGAGATGCTGGCACTGTATGACCTGCATCGTGAAGCCAGCACAACCACCTCTGGCTGCCGTGGTAGGAGCAAAATAGAATTTATTTCAAGTGCCCACATAAGAAATCTTTCATCATCCCACTAGCTTTTTTCACTTTTTTCACTTTTTCACATAAAACCCCCAGGGAACAGCAGGCCCTGGTGCAGTGGCAATGCTCTGTTTGCAAAGGAGCACCCATGGGAAGCTCAGCACACCTTCCCTCTCTCCTCTCTCATCGGCTGAGGCCAAATTCCCCACTGCCTCATGCCTGGTACAGTCAGCAACGCAGACTGCGTGTGTAAACACGGCCCTTCTGATCTGCTGCAGATAGATATACACGTCCTGCACTTGTGTTTTTGTGTCTATACTTACAGCACAGGCACCCTTCTCTTGGCTGGTACAGGATCTGAATGGGTGAGCTGAAATGAGTAGATGACGGAGAATTCTCTCCGTTTCAAGGCTTTTCTGGCCAAAATCCTCCCTAGGATTCAACTCGGTAAGAGCCTTAAATACAACTGAGAGCAGAATTTGGCTTGGGGAATGTTTCCCCATTTTGCTCCCTAGAGCTTTTCATTACCACCTTCTAAATCTGTCACGAAATCAGCAGTGTTTTTACGGTGCTCTGTATCAGAGCGTTGCTAATAAGTAGCTCCATTAAAAATAGTAAACATAAATCATTTATTCATTTTATGCATTTCTAAGTCCACTTGAGAATATTTTTGGCTGAGCTAACACAGAAGTAAGGGTGTTAATTATTATCGTACTACAGCAATCAGTTAATAAGGCTGTTATGAGAGATGTTTGTTAGGAGGTTCTGGGGTGCCCAGAGGCTACTGAAGTCATTGTCTGGGGAAGAACACCACCGCCGGAGCTAGCAGGAGTCTGATGGCACCAAACCAAACCCCTCGAGGCCTCTGTCTGCCAATTAGCTGAAAGGAGAGCGCAGACATCAGGTCTGAGCCGGGGAGCTGTAAACGTGCGAGCAGGTAGGAACCCTGGGCGCAGGCTGTCGCGCAGCAGAGGGGTGCCCAGGGCCCCCCTCGAGGACGCTGGCAGGGCTCAGTCGATGGGGAGGGGTGGGAGATGGACAGGGAAGTGGGTTCAGTTTCCTTCCGCTCCCCCAAAACGGCAGCAGCCTTTTCTGGGCTCCACTGCCTCCTCCGGCCGAGGTGCAGGGCTCTGCACCTCTGCGGCTGCCGGTCTCTCGTTGCTCCCCTTGCCAGCTCCCAGTCCCCGCCATGGGCAAGTAAAGGCAGTATCTTACAAAGCTGAGCACCTTGATGCAGCTCTGCTTTCCCCACTACACCATTCTTCTGGTGTGAGGACCCCAAACGCTTTCATTCTGCCCCAGGAGGGAATAGCTCCTTTATTCAATCTCCTGCTGCACCCGTGACAGGTCCACATCCAGACCGGTGTGGTAATGACCAAAAGCCATCGACTGTCTGACCGTGGCCGGATGGCCTTTGCTTCCACCGTATTTCCAGAGAGGTTGATACCACAAAAACCACTCTCGTAACTGGCACCTTCAGTCCGGAGGCCAAGGACGACATGCATTTTAAGATTAAATTCTAAAGCTAAGGTTCAAGGAGAGTTGCACGTAGGGGCACCTTGCTCTTCTTCTGCCTGATTTCTGCCCGTTCAGTGCTCTGTAACTTCTATTTTCCATTTGCCGTGGCAGCAGCAGGGGTGACAAGAGCTAAATACCTCCATTAGTGACTTGCAGAAGGAAGGTTAACGCAGTCTTCTGAAACCGAAGGAAAACCACAGCTGTCCGCCCTCAGCCTAGGGTGTGTCAAGGAACCTGTCCATAAGGGAAGTGTTTCTGGTTATGAATTATATACTACAAAATCCCCGTGGCCCTATTAGCAATGCACTTCGAGGTGCTCCAGGGGTAGCCTGTACTAGAAGCTAAATTCTCCCCGTGGGATGGAAGAAATACTATAGTAGTTGCCGGGGAAGGGAGGGGAAGAAGCCACTTTCTGAGGTACTTCAAAGCCAAACAATCTGACTCCTCCTGTCCAACATCAACAGGGGATGATCTTATGTAATGTCAAAACACTTACACTGATTTGCAGCATAGAAATGATTTTTAAAATGCTGGCCCTTTTACTTGTCCTCCCTAATCCAGCTAGCTCTCAAAGTATGACTGTATGAGAGATACCCCATTTAACTTGCACATGGGAGACCCCATTTACTTGAGACAAAACAGTCCAATATATCCCAGATCTATCCTACAGTTTAGGATAGTACCTCAGTAGAGGACTGTTCCTTGTCAGTGAGGGAAATACTGTCATTCCCATTTTGCAGACGGTAAATTGAGAAAGAACGGGGTTGAATAGCTAATCCAAGGACACAGGAAAATCTGTAGGCAGGCTGAAAAGTGAACCGAGATCTCCCGACTTCATTCAGTGGGACTTCGTTGGGCAGGTTATTCTCCTCTCTCAGGAGATACGGTAAAACTTTCAACAAATCTAGCATGGATGTCCCAGAGCTGACACTGTCTCAGGGAGCAATTCCTCCACTGGAAGAATGCAGATGGAAAATAAATATTAGAGACATCCAATCTATTATTTTATAATCTATCAAGTTTTATGCTGGGAACGACTTGCTCAGAAGTACAACAGGATTTCTGTTTGAATGAGGATGGCAGGACTGGAGCCTTGGTATCTGATCTCACTGCTGGAATTCATCTGGCAGGAAGAGAGCTCTGTCTGCTTATATTGCAGGTTTTTACTAATCCTTTGATTCTTCTAACATATCTCTGTCTGGAGTGTTAACCTTTGGTGCAGAGGCTGTGCTCTCCTTCATACCTCTTCAACACCTAGCATGCTGAGACCTGATTTCAGATGGGAGCTGCTCTCAAACCAATATAACAACAAGAACAACAGTGAACTTCATTTGCTCCCAGAGCGACATCTGAAGAGCATCTCTCCTTGGACAACCATTGCCCTGACAGAGCTCTAGCATCTCTCTGCCTAGATATAGACTCTCCTTAATATCAACAGGGAGACATTGCAGAACCATTCATTATACAATACAGTTCAATTGACACTTTACAAGATGACTTCACTTTTAAAGAGATTAAGTTAAGTTGATTCCTTCCTCTAAATTCAGTAGCTACCCCAGCTATGCCTCCTTGAGAAAACTTCAGCTGACAAGAGTCATGAATTATAACCAGGCTAAAATGTTTCATTAAAACACAGATAGGGGAACTTAGGAAGCATGTTTTTTTGTATGGATAAAACTAATTTTGCTTCAAAAGCAAATACTTAGCCATTTTTCAGGTCAGTAAGTTGAAGCCTGGATGTTATAAATCCATCATCAATGTTTTCTTATAGCTATAGTAGCTGACACATCTGAATCACTGGGAGCTAAAAGCATGCCAGAAGAAATTAGCACCATCAAAACACATCAGAAGGAGACGTATAGCAATTGCTTCTCTAATGTACCTGACTGCTGACGGAACAATATTGGCTTGCTTTCTCAGAGAGTGGCCGTGCGTAAAAAAGAGTTCATAATGAACAAATGTCTGCCCATGAAGGAATTGATTTAAGTGTATCAATTAAAAATTAGCCCCAGTATCACTAGAGGGATGGTTTTAAGCATAATTAATGCAAAAAGCTTGACAGCATTCTTCTTGAGGTTCAATCAAGTATCTCTGATGATGGTGCATATGCACCACTCCCTATTTCCAGGGGAGTGTAAATGACTCCCTATTGCAACTGATCCATTTAAGTAGTTGTAAAATCTTGATTATATTCACGTTGGATAGGTTTAGTTCAGAATAGAACTGCCCAGAAAATTATTCCTCCCTCCCCCATAAAACATTACCGTTTCATTAAAAAAAGATGATGATGATGAAGCAATCAATTGTGGATAAAATCATCACCAAGTTCTTGTTTTTCTGGTGAAAAATCCTAGTTACAAAGGAGCTTTTTCCTCAAAAGGTTCAAAGGTCATGTTTATGTCTAGATTCAAGTAAACAACAAATTTGTTGGTAACATTTTGATCAAGAGCATTATTTGCCCTAGACAATACAAATTAATTCACAACCAAAATAAAGTTATGAATTTAATCTGTGAACGAAGAAAGTCCTAGGGATTACTACTGTTGCATCATTAAGTGTAAGACACTTCTGCAAAAATACGTGTTATGGAGTTTCAAATGTGACTAGTGAGCTGAAATACTCCCAAATGGATGTACGAAGATCTTTTGGTTTTGAAACTGGTTTTGTCTCATACAGTCATAGTACTTGATATTTTTGTCCCTTTCTGTTCTGTGGCAAGAAGGTTGTTCTTGCATGCTGCCGTCTGCAGTGCGACGTCTGTGATCTTGTGACAATGAAAGGCATGTGAGGCTCTCCAGAAAGAGAAGAGCTTGGGGTCAGCTGTGGGACATCAGAATAATTCATGGTGACAACTCGTTGCCCAAGTCAGAGAAGTCCCCAGGAAAAAGCATGGCAAAGAGTGAGCTGGGGCCTAGGAAAATCGGTCCGGCACATGGTATTTCGGGTATCTCTTACCTCTGTCCCAAAGAACCAATTTTTCTCATTCTTTCCAGAATTTTGTGATACTGGCGTGTAAACAATGAAGTCAGAAGAAGTTGTGTCAATGACTTCTGTAAGAAAGATTAAAGTCAGTATTTCTTTTCTTTTTTTTTATATATAAACTGGACAGAACTGTAGGAATCGTGTGGAGTTCAGGGCTTCAGAATCTAGATTGTACAGTATGTGTTTGGAAGCATTTATAATAGGAAAAGCATGAGGACATTCTGCCACTTTAAATGCATTTGTAGTTCAGGTATATGATACCACTGCAGTTCCAAAAACAAACATCCGAAGAATGTTTTTAATTTTTTTTTTTTTAAAGAAGATATTTATGGCTTAATGTTAAATGATGATGTTTAAAGAAATCTGGAATGGTATTAATCATTTAAACTACTCATTGGTTTAAATACAAACGTGCTGATAGATGAATACGCATCTACTGGTCACATTAACCTGCCTTCACGAAAAAAAAATATTTCATGTGATACAATGAAATGCTGCAAAAATGAGTCATTACCTTCTAAATCTAAACTAAGACCTTTAAAAAACTGAAATGATGGATGATTTTTAAAAGCCATGTTTCCACATTTTTGTAATACCATGCCTCCATTTTTACGGCTTGATTTCTTCAAGTATTTAGAAATCCCTTCCCACAGCCATTCAAGAGTATTGAAAAGTCAGTGCCCGATTACTCAGCTCTCTGTGACTTGGGACCTCAAAGCCCTGTGCATCAGTGACTGCCACGTCAGGAAATAGGAGCGTGAATTCGCAATGGTTTTGCTTAGCACACCGGAACTAAACCAGTCTTCAGTGGAAGAGGACAAGGCTCAGGGCTCGGTTCTTCCCGACTCAGTCTACAAACCTGAAGCAGGAGTAGCGGGAGGCATACACGTGCCTCTTCAGGCTTTCAATATTCTCCTTGGTTGCTGCATCAGTTTTAACAGCTGTAATTTATATCATGCTCATAGGAGGAATAGGAAGCAGTAATCTGCTTTGCAGCCACAGCTCCTATATCATGTGTTCCACCATTATTTAAAGATTGGCTTGTGCAACTACTCCATTTGTTACTGGTTTGTTTTCCCTTTTGTTGCAAGAATCAAGCCGACAGCTAAACACATGTACCTACAATATGAAATCATGCTTCACAAAAAAAGCCTAAGATGTTATACTCTCGGCCCATGCCCTGAACACTGACAGAAATGCACCACAGCTGCGCTGCCCTGAGAATGACAAAGATGCAATGGCAGAATCGCAAGATACGGGCACTCTTCTCCAAGAGCAGCCCACCAGAGCTGTGGTTCAGGCTGCAGTGGAAGCTGTAGAAGACAAGTTCAGGCAGATGACAGGATGACAGATGGTAAGGCAATGATAAACCCAGGGAATAGACAGATCTTTAGCTACCAAAGGGAACTTGCTAATACATCTGAGAATGTATTTTTGGTTAATCCTGGCATAAATTGTAACACTTGCCAAGAGAGGCAAGCGCCTTTCTATCCCATACATTGCAAGAGAGTCTTCTTGGCATGGTCAGAGCCACCACCACAGCCTCTCTTCCCAAAATACATCTGCACACGACAGGGAGAACAGAAACACACCAATCCTCATATGGCTTTTTTTTAACCAAGCAAATCTAAGCACATAGTGACAGAAATTCTGGTATGATACTGCTTAAATTCAGCTGGTCACATGCTGACCCTTCCTTTGGACTTCTTAATTTCGAAGTTTAGGGTTTTGGACACCAAAGGTGAAGACAGTCTCCTTCATATCCTGGGTAGGTTGATAGATGACCCATATCACAGACAGTCAGCAGGACTGGGTGGTGTCTTTCTGCAAGTTTCCAGCACTCCCAGGAAAGCGTCTCAGAGAACCCACCACATTATTGCAAGAGGATTACATTACTCCTGATGCAGTAGGAAAAAAAAACATTCTGTATTGTAATATGAACACAATGTAGCCTTTTTGCACAGCAAAAGCCTCCAGCCACAACAGCAGCAAGAATTAAAACCACACTTACAAGATGTCCAGATACGGTATATGTTTTATCATTATTCTGCAGACATATGCTTTGTGTGACTTGGTTCATTTATTTCCTCTTTGTTTTCAAAAGCTAACAGACGGCCTTGAACAAAAATTACACTTAATGTTCTATTCGTTCAACTCAGTTAAAATCTCAGCACTTGTTTTGTGGAATTTTACATAATAATGTGCTGGTTTGTATGATTTTTATGTAACTTAATTTCAGTAAACTAGCGTGAAATAATTTAGAAAGTCTACGGAGAGTTTGTGAATTCAGTGTTAGGGACTTGCATTTTATACATTTACTCACGTCAGACTTAAAATTCGATCTGAGTGTGGGAGTTAGTTGCTTCCCTCTCTCTACTTGGAGATAAAGCCCACACTGCGACAGGATAAATTCTTCCATCTTACCCAGGACTAGAAGGGAGGGCTGCTAAGCTCTGACGCTCATCTATTCAAATGGAGGACTACTAGAAAGAAAGAGATGGCTACCATTCAGCAAAACCATTTTTCAAGTGCAGACTTCAAAGAGGTGGGAAGTGATTGTCTAGTGGAAGACTGGGATTGCCTGATAGCGCTGATGGGCAGACTGGATGAAGGAGATAGGTGACAAAGGAGATGAGAGATGACAGTCCCTCGCTGATCAATATGGAAAAAGAACAACAAAGTGCTGGCAGGAGGAAGACAGACAGTATAAACGGGGGGAAACACCATGAGCAGGGGAAACCTGGACACCTCAAAGACGCCGACCAAGACCCACGATACACCAAAGAGCAGTGAGGAAATCAACACAGGTTTCCTCATTTGTTGTTTTGTCCAGGTCTGTTGTTAATATTTTCTGACAAACCTAAAGGATCCCTTTTGAACAAGTCCCTCCCACATAATCTACTTCTCTTTGCTTCACCTACTCAGTCGTCCCAGGCAATGAGAATTGTCAACTGCTGAACAAGGCTGCACCGCTGGGAGATAGTGTTCTTGAACTGGGGGAAATCAAGGGATGAATACAGGCGCTGAGAGTGAGGTCTCATTGTGGTCTATCATTTGTGGAAGGGTAGCATGCATGGCTGGTGTTCCTTAAAGCTGGGAAAAACCCTAGAGGGCCGACCCTGAGCAGTGGGGCCCACACACCGGTCAAGTTGGGGTTGAACTAAGGGAGCTTTACCGGGCTCTTGGACAGGGCTGTGCTGTAGCAATGAGTCAGAAATGAGACAGAAGTGATTCACAAAGGATGAAAAAATTCACCACGGGCACCTAGGGCATCAAGAGGCTACACATCTCTGAAAACCCCACAGTGTGCCTAACTGCAGCCGTAAGTACCCAGCAACATTAAGAAGTTGGTGCTACATCGCTTTTGAAAATGACAGCTGGATCTTTCTGAAAGTTTCCCCAAAACCAACCGTTTCTCCTGAGGAAGCCCCTGGAAAACAAATGAGCCATCAGATTTGTAACACTTGAGACTGCATTTCTTGTTCTTATCCTTCTCCGTCTGCCTTCCTTCCTCTTTTTTTGCCTCTTCTGCTTTCCTATGGACAACATATCCAGCCGTGGGATTCTGACATCAGAGGAGAAACTGGTTGCGACAGAGTGATGCATGATGAGCAGAGGAAGAGGAAAGAGGGCAGCACGCAGATGCTAACAAGATTGACACGTATTCGGCACTGCTCGTCTGCTGTGACGGCACACTGCGCTCGTAATTTTGATGTGACTGACACGAAGGACTGTCTTCATTCTTGCTTCAGCTGAAGCTACGCTGCAATTACGAAGGTTCAGAAATGCTCAGCATGCATGTTTTAAATTACGGCTAATTCATTTTGATATGCCTTTTGGATCTGTAGACAAAATGACTGCAGCGGGGTTTGAAAAAAATCAAAATCAAAGGCAGGTTTCCCTGGGAGATACACATCAAGCTATGCCTGTGTCTCTAGAGTGTTGCAATACAGCTCATAGCAACCAAGGAGAAATCAGTTCTCCTTTCCGTGGCAAGGGTTTGAAAAACAAAACAATTTCTTGTATCTTAAGAAAAACAGCTTCAGCGGATTGGTTAAGAAGACTTCCTCTGTATTTTTTGAGGACTGACCAACATCAGGAACGCATCTCCAGCAAAGTCAAGATTAAGCCTGTCGCGTAAAGAGATCATTATTATACTTAGATTTCTGTTAAGGTTTCAGGGTAGTGTGGAACTAATTTGCCAGCGAGAGGCAGGGGTGCAGAGGAGAGTAATGAAGTTACAGTCCTTTACTGTACCAATGCAACTTGAGACTTTTTTTAGGATGTTATCTATCAGTCTGTCTGGCAAATGTCTGTCTGGTAATAATGTATCCGTCTGCTGAAACAAGCCTAAATAATGCAACATTCTATCAATAATTAATAGGCACGTAGGTCAACAAGTTCAAGATTGTTACAGGCAGGCCAGACCTGAAGGGAAGGGTCGCTTTCGGGCCGCTGCCAGGCCCGCCGTGGCAAGCGCAGCTTTGCGGGAGTGTTTGCAGCACGCATGCCAGCGCACGGCGCACGGGCAGCGCGGCTCTCCACGCTTACGTCCGCTCGGTTCCCATTTGCTCGGGGAAAACAGGAACCTGCTGGGGCGGCGCTTCCCAGGGAACGGAATCGCTCCGCTTGAGGAAGAGGGGCAGAACCTGCCCTTTGATACATACCCCCTCTGAAATTCCCAGAAATGCTATGTTCACCACCAAAGGAATCACAGAATCATAGGATCACAGAATCATTAAGGTTGGAAAAGACCTTGAAGATCATCAAGTCCAACCATCAACCCAACACCACTATGCCCACTAAACCATGTCCCCAAGTGCCACATCTACATGTTTTTTAAACGCTTCCAGTGATGGTGACTCCACCATCTCCCAAACAGCTCCAAAGGTTGCTGTTTCCACCATTGGACGTACAAATCTGGCACACAAGATCAATTTTTTTGTTCTAAATAAAAGAGAGACTTTATCTCATCTTCTTTTACCTGTCTAACAGGTGCCAGAGCCTAGCTGAGGCTTTCACTATAGTCAGAGAAACAGATGTGTTCAGATGACAGCTCACATCACCCCAAGGAAAGGCTTCTAAGAGAGATGGGAGGAAGCACCCTCTCCACAGAGGAAGGCCAGACAAATACCTTGGGCCAGACAGTTTTTAGATTGCTAAACATGATCAAACAAACGAACTCCACGCAAAATGTTGAACTCTGCAGCCTTCCCATGACTGAGTGGTCCAGGGAACATCAGTGAGATCACGTCTCCTGAAATGGCAGCAGCAGCACCAAAGGCAGGTTGATCTTCAAGCCTCTGGAGATACATACACAGCTCCAATGAGCTCTGAGCTCATGCTCACTGCAGCACTGCCCCACCAGAAAGAGAAGTTAGCTCACAGAAGAAAAGAAGCATTAAGAGTATCCCACGTTCTTGATTTGGGAACCTAACTTCTCTAAGCACATATAGTAGCTGCAGATGAAATGCAAGCAAAATAGGTGTTGCTGATTTCAGTACAAGCTGACAATAACAGTAGCTGAGACCTCACCTACCGACTGAGAAAATCTGTGCCTGAAGTAACCTGAAGTATTTCCAAATGGAAAGAGAAAAGAATCAAACTTACCATATAAAAATGAAATCAAAACGAGAGGAGACATCAGAATAGAAATACGGAGAATGAGGTATTAAAATAATGTCTCTCTTCTGAGAAGAGTGCAGAAAGTCATGGTATTTTGCTAATTGTAATTCCTCATCAGCAGTCAAACCAGGAGGGTGGGCTCCCATCCAGTATAGAAACCTCCTGACATTACTTGGGATCCTGAAACATAAATGCAAGATTGAGGTTGCTATTTGTAAAACAAATGGAGGCAGACTTTGATTGTGAAGACTTCATCACCTGCAGCTATGGTCAAGCATCCACATACCATGTGTTCAAGCTGATCTGTGCACGCACACACCCTACACAATGGGACCCCTTAAGAATAAAATTGTTACTAAAAATCTCAAAACATGCACAAGTATGGTGTGAACATAGTATCTTCGTGAATACGCTATGCATGTTAAACTTGTCTTAATATTATTCACTTAAATGCGTGGGAGAAAAAGTTAGATTTTGGCTGGGGTTTTTTTGGTTGGTCATTCGGGTTTTGGGTTTTTTTTAAACACAGGTCTTGTATAAGAAGACACGGCAAACATCACAGCTACAATTTCAGAAAACCACAGCCTACTTACAACCGAGGCAGTACAAAAGGGAAACTGAAAGTAGAAAAGAGAATCACAAGCTGCAAAGGCAATTCTAGTAACCAGTCATTTTAAAAAGCAGATGACCAAGATAGAAAAAACCCAAATTAATATTTACAGTAAACTTTGCTTTTAACATTGTGTGATAAGTTAGTTACTGAAGATTTTGTCAAAGGGATTTTCTTCAGAATGAAGTCCTAGAATATATGGAGGCTGTTTTGTCCTCTAGCCTGTTTCTAAATAGAAAACACTGATCCTGCTCACTCAAGGAATTCCACCAAGCGCAGAGGAGTGACACCACCAAGAAGTGTGGTCAATACATGATCCATTTCTGAACTAAGAAGAATTCATAACAGGAAAGTCATGCAGTCCCGCAGTTCATACAGTCAAGGCTCTCAAGAATGCACTATGAAGCTTTCCTATTTTCTTCTTTTAACAGAGCACGTGGCTTTTGGGTTGAAGTGTGCAAAAGCACCAGAGGACTTGTATGCATCACCTCATATTCAAGAGATCTAAGGACTCAAGAGCAGATTCTACAGAAATTAGTTCCTAAATGCTGAAGCCACTTTTTCTCTCACACTCACTGCCCAGATAACGCCGTGCTGCTTTCTTGGGAGTTTCTGACCCACCAAGGAATCCACCTGTGGTAGCGGATGAGTGGGGCTGTACTCAGTCAGAGTGCGCACCCGCTGAATTATGGAAATCTGCATTTAGCCTGACGACGGTAAGCTTTTACAATAAATACCAACACAATTTATTTCTCTAACTTGCCTCAGGCCAGAGGTCCACATTGCCTAAGGAGGATGGGCCCTGGAAAGTGCAAGGGGCCCCGCATCGCTGGGCAGTGACAGAGGAGCGGGAATGCAGCACTTTGCTCCTAGTAAGGGCCATGTCTCCATCCCCTCCCAGCTTCCATGGGAGCAAAATCGGCTGCTTACGAGCCCCAGTTATACACCTGAAATCCTACGGATGATCCTGGACATGGCTAAAGAGCAAAATGTAGCTCTGAGGGCACCTGCAAATGATTCCAAGATGCAAGACAATGAATAGGAAAAGGAAGTATCTGGCGCCTTGGTGGAGGGCAAATTTTCCGGATTAAAGACACTATAGTTCTACAGAAATGATCAGATGAGAGTACTCCTGGCAAGCGGTGCAGTATGTAATTTTATAAAGAGCCTTAGGGACATAGGCACCCAATTCCCTTTCAATCTCAGCAGCTAATTCCCTTCTCCTCGTTTGAACATCCACCTTGGTTATGTGGGATGTCATTAGGTTCCCTCCTTCTCTCCTAAGGGTAAAACAACAAAGGCCATTTTCTTCCGATGTATGGAATTGGATTTCCAAGGTTCACTTCTGGAGTAAGAGCAACCACCTCATAGTTCAAAAGAAATTACATTTATCATAAAGACACCTTTCCCTCAACTTAGTTGTCCTGAAATCAGAAAGCACCTTCTATCAGTACACATGGTCCTCACCATCTTCTGACTCTTGCACAGTTCTATTTCTCTGACCTCTCTTTATGCTAGCTCCTTTCTTTTTTTTAAAACTAATTTCCTCTGTTCTATAATACAAAATACTTTTCAGCAATTTAGACAAAAGAACTGGACTGCAAGAGGTACTTTGTTCTCACAGGAGAAGTCTGGGAGCCAGCAAATTCACATGGTTCATTTTGTATGTCCAGTTACTCGATCCCAATTCCTTTCTCACCCGTATGGTAGGAAGGATTATTCTTCTATTCATGCCTCACAGTCTTTTAATGGATTTAGGGCACAGCTCTTAAAAATGTATAAGAGAGACGGGCATCGCATGATTTTGCTATGGATATTTTATGAGCAAGTCTGGGTGCATGCTGTGTGCTTGAAACAAAAGACTGCACAATTTGCTACCAGGGCAGGATGTGTGTTATTATGTCTTGCACTGAAGGCTTCCGAGAAGTCTTGGGCAAGAAAAACAACAAAACAAAGGCATGGGAGAGACACTGTGATCTAGTAAATGGGTCAAGACAGCACCGATACACTGCATTCATTGTTATTAAGACATATAATTCAGTCATTTGTCAGAGAACAAATGCAATTTAGGAAGCAGCAGCCTGGCCCATCCTTTTTTATTGGCTGTTATTTGAGGGTTGCATTTGTCAGTTAATTCATTTAAACTACTACCTTGAAAAGATGATACCAGTACCTAGGGTTTTTTTACTTCTGCACCTGCAGCAGCCATCATAAGATGTTTTGGAACCAAGAAACACTTCAGCCATTATTTATCAGTGGAGTAATTCATTTACATCTGGAGCACAGACTTCCACTGCTACTGGACTGATTATAGGCTTTGGTTAACATTTTTCAGAGTATTCAACTGACAAAGAACACATCAACTATGTTCAGGCATCTGAAGCTTTAAGATGTGTTTTCAAAGAAACACACCTAAGGGAATCTCCTTTCCTGAGGAAGCTGGGATGTGCTCAGCACTCAGCACCTTCCCATTTCCAGCTTGACTGCAATTCCTTTGACACATCTGTAGGGTAAGATCATACTCACTTAGGCCTAGGTCTCCCAATCGTTACTAAATGCAACAGGTTGGATGCAACCTCCAGCCCAGCAAGTCCTGAAAACGGCTGACTGCCAGATGCTGGGAGGGCATCCCAGGAAGGAAAGCTACATTCACGGTTTCTTACCTTCTTTCCCTAAATATCTATGATGACTGATCCCCTTGAGACATGACATGGGTAGGGTGGCCTCTTCTCCTAATCCAGTACAAAATTTTCCTCCATATTGTAATCACTGTGATATGCATAAGCAAGAGCATGATGAATAAGGACATGATACCCCATCCAGACCTTCTTCCCTAGGGAGCGTTTCTGCCGTATGCAAGAGCAACAACCCAAATTCTTTGTCAACTTCAGCTGGAGCTTGCAGACACTGGCAGGTGGTGTTCCTTCTGTGGGTTGTAATCTCATTTATCACGGTGGGCCTATATACAAGAAATGAAGCACTAAAGCTCTTGCAATGCTTAATCTATTCATTGGAAGGGATGGACACAGGATAGAAGTAGGGATACATGCGCACAATCCACTGCTCATCAGGCTTTCCAAATCTACTTCCCCCATCACTGCTGAAAATACAGCAAATATAGCAAATGCTATTTATATTTTCTTTATTTATTTATACTGTTTTCACTTATAGATAACTATAACTCATGTGGCGCATTACAACTGGAGAGCTGAAGGAAACTGCAAAGCTAAGTACCAGTAACAAATACCCAAATTCTAACTGCAAGCACATGCATACACGGGCAGGGCCCCATCTAAAGCTAAAAATATCAGTGTTTTTCTTGTAACCTTACTCAGAAATGAGCTTTTAAAGAATCAGCTCCGTCAGAGGTATTAGATTCAATCTTCTGTTTCAGTGCAGATTCATCACCAGGGAGGCCACAAAGGAATTTTTACACATTACTTTTATACATCACTTTCTCATTTTTCCTATGGGGAGATTTGAGTCTTTTACAATATATTCAATGGATTCATGGTTTATACAGTAACCCCATAATAATATTTAGAACATACACAGACTTTTGCAAATATTATTTTATTATACCAAATGTAACAACTTCTATTTGCTATTTATGGGAATGCTTTTTCTCAGGATGCTTCATAGTAGAGAAATGTAAATACTTCTGAAGTGGTAGTTTCTATAGAAACTTATTTTTCGAGTGAATTGTAGAATAAACAACCTAAATTTCAACTTTGCTTTAAATCTCACAGAAATGTGGAGCATCTTTCCAGTGGCAGATAATAATACTTTGCAACTCTGCGGCCATTTATGTCTTTGAAGCTTGCTTTAAATATGAACTACTCACACCTTCAGGAATATCCTGAGGTAATATTATGAGTCTCACTAAGAAGGGGTGGTAGAACAGCAGGTAAAAGACTTTATATGGAGGAGGGTGTCACTGCCTAACAGCCTGATGTGCAATTTTTTTGCTGGCTCTGTGACAGTTCATCTTATCTCAACCTCAGAGATCATCAGTTTCACTCCCATCAAGAAAAGGTCCTTCTCAGCAGTAGCTGTAGAGGGAGGGCTGAAACGACCCCAAAACAGACAGCAGAAGCAGCAGCATTTTTCAGAAGCTCGGTTGGTTTTGCCCAGTGGATGTGGGGGGAGTTAGTTCATCTCGGGGTTGGCAGTGCCGCTGCACAGCAAAGCAGAGCATGGAACAACACTGGTCTGGGGCTGGTTTGTCTACAAGACTTTTAGCTTTCAAGAAAGCTACCACCAGGAACTCATTTTCCCTGGCATCGACACAGCCTGAAGAAGCTCCCACAGGAGCGGCCAAGAGAAATTTCTGTCCTCCCTCAGCCCATTAGGGAATGCTGTGCCCATAGGTTAGTCGAGGAAGGAAGCTGAAACTCAGTTGGGCTGCGCAACCACTTCCGATTTTTTTGTTACGACACTTTTTTACAGGGAGCAAACACAACAACAATTAAAACATGGCGTGAGTGCAGAGCCCCACTTTCCCATGAACAGTACATTCCAGTAAGGAACCTGCAACAGAGATGTGTGTCCCCAGCCCCCTCCCACTGCCCTGGGGCTGTTTCTGCTCCTTAGGCTGCTATAGGAAAGCTGCCTGGCCATCAGGCACTTCATCCTCCAAGGCGTTTAGATGCCAGCTCTTCATGTGGCTAATTGCACTGCACATCCCCGTTACCGCCGTCCCCAGTCCCGCACAGATGCTGTACGTTAGTGCTGAGATCAGAGCTGTAGGAGTCGGCCCTCCTCCACACACCAGATGGCTCGCTCTTCTGCGTTTGTTTTTAGTGCTTACCTATCTGCTCCTCGACTCCTGATAGTCATGTGAATTTGAGAAGGGAAAAAACAAAGACTTCTCCAACAACTAACAGGAAAAAAAAAAAAATCAAGAAGTTTCCTTTCCACATGTTATCTCAAAACACAGAGAATATTCTCAAGAAGCATTCCAAACCTTCTCAGAAAGGAGAGAAATCAAGATATAGGGGCCATCCGACATGTGGAAAGTTCCTTGGTATCTGAACAGCGTGGACAGCTCGGTCAGTGCTCCCTCTGCCCCAGAGACAGAAGGAGACACACTTCAGAGCAGAAGACGAGATTGCCTAACATCTTGTCTGGCTTCCAGTTTCACTGCATAATGAAGAGCAGGTATTTTCCACTTTAACCTTCTCCTTCCTAAAACATTTAAAAGATGGTATTTAAAAGATGGTACATCTGACTAAATTTAGCAATCAAAATCTATCTGATTTCACTCTCTCACTTTTAGGAATTGATATGTTTTGATTTTATCTAAACAAAACAGCTTGTACTTCTGCACTACCTTTGCAGTAAACAAACATGTAAATATATAAATAAATAGAAACTAGTGCAAGTGAGGCATTTTACAAATGCCTGATGTTTCCTCTCCAGATTTTTTCAATCCGGTATGGTCCTACTAACTGTTGTGATTTATTCTGCAAGTTGAACGAGATCCAGCTCCTGGGGTATAGAATTGTGTCTAAAAAAATTTTCTCAAACTTGATTGTGTGAAGAAGACTGGAAGCATGACCCAACTGCATTCTCGAGACTTGCAAACAAGAAGGCAAATGGCGAACACTCTAAATGATTTTTTCAAAAAGCATGTTAGAAACATCTTGCAAAAGTCTAGCTCAGATTTGTGGATACTTGGCGTAGACAAGCGTAGTAATGCTTGTCTGCTAAAACAAAAGATAGGCCATTTTATCCCTAGAGCCTTCGATCACGTCACGATAGCATTTGCACTGGTGTCCAGCACCTGGCGCTCCCTCTCTCTAGTAACCCTCACTTAGAATGATAAGTAGGTCGAGAGCAAATCCAAAACATCGTAGGGTCAAAATCCTATCTTGTAATCAAGAACACAAGCAATAGGAGGCAACAGCTCAGCTCACAGCATGAGAGATACGGCAAAGTATCCATTAAAAATAGGTAGCTCTGCAACAAAAACGCCCTCAACCAACTACGCGAGCAAAGCTACTTTCCCTTGATCCTTCCTCTCCTGTTGCAGATCTCTCCCACCTCCTGCCTTGGGCTTCTCAGCCGTACAGCCATCGCAAGCCAGGAGCACACACAGGGGTGATGTGTGCCAGGTGCCACCAGCGGTTCCTGCTTCCTGCAATGAACCAAAAGGGTGTCCAGCAACCCACAGGGGCGACGGCACTGCTAATATCATTGCTGTGGCCTGCACGGGCATGGCCAGAAGCGCATCATCTCTTCCAGACAAGGATATCGGTTTCAGAGTAAACCAGAAAGACAAGTGTTACCTCAAATAGGCAAGCTGCGTATCCGTACGGAAAAAGCCAGGCTTTGGGTTTTTTTCATGTCATGGTATTGTCCTCCATTTTTTCCTATGGCTAGGGCTCGATGAACATCCTTCTTCCTTTTCCCTGCTGCTAATCTCTGTTGCTCTCACACCCTGGTCCCACTTAAGTACATCAATATCCTTCCATACCGCAGAACCCCACTCTCCCCCTCAGCGGTCTCATTTCCTCCCCCACCTCTCCCATCGCCAGAAGCCCTATCTCTTCCTATTCCCAGCGGAGAGCGCTTTGCTCCCCATCTGATTTGAATTCCTCCCTCCTTATGTGGGCGATGAATCATTCAGAGTAATGGCATTTTAAAAACTCTACAGAGAAGGTAGGTAGACTCAAACCCGAGTGGGAGTGCATGTAAAGTAAGATGTTAGTGGGTGCCTTCAACCCCAAGACCTGAAGTTCCCAAACTTCCCTGGTGTATAAACAGTACCTAAGGGCTGGATGCTTCCTCCTGGCCATATGTGTTGATGGCAACTACCACAGCCAAAACTGGTGCCATACTAGATGTATAAATATACAACACTTAACATTTAATTTTTCTTGATCATTTTTCATTATTATCCTATCATATAATGATGCAATACCATTAACATATCATAGATCACAGAAGATTCAGTAGGAAGTTAGTTAGAAAGATTACCTAGAAGACAAAAAAGGTAAAAATTGAAAAAGTGTGTTTCTATTCCATTTTAACATTTCGGGGGAAAGGCTTCTTACCATGAAATGTTTCTATGTCATTAATAGCGCCCTTTCTATGAAAAGCCACTGAATGTAACATTTTTCAACTCGTGGCTTATCAACTACTGTCTTAGCAGAGTTTCATTCTTGTCTTAGCCCTGCAGGCATTATCTCAGCTCATGCATCACCAACAAGAACCCCTTCTAATAACAGGGTGATTGGAAACAGTGGTCATATATTCTCGCTATAGCCCATGGCTCAGTGACATTTTCATTCTGAGTCACAATTTGATCCAAGGCAAGAAATAAAATTTTTACCGATGGAAGTTCTGCAGTGTTCTTTATCACCTGAGCACATGAAACAGAAAAGCTACAGTGTGAATTTGTCCAAAATTTGATGTGCTTAACAAATAGCATGTTGTTTAATGACTTTATTCAGAACACCTACATGTTTCGTTCCTGTTACTTGTACAGCTCTTACATGTGACAAAGACTGATTTTTCAACAGAAGAAGGAGAAGGAGAGGGAACAGCTTATGGATTTTTAAGCATATCTTTTTTCTGAGAGGCAAATATAGTAATAGCAATATGGGGCTCCATACCAACTATGTCGCAGTGACTTCTTTTAAACTTGTTTAGCCTATAATTCAAAGATAATTTTTCTTATTGCCAACTCTGCCAGCTCACACTGACATCAGAAAACCCAACAGCGTTCTTTCTGGCTTATGTTTCACCACCAGTGAAGAACTCTGAAAACTAAATTTTCCTCTGTATGCATGAGTATAATCCTGAAAATTATGGCTTTGGTTATATTTGCGCAATAACCCGTACCCTGCAAAACCTTCGTGGTGCATACATACCCCATCAGTCACTATAGGCACTAGTGTGTCCTGCTTTCTGCTCCAGCCACGAAGCTACAGCTCTGCCACCTCTGAAGTTGCCTAGCTTGTTAGCTCACCTGTGATTGCCGGCTGGTGTCCGGAGCTCCCCAGCGCATCCCCCAGAGTCAGCTCTGTGTAGCTGCATGGGACTTCAGCGGCTATAAGCTACGCCTGCCTGAAGCGAGCATCTTTTGCTCAGAGAAAGGTGCGTTACACATCGGCACCGCCATCCAACTTCCATGAGTACAGATCTGTTCCAGCCACCTTTTATGTGCTTCCTGACTGACCAGGATGAACAGGGACAGAAATAAAGAACTACAGAGCTAAAACCTCAAGTCTCTAAAGAGCTACTAAAGACGAGTGTTCTCTACATGCCCCAAACAGTGCATCACACAACACCCAAAAAGAGCTCAGGCTGTTACAGGACAGAGAGAAAACTTAGCAGACAGAAGGACGTCATGTTGCCCTTTCAGAAGAGTCACCTCTTTAGCTGAAAAATCTATTTTAAACCAACAAAATGTCTCTTTTCCTTTGGTCATGCTTTTTCTGTGTCTGATCCTGCCACAGTTCAGATTCCCATGGTGTAATTAAAGAGACCACAAGTGACAGAGGAAACAAAGTATGTGCAAGTGTTACATATGAAAGTATTGAGGATAACAATTCTTCTGAAAACTCATTTTTGACCAAACTGACATTGCAGGTTTTTTCACTTGGATTTCAGACAGAGGCTAGCAAAATTTACAGTAACAAACATCTCAATTCTCACTCAAAACAGAGAGTGACTCAGCACTGCAAGGAAAAGCAAGACTAAATGTTGTGAAGTTTTGACAAACCCAGCCGAGGAATGAGCAAGCAGGAGACCAACTTGGAAGCAGACACAGGGTTTACATCTGAGGAAAACTTTGCTGATTGATTGTATTTTGGAGGGGGTTTGTCAAAGGGCAGTCTCACTGCAAAGTCAAATCCCATGTGTATACTGAGTCCAGTACCAAATAATTCCCTTCTGGGTATAAAACTGGTCAAAGAATTCCAGGAAGCCCTTCCTTACCGAGGACGCTATTTCAAAGGCCCCAAATACATACCAAAAAAAAAACTTTCCTTCCATGTTTCTCAATCCCAGGCACCTCTTTCTGGCTTCAGGGCGACTCTACCACTATTTTCAGACTTCTCATCTTTCACCTGTATCCACAAGACAGCTGGCCCTGATGAACTCACCGGCCCAGCCTCTACTTGTCTCTGGCTTGGGATAACTTGTACTGCTTACAGATACTGTTTCTTGAGAGCAACCCCTTAGATAACCTGCACGCTCAGATAACCCCTGGTTCCCTTCCTGCATCTCTTGACAGATCTGTTGGTTTGTCCAGCTTCTGGAGGAGACATTCTGAAACCAGGAACGGAGGGGTCAGATAAGGGGTATCAGAGATAAGGAAGATGGAGGGATCTGGGGGAGGGCAGGGGAAAGGGAGGAGGTTACGGAGGACCAGAAACTGGAGCTGAATTGTAGTGTAAGATGCTCTGGGGCAAACTTGCAGTGTGGCCTACAAACCTCTGTGACCAACACAGCTGGCAAATCTCAGTGTGAATCTCTTTAGCTTTACGTATAAGAAGAGCATAAATGTTTTTGTTCCTCTGGGTAATTCTTATGCAAATAGAGGCAAGGTCCAGTTATAAGAAGCTGCTTCTTCCCTGTCCAGGTTCACATCCAGTGTCTGCTTCACAGATACCAAAATGTGAACACAACACAGCTGGGAAGAGACGCCTCATTCCAGATCCAGGCTGGAACAACAGACGAAAGCTGGCGGTCAGAGCAGCAGCTGGCATAACCTCAAATCTTCAGGAGAAGCCATCAAGGGACACTAAGACTGATCTCCTCCTCTGCCTATTGCAACACATCTGCTTGGGCTGGGATTCCAGGCCGTTCCCTTACTGACAAACGTCAGCAAGCAGCGTGTGCTTTTGAAGGCTATTACATCTGTGTCCTACTCACGCTCACTCCAGAGGTTCCTGTTTCATATCCTGTTCTGATTGCTCTACATTTATCATGTAAACTAATTTCAAGTACACACAGGGGGGAAAAATAAAGCTGGTATGCATGAAGATTATAAAATATGAGAATTTGTTAGGTGTTATAATAAAGCTCAGTGTTAAAACCACACTCTCACTACACACATATACATGGACTCTACGTTCCATGAGTTGTATTTCAGATGAAAGTTAAGGCACAAAAATAAATTTCCAGCAACCTTCTAATGTGCACCTTCTGAGACGTCCCAGCTCTCAGAGTCCTTACAAACGTCACAAACCAAATCCTACAGCCAGCAGCTCTTATTCATCCAAATAAACTGCATTGGTTGAAGTCCTTCAGAGGCAGTGGATCTCTGTGAGACAGAACAGTAAGCAGTAACAGATACAAGTGCTGGCTTCAATGAATTTGAAGGGAAACATTTCTCTCAAACAGGCAGAACATGTTGCAGAACTTTGGAAACCTCATGTTTCTTACCTGTGGGAAAGAAATATTTTCATTTCTAATAAACAGACCCTTTTGCATCTGCTGCATGGACATTGTCCTGACAGGGCAGACTACTGCAGCCTTTTTTGCCATCAGAGAGCTCCTGAAGGCTGTGCTCCCCATGCCTGCTACTCTTGAAAGCAGAGATGGGAATACAGGTTTCTGTGGGGCATCCTTGACTCACACCCACAGAGACTCAACATGTAATTCTCAGCTGACACGATTTTTCCTACCATCTACTGCTGTCCTGGGCACTAGTCCAAGTAAGTTAAAAAACCCTCCCCCACGACACCCACTCAGCACCACAGTATCTGTTTCCCAATCCTTCTGATAAGTGTGTCTGTTATTCTGTTCTAAGATTGTCCCAAACACAACAGTATGCCCCTAAGTTCAACAGCACAGGAGGATAATTAAAACTAAGCATTTACCTGCAAGCAGTTTGTAACAAAAGGGGTAAAAAGATATCCCAGCCCAAACCCAACAGAGCATAGCATCACAGCTACTGTCTTTAGTGCCTGTGATCCTCTAACAGTGACCATGCCAGGACATCAAGGGCTACGTTCAGCAGATTTCAAGTATTTCCTGCAATAAAACACCAAGTGCACGTTGTTTGGCTCTGGTTTTCATGCTGTAGGTTACAAATGTTTTGACAAATTTATCTGACTTGCAATCAGTAAATAAGCAAGACCTAAGACACTTGATGTGGGAACTGTATTTCCCTGATAGAAATACATTCCCATACCATCTCCGAAGGGAGGGCAAGTCTTCAATGAGTAACACAATAGTCTACCCCTATAGCCTACTCAAATTTTCTGAGATTACCTATATCCACCAAGCAAGAACTGCAACACAGTTACTGCTGTTTTCCAGTAAGATGTGAGAATAGACCAAACTCTCCAAGTTCCTTGGTTAACGCTGTAGCCTACTGTGTAAGGGCGTGCTCCTATGAGCAATGCTTAGACCTTCTGACAGCTCTAAAGGTGCAAGAGTTAGCGTATTTCCATTTAAAGGACTTGGCACGTGTTCCTATTTCAAGCTAATCTTCATTGACAAACAGCATTTTTTAGCAGTTGGGCTTTAGGATTCACATGCATTTCCTCTCAGTCTCTCCAAGACAACATGAAGGTCTTTTTTCTTCCAATATGAGATGCGCCCTAAAAAAAATCTCATGGACTGTTTAAATACCAACATAAGGATTGTCCCAACTGAGGGAGAGAAAGAGAGGGTTGTATACCACATGAAAAAAAGGATTCCTCCTGCATCATCGGTTCTCCTTAGAAACTTAGAGGAGACTGTTTTGTGTACACAACAACACTGTCTCTGTTAGAAACTTCTTTAAAGACTGAAGAAAAGGATGTTGCGAAAGGGAACTCCTACAGTGTGCAGCTCAGTGTGTAGTCTGCCTTTAGGTCAACCCAGATGGAGGAGACAGATAGAGCCTCATGGCTTGCCTCAGCTTCATCTCTCCTCCCTTGGGAAGGGTTTCATCAACGTCAGAGAGAAGGTGTTCGAGAGTGCTGCATTCTTGAAGCATAAAAACCCTCTTATTTCACTACAGGCACAGCAGATCCAAGTGGATCACGGAGAAGGTTATTTGTACCTATTTATAGCATCTCACAACTCAAACAGGTTGAAGACTGAATATGCAAATAAATCCACCTGAGGAACCAACGAATACAGTTTTCTCAGTCACCAAAAACGCTCTGCTTTTTTTGATCTTCATTTATGTCTGTCTTTCTATCTCCTGAAAGAAACCTTGAATGGTGTTTATACATATTTAACTGTTTCTAATGCACTACAAAGAAGAGTGAAGAGTTTACACTTCCCTGAACATGACCTGAAGGCTTCAAATGTATTCATACAGGAAAGTGCATATTTTTTAAAAGATAAATTATACGACTACAGAGTCAGATATAATTAGTATAGTGTGTCCTCATTATCTGACAGTGGGGGAGAAAGAGAGGGATTATCACCATAAAATATCAGACATAGATTAGATTAGATAGAGTGTGAAAGAACAAGATTAAAATGTGGATTGTGGCTTTTAATTCAGATAGATACGCATCTTTATCAGAGTAAATTTCACCCCAATAAGTCATTTTTTCTCCATCAACCAACCACTAATCTCTGGCAACAGTGTTCCAGGTTACTGACTGAGTTGAAATACACGGAAAATGAACGCAGCGTGCAGATCCTGGATACCTGTATTTGCGAGGCTGTTGACACAGCAGAGGCTCGGTGTATTCCTGCTGCAGCCATGTTTCCTGTTTCTATAAACATGCTCTGTTTGAAAAAGGGCTACTATGGGCACACATGTGCAGTTTATAGCGAGTTTTGTGCCAACATAAATCAAGCCTAAATGCCATCTCGGTGACATAATGTAAGACTTACGCTTAAGGGAGTCCACATACATAAGTAAGTGGGTTCCAAAGTAATTAATTTGAGGAGTCCACTTACATTTCAATCTCACAACCAGACAGACTGCCTCGTGGCTCCCTTGGCTTTTTAGCGTCAGACTCCCCAAATTTCACTCTTCCATTTCCTTCACTTCCTCACCTTTCAGGGTCAGAGCTTAACACCGCAAAGGGAAATGAAACAGAGAAAAACAAAACAAAACAAGCTGCGAAGCAGATTAAAGCCACATTTGACATTCAGAGGTATATGGTTCCTTTTTCAGCTACAGGTATGAAGCAATAATAATTTTGTGTCCACAGCTCACAGTATAAAAATGTTTTTTTTACAAAATTTAAGTTTTCTAAATGCATTCTCACTTAAAAAATGTGATGGCTTTTAAAATGTATTCTATTTAATGTTCAAGTCAGCTGGATTCCAAATTGCTTCTTTTTGCTTAGAAGTGGTCTGGGAAGTAGACAGAAACCCTCTTACACTTCCTTCAATTCTTGGTGCTCTAAATGCACCATCTCTGAGAGGAAGGTGTTTGCAGAGCAAGCCACAGAAATGAGTGCTTCTGCTTGTTAGAGAGGCTGGATTGGCCCACTCCACTCTGTCTGCCAAACGTCTTCTCCTGAGTGGGACCAAGACAATTGCCATCAATCTGTGGCTCTTGCAGAATTCCTGCTCTGACTGCCATTGACCCCATACACCACTCTGCAAACTTGCTAAAGTCAGGGTCCAATTCCTTTCCCAGGAAAATCAGAAAATTAACTACCTCCTGTGGAGGCTGGATCACATATAAGTGAAGAGACATGCAATTAGTCATGGGACAAAATGGCTCATCCAGAAACAGATTCAAGAGGAGGGATGTTTTATAAGAGGTAATTAGCTTTTGCTTACCCAATTCATATACGCTGCCCTGAGTCAGTGGGCATGAGGCCATTTAGCAATTCATGAGATCAACCTTAAACCAAGGATTCCCATGTTTTTGCAGTAGAGAAAGCTGGAACTGTTTCACACAGCCAACACAAAGGTTCTTAGCTTGGTCCCCCATTTCTCCCTATAAGATGCTCACACCTCATGAGAAGGTCACAGGAATTACAGAATATTTTTGCAGATCCTCATCTATTCTTAAACTGCAGTGTGTCCGTATTTGTTTGCACAACACCAGTGCAGAACCTGTTTCTATCAGACAGCCTGCTTCAGTCTTCGTGCTTTTTAAAGGAGAGCGGATAGTGTTAATATGGACATTTCCAATGAGATCTCTTCTGGTTCACTTTAAACGTTCAACCACACTTTTGGAAGAGATTTCTGCTTTGTTTCTGAATTAGTCTGATGAATGGGTAACAAGTGCCAGCTGCCTGAATACTTAATGCACGTATTTCCAGGAGTTTCTATAGAGATCATAAATCTAGCATGATAGATACATAATGAAGGAATATGAGAAGCCAGTAAAAGAGGTCAGACTTCACTGACCTGGTGAGAAAGAAAGGCCCAGAACATGAAATACTGGTAAGAGTATAAGAAAGCAGGGAAATGACTAGCCTTTCCTGGTAAGTGTTTACCTAGACAAACTTTTACTAACTACTAACCAGGCAAAAATGAAAGAAAGAACCTCTGTTCCAGCTGGATTATTGCATTTCTTCTTCTTCATCTTTCTCATTTTGGGACCTAGAAAATGACATTTCAGAAAATGCCATGGTTTTGAACACCCTACTGAAATTTTCTGAACATCAGTGGCTTTTTCTACAACAGCTTGAACAGACATACAACACTTCTATGATTATGAAGATCTGAGGGAGGAACCAGATTTTTCTTTTTTCTGGTTACACTTGGAATTCTTCTTCTGTGCTTGTCCTGTGTCTGAAGAGAAGTGAACAGAAGGGCGAAAAGGTGGCTAATGGAGTTACTCAACAAAATAAAAAAGTGCATGTGTGCACTCATACAGAAACAAAGAAAACATGCAGAGAGAGTTGTTTCTTATAAGAATCTCCTTTATTTTAGGGGAGAAAATGTAATGATTGTATGATTTTAATGTTTATGTAAACATAATGGACAGGTAGTATAACTGAACAAAGCCATTAAACAATACTAAACTTCCCAGATACAATTTAACTTAATTCATGGTTATATTGGACCCTCATGCTCATGTCAAAAGACAATTCAGTCTTCAGAAAAATCAAAATAAATGTTCAGAGTTTTAAAGGGTGTGTCTGTAGCTCAGAGATGAAACAACAGTAGCTTTTGAACAAGTCATCCCAAATTTAGAGCCAAACTCTTCTTCTGCTACAAGGCAAATGGTCGATCCTTCCAACACAGAGACAAAAGAGTCCTGAAAGAAAATGCACTGCAATAATCAGCCACATTTAACACAGTAACAAATGAGATGAGGTGGAGGAACGCAGCATAGACTTGAGGCTTGTCTAAATTTTTTGAGTTTTTAGTGAAATAAATGTCTTCCATCACATCCTGTCTCTTGCTTTCATGATCATTTTGCATTTTCCAAATTTTTACCAGATAAAAAGAGAACAACCCTACTTCGCACGTGATGTTAGGATACCCTATGCTGATGAGATGATACCCTATGCCAGATTAGGGTTCTCTGTGGTCCTTCTTGTATCTGTGGTTGTAACCACTAACAAAAATTTAACAAAAAAGTAAAAGGAAGTTTGCAATAGGCAGTTATGGGCAAATCTGCCCACAAGAAGTTTCTTTTGTCTCCCTACATTTCAAAGCCTGATTTGCACCTTGAAGTAATTCCTGTGCCTTACACAACTCCTAATTATTCTCAATCCTTGCTGTAGTCACTGTAAGTGTCCTCACAAACTGGATAAATGCACCTTTTTCAGGGTTCTCTGGAATTCTTCCTCACGATATTTTGTGGCAATTAATTTGTTTCAAGATCCGGGTACCTTCAAAGATGTTTAATCAACGGCACATTCTGGCCTTGCCACAAAGCTCCTGAAATTCATACGCGTTAAGTCCAGACAAGCCACTCCAAAAATGCAGAGAGGTGCCTACAGGTGGGGCAAAAATGCAAGAATTTCCCTTGCTCTCCCAACTGGCTGGTAAGCTCCCTGACCCAGCAACCTGCCCACCAGCTCCTGCCACAGATCTGGGCAGAGGAGGTTTAAATCCAGCCAGTTACTCTTCCTTACCCTGCTCCAGGGAGCTGCACCCACCAGACACCGATCCCGAGAGATGTGCTGTGGAAGCCCACCTTCCGGCTGCCCCTGGGCACCAGGACACTCCCTGCAGCCTCTGCAACTCCCAGATGTCCTCTTGGGGAGAAGGGGTAGGGAGCCTGAATTAGTGGTTTTAAAGTTGGGGGAAGAGGTGGAGCAAGTCTTAAGAGAATGTGAGAGGACACAGGAAAGAAATCTAGAGAACTGCTGATATAGATCCTTAGGTCAGTATAATCAGCAAAGGATCATGCAATAAGCCAGGAATGAAATCATGGCTTGAGCTATGATTTTGTGCCACCAATAAAATCTTGTGGGGAGTAGTCATTGAAAGGGTAGGCTTAGCCTGGGTTTTTCATATTTAAGAGCACATGCAGCTGAAGAGCTGAGGGGAAATGATTTATGAGGACAGAGCTAAATGCTTATTGCTAGGTTAAACAACAAGTAAGGGCAGACATAACAGTCTACAAATACCCATAGGAGTAAATGTCAAGGAGTGTGAGGAATTGTTTTGAACAGCAAGATAAATTTCCTAAGACTGAGGTGCAGTGGCTTGTGATACACTTGCCCAAACAGCTGAAGTTTTGTTGGTTGTGACTAGCCTGGGCAAAGCGCGAGCAAATGAAAGGCAAGGAACAATTCTGTGTTGCTGGACAGATGAAAGAGATTATTAAAATCTGCCCCATGTTCAGATGAGCTGCCCGTCTCCATCACCACAGAAGCTATCTGCAATGTTCAGCAGGGTATAGGAGTCGGAGACAGCATTCTGGAGACATATTGCGACTGCTTTTCCCGTTACGATTTTTGTGACGGCAGCAATTACAAACCTTATTTAACCAAGACAACGTCAAGTTGATTGCCTAAATGAGTAAGTCACATAGTTGCTATTGCAAAGGCATAAGCACACAACATCACTGATAGCTAAAAAGACTATCCACCACAGCAATTTCACCACAATTAACATCAAATTTATCCTGCACAGAGGAGGAGACTCAAAATTGCACCCTATCCCATGCCCACTCAAGCCCCTGAAATAGCTCTTAAATGGACTTGAACTTTGTTCTGTGCTGACCACCTGCACGAGGGGTGAGATCCAGCCCAAGATGATGTTTCAGGGAAGCAAAGATTTTTGGTAAGAGGCCTGGGGCATGTGCCTGATGCTCCACATGGGGAAAAAAGAGCTGCTGGGGCTTCATTGCGCAGGAACGCAAGGGAAACGGCAGGAATGCAAGGTGAAAAAACAAACAAAAAGGACCTTTGAACTTTGTTTCACAGCATGGCATTGCAACTGTGGCAGGGTCAGGAACAAGAGGCTACAACTAGCAAGGTAGATAGGGAGAATGGAATTGCCTCTGAATCTCTGATTGCAAAATTATCGCCTAATTAAAGGAAATGAGGGGCAAAGGGGAGAAAAGAGCTCTTACATAGTCTTGAATTGTGGAAAGGGGGAGGGGAAAGGAAAACTAAACCAAAGCAAATGCACAGCCACAGGAAACAAATGTAACCCTAATCACAGAATGGTGGGGGCTGGAAGGGACCTCTGAAGATCATCTGGTCCAACCCCCCTGCCAAGGCAGGACCACCCAGGGCAGGTTGCACAGGAACGCATCCAGTCGGGTTTGGAAGATCTCCGGAGAAGGAGACTCCACAGCCTCTCTGGGCAGCCTGTGCCAGTGCTCCGTCACCCTCACAGTGAAGACGTTTTTCCTCATGTTGAGGTGGAACTTCCTGTGCTGCAGTTTGTGCCCATCGCCCCTCGTCCTACCACTGGGCACTACTGAGAAGAGACTGGCTCCATCCTCCTGACAGCCACCCTGCAGATATTGATAGACATTGATAAGGTCCCCTCTCAGCCTTCCCTTCTCCAGACTAAACAGCCCCAGGTCTCTCAGCCTTTCCTCATACGAGAGATGTTCCAGTCCCTTCATCATCCTCATAGCCCTCCGTTGGACTCACTCCAAAAGTTCCCTGTCTCTCTTGAACTGATACCTTGAACTCTCTTGAACTAAGATAGATACCTTCTATCTCCCTCTTCTCTGGCAGATGTCTCGGTCCCAGTCCCTGTGGATTTGTTTCTGCACTAAGGATAAAGCAAACAGTTTCCTTCTTCCTGTCCTGATTGAGACACTGGATCACTAATGGGGAGCATTGCTTAACTCAGAGGTGGCAGGAACCTAATTCTCACTTAGCCCTGACTCCTGAAGAAACAATCCCAATGCTGGTGTCCAGTGACAAGAAAGAAGAGACTAGCTGTTCCTTGGTCCCTGCACGGAGGAAGAAGGTAAATTCCCTGCGAACACCCCAAAACCTATACAAGACTTTACATTTTTATTAGAATGCAAAAGTGAAAGGTGGGGGAAAAAAAAAACCAGAGTCACGCATGGCTCCTGTGTCACCAGGAGGGGACTGAGAGAAACCCAGGAAAGCTGGGCAGGGATTTGTTTTGGGTGGGCATCGTTAGGTGGGTCAGCTGATGGCTATGAGGTTTCAGCACATGCACAGAACAAAACACATTGCTAAAGTGTCATAAAGAGAAGATGGATTTCAGAACAATCTAAAAACAGACTGCATTTTGTCTCCCATCTTAAGGCTAGGAAAGAACTGACCATCTTAAGACGAAATTCCACTCAATATCATAACAACATTTCAAAGCATTTTGGAGATTTAGGAGTTGATTAAGGAGAAATTCAGGTACAAAACACCAAACAAGCGGAGGAACTATTTTTGCCAAAGGTTTACAAGTGGAAGGAAAAAAAGTATCGAGGAAGAAAGGCCTTGTCATTAAATCCTTAACTTGAGATTCAGGTTCTTCCTCTCACTTTAGCTTAATGCCTAAAACACATTCACAAGAAGTGCCTTATATATTTGTAAACACTATGTTGCTTAAAGGTACACGATACAATATGCAATTTCATAATCCACGGCATGCTTCAGGAGGCTACAGTGGGAATAGCTGACTGACAATGCAGCAGCGTCGTTCCTGTGGCAAATATACCTGAGAAAGTTCAGGTAGTGTCATGGTATGCAAAATTGTGCCAGGGAGAGATTTTGAGTCTATTGTGTCTGTTTCTGTGTTGAGGAAGGAAAGTGTTTTTTACCTTCCAGACTTGTTTGGTGCTTTTTCTCCTCAAGATTTTTCAGAAAAATCTTGAGCAGGAAGCTAAAACAATTACCTGAACAGAGACATACAGATTGTAAACTTTGACTCTCCCAAAGAAGCATTTTCTGTCATACAATAGCTTTCAATGAGTGAGACATCTTCTGCTCTTTACTTTTGTTTCATTAGTTTTGTGGTGTGTCGCAACTCGTCACAAACCAAGGTAGGACACAAAACAAGAAAACAATCCTTACTGAGAATCTTTACTTTTGTCTGGAATCCTTTTCTGGATGTTTATGGCATCCCATAAAGTTGCTGAAACATGCCTGCTGTATTTTTAATTGTCATTTTAAATGCCAAAACCCAGAAGTCTTGCTTATATTGTATGCGAACACAGTGTCTGCTTATGTTCAAACCCTCAGGCACTTTAAATAACTCTACTGTACACAGAGAACGTTGTTCATTTTGTTTTTACAATTTTTGCCTGTGTAAAAGGAGCTCTAATGTCTTGAGAACACAAATGTATGTTCATAACCAAGGAGCAAGATCACAGCTGGAATCTACCTGAGCCTTGGATCATATTTCAGCAGTGGCATGAAGCGAAAAAGCAGCTTATTTCTCTGTTTAATTTACAAGAGCTACAACTGGAACAGCACATACTAGACTTACTGACGTAACGCACAGGTGAGTGCATGTTACAGGTCCACCTCTGTGCCTGATCCACAGGGAATATCAGACTGTTTCAGCCAGACTTAAGAGCCGTCACCGCTGTAGCCCTAGAGGAACCTGGTCTGAACCCTGGCGTGTTTAGTAAAGGTGGCAGCTGCCATAACAGACTTCTGTGTAGGCTACAAACTTGGGGCATAAAATGGGGGTCTTTTTATTGATTCCAGTGAGTTTCGTACCAAGCCTCCATTGTTCTGTCTTAAAGAATAAACCATTACAGAGAATTCATAAGTGAATTTGCTTTTTTCTTTCAAGGATTAAACAGCAGCAGATTGTAATTCCCTTTAAATGCATCTATTATTCATCGGTATTCAATAAGTTTTATTATGAGCTTAAAAACAACAGCATATGTATCTTTATACTCAATTCCAATCTGCTCCCTACACGTGTTCTGAAACTCACATTTTATGTTTAGATGTGATTGACCATGAACGTCACAGGGTAATACGTGTTCCCTGAGTAAAGACACGGCCAACTATCCGGACAATGTTCATTTTTCACATTAGTTTGCTGTAAATAATCTTACATGCAATTTTGCCACTTCCTTTCTGTAGGAATCTCTGCAAGTAGGTTAGCATACTGTGGCTTGCAGAAAGCTGACACATGGTATTTATGAACAGAAAGGAAGTAAATTAATTTCAGTGTTTGATTCAACACTGAAGAAAGGCTTTTTGCAGTATTTATTCAGCCACAGTAGTAAGAGAAGGTGAAGTCCCTCCTCTAGTCCAGCCAAATGTTACCAGACAAGGAAAATTCTGCTGAGTTAGGACTACAGACAAGGGGTCAAAGAAAGAGACACTCCATTTCTCAGTGTGCACCCCATACAGCCAGTCCTGTAATAGCTGTCATTATTTCTAACATGCGCAGTAGAGGAATAGGCGGAGAAATGAAGCCATGCACGTAAGGTAACATCCTTTTTTTAAGCAACCACCATTTTTTGCAATGACTTGTACAAAGGTCATTTGGGGTTTTCCTTCCCTTGAAATCTGCGTTTCCTGAGAGGAAGAAGAGCTGAAATACAGGAACAAGTGGCTGCACATCATTTCCAGCGGTGTAGTAGACCTTCCTCATTGACATAGGTTTAGGAACCACATTTGAATCTCCAAACTTCCTGATGTTCTCCCTTTGAAAGGAGGGAAGACCAGGAAGGAGATGGGTGGAGAAGGTGAAGAGGTGGTTCTGTCCTTTTAGAGGCCTTGCAAACACAGCAGAACCACTCCCATACCCTTCATCTACCATAAAAAGTAGGTTGTGATACAACTGGGAAATACAAGGAAATGTTTCAACTAATAAAATGTGCAGAACTGGCACTAAACTTCTGCTTAAAAAGTTGTTTATAATAAACAACTATTACTTACAGTATCATTGCAAGATCATTAGAGGACTCGGAGATTGAAGAGTACCTGGTTCATCTCGTTGAGACCTGGAAAACACAGTATCACATATCAGCAATCAACATATTTTTTATGAGGGCTGTTGGAACAGGAGGAAATGTTCAAAGCCAGACTGCTGGGCTACTCTGTGACCTAATCCTGGCAAGAGAGAAGAAAACCTGCCATTCACTAGGTCACCACTGATAAAAGAAAAAAACTTAAATTCACTAGGTAAGAACAACAGTTTGTCTGGGTTGCATTGCAGATCACTTTTAAGCCTCTAAAAGGGTTAATGGGACGCTAGAGATAATAAATACATTATGCAGCTGTGTAGGTGCTAGGAAGATGAATATAGGTTGATTTTTACAAACTTAACCTATGCAGAGTGAGTCATAATTTGCACCTTGCGTCATTCAATAAATGGGTCTTTTGAAAGTCATCCCATTGTGAATGGGCTGCTAGCTCTCAAAAAGCAAGAACCCTGCTCTCCTGCCCACAGGCTGCCTAGTTGTAGGATCAAAAAAAGCTATTCTCCCTAAGTTACAATGTGATGGCAATAATAGGATCCAAACAAACAACTGTATGTTTGTGGGCTTGCTCTTAAACGCTCAAAAGCTTTTGACTGAAACAAATGTTTTTATATCATGAAAGATTCATTCTTAATCATAAATGTGCATTATTCTCATTGCTACTGCTACTGTGCCTCGTAACATTCTTTCTTGATTCAATTATGCCTCACCTCAACTTTTTAATTAATAAACACCTTCATTAGGAAAACCTTCAAAGTTTAGATAAATAACTTTTGGTTTTGTGCATTTCAACCATAAGCTTCTGTGTGAAGGAAATTTTTCTATTTTGCAGTCACCCAGGGGAAAGAAAAGCAAGAGAGAGGAGGTCTACATGTTCACGGAGATCTCAGCACTGAGGAGACAGAATAATCATCTTTTGTTGAATACAAAAATAACGAAAAACAAAGTAAACAATACCCTTTTGTTCTGCACAAGAAAGGCAGGGCTTTAATAGTCTTTAAACAAGATAGAAAATTTCCATTCAAATGGAACCATGGAGTAGGTAGACACATTACAACGTTTTGGAGTTCAGTGATTAAATTTAATACTGTGCCAAACAGTGATTAGTTGATGAAGGGCATTCATAAATAGAATAGAAACAAGCGAAGTGTGGCTCCAGTACAGCATTGGGCCTCCAGTGCAGTTCGGTGTTAGGCTTTCTACTTTAATAATAGGGTCAAATGAAAAAAAGTTTAATTTGATTTATTTCCCTAAGGAAATTCAGTGAAATTGTAAACACAGGCTGACTGGTACATATTACTAAAACCTCAGCATTCAGAGTCAGATCCAAGAAAGGGGCTTAGGTACCAACTGAAGCGCAGGAACGTACCCTTTTCTTCAGCATTTTTTCCAGCTCGCTAACTCAATCCCCCTGCTCAGAGTACTGGTACATGTGAATCCCATTACTAGACACTGAGTTCTCCCAACTCACTGTGCAGGCAAAGTAGCATCCTAATTATGGCTTCTGAATCCCAGCCTCAGAGCCAGGTGTCTATGTCCTTTATGGACCTTTGCCTTAGTGCATTAAAATCCTCTGTTGAGCCCAGTGAGACACATTGTCCTTAACACCGTACATATGTGACTAATGATCCAGAATAGGAACATAAATCCTTTTTAACTCAGCTATGGTCTCTCCTAAGCCTATGCAACCCAGGCAGCAAGCATGTGGTGAGCAGAGAAGTCATCAGCAATACATAAGCTCCATGCATACAGATAGATCAGGTCAACTTCAGCAAATAGTCACTGGTTTTGCTTAGGAGGACAAACAAGATTGTCCCCTGGTTTTATAAAATGCAAAGTTACCCCCTGAACTCTGAGAAGTGACCTTTGAAGGAAATAAAATTTTCAGTTCAGTTTCTGCTAAATGAACTGTTCCAGCCTATCCCAGTATCTTAAGTATCAGTATCTGAAGTCTCACATGATATAAGCCTCACATAATATAAAAGTCTCACAAAATGTAAGTAAAATTAAGCTGAGATATAGGTGCAATAGAAGACAAAACTCCTCCATAAGCAGTTCTTCTCTTCTTCCTTTTCCATCTTCACCTATTCCTACAGCCCAAGCAAAGGCCATCATAACTCTAATTTGAAGTAAGTCCTCTTGATTTAAAATTTATTCTGGACCAGACCTGCTCTTATCTGCATTAGTATAAATCTGTTGTCTTTTCATGGACTTTCCAACTATATTCTCCAACTTATATTCATTCTCCAACAATATTCTGGTGTAAGCAAGATCAGAATCTTATCTGGGTGATAACTTGCAGGGTTATGCTAAAGGTCAACATTGTTGCAAGCCACAGATTTTGGTGAAATCTCATCCATTTACGGGGAAAAGAATTTACAGTTATAAATTATTATAATAGCAACATTATTTTTTTAAAAACTGGTAACTTGTAGATAATGTTTCAAGCATCTTGCCTAAAATGTTAAACCCATCCGTCAATTAACAATAATTAATCACCAAGCATGTTACGCGTACTAAGTTAGATGCAGCTTTCATTACAAGAAAATTAAACAAAAAAATCTAGGAAAAACCGTCTTGGAAGGCTCTATTTAACACTTTAAATGAATGGTTTTGTAAAGCTCCTATCAATATCCTCCATCTCGGGCAACTTCCCTGACTGCCCGAGGGCCTGGGAGCTTTTCTTGTCAGTGGGAGAAGCAAGTGATCTGCACCTTAAGAAAACTCTCAGAGTTATTCTTTACGTATGATTTGTGTTTGAGGTGGTGGTAAGAGGTAAATTCTAGAGTCTTCCTCCACAGCCATCAAATGCCAAGTGGAGCAGTTTACTGGAACAGCAGCAGCTTCTAATGTCTTTGTAGTGACAGTTTTAACTCGAAAGGTACAATATTTTATGTTCTGTGAAGCCGAGCTAGACCATTTTGGCAAAGAGTCTGTCTGCCTACCAAGGGTGGGGTAGGTATTTACTATCTATATAATGACTTCCTACTGCAAGTGGGTCAGGTAATTCAAATAACTAGCCAAAACTGCCTTTGGTCGAGTCTGGTGGAAGTCTAGCCTGCAAGTAAATACACCCTCTGCTACACAGTGCACATCCTCTGTCATGTGATGTCTCAGCCATTTCCTGGTACTGCCACTCCAACAAATACTTCACTTTATCTCCCTCCGACTGTAACATCAACAGTTTCACCATTGAGGTTGCTGTTTCTGCACTTTCTGGTGTCAATGGCCTGCTGTGTACTGAAAAAATACCTACTGAAAAAAACAGCCAAGCACTTGAATGATATTAAAGGTTCCTTCTTTCTCTGTCTTTGTTGTAGCACACTGGGCAATCACTCAGTTTGTCGGTTCCGCTTGCTCAGCTCCAAATCAAATGTTTCAGAATCCAGCCTGCACAAATAATCAGGTTTTAATGAAAACCTGCAGCAGAAGATCGGCTTGCTGCATGTGATAAGTATACTGTATGGCTTTCCCTCAACCTGAGCCTGGATGCCTTACATTCAAACACGTGGACTGTGTTTGTTCTGGCATTCGGAGTGGGGTAAAAGGTATTGTGTGTGTGTGGTGGAGTGGTAAATCCCAAACTTGGCAAGACTGCAGAGGTGCTGCCTTGCACAGTGGTTAAGAAATAACTCATTTCTTAGTGAAATGTTAAAAGAAAGGTATGAAGTAACTTGAATGGTAAGAAATAACTACCAGTTCCTACGCAGTTCCTGCAGGCAGGAGCAGGCTGCCCTGTCCAGCGGCAAATCTCACTCCTGCGCAAAGCAGCTTCCTCCTCAGCCTGCGCAGCATCCCCTGAGAGAGCTACTGGGAAAGGATGCAGTGGTTATTGAAAGATTCTGCAAGTATTCAGAACACAGCTGTTTGCCAAAAACATAGTGGTATGGCTTTGTTCACCGTAAACATTTTGGGCAATGTTGTTCATTTTGTGCCAATTCACTAAATTGCCTTGCTCTGAAAGGGAGTGGAAATTCTGACAAGCTTTGCAGTAAGTAGCAACTCTTGCTAAGAAAGTCAAAGTTATTCCGGCACACTACAGTTGAACCACAAAAAGAGAGGTCCTGAGGAGCGAGGAGATCCTACAGATGCAAGTCAGCATGACCAAGAGGTGTCACCATATTTCATAACTCAGTCCTTTACTGGAAACCAAGTCAGCAAAACAAGATGTTCACAGGCTTTAGTGGGCTCTGGGTTAGACCAATGTCTTAGGGGGAACAGCTTCATGAATCCTGGCAGTTTAGAGTAGCTCATTTAAAACAAAATTTCTGAAAATGAACAAGTTATTTCATAGATTAACTATTTATCATGAAAAGTTTTTGCTTGTCTGTCTTTCAAAACAAGCGTGCTCCTGTAAAGAACAAATGAATGTCAATATTATTCCTAAGTGTATTTGAAAATTAATATTGTAACCGTGTGTCATTTAAAAGTACTCTGTTTTGATCTTCACAAGGTTATCCCAGTTGCTTCGCCTCATAAAATTAACCACAAACACAATAGTGAATGAGTCAGAACACAAAGCTGACTTTTAAGAGAAGGGATAAATGCCTCTGGAGAGCACAGCAAACAGGAGGCATGAAGCAAAGTTAAGGGTGCAGCAGTGTGTGGTAACAGTTGAACGAACAGGGACTGGGATAAAGAGAGAACACTTTTCTGTAACAATTCTCATTTATTTCAAGCTCCTCCACCTCCCACCAAGGCAAATGACTGCAGGGTCTGGAATATGCGAGCTGATGGACCAAAGTCTGAACTGGAAAGACATGAGCTAGAAGATGCAGGCTCTGAGTAGGAAGGTGGCCCACAGGCTCCGGCACTTCTGCACAGGGGCTTTGAAAAGACTTTCCAAGAGGCTTACACAAAAAGTCCTTTCAAAAGTGCTCCATAAAATACACCTGAAGAAGGACCGTTAGGAGGAGACTCGGTTTAGCTCTGTTCTTTTCTGTTTAGCTCAGGTGGTGTTTTTTTCACACACAGAAACACATGTACAGACTTAGTACACCATACAATGCCTCACTAAAGTCATCAAGCGGTGGTTGTAACTTCATCCAAGATCAACAAGGTCTTTTTCCACAAGCAATCCTTTGTGTTTGGGAAGTCTTTGCCCTGAATTTTACTGTCTCCCAATCAACTAACAGGTGCTCTGCAGTCAAACGCGAGCTATTTAAGGGCAACCTGCATAACAACTTCCCAGGTTGGCAAGCAATCTTAAATAGTAGGTAGGTACTGGAATGGGTAAGTTTTATTCAGACAAACAGGAACATTCCAAACAGGAAAAGAAAGGGGGAAAAAAAAAAAGAGGGAAAATGATATCTTTCTTGGTTTCCATTTAGTTTTCTCTTTCATATGTTGGCATAATAACTCTCAAAGAAGAGAACAAGGCTCCCAAAACCAGACACCAGGGTAATCTGACATTATACAGTGGTTGTTCTTAAAACTTTCCAGTTTTGTTTTGGTCAACAACATAATGGGCTGATTGTATATGTGATATTTTCTCCACTTTCACAGGGCATAGATAGCCATATACTGCTAATACTGAAAGCATGTTATTTCAGGCAATTTGACTTTTATTTTTTTCCCTGGAGAAAGCAGTTTGGGGTAGGAAAAAAGCGATAAAGCCCTCAGCTAGATGCCAGATGTGACATTTTGCAATGTAAAGCCACACCAGAATTTTATAAGCCATGCAACTGCTCATTTGTGTACCATTCCCATATCATATTTTTAAAGCTTCTAGGATCGGTGCATTGTATGAAATAAAATGTGATGTTTCTCATACACAAGCCCCTGCTAAGAGCATTGTATATATGCTGTCTTATGCCCCGAGATGGGCAGAGCCATGCCACTGGTTTCTTTGGTCTAATGTGACCCAGGAAAGGCTTCTGGACTCTTACAAATTCATGTGAACTAGAAGAGACTGCTGCTGTGCTCCACGACTGAAGGTCTTAAAAAGACGTCAGCCAAACTCAGAGGGTGTGGGAAAGGTGTCAGTGCCTTGAAGTTCATTCAGATGAGGAAACAGGAAAATATCAAAGACAGACAAAAAATGCCTCTAAGTCTGGTGTATGCCTCCAGTAACTTGTCGAATTGCAAGGAGCAATGCAGTGCTTTCACCATAGGAATAGGCTCCCATCACAACCTCATCAGAGTCCCTCCACTCGCCGAGGCAAGAGGGCACAGGGTGACACGTGGTCTAGAAGGTAAGTTGGCTCAAAGGTGCATGGGAAGGTCTATGCAAGTAGCATTGCTGAAAAGAAGTCTTGTGGTCAACAAATATGCATGAGCCTTCACGATCTCCTGGATGTATAAATTAATACTCATTTGCTGAGATGCTACACAATTACTCAGGAGTGAAATACTTCCCTGCACAAGTGCTAAGTTTCCAGGCAATGATGGAATTATATTATTCAGGAGATTGTGACCTTACTGTAAGTGTCATTGTTTCTGCTACTGTAATGTTTCAGTCTGCATAAAAACAAAACTCTTACCTCTTCTCTGTCCTCTTCTTCCCCTATCCCATTACACAAGTACTGGCACTGCGTCTCTTTTATTTTTAATTGTAACTATTGATATTTATGGGTCATATGAATACATGGGCAGGAGAGACAAAGAAGAAAGATGTTCATAGGCACTGCTGACTGTGAAACAAGAAAGGCTGAGTCACAGAGAGCATGTCAAACACATAAATAGCACGTATGGTGTTATAATAATGAAAAAGTATTTTTACCGTGTGGTCTTAACATGTGTTATACCAGGCTCGATAACACACACACATAGGAACAGGTCCAGAAACTATTCCATAACAAAACCCACAAAGCAGCAGGTAGGCCACAGCATCATGGTCGCAGCTAGAAGACAGACAGCACCTTCCCACGTACAATGGGACGTTTACTAGGATATATAGATCTCTGCACGTGAGCTGTCTCTGCTTGCACCAAAAAAAGGCATCACTTGTGCACAACCAACTAATGGCTAGAACTAGATACGCATAGGAGATGGCAGCTTACATCATTTAATCCTGGACAGGCCTGCTAGACAGACTGGAGGTCAGCAGGTGCAGAGACTTGCTCTTTGAGGACTCTTACTCAGTATCAGTTGTGCAACAGGTTATCAGCGTGGGTTGCTTCCGTATACGGTCATGACCTGTAAGAGTGGAAAAACTTGTTTTGTAGTAGCGGAGGGATTTTCCTGAACTAGGTTAAATATTTATTTAACTAAAGCCTGCAGTTGCTGAAGCTGCTCTGGATTGACATTACCATAACTGAGATCTTTAATCTTCTTTCATCTGTTACAATGCAGAAAATCAGTGTCTATTCATTTTTGTATTCATTCAATGTTCATACCAGAAACTCAGAACGGGTTTTCTGGATCCCTCGATCCTTCAGAGAGAAATCTGACAATTTCTCAAACCACAGGAAACTTAAAAATAGCACTTGTTCCAGCACAGCTACACATTGTTGTTCTTGAAATCTGGGTTAGAAAATACGTACAGAGTCTCTAAATGAGGCTTGAAGCGAAGCGTCTCTATTACCACATTCCTTTATTCAATTAACCCTGTGAACAGAAGAGCTACTGAAGCCAGATTTCCCATTGATTTTGTTCCTTGAGACTAATTCCTACATGGATTCCCCAGTGTCTAGTAAGTGTTTCACCTCTACTGCAATCGTCTCCTGGGGAGAGGGAGAGGCACAAGAGCTGGAGACACAACTTGGCCTCTGCACTGTATTCGACTTTTTATTTTCACTAAACATCCAGGATTTTATTGTCAAGACCTCAATTCTTCTAATTTGAAGAGCAGGTTGAAAAGTTACTGGAGGAGAAATTCAGACATTTTTTAGCTAACCATAGTAAATATTCTCTCTGCCATGCAAGCTTTATCATCCAAAGGAAGCAGGTGCTAGTGACAGTTCTGCAGGAATCCACCGGAGTACTCTACAAAGCGCTTTTTAGGATTACTTTCAGGAAAGCAGAATACAGACTTCACCTGGCACAAATCAACAGCCTCTACTGAATGCAGAAATTTTGTATTTATTACCCTTCACCCTCACACTTCAGGAGGGCTAGCAATGCTGTTTCTCCTGGAGGAGAAGACCCTCATAGACTAATCTAAAATCAGTTAACAGCTCCAGATTTGGACTCAGATGGATGCTACTACGGAGTGCTCCTCCCTGCTAAATATGCCCACCAAAGCTTTTTATTAGCCCACAGAGCAACTGCAGCAGCCTCTTTCTCCCTGCCTGAGCACACTAGCATTTAAGGATCTTCCGGGCTAGCAAAATTAGAGACATTACATATTCCAGCAGCTAGGGTTTGGTATAGTCGAATACAACCATGAAAGTAGAGCAACAGATGTGTCACCTTAATCCAGTTTAGGGACCTACATTTACTCAACATGCATTTGCCTACTTTAAGCAGCCTCTCTAATATTATACACTTCTTCTCTTGCCCCCTTTTAAACTTTGGCTGCAATATTTCAATTACTAAGGGGATAACTTCCACTGCAAAGATGCTTGACAGTATTTTCAATTACAGTCTGCTTGTGAAGAGCCTACAGCATCTTCTTCATAACTTTTTCTCATAACTAAATAGAGACTATTAACAAAGGCCTGTAAGTGTCTGGACAGAATCTACACAGTGAAGAGGTTATGATTTGCAAATGATGTTTCTTTTCCACTGTAGGTGGATCAGTATGCGCTTGGGAGTAAATCTGCTATCTTTTGGGAATGTTTCCAGTTAACTCCATTCTAACCACATTTGCTTTGCTTGGTTCTGCTTCAGGAACTGAAACCAGCTTGGCTCCAGCATTAAATAACTGAGCAGGAAATAGCAGAAGATTTACCATCTACAGGCTGGCCAGGGGCGGAGCGATATATTGAACTAAAAATACAGCAAAGATTGGTTTTGGGAGATTCAGATTGGTTACATTTTAATTAGGAGATACACAAGCTCCCAGTGCTGGTGATTAAGTTATCTTCATTGAAAACACAGTCACATATTCAAATGTCACCATGCTTCAAAAAGGGAAGTGTTGAGACATAAGAGCTTAATGCTCCAAAATGAGGATCTGGTTAAAAAATGCATTCTGCACTTTGTCAGTTTGTCTCCATGCCCTTCAGCAGCTCGGGTGCCTCCCTCTGCCCCATCCCACACACAAGTAATAGGGTTAGAGGAAACTTTTAGTTGCACATCAGAAAATTCAGTAATAACGCTAACCTGATAGGAAGTTTAATCATGGTTAGGGATTGTGTTTATTTTGAAACTGAGGAAAAGACAGGAATAGCCTCAACCACTCAGATGAAAAGGGGCAAAATACAATACTGCAAATGCAATATAAAATTAGAGGAAATTCTAGCAAAACAGTAGTTGCAAGTCCCAAGTCACTAGCAGGAGAGATTTAAGTACCAAAATATCCTTACAATCAAGACTTCAAATCCTTCAAACTACTGTCCAATCTTTTAATTAACTTGTCATAAAGATGGAATAAAAGTGAATTTGTTTGTGCCCTTAGCACAAACAAATATATTCTGATATACACTAAGGTAGCATCAGGGCAACCAGTGAATCAAGGCAAAAGAAGCAGAAATGAAATCCAGTTCCAGACATGGGTAGCAAATGCTAGGTTTGACCTTATGTTATTCTTTGAACAATAAATATTTTACTGTCTCACAATCACATTCTGGAAGAATGAATCCTACTCCAGATCTTAACTGGACTGCAAAAATAAAACCTAGACAGCTCATTTATTGATACTGTGAGATATCCAAACAAGTAATTTTATTGCTATTAAGCAAAATACAACAGCTGGAAAAATAAACCTCAAGCTGTCATTGAGAGTTCAACTACAGAGAAAGAAAGTAAAGTGGTTGAAACAAACAGAAAAAGCACTTCCCAAGGAACACAGAGAATGGGGTGAGCCCCAGTTGCTCTGAGTACTGGCAGATCAATGTGGCTGTTTGGTTTGATGGATGAAGAGATAGGAAGTCAGGTGGGAAAGTGCCCCATGAAAGTAGATCTGCATTGTATCTAATCCACCAGGGAGGAAAACTGTGGGAAAAAAATACTGTTGGCAGAGTAGAAGGCACGCAAGCCCGCTCCACTACGCTTGCTGTACTTCAGAGGAAATCAGGAGCACAGATGTTAACAAAGGGGTCTCCCTAGCCCGGAAAAAAAAGGCACAGAAAAGAGTGCCTATCCAAGAAAGTTACTCCTATCATTATAAGTCTTTCCAGTTCTATTTAAAGAAAGCAAAAGAGCCAACAGAAGAAGCTGTGTTTTGCAGCTCTGCACAAACACCCGCAGATAAGGGTGGTACCAGGTGTCAGCTAGCCCTGCAAAGTCACTGAAATGTCAAGGATTGTTTTTCCTCTACTCCCTTTCTCTTTCCTCTGACTGGGAACTGCCAATGTTTATTTAAAAGATATCCCTTGTATTTGGCAAGAATGCCAGCGGGGCAGACGTTAATGGATTATTATTTGGAGCTGGAAGCCTGCCAAGGTGATAAGGATAGCCTGCCTACCCAAAGGCCCAAAGCCATGCCATTAACAGTGGGAGTCAGAAATGAAATCGTCCTGCCAGATGCTTTGCTATACAGCAGAGACTTTAAAAGCGAGCTGCCTCCAACTTATATTTGATCTGACCTATAAAAATAATTAAATAAGTAAAGAGGCAGACATGGGCTATAATGGGGGACTAATCCATCTGTAAGACCCAGGTCTGATTCTTCTCTTTTGCAGCGGCGTGGAGAATTTGTTCAAGCCACCGTGAAGTCACTGCAAATGTTTCTGTTCACTTCTCTGCCCTTGAACTAGATTTCAACCTGGAAGCCCTGAACTCAACTGCTAAAAGCAGCACGAGCGAGAGACCTCATTGTACTGCTGCGGCTTCAACAGTAAAATGACAACAAGAACATACCTCATTTTTAGCCCTACTCCAAACAGAAGGAGCAACTCTTTGTGTAGCTATCCTCACAGTAAAATGGTTAATGCCAGTACCCACTGAGAAGGCAAGCCTGAAGGAATGTGGTATTTTGTGTCTGAGATATATTTAGATTAACATTGTTTACTATTAATCTTCTCTGCAAAGCCCTTTCTTTCCCAACAGACAAAAAACGACCAGTATCGCTCCACCCTTGTTATCGTATGTTCTTTGGAAGACGACCTTTTCCATGGCCCATCAGACAGCACAGACTATAATTAAGGTGCTTATAATACAACATAGTAAAAGCAGGAGCTGGGGCACAGTAGCATTTACTGCTGTGATTGAAAGCCTTAAAGGTTATGTGGAATTTACCAAGTAGTAATTTTATCTGTTTGGAGCTGGCAAAAAAAAGAAACTTTGTGCTCATTTGAGAAGCTGGTCTGCCACTAATGAAGTCGAAGTAAATAGGCTGCTTTCCTACTTCTCCTGAATGCATGCAATGAAGTATTATCCCAGACAGGTGCTCTCTCTGAAAAGAAAACACGCATAAAGATTTAGCTACTTTTTTACTCTGGATTTCTTTTTTCTCACCTTAAATATGCCTAAAACAAACCTGCAGGCTCCCATACTGTTACCTCAGGGAGAACACACAGCCCACCTTCGCTGGTGACCTCTCCTGACTCTAACGTGGACCATATTAAAGTCAGGTTCAGAATACGATAACACCCTCATGCAGAGCAGTCAGTCATTTCATACCAAGAGTGACGGCTAATACTAATACAAAGGAAATTCAGTGCCAAAATAAAAATTTCTTTACTTACTTCTGGCATTTCATTGTACCTTTGTGCAACCACTCCTGAGGTTTTTAAGCAGGATTGTTCTCTGAAACAGGACTCTACCAGCAGCACAAAGTTCAGACATCTGGAGCTGTAAAGCCATCCTCAGTATCAAGGCCATCATAAGGAAAGTGTCAAGTACACAAGTCAAGAGAAAATTAATCTAACAGCAATCCTGGGGTCTGGAAGTTGGTCTGACTTTTCTGTTTGCTTTTCATACTATGCTAGTATTGCAGACATTTGAATGCTTGCCCTGTAGCTAAGGCAGCACAGTAGGGCTGATTCTGAACGGTTCTGTCCTTTACTTACTGTCTGAAAGAAGAATAAGGAAGACAAAAAGCCCCCCTTTTTCAGTTGATACTCCTATTCAGTTTCTTGATGGGAAGATATGTGAGGTTACAAAGACAAAGTCTTGATGGGTGTATCATGAATTAAACAAGACTGAAGGTATTCTACTTTCTGAAGGTAATTTACATTTTTAGATTAATGCCTAAGCTGGAATACACAATTTAACCAACTCTAAACTTATTTTAATCCATAGTCTTCAAGGACAATCTTCACAACAGGAAGGTGTTAATTGCTGAAACTCTACTGGGTTGTCAACGGTGAAAGTTACTGAATTCTTGGATGTAGCTTTGTATTAGCACCAATTCCTTTGGTGATTATTTAATGTGGAGGTTGTTTGGTACCTAAGTGCCTTAATCTCATAGCCATTAATTCCTGGAGGATAAGAAAGGTAAGTCACCCATGCATGTAGCGCATGAGGTCTCTAGGCTGCGATGGCACAGGCAAAACAGTCTGTAGAGAAAAAGAGCGCTGCTGCAAAGAAGGATAAACAACTCAGGCCTGTGAACACCATTTATTATTGTTTCTTTTTCACTAGGAAACAAAGATTGTGTTTCTCAGCAGCAGTTTTACCATTACAAACAGCAATCTGATTCCATGGTATCACAGCTTATTCCTAGCACTAGGAGTGGGTGCACCAAGGAAGGACAGATGGAGGCTGTGCCGCAATCAACATTCAGTAGGGTGTCTGTCCTCACCCACTCATCTGCCTTCTCATTCCTCTCTGACTGCACTGGGACTACTCTGACCCCACCCCATAAGCTGTTTCTTCCATGCTGTCTCCTTAGTTGTTTTTCAAGAACTTTCTTGCTGCCCACATGTGTCTCCTTCTCCTCTTGGATGCTGTGTTTTCTACAGAAGCAACATATTGCTGTGATGTTGTCCTTTTGATCTAATGAGAAAAACTCCTACAACAATGATGTGCATGTGTTTCTCTCCACATTATTTAGCAAGGAGGCTTGGAGGAACACATCTCTCCCAGGATCCTACTTCTTTTGTAGGTCCTATCTTGACTGCCACTGCTCTCTCACCTTAATAAGCTTTTCTCTCCCCCAGCCCTAAATCTGCATCGTTTCTTCTTGCTGTCACCACGTAGCCATGAGAGTCCCCACACTTTACCTGCCCTCCCTGTGGACTGCTGCTACTATTCTCCGAAGTAAAACCTTTTACACACAGCAAGTGCAGGAATTATCTCAATCTCACTTCACGTAACCTGATGTGCAATGCTTACTAAGTTTTTAATCGTTGTGTATTTGTTCACGGCTTGAGTACAACACAGGGTTTTCCGAAGCCAGACACACAAGCCCAGCTGGCTTCAGTTGGGGCAGAATGGGCTCCAGGGTCACTGCTAAAACACCGTACAGCACTTGTCCATTTTTTCTGCTATCCCATCTCTGGTAATAGCTCATCAACAGGATGAGCTCTTTGTGGTTGAGCTTTACAGGGATATCAGGTTTCTTTCTCATTTTTGCTCATGATCATTTTATTTCTGAGTCATGGACTCCAGGATGGATTTTAAAACTGGCAATGATCATTCCTTTTACTGATACTGTTCTAAGATCTCAAAAAAACTATATTTTCAGACAAATAAATTTAGCCATTCAAATCATCTGGCGAAGATAAGAAATAGTTGTACTCATCTTACTACAGGCAGTGAGGTAGTTACAGATCTGCCAAAAGACCAACCTGGGTGCTGGTAGTAAGAGAACCCAGCTCCAAAACTTGCTCCCCAAATCATTTTCTAAACCCCTCGGAGCATCAGCTAACAAATCAGCTGAGTCTTTGTGCCGTGGTTAATCTCAGTGCAGAAATCGGCACTGCTTAGCACAAAAGCCAACTCTCACCGACCGAAGGAAGTATAAAAGTCCATTTTCCTAGTAATAAGAGTTGTACCTATCAAAGGGAACTTATTGCAATAGGCAACATCAGTTCTTTGCCTCTCGTTCCCTTCAACAATGTAACCCACCTCGGGATTCTCAGTTCTTTTTAGAAAATTCTCCTTTACATGTCTCACCTTCTTTCTCAGCACTTTACTGGATCGCTTATATTTCTCTGTAAATGCCACCGGCCTTCCAAATTCTCCCGTCTCCCCCCACAACGGCACTGGTGGGCTCTCTCTACCACTGGTGTTGACTCAGCCTGGGACCATGTACAATTCGCTACAGCTCCCAGGGCTGCAGTTTGAACCCCATAAAACAGCTACTTCACTTCTGGAGGCTTGAAAGACTATGTATGCCAAGTGCTAGCTTGGCTCCTCCCATGCAGACACCTGGTGAGAGTGTCACAAACTAATAAGGGACCGGTGGGCAAGGGTGCTGTGCTCTCTTGAAGGAGACAGTCAGAAAAGCAGATCTGACACAGAGTGGGAGATGGGCTTCACACACAAAGCCTGGCTGCCCGTACGCCTCCCTCCCAGAGCTCCACTATCAAGGCCACAGTATTAATACACGCAACATGTCATGTGTACATGGAGGAACCTCATAGAAGTTATATATCAGCTCCTGTGTGAAGCCACGTTGAAACATCTGGCAAGCCCCAGGCACAGCAAGGTTGCATACATAACTTGGAGTACGTTTCAGCTTACTCCATTCAGCATATGATGCAGAGTCCTCTGCACGTTTAGGGACTAACCAGGAGCAGGCCCCCAGTGTGCTGCTGCTGCTATGGGGTCCTTGCCCAAATCGGGGATCCCGGCTTTATGAGAGCACCGGACATGGGATTCTTATCCAAGAATAAAGCGTCTTTCCATCACTGCCAAGTGGACCGAATCTCTCTGAGAGGATGTTGACACCTACACAAGGCAAGTCTCATGCATGTACATACCTCTACTCTTCTCAGTAGAGAAGTGACCCTGTTTTTTTTCTGGTGTTAAAAGTGCCTTTTTGGTCACAGCATGGCAGGACTATGAGCACCCATTCTGAACATACCCTCTGAGAGCCAACCATGCACTCAGACTGCTGCCATGCGCTGTGTTAAAGTGGAAGAAAAAAGAGCAATGGTCCTGGAGCTCAGTTAGGTCAAATAGGAGGTTTCATTTGCCCATTTGCCTCATTTTGCCGTCATCTTGAAGGCAAAAATAGAGGGTGAGGAGGCACCAGGAGAGAAGAGCATCATAAATCATTCACTGTATTAGCAGGAGGCTGGATCGGCAAGCCTTGCTCATTTAGCTACCTTAAACTTCATCCAACCTGCTTATCCCCCAGCTGCAGGAATAACAGGCCACTTGAAAGGTAATATTTTTGCTATTAGTGAAGAAAGGAAAAAATGTGATCTTTGCTGTAGCATGGGAATAATTTTTCCAGAGCTACACAGAATGAGCCTGAGTGAATACTGCTATTTTTGGCAATAGCCCTCCTGCTTAGCTCACATCAATAATTTTAATGCTTTATTTGTGGTTTGGGCTGTAAGCAATGGTGAAAGTCTGTGGAGAAAAAAAAGTGGCAAAATTTGCTAAATAATTTTGAGTTCATGACATTCATAAAAATACACGAATGTTTTCAGAATTCTTAAGAGTCCATACATGCTCATAAAGTTGAGCTATGAAAGCATTTTATTTTACATATGCAAACATCACTGAATTACTCTTTATGAGGTTTTAATTGGAGCTTTAAGGTTTCAGTGGTTACAATGACAGACTGTCAAACACGTTCTTAGATTCCTGTGTCTTGCAATGTCATTAGTATAGAGAATCTCATGTTTTGTCCCAGTAGTGTTTCTCTCAGTAATTTTCATTTTTTATATCACAGCAGCACCCAGAAGCCCCACTCAAAGGTCACGGCTCTGGTGTTTCAGGTGCTACATAACCAAAGAACTAAACCAGACTATGAAGGTCTCAAAGCACTTCATGTTTTATGGGGAGATATTTCACTATGATAATTACAGCTTATGTTGTATCGTCTGCCTTGCGTTCCTACAGCAGTTTTGACCCCTAGGTAGGTGGCCTGCTTTTCAGAGCTGCAGAGATCCTAGTGCTCCTTCCGAATATCACTTCTCCTCCTGCGTGCCACTGCTTACTTTTTCTCTTTCTAAATCTGCTTTGAGAAAAAAAAGCAGTACCACTGGACTGTATTTGGAAAACGATGTACCATGTGGGGACTTATTCAGCCAAAAAATATATTGTCTCCCAAAGCTTACTGCAGACTGGTCACAGGGCTTAAACCACTATTTCTTTCAGAAGAAAAAGCTTGATTCTTAAGTGGAGAAAATCAGCAAAGCTCCATGAATCTACACTGATCAACCCTACGTATCATTGGCTCAAGTCACAGTACTATGCACTGAGCAAAACCATTTCATCATGGAAGACCAGATAAAAACCGCAGGCACATCTGAACTCCTAGGACTGGACAGAAAAGGGCTCTCTTGCTCCTGAAAAGCGTTCCCTTCCTCAATTTACAGAACTTATCAAAAGTATCTCTAATTTGTCAAAAATGATACCCAAAAAAGTATATAGTTGACCATCCCTACAAAAAACACATTAAAGCATGAACTGGCTCATAACAGTCCCAACCCACCCAAATATTCACAACCTCTTAGGTACAAGAGGAATCATACTCTAGTTAGTCATACTACTCAGGTTACTGTAGTTAGGCATGTACTTAATTACTCAGTTGGATCAGAAGTATTAGCTGGGACAAATTTTGTCTCAAAAAAAATCTATTAACATTCATGAAAGAATAAAGATATTCTTGTTTTTTTAACAGGCAAACAACTACACAAGCATCAAATCGGGCTCAGCAGATCTAGTTTAGGACCGTTGCTAAGTGAGTAACTTGGGCTAGAGGAGGAATAATCATTTTTACTACTCCATAGCAACTCTGTTTTTTCCTTAAAATTACATGTTCTGCAAATTCTGCAGCCAATGTCAAATTCAAAATGATCACATTAACAGAAGAAAGTGTAAAAGTGCAAGAAGGGAAATTCTATTGCCTTCCTCCAGTCAACAAATACACATTAATGATGTCAGGCTGAGACTTACACATACAGGGTTAAGTGACCAGTAAATTTTATTTTATTTTTTTTAAATTGGAAGCTAACAGGGTAGCAAGGCCATCTGCATCATGTTTACAACACCATGTACTGGTTGCAATTAGAAGTTGTGGATTTGATCATTAGTTCACTGGTTTAAACACAAATGCATTGGCTGAAATACAGTCATGCTGGGTTTAATAACAGCAGTTGCAGAGTACATTATTTTAGTTCATGCTAGTACTATGAAGACTTGGGGAAAAACTGCTTGGCAGACAAACCCATCTTTTAAATTTTGTGGAGCAAACAACTGACACGCTGGCTCCATGCCCCTTAATCAAAGTATACCCAGAAAGTTTATCTGGACCAGTTTCCCAACTAGGCAGTACAGTGTATTCTGGGCTACAGCCCCAATAAGCCCCTTCTACTGGTACTCCTCCCTTATTTGAAGAACCTCAAAAAGCATCAAGCCAGACAGTAAGAATGAGAATGACCTACAAATCAGCAGCCCTGTGGACTTGACACGCACCTCGAGGGCAAGAGACCAATTGCAGTGAGTGATCCAGAAAACACAATGTTCTCTCTTCAAAATGAAAACCCAATCCTAAAATGTAGTGATTAAGACCATTCCTGGAAGCTGGAGATAGAGGTTAAAGTCCCTCTGGAGAAAAGGGACTAGAACTCAGCTTTCCTACAGCCTGGGTAAGAATTCCCTTTATTAGACTCACTCTTTTTTAATTCTATAAATCTAATAAGTAGTATTTAATAAAACAGCGATGCATTCACACCCAAGAAAATATTACCGATTATCAGACAAACTAAAGATGAAACTAACTGGGAGCAGTAACAACTGCATTTTCTAGCAAAATTACGGTTCTGAAAACTAAGCTATAATTATAAAATATTAATGTACAGCCACCTTGATCAACTGAGTGTGCATCCTCAAACGTTCACAACCAATAACTACAATTGCAGCAGGATCTTCGCTTAGAAGACAGGCGTTTTCACAATGTCTCTCTGCAAGATGATGGATTATCTTTCACCATATTGCAACATGTTCAAATTGTATAGACTATCCTCAGCCCAAGAACACCCCTCCCTTTTCACACATCTCTTCTTTAAAACCAAAATTGATATTTTAAAGTATTGTAGCTTTGCTGCATAACCTTCTAGCTCAAGTCACTGCCTGAGGCACAGTTACTGTGAATCATTATATAGAAAAATATTACCCAGCATAAAGCGGCAAAAGTACATTAGAAAGAATATCAGTATCTATATACCTAGAGCCTGACACACCAGAGAATCAATCCAATATAACTTGATGAGAACGAGCGAATTTACAATAGCATAAAGCTGGAATAACAGCGGTTGAAAGGAACTAAATAGGAATCAGCCTCAAACTGATTAGGGGCCATAAGGGAACATGTGGCCTCAATCATGACAACGCTGGGTTTTGAGAACAAAAGCTACTTCTCCCTTTCATAGGGACACTTCTTGAATTACATACTCCTTTGAGACAGGAGATGTGCTAGGCCATGATACGCAGATAACCACTAGCCTAGGCAAAAGAATTCCTTCTGCTCTACACTACTTCAGTTATCTTAAGCAGGATTTTACAAATACAAAGCACTACTTCCTAGCCCCTCATTTCAGTATATTCCACCCATCACGATATATTCCAGGGACCACAAACCACATGCCAAATATGCCCTCTGACTTCAGTTCAAATAGCATATGGCCAAGGGCTTCCGAGTTATTATTTGGTAATACTGAAAGGTATTACAGTGTGTGGTCTATCGAAGGCATCTGAACAGTCCATTCACCCTACAGCGAAGGAAGGTTTTCCCATGCTGGTATATCTTAGCCTGCCTGTAATTTGAAAAGGATGATTTTTAGAGCTGGTTACAATTTAAACCTTCCAACTTTGAGCAGTTTTTGGACTATAATGTCAACATTCATTAGGGAGGGAAAGATGAGAAAAATTTAGAAAGCTTGAGACAATTGTATTTCATAGAACCATAGAACAGTTTGTGTTGGAAGGGACCTTTAAAGGCCATCTAGTCCAACCCCCTGCCATGAGCAGGCACATCTGCGACTCATCAGATCAGGTTGCTCAGAGCCCCGTCCAATCTGACCTGGAATGTCTCCAGGGATGGGGCAACTACCACCTCTCTGGGCAACCTGTGCCAGGGTTTCACCACCATCTCTGTGAAAAATATCTTCCTTCTATCCAGTCCAAATCTACCCTCTTTTAGTTTAAAACCATTACCTCTTGTCCTATCGCAACAGGCCCTGCTAAAAAGTTTATCCCCCCAAAAAGTTTGTTTTACTTCATATTCGGAGGGCTTCAGCATCCTTGTACAAGTGGTATTAGTGGTAAATGCAGCATAATGAACTGTAGTTCAGAAGGGGAGCACAGTTTTATAGAGTCGAAATCATGATGTCTCCTCACACATCAGAAATTTACATTTCAGCCTAATGTGCAAAAACATTATGTAAATGTCCTTTCCCCCTCCCATCCTTAATAACTATTAAACCAACCAGCAGATTTCAAAGACATTTAACAGAGCAGAAGAGATTTCTAAGATATTAAATGTCTATGAACTGTGTGAAAGTAGGTATGTGGGTAGACAAGAAAAAGGTGATTAGTGCTTCCAGCAAGGGAACGGTTGCAAAATGGGCTTGCACTTAATGAGACATGGCCGACTATTTTCCACACTGGAAATGAGAAGTATGATGCTTTTCCCAGTGGTGAGATATTTAATTACAGTTTTGACCTTATAGTCACTAAAAAAATCCAACACAGAAAACCAGAGTCAATGCATTTTACTACTCCTTGTTTGGACTAAACTCCTTGTTTGGAAAACAAGGTAATGAGAAAACTTTCTGATTAAAATGTGACAGTTGACCTGCAGGTGAAAGGAAGTGTGCAAACAAAGAGAAAACAATATCAGCGTTTTAATTAAAAAAAAAAAGGGAGCACCTCCTAAGTTTCATCAGATTTCCTCCTCTCACCCCAACCTGCAAATATAAACAGATGGGGTGCCTCAGGTAGAAGATATCTGGCAGCATGGAAAGATCTCTTCCCACTGGTAACTAGTAGATGGATCATATTTTCTTAGTAAAGCAATTATGATTTTTAATAAAGTGTCATGGGGTTTTTTCCTTCCATTTCTGAACAGATCATGCTGGGTTCAAGGTGAAATCATCTGGCATGTTGCTAGGATTGATCTGTAGAAAATGATGGATTAAAAAAACCCCACCCAAACCAATACTAAATGACCAAATGCTGTCGCTGTCACACATTTCACTTCGATCATTGTTGCAGCCTCAAACCTATCATTTGTACTGGGCAAAGACCTCCTGATGCAATTAATTCCTTTTAAAGAATTGTAAAGACAAGTAATGTTCATGAGGTTGAGTGCGGAGTTTCACCTTGTCGCCTGTGCAGGAGTCCAGGAAGGCTGCACAAAGCAGTCATTCAGAGAACAGGAGGGCTCTCATTGACAGAAACACTTTCCAAAACATTCTTAACTGGAATTTTGGTGGAAGGTGTTACACAGCTCCAAATATTTGTTTCTTTGTTTCCATGGGAGCAACAGCACTGTGGTTTAATAATAAAACAACATCGATCCTCTGAGTTTGAGAGAGCTCCTTGATTTTTGTTTTGAGTTAAAAATTTAGTTTTCCATGTGTTTCCCCTCTCCCCAACAACCAACAAGTTGCACAGTTTAATGCCCTTTCAGCACTTTGCAGGAGGGATTCAAAACATTAAAGACAAGTCTTGCAAAACTTGTGTTATCCCGCTGCATATTATAAGCCAAGCACTGCATTAAACACATTCTAAGAAGTCTGTAGGTTATTTCATATCAGATCCTCAACATACACAATTCTTCAGTCATCCTCTCTCTGTATTATGGAGAGTTGGCATAACGTCACTGGAGGAATGGAGGCCAGAAGTTAGGGCATAAGATGTTGCCAGCACTTTAACTTCTAATCCTAGTTGCAAAAAGAAGGGAGGAAATCAAGAGGTGGTTATTCACACAGGTTTCTTTTAAAATTTTATTCTACCTAATTCAGACCTTCTCTCCAGTCCATAGGAAGAGGAAAACTCTTCCAGAGGGTGATTCAGAGCAGAAGTTTACTCGAAAAGCTTCTGCAAAAGGCAGCTTAGAGTCATCTATTCATTAACTACACAGAGAACCCAGAGACAGTGCCCTCTTATGACAGACACCTAAATTAATGTTTAAAGTTGGGCTGCGTTTACATTCCCCAAGGATTGTGTGTAATTTTGCTGAAGTTACTGTACCTGAAAGTGGTAGGTTTGTTATGTAAAAAACTGGAATTGTGACATTCATTTCATTGGTGGTTTTGAGATTGAAGAAATTTTTTCCTGATGAGACAGAAATGTATGCTTATACCTTATTCCCAAACCTGATGTATATATCTGAATATGTACAATTCTTATTAAAATACCTGATGCTCTTGGGCCATCAGCTGTAAGTGGAGATTCTCAAAATACACAAAGGAATTTCTTGCCTCTTAGTGAGATGTGGACGTTTAGGTACATTCTATGCCTTTCCTTCTCCTAAGCATTAGTGTCACTAATATTATTTTTAAAAACATGGAAATTGTGGCCTAGGTAGCCGCTCGGCTAGAAGTGAATCTTGTATGATAGGCTATGGAAGAGTTTAAGGCGAATCTCAGCACTACTAAATACTAACCATGCCACTGGAAAATAAATAGACTGACAAATTATTGTTGACGTAATCCCTGTGAGAGTGTCTAGACTAAGGGAGTCAAACCTACTGTCCGTAGGCTGAAGCTGGCTCCCTGGAGTCTTTCCACCAGCCTACAGTTTCTTGTGCAATATCCACTGCAATTCAGCCGACAGGCACCTGCTTGCTCGTCGTCCACGAAGGCCAGAGAGTGTAGACAGAGGGACAGGGAATTAATTCTGCTCCCCCCCACAGCTGTCTTGTCTTTCACTTCTGTGCCTGCAGCCCAGAAGCAATGCAGGAAGCCCCCAAACATCTACTATCTCTCCATCTCTCCATCAGGCACAGCATCTCCAGATCTGGAGAACACCTGATTCTCTCAGACTCACTTTGCGTTCCCAGGTCTGAAAGTGGTTACTTTTCCACAAGCAGTGCCTCCCTTTCGTCTCCTGCCAAGGGAAAAGAGAGTCAAGATGCAAAGGAGAGATTTTTTATTTCAAGTGGAGATGAAGAGAAGGATACTGGAAGAAACCCAAGCAAGAGCCAGAAATGACTAACATGGAGAGAAAGGCCCAGAACAATCAGAAGTTGGAGAAAAAGCTGGGACAGAGATTCCCTGAAAAAGCTACTCCTGAGGAGTGAGAAGGAAAGTAAGAGACACCGAAATGCTTCATTAAGGCATTTTCTTCTTTAGGGGAAAAAAGTCTTTTTTTACTTCAAATGAAATCTGTAACATTCAAAAATAAATAAATCTCTCAGCAGTGTGACAGGAGTGCAAAATGTGTCTCTTCACTTATCAGCCACAGACTTGAACTGAAATAGTAATTTGGCCCTTGCCAAGGTGTACAACCACTTAAATAGCAGTGCTGTAAATCAAAAGGTCCCCACAGTCTCCACACAAGCAAGAGTTTGAAGGTCACTAAGCATGATGCAACAGTCAGGCATGAAATATCTCTAATCAGACCTGGACCTTGTACCTTATCATTAATATTGGAGAAAAAAGTCTTCTACCATCCACCTGCGCTCCTTCACATCTGTCAGGATGGGGCAAGATAAGGCAAGCAGAAGCTAACAAAGGTAGACAACACAGTACAGCCACCCTGCTAAAACATAACAAAAATAGCTTCCCCAAGCAGGGTGGAAATTATAACTTCCCTGAGATTTGGCAGATCAAATAGTTGTGGGCAGTTTTGACATTTCCCTAACATTTAAATCTCTCATCAGGCAGGTGACTTCATTCTTTATGCCAAATAAACAATTCAATGCTTGCTCACAGTAAGGAGGCTCTTGTACTTATCTCCATGCCACCACATCATCAACATCAAAGAGTATGAACACCCGCTTCCCAGTAATGAAAAAAACCAGTACCTGTGGTAATTCAAGGCCTGATCCACCTCCCATTTTGTGAGACATGGCACAACATGAACATCAACTGATGTGCGAGCTACTAGAGACAGTAATTCCCAACAGAATCTGCTTTGCTCTCAGCAACTGCACGTGGCCTCGATGGCCAGCTGTGTACACCACCACCATGGGATGAACAGTCCTGCTGTTTTCCAGGCAAGTGACTGTTGCTGCCAGTTTGATTAAATTACAGATGCTTTCAGAGACTTAAGCAAATTATCAAAATGAACAGAGCAATCAAAACTATCAAGCACAAGAAATCATTAGTTGTCATTCAGCTCAGGAGGGAAGAGGGTCCACAGCTACTTTGAGTCTTGGGAGAAAAGCGTTCAACTACTCAGAGAGAGAATCCAAATAAATCCCATTTCCTTGGGGAACCTACATCTTGCTCTCAGCCTGCCTTTCAGATCAGTCTTTATTTAAGCTCTTTCACTGGACTTTTGGCTGAAGCCCACTACCTATGTGTTGTTTTCCCAGCAGAGAAAAAACAGCTGCTTTCCCAAGGCCTGAGAAGACCCATCTGACATGTTATACTCAGGGCAGAACAGGCAGCCTACAAAACAGGCAGGGAACCCTCCTGGCTCTTGGTGACATTACAACCGATCTACACAAAGAGACCTAAACCTCTGGTTTTCTTCCAGACAAACAGTGCTTTCATTTTTTAGCTGCTTCCACCATCTCTATGTTACCAATGACTACACCAAAGAGAAAAACAAAGTACACAGAAAGAAAACAAAAAAAACCCCCAACCAAGCAAACAAAAAAAAAACCCCTCTGTGAAAAAAATATTCCCTGTGCCAGAACTATTAATTAACAAGTCTGATTACTGGAAGGCATTCTAAAGCCCTCCTTAACTAGAACAAAAAACCCAACCAAACAAACACTAACAACAATATATGAATTAACTCCTCCCCAACCTTTACTGGGGGCTGTAAACTCTCTGCAGAGGGAACCATCCCCTCGGTTAATGTATCCCCAGACACACACCACGTGCATCTTCCCTGGGCCCACAAAGGACTAACCACGCTGTGAGGCACAGGCAGAAGACCCATGAGACGGCCGAGGTAAACCCACTTTTTCTTTTTTTAAATAGATGTCACTCAACAAAGAAATCCATCTCGTTCAAGCTCTTCTGAGATTTTGCCTCCTGTTTACCTGCATCTCAAACAGCTCCAAAAACACCTCAAATTCTCACAATTCCAAGCAGATGTGGTAAGGCTCCAACTTTTTGCTTTGAGATCTCCAGACAAAAGGAGATATTCAAGTGCCAAATACCATAGGTTTCTAATGGTCTCAAGTATCCTGAAAATATGCTATTTTTAGTATGTGGTTGGCAGAGAAAGGAAGTGTTAAATCTTGGACCAGTATCAAATCTGAGTGAAAATTAGCAGCTAGGAACATCCTCTTTCATTACCTATTCCACTTTCCCATATCCAAATAGCCCCAGAGGGGTAGTAACAATGACAATCACTAGGAAAACACCTGATGATAGCAGGTTAGCACAGAGCTCTCCCCATGAAAACATCCTAGAGTTTGTTTTCTCATTTTTGATGAGCAGACTCCTGGGGTAAGCGGGACGGTCTGTCAGAAAAGGGCCCCTCATGCTTCACTGCAACTCCTCCACTGCAACACTTGTAACGGAGCAGAAGGAGACAAGAAGATAATCCCAGACAATCCACTTCCAGACGCTTTTATTATTTTCTCAGAGGTCCTTATGGTGAGAGAACAGCCTGCAGAGTGCCGAGTCAAGTTGCTTGTATTTACAAACACAGCACAAGAAGCACATTACAATTTGTCAGTGCTTGTAGAGGCTTCAAGACCTTTCCTCTCAGTATCTGCTAGCTTCTTTCTAAATTAAGAAATGTGATCTGCCGCAGTTTTAACAGCATTTTGATCTCGATTACATTTGGCATGGTGCTGGGCCAGCCCCGTCGAAATCACTGGAGTGTCTATGGGCACCAGTCAGCATAAAATTGGAATTCACGCCACTTGCCTGTGGGGTGGATGTGGCCTAAGAGAGGAATGGTTGAGCAGGACACAGCTCTAGCATCACATTTCTCATTTATTTAACACTAAATCAAAATTCAGATGTCAACACTACTCGCCCAGCACTCTTGGTTTGCCCACACTGCCAGACAGTTGCTGAGTCAATGGCTGTCAGCTCTTCAGCACCATCCTCAACAACCAGCACATCTCCTGCACCGCAGGACAGTCTCACTCATCCGCTTCCTGCTCACTGTGTCCGAATCTCGCCCGCCCGCAGCACCACACTGGGGTCTCTCTCTGTCATGTTCCCTGCCCGTTAAAGGCAGCAGGCAAGCTTGATCTGTGAGACATCAACCAGCTGCATCTGCACAGGGAGTCGCAGAGCAGGAGGGGATCTGTGGTGCTGCACTGCAGCTAGCATGGGCATGTTTGCTCCCGAGGTGCAGAATATATGATGACGTCCTTTAAAGAAGTTGTTTTCTTAGTGGCAGTCAGTGCAAAACTATTGGGAACCTTTTCCCTTGGCAACCTATGAGGCTTGGCTGCCATCTCCTCTCACCTACTGAACCAGCCAAGCTTATCACCATCAACCTGCTCCTAGCAGCAGAGGTTTGGGTTTTGATTCCCATTTTGGCTGCCTTGCTGCAGCAGAGATGAAGACTTAGCTCCCATATGCACAGAACAGCCTCTACTGAACTACAAAGCAGCATTCAAACACTGCTCCTCACCCCCCCAACTCCTGGCGTGACCCCAGAGCACACTATGAGGTCTCAAAAGGGCAGGCGTGCCAGGGCAGGGCATTTCCTCCAGCCAAGGACAACACAGACAACTGTCACACATGCGCTGCACCAGAGGCAGTACGCGAATAGCTACAAAATGCAAGGGGAAGCCTGCAGTGTTGCTAACTAATAAGGTCAATACAAACGACATCAACTCCTTTAGGTCAGAACGAATGACAACTGGGACGTGCCACAGAAGGCTGCATGGAGAATTCACAGATGGACAGGCAATCTCAATTAAACTGTCCTCCCCTCTCATTCTCCTCTGAATTACTGCTCTAAAACCCCTTAATTATCTAAATTCAATTAGTCTTTGAATATTTGAAGCTTCCTGTTCAGACTAATTTCTCTCTCTTTCCTCATTTGGAGTGCTTGACTTGCATTAAAGAACACTTAGTGCCTGTGGTAAGGAGAACTTTACAAAGGCAGGTCAGGACTTCAGGGTATTCACAATCTCCCCTCTATCCTTCCAGCGCCTGAGAAGATCGTGCACTCAGTCTATGCTTATATGTATCCAGATGAAATTTCAGCATCTCTGACATGCTGCTTTTTTTTTTTAATACATACCTTAAGCCAAACATTTTCATTGCTAGTAGCAACTATCATCCATTGCAGCTATTTTCACTCCTAAAGATTTCCGCATGTACCTTCCAAAATTATTCACAAAGCAGTAATTTTCTATTACTGCTCTTATTATTCCTGAGAACAAAAAACATCGTGTTAATTCCAACAAAAAAGAACATCAGTGACAAAGTAGATAGTAAGACAAGACAATAGAAGGAAGCAGTTAAAAGATTCCCTTTCGTTTCAGCAATGCAACTTCTTTGTGCAGACTGAACCTGCACATTTTCATTCAAAGGGCAGCAATAAAATCACTGAATTCGGAGTCTCCTACTGTTTTAGCCTCTGCAATGATGGAGACCAATGTGAAGACCTCTCTCACTCTGTATTTCCTTCACTTTCTATTAGAGCCTTGCAAGAAACCTCAGTCACAAGGTTTTGTGCCCCTCCTGAAGTCCAAGTATCTCATTCTCCCTACAAAACACATATGAATATAGGGCCTTTTCAGGTAGGGGAGCCCACAGGATAATGGCCCAACTAATAGCTTTGTTGGTAGACTCACACCTCCAGGATTGCCTAGAAATGATTTGATCATTTGTGCAGGAAGACAGACAAAAGGTAGTTTCTGTCCCTCCAGACAAGGTTTAGAGAAAAAAGTATTTTTTAACTGCAAGGACATGTGTACACAGACCTATTAGCTTCATTATTTTGATTCAGTCAGATTTTTAGCTGTGCAAAATATGTACATTGAGTTGAAAATCAGCTACTTTAGCTTAAACCTATTCCAAAAAAGCTTAAACTAACCTTAAAATGGTTACCTTGCTTAACAGGTTGTACTAAATTATATCACATCTGTACTTAAACCAGTTCACTGATGCCTCATGCAGGCAAACTCTCACAGATAGGAAGCTGAAGCACAGACAGATTAAATGCATTGCTCAAGATTAAATAAGAAATCTCTGGGCAAGCCAGAACTGAACCTAGTTTTGAGTCCCGATTCAGCACATTAACCACAAAGCTGTCTCCATTAGTGTACTTACTGCCTATGCTATGGCTGCTGTGTGGGATCAAATGCAAACTGCTTCATGGCAAGCTCTATCAGGGAACCAGACATCTCCTCTGACTAAGGTGCAGTAGCAGGATTACACTTCTCCTGTTTAAGAGGAAAGCTCTCTCTCCAGCCCTCCACAAACATGAAATTGTTCTGGCCCAGAACTGGCTGGAAAACAAGAATTCCCATTTTGCAACAATTTTTGAGGTTTTCGTTTTATTCTTGCATTGGGATAACACCAAAATTGAAAATCGGACTTATTTTTCACCAAAGCTGAAGAGAAAAGAAGTCAGGTAAAAAAACAAAAAAGCAGATGCAAACCTTTCTCTCCCATGTCCATTAGAAGTGCTCCTATAGAGAATACCACCCATCCCCTGCACTCTCAGACCCTCATATCCTGCAGTCTCTTCCCTCCAAAAGATTCATCTCTGAGTGAAGAAGTTTTCCAAGAGACCAGTTTCTTTGAAACTAATACATTTCTACCTAAAGTTCTGTTATTAGCAAGGCATTTTTTCCAGCATTAGAATTATATTTTCTTTAGGTATATAACTACAGGAAGAGAAGGCCATAAACCACGTGTTAGTCCTGGGCCTCAAGACACAGATTATAATGCAAAGAATCATTTTGTGCAGTCTATAGTTGAAAATGTCTTGCAGGCCCATTTATCTTTTCAGGTCACGTTTTGGATTTATTTTTTTAGGGTTTTTTTTTTGTTGGTGTTGTTTGTTTGTTTGTTTTCTCTTTATAGCTGTTGATACACAAGGAAATGATTAAGCTTTGAAATTGTTTTGTAAGTTTTTAGGCTTCAATCTAAAATACACTCTTCATATGAACCAGGCAATAGTGTAACTCCTCTTTCAGGCGAGCATCAATTTGTTATTGTGCCTGTTTCACCTTTTACAGGAAATCTATGTACAGAGTTTGGAAGAATGTCACTTAGGTTCACAGCCCAGGTATGTTCCCACCTTGCAAAAGCCCAGATGGGCTCCAGCTACTGCTGAAAATGCCAGGTTGTCATTTTATCAGAGAAATTTCTGCAGTGTCGAATTTGTATGAACTTAAAGCCTGGCCCTACAGGTATGAGCAACACTTTAGCCAAAAGGCTATCATTTATGCAAGTTATAAAAACCTGTGAATACTGATTATTTCAGCACCCAGACAGGAATAAGAAAACTTTCAGCTTTGACTTGGGTAAGAGCCTCTTTCTTTCACCAATAAAACGTTGTGGAAAAGACTAAAGTAAAGCTAAAACTATATAAACCAAAGTTATTTTAACAGCTTGTAAAGACAGATGAGAGTCATTACATTATTTATGCACACGAGGGTACTGGGACAGACAGGATTAGATGATTTACCCAAGATCAAACAATGAGTCAGTGACACAGTTTTCTGCTGTCCAGTGAAAACACGGATGTACAGTAAGCTGAAAAGAATTCATTTATTCCCCATATCAAAAGGATAAAGGAGAGAGCATTCCCTCTGCTATCCGAGCTCGTGGTTCCAATAAGTGTTGATAGAACCGAATTTGGCAAGCAGGAAATTAGCTGCACTAGTCACATATGCAAAGCATTTGCTGAAAACAAAAATCTTGAGTTACTCAATTAACAACAGTTTTCACTTGCCGAAGCCACAGGCCTATCTATCACAGCAGCGATTTACTCTTTGCCGTTTCCTTGAGAAGTTAGAAGGATACAACCCGGAATGAGAAGTTAGAAGGATACAACCCATTCAGTGTCCGAGGCACAGCATAATCAGTCAGGACATTGTGCAATTCCAGAGTCTTGCTTCATGTCTGCGTTCAAATTGCACTAAGTAAGTGAGTTACTTGGTTTCAGTCAACACCAACTTGGATGGTGGGATTTTGAATTGTTCATGGATCAGATTTTAGTGGGTCGATAGGATCAACATGAAGAAGGAACAATTCAGCTGAAGGCTTGTCAACCCTCAGAATGCCCTGAAGTGGGACATATCCTGCCATAAATATTTGCACAAAAATCCTGCTGACCTCAGTGGTGGTTCTCAGTACAAAATGATGGCAGGATGTGGTCACAGTGATCTTTCTAATAATAGGTTTTCCATTGAGATCAATGGACATTGGGCCTCATTTCATTGCCAAAGCTTGGTTCTGAGTTCTAAAGAGAGACATTGTTTTCCTGCAGCAGGGAGCACACAATTGCCAAATTTACTTCTGGCAAAGGCAGAGGTTTATTTTTAATGCTGCATAACACCAAAAATGTCTGATATTAATTAAGAGAGTGTCTTCCTTCTGCATATCTCAAAAAAATTTTTTTCCAGTGTTGCTGTTGGAAAGACACACAGAAAACAGGAATATATCCATATGCAAAGTCAGACATAAAATAAGTGAAAACCACTTTTCTGTTACCTGAATGCAATTTTAAGGTGAGTTTCGCATACGTGGAAGTAGCAGGTGCTCAGCAATTCAGGGAAGTCAAGTCAACTTAATGTAGGTGTTGAAGACCCAGGCCCCCACATCAGTTCCTCACAGGAACATTCCTAAGACTGTGGGCAGCCCCCTTCACTCCATTTTTCCTGAGCCTATTCCTCCCTTGGTGTTCATTACAGCTTTGATGCCTATATGTAGAAATCCTTATCTTCAGGATGCTAAAGGATGACTAAATGTTTTCCAGTGTTTTATTCATTATCTCAGTTCAACTTTGACTGATTTTAATCTTGTGGTTCTGCTATAAAGATAAGCAGCAGCCTGCCAGGGAAATAAGCATTTCACAGGTTAACAGCAACCTTCTAAAGAGGAAGGAGGTTTGTTTTCTGCCTTATTTTCTGGAAAATGTTAAAACAATAAAACGAATGAGAAGCAGTGGAGAACAAGTTGTAAAGGAGCTGACTTCCTGCTCCCAGCGGCTCTGATAAATTTCAGCCTTAGATGACAGGGGCTGTGGAGAGCGAGGGGAGGGGCGGCTCTCTTCCTGGAAAGCCAGACAGGATAGGATTGATCTGAGACATCTTCGTTGCCAGAACAGCCGGTATTGGCTAATCACCAGAAAACAGAGACTTCAACCTACAGGAAGCGGAGAGCAAGGAAGAGGTCTGAATCGAACCTTCAGGTTCCAAATGTGTAAAAGAACAAAATAATAACAACAACAACAACAACAAAAAAGCCCCCACTCACACACAAGCCTTCCTGGAGACTGACAAATGCCAAAGGAAGTGCCAGTGCCCTGACTAACAAAAGAATCCTGAAACGCTGCAGGCTCCGGTGCCAGCAGCGGCAGAGCCGGCACCCAGTTAAAAGTGGGTGGCTGCCTGACACGACGGCTGCCGGATGGAGCGGACAGCTCAGCATGAATCATGGGGCAAAGGATTCCTTCAGTCCGGGAGGAATCGGTACAATACACAGGCTGCCTGCTGCTTTTTTTTTTTTTTTTTTTTTAAATACTCCTGACTTTGAGAGACCAGCCGTTTCCTTCCTGATGTGCTCTGTGGGCGTGCAACCGGCAGATGACTACTCATTGATGGCACTGTGTGTATGTGAGCGAGCGCATGAACGCGGTCATGAGAGGTGCCAGACTGAAAAGCCCCAGGGACTGAACTCCCCTGGGTAGCCCACGCAACCACTGCTGTGGCCAGCTACTAAGAGAGCAGATCTCCCATCATCACCCTCTCAAGAGGACCTGTTCACACAGGTCACACTCCTTAGACACACACATATAGACACATGTCAATCCTACAGCAGATTTAACGCCTTTGGAAATCCTTCCTGGAAGGAGAAGTCTCGCCATCTCCCTGGCCACAAGGCTGGAAGCACAGGGTAACAGAGTAAGGGGAGGGCTGGCTCTCTTCCTGGAAAGCCAGACAGGATAGGATTGATCTGAGACATCTTCATTGTCTACTACCTCCAAAAATCTACAGGAGCTCCTTAATTAGGGTTACAGGCAAAGCTGGCTTTGGTTTACTGACTCCTCTTGCCCCAGAATGGGGAGGTAAAATGCTTCTATTAGCCTAACCACATATCTTCAGTCTCATCTCTGTATGTCTCGGAACAATCTGAACTATCTTCAGTCTGGGGAACCACTTGAAATTATTCTCACTAGCTATTAAGACTTTTGGTCTCTCTATACACCCCAGGTCTGTTATCAAAGGTAAGGTTAACATAGTAACAGGCTATCTTCTCTAGACACTTCTAAAAGGAGAAAACTGATCACAGTCTCCAGATATGAGACCACCACTGTGGAAGTTTTTAAGTCCAAAAGATTCACTCAACATTTCAACTCTATTCACTGCTATTACCTTTTGACATGTTCCTTCAGATGTATTTTGATTTGGACTTTTCATACTGTAGCTCTCCTAAACACTTCAGAGAAAGACGGATTGAAACCGTAGCCAAGGGAAAAGTGATTTTTAATCAAATATAGACTGATCCAATACTACTGACATCAGTTGGAATCTTTGCATTTATTTCAGTGGGCTTTACATCAGATCTATCACCAACTGGCAGGCTACTCTGAGAATCAACTGTTTCAAAAGGTTGTCTCTGATGTGTGCTACAGGAGTGCCTATATGGAGAGAAGAAATGAGACCAAACCGATCAGAACAGACAATGCAAGGGGAAGGTCTAGTCAAGTTGGCACTCAGCATTCAAAGAGCAGGAAGGACACACTTCAGTCAGATCTTATGGTATGATGAAGGTGACAGTGACATGCATCTCTGCTCACATCAGAAGAAAGTAGCTGCAGCAGTACTCTGACTCCCTCACCTGACTTCGTGAAAGCTTTTTGTACCTTCCACTGCTCTGCTGCTGAGCTTCCAAGTTCAGTCATTGCCTAAGTATCTTCCAGCATTGCTTGGCAGGGATCGTACATCTGCGCTTTCCCATTAGCATTAGCGACATCTTGCCCGGCTTCAAACTTTCTCCATACTTTTATCTTCCCTTTCTCCAGTCAACAAACTTGATGCTCTCTATGCTTTATTATTCTCTGTTAATCCTTGTATTTCTTTTCCCATACTTGCCTTCTCTGCTGCTTTTGCAGAGGAAAATTTCTGCCTAAAGTCTACCCCTGGAAACTGATTTCCATCCTTTTCTGTCCTGCCACCTTTCTACCACTAGAAATTCACCTCAGTAATTTATCTGTAACCCACATTCATGACCTTAGCAGTCTTTTCAGCTCCTTTGACCAGCCCTCAAAAATTGCTGCCCAAATACTCCCTTTCTTCTGTCCCCATTTCTCTCTCTGCATTGGACCTGGCTTATTACTTCCAAGAGATAAACCGATAATGCACAATGTGTTCTTTTTCTTTTCTGCCAATAAGGACCTCTCGCATCCCATAGAGAAATCTCTTATCTCTTTCCCTCTAGCTTCTCCACTGATCCACAAATGAACCTTGTTTTCTTTTTGTTCACTCTTACATCTTTTCTTCTGCTCCTGTGCTTATTTTCTTTCTCTCTACAGTACATACTTGTGCTTGTTTAAATTTCTGCTAACTTAAAAGAACTCAAAACCATTCTTTTTGCCCAGCTTTGCCTTTTCTGGTACTGCCCATTCAGTGTCCCTCAACTCCCACCTCCTCCTTTTGTTTCTAAGATCACTGGGTTCACCACTTGCAAGAACATCTGGACATCTCCTCCTCCCAGGTTCATGCCAGACTCTGTGCAGTCCACCTCCTGCTCCTCCATTCCACTGAAATCACTCTTCTCTGTTTCAAAAGGCACTTGCCAAAATTTCAAATCAGTATCTTTTCTCTCCGTGGTTTGTCAGCCAACTTCAACACTTCTAATCAACCTCTTCCCGAAGTCCTGTCATCCCTTGGCTTAGATGATTCTTTCCTCTAATGATTGCCCTCCTCCCACTCCAATCACTCTGTGCACATGTTCCAGTAAGGATCATCCGCTGGCTCTGTGTTACCCATCTTTTAGGGGCTTCTCAGTTTCTTTCTCTACACAGAGAGCGCAAGAAGCAAGTAAGAAATCTCATCCACCCACAGTCATGAAAAAAAAAATCATAGAATCATAGAACCATAGAATAGTTTGGGTTGGAAGGAACCTTTAAAGGTCATCTAGTCCAACCCCCCTGCCATAAGCAGGGACATCTGCAACTCAGTCAGGTTGCTCAGAGCCCCGTCCAACCTGACCTGGAATGTTTCCAGGGATGGGGCATCTACCACCTCTCTGGGCAACCTGGGCCAGTGCTTCACCACCCTCACTGTGAAAAATTTCTCCCTTATGTCTAGTCAAAATCTGCCCTCTTTAGTTTAAAACCATTACCCCTTGTCCTATCGCAACAAGCTCTGCGAAAAAGTCTGTCCTCTGTCCTCATCTTTCCTATAGGCCCCGTTGAAGTACCAGAAGGCTGCAATAAGGTCTCCCCAGAGCCTTCTCCAGGCTGAACAAGCCCAACTCTCTCAGCCTGTCCTCACAGCAGAGCTGTTCCAGCCCTCTGACCATTTCTGTGGCTGCCTCTGGACCTGCTCCAAGAGGTCCTTGTCTCTCCTGTGCTGAGGGCTCCAGAGCTAGACGCAGCACTGCAGATGGGGTCTCACCAGAGCAGAGTAGAGGAGCAGAATCCCCTCCCTCGCCCTGCTGGCCACGCGGCTTTGGGTGCAGCCCAGGACATGGCTGGCCTTCTGGGCTGCGAGCGCACACTGCTGGCTCGTTTCCAGTTTTTCATCCACCAGTACCCCCAGGTCCTTCTCAGCAGGGTGGCTCTCCATCCCTTCATCCCCCAGCCTGTGCTGATACCAGGGGTTGTCCTATCCCAGGTGTAGGACCCTGCATTTGGCCTTGTTGAACCTCATGAGGTTCACACGGGCCCATTCCTCGAGCTTGTCCAGATTCCTCTGAATGGCATCTCTATGCAGACAGAAATCCTTCTGTACTCCAGACCTTCAACTCAAGTTCAAGTTCCAACTGAACACGTTCTTGTGCAACCTGCCCTATGTGATCCTGCTTTGGCAGTGGTGTTGGACCAGATGATCTTCAGAGGTCCTTTCCAACCCCTACCATTCTGTGATTCTGTGATTCCATCAAATACATGCAAATAGCACCAGGAGGTTAGAGTTTGGTTTTAAAACAACAGGAAGGAATGAGATGTTCAAACAAGAGAGCATTATCACCAGCTTGAAAACAACTGCAAACACACCCAATGCATATTATTTGCCATATTTTTCACTGATTAATTAACGGCTAAGAAATGTTTCAGAAGCACATAGTATCCTAAGAGTGGCAGTCAATGGCCCTCTCTACCCTCACTCTCACCTTTTTCCACTCACTTAATACAACAGCTTGCGACTCACACTGCTCTTTGTACTTGCATTTATCATGACACTCAAGGCTACCAACAGCAGCAAGTTAACGTATTTACTTTGGGAAAGGGTGAAAGGAACAAGTTCTGGTTATGGTATCCCATGTTTGGTCAGGAACCATAAACTTCCTGGTCTTGCCTGTTCAGCCATGCTCTGCCATGGCTCCTGAATCAATCCCGCGTGGCTGAGCTGTGGATAGGGGAAAGCTCACAGTTAATTGCTCACTGCTAACAGAAAAATGGTTTGCAAATGAGTTGCTATAATCCCAAAGAAGTGTGTCTCCAATGGCTAAATTTTTTAATGGTTACACTGTACTCTTTTAACAGGTGTTTCATTCCACTAAGTAGTTCTGATTTTGTTGACAGCAGAGTATGCTGCATCTTTGTAGAGTGACAATATCATCCTTTCTACCCACATTATTTTACCTTCTGCCCAAATTGTACAAAGATTTTGTTTGGTCAAGGATCCATTAGTCACTTATCAATTAGAAAAACCTGGAACGGTAACTTAAATGCAACAGACTAAACAAACCAAAGTAAAAAGTAAATTCTTCACATCTGTCTTTCCACTATGTCTGAAAATTCACCGATTCTGACCTGCCACAGGAGATACATCCTTATATAACAACATCATATAAACAATTCTCATCCCGTTTCTGTGGTTTCAAGAGTCTAATACTCATATCCTCAAAAGAATAATTTAACTTTATCTCCACATCCCAAAGTGATTCAGTCTTTGAAAAAAGAGTACTGATCTGAGTTCATCTGACGTTTCCAAATTTCATACAACAGGCTGAAATAGAGTATTGGCATTTACAACAAAACCACAGCATGGTAGTTCCATCAACCACTCCTCCAGCTTCTAAGACCTAGTTGCCTTCAGTGGACCACCACTTCAAACCTGAACTTTGCTGACCAGCTTAACAATTTGTTCCTGGTATCATGTGACAAGCTTTTGAAGCTCACATGTGTAATGGGGCATTTGCTGCTAGTACCAAAAGAAGACAAAAAAATTTAAAAATGTAGTACAACATGAGGTTCCAATTGTATGAAAAACAGAAACATCTGTTGAAGTCATGAGCAGCTGATTAGTGGAGTTCATTTCTAGGGTAAGGCTTTGGTAGATCAGCTCTTCTACCGAAGTATATAATTGTAGTCACTGGAAGCATTACAAAGAGTTACAAAGAATAGGCAGGAGAGAGAGAAACAATTTCTTAGGGTGCTAGTATCCTTAAAAGGCAGCTATAATGTACCCATCTTCAGCACAGCTTTACATGATACCAGCATGTGAAACTAAAAGCTGTACTTAAACCTTACTTTTATCCACAACAGCTAAACATTTGCCAGTCTTCCAGTTATAAACCTATACTATTTTGAAGCTTGTAACTAGAGACTGTAAAAATTCTTTTGGAAGATAAAACACAACATACAAGCTGTCAGTCTGAGCACATTTCTTACTTGCAAAACAATCAGACCAAGTTGGGTTCAGTCTGCCAGTCAAGACAATAACAAAAACATTAGTTGTTTTTTAAGATGCTGCTTGGATTTCAACCTAAAGCTTTTCCAGCTCGTTACACTAACATAAGGATTAACACCCTGGAACGTTTGCACAGAAAGCAGAGGTTAATCAGAAATGCTAATTCAGCACTCTAAAGCACCAGTGATATTGGACAGGTAGCTGAGCTGTATCTATCTACTACTTTCATTAAGGCTGCTGTTGCAGATCTGTGTTCATAACACCACAAGCCTTGGCACCCAGGAGTACAAAAAACCACTGGGAAGAGGATGTCTTTAAGGTTAAGCTTCTCTTTCATTAGCTTGAATATCTAATTGAAGGTTTACTAGGAATCTTAGCCCTAGCTCTTGTTCAATTCCCGGTGACAGTGGCCTGACCTAACCTCCCAGTTTCCAAGTGCTCCATCTGCATCCATCTGTCACCTCATGTGTACTCCCCATACAGGAACAGGGTAGTGTTACATTAAAAATAACAACTAGACCTTGGTAGCAAGAAATTTCCTGACTTTACTATTTCATCTTTAACAAAACCATAAAATAACAAATACAAAATAACTTGTAAGATTGGTGGATTTTGTGTTCAGGTACATAGTTTGAGCCAACATATTGTGCAACCCTACCATGACTCTGGGAAGACATCAGATGGATGTTTTATTATACAGAAATTAAAAGGTGTCCCCCTTTTATCATGAAGGACAAACTTCCAAGATGCTACAGCTATCTAAGAAAATGGCAGTTACTGAGGGATAGTCAGTGTTTTGAGTTGCTTTCAGTCTACCCTAAGGCAGAAGAAACTCTTCACACTTTTTGAAGTAAAATTCTATTTGACTGTGGAAACTACTATGAGAGGTCCCTAAAAGAAACTGTTTCCGTCTGAACAGATTCAATTTTTGCAAGTATTCTTCTATCTTTCAGAAGGTATTGCACTCCCACCCCTGAAAACCCTTCCAACCTTTCTGGTTCTGTTTAAGATTCTTCTTTTAATCTTCCTATCATTAAGACCCTGCTATGAGCCTATTTTCTCTTACCTAAGCTAATAGGCGGGGGGGAAATCACCTGAAAGCACTGTGCTTGAGATGCTAGCAAAAGCAGAGATGACCATTGTCTCTAGATGACAGATCTGATCATGCTTCCCTATTTGAACATGTAATCAACTTCTGAATCCACACGGTACAATCTGTGGTGAACCTCTGTGGAGTGAACAAAGTCCAAGCATCAACCTAGTTTGGCCTTTCTAAGCACACAGTGTGGATCCTCTTGCGAGTGTTCCTTCCTGAGAATGAAAGTCCAATTGTTGGACTTCTGTTGACCCTGATGATTCCCTTGTAACTTGCATGCACTCTTCCCTGTAACCTCAGCTGGAGAAGGAGAGCCCAGCTCACTTTGTAATCCTGGTGGGCCATATAATAGTGAAACCACAGCAAAGCAGACCAACTGCGAGTTTAGAAGTATGTGCAAAGCTTCTCTTGAAAACTCAAAAATCAACTGTGTGCAGATTACCTTCTCTCAGCTTCCTTATAGCTCTAGTAGAGTCTCTGTGTTATATTAGGTCGTCTGTGAGGGTACAGGATCCGGGCAGATGCAAGGACTTTCTTCTGAACCATACAGCTCCTTCAGACCAGCTTGCTTTCTATGAATTAGACTAATCCTTCAGCTAAACCTAACCTCTGTGGAAAAGGTACATTCACTTCTTCTCCTCTCCCACATAGCCTGAGACTTCCTATGTGAGGTTTCCCCCTTTGTTTCTTCAACAAATCTTTTTACAACCCCTTCATGATATACACGAACTGTCTTTTACAAACTAAACTGAACTCACTGGATGCAAGTCAGATGGAACATGAAGTTCAAAAACCTACACAGGCACGGCTGTATGCCGAATAAGCTAGCTGTTGACCTAATAAACTCAGGCCCTTAGTAGGGGTTATTGATTCAGGCCACAAGCTACTTTAACATAAGCGCTTAAGTCCTCTAGTAGAAATAGTCTACACTTGGCTATCTTGACATCTGCTCTATATGAGCAGACAAAGCTGAAGTCCATCCACAAAAGACCCACAGACCTGCCCTAGGTCACTCCTGTCAAGCTGGAGACTTTCACTCCCTTGTTAACTTTATAAGTGCCACTTTTTGTCCAAAACTGCAAGCATTTTCATGGATTGCCATTAAGATTTAATGACAGGCTTTGCTTCTTCAAAGACATCTCATGACACAAAAATGTCATTCCATCAGCTTCTTAATATCATAAAATTAACTCAAATTTATATCAAAGACCTCAGTTCCCAAAATTATTGGTGCTGCCGCACCTCTAGCTCCATGATGAAGATGACAAGTTCTTAGCAAGAAATAAGAGCTGAGATGAAAGATCTTTGGTGAGCCACATTACCAGAAGCCTTGGGGACTCAGATGTTAGCTTTCTCTCTGCCATGATTTATGAACAATAGAAATCTCTACCTGATCTGCTCATCGGTGAGTGAGCTGTGGTACAGCTCTGTGCACCTTTGCATCAGAGATGGAAGAAGATGCATTGAACCGGTGCAGAAAGATATAGAAGTGGGAGACACAGCTCTGTCTCTTCTCCACATCATCCCCCGTGCACACTTACTGTCTCTCAAACTGCAAATAGCAGACTTGTGCTACCAACGTAGAGCCATCACTAGTACTGCTACAGAAAACACACCCAAGCTTTGGATTAATAGTGGTTTGGGGATTTATCTCATTAGTGGGCTTAGGAAGGATAAATAACACTCAGCTGGCAGGATCTGTCTCCTTTCTGCCTCTCTTCCTGAGAATGGATGGAAAGAGCTCTTGTAGGAGGCTTTGGGCTAGACAGAACAAAGAGAAGGGGCATGTTTCTTCCAGCACTGAAATGCTTCTAGGAGCCACAGAGCACACAGAGCAGAGGAGGGACTGCTTGGTTTCAATGTCTCTCTCCGTTATGAGTCAGTGGTGCCCTGACAAGAAAGCCTGAAGAAACTGGGGTGTGGCAGCTCTTTGGTGCAGCAAGAGAGAGCCCAGAAGCCTACACAGAGGGTTTCCTCTAGGATAGGCTGGAGTACGAGCCAGGGCAGGAGGTTCCTGTGCCACTGTGAGATGGGCTCCAGCCTCTGCCAGAGCCGTGTGACTCATGAGGCCGGGGGGGGAAAGGCAACACTTGGCAACCTGGGCTGCCTCACACAGTAGTAGGTTTTGTTCTCCATGGGATAACCCAAGGCCTACGTGGCATGTGGTCAAACCCTTCAGTAAAGGACTGCAGTCCTTGTCGCTCTCTGGTCGTCGTCTTAATAGCAATGAACCCTATCACTTAATTCACGCGGCATACAGGGCTTGACGTGTCCTGATTCTCCCCGGCACCAGCTGCCCAAACGATGGTTAGCAGGCTGTGGAGGAGTGATGCTGGTGGGACTGTCAGTCTCCTGCTCTTTTTCCCCCTGCAGCAGTTAGACCAGCCAGGCCCCAGAAGCCAGCAACATCCGTCTGGGACACGATGCCACTCCCACGCAGCATGGTGAAACCAGCACTGTGATTCACAAGTGGAACCACTTCCCTTGGGACAGCTGTAATGGCTCCCATTTCCTGCTCTCTACCCTACCCAATTTTTAAGGTTCCCATCCTCACCACAAGAACCAAACAGCTTGCACAATGGATGCTGGTCTGCTGTAGTTTACAGCCCAGCACTTCAAGGTGTTTCTAGTTAGTACCTTTGAAAGCTGGGCGTGATGAGAGCCCTAGAAAAGGCCATCTTCCTTTTGGTAAACTCCTTTAGCATCATCATACGTTACTCTTAGGGCACATGAAAAAAAACTTGGGCCTAATGAGTTGTATTAAGCACCCTGACACTATTTTAGTACTTTGCCTTTGGCAATGCAAATAGCATGTAAATTATACAACCTGGAGAATACAGAGAAGATACCTTTAGTCACTTTTTTCCACAACAAGTCTCACTGAATTAACTGGAGATTGATGATTAGACAATGAACAAAGGACTGAGACTGCACACAGAGCTAACACGAGGTTTACCATTAGATAGTAGGACTTCAGACTACGTCTGTGATTGAAAGGGCCCCAAGTTTTCTACTTTTCAGCTTCAAAAGATTCACAAGTTTTCACTGTTTTATCAGTATGGTTAAAGCAGTGAAACCTTCTGAAGTCGGTAGCTTTGTATTTTCTGAAGTGTGATTCTACAATTAACTTAATTCGCATACTGGAAGGAGAATATGTCCTTGATTTCACTATAACTGTGTTCAGACAAAGGAACGCAGTTGGAATATTCTATAAAAAATATTAACATCACTAAAGTTGACCGAGTTTCTCTGCTACAAATTTGTACGTAAACAAGGACTAGGGAGAGCTCCATGCAGAGCTGCTACGTTTTGGACGAAGAAAAGCAACACAACCACAGGTTGGGAATGGCACTACTGAGCATGAGATGAGGGCTGTTAATTCAGATTGACTGTAGTTAGGGTGCATTCAAGTGCTTTCTGTATATACAGAACTTTTCTAAGAGACAAAAAAATGCTAAATTTTTCTAAAATTTCTAAAAGACCTTGACAGTTTAGCCTGCTTTAATGACACAGTATGGAAGACAGGAGACTTTGCAGCAAAGTTGCTTTTCACTTTAAAAACTACATGTGGGCACTTTCTGAATTCAGAATAACTAATTGTGCTTCTGGCAGTCCTCCCACCATCATGTGTGTATCTTCCCAACAACATACATCCTTCCAAAGCTCTGGGTTACAAAACGTGACACACGCTGTATGTTAGGACCTCTGCCAGAAGCTGGCCAAAAATGCTAAGGGGAAGAATTTCTTTACTGAGTGGTATTTCCCATATTCCAACACAATTTTTTCTGACTACACCCTACCCTGTTTGGCAGAGGCAGGAGCATCCCTTTACCAACGAGGATTTTGTTAAATGTTACTCTGCCGTATTTAGTGTCCAAAACCTATAGCTGTAAATGGTTTTTCCCCCTAAATTATCAAATTCCATAGCCATTGGTCAGACATGCCATCTCCTGCCTCATCATACCAGAGCTGCTATCACCCTCTTCCTTATTGCCAGATCAACGTTTCTCTCTAATCATCCTCTTCCTTATTGTCTGATCTCTGTTTCTTCCTAAATATCTCCTTTACTACCATTCAAACATGTGAATAACTTGTTTTAACATGTTTTACATGACAGACATATTTAAGGAACCAGCAGTATAAAAACAACACTAGAAAACACACAACAGATCTCAGCTAACGATGTGCACTAAATGAGTGCATGGCATTCTGTTTTGTTTTGTTGGGTTTTTTTTAAATCTATACCATTAGTACTGTTAACCCCACCTACTAAATCTACAGGCACACACCTAGCACTGGTACAAAAAGAAAATGAGCTAGAAAACAGTTTATAATCTCAGAAAAAGAGAAGATGGGGATGGTCTGACAGATTCATAAAGAAAAGCAGTATTCCATCCTTGTAACCGTGGAATCCGGTTTTGTAATAATAATTGTTTATGCTGCTGACTTCCTTCAACACCTGTGACCCTGCTTGTCACGGCCTCATTGCCTGCTGGAAACTTGGCAAAAGACAAGAGAAGAGATATTAGGGAACCAATGCTACATCCTGAGAGAGGCCATAAAGTCCAAAGGTTGAACAGAATTGCCAGGAGCAGTCTGATAAACTACGGAAGTATGTGGCTCTGAAGGGACAAACCGCTGTGCCCAAGGACAATATGTTCAAGCTCTGCGAGCTGCACCCCAACATCTCGCACGCTCGAAAGAGCACACTATCCAGGGACTTTTCCCAAATAGCCCCCTTGAAAAAGAACTATCTTTAACGCCCCTTTCTGAAACGAGTATGTGCACTTGGTGCACTGCACATGCCAGAATTTCACAGATCTTAAATTTGTAAAACAATCCTCTATTTTTTCAAATTAAGCTAGGATGATTTGTTGATTTAACAAAAAGAAAAAAACCCATGTAAAACCCCTTCTGAATTAGCATATTCAAGTCTTTCCAAAATCTGGCTCCAGTAAAAAACTTGTCCTTAAAAATCTATCAGACTGTAACTAAGCTTGTAACTTGGCATGTGAAATAAATAAGACAATAATCAGACCCTTCAGAAATTTTCAATTAAACCTGTAAAAATACCCAATGAAATACTCAGCATTTGAAGAGTTTTTGTTCAGGAGAGTACAGCAGCTTCAGTTTCATGCTAGGAAGAGCATGGGGCATTAATAACCAAGGGTTTTTCCCCCCTCCTTCCTATCCACCACTCACTCAGTTACACCAGTACAACTTTTTGTGAAGCAACACTGTAAATCTGAGCAGAAAACTCTCTTCTGGCTTTCAGAATAAATCAAACCAAGAAACACAGCATGGCCCCCACAAAGAACTGAGCAAGCACAAGCGAAGAAGCACAGGAATGGCAGCCAGGGGAGGGAGCAAAAAGGAGGCGAATTGCTTTGAGCTCATATTGCTACCGAGTGCTTTCTATTATAAAACCCATAACCTAATGCGCTTTCAAGACTACAGCTCTGAACTGCTTCACACGATGCACCTCCTTCCCTACGCGGGACCCTACAGGGATCCATACCGATGCAGAAATGTGCCTGCGCAGAGAGGCTTGCGGGCTCAGACACTGCACCCTATTATACTTTTCATTATTCACTGCCTATTCACTAAACGAGAGGATAACCCCAGCAGTGCTTGTAAACACAACGGCCTCCTTGAGAGGCAACAGCAAAATCCATAAGTACGGCTCTCCTTGTAAGTAAAATGCCTGACTTGGGAGGGCTGTCCTCCCTGGGGAGCTCAGCTGTGGGAAGCGGGAGCAAGGAACTGCCTTTTTAGGCCTGCGGCTGAGCAGAGCTGGGAAGCGCTGGGGCAGGAGCAGGGCTCCCGCAGCAGCTCGCCGGCCTTATAAGGAGAACGCCAGGTATTTCCCCAGCCCCGTGCTAGGAGCTGCACGGCCAGCGCAGCCAGGTAAGGCGAGGCAGGGCTCCCCAGCGAGCCTGGCCCGCCACCGGCCGCGGCGACCCTTGGTGCTCCTGCTCGGTGCCGGCTCCAGCCTCCGAGCTATTTCAAATAGGCCTTATTAGGAAGCAGAGAAGCTTAATTAATTAGAAAGATCGTTTTCAGATCTGTAAAGCCAGATGGTTTGTGGGCGAACCGTACTTGATTTTAATGTGACATTTTAAGGCATTCAAGGCAATGTTTCGGAGTGCGAGTCTCTAATGTCAGGCATCTTTTTAGCTACCTACATAAGAGGGCAGGTTTTCAGAGGTGATGAGCAACTGGCTTTTCTGAAGACTTTAACAGAAGGGGCAGGACACTCGAAGCCTCAGACACTCAGCAATTTGTTTAAGCACGCTTTAGGAACACACATGATTAAGACTCCTCCCCAGCTGCCTAAAAATTAAGGCTGCTTGACAGAAAAGCAAAAAGATTTTAGTTTCATTTAGTTTAAGTTACATTTCTTTTTATGACCTGTTTTACTGTCCTAGGGAGCAGAACAAACTAAACCACTTCAGGCCAAATCCATCTATATGAGATATATAGGTAGGCACCCTTGACCATGAACTGTCCCACATTGTTGTTCTTTTTACTTTCCTGACTCTATTTTTTAGAAATAAAAAGAGGAGGCTGTCAGTTAAACAGGGAAAAAAAATTTTCCCCAACAATATTCATTTTTATATTTGATTTTTAAACCTTTCTTAGAAAATGGCAACAAAAATGGAGTGTCCTTGAATATTTTTCTTTGGCCAAAAAAAAAGAGTAATTTTTCTTTAGAGATGGTTAAAAAAAATAATTACAGTGTAACATTAAAATGAGACACTACCCATCCAGGAATAATATATCGTCCCAGTTCTGAATAGGGAATGGCATACCGAAATTCAAGGAATTACCCATACATTTTGCCATCTTAGTTTCTTGAGGTTAAACTTTGATAACTGCCTGCCTTGAGATGCTGAATAGTATAGGTTTAAATGAAAGCCGCAACTTTTAAGCTAGAGATGTGAAAATAGCTCAATAGTTTTGATCTGTACAACTTTTTAAATCCACAGGCAAGTGTCTGCTCTACATCACAAACTACTGCCATCATTAGTGCCTTCAGGTAATAATCGCAGCAGGAAGACCAAAACTTTGATTAATCTTGCCACATCCCACTTGCAACATATTGGCAAGAAAACATGGGGAAAGTACTAATTACCCATGGATAATCACAGGGCATCCATTTCTAGGACTCCTTCTGAGAGCCCCATCAGGAGAAACGAGGCCACAGACAACAGGAAAAATTATATTAAACAACTGAAAAATACCTAGATATGTGACAAACTTACTCAGCATGAGCTCAGATATTGCGTAGGACTTTCTCCAATTGTTGATTGGGCTGGGATTACATTTCTATAGCTCCAAAGGAGCACTAGGGTAAGACTACTTTCATAAAAGGAGCAGAAGTTCTGACACCAGGTTTCATATTGTAAATTTCTCCTTTAAAATAACTTGCTTGCCAAAGCAGTTCAGCTGCCAGAAAGGCAGAAAAGCAGGCAAACTATTCCCTTAAAAGTAATGACTGTGCTATGCTGCTCAGGTACACGAGGCATTGCTCCAGAACTAGGGAACATTGGCTCATTAGGAGCAATTAAAAAAACTCTGAGGGGATTTTAAAAACAACAACTTCCAAAAACAAAACATGCATATATACCACATGCATTTGTTTATGCAGCTGTAATGAGTGATGAAATCCATTTATGAGCTGAAGTCACAAGATTCTAAGCAGGTCTTTGTTTAATCTCAGTAAGTTATGACATTTCTCTACTACTTATAATAATGTGATTTGGATCAACATTTTCAAGCTTATGCACCTGGTTTTTAACAGTGCTTACCAATTGCATTGCTCATCTGCTTCGCTGGAGACTGAACAGTCTACTTCTGAGCCACTGCTTTGATTAAGCATCCTAAAGACAGATATAGAAACATTGGTTTAGTTTAAAATACAACTGTAATTCTTGAATTCAGCATATATTCTGAAATTCTTACTCAAACCGAGACTCTGTGCAAGCTGCAAAGAGTGTAAATAAAAATCAATGAGACCATTAGTGGAATTAATACTTACAGCATCAGGCCTTCTACAACCATAAAGTCTATCCAGATGGATGCCCTTAAAAGACTTAAGGTTTGCTGTAGACAATGGCTTTCATTCCAGCATGTTGGTGTGGCTTGGAAGAATAAAATGAAGATAAATGCAGCAGTTTGCTGCTTCCATTAACGCAGCATTAGTGCCCCAAGTAACAAAGGTAGGACAGAGTGTGCAGGGGAAAAAAAGATTCAGCACAAATAACTATCAAGTTAGACATGTTTTCTGTGTTTATACAATGTGCTAGGCTTTAGATGTATTATTATATAGCTATAACAGTACACGAATTGGTAATACTGCATATAAATCAAGACAACATTTTTAGCTTTGATATTACGGAGGAAAAAAGAAGAAAACAAAAAGGTATTTGCCACTGCTGCTCTTGCCGTTACATTTCTATCAGCTTTTGCAAACACCTGAGTTTATTTTCCCACTAATATATCTAGCATATATAAATTGATGTGGCATTAAAAATATTACAGATTCTTGTTTGAAATGTCTATATATGTTTTGTGACTTTTTTACTTGAGTGATGCAGCCATCCTAAGAAAATGGAAGCCAACAAAGCCTTTATACTGTCCTGTGGAGACTGTCATCTCTCTTCCCGAGTCCATGTAGTGCTCATGTGTAATGTAAGAACACATCCAATAGGTGCATGTAACTGAAAATGGCAGAAAAGGCATTTCCCTGGCTCACGTTGATAATTATTTTAGAATCTTTTTTTAACATTTGGAAAGGCACTGGCAACAGTGCATATTATTTTCCTACGTCAACAAAAATAGATTGTAAAAAATGCAAAGTCTGGGAACATACTCTGTGCCAGTTAGGTTTTGGGGATCTACTGTGCCAGTGTGCCAGAAAGAAAATGGCTGTAACTACTGAAGTCAGAGTAACAACTGAAAAATACGTATCAGTAGAAAACATTATTTAATATGCTAGTCCATCTGAACTAAACCCAGCTGAAAAGCTCTGAAAAGGCACATTAAAAAAATAACTGTGAGTTAAGTAAACAGTTCCCTTACTGGATTTGCTATAACTGACTAAAACCTTTCTTCCCTTTTCCACATTAAAGGAGAGCCCTAAAACCACATTTTGCATATTTTATTAGTTCAAATCTTTTCTAACATGGTTCCCAGGGCAGGCCAAGTCTAACAAACTTTAAAAAATTAATCTAACATTGTTCTAAAATAACAGTATTAGAATCTGGTGGAGTGTGAACAACAGGACTATCAATAACTGCCTACTTATTCCCAGACCCAGATGGAATTCTAAAGAATTTTTAGCCCCTAAGATTCACAATGTATTGAACCTGAACTTTCACACCACCTTTAGGAATCAATGTTACCCATCTCATGCCTCTGATTGCTTTCATCGGAGAGAAGAATTGTACATTTGGGGAAAGAAAAACATTTTTGTGACTGTTTTAAAAATCGTAGTTGACAGATTCTTGAAAGGTGAGAAAGCTAGGAGTTAGCCTGCTAGAAACAGATTAGCAAGCAGAGGGTAGGCAATGTGGTCAGGGGTGTATGGGAAGTATAATCTATCAGATTGATAGCACCACTATGTATACGCTACAATTATATCTTATCTTCCCAGCCCTGCAACCAAAATAAACCACATCGAAGTCTTGGAGTCTGATTCTGTTGTCTTTAAGTACACACCCCTTAGGGTGGCGACCCAGGACACACCACACATCTTTTACTTCATGTAAGACAAAATCAAAACAAATATAATCAGTATTTTTCCTTTTAGGACTCTCACAGAGACTCTTTGATGTGTTTTCCCTAATTGTTTTATCTTTTTAATCATCACACTCAGGGGTTTCTCTGAGCTTACAATGGTCTAGTTTTCATGTAACCTCTTCCATGCGGGCGCCTTCCCAAGCTCCCAACACAGCAACTGCTGTAACAGTACACAGCAACACTACACCGAAGAATACCTTGTCCAAATGAAACCAAAAGGGAAATTTAGATGAGTACATTCTACTTAGGTTGGAATTTTGGCTCAGACACAAGAGTTAATACTCCTGGTCTTGCAAAAAGAAGCTCTAATGGAGATACTGAAAATGAAAGTATCCTACTTCAAAGCTGAAAATCTGTCCACTTCTTCAAAATGTTTCTCTGCTCAGGGAAATTTTACTTATCTATACCCATTCATGAAGGGGAAATCCTTGGTCCTGTGATTTAGCAATGGGTATGCCATTCACTGACCAGACCTGAGGCTCCACCAGCATGATTTAGTACTTGTGGTGTAAAGCTAGTTAAATTTCTAATTTCTATCCGGCTGCTTGCCAATTTTTCTTTGTCTTAGGAGCAATTATTCACATTTACGTTTTATCTTGACTCTCTTTAGCAATATCCCTATTTACATAGAGAATTCTTAAACAGATTACCACATTCTTTTCAGTGTTACCTAAGAGGTCCATTGCTGTACTACAGCTGTAAATTTTTCCAGATCCACTATTAATAAAATGCCTAAACTTAAAATAGGCACTACGCAAAACCCGCATAACTGGAACACCTATAAAATGCTCTGTAAACAGCTGCCTTACGTTGAAGCTGCCAGTAGATTCATGAAGTTCTAGAGTTAACTTCCATTTATCAGCTAAGATTTACTGAAACCGCCAATACTTATTTCTGTTGTTCTCTGCTGTGCCTCGTCAAGACACTGCACACGGAGGAAGCAGGACCTAAGACAAGAACTGGAAACATTTCCTTCATATGGGAGGGTGCCCTGCTAAGAAACTGCTTATTGAACCTGACAGCAAGCATATAAACAACATTAGAGGGAGTGCTCACACATGTACTCCCAATAAAGGGGAGGACAAGGCGGTGAAAGTCAGAGCTATTACAAGACAAATACAAATTAAAGACACTTTTTAATCTCCAGGATACTAAAATATTTTTCAGAGCTCCCAGTGTTTGGGGGAGGCGGAGGGCAGAGAAGAGGGTAAGGGGAGCAGAAAGCTCTACCGAGACTTTTCTTATGGTTTGTATCACCTTCTGTGGGAAAATCATTCTAGAAAAAAGCAACAGAAGATTTTGAAACTAACAGAAAAACACTTGCTAAAAGGTAGTTTGCTCTGTGTAAAACTTCCCATGAGGCCTGAAAAACCACCCTGAGCATGCGCTTTACCAGACAGCTTTGCATATGAAATGCTGTTTGTTTCAGAAACAGTTGTATATTTTTACCAGGGGGTTTATTCCTGTCAATTGTCCCCTGATTACTGATCTGTGAGAAGCAAACAAAGGAGTCAGAGCTACCACAAAGGTATACGCATAACTATTTAAGTTCATGGGATTTTCGACATTCCCCCTCCTTACCCTTAAACTTTAACCCTTGAGTGAATGCTGCCATATATATATCCTTTGTTTGGCTGTCTGGTGGGCCACCTGGAAAGCATCAGCACTCGAAGAAGAGAACTGCTATTGTTTACTCGGAATGCCCTTAAAACAAAATCTTGCTGTCCATTACCATTTCCCAGAAAGGTATATTGTTCTATCACCACCCATATCAAATTCAAGTGCAGAGACATGTTTACGGTACGTGCAGCGGCTCAGATAGGCTGGGCTGTTGCAATCCTGTTGCAATCCTGTGCAGAAAACAGAATGTTAACAGTGGCATGCTGCTCCCACGCCCTCCCCTTTTCAAGCTTTATACTAACTCAGTGACACCCTGGTAGGCACAAGGTTTATTTACACAAAACAAAGTCTTGAGACGAGCCTTTGTTCGACTGCAATGTTGACAAGGCTTATGAAGCACTACCGACTATAGTAAAGGTGTGTTAAGAATCAAGTGAGGACCATGTATGAATGAAATGTTTTGAAACTTGCTCAATTGAGTTTCCAGCGGCAGTGCAATTCTCTTTTAGCTAGAAGCTGTTGGGACAAACTAGTGAAGCTCCTGGCTTTCATGGAGACCAGTGAATCGCACTAACACGGTGGTTCCACAAGGACTTTAATCCAGGATACACTGGTGACACCCTGAAAAGAAGCAAATGCCTCTCTCCCCAGCCATTCAGGTTTTCTGCTGGGACAGATTTGAACGGGATGTATTTCCCAACACGCTTCACCTCATGGCTGTGTCAGCGCCAGGGAGGGGATAGCGTGGGAGCAGGAAGAGGGCAGGACTGCCTCCTTTGTCAGCAGTGACGGCCGAAAGCACTTGGGGAACGAATGACATTGTGAATTGTGCTGATCTACGCCTGCTAAAAAGCGCCCCTTAGTCTTCCTTAAAAATTATTGCTATACGTATAGCATTTTAAAAGTTAACGTACATGTAAAAACAGGCAAGAAAGCTTAAGTGCAGATTTGCTGAGTGGAACTGTCCAAGGGGGGCTGCAAGCTTCACCTCCCCAGGACGAGCAATATCCACTCCTGCAAGGAGGGAGCGGCTGTTGCACTCACCCACTTTCCCAAGGGATGTATAATGCAGAAGAGTTCCTATGTTTCACGTGATTATCTTCTTGTCAAAATTCTGGACTAAGTATCAAGGCTTTTTCTTCAAAGAAACTATCTGTGTGATTCTGGAGAGGTGCTGATCGCTGTGCCTCACCTTCCCCCTTCTGGGAAGCTGTCATGTAATACTTACTCCTACACAGCATTTTTGACATTAACAACTCCCAGTCATTGTCAGAGCCTCTCACAGCAGAGACGCTAACTGCAAAGGGGAAAAAAAAAAAAAAACCTCCAAAAAAGCAAGCCCATAGCAACTGGAAGATATTTGGTCAAAATGTCAGAGAGTGACCAGAGAGTGAAAACGGCAGAAATCTAAGTGCCAGCATATGCTTCTACGTAGTCCTGGGTCAGATTCAAAACACATTACAAGGCTGATGAACCAATAAAAATGTCAATGGTTGATATCCTAAAAGCAAATGGGGCCAGTAACAAATATTTTATACCAATAAGTTAATCCTAGATGGTCTTCCAGATGAAATTCCATTCCTTTTCTGTACATTTTTCCTTAAAGCATTTTTTAAAATAAAAATAGTTCATACCACTTGTACAGCATTCATTCCCTATAGATCTACATGATTTACTACAGTCTTATTATGCCCATTTTACAGGCAGGGAAACCAAGCCAGAGAGATGCAAAAAGTGATTAAGGGTCATTCAGCAGGGAGGCAAAACTGGAGAAGACTACAGTTCTATCCCATTAGAGTTCATTCTGCTCTCCTGTTTTTCTCTACTGGTATAGAAAATATGATTACTTCTCACTATACTCACGAGCTTACGTTAAAGAGGTGAACAAATTTTTGCTTCACTTTGTAAATTCCCTTGGTTGTCTTGAAGGTATATATATTCCCTACCGCTACTGCTACAGAGTTAGGTAAATGCTTTGCAGACCAATAACATAAATGTGAAACACACCACTGTTCTTATTAATATTTATGTAATCATCTAGGGCTGAAATTGGCTATCATTGAATTGACCTCAGATCTTTGACATAAATGCCTATTTGAAGCACCTGGCAATAGGCTGTAAGCATCCACACCCAGAACTGCTTTGTCCGGGCTTGCAGTTTTGCCAGCCACACACCTTTTCCTATACTGACAGTAAGGAACGCAGTAACTGGAAAACATCAGCACAAAACATGCTTATATAGAACAAGGCTGTGTTGTACCATTAGCTCTTACAACACGCGTGCTTAACCTCTCTCACATGATTTACCTGAGTCCACAGACCATTCTTAGCTGAACAGAAGCCTCTGCAAATATGTGCATGCTGGTGCTGGTACCCAGATCTCTAAATACTATACAGCCACTTTTGGAATGTCTTTCTAGTTGTGCTCCCTAAAAAAAAAAAAATTTTAAAAGAAGTAGAATTTTTTAAAATCTGAATTTCAGTTACGAGTCCTCGTAGCCCTTAGGCCTTTGCTTTATTGTTGTCCTTTTATCCTAAAAATTTTCCTTGATCTCATGAACTTGTTTATAATATATTCAAATGTTATGGCCTTTTATACGTTTCATATGTTCTCAACAGACTGTGTAAACAGTCCTGTGAGCTGACCAACGCGTCTGCCAAATGCACTGCCGGCTGTTCATGCAGTACTTTCTCTAGCACATATGTAAGCAGTGCTCCTGAACCCGCTGTAAAAAACCAAGATATCAGATAGGAATCAATACTGATTCTGGACTAAATTTTCCATCTCTGCTTCCTTCTGAAACAAGGGAACATACAGACACTGCAGTGTTGGCAACTGCGTATAAATTTTACTGAAGAAAAGAGGAAAGAACAGCAATTTTGAGGCTTTTGAATATCCTGGTTCTTCTCCTTTGGAAGTCCTAAGGGGTTGCTGTGGACAAGACCAGGACATTCCCATCCTGTGAAGGGACAGGGCTGCCCGGACCACTGGGGAGCAGCTACACAGTCGCCGTGCGATATGTCAGCTGTGATCAGAGATCAGATTGTTTATTATTAATCAGACGGGATTGAAGAAGAGTAGCAGTTTAGTAGCATCTTCTCCAAAACTGAAGTCTTTAACTCTGCCTGTACTTTCAGGTATTGCCCTACCCAGGCCATGCCCTTTCCTTCCTACAATGCCTTCCTTGGCTATTTGGCAACCCTAACTGCTCCCACACCATGACTCCAACATAAATGACTGTCATCCAGTGTGAATGTTTCCATTTGCATTACATGAGCAGGCACTCTGTAAACTTCCCCACAGGCTCCGCCACTATAATCCCTGGGAAGAAGCAACCTGCAGGACCTACTTTCACTGTTCAATGCTTTCTCTGTTTATTGGTATTACTGTCAGAAATATCACTCAAATTCAGAGAGGTGTCCTTAGATCTGTCAGCCACCAGCCACTGGTGACATTCAGTAACAGAAACTCACTTCCTATGTCCAAGCCTGAACCCACATCATAGAGAAGGAAAGCTTGATTGCTCACTGGAAATCCCTAAGCTCTATGGTGCTTTACACTAGGCATTTTTGGTCTCACGCAGACTCGCTTCCTTTCCTTCTCCTGTCGCAAGCACTGCTTTATCCCAGGTTGCCAGGAGCCTACTGTTCCAACAGCTGCTAAGACAGAGTGAGGTATCAACTTTGACAGGATGCCAGATTGTTTATTAATTAAAAATCCAAGCATTTTTTATCTGTTCTCAGACCCTAATCAAAACGGAGCTATTTCACCAAGGGCTCCAAATGGTTAAATCCAGTTATTCTGAGGCTTTCAGTCATGACTGGCAACGATAAATCAATACATTTTGTTGCCGCTACTTTAATACGTGTTTATTGAAACATCAAAATACCTGAAAGCTAACTTCAGTTCTCCACAGTGAAACTGGGCCTCAGTAATCCCTGAACAAAAGCACACTTCCAGCAGAATCTTTGTCCCCAAATAGAGCAAATATCCTTTCAGAGGTGTTCATCTGCCTCCTCAGCACTCACCATTAGTATGCTTCTATTTGTATGGTAAATTTTTTCATGCTGCCAGCTCACAACGCTGAGCGCAGCCGTCTGCTTCCCATATGCCACATGTCCTCCAGTGCCTCCTCTACTGCTTACCTTCACTCTTTGGGCTCCTGTTGCGGATCAACTGCTATTCTGCCAGCCTTGTTTGTGTGTAGAGGATTTTTCCGACTGTAAGCTCCACAGGACAGGAACTTTGCCCAATTCTCTATTTCTCGGAGCACCAGCTATGCTATGGTATAGAAATAATAAACACAGGGACATTAATGGTGTGACATTTAGATTTGTAACACTCTAAAAAAGCATGGGGAGCAAGGCCCCAGGGTTCCTTTCAGACACATCTCTAGACAATGTAGTTAACTTCTACTTGGTCATTTTTTTGATCAAAGATTATACAATATATACAGCTGTGTGAATAAAAAAAAAAATATAGTTTATTACTTATTTGAAAATGTATTTCTGAGAACTTGCAGTGACCACTGAAATCCTCTATAAAGCTAGCTGGGAGTGGGAAAAGTAATAGTGAGAAAACTAGTATAACTAACTATTGGGTAAAGAGGAGATCATCCTATCTACTTTAGAGACAATCATATCAAATCTTTCATTCAGATATTGCTGCACATAAACATCCAGGGTTTGTATTGCTCAGCATCCTTAAGAAAATGGAAAATGTTTTTAGTGGTTCCTCCCCTACTTCTGCAGTCTTTCTCTGTGTTTACAGTAAGTGTTGCTGTCCTGCCCCAGAGGTAACCCAACAGGTCTTGCAAAGTCTCCTAACTTTGCCCCACCTCCATCATTCACAATCTTGTCTCTCTAACCTACTCATTTTCCTCCATTCCACAAACTAGCAGTTTCAAAGAAATTCAGAGATTAATTAAAATGATTGGTGGGATGAGTAGGTGAGGGGGACAGGCTAAAGGGCTTGACAAGAATAAAGATGAAAAGGACTAAACGCGTATAGCTTGGTTATGCGATGACTAATTGAGGGTGGAGGAGATGGACACGATACTCATTTACAAGTGCCTGTAGTTCTGAGGAGCATTTTTCATGTGCCAAACTGAAGACTAGCTCAAGCCTAGCTTTCGGTCTTGTTGTACAGATACAGTTCCAGGGTCCTTCACTTCAAGCTGTGGGTCCCACTCTTCCCCTGGCCTATGCATTCCCACACGTCCCTTGTATCCTCAAATGCTTGTTTTTTTTTTATTTCAGCTCAGCTTTCAGCCAGATTCAGTTCCTGGATCTCTACCTGGCCACATGAGCCCTACTGGGGGCAAAGAGCAAAAGGAGAGGCCATGGAAGCTGGGGGTGGATGAGGTGGCACTCCTTTGCCACACCTCTGCTATGCTGCAGACTTAGGTGGACTTGAACCAACTATGAAAATACACCTTGAGGAACCAGGGAGGAACTGGGAACAAGAGCACCTGTAAATTATTTTACTTCCATTTAGCCTAAGGAAACTCTGATCCTTGTGCCCTCTCGCTCCCAGCTTCTTTTACTACGCTCTGATGTAGCAAATAAAAGAAAAATACTTGCTCCTTCTGACTCTGCAAACTCTTGCCTCTAACTATAGAGCAGTTACTGCTCTATAGTAATTCCTTAAGCAAGTGAAAAGCAGTACGAGAAGATCCAGTAATTCCCACTCTTATTCACTTCATGCAGAGGTGAAGCAGGATATCACATTTGAAAGCATGGAGAAAAAAAACAACTATACAATAAAAATGATTGTCTATATAACAAAAATATTGTGGAAACATCTCTGATGACGGGAAAAAGCAAGACGGTATAATACATCTAAATTTTTTTAAAAACTGTACAAAACCAAGCCTTTTCTTTCTGTGAGCACCGTTTCCAACATAAAAGAGCAGAAACCATGATTTATCCTTTTTTTTTTTTCCAAATGGTCTAGAAATAAGTCAAAAGCATTTGTGATAGAAGAGTGAAACAACACAATGAATCCATTTAATCCTGGACACGAAATATAATTTAGACGGATGTGGTACGTATAAGAAATTTTAATTTGTCCCTGAAAAGCCATTTAATTATTCAGATTATCTGATTGCCTCAGTCAGTCTTGTATTGATTGATTAGAGAACTTTATAAATCAAAATCTGCATTACTGCTGCTCCAAGCATCTGCCTCTCACAGCAACAGAGATATATAGTTCATTTCCAATCCCTACCCACAAGTTAGTTTATTGAGACATGTAAATGGCTATGGTTTATAAATGGATCAGTAAGTGTTCTTTCATACTACTAAAGGAATATTTACTTGAGGACATCAGGAAAGGGGGAAAAAAGCCCTAAAGTAATAGCTGTTTAATAAATCAGAGCACAGTCACCAAAATTCCCAGCTCCTTGGCTAATGGCCACGAAGGATCACTGTGTCTCTGTTCATGGGGCCGGCTTCTGATCTGCGGCACTCAGCAAGTCTCGGGTGGTGAACTTGGGGCACTCAGATGAAATCTAAACTGAGACCTCCGTAAGCATCCGCTCACCAGTCAGGCCCGAATTAGGTAGAAAATCCCCTCGGAGCAGCAAAGAGCATTTGTCTTTGATTTCAGAGCTCTCCTGCTATGCACAACCTTTATGACCAGCTTGACTGCCTATTGCCAGCCTCGACCAAATAACCTCTGAGTTGCAATTAACATAATGAGTGGACTGATGGGTGTCCCCCATAGCTACAGGCCTCAGTAGCAACACGTCTCTGGCAAACTGGAATGTCTAGTCCTGAAACTCCACCTCTGTAAAAGGAAGGAAGTAGAAAACTAAAATGGGTGGGGGAATAAAAAAAAAAAAAAAAAGAAATTAAATTACTTTAAATTCATATCTCCAGCCTGACCCAACACTCACTGAAGCTAATGGAAAACTTGCATTGATATCAGTGGGGCTGAACTGGACAGACTATAAAGGCATGGTTTTTCAGATTATACAAATATGTATTAAATAGAGAGGTTAAAGCTACACTGACCATGTTCCTTATAGTCCAAACTTAGCTTTCTAGGACAAAAGAAACATGCAGAAAAAACTCCAAAAGATAAAACTGTAACAAGTTAAATATGTCAATAATTAATCAGAACAAACTTAATTACTATTATTACTCCTCCCAGAACACTGACTAAAGCAAATTACTTGCATTGCTTCCTATGTAACAGAAGCCTGAAAAAAAAATTTTTAGCTTTATTTTAAAATAATTTTTATTTCGCAACAAAAACCTCCACACAACACAGCAAACTACTTAAAATTCATGTCATACATTTCTCCAGAATTTCTTCCTTGCATAGACAAGCCCTTTACAAACATCAAAACTGCATGCTGACACAACAGAGATCATTTATGGACTATCTTGGGGGAATTTTAATGCAGCAAGGACCGCCACATCAGGTCCGACTAGATACCCTATCTCTGACAGGAGCCAAGAGTGGATACCTGGAGAGGCACACAAAAGCAGAGCACAGCAGTTTTGCCTCGGGATGCTCTCCAAGGCACAAGCCATTTGCAGCTTTGGGATTTCCAGAGCCAGAGATGCACTGCCTTTGATAGCCCTTAAATGATTTCTCTTCTACAAATTCATCTAATCACTTTTAAATCCCTCAGTCCACACAGTACTCTTGCCAAGGAGTTCCACAGCTTAACTACACCTCTGTGAAGATATTTCTCTTGTTTGTTCTGAGGCTGCCAGTTTCATTTGATGCCCCTTGGTTCATGTGCCAGAAGAGTCAGTCACTGACCTCTATTCATCGTGTATGTAAAGGTTAAAAAGGAGTTAAACAACTGCTTCTAGCATTCACTGCATTAATGAATTTCTGAGATTTTCTTATGTGTGTGCAGTTTGCTGTTTGGCAAAACTATTTCCCGCTGAAGATACCAGCAGCAGTTGAGTAGTTTGAGTTCCCTGCAACACAGACAGATGCTGCCTATGAGAAGGCTGCATGTATTCTAACGGCACACAGTGAGCCCCGCGTTCCCAGACAAAACTTTGTATTTCATGCCACGGATTGTTCACACAAATGTACAAAAAAGTGCATGTATTGCTTGCATAATTTCAGTTAGTATATAAAGCGACACCAGTGCCCACCATGTGGTCAAATGAACACAGCGGCTCAAGTCAGGTGGGAGCACCAGGAGAAAATGGAGAAGGAAAAAAAAACCAACCACTTCAAACAAGAAGCTAGACCTTCACTTTTCTTTCACAGCTGCTTGTGTTTCTGTTTGTTTCATTGTTGCTTCCTATACCGTAACTGCTAATTATGTCATTATGTCTAGGAAAAAATAGCACTGAAGAATTTGAAAGTGCATTTTCAAACCTAGACATAAGTTTGTCAGCTTCACATGTCGTGAAAAGTGATTGAACCTGATAGACCAAGTTCTTCACTGACATAAAAAGCCGGACCACCCAACAAGAGCAGGTAACAGCTCTGTGTTGCAAGCGGAAGGAGCACTTGTTGCACTGTTGGCAACATGATACAACAGTACACCCCTTCAGTCCCTGTCCTACACCGTACTGTCGCCGCCTGTCCTTAAATAGCTGCTGCACTTTATTCCAGAGGTAGCTGCCTGTCAGCATTCACAAACTCCCAGAGAGAAGGGCGTG